>NW_027256885.1:37168536-38617911 GCF_029215685.1 Pituophis catenifer annectens
ATTATTGGTATGGGAGAAGGTTAGAGATAAATACTATGTGAAAATACCGATATGGTTATCAACAACGGAAGCTTTAATACACCCAAATGTTTTTAATTTTGGAAGTATTGTTAGATATAAGGATTTATTAACGGATAAGGGGGAATTGAAAGAGAAACAAGAACTGGAAAAACAGGGGATTGAGACAGATTGGTATATGTATATGCAGATAAGAACAAGATATGAAAAACATGCTAAATTACATGGTTTTTATTTGGAAAAGACTGAATTGGACAGGATACTCACAGGAACAGAGGAAAACTTAATAAAAATGTTTTATAATTTTTTGCTGTATATTGAATTGGAGGAGGAACAAGTAAAAGAAACAATGATAGCATGGGGAAGAAATTTTGGATATTCAATTGATCTTGAAAAATGGCAACAATTATGGGAAAGGAACTATAAATTAACAATGTCCACTACATATAAGGAAAATCAACATAAAATGTTTTATAGATGGCATATGCCACCGGAGAAGTTAGCAAAAATGTTTAAAGATAAATCAGCCAAATGTTGGAAGTGCTATCAACTACCAGGATCCTATTATCATATGTGGTGGACATGCCCTGAAGCAAAAAACTATTGGAATAAAATTAAAACCTGGTTGGAAGAAATGATACAGCTACGTATTGAGCTTAAACCAGAGTTGTTCCTATCGGGTATCCTGCCTGAAAAAATTAGTAAGGAAAATATTTGATTATTCATGTAATAACAGCTGCAAGAATTGTTTACGCTCAAAATTGGAAAGCAGAGAAAATACCTTTGGAAGAAGAAGTAATAAAAAAAAATTTAGATTGTGCAGAAATGAACAGATTAACTTTGATGATTAAAGATAGGGAAGAGTCAGAATATTTTAAGATATGGAATTATTTTTATTGTTGGTTGGAAAAGAGATACAAATGATTAATTTTTTTAATTATGTATAAAAACTTGATGACTAGAATATGGTTATAGGAATGAATTGTCATAGTGGTTTGGTTGAAGATCAAGATAGAAGAAACTTTTGGAAGAAGAAGAATAAAAAGAAGTGAAGAAGATAACAGGGATGGTTAAGGGAGGGATGATTGATGTACTAAATGTTTGTCTGTCTTAAAAAATAAAAAAAAATATTTAAAAAAAAGGAATTGGGACGAAGTCCATGCCGCTCACTACTTTGAACGGAGTTAGTCCCATGCTACTGTGAACAGCATTATTGTACGCAACCTCAGCGAAAGGCAGGAGGTCCGACCAATTGGACTGCTGACAGTTCACGTAACACCTCAGGTACTGTTCTACCATGGCATTCAGTCTCTCTACACCCTCATTGGTGCTCAGATGAAAGGCCGACCTAAGGCCCTGGGATGACCCAATGGACCGCAGGAACTCCCTCCAGAAGTTAGCCATGAACTGGACCCCTCTGTCTGAGATAATGCTTGCTTGCTAGTGTCCCATACATTTTGCAATGATGTCTCTTCTTTTCTATTTTCTTTGAAGAAAAAGGTCAATTCTTTTTCCATATATTGTATAAAATCTTTCTCATTTAATAGGCTTTGATAGGCAAAGCATATATAAGGGGTTTGGCAATGACATATGCAGGAAAAAGAAACAAACAGGACAGACAAATTCAAAAGAAGTTGGAGCAGGAATATAAGAAGTTAGAGAATGAATTGCAAAAAAATCCACAAGACAAAAAAATCAAAAATCTAATGGAATTGGGGAGACATAAATTGAATTTAATAGAAAATGAAGAACTGGCAAGGAAAATAAAAGCATCAAAACAAAACTTTTTTCAAAATGCAAATAAACCAGGAAGGTGGCTGGCATACAAGATGAAGAAGGAAAAAGAAAGGAAACTGATAACTCAATTATTAGATCAAAAGGAAAGATATGTTACCGAAATGAGGAAAAGAAAAAAATAATTGAGAAATATTATACGAAATTATATCAACAAGAGCAGATACCAGAAGAAAAGATAGAATAATATTTGGAAAAAGTAATGACCCCTAAAATACCAGAACAATTAAAAAAAAAGCATTAGAAGAAAGAATAACAATGATGGAATTGATGGAGGGAATTAAAAGGCAGAAGAATGGAAAAACCCCAGGACCAGATGGGCTACCAGCAGAAGTATATAAAAAGTTGCAAGATGTACTAAATAATATAATGTTACAAGTATGTAATGATTTATTAATAGAAGCCAAGGCACCGAACTCATGGATGGAGGCATATATAACTCTTATACCAAAAGAAGAAACAGATTTACAACAAATAAAGAATTATAGACCAATGTCACTATAAAATGCAGATTATAAAATATTTGCATCAATTATGGCAGAAAGATTGAGGAGGCTGTTAAATTAATTTATACACCCAGACCAAAATGGAATTTTGCCTAAAAGACAAATTAGAGACAATATAAGAATTATTTTGGATACATTGGAATATTATGAGGCACATTCAGAGAAACAAATGGCATTGTTATTTTTAGATGCACAGAAAGCATTTGATAACGTGAATTGGCAATTTATGATTTTACAATTACAAAAGATGGACTTTGGGGACAGATTTATCAATATGGTTAAGACTATATATAAAGACCAATCGGCTAAAGTAATAATAAATGGTGAAATGACAGAGAAAGTAGATATAAGAAAAGGAACTAGACAAGGATGTCCGTTATCTCCACTATTATTTATTCTGACCCTAGAAATTTTAAACAGGAAAATAAGACAAGACAAAAAAATAAAAGGGATGAGAATTAAAAAAGAAGAGTATAAGCTGCAAGCATTTGCAGATGATTTAGTATTCATTATGGAAGAACCAATAGAAACGGGTCCAAGGTTAATTGAGCAAATAGAGGAATATGGAAAAGTAGCTGGATTGAGAATAAATAAAGATAAAACAAAAATTATAGTTAAAAATATGAGAGAAAAACAAAAGAAGCAATTAATGGAGAAGTTAGATATTCAAATAGTGAATAAAGTAAAATATTGGGGTATCCAATTAACCTCAAGATGTATTACAGTGAAGGAAGATAACCCGGTTTGTGGGGGCAATAAGCTGACTTTGTATAAAAAAGAACACCGCTGGGGGGGGGGGGGGCAAAGCCCTACTAAGCAGGTATATACAAAAGTATGAAGGCTATTGCTTAATGCATTGTAAGCTGCCCTGAGTCTCCGGAACAGGGCGGCATATAAATCAAACCAATAAATAAATAAATAAATAAATAAATAAATAAACAGTTACGATCTGATGAGCGGCCGCCCAGCAACGGGAGGCTTCCTGATCAGCTGAGCTGATAGCTCGGCCGGCGGGAGGTGTGAATGTTTTAAAGTGTTTTATTGGCCGTGCGAGCCCAGCTGCAATATAAATAGCGGCTGCGCACGACCGATGTTAGGTTACATTTTAACCCTTGTGCTTGTTGCTGTGAATAAACCGTGTTGCTTATCTTGGTCTCTTATCCACCGTTCTCAATTCAGAACACTGGCGACAAAGGTGGGATGACTCCCACTGAGTACGGCCATGAGAGAAGAATTGTTTTGTTGTTGGCATTTCGGAAGGTAACTACGTGAGGCAAACATTTTTTTTCTCTTCTCTCTCATTCCTTGTGGGCCTGCAACTCTTTCTAATGAGTAATTTGGCTATCTTTACGCCTTTTGTGCCCAGCGCAGAAACTTGGGACGCTTATATTGAGCGTTTCGAGTGTTTTTTGCAGGCAAATGACTATACTGACTTTTCCAATGACCGGAAGCGAGCCCATTTTCTCAATGCGTGTGGGCCGCAGATTTTTGCAACGGCGCGGGCGCTTGTAGCGCCCCAACAGCTGTCCACCGTTTCTTGGCCTACTTTGCTGGCTAAATTGAAGGGCCATTATGCACCCGCACCTTCCCGCATTTTTCGCCGTTTCATGTTTCGACAACGGGTGCAAAAGGAAGGGGAGTCCATTAATGACTATCTCGCCGCCCTTCGGACTGAGGCGATAAATTGTGAGTTTGAAAACCTTGATGACTCCCTCCTCGAGCAACTAGTTTGCGACGTGCGCGATTTGCGGTTGCAGCGCCGCCTTTTGGCCAAATCTGTCATCAATTTGGAGACTGCTGTTGAGGAAGCGGCTGCATTTGAGATGTCTGACCGGTCTGCGGAGGAAATTCAAAACTTCCCACATGTTCCACCGGCCTCTCGTTGTGCAGCCATACAGCTAGGGGAGTCTTACGAACGCTCTGATACCGTTGCTGATAGCGAAGAGGAGGTGGACCGCCTCAAGGCGTCGGTCTTCAATCGACGCCCACCCTCCAAAGGACGGGCTCCAGCATTTTGTTTGGGTTGTGGGGATTCACATCCTCGTGCTTTTTGCCATTTTCGAAATGCCGTTTGCCGCCACTGTGGAAAGAAAGGTCACCTGGCAAAGGTTTGCCGTTCGAGATCCTCCGCGGACGTCACGGGCGTACCATCTTCCATTAAATTAGGCCGGGAAGGGTTCAACGGTCCTCAGGACTCTTGTTAAGCTATTTCCCGCTGTGATCTTCTCTCGTCTGGCAGCCATGCTGTCTCGGGTCACAAGAAGATCTTTCTGACTGTTCATATCAAAGGAAAACCGTGCAGGATGGAAGTGGATACTGGTTCATCTAAGTCCATCATCGCCTGGCAGACCCTTAAAGAGCTGGTGCCGTCCTTCGCTTGTGGCCGTTTGCAACCCTGTTCTACTCGTCTCCACGACTACCAAGGAAATGGCATTCCCATTTTGGGTTGCAGCCAGTTTATGGTGGAGTGGGGGGAGTTTGCAGGTCCCCTCCCACTTTTGGTAGTCAAGGGCAGGCTCCCTAGCCTTTTGGGTTTAGACTGGTTCGGGGCGTTGGGGCTTTCCATTGACGGCATCCATACCACGTCTAGTGATGATTTCGAAACCTTGACGACAGAATTCGCTGAGGTTTTCGACGGCACCTTGGGTAAATATAAGGGTACCCCCATATCTCTTAATTTAGACCCCCAGGTGCCACCTATACGCCTTAAGCCCCAACGGGTCCCTTTTGCCCTTCGCCCTAAGGTGGATGTTGAGATAGATAAGTTGCTGGCTCAGGGTGTACTTGAGCCTACGGATCATTCTCGATGGGAGACCCCTATTGTTATCCCCACTAAGGCGGATGGTTCCATCCGTATTTGTGGTGACTTTAAGTGTACCCTTAATCGGGCCTTGCAGGCCCACCCGTATCCGGTCCCGGTAGTTCAACACCTCTTACATTCTTTGGGTCAAGGGTCTATTTTTGCTAAATTGCATATGTCCCAGGCGTATCAACAGCTTCCTGTTGATGACTCCACGGCTGCTGCCCAAACAATTGTCACGCATCGGGGTGCTTTTAAGTGCCGCCGATTACAATTTGGGGTCTGCATAGCTCCCGGCATTTTTCAGAGCCTTATGGAGCGGTTGCTCCAGGGAATCCCTGGCGTCGTTCCTTATTTCGATGATGTTTTGATCTCGACTACCACCAAACACGACCTCGTCGAACGTGTTCGCCAGGTGCTACGCAGATTTCAACAAAAGGGCCTGAAACTTAAAAAATCTAAGTGTAAGTTTGGCGTTCCCCAGGTCGAATTTTTAGGGTTCCTTTTTGATAAGTTTGGCATTCATCCTACACCTTCTAAGGTCGATGCCATAAAGAATGCTCCAACGCCATCATGTAGGGCTGAGCTTCAGGCTTTTCTGGGCCTGCTTAATTTCTATAGCATATTTTTGCTGCATAAGGCGTCTGTGGCGGAACCACTCCATCGGCTATTGGACAGAACGGCCCCCTGGAAGTGGGGGCAAGCCCAAGCTACTGCTTTCAGGGCTGTTAAAGATTTACTTACTTCTGATGCCGTGTTGGTCCAGTATAGTGACCATATACCCCTCACCGTGGTTTGCGATGCCTCCCCATATGGCATCGGCGCTGTGCTGAATCATGTTTTACCCAATGGGTCCAAAGCTCCAGTTGCCTATTATTCCAGAACTCTGTCGATGACAGAGAGGAATTATAGTCAACTGGATAAAGAAGCGTTGGCACTCGTGGCCGCCGTAAAGCGGTTCCACGATTATATTTACGGCCGTTCCTTTCAATTAGTTACGGACCACAAGCCACTTTTGGGCTTGCTGGCCGGAGATAAACCTACTCCCCAGATTATCTCCCCGCGTTTGGCGCGGTGGTCTGTTTTCTTGGCCACCTATAACTATCAGTTAATTTATCGCTCCGGGAGCGCCTTGGGAAATGCAGACGGCCTTAGCCGCTGCCCCCTTCCTTTGGCCGTAGAGGATCCCGTTCCAGACCAGCTGGTTCTTTTGATAGATGATGTTCCTTCCCTTGTGACAGCTGCGGATGTAGCTAAACACTCCGCTAAGGACCCTACCCTTGTACAGGTCATGGATTGGGTGCGTAGGGGATGGCCGCGTGGGCCATTACCCACGGAGGTTAAGCCATATTCCATCCGCCAACATGAGCTTTCTATTTCCCAGGGGTGCCTTTTGTGGGGCTGCCGAGTGGTGGTTCCCCCGTATTGCGGCCAACTATTCTGAAACGGCTGCACGATAGCCATCCCGGTATCGAGAGAATGAAGGCCTTAGGCCGTAGTTATGTTTGGTGGCCTAAGCTTGATCAGGCCATCATAGATTGGGTAGCAAGGTGTCAAGTTTGTCAGTCATCCCGGCCAGGGCCCCTGGCTGCCACACCTAGGGAATGGGAGATACCCAGGAATCCGTGGTCCAGGCTGCATATAGATCTAGCAGGGCCGGTTCAGGGCCAGACTTTTCTAATCATGGTTGATGTGTATTCTAAATGGGTGGAGGTTGTTCGTATGGCATCAACCACGTCGGACGCCGTGAGCAAGGCTCTCCGTAACATATTTGCCACACATGGACTTCCCGATGTAATTGTCTCGGACAATGGACCCCAATTTGTTTCGGCAGTGTTTCAGATGTTTTTGATGGGGTTGGGTATTCGTCACGCCTTAATGGCACCTTATCATCTGTCCAGTAACGGCCGGGCGGAGAGGGCCGTCCGCTCGGCCAAGGATGCTTTGGCCCGTTTCGGCCCCGGTGATTGGCAAGAGAAGGTGGAGCGGTACCTTTTGGCGCAGCACTCGACCCCGTGCCCGGTATCCAATCGTAGCCCGGCCGAACTTCTTATGGGCCGGCAACTAAGGACTGTGTTAGATAGGCTACATCCGGACTATACACCTGAGGCACCCGTGGATTCCTCTAGCCGGCCCCGGGTGTTCGGGGTTGGTGATGGCGTTTATGCCAGGAATTATGGGGGTGATCCTTTGTGGCTTCCTGGACGTATTATTTTAGTCACGGGACCCCGTTCTTACAGGGTCGAACTTGAGGATGGCCGGACCTGGCGGCGCCATATAGACCAGCTAAGGAGTCGCATTATGGCTCGGACCCGGGGTAACGAGGAGCCGGATATGTTTGGTGCACTTCCGACGGCTGATCCGGTGGACGATAGTACTCTAGAGGCTCCGTCGTTGGGGTCTTCACGTTCACCTGTTGTAATTACAGCTCCTTCATTGCCAGAGGTACCCATAGATGTTCTTGCAAGATCATCAAATATTCCACTGTCTTCAGACCAGCTACCTCTGTCTATGACATCTCAGGAAGTACCGGAGACGGCGTCACCCCCTGATCGCTTGGACGACGATTTGCGCCGGTCCGGGCGTATATGTAGGCGCCCAGGTTATCTGGACGATTATTGTACTATCTAAAGGGGGAGGAGTGTTACGATCTGATGAGCGGCCACCCAGCAACGGGAGGCTTCCTGATCGGCTGAGCTGATAGCTCGGCCGGCGGGAGGTGTGAATGTTTTAAAGTGTTTTATTGGCCGTGCGAGCCCAGCTGCAATATAAATAGCGGCTGCGCACGACCGATGTTAGGTTACATTTTAACCCTTGTGCTTGTTGCTGTGAATAAACCGTGTTGCTTATCTTGGTCTCTTATCCGCCGTTCTCAATTCAGAACATAAACTATTATAAACTAAGAAATCAAATTGAAACAGATTTGAAAAAATTGAAAAATGTACAATTATCTTTAATGGGGAGAATAGCGTTAATCAAGATTGCCAATCTGCCAAGATTGTTGTTTTTTTTTCCAAACAATTCCGATAAAGTTGGAGAAAAAATACTTTGAAAGTTTGAATAAAATGATGTGGAAATATATATGGCAAGGGAAAAAAGTGAGAATCAACCTTAAATTCCTTCAAGATTCCAGATTTAGGGGAGGATTTGGTCTACCAAATTGGGAATTGTATCACCAAGCGGCGATGTTAACTTGGATTAAAGAATGGATCTTATTGAGAAATACAAGACTATTGACTTTGGAAGGACATGACTTACAACTAGGATGGCATGCTTTCTTATGGTATGGAAAAAATCGGATCCATGGATATTTCCAGAGACATTGTGTAAGGAATGGTTTCTTGGTAGTATGGTAAAGAGTAAAAGAAAAAATTATATGGAAATACCAATGTGGCTTTCAACAATAGAAGCATTGTCACATTCAAATATGATTAACATGGACAAGATTGTAAAATATAAAGACATTTTAACAGAGAAGGGAGAATTGAAACAGAAAGAAGATTTAGAAAAACAAGGGATTGAGATTGACTGGTATACATGGCTGCAGATACAATCAAGATATGATAAAGACTCGAAACAATAAGGTTTCAATTTGGGGGAATCAGAGTTGGATCAGATAATGATTGGAAAGGATGAAAAAATGATTAAAAGACTGTATAATTTATTTGTTGCAAATTAGATTGGAAGATGAAGAGGTAAAAGAGACAATAATAACATGGGCGAAAAATTTTGGATATGCAATAGAATTAGAGAAATGGCAACAACTATGGGAAAGGAATTATAAATTGACAATGGCAACTGCATATAAAGAAAATCTATATAAAATGTTTTATAGGTGGCATATGCCACCAGAAAGATTAGCAAAGATGTTTAAGGATAAATCAGCCAAATGTTGGAAATGTTTGCATTTGCCGGGATCATATTATCATATGTGGTGGTCATGTTTAGAAGCAAAAAATTATTGGTCTAGAATACAGAAATGGTTGGAAGAAATATTACATACTGTATGTAGGATTAATTATGCATAAGAAAATGTACATTTTATGTTATGTGTATAAGAAATAAAGCTGAAAAACTTTTCAAAAAAAAAAAAGAAGTGTGCCTGCTTGGAGAATAAGTCTATTACAGTCCAGATCATCGTGTTCCCCCCACTTTTTGCCAACTCCACTAAAAAATCCATTGCGATTTCCTCCCATGGCCTCGTTGGCTCTGCTACCAGTTGCAGAAGTCTGCAGGGTTTTCCTGGTTGTTTCTTCATTGTGGAGCAGATGGTGCAATTTTTCACATAACTCTCCACGTCTTTCTTTTTTTTTTTTTATTGAAAAAGTTTTCAAATACAATTTTTTTCCCACATTTTTCTCCCCCCCTCCTCCCTAACCCCCCCTCACCACCCATCCCCCCCGTGACTTCTTCACAACAAAAACCTAATTCATAACAGATTATATAATATTTTACCATCCCCTTACTCCCTCCTCTAAATACTGACCCTTACTTACTAATAATATTATTAATATTATTACTTCCCCCTTTTACCATACATTTCAAAATATCATTCTACTATAACATTGCATAATAACTTCTAATTTAACATAATAATATTATTATAACTCCCAATTTAACAGTAATCTGCCCTTTTACTCCTCCCCCATACTTATATCTGTATATTAATACAACATTTCATAACAACCTTCCACTTTAAAACTATATAATAAGTCCTGCTTTAACATTTAATCTTTTGTGTATATTAATATAACATTTTGAAGCAGCCTTCCCCATAAATCCTAATTTAGCATTTATTCAGCTCCATCCATTTGCTCCACTCCCATAAATATATCACTTAAGCATCCCTTTTCTTAAACTAAACAATCAGTAAACTAACCTATCTCCACCCACTTTCCTACAAAATTGCCATACACAACAATTCTTAATATCTTTAATCTACTGCCCGCCCTACTAAAAAAAAATATTCCGTTATATAGAAAAAATCAATAGCTTTAAGTTTATAATCCATATAATATCTTCTTTGATGTCTTTCCACTAGATTGTTGAGTACATCATCCATATTAGGGTAACATAGCATCCTAGTTGCAACAGATTGTTCAAAATCCTCAGTTATCATCTGCCCCCATCAGTAATAAATCTCCTCATATATATATAAAAAAAGGAAAACAACCACCTGAGTGACATTATAATTATATTCCATATAATATCTATAATTGTGGTTTTCTTCAGGATTATTAATTCCCATCATCATAATGGGTAACAACCAGATCTTCTGCGTGCCCCAGCGTAGCTCTCTTGCCTTATAGCTCAACATAAATATAATACATTTATCAATAAAAAGAAATCCAAAATAGATAATTCCAATCCAACCAGTTTAAGGCTCTTTTCACATCCCAAAATTACGGCATTGCAGAGGTCTGTCACTCTCCTCAGGATAATGTTAACCAATACTTCGCCTCAGCTGTCTTTTCATATATTCATTCATTTTTTTTAAAAAAAAAACTGGCTTCACTGTTGCTTAATTTAGAAATTTTTATTTTTGTGAGACCTATTCCTTTTTTTCTTTTCCTTTTGTGGGTTTGATCTCCATCCTAATTTCCTTTCTGCAAGTTGTATATCGACTGATCGATTTTCATTCTGCTTTATGACTTGATCTTGTTGGTTTTGCTTTTGTAACTCATATTTCTTTTCTATCAATTGTATATCAGCTAATTGATTTCCATGCTTGTCTATGACTTGATGAATCATGATCACGTTAGAATCCGATGCCACTTTTCTTTTATTTGTAGATAATCCAGCTGAGGTGTCTAAAGAATCCGAAGGCAATTTGTCTACAGAAGCCTCTATAATTCGATGTTTTCCCTTTATTTCCAATTCCTTCTGCTTATCCTGTATTGTGCATAAAGATGTTGAATTCATTTTCAAAATTTTTTGATAAAATTCTTCCGCTTTTTCAACAGTATTTAATTGATATCTTTCTCCTTGATATCTCAATATAATACCAACTGGAGCATCCCACCTGAATAGAATATTTCTTTTTTTAAGTTCAGTCACCAGAAAACCAAATTTCTTTCTGATCAGCCTCCATTTTAGGTTTTTCTTCTAAGCTATTATCTTGAGTATTTGTCAAGTCATTTTCAATTTTTTGTATTCTATTGTCCAAATTGTCCTCAATTTCTTCCATTTTAGACTCTAATAAATTAATATTTGCATCCAACTGGATCATAAATTCTGTAAAACCATTAGCCATTTTTATAATCTTTTGTTCCAAAATATCAAACTTTGATTGCACCAATTCTTTAATTTCCTGCTTAAATTTTTCAAAGTTCTGATTCACAATCTCATCCCTTCTTACAATCTCCTCCAAGAGAAATTCTATTATGTTAAAATCAGGTTTCTGAGACTGGAGATTTAGAACTTGTTCATGTAGTTTGTTAATGGGGGAATCACCCCCCCCACTGCTTGTTTGTCTGGCTTTATAAGTCTCAATGCCATGTTTCCGCCCAGACAAACTTTTTTTTAGAAAAGAAAAGAAAAGCAGAGAGAAAAAAGCTTCTTTCCAGCCAAGATCAATATCAAATCTCCAGGAGAAAAAAAACACAAAAGTGAAGTTTTACCTTCAATTGTAGCCAAGAGTATTTATTCCGCTACTTTGTAGTAATAGAAAACGGAAGGACTTTCCCTTTCAGCCCCTTCTCAAGCCTCGGCAGTCGCCATTTTTAAAAATTCTTTTTTCCTTCTTCCCTTCTTGAATAACTTTTATAAAATAAATGAAATACTTGCGATTCAGGATCACAGGTCCAACTCACGTCCTCTTTAATTAATCTGCTAAATTTGTAGGCTTGTTCTTGTCGCCTAGCTCTGCATAAGCAGAGGTCTCCCAAAGCCCGGAGCGGCGGCTAGGGAAATGGGGAGTCTCATCTGCTCCGTCCCCAAAAGTAAAAAAAAACTTTTGGGGCTACGCAGAGAGCTCTACCCGCCCTAGCCGGCTCTATCTCCATTTCCTCGTGGAAACGGAGTTTTTTCGAGCCGCCATTCCGTTGTGAAGGCGGCTCTTTACAGGCAATGGGGCTGGCGATCCGAAGGGATCGTCTGGCGGTGACAAGCAGCCTATTCCAAACTCTTAATATGGTACATCTAGCAAAGTGATTATTAAATTCAACATTAACTTTGACTTTGTCATACCATAGATAAACGTGCCATCCAAACCTTAATTCATGGCCCTCTAAATCAAGTAGACTCTTGTTCTGGACATTCACCCACTCTTTTGCCAGGCCAGACAGCATGCATCAAAATACAATTTCAAATCTGGTAGACCCAAACCCCATCTTTCCTTAGCATCTTGCAGTAACTTGTATCTAATTCTAGTTTTCTTCCCTTGCCATATAAACTTAGAAATGTCCCTCTACCATTGTTTAAATGGATTATCACTTGCAAGTATTGGTAATGTCTGGAACAGAAAATGTATCTTTGGCAAAACATTCATCTTAATTACAGAGAGTCTACTCAATAGTGATAAATGCAATTTGTCCCATCTTTGTAAGTCCTTTTTAATATCATTCCAAAAAGGCACATAATTATTTTGAAACAATTTTATATTTGTGTTTGTCAACATAACCCCCAAGTATTTCACCTTTTCTCGACCTTAAAATCTGACTTTTTAGTCCAATGTATCACTGTCCTGAGATGACATATTCTTAATTAACATTGTTGTTTACTGTTTGTTTGTCTTAAAACCCGCCAAAGCCCCAAACTCATTTAATTTCCTCAACAAATATTCTGTGTTATTTTTTGGGTCTTGCAAAAAATATAACCAGATATCAGCAAATGCCCTCAATTTATAAACTTCTTTCTTGATATTTATACCCCTTATTTTGTCATCTTGCCTAATACCTCTATTCAAAACTTTCAACACCAAGATAAACAGTAAAGGAGACAAAGGGCATCCTTGTCTTGTACCCTTTTGAATTTCACACGAGTTAGTTAAATCACCATTAATAACAATTTTTGCTTTCTGTGTTGTTTAAACAGCTTTGACTCCTTGAATAAAGTTCTCTCCAAAGTCCATTTCTTTCAGCACTTTAAACATAAAAGCCCAATTTAAATTGTCAAAGGCCTTCTCTGCATCTAAAAATATTAAAGCTGCCTGTTTCTCATTATGAAATTGTAAATATGCAATAATATTCAACACAGTCCTCACATTTTCTCTTAGCTGTCTTTTTGGCAGGAAGCCAGCTTGGTCTTCTAAAATCTTTTTTAGTCTTTCTGCCAAAACTGTAACAAAGAGTTTATAGTCCTTATTTAATAATGAAATTGGTCTGTAATTCTTTATCTTTGTAATGTCTTAACCCTCCTTTGGTAACAACACAATATTAGCTTCTTTCCACATTTGAGATATCTTTCCCCCCTGTTATATATCATTCATTGTATCTTTTAATGATTGAATAAGTTCATCCTGCACAGGTACCGTATATGTGGTACCTTGCTCAATAGTAGTAACTGTGAGAGGGATCTTGGAGTCCTAGTGGACAACCATTTAGATATGAGCCAGCAGGACATTACATGTTTACAAGAAGTTCATATTAGAAAACAACATATAAAACTATTACAATATCCAAAATTAGGAATTTTATTTACATCATTAATACAACAAAGTAAAAGAGGTGTGGTATTATATATCAAAGAAAAATTAGAACCTAAATTAATATTTGAAGATGGGGAAGGTAGGATTTTGATGGTGGAAATAAAAATGAACTATAAACAAATACTTTTGATAGCACTATATGCTCCAAATGAAAAATGGGAAGAGTTTTATCGGCGACTACATAGAAAAATTATAGAACTGGAATATGAAAAAGTATGTATAATGGGAGATTTTAATGCTATAACAGACCCAGAGTTGGACTACAAAACAGTGAAGACAAATAAAAAATCCAGAAGAACACTGCCAAAATCTTTTTTTAAAATGACAGAAGAATTAAGTGTTCAAGATATTTGGAGACAAAAACATTTGAAAGAGAGTCAATATACTTTTTACTCAAATAGACATTTATCGTGGTCAAGGATAGATATGATATGGATGTCATCTGGACTCATAGAAGCGGTACAAGAAGTAAACATTGGCTCAAATATATGGGCAGATCATAACCCAATGACAATGATATGGAAAGGCCAAAAGAAAAAGACAAGATGGACTTTGAACACAACAATATTAAATGAAAAAGATTTTAAAAATTTATGGAAATGGAGTCTTTAAGTGGTGCAAATGGATCTAAGGATTGCTTCTCCTGGGTGGGAAAGGGTGCTTGAAGGCAGAAAGATGGCTTGGTTTGGCACCTCTTGTTCCTGTTAGTGCCCATACTCCCTCAATTCCCACGGTATTCTTTAACACCTCCAGCTCTCTTCCCCTCCCAAATGCCCCCTACCCCCTGGTTATGGCAGTTGCTAATGAGCTTCAAAGAATGTGAAGATAGGCATCTGAAATAAACATGCAGTCATGAAAAGACAAATAAGAGAAAAGATAAATAAAAAGAATAGAAACTCAGATGATGCCTAGGTAAATGGAAAGGGGGAAAGGGGTGAAAGAGAAAAAGTGTTACTATAAAAGTGTACATGAATGATAAAACAGATGTAATTATGAAACAAAAAAGAATTTGAAATGAAGATATATGTAAATAGAAAATCGGGGCTGCTCGAATACCATTCTAGATTAAATTGAAAATGGATACAACAAAGGAGTGGGAAAGGAGAAAGGAATAGAGAGGGGGAAGGAGGGGTGAAGAGAGGAAAGGAGAGAGAGGGATAGAAGAGAGGGAAAAAGAGAGGAAGAAAAGGGAGGGGAAAGAAGAGTAGGAGAGAGGGTTAGAAAGGGAGGAAGAAGAGAGGAGTGGGGGAAGGGGAGGGGAAGTAGAAAGGGAGGGGAGGAGGAATGAAGAAAGTAGAAAGGGACAGAAGAAGGAAGAGGAGGGAAGAAGAAGAGGAAAGGTTGTAGTAAAACAAAGAAGAGGAAATGGTAAAAGAGCAGCCCCGAACAAATAAAAATGAAAGTTAAAGGATAAGATGAATGATGAATGATTAATTTTTTGAAAAAAAGTTTTTTATTTTTGAGACAAACAAACATTTAGTACATCAATTATCTCTTCCCTGTGACATCTCGGTGTTGTCTTCCATAGTTCTTTCTTCTTCTGTGTAGTTATTATTTCCTCTATCTTGATCCTTATTCAATCCATAATATCAATTCGTCACTAATATAATATTCTACTCATCATATATTTATACATACTTATATACTTATATACTTAATCATTTATATCTCTTCTCCAACCAATGATAGAAATAATTCCAAATTTTAAATTATTCTGAGTCTTCTCTATCCTTAATCCTTAATCATCCAAATCATCTGCAAAGGCCTGCAATTTATACCCTTCTTTTTTAACTTTTATCCCTTTTATCTCTTCATCTCGTCTAATATTTCTATTTAAAACTTCTAAAGTCAGGATGAACAACAATGGTGATAGAGGACATCCTTGTCTAGTACCTTTCATTATACTGATCTTTTCTGACATATCCCCATTTATCATTATCTTGGCAAATTGTCTGTTATATATTGTTTTTACAATATTTATGAATCTCTCCCCAAAATCCATTCTCTGTAGTTGTTTTGTCATAAACTGCCAACTCACATTATCAAAGGCTTTTTGCGTGTCCAAAAACACCAACGCCATCTGTTTTTCTGGATGGTTCTCATAATACTCCAAAGTGTTCAAAATTATCCTCATATTATCTTTAATTTGTCTTTTTGGTAAAAATCCGTTTTGGTCTGCATGTATGTATTCATTTAGTGGCTTTTTCAGTCTGTGTGCCATTATTGACACAAAAATCTTATAGTCCACATGTCAACTTGCAAAGCTTTCAAGTTGCCATGAGCAGGAGGGAGGGAGAACTGATAGAGCTGATTGATTTCCCTAACTGAAGCTACATTCCATACATGCTTTCTTTCCGCAATCAGAAGAAGGGTGTTGGATTTCACAGCCAGCCAAAGTGGTTAATTGGAGAATGTGATTTATGACATGGCCAGGGAGGAGGGGAAAGACAGAGTCATAGGGGAACGTAAATCTACGTGGGATTAGTTCTAACTGCATCCGAATATTGCTGAAATGGTGCTCTTAATAAATGACTGTATTTCTTTTGAAGTTTGGCTCATGGCTCATGAATTAATTAGGGCATCTTTCGGAAACTTCACACCACATTTAACAACGAAATTGGTCTATAGTTTTTTATCAGTTGTAAATTCATACCTTCTTTGGGTATAAGTGTTACATATGCCTCTTTCCATGAATCTGGCATTTTTGCTTTCATTAATAAGTCATTAAATACATCCAACATTACATTACTAATCGCCTCTTGTAATGTTTTATATAACTCCGCTTGTAAACCATCTGGTCCTGGTGCTTTTCCACTTTTTTGTCTTTTTATTGCTTCTGTTATTTCCATCATTGTTATCCTTTCTTCTAGCATTCCTTTATATTGTTCTGATATTTTAGTCAAATCTGATTTTTCCAAGTAGCTTAATATTTCTTCCTCCGGAATCTTCTCTTGAGAGTAAAGTTGCTCATAGTATTTTGGGATTATTTTCTTTTTATCTTCAATGCTGTATTGTATATTCCCTTCTCAATCTTGTAAGCATTTTATAGTTTTCTTCTCCCTTTCTTTTCTTAGCTTGTATGCTAACCATCTTCCTGATTTGTTTGCATTTTCAAAAAAATTCTGTTTAGTTGCTATCAATTTATTCACTAATGCTTCTTGCTCATTCAAATTTATTTCATGTTTTTTCAATTCCATCCATTTCTTATTTTTTTTATTTAAAGTATCTTTCTGAAATTCTTTTTCCAATTTCTTATAGACTTCTTCTAATCTTGCTTGTTTCTGCAATTTCTTTTTGTTCTTTTTTCCCAAGTACATTATTGCTAGGCCTCTAATACCGTATTTTCCGGCGTATAAGACGACTTTTTAACACATGAAAATCTTCTCAAAAGTCGGGAGTCGTCTTATACGCCGGGTGTCGTTCTCCTGTAACCAGGCAGACCAGCCCGAAAGGCTCTGACGAGCCTTAAATGGCTCTGGCGATCCAAGCTCTGACGATCCCAGCTGAGTTGCCTTACCTTATCGTTTTTCTTACCATGTCACCATAATTCCTTCAGGTATTAGGCATCTGAAACTCACTCCTTTGTATATTAGGAATTTCGTTAGAAATTGGTACTCTCTCCTCAGATTTCTAACTCTTCTGGGTATTTGTCTTAAAACCACTAGTTCTTTGTCCTTGTATTTCAATGCTGTAATTCTTGCCGCTTGTAGTATCTCTATTTTCTTTGCCCTTTTTATAAATCTTACATGCACCTCCCTTGGGAGTTTATTCCTTATTGCATATCTGGTGTAGACTCTAAATGCTTCATCTATCTCATTTAATATCTCTTCCTTGGGTTTCTCCAAGGCCTCAGCCAAAACCTCTGCAATTACTTCAGGTAAATTTTCTCCCTTTTCTTCCTCTATGTTTTGAAATCTTAAGTAAAATTCAGAACGCTCCATCTGCAACATGATAATTGTTTTTTCTTGTGATTTGTCTGTTGAGACCAATTTCTCTTCCAGTTCCTCAACTTTTTTTTCCTGTCATTTCTGCTTTTTCTTCTACTTTCTGGATTCTCTCCTCATTTTCCCCATTATTTCTTTCATTTCTTTTAATTCCTGTTTTATATCATCATGAAGCGCTTGCATAAAATTTCGTAATTCCATCATCTCTGGAGTTTTCTGCTTTTCTAGCGCTGAGGGGCTTGGTGCTGGTTGTGTAAATTTCTTCATTTCTCCTTTTTTCAAATACTTTGTAGTCCACTTGTAGTTTATTTGTAATCCAGATATCTAATTCAACCAATCGTTGAATTAATTAAAATAGAATAGAGAAAAAGGGAGAGAAAAAGAAAAAGGGAAGAAGAAAAAAAAGGAACCAAATTTTCCAACAACCCCCACCCTCCAAAAATTCAAAAAACTCCTTTTGTCAAAACAAAAGTCAATAATCCAAGGGAAAGTGGGTTTGGTAAGAAGAAAAAAAGAAGAAAAAAAGGTAGAAAAAAACCAAGCAAAAAATAAAATAAATTAAAAAGGGTTTCTTCTGACTCTTCAAGTCATAATCCAAGGGGGGGAATTTTTTTTTTAAATCCCAACATTTCTCAAAATATAAAATTAGTGTTTTTCCATTTATCCATCTCTGTCTGTATTTTATGCCATAACAATTCATAATTATACTTATATAATTTCCCATTTGACGTTGTAATAACAATTCCTAAGTACTTAACCTTTTTCACTATCTCGCATCCTGTTACTCTTTCCATTTCTTCTTTTTGATTTGTATTCATATTCTTAGCTATCATCTTTGTTTTCCCTATATTTATTTTAAACCCTGACACTTGACCATATTGCCTAATTATCTCCATCAAACCTGTAACTGAATTTACTGGTTGGGTTAAAGTTACAACCAAATCATCTGCAAATGCTCGTAGTCTATAATCATGTTGCCTGATCTTAATACCCTGTATGTTATCCGAGTCCCGTATTTTATTCAGCAATACTTCCAAAGTTAAAATAAACAATAGTGGAGACAAGGGACATCCCTGTCTTGTTCCTTTCTCAATTTTAAAAGTTTCTGTGAGACTACCATTAACTATTATTTGTGCTGTTTGTTTCTGGTATATTGCCTTAATAGATTGTATGAAATGCTCTCCCAACTGCATCTTTTGTGCTACTTTCACTAAAAACTGCCAATTCAATCGATCAAACTCTGCATCCAAAAACATAACCACTGCAGGGACTTGGTTGTTCTTCCCCAAATACTCCAGTATATTAACAATTTGTCTCACATTACTTTTCATTTGTCTCCCTTGTATAAATCCAGTTTGATCTTTATGAATCACTTGTTGCATAACTGACATTAGTCTATTTGCCAAAATTTTTGCAAAGATCTTATAATCTGTATTAAGCAATGATACGGGTCTGTAATTTTTGGGTTGACTATGATCTTGATCTTTTTTCGGAATCAGGGAAATAAAAGCTGTTCTCCAGGATGGTGGCACTTCTCCTCCCTGTTGTATTTTAGCAAATAACTCCTTAAGAGGTTCTACCATTTCTAATTGAAAATTTTTATAATACACTGCTGTCAAACCATCTGTGCCAGGAGCCTTTCCACTTTTTAATTGTCTAATTGCCAAAAGAATTTCCTCAGTGGTTTTTTCCCCTGTCTACGTCTGTAGGAATTATTCAAATTTATTAAAACTCCTCTCATATATGCTTTACTTGCATCCCATACCATTTCCACAGGTGTACCCTTATGCATATTTAAAACAAAAAATTCTTTTTACATTCTATCACATTTGCCTCATATCAAAATAGGTTTTCATTCAGTCTCCAAGATCTCCTAGACCCCTCCCCGAACTCTAGTTCCATCCACACCGGATTATGGTCTGTTAAAGTTCTTGGACATATCTTCGTCTTCTTTACCCTGGAAAGAAAATCATTTGTAATTAGTATAAAATCAATTCTAGAAAAAGATTGATGCCTATCAGAAAAAAAAGTTCTTTAAAATTTTGTTCACTCCATATATCTCTCAGCTCCATATCATCCATCATGTCAAAAAAAGATTTAGGCAATTTAGCCCGTGTTTGAACATTTGGCAAAAGGGTCTTCTTGTCTTTTTTAGTGTCCAATACTCCATTCCAATCACCCATCATTATACATGATTTATAATCCATTTGTATTAATTTTTTATGCAAAAGTTTATAAAATTTCTCTTGTTGTTGATTGGGTGCATATACTCCCACTAAAAGTATTTTCTTCCCTTCTATTAATAATTCAATCATTATATATCTTCCTTGTGGATCTGCTTCAATTAATTTAGCCATTAAATCTGTTCTTAGATATATAACTATACCATTTTTCTTCTCAGGAGCTGATGCAACAAAGTGTTTGCCCAGTCTAGCATTTATTAGGTATTTCTGATCACTTGTTCTAATATGTATTTCTTGCAAGCAGATTACATCATTTTTAAACTGTTTCAAATAGTGAAATATTTTCTTTCTCTTTTGTGGTGAGTTTAAGCCATTAACATTCCAGGTCAAGAATTTATTTGCCATCCTTGGCCCCTGAAAGCTTATGGAGCACCGACTGGAAGTCCTCCTGGAATTTACTCTTTGGTCTAGCTCCTCCCACAGCTTCCATATTTGTAGTTACAATTTCTTGGGTTATTAACTGACTTTGTTGCTTCTTTAATTCTTGTTCTTTGCATTTGGTTGCTGCTCGAGTTTGTCTTTGATCCTTGGGGTCTTCCGTTTTTTCAAATAAATCCAAAAGTTGAACATCCTCTGAGAGTTGCAATAATTCTTGTTGTGTAGTCAAAACACCTCCTTGAGCTTGTGCCTGCATAATTTCCTTTTCCCCCTTTCTGACCTCTCCTGGTTCTTTCCTTCTTCTGGCATCTGGAGGTGGTGGGTTTCCAGCCTTTAGTATGGTAGTGTAAAAATCTCTTGCCTTCCAAACTGAGTTGAGACGATGTCTCTCACCCAAATAATTCACCACTAATCTGGCTGGAGCTTCCCATCTGTACTGTAACTGACACCTTCTAAGTTCATCAATTAAAAATGCATAGTCCTTTCGAGATCTCAACATTTTGGGGGGAATTTCCTTCATTACTAAAACCTCCTGTCCTGCCACTTGAAGTTTCTTCTTATAAGAGACTTGTAAAACTCCATTTCTTGTTCTCCTTGTGACAAAGTAGATCACAATATCTCTTGGTAATTGTCTCTGTCTGGCAATCCATGAATTAATGCGATAAATTTTGTCTATTTGCCAGTCACACTCTGCTTTAGACTCTCCAGTAAACTGAGCAAGGGCTTCTGCAAAGATCTCTCTGAGATTTTCCTGGTTATTTTCTTTGAAGCCTCTGACCCTCACTGCCCATTCCATCGCTCTGTATTGTGTCATTATAAGTTCTGCTTCCGCCTTTTCCATCTTGTTTTGAGCCTCTCCCAGTTTAGCTTCCACATTCAAATTAAACTGATCAATTTCATCCACCCTTTCTTCCAATGATGTAACATGACCCACCAGTCCCTTAAATGCTTCCACAATATCTTCTCTTATTGCATCATTCTGGGTTTGAATTGTTTCTTTAATTTCAAGTAATTCCTCAGACACTCCTTTAATATTTTCCTCAAAACGGAGTGTGATTTTTTCTTCCAAATCATTAGACAATTCAGTAGACAATTTCTTTAAAGCTCCCTGAAGAACTTCTAGTGTCAGTGTTTGTGTATCTGGTGGGGCTAACAAAGACTGCATTTTTGATGTTTGAGCTGGAGAAGTCCCCACACTTTTAGTCACAACAGTTTTTATTTGCTTCACAGCCATCTCCAACACTTTCCCACCAACCACTCAGCAGAACCAACAGGTCTTCTTAATCTCAGTCCTTAATAATTATTATGGCTTATTGATAAGTCAATATTGTATTCTTTAATTTCCAATCCTCAAAATTCCCCAACAAAGTCTTTTAAGAGGTACTGACAGCGTTAACGAGCGTTAATGAGTGTTAACAAGCACTTTCTCTTTTAACTTTCGATTTCACGCCCTTAAGCAGCTCAGCGCCATCTTTTTTTGACTTTCTCCCATCTCAAGCTCCGAAGGAAGTGGTAATTTATTAGAGTTAAAGTTTAGTACTTGCAGTTGTGATTTCTCCTGTCTTGCTCTGCCTGCTTTAAATCCAATCGCTGTAAGATCATTTAGTTTGCAGGGGTGGTCACGGCGCCTTGTTCTGTTTGAAAAACAGACACGGCCCGGATCCGGAGCTTCTTCAGGTGCTTGGGGAGCTCTCACCCTCTGTGCCCCAGGATTAATCCTGGGGGTCCTGGAGAGCTCTACCCACACCTGCCTGCTCGCCTTCCCCTCTTCTCCCAAGGGGAAAGTTCCAAGCCGCTAGTACAGCTGATTTTCGCTGCTCTAGCGGCTTTACGAAATCACGGGGGTTAGCGCTCCGAAAGGAGCTGCTGCCGACGCCTGCAGTGCCACCGGAGGTTGTTGGGAAGAATAGCAGTAGTTAAAATGAATGTTCTGCCCAAGTTTCTATTTCTTTTTCAAATGATACCAATACTTAAAAAGGATGCAAATTTGGAGGAATGGCAGAGAGGCATTAACAACTTTGTTTGGGTAGGGAAGAGATTGAGAGTTAAATTAAAAATAATGCAGGATATACGTGAAAGAGGAGGTTTGAAATTGCCCAATCTAAAATTGTACTATGAAGCAGCTGTTTTGTCAGCAATTAGTGATTGGATTAATTTAACAGAAGAAAGAATACTGAACATTGAAGGGTATGATTTGCTATATGGTTGGCATGCCTACTTAGTTTATGAGAAGAAGGTGGATAGGACTTTTAAAAGTCACATATTAAGGAATGCCCTCTTGTGTGTTTGGAAAAAATCCCAATATAAATTGAATGGCAAAATACCTATGTGGGTAGTACCCAGACATGCGATAGAAAATATAAGTATAGAACAAAGACAGGATGTAATTACTTATAAAGAACTTTTGTTTACAGAAATAAATGTACTACAGTTAAAGCCTTTGAATGTACTAAGAGAGGAAAGGGCAATTCAAACCTGGTTTCAGTATGTACAGCTGCAGAATAGATGGAAAAAAGATCAGAAAATTGGTATTATACAAAGTGAAGAAAATTTGATAAAACAAATTAGGGACCAGAGCAGAATGCATATAAAAAGGTTGTATAATATTTTGATAGAAATAGACTCGGAGACAGAGTTAGTTAAAGATTGTATGATAAAATGGGCACAAAATTTTGAGGAACCAATAATGATGGAAACATGGGAAAGGATCTGGGTAAGAAATGTAAAATTTACACAAGCTCAAAACTTGAGAGAAAATTTTTATAAAATGTTTTATAGATGGCATTGGGATCCTAAAAAGTTAGCTTATATGTACCCAAACTTACAACCTAAATGTTGGAGATGTGATTGTGTTGATGCTACCTACTTTCATGTTTGGTGGACCTGTAAAAAAGTTAAAGCATTTTGGATAAAAATATGGTGGATTATTCAAAATATTCTAAAAAAAAGGATAAAGTTTACTCCACAGTTGTTTTTGTTAGGTATAATTACAGATTGTACGGCTATAGAGACTAATTTGATTTTGAACTTAATAACTGCAGCAAGACTCTTGGTGGCGCAGTACTGGAAGAAGGAAGATTTACCTACTATTCAAGAATGGACATTAAAAGTAGTAAATTTAGCAGAAATGTCGAACATTTCAGCATATCTAAAGGACCATTCAAATGAGAAATATATGTTAGAATGGAAAAGATGGATTGATTATATTCAAGGCAAATATCAGACTAAAAAATTTCAAATAGCTTATGAATGATTAGAGAGATTTTATAAAGTACTTAAATTTAGTTTAGTAAAAGGGGAGTTAAAAGTTCAAGTGGGGGGTAAGAGGTTATAGATAATTAGCTTATGTTAGCTTATGATTGTCAAATGTTATACCCTGTATTTTGCTCTGGGAAGTGGCGGGGGGAGGGAGGGGAAGGGGAGGGATGGAAGGGGAGGAGGGAGGGGAAAGGGGAAATGTTTGTAAAACTTTTAAAAACTTTTCAATAAAAAATATATATATAAAATTAGTCAATCCAAAAAAAGACTGTAGAAAGAAATTAAAGTCCAAAGTTCAGAGAGTCCAAAAGCTCAGAAACAAAAACAAAAACAAAAAGGAGTCCAAAGGCAAGTTTAGGTCTAATCTTCACTCTTCACAGCTGTTCTATTATCTTCTAACCAAAATGTCAAGGTCAATTCTCACAGTTCCTTCAAAAAATAAATGTCTCTCTCTTTTTTTTTCCTTCTGCCACTAGATGGCACTGCAGGTTACCTTTAAGCATTCAATCAGTGCTTTCGTCTCTTTAGAATTGTTACAAAGTTCCTTTCACCAATCACTTTCTCTTGTATCCCATTCATAAACAAAGTATCGTTCATTCAATTCAGTCAAGATCTTAGTGTTTAATTCCTTTTTTAAGTCAATTTAAAATCTCCAAATCTTTTTTTTTCTTCACTCAAAGCCTGGAAAATTTTATGTAAAAAAAAAGGTATGCAGTCATAATTGCTTCCCCCAATATGTGGTTGGCATATCTGCATCAAACAGCATGGTTCTTCCATTCTCACATATAGTATGGTTCATTCTTTCTATAACCCTGTTTTGTACTGAGTTGTATGGTACAGTAGTTTAAAATATTATGCCATGCTTTCTGAGAATCACCTATGTGCTTTCACTTGTATATTCAGGTCCATTGTCTGTGTGCAAGACACTTGGCATTTTGTCAAATTTATTGCTTACTTGAGCCAAATGCTGTTCAAGTTTCTCTGGTACTTCACTTTTGTGGTGTAACAGATATAGTGTAGTATACCTGGAGTAATCATCTATAAAAGTGAGAAAATACCTCTTCTTTCCTGGAGTCAATTTTTCCATTGGACCACAAAGATCTGAATGAATTAAGTCCAGAGTTTTGGTTTTGTTTTCTTTTAGCTCTGCTGTTACTCTGCTTTGGAAAGAGTTTTCTTGTCATTTTTCCTTTTTTACAGCTGGTGCATTTCATTGTTCGATTACATGGACTAATTTTTATTCTACTTACACAGTCATTCTCACAGTCATTTATTATGTCAGGACTTCTGTGCCCAAGTCGTCTGTGCCATGTGTGAATGCAGTTTGGACGTTTTCCCCCCTTGGCAGTATTAGCCACCTCATTGCAGATCAGCTGATACAGTTCATCTGTAATTTTAGCTTTTGCAAGTAAGATATCCCTTTTTGTGATGACACAACTGTCCCCTAGGAAGGTCACTACATTGCCTTGTTTTGTGAGCTTCTTCACTGACAAAAGATTAGTTTCGAGGCTGTCCCATTGGCATACACAGCAAAAGAAACTCCTGGGACATTCTTTTACCAAGAGTATAACTTTAGTTCCACATAGGCACAGAAGAAGAGAAGCCAGTTCTGAGGTTTTCATGTGTGAAGTAATGTAGCTAAAATCCCCTTTTTTCCCCTGGGCCACCCACTGTTCATTGTCCACCAATCAATTACAGTCAATTTGTTTTGGGACACGATCTGATGCCTTGGAACTTTCCCATCTTTCGACCTTGGGCACCAGGACATTGCCAGGTGACATTCGGCTCTTGCATTCCATAATTCCCTCCCTTGCATTCCAAATCTACCCACCCCCTCCCTGTTTCTGTTGTCTGCTTGCAAGGGTGTGTGTGTGCAGCAAGTCAAACATGACATGTCGACCCTCCAGAAGAAAGATAATCCTATAGGGAAACAAACATACATAATGTTACATAAACAGAAACAAAACTTCCTCTCCTATACCTCCTACCAAGGCCAGCTTGGATATCTAACATGGAACCTATGTGTTCTGTCCTCACTACACGTTAGTCTGTGTGCAGCTCGACATGCAGCTAAACCCACCTATCCTCCAAGAAAACAGACCGTGTGCGTAGCTCTGAATGCTTTATTGAAAGAACAGGATATGGTGAAACTGGGGAAAATGGGAATACATACAATGAGAACCAAATACAAGATAGACAGTATTAAGTTACTGCTGAACATAACAATAAATTCAAGCAATTTAAATCTCACCAGCGATGCTCTGTGTGTGGGATGTGGGCTTGTCCTTGGATGACCATGTGCCACAGATTAAGATGGATTCTTCTTTGTGCTTCTGCCTTCTCCAAATGCTAAAGGAAAATGGAGTCTGGCTTCCTAACGTGCACTTCTTTTGAGAGTTCGGGTTGATGGGTAAAATGGGTTGGGTCAGCTTCAAACAATATACTTGGTATTTTGTCTCTCTGGCCACTAGATGGGGCTAGAGCACAACAACAGTATATAAAGATTGTATGTTGTGGCATATTTGTCCCTGCGGCCACTAGATGGGGCTAGAGAGCAACAACAGTATATAAAGGTTATATAAAGGTTAACAACATCCGCCTTTAAAATGGCCACCGTGCGTTGAGCCTCTGCTGGGGGTAAGCAGTTTTTGGCTAAACAGGACTGTTGGGGGGGATTGTTTTGTTACCCCCCGACATGAACGGAAAGAGGTTTTACCAGTGGACCGTAGGGGCCGTCGTGAGTCCTTGAGGCTTGCTTGCTGATGCCGGGGCGATGGGTGAGACCGATGGCTGCTGCAGGGCTCGGCGAGTGGCGGAGGGCATCCGGGCGTTCGGCGACAGAGTCGCGAGGCCCTGGAGAGGCTGGAGCGGCGGAGTCGGCGGGCCGGGTCGCTGAGAGGACGAGGAGCGGGGATGGCGCTGACCCTCTCCTGGGTCATCGGAGAGGATCTCCTGGAAAGTCCGGGGGGCCTCGGGCCGGTCGGAGGGAGGAGAGGGGAGCCGGAGTGGCGGAGTCGAGGGGAGTTGGAGGTGACTCGCTGGCTCTGGTGCTTGCTCTGGTGGTACCGATGGCGGATACGAGACCTGCTATACCTATGGACCATCAAGGGACTGTCTCTGCCCTCTGCTGGCCACCGCTGAGATTTCCTGCTGGAGTCATATCAGCTGTGCCTATTACACTCTTTAGGTACAAGGGGCATTAGGGGCCTATAGGGGTTGATAAACCCTAAGAGGTTTCCCTACACCTCCATCGGGGGTGTTAAGCCCCCTTACCCCATTGGTCCATCTGGGGACCCTGCCTAGGATATCAGCGAGCTGGGACTTGGACTTAGACGGCCAAGAGGTTGCTGGTTTTCCTCTTCCATTGAACTGGCTTGGCTTTGGACGGCGATTCCCACTTCTGTGAGAGGTCAGTTGTGGTTCTATGACATCGAACCGGCCATGCAGGGGTGAGAGCTCTGCAATGGCTGAGAATACCACCAGAAAGACCTCCCAATGAATTCCGGGATGCCGTCGTGGTGAGAGGATGATGGTGGTCATTAGCTACACCCACCCAGGTGTTGTGAGGGGACACCTGGGGGAGGAAGTTCCCGATGCCTGGGAGAGTCTTGGCCTGTTTCCAGCCTGTTTCCAACTTTTTCTGTTGCCACTTCCGCACCCTCTTACATGGCTGTTAATGGCTCCACGACTGTACTCAAGATCAGACTTATGCACTCTCAGGAATGTCCCCCATTCCTGGAAGTGGCCTATTGGCCTTGCCAAGAAATACCTAAAGGACGGGTCCTGGGATCTCGAGATGTGGCACGAGGGCGTTGGGGTTTTTAATAGTTCTTTGTACTCTTTTTAATTTGTTTTTTAAGGGGTGGGAGGGAGGATGTTATGTGTACAACCAGGGTGGGCTTGGGGGGCAACCCACAGGGGTTGAGGCCGGGTCAGGCAGGGGGCTATGATTTTGGGGGAGCGGGGTGGGCTAGTTCCCATACTTGGGAGGGTGCCTCTATCGGTACTGTGGGTGGGAGGGGCAGATATGGCGGGAGCCTCCCACCGGCCAGTACGCTCCCAGAGAGAGGGGCTCCTCCTGGTGCCGTTGGCCAAACAATGTCGACTGGCGGCCCCCAGGGGGAGAGCTTTCTCTGTGGGAGCACCTGCCCTCTGGAACGAGCTTCCCCCGGAGGTACGGACAATTCCGGATCTACGTACTTTCCGTTGGGCCCTCAAAACTTTTTTATTTCATCAAGCCGGGCTGGCCTAACTTTCCAATGATGTAATTTTAATTTGAATTTTAAATGAGGGATTTTAACTGTCGGGCCAAATTCTTTAATACATTTTAAATTGTTTTTAAATTTTGCATTCTATGTTTTTTACCTATGGCTGTTCACCACCCTGAGTCCTTCGGGAGAAGGGCAGTATATAAATTTAAATATTAAATTAAATTAAATTAAATTAAATTAAATTATGCTGGGGCATGACATTATGAATGAGTCTAGGTGCCCAAACATCCTTTGCTGTGACCCATTCTGCGTTTGCCAGGGGGAATCCCTTCCATAACACTAAATATTGTAACGTCCCTCTATGGTACCACGAGTCGAGAATTTCCTTAATCTTGAAGTGCTTCTCTCCCTCCACTATAAGATGAGGGGGAGGTAGCTTAGTGGCCGACTCAACGGTGAACTACGGAAGGGTTTCAACAAACTGCAATGAAACACTGGGTGAATACGTTTAAGATTTCTTGGCAGTTCCAGCTCCACTGTCACCAGATTTACAATCTGGATAATTGGGAAAGGGCCTATGTACTTAGGTCCTAGCTTTTTGCAGGGCTGCCTCAGGTTAAGGAATTTTGTGGAAAGATACACCTTGTCTCCTACTCTAAACTCCTTCTGGGGTGCTCTCTTCTTATCTGCTTGTCTCTTTTGCACTTCCCTCACCTTCTCTAGCGCCTTGTACACTATGACCCAGGTGGCTTTCAAACCATCAATCCACCCACACAATTAGGCTGATGAGGGTCTCTCTTGAGGGAGTCCTGGCATGGGCACAAATTCCACCCCAGTGGCTACCCGGAATGGGGTAAAACTGGTGCTACTATGTACAGAATTGTTATATGCCTCTTCTGCAAAAGGTAAAAGTTCAGACCAGTTGGTTTGCTGGTAGTTGACATAACATCGAAGGTACTGCTCCAAGACTGAGTTTGTGTGCTCACAGGCTCTGTCAGTTTGAGGGTGATGGGCAGAACTAAGTCCCTGGGAGGAGCCTATAAAGCTCAGAAAATTGCACCAAAACTTTGATGCAAATTGCACTCCCTGATCTGAAATGATGCATTTTGGGACACCATGCAGCTGGTATATTTGCTGCACAAATAGCTTAGCTAAGGATCGGGCCCAAGGAATCCTGGGACATGCCACAAAGTGTGCTTGCTTGGAAAAGGGGGTCGTGGGGTTGGCCACTGTTTGTAACAGCCCTGGCGGCTTGATGGGCAGCTGTTTCATCAAGGCACACATGGGGCAGTTGGCCACATAGGCTTCTATGTCCTTCTTCATCATTGGACACCAAAACTGCCTCTTGACGAGGTGAAGAGTTTTTACAAATCCAAAATGCCCCGCCGCCCTTGCCTCATGGCTTCGTTGTAGAATTAGGGTTCTTTGGTTAGCTAGAATGTACAGCTTGCCTCCCATCCATGCCAGTCTCTCTCTCTCTTTTTTTTAAAAAAAAGTTTTTTATTAATAATACAAAATTAAAAAAAACATTGGACATAGATAAGACAACACTGGTTCCAAACATCTTCTGTCACTTTACAATAATATTAGTACTCATATAAACATATAGTTCTTAAGCTTTGTTCATTATTTAAATATAATATGATATTAATACTTTTTTCCTTATTTCTGTATATTTATTCATCTCTTAAACATACATTTATCTATAATAACATCTATATTTTTGTTCTAACATTATACATTTGTCTTGGCTACCCTCTTGTTATCTATCCAATCATAAAATTGTTCCCAGATTTTGTAGTACTTAGTTTCGGTTTTATCCTTGAGTTCCAAAGTGAGTCTCCATTTCTGCGTAGTTTAAGATTTTCAGTAATATTTCCTCTTCAATTGGAATATCTTTCTCTTTCCATTTTTGAGTGAAGGCTATTCGTGCCGCTGTGAGTATATGCAGTAATAAATAATTTGTATCTTTCTTATATTTTCTTTCTCTAATTCCCAGTAAGAAAAATTCTGGTTTGACTTCTATATTTGTTGACAAAATTTCTTCCAGCCAGTTCTTTAATAAATTCCAAAATGTTTGCGCCTTTGGACATTCCCACCACATGTGGTAGTAATTCCCAACGGTCTCTCCACACTTCCAGCATATCGAGGATTTCCCTATTCATTCGTGCTAATCTTGTGGGGGGGGAGGTGCCACCTATAGAACATCTTATAGAGCAGTGGTTCTCAACCTTCCTAATGCCGCGACCCTTTAATACAGTTCCTCATGTTGTGGTGACCCACAACCAGGGGTGGGTTCTAAATTTTTTTACTACCGGTTCTGTGGGCGTGGCTTATTTTGTGGGCGTGGCTTGGAGGTCATGTGACTGGGTGGGCGTGGCTAGCTGGTAATGTGACCGGATGGCCATGGCTATGTGTATAGGGACTACTCAGAGGGCTGAAAAAAGTCATTTCTGACAGGTCCTCGCACTTTTGACTGGTCCTCACACTTATGATCATCCTCACATTTATGCCTGTGCAGCATTCTTAACAACCATGTCACTCATTTCACAACTGCTTCTCTTCAACATGGTATAAGATAGGGCAAAAAACGTAAAATGTGCGGATAGTCGTAAATTCGAGGACTGGTCAAAAGTGCGAGGACCAGTCAAAAATAACTTTTTCAGCCCTCTGAGTAGTCCCTGTGCACAAAAGGACTACCCAGAGGGCTGAAAAATGTGATTTCTGACAGGTCCTCGCACTTTTGACCGGTCTTCGCAGTTATGACTGGTCATCATTTATGCCCATTGTACCATTCTTAACAACTGTGTCACTCATTTCACAACTGCTTCTCTTCACCATGGTGACAAGATAGGGCAAAAACATAAATTGTGAGGACAGTCGTAAGTTCGAGGACTGGTCAAAAGTGCGAGGACCAGTCAAAAATAACTTTTTCAGCCCTCTAAGTAGTCCATATGCATAAAAGGATACAGCAATAGAGAGGGATGAAGGAAGGGAAGGGAAATTAGAGTAGGAGTGAAGGTAAGAGAGGGAGGAAGAGAGGAGGAGAAAGAGAAAGAAAGAGGAAGTAGGGAGAAGAAGAAGAGGGGGGGAAGAGAAAGTAAGTAAGAAAGAAAAGACAGAGGTGGTAGGTTTGAGGAGAAAGATTGCTGTACAATAAAAAAGATGAAAGGGAAGAAAGCCAACCCCAAACAAATATTAAGATATTAAGATAAAGAATGAATTGTTAAACTTTAAAGAATAAAAGAGAACAAATAGGAATAAATAGCAATAATTAGAAACACACATACAAACATACAACGTATTTTCTTTGAACAGAGTATTTGGCCGGTTCACAAATTTAAACAGTTGTAGGAGGTTAGCACCCACCCCTTTCCTAGAAGAATGAAATATTTTGGGAAATATTAAAAAGACAGACTATTATATTTCCCTGGATGAGAAATGGAGAAGCATATTTTACAGACAAAGTAGCTCCCACCTTCCTGCCCCCCACCCTTTGTTAATGGGCCAGAGGCAGAAAGTCAATCCTTTGTCAAAGGACATTTGCAACACAATAGCAACAGAAACTAACACAATGGGCCCCATCAAGCCATGTGATCCTGTCCACCATTAAACTATCTTTCCAAGCAGTCTCCATGTTTCCAGTGTCTTTTTCCCCACTTGGAGCAGAACCCAGAAGGATATTTCTTCCAACACAGTATTTAGTCATTTCAATTAAATTTACAATTTCTATATTTCCTTTTTACCATATTTATTCCTCATCTATTTTTTAAAAAAACCAATATTACCCTTCATCCTCATCTCTAATCTTAATCAAATTCAATTTTTCCCTTCTATTCTATATTATACCCCTTCACATTGTCATCTATTTTTATATCCATCCTCACATTGGTTAATTATGTAATACAGTTGTTTAATACAAATTCAACATTTTAATATAAACCAATTAGTTATATAACTATCTTTTTTGTATATTAATCAATATGAACATGAATATTCCAATTATTTCCATGCAATCCAATTTCTTACAAATCAATTAATTATATTTACCAATAATAATAAACCAAATAATTTCCCCCATATATTCCTCCAAACCACAACCATTTCTGCTTTCAATACAATATACAATTAATAGTATCTCAATTATTACAATTCCCTAGTTAAATAGAGCTTTTTTTCTTTTGTGTTTTAAAATCTTGAACCTCCTCTTGCCCTAAATTTCCCATTGTTTGCAGTTTTGCACTTACCTTTTTTGGTGAGGAAAAAGAAATATCTCTGCCTCATTTTGTCACATTGCAACAAAGACCCTTCTTTAGTTTTAATTTCGCTTTTCAGCGTAGCTAGGGGGAAAAAAATTTGCTCCAGGAATTTATCTCTTTGCAGCTAGCTCTTTGAAGCCCCGCGGCAAGAATTTAAAGTTTTTTTTCCCTCTAGCCACCAGCTGGGACTCCGGAGGCAGCAATAGATTGGGAGTGGGCGGGGTAAGCGAATGGCGACTGGGCGATCCAACAGAGGCAGAGGGTGAGGGTGAGTGAAGGCGTGGGGGGGAGAGAGAGGGCTTTGGCGACCCCTGTGAAATGGCCGTTCGACCCCCAAAGGGGTCGTGACCCCCAGGTTGAGAACCGCTGTTATAGAGGTTTTCCTTATAGGAAGTTGCTAGTGTGATTTAAAAAAAAATTTCCCATAAACTTTGCCAATTGTCCAAATCGATATTGTGCCCAAAATATTTACACCAAATTATCATTGTTTCTTTCACCTGTTCCTCAATCATATCTTGTATATATAGTTTAATTATGGTCTTGCCTTCCCTGCTAAATAAAATTTTATCTAATTCTGATGATTCTTGCTTTATGCCCCATTCCTTTTTATCTTTGCTAAATTTAGATTGAATTTGGAGATATGCCCACCATTCCAATTCGATTCCTTCTTCCTTTAAAATATTTCTCGCTTTTAATTTTCCTTTCTCATTCAAAATATCTTTATAGGTGACAGCTCCCCCTCGTTTTGTCAAATTTGGATGTGTGTGCATTTCTAATGTTGACACCCAATTAGGAATTTCCATATAATTATTTCTTTTTGTTTTTTCCAAATATCCAATAGTGCTTTCCTAATATAATGCCTCCGGAAGTACCTTTTTTTTTTAAAGTTTTTTATTTTTAAACAAAAACAACATAAAAAACATCATCCTTCCATATACTTACAGACAGTGTTTCGATCGGTTAAAGTCATTTCGTGCTCTCAACATTTTCAGAATTTCAATTGTGACAAATATTCTTTCATCTAGCTAAAAACAAGTGTTTACACATTTTATCCAAATTTCATTTCATATGTAATATTTCATCTCCATTCTTTATTGTCTATCCATTGATAAAATAGCTCCCATATCAAATAATATTGTTTAGCTTCCTGTTCTCTTATTTCAAATGTCAATCTACTCATTTCAGCACAGTCCAATATTTTTTTAATAATTTCTTCATCAGTAATTATCTTCTCTCCTTTCCAATTTTTTGCAAATACAATTCTAGCCGCTGTTAAAATATTCACCATTAAATATTGCAATTCTTTATTAAATGTCTCTGGTAAGATCCCTAATAAAAATGTCTCTGGTTTAAAGTCTATATGTCTCTTTGTCATTTTTTCCAACCACGTGTGTATCTTAGTCCAAAATCTCCTTGCTTCTACGCATGTCCACCACATATGGTAATAAGATCCTGGGGTCTGATGACACTTCCAACACTTCTCCGATTTGTTCTTGAACATTCTGGCTATCTTCGTCGGGGGTAAATGACACCTGTAAAACATCTTATACAAATTCTCCTTATATGCTGTAGACATTGCCATTTTATAATTATGTGACCACAATTTTTGCCATTTCTCTAAATCAATACCATAACCAAATTTTTTCCCCCACGCTATCATTGATTCTTTAACTTGTTCTTCTTCCAATTTTACCTCTAACAAATATCCATATAACTTTTTAATTACATGGTCATCAGAACCCATTAATATCTTGTCTAAAATAGTCGAAACATTATAAATACCTTCTTGTTTGAGATCTTCTCGATATCTAGAAAATATTTGCATGTATGAAAACCAATCCATCTTAAATCCCTGATCTTCTAAATCTTGTTTTAACTTAAATTCACCCTTTTCATCCAATAACTCACTGTATCTAACAATTTGTTCCCCTTTAAATATCACTGGATATGAGAAGGCTTCAATTGTCGATACCCAGACTGGAATCTTCAAATAATGATATTTTTTAATCCTCTCCCAATTCAAAAATAAAGCTTCACGTATCTGATGTCTTCTAAAATACCCCTGTATTTTAGTTCCTTTATACCATAGAAAGGCATGCCACCCCATCAACAAATCATGTCCCTCCAAATTCAATAGTCTAGTATTTTTCAATGTTATCCATTCTTTAATCCACATTAAATTAGCTGCTTGATAATATAATTCAAAATTCGGTAATCCAAAACCACCCATCATTTTAGCATCTTGTAACAGCTTAAATTTTATTCTTGCCTTTTTTCCCTGCCAAATGTATTTCAACACCATTTTGTTCAAATCTACAAAAAATTCCTTGCCCAACTTTATTGGAATAGTCTGAAAAAGGTACAAAATTTGCAAATAAGAAAACCAATCCATTTTAAAACCTTGTTCTTCCAGTTCTTGCTTCGATTTAAATTCACCCTTTTCATCCATTAATTCACTATATCTAACAATTTGTTCCCTTCTAAATATTACTGAATATGAAAATGCTTAAATCGTTGATACCCAGACTGGAATTTTCAAATAGTGTTGTTTTTTAATCTTCTCCCAATTTAATAACAAAGCCTCACGTATATGATGTCTTCTAAAATGCCCCTGTACTTTTGTCCCCTTATACCATAAAAAAGCATGCCACCCCACCAACAAATCATGACCTGCTAAATTCAATAAACTAGTATTTCTTAACATTATCCATTCTTTGATCCACATCAAATTTGTCGCTTGATAGTAAAGTTCCCAATTAGGTAAACCAAAAACCCCTCTCATTCTAGCATCTTGTAACAACTTTAATTTTATCCTCGCCTAAGTTTATTATAATTATTTTCTTTAAGCGTGCTACATCTTGCTGTCAAATATATCCCCAAATATTTGACTTTATTTGTGGCCTGCATCTTTGATATGTCCGCCAATTCTTCTTTTTGCTTTACCAACATATTTTTTGTCAGAATCTTCGTTTTGTCTTTATTGATTTTCAAACCAGCTACTTTCCCAAACTCTCCTATTTTATCTATCAGTATAGTTATTGATGTTAGTGGATCTTCAAGAATAAAGACCAGGTCATCTGCAAACGCTTGCAATTTGTATTCTTCTTTTTGAATTTTCATTCCTTTTATATCTTTTTCTTCTCTGATACTTCTATTTAGCACTTCTAATGTTAATATGAACAACAGAGGGGACAATGGACAACCTTGTCTGGTACCTTTTTTTATCTCAATAGAATCTGTCAATTCTCCGTTTATCATTACTTTTGCCATTTGTTTATGATATATAGCTTCTATTGCTTGAATGAATTTTCTGCCAAAGCCCTTCTGTTCCATTTGAAGCAACATAAATCGCCAATTTACATTGTCAAAAGCTTTCTGTGCATCTAAAAATATCAAAGCCATTTGCTTTTCAGGATGGGCTTCATAGTATTTCAAAGTGTCCAGAATTATTCTCATATTATCTCTAATTTGTCTTTTTGGCAGAAACCCATTTTGATCTGAATGTATAAAGTTGTTTAAATATCTTTTGAGTCTTTCTGCCAATATTGAAGCAAAGATTTTATAATCTGAATTTAGCAGGGATATACCGTATTTTCCGGCGTATAAGACGACCCCCGAATTTTCCTGTTAAAATATAGGGTTTGGGCTATACTTGCCATATAAGACTACCCCTCTTCCAACGCACACCAAATAAAAATTAAAAAAACATCAACTGGCTCACCCACAATGTAAAAGCAGCTGTGCTAGACCCAAAATGGCCCCTGAAACAAGCAGGAACCTCACACAGCCACAAAAAGCCCAAAAAAACAACTTTCACACTTTACACACACACAACACAACACAACACAACTGACTCACCCACGATGTAAAAGCAGCTGTGCTAGACCCAAAATGGCCCCTGCAACAAGCAGGAACCTCACACAGCCACAAAAAGCCCAAAAACCCAACTTTCACACTTTACACACACAAAATTCCACATACAGCTTTGTGAGATTTTGTGTGTTTGTGTAGTTAGAGTGAAACACTACAAAAACACACTAAATCTCAGAAAGCTGCACAAATATTATTTTATTTTATTTTATTTTTATATGAAAGCTAAATTTAAAACTTCCTAAACTTTAAATGGCTAGGTCTAAAAAAGAACAACTAAAAAAACCCCCAATTAACTATTTTTTTTTTAAAGATCCCAAAGCGGAAAAAAACTTACCCAATAGAACAGGGGTCTCCAACCTTGGCAACTTTAAGACTTGTAGACTTCAACTCCCAGAATTCCTCAGCCAGCTTTGTTTTGCTGGCTGAGGAATTCTGGGAGTTGAAGTCTACAACTCCCTGCCTGCTTGATTGCAGGCAGGGAGTTGCTTGCTGATGGAATGGATTCAGGCAAGCGAAGCAAGGCAAGCAGCTAAGGCAGTGGTTCTCAACCTTCCTAATGCCGCGACCCTTTAATACAGTTCCTCATGTTGTGGTGACCCCCAACAATAAAGTTATTCCTAAAATCATCAAAAATATGTGTTTTCCGATGGTCTTAGGCCAGGGGTCCCCAACCTTTTGGACCTCAGGGACCACCAACTTCATAATTTTAAATTTTGCGGACCACTAATACGAATCCAGTGCGCCGCTTGCTGAAGCACCTGGACTCCCAGTATGGGATGGGGTCCTTCAGGCACTCTCCCTCCTCTCTGTCTCTCTCTCTCTGTCTCCCACTCTTTCTCTCTCATTGTCTCTTTCTCTCTCTCTCATTTTTGCTTTCTCTCTCTCTCTCCCTCTCTTTCTTTCTCTCCCACTCTTTCTCATTCTCTCTTTCTGTGAGAGATATAAGAATTATTCCTGTAAAAGCATAACCTGAGTTACGCCATTTTAAGTGCCTTATTTTACCTTGTATAACCTGATTGTATAACTAGACAAAAAGTACATAATAAGGATTTTCTGAAATGATTACCTTGAAGGAAATATGTATCATGCAGTTGTTTTGACGGAAGCTGATGTTCTGGGAAAAGTACTGAAATGAGGTTGTTTTGAGGTTTGTCTGTTCTAGGAAAAGGGAAGTACGCAATTGATGTTTTTGAGGGGTATTTCTGTTGGGAATTGGGGAATTTCCAGGGTGGATCATGTACTACATATGTTATATAAGATCTGAAACTGATTCCCAAGGGACTTTATTGACGTGTATTCTGATGTATCCTGAAGACTATAAAACCCGTGTAATTTATTTTATTTTCGTCTTTCCTCTCCTCCAGAGAGAAAGGCCCTTTGCAAAGTGAATAAAAAACCTCTGTCCTATGCTTATTTCAGTCTCTGTTTCCTCCTTAAAACGGTAATGGGGTTTTCCTGTTTTTCACACTTTCTCTCTCCCCCCCTCTCTCTCCCCCCTCTCTCATTCTCTCTTTTTCTCTCTCCCTCACTCTTTCTCTCTCATTCTCTTTCTCCCCCCTCTTTCTCTCTCTCTTTCTCCCACTCTCTCTTTCTCTCTTTCTCTCTCCCCCTCTTTCTCTCTCCCCCACTCTCTCTCATTCTCTCTTTCTCTCTGTCCCCCTTTCTCTCTCCCCCCCACTCTTTCTCTCTTTCTCTCTTCCCCTCTTTCTCTCTCTCTCCCCCACTCTCTCTCTCTCATTCTGATTCTCTCATTCTGATTCTCTTTCATTTTGTCTCTCTCTCTCTCATTCTCTCTCTGATTCTTTGATTCTCTCTCTTTGATTCTCTGTCTCTTTCTCTGTCTCTCATTCTCTCTCTCTCACTCTCTCTCTCTGATTCTCTCTGTCTCTTTCTCTCATTCTCTTTCATTCTGTCTTTCTCTCTCTTTCATTCTTTGTCTCTTTCTCTCTCTGTCTCATTCTGATTCTCTCTCTCTCATTCTCTCTTTCATTCTTTGTCTCTTTCTCTCTCTGTCTCATTCTGATTCTCTCTCTTTCTCTCTCATTCTCTCTCTCTCATCTCATGGGCCAGCCAGTGTCTTGGGGCTGAGAGGAAGTCAAGCATCTCCCTGAGAGACTGAGGGCTGGAAGAAGTGTGGGAGCGAAGCACTACTTGAACTTGTGCAGCATGAGCATTCGCCTTGGTATATTTGTGCCAGCCGATGGCCAAGGCAGCCCTCATCTCTCTGCTGAAAGTGCAGCATCAGGATTCTGCCTTGGTATATTTGCGGCGCAAGGCAGCCTTCGTTTCCTGCTGCTTGGGACTCAGAGCGGTAAATGGTGACTGGTCCGGGGAGCAGCTGGATTTTGCTCTCCATTGCGGACGCCAGATCAGCCCCCTGCAAGATCTCATCTTTCGAGGAGCGCTCCCTGAAGTGGCACTGGAAACTTTGGTCGGGCTCCTCAAGAGACGAGAGCTTGCAGGGGGCCGATCTGGTGTCTGCAATGGAAAGCAAAATCCAGCTTCTTCTCTCTGCTGTAAGTGCGGCATCAGGATTCCGCCTTGGTATATTTGCGGTGCAAGGCAGCCTTCGTTTCCTGCCACTTGGGACTTGGAGCGGTAAACAGCATCAGGTTTGGGGAGCAGCCAGATTTTGCTCTCCATTGCAGATGCCAGATCGGCCCCCTGCAAGCTCTTGTCTCTCGAGGAGCCCAACCAAAGTTTCCCGCACCACTTCAGGGAGCGCTCTTCAAGAGACGATAGCTTGCAGGGGGCCGATCTGGCATCCGCAATGGAGAGCAAAATCCGACTGCTCCCCGGACCAGTCACCATTTACTGCTCCGAGTCCCAAGCATCAGGAGATGAGGGCTGCCTTGTGCCGCAAATATACCAAGGCAGAATCCTGATGCCGCACTTACAGCGGGAGAAGAAGCCGGATTTTGCTCTCCATTGCAGACACCAGATCGCCCCCCTGCAAGCTCTCCTCTCTCAAGGAGCCCAACCAAAGTTTCCAGCCCTGCTTCAGGGAGCGCTCCTCGAGAGACGAGAGCTTGCAGGGGGCCAATCTGGCATCCGGATTAGAGAGCAAAATCCAGCTGCTCTCCAGATCAGATGCCATTTACCACTCTGAGTCCCAGGCAGCAGGAGAGGAGGACTGCCTTCCACCACTGGCTGGCACAAATATACCAAGGCGGAATGCTGTTGCCATGCAAATGAAAGTAGTGCTTCACTCCCACAGCTTCCAGCCATCGCAAACGCCGCTTCTTCCCACTTCTGCCGCCCCCTCCCCCACCGCCACAACAGCACCATTCATTCCGGATGGTGAGGGCTGCGCTCGTTTTTCTGTATTGCACCACCTGCAAAAATGCAAAAATACAAAAATTTCTCCGCGGACCACCAAAGGACCACCGGTTGGTGACCACTGTCTTAGGCGACCCCTGTGAAAGGGTTGTTTGACCCCCAACCACTGAGCTAAGGTAAGCAAGCTGGAGGGGGAAAAGTTTTTTCCTTCTCCATGGCTCTGGCGATCCCAGCTGAGTTTCCTGATTAGCAGATCGTCAGAGCTTGGATTGCCAGAGCCATTTAAGGCTCGTCAGAGCCTTTCGGGCTGGTCTGCCTGGTTACAGGAGAACGACACCCAGCGTATAAGACGACCCCCGACTTTTGAGAAAATTTTCATGTGTTAAAAAGTCGTCTTATACGCCGGAAAATACGGTGTGTGTGTGTGTGTGTGTGTGTGTATGTATATATATATATATATATATATATATATATATATATATATATATATATATATATATATATATATATATATATATATATATATGTTTTTCTTCTAGCCAGGTTTTCCCTACGTAGCCAAGGTTTTTTTGTAGCTCCAGCTCAGTAGAATCTCATCTACTCGGTTCTGGGCTTTTTTCTTTTCTAACACCTAGCAAGCTCTCACTGCTAGGTGGGAGACCTAAATAGATCCATTTCTAGCTCGTTAGCTGTCATCAGTAGGCCACACCCATCTCCTCCCTGTAAAGGCACAGTATCAATTTTCTTACTTCTTCGTAGGGTTTATGTGTGTTTTTCTTCTAGCCAGGTTTTCCCTACGTAGCCAAGGTTTTTTTGTAGCTCCAGCTCAGTAGAATCTCATCTACTCGGTTCTGGGCTTTTTTCTTTTCTAACACCTAGCAAGCTCTCACTGCTAGGTGGGAGACCTAAATAGATCCATTTCTAGCTCGTTAGCTGTCATCAGTAGGCCACACCCATCTCCTCCCTGTAAAGGCACAGTATCAATTTTCTTACTTCTTCGTAGGGTTTATGTGTGTTTTTCTTCTAGCCAGGTTTTCCCTACGTAGCCAAGGTTTTTTTGTAGCTCCAGCTCAGTAGAATCTCATCTACTCGGTTCTGGGCTTTTTTCTTTTCTAACACCTAGCAAGCTCTCACTGCTAGGTGGGAGACCTAAATAGATCCATTTCTAGCTCGTTAGCTGTCATCAGTAGGCCACACCCATCTCCTCCCTGTAAAGGCACAGTATCAATTTTCTTACTTCTTCGTAGGGTTTATGTGTGTTTATATATATATAAATATATGTTATTGACGGTGTCTAGTTGTTAATTTTGTTATCTTAGGAACATTGTTTTTGATTTATCCATTCATGCCATTTGTTCCATACCATATAATATTTCGAGTCTACCTTATCCTTTAATTCCAGTGTTAGCCTGTCCATTTCAATGCAATTGTAAATTTTTTGAATTACTAATTGTTCTGTTGGAATTTGGTCCATTTTCCAAAGCTGAGCAAATGCCAGCCTGGCTGCCGTAATTACATGCAATATTAAATATTTCAATTCTTTCCTAATATTTTCTCTAAATATACCCAATAAAAAGATTTCTGGCTTAAGTTCTATTTCTTCTGCTGTTATTTCCTTTAACCAAGTTTTAATTTTTTCCCAGTATTTTTTTGTTTTTGGGCAAAGCCACCAGACATGGAAGAAAGTCCCATGTACCTGTTTACATTTCCAGCAGATTGGGCTAAAATTGGGGTACATCTTCGCCAATCTCGACAGGGCCAGATACCACCTGTACCACATTTTGTACTGGTTTTCTTTATATACTACAGACCTTGTCATGCTCTGGTTGGTTTCCCACATCCTTTCCCAATCTTCTAACTGTATATTGTTTCCAATATTTCTCGCCCAGGCTATCATTTGCCCTTTTACTATATCTTCTGCCAAATCAAATTCTATGATTTTATGGTTGGTTTTAAAATTTGATATGGATTTTAATTGAAATGTTTTAAATTATGGGCCAAATTTATTTAATTATTTTAAATCTATTTTAACTTTTGTGTATAAATGTTTTTTATCTTGGCTGTTCACCGCCCTGAGTCCGAAAGGAGAAGGGCAGTATAGAAATCTGAAAAATAAATAAATAAATAAATAAATAAATAAATAATAGATATTTATAAATTTTTGAAATTAATTTTTCTTCTTTAGATTCAAATAGTTTATCTAATCGGTTGGGATTTAGCTCTATTCCTCCTTCTTCTTGGTCTTTTTTATACCTTGTTTGTATTTGCAAGTAGGGCCACCAGTCCATTTCAATACCTTGGTCTCTAAACTCTTGTCAGGTTTTTAATAATCCCTGGGGGTCTAATAGTTCCTTATATCTTATTATTTTCTGTATTGTCAATGTGTTGGGGTGTATCGTCGCCTCCAATGTAGATATCCAACTGGGAATTTTCATATAATGTTTATTTTTAATTTCTTGCCAAGTGCCAATCAGTGAGTCTCTTATTATGGGGATTATGGGGGCGACGAGGCGCTCCCATGTGACACCTCTCCTGCGCGAGCTGCACTGGCTCCTGGTGGTCTTCTGGGTGCGCTTCAAGGTGTTGGTGACCACCTTTAAAGCGCTCCATGGCTTAGGGCCAGGGTATTTACGAGACCGCCTTCTGCCACCAATAGCCTCCCACCGGCCAGTACGCTCGCACAGAGTGGGCCTCCTCCGGGTGCCGTCCGCCAGACAATGTCGGCTGGCGACCCCCAGGGGGAGAGCCTTCTCTGTGGCAGCGCCCACCCTCTGGAACAACCTCCCCCCAGAGATACGTACAATAACAGACCTCCGGATTTTTCGTCGGGCCCTGAAAACCTATTTATTTCAACTAGCTGGGCTGGCTTGAGTTAAATTTTAAATTGATTTTAAATCGGATTGTTTTAATTTATGGCCAAAATATTTAATTATTTTAAACTGTTTTTTAAATTTTGTATGTTCTGTTTTTTACTTTGGCTGTTCACCGCCCTGAGTCCTATTTGGAGAAGGGCGGTATAGAAATGGAAACAAACAAATAAATAAATAAATAAATTATGTGATTTTAAAAATGTTTATATATCATGTTTCCCACTTTCCATATGAAGGCGTGCCACCCCTTCCATAGATCGTGTCCTTCTAATTTTAAAATTCTTTGGTTTTCCAACCTAACCCATTCTCTGAACCATGTTAAGCTCACCGCTTTGTAGTATTTTTCCCACGCCGGTAGTCCGAATCCTCCTCTGGTTTTATCGTCCTATAAGATACTTAATTTTATCCTTGGCTTTTTCCCCTCCCATACAAATTTTGAGGTTATTTTATTCAGGTTTGTAAAAAAATCCTTATCTAATTTTACTGGAATAGTTTGAAACAAATAGAGGAGTCTCGGCAGTATGTTCATCTTTATCGCCGCAATTCTTCCCAGCAATGATAATTTTAATTTCCCCCATTTTTCTAAGTCATTTTTGACTTGTTGTACTAACACTCCATAGTTGTTGTCCCTTATAGCCACATTTCTAACTGTCAAATTGATGCCTAAATATTTCACCTTTTTAACTGTCTGTAGTCCTGATTGATTTTCTAATTCTCCTATTTGTTTATCTGTTAAATTTTTGGTTAACATTTTAGTCTTATCTTTGTTAATTTTTATTAACATTATTAATTCCAACCACCGTAATAGGGTAACAACCAGATCTTCTGCGTACCCCAATCCCATAACTCTCTTGCCTTGTAACTCAGCATAAACGTAGTATATTTATCAAAGAATCCGAAAAAAAAAGTTTTTGTTTTTGTGAGACCTGCTTCTTCTTTTCTTGACTTTTTGTGGGTTGGATCTCCATCCTGAATTCCTTTCTGTAAATTGTATATCGACTATTTGGTTTTCATGCTGATCTATAACTTGATCTTGTTGGTTTTGCTTTTGTGGCTTAAATCTTTCTAGTTCTATAAATTGTATATCAACTGATTGATTTCCATGCTGGTTTGTGACTTGATAAGTCGTTACATTAGAATCTGGAACCGCCTCTCTTGTATTAAATAGTCCAGCTGAGACCTCTGAAAGAGAATCCAAAAGCGGCTCATCTGTAGAGACCTCTGTAACTTGTTGTTTCTTCGTTACTTCCATCTCCTTCTGCTTTTCTTGAATTTCTATCTCTTGTTGATTTTGCTTTTTAAGGACCTTGTAGTAAAATTCTTCCGCTTTTTCAACAGTATTTAACTGATATCTTTCTCCTTGATATCTCAATATTATACCCACTGGAACATCCCACCTGAATAAAATATTTTGTTTTTTTAGCTCAGTCACCAAGAGTCCAAATTTCTTTCTATCTTTTAACATCTTAGGCGGCAGTTCTTTATATATCCAGATTTTTCTCCCATACAGTTGTGGAGTAGAATTAAAGGATTTTTGTACAATATCATTTCTTATTTCTTTATCTGTAAAGTAAATCACCACATCTCTAGGCAGTTGCCTTTGCTTTGCAATCCAAGAATTTACTCTATAGGCCTTGTCAATTTTACAAGATACCTCCTCAGGATGAACCTTTAAAATCCCAGCCAGAACTTGAGCAGATATTTTTCTTAGATCATCTCTGTTATTTTCCTGTAACCCTCTCATTCTGACCGCAAATTCTGTGAGCCTGTATTGCATCATTACAACTTCTCTTTCAATCCCTTGCTTTATATCTTCTGCATTGTAAGTCTTGTGACCAGCTTCCTTTTTAGACTTTACTTCTAAACTATTGTCTTGAATATTTATCAAATCATTTTCAATTCTTTGTATTTTATTGTCCAAATTATAAATCTTATCATCAACTTCCTCCATTTTAGACTCTAATAATTTGATATTTGTATCCATCTTTATAACAACTTCTGAAAAAGCATTAGTCACTGTTACAATCTTTCGTTGCAGATTATCATACTTTAGTTGTATCATTTCTTTAATTTCCTGCCTTAATTTTTCAAATTTCTGGTTCACAGTCTCATGATATTTTGCCATTTCCTCCTGAAGAAATTCTTTTAAATTAAAACCATTCTGCAAAGTCTGTAGGCTCAGAGCTTGTTCAGATAATTGTGGATGGGGGAGCACCCCCCCCCCACTGCTTGTCTATCAGGCTTCATTAACTTTAACGCCATCCTGCCACACAAAAAAGCTCTTTTTTTAAAAAGAAAACTTTTCCCCAAACAAGATCAAATACAGATCTCCAAGAAAAAAGAAACTTAAAATGGATATTTTCCTTCTAGTCTAGCCGGCACTGTATATTTCGCTACTGTGTAGCTTATTACGGAAGGACTTTCACTTTCGGCTTTCTTCTTCTCAAGCCTCAGCAGTCGCCATTTTAAACTTATTTTTTCTGTTCAAATAGAAACACTTGTAAAATCATTAAAAATACTTGCGATTAGGGTCCCAGGTACAAATCTCGCTCTCTTCAATTAAACCATCTGTTATTTTATTAATTGATCCAGTCCCGGCGCCTAGCTCTGCAAAAAAAAAAAAGCAGAGTCCTCCCGAAGCCTGGAGCATCGGCGAGGGAAAATAGGGAGCCCCGCTCTGCTCGTCCCCAAGAACAAAAAAAAAAACCTCTGGGGACTTCGCAGAGGGCTCTACCTGCCCTCGCCTGCTCTGACTCACATTTCCATCAGGAAATGGAGTTTTTCGAGCCGCCTTTCAGATGTAAAGGCGGCTCTTTACAGGCAACGGGGCTGGCGGTCACGGAGGACCGTCTGGTGGCGACGGAAGCCAGACAGGAAGTCCTATTTGATCTAATTCTTATGAGTAGATTTTCCAGAGTTAAAATAAAAAGTAGTTGTGAAAGCGGACATCCTTGCTGTACTCCCCTATTTATTTCAAAAGAATTTGTAAGATCCCCATTAACTAATATGCTCACTCTTTGTTTTGTGTCTATTGAAGCTATCATTTTCTCAAATTTCTCCCCGAATTTCATATTTTTTATTTGTTGTATCATGAATCGCCAATTGACCCGATCAAAAGCTTTTTGTGCATCCAGGAATGTCAGGGCTACCTGTTTCTCTGGATGCACCTCATAGTATTCAATTACGTTAATTACAGTTCTTAAGTTATTTTTTATTTGTCTTGTTGGTAGGAATCCATTCTGGTCTGAGTGTATTCTACAGTTCAGTATTTTTTTTACTCTATTTGCCATAATGTTCATGAAAATTTTATAATCAGAATTTAGTAGGGAAATCGGTCTGTAATTTTTTATCTGTGTTGTATCTGCTCCTTCTTTCGGGATTAGGGAGATATATGCTTCCCTCCACGAGTCTGGTAGCCTTGCCTCTTTTAATGCCTCATTATAAATTTCCAACAGAATCCAATTTAACGATACACCCAATCCTTTAAAAAGTTCTGTTGGTAATCCGTCTGTCCCCGGTGTTTTGTTGTTTTTCTGTTTCTTAATTGTTTCGTTTAATTCTTCTATTGTAATATCTCTATTTAATATCTCTTGTTCTTCTTCTGTTATTGTTGGCATCCCCTCCCCATTTAAGTATTGAATTATATCTTCTATTGCTACCTCATCCTGCTTATACAATTCTTGGAAAAATTGGGTTGCTATTTCTTTTTTCTTGTCTAATCCCTGTTGTAATTTACCTTCCTTATCTTGTAGTTGATGGATTATTCTTTTCTCTCTCTCTTTCCTTAATCTATATGCCAACCATCTCCCGGGTTTATTCGCATGTTCAAAGTGGTTTTGCTTTATAAATTTCAATGTATTAACATATTTTTCTTGGTCTAATAAATTCAATTTATGTTTAGCTGTCATCCAATTACCTCTTATTTGCTTGTCTCCCAGTTTGTCTTGTAATTTCTTCTCCCATTTTTTAATCTCATCTTGTATTTTACTATATTCTTTTTCCTTCTCCTTTTTTCTTTTGGCATTATATGCTATTGTCAATCCTCTAATAAAGGCTTTCGTGGTATCCCATAGATTCTGGAGGGATGTCTGAGATTTATTATTATCCTTAAAAAACACTTTAGTTCTCTTTCCATTTTTTCAATATAATCTTTTTCTTTCAATATCTGTACGTTCATCATCCACCTACTTCTATTCCTTTGTTGCCCTTTCCATTCCATTACTACTGGGTTATGGTCTGCCCAATCGTTTAAAACTATTTCTGCTGCTTCTATTTCCTGTATCAATGTTTTAGTGATCCATGTGATATCTATTCGGGACCAAGATTTATGGGGGTTAGAATAGTATGTGTATTTTTTCTCCTCTGGGTTATGATATCTCCAAATGTCTACCAAATTCAATTCTTCTATTAAATTTGTAAATGTTCTAGGCAGTAAATTTTTCTTCTTTTTATTATTCTGGTCACTCCTATAGTCTTTTTTTATATCCACAATTGTGTTAAAATTGCCCATCAAACATACATTCTCCATATTTTGCTCTAATATTTTTTCATGCACTTTTTGATAAAATTCTTTTTGTCCGCTATTTGGTGCATAAATAACCACTAATAATACATTTTTATATTTAACTTTTACTTCAATCATCAAAATTCTTTCTATCTGGTCTGTATATTTCAAATTACTTTCTATCTCTTCCTTAATATATACTACTATCCCCCTTTTTTTCCCCTCTGCTAACGAAACAAATGTTTTTCCTAATTTTTTACATTGTAGATATTTTTCGTCCTGTTTTCTTATATGTGTTTCTTGTAGACATACTATATCCATTTTTTGTTTAATTATTTTCCTAAAAATTTGGTGTCTTTTAGCTGGTGAATTAAGTCCATTTATGTTTAATGATAAAATTTTTAAATTCCGATCCATTTTTTTTATTTGTCCTGTCCTCTCTTTCCTGTTACTTCTTGTCCTTCTTCTTTGCTCTTGTTTGTACTCCTTCCTCTTGGATTTCTCCCTCTTCTTTCTTATCTATACTTTCCTCCTCATGTACCGTTCCTTGTCCTTCTTGTCTTTGTTTTTCTTTGGCTCTCCCCTCCGATTCCACTCTTCTACTATTTGTTCTTTCTGTGCCAATCAACTGGTCATGTAGAGTTTGTGCTTTATCCTGCGAGTCGACCTTTATTTTTTTCCCCTGCCACGTCACCAGCATCCCCTCCGGTATTATCCATCTAAATGGTATTTGTTTCTTATTCAGTATCGTGGCCAGAAACCAATAGTCTTTTCTCCATTCTCTTACTCTTTTTGGTACTTGTTTTAATGTAATTATTTCTTTCTGTCTGTAATACATAGGTTCATCTTTTGTTATTTTGAAGACAATATCCCTCACTTTCTGTCGTACAAATCGTACATGAACTTCTCATGGCAATTTATGTTGTCTAGCATAGTTCGTATGTACTCAGTAGACTTCATCCAATTCATTAATAATCTCATCTTTGTCACGTTGAAGCACTTTTGCGATCATTTCAGCTATTACTAGTGTTAGGTCTTCATCTCTTTCTTCTCTTACATTCTGAAATCTTAAATAAAATGCCGCTCTTTCCATCTCTAAATGTGCCACCATGTTTTCCAACTCCTTGTTAAGTCCTGTCATTTTCTGGTCCAATCTGTCTAATTTATCGTCCATTTGTTCCGTTTTTTTTTCTATGGCCGTAATTTGTTGGTCATTTTTTTGTATTATCTCTTGAATTGAGTCCATTTTTTCATCTAATTTTTGTATATCCTCTTTGACCGCTTTTTTGACCTCATCCAGATCTCTCCGAGCTTCTTCGTGATTTTTGGACATGCATTCCTCCATCTTTAACATCGTCTCTTGTATTGATACTAATGTGGTCTGAACGGCCTGTATACTCATGGTGGAAGTCTGCTTTTCTGTTGGAAACATCCCTTCTATAGTTCTTTGTGCTAATGGGGAGGCAGTTGATCCAATTGATGTTGACGTAATTTTCTTTGCTGCTTTCATAGTGGTTGTTGTGGTGCTAGTCATGTCCTTCAAAATTTTATATTGTTCTCCTAAAATCTTATCTATTTTTTCCCAAATCAGCATGTGCCTTTAACTCAATTTTCCTTCTTCCTCTTTTCCCCCTCTTTCCTTTCCTTCCTTTCTCCCCTCTCCTCTCTCCCTCTTCTTATACAATACAATACAGTACTAATATGATTAAGTATGGTCCTCCCAAAACCTTTGCTAATATACCTTAATTAATATTCTAAATACTAATAGTCTTATGCTATTATTGTTGTCAATTCATCAGCTTGTATTTTCCCAAAATCAACTTAACTTACGTTATGTATTTTCTATAAACAATACATTAATTTGCTTTAAATTACTATAAACAATAAATTAATAATAAAAAGTATAGTCAACAATCAAGATCTAGTTCAGGCACTTATAGCAATACACTTAAGGAAGGAGCTATAGAAATATGGACAGTGATAGACAATCAATAATACTAAGTATCCCAATTTACTGTTTACTATTATATTATGATTAAATTATCAAGTTGATTAAGTAAGTTTAAATAAGTATAAATTATTTGTCTGTCCAATTAATTAATAGATATAAATATGATAGATATAAATATAATAAATAAGTAGATATAAATATAAATATAAGTATGAATATAAAATTATTCAGTGTCTTTTCATTTATTGCTTCTTATTTAATTATCCCCTTTTCTGGTTAGTCAATAGGAGATTCAAATGTAGATCGATTATAGTCTTTCTTTTGGAGAAATGTTCCTCCTGTTGATATTTCAAAATGGCGATTCTGAATCTGCAATGTCACTTTTGTGTATCTCCACTTTTGCCGGTCCACGCTTTTTTCTCCGTTAGAACAGCTCTATTACAGGTGAAGCTAACACCTCACAATCACTTCTCTTCACTCTCTGCTTTCCAAAACAGTCACCTTCTCGATCGTCTTTTTTTCCGCTCCTCCCGTGTTTCCTACCGGTCTAGCTTCACCCTCGCCTTTTTACTCTCCTTGTTATTTGCCGCCTGCTTCCTCTCTGAGTCTCTCTTCTTTTCAGCTGTCTCACAGGCTCTAAGTTCTTCTCCCTTTCCCTTATCCAAAAGTTTTATGGCATTTTAAACCTCTGCTCTCACCGCCGATCTTCCCACCGTACTCACTCTCTGCTTCCTGCTGTTTCATTCAGTGCGTCAGACCTCTGGGCCAGCCATGGCGGCTGCCTTTCTTCCTCGTTCGGAATAAGGGTCCTTCTTGGTGTGGTGGAAGACTGCACCTCTCCATACCTCCTCCAAAGGCTCCCCTCTTTCTTACCAGTCTCACCAAGACCAGTCTTGCCCCTTAACGGGCACTGCAACGCTGGAAATTCGGCACTGGGAACGGAGCAATCTTTCCCCGTGCCGCTTCAACCCGCGTCACCACCAGAAGTCCTCTTCTTGAAATTCTATTGGTACTACTGTCATTTGGAATTCCATTTCCATTTCCTTCTCTTTAAAGAATTCTGCATAAAATGCTTTCGCTTTGTCTATTGTATCTATTCTGTATCTTTGGAGTTGCCACGTTAACACTAATCCTTCTGGTATCAGCCATCTGTAGTTCACACCTTTTTGAAGTAATATTTTAGTCAGAAAGTGGTATTCTCTCCTCATCTCCCTCACTTTTCTTGGTATTTGCTTCAGAACCACAATTTCTTTCTCCTTGTACTTCAATACTTTTTCTCTGGCAATCTGCAGTATTTGTGCTTTGATCGATTTCTTAGTAAACCTTATATGCACTTCTCGTGGTAATTTGTTGTGCATTGCATACCTAGTATAAACTCGATATATCTCATCCACACCATCCATCATCTTCTCCTTGGTAATTTCTAATGCTTCTGCCAAAATTCCTATCATAATTTCTGTCAAATTCTCTCCTTTCTCTTCTTCTACATTTTGAAATCTGAGATAAAATTCTGATCTGTCCATCTCCCATCCAATTAATCCACTCCTGTCGTGTTCAACTTCTCCCAATCTATTGTCTATGTCTTTAATTTTTTCCTCTCTTTGCTCCTCATTTTTCTCAATTTTTTGCCGTCTATCTTCATATTTCAACATCATTTGCTGTATACTCGCCACTTTTTCATCTGTCTTTAGTTGTTGTTGTTCAATCTTCTGGACTACTTGAAGAATCATCTGTAATGTTGTATCTTTCTCTCTCTCTTTTTCTTTTTCTTTCTCCTTCTCCTGCTGAAGCATCGTCTGAATAGATCGCTGTCCTTCAGATGGCAATGAGGAGGGCGTAGTTGAGGAGGATCCAACTGCCGTTACCTTTCTACTCATTCTGTCAAGTAGTCACCAATAGCCAAGACAAAAAAAGAAAAAGCCAAGAAAAAAGAGAATATAAAAAAAAGAGGGAAAAAGGAAAAATAAACAATTCTTTTTTTTTCCAAATCACTTTTTTTATTTTAAAACAAAAATAAAACATAAAAACATCATCATTCCAAATAATTACAGACAGTGTATCGATCGGTTAACATCCTATTGTGCTCCCTCTTCTCTTCAAAATATCACTATACATCCAAAGCTTATTTTCATAAAAAATATTCCACTTAATTTATCTCAATATCTACATGTTATATATTTATCTCCATGTTTTATTGTCCATCCATTGATAAAATAAATCCCATATCAAATAATATTGTTTATCTTCCTGTTCTCTTATTTCAAATGTCAATTTACTCATTTCAGCACAATCCACCATTTTCTTAATAATTTCTTCATCAGTAAGTGTCTTTTCTCCTTTCCAATTTTTAGCAAATACAATTATAGCCACCGTTAGAAGGTTTACAATTAAATATTGCAATTCTTTATTATATGTCTCTGGTAAGATCCCTAATAAAAATATCTCTGGTTTAAAGTCAATATGTCTCTTAGTCATTTTTTCCAACCACGTGTGTATCTTAGTCCCATATCTCTTTGCTTCTCCGCATGTCCACCACATATGGTAATAGGATCCTGGAGTCTCATGGCACTGCCAACATTTCTCCGATTTATTCTGGAACATCCTGGCTATCCTCGTCAGGGGTAGATGCCACCTGTAAAACATCTTATACAAATTCTCCTTATATGCTGTTGACATTGTCATTTTATAATTATGTGACCACAATTTTTGCCATTTCTCTAAATCAATACCATAGCCAAAATTTTTCCCCCACGCTATCATTGCTTCTTTAACTTGTTCTTCTTCCAGTTTTACTTCTAACAAATATCCATACAACTTTTTAATTATATGATCATCAGAGCCCATTAAAATCTTATCCAAATTAGTCAAAACATTATAAAAACCTTCTTGTTTGAGATCCTCTCGATATCTAGAAAATATTTGCATGTATGAAAACCAATCCATCTTACACCCCTGATCTTCTACATCCTGCTTTAATTTAAGGTCACCCTTTTCATCCAATAGTTCACTATACCTAATAATTTGTTCCCTTTTAAATATTACTGGATATGAAAAAGCTTCAGTTGTAGATACCCAGACTGGAATCTTCAAATAGTGATATTTTTTTAACCTTCTCCCAATTCAACCATAAAGCTTCACGTATCTGATGTCTTCTAAAATACCCTTGTATTTTTGTTCCTTTGTACCATAAAAAGGCATGCCACCCCATCAACAAATCATGACCTTCTAAATTCAGTAATCTGGTATTTCTCAACGTTTTCCATTCTTTAATTCACATTAAACTTGCAGCTTGGTAGTACAATTCAAAATTAGGCAAACCAAAACCACCCCTAACTTTAGCATCTTGTAACAGCTTTAGTTTTATTCTCGCCTTTTTCCCTTGCCAAATGTATTTCAATATCATTTTATTTAAATCTACAAAAAATTCCTTACCCAACTTGATTGGAATTGTCTGAAATAAGTACAAAATTCTGGGCAGAATATTCATCTTAATAGTTGAGATCCTACCAATCAAAGATAACTGCAAATTTCCCCATTTCATCAAATCTTGGTCTATCTGTTGTTTAAGCTTATTATAGTTATTTTCTTTAAGTGCGCTACATCTTGGTATTAAATATATCCCCAGATATTTTACTTTATTTGTAACCTGCATTTTTGAAATCTCCATCAGTTCTTCTTTTTGCTTTTTCAACATATTTCTAGTCATTATCTTCATTTTATCTTTATTAATTTTCAAGACGGCTACTTTCCCAAATTCTCCAATAGTTTCTATCACTTTATTTATTGTTATTAATGGTTCTTCAATAATAAAAGCCAAATAGTCTGTGAAGGCTTGTAGTTTATATTCTTCTTTTCGAATTTTCATGCCTTTTATCTCTTTTTCTTCTCTAATCTGTCTGTTTAAGACTTCTAAAGTCAATATAAACAACAATGGGGACAGCGGGCATCCTTGTCTAGTACCTTTTTCTATTTCGATAGGATCAGTCAGTTCTCTGTTTATCATTACTTTTGCCGTCTGTTTAGAGTATATGGCTTCAATTGCCTGTATAAATTTCCTGCCAAAGCCCATCTTTTCTATTTGGAGTATCATGAATCGTCAATTTACATTGTCAAAAGCTTTTTGTGCATCTAAAAATACCAAAGCCATCTGTTTTTCAAGGTGTGCTTCGTAATACTCTAATGCATCCAAGATTATCCTTATATTATCTCTAATTTGTCTTTTTGGGAGGAATCCATTTTGATCCATGTGTATAAAATTATTCAAATATCTCTTAAGTCTTTCCGCCAATATTGAAGCAAAAATTTTATAATCTGAATTTAGCAAGGATATAGGCCTATAGTTTTTGATTTGTTGTGGGTCTGTATTTTCTTTGTGTATCAATGTAATATACGCCTCAGTCCATGATTTAGGTATTTCCTTCTTTGTCATTGCTTCGTTCATCACCTCCAATAATGGAAGGGTCAGAGACTCTTTTTTTTTTTTATTGCAAAAGTTTTACACTAACATTTTCACCCCACTTTCCCCCCAACCCACCCCTCATTCCCCACCCTAACCCCCCCAACCCCCCCCTAACCCTCCCCCTCTGACTTCCACAGAATATAATCCCATCAAAATCCCCTTTTTTATAAAAACTTGAACCCCTCAAGCCCCCTTATAATTTTTTCTCTCTTCGCAATTCATACATTTCTATTTTTATATAACTTTCAGTGAAAAACTATTTGATACTTCCTAACTTGGTATTTTTTCTGCACATAATCTATCCATTTTTTCCATTCCCATTCATAAGTCTCTTGTGAGCGATCTTTTAAATATGCTGAAATCTTCGCCATCTCCGCAAAACTGGCCATCTTGAAAGTCCATTCTTCAATGGTGGGTAAGGCTTCATTTTTCCAATATTTACCTATCAATAATCTCGCTGCTGTTATCATGTACAATATCAACTTAGTTTCATCCAATGTAAAACCTTTTACTATACCCAATAAAAACAGTTGTGGAGAAAATTGAATTTTTTTCTTTAAAACATTCTGCATAACCCACCATATTTTTATCCAAAAAGCCTTAACTTTCTTGCAATTCCACCAAACATGATAATATGTAGCATCTAGACTATCACATCTCCAACATTTTGGCTGAACATTAGGATACATACAAGATAATTTCTTGGGATCTAAATGCCATCTGTAAAACATTTTATAGAAGTTTTCCCTCAAATTCTGCGATTGTGTAAATTTAACGTTCTGAACCCATATTTTCTCCCATGTTTCCAACATTACTGGTTCTGCAAAATTCTGTGCCCATTTAATCATACAATCTTTAACCAATTCAGTTTCTGAATCCCTTTCTAACAAAACATTGTAAAGCCTTTTAATATGCATTGGACCTTTCTCTTTTATATGTCTAACCAATTCTTCCTCATGCAACATAATACCAGTTTTTTGGTCCTCTTTCCATCTCAATTGAAGTTGATTATACTGTAACCAAGTTAAGTTAATCCCTTCGTCCAACAGTGTCTCTAATGTCTTTAGTTGCCATCTGCCCGCATCTGTAAAAAGAACTTCTTTATATAAAACCCCCCCGAGTGACATTATATTTGTATTCCACATAATATGACCAAGATCCAGCCATAGCGGTATTTTGTAATCCCATTTGAATCGGTGCTTCTTCCAAACTCTCATCAACGAATCTCTAAGTATGTGGCTTTTAAATACTTTATCCACTTTGTTTTCATAAAATAAGTAAGCGTGCCAACCAAATTCAAGGTCAAAGCTTTCTATATTCAATATTCCAGTCTTTTTCCTTCCAAACCAATCGCTTGCTTGAGTCAAAGCTGCTGCTTCATAATATATCTGTAGGTTTGGAAGTTTAAGACCTCCCCTTTCTGGAACATCTTGCATAATTTTTAGTTTCACTCTCGGTTTTTTCTCGTTCCAAACAAACTTATTCACTCCACTTTGCCATTCTTTCAGTTGTTTATCACTTTTAAGCACCGGAATCATTTGAAACAAAAAAAGAAATCTTGGCAAAATGTTCATCTTAACTGCTGCTATTCTTCCAAGTAACGAGAGCTGCAGCTTTTTCCAAGTCTCCATATCTTTTCATACATCTCGCCATAACACCTCATAATTGTTTTGAAATAGTTTCATATTTGATTCTGTAACCTGAATTCCTAGATATTTAACCTTTGGTACAATCTCAAAGCCTGCCATCCTTTCAAATTCATGTTTTCGATCTTGTGTCATATTTTTAACTATCATCTTAGTTTTTTTCTGATTCAGTCTAAATCCTGATACTGTACCATAATCTTTTATAATGTCTTTCATCTGGATTATTGATTCCATCGGCTGTGAAAGGGTAACAACCAGGTCATCTGCAAATGCCCTTATTCTGTAATCCTCTTGCCTTATCACTATACCTTTCAAGCTGTTCGAATCCCGTATTGTATTCAGCAAGACTTCTAGTGTTAAAATAAATAACAAAGGGGATAACGGACAACCTTGTCTTGTTCCTTTTTCAATATTAAAATCTGTTGTTAAATTTCCATTAATAATAATCTGTGCCTTTTGCTCTTGGTAAATTGCTGAAACCGCTTGTATAAATTGATCCCCAAAGTCCATCTTTTTTAAAGTCTTTAATAGAAAATTCCAATCCACTCTATCAAAGGCCTTCTCCGCATCCAAAAAAACCAGCACTGCAGGGATCTGTTTATTCTTCTCAAGATATTCCAATAAATCTATAACTTGCCTTACATTGTCCTTCATATATCTACCCTCTATAAATCCCGCTTGATCATCATAAATCACCTCTTGAATTACTGGCATCAACCTGTTGGCTAGTACTTTTGCATAAATTTTATAATCATTATTCAGAAGAGATATTGGTCTATAGTTCTCCGGTTTTTTAGGACCTGCTTGCTCTTTTGGTATCAAAGAAATATAAGCTGTTTTCCATGATGGGGGTATTTTACCCCCTTGTTGTATGTTACAAAATAAGTCTCTAAGTTGTTCCACCATTTCTGCTTGCAAAGTTTTTTAATACACTGCAGTCAAGCCATCTGTTCCCGGAGCTTTGGCAGTTTTCAGTTGTTTTATTGCTGCAATTATTTCCTCCACTGTTATAGGGTGATTCATTCTTTCCTTTTGTTGATTAGTAACTTTTGTAACTCTTTTATTTTCTAAATATTTTTCTATAAGTCCATTCTGTATATCATCTTTAGCATATAGTTTAGTATAATAATCTACAAAAGCTTCTTTAATTAATTTTTGTTGATAAATTTCTTTCCCTCCAATATCAATACAGTCGATAGTCCGCATACTCTGTTTCTTCCTTAATGTATAAGCCAGCCATCTGCCCGGTTTATTGGCATTACAGAATGTATTATGCTTTGCATATTGTAAATTTGTTGCAACTTGATCCGCCATAAGCATTTGGAATTGATCTTTCAAAAGTTTTATAGCACCACGTATTCTTTCATCTGCTGGATTTTTGATAAGTAACTGTTCTTTTTTCTTTATTTCTGCTTCAATTTCTAATCTTTTCTTTTGTCTATTCAGTTTATGTTTAGAATTCATATAAATGAGTACCCCTCTCATATACGCTTTACTTGCATCCCAGACAATTTCAATAGGGGTACCCTTGTTCAAATTAATTTCAAAAAATTCTTTCATCTGCTTCTTAAGTTCTATTATATTTTTTTCATATCTAAACAAATTTTCATTTAATCTCCATGATCTTCTCTCAATTTTTCCTATTTCAATTTCTATCCATACTGAGCTGTGATCGGATAGAATTCTTGGAAAGATTTTAGTTCTTTTTGTTTTAACAAGTAAATCATTTGATAATAAAATAAAATCAATCCTTGAAAAGGATCTATGTCTATCAGAAAAAAAAGTATAGTCCAAGTCTTTTGAATTGTATATTCTCCAAACATCTTTTAATTCCAAATCTTCTTTCAAGTCAAAAAAAGTTTGTGGTAGTCTAATCCTAGACTTCGCCAGACTTTTTTTATCTAATTTAGAATCAATTATTCCATTTCAGTCTCCCATAATCAAAATAGATCTATAATCCCATTGCAATATTTTAGTATGCAAAATTTTGTAAAAGTGATCCTGTTGTTGGTTAGGAGCATAAATTCCAATCACAAGAATTTGACCATGTACAGTATACAGTTCAATTGCTACAAACCTACCACCTTCATCCGCTTCTATAATTTTAGCTGATAGTCTTTTATTTATATAAATAACCACACCATTCTTTTTTTCCAAGTTTGAGGCTATAAAGTGTGATCCTAATTTGGAGTTTGTCAAGTATTTTTGATCTTGCGTTCTGATATGAGTTTCTTGTAGACAAATTATGTCATTATTAAATTGTTGCAAATATGTAAATATTTTCTTTCTTTTCTGTGGTGAGTTCAGTCCATTCACATTCCAAGACAAAAACTTAACCATCATGTATACTTTTTTTAAGCGACGAGCAGAATTGCAGGATGTCTTCCGAGGACACCGACTTTGCTCTCCCCATGGCTTCACTGTGTTTTGTAGTACTCTTAGCTCCTTTTTTATATTGTTGTGCCTTAGCTCTTTCTTGCAGTTGTTTTTCTTTGAGTTGTTTTGAAACCGCACGAGTTATTCGCTGGTCTTTAGCTTCAGCCATACGAGCTAGGTCCAAAGCCACATCTCTTGTAGTCAAAATTGGAGAGGATTCTAGCAGGGGCTCCTCCAGAAAACCTCCTACAGCACCCTGCGCTTCTATTGGATCTAGTTCAACCTGCTTAAGCTGCACTTCCAACTCTTGCTGGGGTTGCTTCTCCTTATCACTCTCCTTTATCTCCAATACAGTAGATGAACGTGGAGATGGTGATCTCTCCTTAAAAACAGTATGGTAAAAGTGTTCCGCTTTTTCAACAGTATTCAGTCGATATCTTTCCCCATGATACTTCAAAATTATACCCGTTGGGGCATCCCACCGGAATGGAATCTCTAATTTGTTTAATTCCTTTACTAAAAAACCAAAATCTTTTCTATCTTTCAGCATCTTTGGCGGTAATTCTTTATAAATTCCAACTTGAGTTCCCTCAACTTGCACAGAGGAAAGAAAAGATTTTTGCAAAATATCATTTCTCATTCTTCTATCTGTGAAATATATCACCACATCTCTTGGTAATTGTCTTTGTCTGGCCACCCACGAATTCACTCTGTAAATTTTATCTATTTTGTAAAAAATCTCATCAGAATTAATTTTTAACAACACAGCCAAGGCATCAGCACAAACCTGTCTCAGATCTTGCCGGTCACTCTCCTTGATACCTCTAATTCTTATAGCAAATTCCATGGACCGGAATTGCATCATCGTGATTTCGTCTTCAACTCTCTGCATTTTATTATCCACATCTACAATTTTAAAATCAGTATCCTTTATTTTGACATTCACTTCTGATTTAAATTCTTCCAATTTAGAATCCACTTTAATAATAATTTCTGACAGGCCAGAAACCACGTTTGATAATTTATCAGTCACCTTATCATAATTCTCTTTCACCAAGTCTTTCATTTCACTAATTTCCTGCTTAATTTCTTGTTGAGATTTTTGAAATTTATCATCCATTTCCTGTTGAGATTTTTGAAAATTATCATCCAAAGCCTGAGTGATAAATTTTTTTAAATTTTCAAAATCAAACTGCTCTTCAGGCTTGTGTGTGGGGGATCCCCCCCCTGCTGTCTTGCTTTCCTGTTTTTTAGAAGCCATTTTGCCACGTAGGTTAGATTTTCTAAAAAGGGAAATCCTTTTTCCTCTTCCAACACCACAAAGTCCTCTAAAAAAGTCCCCCAGTTTTAGGTAAGTTAGAAGTAGAATTAGACTGTAAGATCAACTTGTTTTAAAAAGGGATTTTTCCCCCCTCTTCTCCTGTACTTGCTACAAACAGCGCAACAATGTAACTTGTTGGAATAGCTTTAGGAAATCACTCTCCCTTTCAGCTTGTTAACTTGTTAACACTGGAGCGGCGCCATCTTTTCAAGCCGCTTCCGCTCGTGTTAGTTTTTAGTCAAATCGGGAAATCACAAAGAGAAAGAATACTTGCAGTTCCTTGGTTTCAGGGTTCAGGGTTTTTTTAGTTGGTAAAGTTAGTTTCATTCGATATTCGTGTTTGCTGCTGCCGGCTTGCTCTGCAAAAAGCAGAGTCGTCCCACGCCACTCGGAGTCTTCACAAGTTGGGAGGGAGCCGCGCCTGTTTCCCCCCCAATAGCAAACTTCTGGGGGCTCACAGGGGCTCAACCTGCACCTTGCTTACTCTCTCCTTCAAATCCTGCAGATTCTGGAGTTTCCAAGCCGCTTCTCACGATCGAAGCGGCTCTACAAATGGCGGGGCTGGCGGTCCTTAAAAAGGCACCGTCTTCACCGGAGCCAGCAAAAACCGGAAGTCGAAGGGTCAGAGACTCTTGTAATGTCCTATAGTATTCAACTGGTAGACCTTCTGGCCCTGGCGCCTTCCCATTCTTTTGCTTCTTGATTGCTTCTGTTAATTCCATCATCATTATGTTTCTTTCCAGCATCTCCTCCATATCTTTAGAAATCTGAGGTAATTTTGCTTCTTGTAAATACTTTAACACTTTCTCCTCCTCAATTGTCTCTTTTTTGTAAAGTTTTCTATAATACTCTTGAATTATCTTCCCCATCTCTTTATTTCCAAATTTACTTTGTCCTTGTTCATCAATTAAATATGTTATTTTCCTCAATTCTCTTTCCTTTTTCAATTTATATGCTAACCATCTGCCTGGTTTATTCTCATTTTCAAAGTAGTTTTGTTTAGTACTTCTTATTTTTTGGGCTAGTTCTTCTTTCTCCAGTAAGTCCATTTTATGCTTTATTATGTCCATTTTGATTTTGACGTCTTTCTTGTGTGGGTCTTTCTGGAGTTCCTTTTCAAGCTTTCTATAATCATCAGTCAATATTTTCGAGGTTTGTCTTTTTTTTTGCATTCCTTTTCCTTGTATAATCTATAATTAGTCCTCTAACATATGCCTTCATTGTATCCCAGCGATTTTGTATTGATGTCTCTTCTTTCTTATTTTCTTTGAAGAAAAAAGGCAGGTCTCTTTCCATTTTCTGCACGAAGTCTTTCTCTTTTAATATTGCATTATTTAAAGTCCATCTTGATCTTCTTATTTGTCCTTTTCAAGTTATTATCACCGGGTTATGGTCCGCCCATAAATTAGTTTCTATCTCCACATATTCTATATTCAGCAGCAAGTCCATTGTTGTCCATATCATATCTAATCTGGACCAAGATGAATGTCTGTCAGAATAAAAGGTATATCATTTATTTTCTCTATTTCTTTCTCTCCATGTATCTTTCATATTTATTTCCTCCATCATCTTGAAGAAAGATCTTGGCAATATCTTTCTAGTATGTTTTATTGCTTTATTCATTTTTTTAATTGGTTTTTTATTATGAAACACAGTAATACAATTCAACTGTCAGCGTTCCAATTTATGATCTCCTCCAGCGCTGACATGAATGAGAGAGGGAGAAGCTTTGCTTTAATGCTGAGATGAACTTTTACCTAGTTTCCTGCTCCTTAGTAGATAGCGTTACCTGGGTGATAGAGGGAGGGGGGAATTCCTGTGAATAGAAAGTGCTTGGGATGGAGAGATGGATCTGCACGATGGCCAATGAGACATTGGGGTTGAAGAACGGAAAGGGAGGGGTTTGGAAGGAGGTGCCAGTTTTGGCTGCACAAAAAGTTCAGGGATGTCGTTCTTTCTATTCTTAAATAAAGAAAAGATTCATTAGAGACCTTGCGTTTGAGAATGAAGTTTATTTAACATAGCGGCGAGACCTGACATCAACATTTTTTGGTTCTGTGGTGTTAATATATAAATACATGTTATTTACATATTATTTACATAGTATTGCATCTTTGCATTAGATATAATTTGAAAGATATTACAAATAGTAATGCACAATTCTTTATGATCATATATACATGTTGTTTACTTGTTGTTTACATAAATTTGCATCCTTACTTAGTTGCAATTTAATAATGCGAGTAATAATACTCAACTCTTTATGATCATTATTAATTAACCTTTATACTTCTCAAACTTCACTTTTTGTTTCTTTTCTCTATCCACTCATACCACAACTCCCACACATTATAGTATTCCATGTTCTCTCTTTCGTTAAGTTCTAATGTTAGCTTATTCATTTTGGCACACTCTAGTATTTTCCTGATTACTTGTTCTTTGGGTGGTAATTTTTTCTCTTTCCAATACTGAGCATACGTTATTCTTGCCGCTGTCGTTATATGTATAATTAGGTACTTCTTTTTTTTTCCGTATTCTGTTTTCAGGATTCCCAGGAGAAAGATTTTTGGTTCAAAATCGATATTGTCTTCTATTATTTCCAAGATCCATTTCCAAATCATTTTCCAAAATTTTTTCGCTTGGGGGCAGGTCCACCAACAGTGGTAGAAAGTGCCTTGGTGGTGGCCACATTTCCAGCAATTGGGACTCATGTTGGGATAGATTTTGGCAATCCTGGCAGGGGCTAAGTGCCACCTGTACAGCATCTTATATTGATTTTCCTTATAAGCTACCGCCCTGGTCATTTTAAGGTTACTGTTCCAAATTGTGTCCCATTCGTTTAGATTTATGTTTTGTCCAATGTTTTTGGCCCATGCTATCATCTGATCCTTGACCACCTCTTCTACCATGTCATATTCCAGCAAGTAATTATACAATTTGGCTAATATTTTGTTGTCAGTTCCCATCCATATCTTATCAGATCTGTTAATGCCTATCTCTATGCCAAACTCTTCCTTGTCCTTTTTATAACGGGATTTTATTTGTGCATATGGCCACCAATCGATGAGGATACCCTGTTCTTTCAATTCTTCGTTTGTTTTAAGGTTCCCTCCCCCATCTAATATCTCTTTATATTTGACAATTTTCCCCATTTCCAATACATTAGGGTATATCATGGCCTCCATTGTGGAGAGCCATCTCGGGACCTTTGTATATTGTTTTCGTCTTATTTCACCCCATGTCTGCATTAGTGTGTCCCTTATTTTATGTCTATGGAAGTATGTCCTTGCTCTTTTCCCTATGTCCCAAAGGTAGGCGTGCCAGCCATTCTGGAGGTCATGCCCTTCCAAGGTCAGGAGTCTTTTATTTTCCAGGGCTGCCCACTCCTTCAACCATACCAAATTCGCTGCTTTTGTCAGCCTCCGCTTTTACTGCTTTGGCTGCCATAAGAACCGGGAGTGGGGAGAGCTAGGGGGCCTGCGGGGGGGAAGCGTGCTGGAGGAAGAACGAAACTTTGGAAGAAACGAAACTGAATCTTTGAAGTTGCTATCGGGTCAACCGTTGTGGCATTCCTGATTGATGACGCTGCCAGACGTGCTTCCACCTGACCCTGGGAAACCTTTGGATTGGATGATTTACGATGGACAGTGGGAGGGGATGCTTTCTATATGCACTTTTCGCGCCTATAGTTTTAATTTCAGCTTTTCTTTGATTGCGTTCACTTCATTTCTAGTAAAAGTACCTTTCTCTATAAAACATGGAGTTTGGGTCATTCTTTCCTGGACTTTGAAGGAAGCACACCTGACATAGTAGGTTTCCCATATTGGGAGTCATAATCCACCTCTGTCCTTTTTATCTTGCAGATTTCTAATCGCTATCCTGGGTTTCTTCCCACCCCAAATGAATTTTCTTGTAATGGTATTAAGTTCCAAGAAGAATTTTTTATCCAATTTGGTAGGGGCAGTTTGAAACAGGTACAGCAACTTAGGTAGGACACTCATCTTTATTGCTGCAATCCTGCCTAGGAATGATATCTGAAGTTTCCCCCATTTTTCTAAGTCCTGTTTGATGTTTCTGATCAGGGGCACGTAATTGTCTTCCTTAAGGGCCGAACACCTTGCCGATATCCACACTCCTAAATACTTTACCTTCTTAACTATTTGGAGCCCCATTGCTTCTTCAAGTGCTTTCTTTTGATCCTCGGTCATATTTTTGGTCAGCAATTTAGTTTTGGTTTTATTTAATTTAAAACCAGCTACCTCTCCATATTTACCCAGTTCTTCCAATATTTTTACACCAGTTTCTAATGGCTCCTCCATAATTAGTGCCACATAATCAGCAAATGCCTGGGTCTTGTACGTCTCCTTCCTAATTGTCAGTCCCTTAATTTCATTGTTATTTCTAGTCCTTTTTAATAGGACTTCTAGGGCTAATATAAACAAAAGTGGTGACAGAGGGCATCCTTGTCTCACCCCCTTTCTAATTTGGAAGGTTTTTGTCAGTTCTCCATTTAATAGAATATTAGCTCTTTGTTTTTCATATATTGTGGTTATCGTATTTTCAAAATTTGATCCGAATTTCATCTTTTTAATTTGTTGTATCATAAACTCCCAATTCAAGTTGTCGAAAGCCTTCTGGGTGTCTAAGAAAACCAGTGCTATTTCTTTATTCAGGTATGCCTCGTAATATTCAAGTATATCTATTACCATCCTCGTGTTGTTTCTTATCTGTCTCCCAGGGAGAAATCCGTTTTGGTCACTATGTATCAAATTGTTCAAAATTATCTTTAGTCTTCCTGCTATAACGCTCATATAAATCTTATAGTCCGTATTAAGAAGTGAGATAGGTCTATAAATCAGTTTTGGGTCTGCACCTTCTTTTGGAGGAGTGTGATATATGTCTCCCTCCACAATTCCGATATTTTGGATTTTGTCAGGGCCTCATTATAAATTTCCAACAATTTTGGTAGGAGAATTTCCTCTAAATCTGGGTTTTTATACAGTTCTCCTGGGAATCCATCTGGGCCTGGTGATTTATTCTTTTTAAGTTTCGATATCACCATCTTTAACTCCATCATTGTAATTTCTTTATTGAGCATTTCTCTCTCATCTTCCCCTATTAATGGGAGTTTTTCTTCCGACAGGTATTGGTCCACTTTTTCTTTTGGGATTCCTTCCTCTTTATATAGAGTGGCATAGTACTCTCGGGTAATCTCTAATTTATCTTCTTCTTTATTCACAATGTGTCCCTCTGAGTCTTCCAACTGATAAATAGTCCCTTTCTCTTTTTCTTTTTTTTAGCCTGTAGGATAACCACCTGCCCGGTTTATTTGCATTTTCGAAATAGTATTGTTTGGTTCTTTTTATCTTATATGCCAATTCTTCCTGATCTAGAATGTTTAATCTATGTCGTAGAACCATCCAATTTTCTTTGGCTGCCTCGTTGCCTGGATTTTGCTGCACTATCTTCTCTGCTTTTCCTAATTCGTCCAACAGTTCCTTCTGTAACTTTCTTTTTTCTTTATTTTTGTGTGAACCATATGATATTGCCAGACCTCTCAGATACACCTTCATTGCATCCCATATTATTCCTCGGGCAGTTGGCTCCGTTTCATTTTCTTCAAAAAATGATTTTAATTCTCCCTTTACTTTCGCGATATTTTTCTTATCCCTCAGGAATTGTAAATTTAGTCTCCATCTCTTATTTCTTCTTTTATATAAATTTTTCCATCTAACTTCTAGCGGGTTGTGGTCCGCCCAGACATTGGGTGTAATTTCTGCTGACATGATTTCCATCCCCATGTTTCTGCTTACCCACATCATGTCAATTCTTGACCATGATTTTTTAGGATTAGAATAGTACGAATATTGTTTTTTGTTTGGGTGCAGTGTTCGCCAGATGTCTACTAAATTGAATTCATCTACTAAATCAAAGAAGGTTTTTGGTAAATTTTTTCTTTTTTTCTTTTGGTCTTTGGTGCTCTTGTGGTCTTTATCTGAATCTACTACCCCGTTAAAGTCTCCAATTATGCAGATATTACTATTGTCCATTTTACTTATTCTTTCACCTAATTTTTTGTAAAATTCCCCCAAGTTTTTGTTCGGGGCGTAAATAGCTATTAATAGTATTGGAGAATTGCCTCTCTTTATTTCCACTGCTAACATTCTGCCCTTAGGATCGGCATACTTTAATTCTGCTACTATTTCCTTCTTGATATATAGTGCCACACCCCTCTTATTTTTTTCAGCTAAGGAGGTGAAAATTTTTCCAAGTTTATTGTACTCCAGGTACTTTTCATTTTCTTTTTTTATATGGACCTCTTGGAGGCATATTATATCTGCATTTTGCTTGGCTAATTTTATAAATAATTTTTTCCTCTTTTTATTATCATTCAAACCATTGACATTAATCGATATTAACTTCCAGTCTTCCATATCTTATATCCGTTGTGTTGTCTTAGTTCTTATTTGCGCGTGTGGTTCTTTGCGGTCTTTGCTTCTTCTTTGCCTTCTTACTTTCCTTATCCTCCGTCTCCTTCTCCTCCGGGGTTCCTTCTTTAGATCTCCTCTGCTGGATAATTTCCTCTTCTTGTGTTGTTGCTTCCAATTCCTCCTTACTACTTTGGTCTTCTTCTGTCCCTCTTAGCTGATCTAGGAAATCTTGAGCTACTACCAGGCTGTCTATTTTGATTTTCTTTCCCTGCCATGTAATCAGCATGCCTTCCGGCAATATCCATCTAAAGAGGATATTCCTCTTATTCAATTGAATGGCCAGGAATCTATAGTCTCTTCTTGATTCCCTCACCCTCCTTGGGACTTGCTTTAGTACTATCACTTCCTTTCCTTTATACATCACCGGTTCTTCTCTCACCGCACTATAGAAGATGTCTTTAACTTTTTTCCATGCAAATCTAATGTGCACTTCTCTGGGCAGTTTGTTTCTCCTGGCGTAATTGGTCTGCACTCTATACACCTCATCCAATTTTTTTATTATATCTTGTTTGTCTTGTTGCAGAACCTCGGCTATTAACTCAGCCATCACTTGGCCCAGGTCTTCTTCCTTATCTTCAGCAATATTCTGAAAGTGCAGATAGAAGGTGGCTCTGTCCATTTCCAATTGAGTGATTGAATCCTCCAGCTCCCTGTTCTGTGCCATCAACTTCTGATCTACTATATCTAAGTTTCTTTCATTTTGCTCGATTTTAGATTCCATCTTTTTTATCTTTTGTTCATTAATTTGTATTGACTCTTGTATGTCGTTCACTTTTTGATCAATGACTCTGATACCTGTTTTCAACTCTATATGATTGCTGGACATCTTCTCTTGCATCATAATCATAGTGTCCTGTATCGCTGTAAGTGTCGCTTGCATCGCTTGCATAGTGGGGATCATAGCTGATTTTTCTATTTTCAACAATCCTTCAGTTGACTTCTGTATTGCAGGTGATGTCATTGTTATTGTTGTATTAGAAGTTGTTTTCTTTCCCGTTTTGAGCACAGTGGATGAGAGGCTTGTCATCTCCTTCAACACCTTTTTCTGGTCTCTCACGATCTTTTCGATATTTCTCCAAATTATCATCCACTAGTTATCCTTCTTTTATTTGGTATTATCTTCTTTTATATTACTGGAGGTATTAAATGTTTACCTCTCCAAAATCTAATATTTAATTTAATATGCCACTCATTCAATTTGTTCTATCTGTTTTCTTCAGAGGTGCTTAAATCTATTTTCAAAGATTGCGTCGTTTTTTATCCAATTGTCCTATTATTGTTAGTTAATTTATAAGTATTCTGTTATCTATTATTCAGATCTGAACTATTTATTTATTTATTTATTTATTTTATTCAATTCTCCTAGTGGACTCAGGGCGGTGCACAGCCAAAACTAAAACACATAACAATACAAAATTTAAAATTATTAAAAGAATTATATACTTTGGCCCAATTATAAAACAATTCGAATTAAAACCCATTGACAGATTAAAAGCTAAACAACTAAAAACTAAAAAAAAAAAAAGGGGGGGGGTTCACGCCAGCCCTGCTTGATGGAAAAGAAAAGTTTTCAGGGCACGGCGAAAGACCCGGAGATCCGATAGCCTTCTTATCTCCGGGGGCAAATCGTTCCAGAGGGCGGGAGCTGCCACAGAGAAGGCCCTCCCCCTGGGGGTCGCCAGCCGACATTGCCTGGCTGACAGCACCCTGAGGAGTCCCTCTCTGTGGGAGCGTACTGGTCGGTGGGAGGCTATCGGCGGCAGAAGGCGGTCCCGCAAATACCCATGTCCTATGCCATGGAGCGCTTTAAAGGTGGTAACCAACACCTTGAAGCGCACCCGGAAGACCACTGGAAGCCAATGCAGCTCACGCAGGAGAGGTGTCACATGGGAGCGACCCCTCGCTCCCATAATCCCCTGCGCGGCCGCATTCTGCACCAGTTGGAGCCTCCGGGTACTCCTCAAGGGGAGCCCCATGTAGAGAGCATTGCAATAGTCCAGGCGGGAAGTGACGAGCACCTGAGTGACTGTGCGTAAGGAATCCCGATCCAGAAAGGGACGCAACTGGCGAATCAGGCGGACCTGATAAAAAGCCCCCCTGGCCACGGCCGTCATATGCTCTTCTAAAGACAGCTGTGCATCCAGGAGGATGCCCAAGTTGTGAGCCCTATCCGTGGGGGCCAATAACTCGCCCCCAATAGCCAGCGATGGCACCAGCTGGCTATATCGGGATGCCGGAAGCCACAGCCACTCGGTCTTGGAAGGGTTGAGTCGGAGCCTGTTACTCCCCATCCAGATCCGCACGGCCTCCAGGCACTGGGACATCACTTCAAGGGCATCGTTGGGATGGCCTGGGGTGAAGATGTACAACTGCGTATCATCAGCGTACTGATGGAACTCCACCCCAAAGCCACGGATGATCTCACCCAGCGGCTTCACATAAATGTTGAACAGAAGGGGCGAGAGGACCGACCCCTGAGGCACCCCACAAACAAGGCGCCTCGGGGTCGACCTCTGCCCCCCTGCCAACACCGACTGTGACCGGTCGGAGAGATAGGAGGAGAACCACCGCAGAACGGTGCCCCCCACTCCCAACCCCTCCAACCGGCGCAGCAGGATACCATGGTCGATGGTATCAAAAGCCGCTGAGAGATCTAACAGGACCAGGACAGAGGAACAACCCCTATCCCGAGCCCTCCAGAGATCATCCACCAACGCGACCAATGCCGTTTCTGTGCTGTGCCCAGGCCTGAAGCCGGACTGGAGCGGATCCAGATAGACAGCTTCAGCTATTATCGAATTAATTACCACAGTTCATAAAATCTAACTGTTATGTATATCCCACAGTCAATAAATACAGATAGTTAATCAGATAGGAAGGAAGATATCCCTATTTGTCATTCAATCTATGTAAATCTATAAAGTTATTCAAATATGTGATTTTATACAGTAAGTGTATGTAAATATATAATAGTTAATATATAAATAGTTAATTAATTAATACTCTATTATTGCTTAATATCACAATTTTAAATATTAGTTATTAATGATAGTGAACAATCAAATTAGCAAGAAGAAATTAATTTAGAAGAGAGATATATCGCTATATATAGCCAATCTTAGACACGTCTATACAAATATATTACTCTAACATGTATAAATGTAAATATATAAATATGCAGGTATTAATGGTAATTTATAACAAATTGATTAATTTAACTCAATATCTTCACATATAAAAAGAGAAAAATGTACGGAGGTATTCAAATAGAGTCAAATTCCAAAGAGATACGTTACTTCCTATATAGTTCAAAGACTTCTTTCCCTGGAGTCAGTTCATAACAGTCTTTAGAGATTGGTTTTTAATGCTATCGGGATATTCTAGTTCCCGTTTCAGAGACTGTCTTTCCTTGGTGCTCCTCCCTCCCTCTCTGCACGCTCAGTGTTCTTGTTGTTGTTCTAAGCAATGGCCGCACTTCCGGTCTCCCTCTTCTCCTCTATCAGTCCGATCTTTGATGGCGACCTCCAAAAACACCTCAATTTTCCCGATAAGTATATTACCTCCCATTCTCTAATAACGCCGCCACTCTGTTTCGCCGCTCTCCTTCTCGCTTATTTCTTGACGGCTTGCCTGCGATCACATGCCGATACGATCTGTGCCTTCATTTGCAATCGCCGCTAGCTCCTTTCTGTGGATCCTTTCCATCCGGCCCAGCTGATTCAATTCTGCCGATTTCAATCACAATGTGTTCAGGGGAGAGTGAGTATGAGCGCTTTTCTGACACCAGCTTCGCCGAAATTCCTTGCTTCCCGTCTTTGTTGGCTATCGCAGCTTCAGGTCCGCCATTAAAGACAGACACGCTGCGTTGGTTTGACAGCGGCAGCCAGTCCAGCAGAGAGTGCTTGCCTCTCACCGCTCTGCCTGCCGAAATCCCACTATTATCCGTGAAGCTCTCGAAGCTTACACGCCTCGAAGGGTGGCGTTGTGGAGCAGTGATCGCTCTCACAGCGCCATGCTGCCACGGGTCGCCAACCGGAAGTCTGCTTTATTCGTTTTATAATCCAAATTTTTGTCCACAATTCCATTAAAGTCCCCCATCATACATATATTATCATATTCCATTTCAATTATTTTGTTATGTAATCTTCTGTAGAAGTCACTTTGGTTTTCATTTGGAGCATATATTGCTATTAGAAGGATTTTCATATTATTTTCAATTATTTCCACCATCAAAATTCTACCTTCTGAATCTGAATATTTTTGTTCCGCCAATATTGCATTTTTAATATATAATACGACTCCTCTTTTTTTACTTTGCGATAGGGATAAAAAGGTTTTTCCAAGTTTTGGTTGTGTCAATAAGTATTCATGTTGTTTTTTAATATGTACTTCTTGTAAACAAATTATGTCAGCTTTTAATTTCTCTAATTTATGAAATACTTTCTTTCTTTTAATAGCTGAATTAAGTCCATTTATATTTACTGAAATTAGTTTCCTTTCTTCCATATTCATACGTTATATGTAGGTTTTGTTGCTCTAGTTGATCTTACTTCACGTTGTTCCTTTTGTTGGGTAACTCCCCCAACTGCTCCCTCAGTTGACTCGAGCATTGCCAATTCTTCCTCTGTAAATTTTATTGGGACTATGGGTTGGGTTTCAAATTGCATTTCCATTTCTTTTTCTCTAAGAAATTGATCATAGAAAGCTCTTGCTTTATCAACCGTGTTCAATCTGTATCTTAGAAGCTGCCATGTCAAAGTTAATCCTTCTGGGGTCAGCCATCTATAGTTAATTCCTTTTTGAATCAAGATTTTCGTCAAGAACTGGTATTCTCTTCTCAGATCTCTAACTTTCCTTGGTATTTGTCTCAAAACCACCATTTCTTTTTCTTTGTATTTCAAAGTTTTTTCTCTCGCTGCCTGGAGAATTTGTGCTTTAATCGATTTCTTAGTGAATCTTATATGTACCTCCACTTGGCAGTTTATTACGTATTGCATATCTAGTATAGACTCGATAAATCTCGTCAACTCCTTCTGTTATCTTCTCTTTAGTAATTTCTAGAGCCTCGGCCAACAACCCAATCATCACGTCTGCCAAGTTTTCTCCTTTTTCTTCTTCCACATTTTGAAATCTTAAATAAAATTCTGCTTTGTCTATTTCCCATCCAATTATCCTGCTTGTTTCTAATTCAACATCTCCCAATCTATTCTCAATTTCTTTCATTTTCTCTTCTTTTTGGTCTTCCTTCTTCTTGAGTTTTAACAATCTCTCTTCATATTTCACCATTGTTTGCTGAATATTGCCCACTTTTTCATCTGTCTTGAGTAGCTGTTGTTCCATCCTTTGGACTTTTTCATCTGTCTTAGATAGTTGTTGATCCATCTTAAGTATTTGCTGTTCCATTCTTAATACTGTTTGTAAAATTGTTTGTATTGGCGGTTCTTTATCTTTGTCTTTTTCTTGTTGCAACATTGTCTGGATAGATCTTTGCCCACCAGATGGTGATGATGCAGGTGTAGTTGCAGCAGATCCCACTGTTGCTACTTTTCTACTCATTTTGTAATCCAATCAGGTGAAGGAACCAAAAAGAAAGAAACATCCAAAAGAGAGGGAGGGAAAAAGGAAAAAAGTAAAGGAGAAAAAAAACAACCCCCCCCCCAAAAAAAAATTAGTCAAATCAAGCTCTTCTGGTTCTTCCAAACCGTAATCCTTTAGATGTTAAAAAAGAAAAAAGAAAAAGAAAAGAAAAGAAAAGCAAAAAAAAAAAAAAAGGTCCAAAAGCAAGAAAAGATAAAAAATAAAAATAAAAAAATGAAAAGCCAAAAATAAAAAATAGAAATAGAAATAAGAGTACCAAATGCAAAAACCAAAAAGTCTTCAGGCACTTGATTACCTTAATCCAATGCAATTATATCCAAATTTTAAAAGCGTAAGAAGGGGCAAAAAAAAAAAAAAAAGAAGAAGAAGAGAAAAAACTCAAGAGTATAAGAGCCAAAAAGAAAAAGGAGAAAGCATTCAGAGAGTGATACTTTAATCTGGCCACAGTATTGAAAGCAATCATTCAAAAAAAAAAAAATAGCAAGTAGCAGCTCTAAAGAGCACAGAGGCCTTGAATATTATTTCAAGACTTCTGCTTCAATAAGAACCAACCAAAGCACCTGTTTAAACAATGCAGATAAACCACTTCTCCAGCTATTCACAGGTCTTATCAGCTTCGCATACAGCCTCTTTATTTTGGCTACACTGTAGCTCTCAGCTGTCAACTTGAATAAACATAAAAATAGAGTTTCTCCAGCAGATGGCAGTACACTCTCCTGTCTTTCTACTAAAAAAGGTTTATCAAAAGAAAAAAAAAAGTTTTAAAAGGAATAAAAGAAAGAAAAACTTCAATTCAAATCGAATATTCCAGCCAATGTCCACCAATTCTTTTTTTTTTTTTTGAAAAACAGACAAAGATTGCAAATCCTACTAAACTTCTCTCTTTCAATTCAGTCCCGGTCTCAGTCAATAGTGAAAGTGAAGCAATTAAGCAATTAAGTCCTTTAACTAAATAGCCAAATAGGGTAAAAAGAAAGTGTTTTTTCCTTCTTTAAATTCGCCGCTTATCTCATCTTAGATGCAATCTTCAAAACCATTTGCCCTCAGGATGTTCTCTGTATTAATTAAAAATTGAAAGCTCTCACCGATCCTATACGCCTTCACTTTCTCTCGCTCTTCAAACTGCCCCAGCCTTGGCAGCCTTAATGGCTGCTACCCTGGCTCCAGAAAAAGAACTTTCCCTAGATCAATCAGGGGATTTGCGGTACCCCTGAGATCTCCGGGATGTGCTCTCCACTACTGCAGTCAAATCTAGACTGTGGGGTCCCAGAAGGACCGTCTGGAATCGGGGCTATCGGCGGGGGTTTCTGGTGCTCAGAAATCCCTGTCCGTGTCACCACAGCGTTAGCTGACTTCTGAAAAATAAACAATTCTTCAGGTTCTTCAATACCCTAATCCACTTTTTAAAAGGCTTAAATTAATCCCAATGTCAATAAAAATGAGAGAAAGGAAAACCAAACCAGAAAAAAAAGAAAATCCAAAAAGCCAACCAAAAAAGAAAAATTAAAATTAAAAATCAATCTTCAGGCATTTGTACACCTTAATCCAACTCAGTTATATATGAACAAAAAAAAAAAAAGTCCATTGAAGATATTTAAGTAGGGGAAGAATACAGAGAGTTATCACTTAGCAGAAACATCTCCACCCCAGACCACCCCAACGATGCCCTTGATGTGATGTCTCGCTGCCTGGAGGCTGTGCGGGTCTGGATGGGGAGGAACAAGCTCAGACTCAACCCTTCCAAGACTGAGTGGCAGTGGCTTCCGGCGTCCCGATATAGCCAGCAGGTGCCATCGCTGACTATTGGGGGTGAATCCTTGCCCCCCACAGAGAGGGTCTCCTCAGGGTGCCATCGGCCAAGTTATGTCGGCTGGCGACACCCAGGGGGAGGGCCTTCTCTGTGGGAGCCCCAGCCCTGTGGAATGAACTGCCCCCGGAAATACGTAAGATCTCCGACCTCCGGGTATTTCGTTGTGCACTCAAGACCCTGTTGTTCCGCCAGGCTGGGCTATCAACATAACAATTTTAAATTGGGTTTTAAATTCTTGGGGTTTTAAATTGAGCCGAATTCATTTAATAATTTTAAATTATTTTAATTGATGTTGTCTTGTGTTTTTAATAGGCTGTACACCACCCTGAGTCCTTCGGGAGAAGGGCGGTATAGAAATAAAATTATTTATTTATTTATTTATTTATTTATTTATTTATTTATTTATTTATTTATTTATATATTAAACAAAAAAAAAAGTAATAAGAAAGAAAGGTTTCAGTTTCTTCTGCAATACTCCTGCCCAAACATTAACAGATCTTTCTCATTCTGTCTCAGACTCCTACGTCTGATAGTTCCCTGAAGAGCACCTGGGTAAACAATACAGATAGTTCCAACTTCCTCAGATGTGCTTCCAACTATCTTATCTGCAAGAAAGTTCAGAGTCCTTGAGTTGTAGCAAAATATAATACAATTGTTTCAACTTGCTGCTTAAGTAAAAAAGAATAACAACGTTTCCAATCCAGTAGATGGCAGTATTACCCACTCTCCTTTCTTCCCCGCTAATATAATCCAAGAGTTCTTTGTCAGTAGAATGGAGAATTAAAACAATCTTCAGAAAAAGAAGAAAAAAATTAAATCCCAACAAATAAAAAATATTTTAAATAAAAGGCACAAAGGCTTAAAAATGTAAAACAGCTCTCAATTCTATCAGTCCTTTTCAATCCAGACCCAGTCAAAAATGAAACAAAGATTTATAGCTCCACCAATGTAAATGGTTTAAGAATAAGAAATAACTCCAGCTTAATTTTGCCCCTTGATTTCCTTTTATCTCCAATTTAATTTCCACTTCAATCTCAGGGTGTTCTTTTATATTGATTTAAATTGAAAGTCTCTCACCGCATCGACTCACTGTCCTTCTAATCTTCTTCCGGAGCTGTCCCAACTTCAGCAGCTACAATGGCTGCTGCCCCGCCGCTAGAAAAAGGGCTTCTCCCAGATCAACCAGGGACTTTGCGGTGTCCCTGGGATCGTCAGGATGTGCCCTCCACTATCACAGTCAAAACAAGACTGTGAGGTCCAAAAAGGACCATCCGGCAGCGGGGTTTTCAGTGGCGATCCTGGAGCCCAGGAATCCTCCGACTGTCCCGTCGCGATGTCAGCTCCTCCCCCTGTGAACCGCATTATTGTAAGCAACCTCTGCGAATGGCAGAAGGTCTGCCCAATTGGACTGTTGGTAGCACCTCAGGTACTGTTCTACCATGGCATTCAGTATTTCTACCCCGCCATTGGTACTCGGATGAAAAGCCGAGCTAAGGCCCTGGGATGACACAATGGACTGCAAGAACTCCCTCCAGAACTTAGCCATGAATTGGACTCCTCTGTCCAAGATGATTCTGTGTGGTACTCCATGCAGGTGGTTGATGTGCTTCAGGAAGAGTTTGGCTAGCTGGCGGGCTGAGGGTAGTCCACTGCAGGGTATGAAGTGTGCCTTCTTGGAGAATAGGTCAATTACAGTCCAAATCACTGTGCTCCCCCCCACCCTTTGGCAGCTCAACTATAAAGTCCATTGCAATTTCCTCCCATGGCCTTGTTGGCTCTGCCATCTGTTGCAGCAACCCGAGGGGTCTTCCTGGTCTCCTTTTTATAGTGGCACAGAAGGTGCAGCTTTTTACATAACTGTCTATGTCTTTTTTCATGCCGGGCCACCAGAATTGTCTCCTCGCTAAGTGTAAAATTTTTGGAACCCAAAATGGCCCGCCGATTTGACATCATGGCTTATCCGGAGGATTGAAATGTGTAGGGACTCGGGGACGTAGAGTTTCACCCCCTTCCATGTTAGGTCCTCCCTTTTTGTAAAGATGTATTGGTTGTCACAGAACCAGGGGTCTGCTTCCAGTTAGGTTTTGAGTTTCATGGTTAAATCACTTGTGAGTTGGTCTTGCTGGTTGTGACGTTGTTGGTGGGTGGTCACTTGGGCCGCGGTTTGGGTAAGGGGAATGATGGCGTCTACTACCTCCTCCCACTCACATTTGTATTGGGGCATGCGGGAGAGGGCATCAGCAAGGCAATTCCTCCCCCCGGGATGTGTTTTAGCATGAAGTTGAATTGGATGAAGTATTGAGCCCAGCGGACTTGTTTGGGCCACAGTTTCCACGGGGTCCTAAGAGCCTCCAGATTCTTATGATCAGTCCAGACTTCAAACAGTTTCTCCCCCCCTTCCAAAAAGTGGCCGCAGTTTAGTAGTGCCAATCTCGCTGCAAAAGCCTCCTTTTCCCACACTGCCCACCATCTTTCCATGTCAGTGAGTTTACGAGAGGTATAAGCACAAAGCTGTAGTTTTCCCTGGCAATTTCTTTGGAGTAAAATGGCTCCTACCGCCATGTCGCTGGCATCTGCTTGGATGATGAAGGGTTGTTCAGGGTCGGGATGTTTCATTACAGGTTCTTTTGCAAACAGCTTTTTTAGTGCTTCAAATGCCTCTTGGCAAGTTAGGTCCCACTGTAGGGGGTGGCCAGGGCAGGGCTTTGTCCCTGGACTCCCGGTTTTTAGGAGGTCTGTCATGGGTTTGGCAATTTTTGCAAAGGAGGGGATGAATTGCCTGTAAAAGTTTGCAAATCCCAGGAAACTTTATAATTGTCTGTGGGTGCGAGGGGGCTGCCACTCTAGGATGGCTTGTACTTCAGCTGGGTCCATCTCTAGCCCCTTGTTTGACATTTGGTTGCCCAGGTAGTCTAACCACGAGTGATGAAATTCGCACTTTGACAGCTTGACGTATACGTTTGCTGCCAAAAGCTTTTCAAGTACCTGGCGGACTATGGATATGTGGTCCTCTATTGTCTCGGGGAAGATGAAGATGTTGTTCAGGTAGACGAGGACCCCCTTATAGAGGTGCTCATGCAGCACTTTGTTTTTTTACTGCATGAACACCACCGGGGGCCCCTGCAACCCAAAAGGCATTACTGGATGACATTTGAATTGAAAGCTTCCTAGTGGGCAGTTAAAAGCTGTTTTCCATTTGTCTCTCTCCCTGATTCGGACTTGGTAATATGCTTCTCTGAAGTCTAGTTTAGTGAAGACCTTTCCTTTGGCTAAGTGGGACAGCATGTCCTTCATGAGAAGGAGGGGGTATAGGTTGTGCATGCACACACGCATAATCTCATAGTTCCATCTTTTTTTTTTCTTTGAATAGGACTGGGGCTGCGACTTGTGGCTTGGCCAGCTCGATGAACCCTCTTGCTAGTTTTTTGTCTATGTATTTGTGCATTTCTTGCATTTCCCGGGGTGCCATGGCGTACAGTTTGGGTTTGGGAAGCTTGGTTCTGGGGATGATTTCGATGGCGCAGTCCATTGTGTGGTGTGGGGGTAGGACATTGCACTCGGTTTCACTGAACACTTCAGCAAGGTCCTGGTATACTCTATGTGTCAACTCACAAAGCATCCCTGACCTGGAAAACCAGAAGCAACGTGGCGAGACCGGCTGGAAAAATAGCTGGCTCCAATGAGCTCCGCGAAAATCCAGCCGGACAAACCGTTGTCGGGGGGTCTTTGGACCAGAACTGTCCTGTAGAAGAGAACAAATCTTTAACATGGAGTGGACTGGAATTGGACATTATTTGAAAACAAAAATAGACTATATGGATTTTAAATTTTAATTAAATGTGACATAATTCAAAAGTGTTAACAATTTCTTAAATTGGCAATATGGAGTCTTGGAAGTATGAGGAATTAATTGAGATGTTTAAAAATATGCCTGAATCACTGAAGGGGAACAAAAAGTCAGAAATTTTGCTGAAACACACAGAACAGGAAATAGGGGAGAAGGTGGTAAAAGAGAACATAAATGAAGAGCAAGAAAATAATATTGAAGGAAAAGGAATTGAATGCAAAAAGCAGTTAGATGATTTCACTGGGATTTACAGTGGCAAAAAAAGAGTGGATGGGGGGAACATCCCCCAAAAAAGAATCAATCAAAGGGTAAAGAGGGAAAGAGTGGAAAGAGATTAGGCGAAAGCTTGAAGAGAACTACTTGAATAATATTTCTAAAAGTGAGAAAAAAGATTCAGAAGAAAAGATATAATAAATATAAAAGAAAAGAAAAAGGAGAAGTTAAGAGAATGGGATAAAAGGAGAAAATTATCAAGAAGTGGAATTTTGGAGAGACCAAGAGAAAATGGTTAAAGAAGGGAATATTAGTGGAAAGGAGGAAGGGAAAGAAGGTACATATTAGTAGATTTAAGGGAACTATATTAATATTATTAATTGTGGATAGTCAACTAAGTTAAAGGGTTTTAATGTAAGATTTCAATATGATGATGTATATTGCTTATAGTAAAACAGAATAGCAGATGAAACGTGAAATGGCAATTTGGTTTAATTTTGAAGACAATTTAAATTAAGAGACAAAGTTGAAATGTTAAAAAGTGGGGATGGGGATTTTGAGAAATATATTCTGTAATGGAGAAATAAGATATTTAATTGATGTTATTGTAAGAGATTAGGAATTAAAGGCAGATAGTGATATTGTTTATGTATTATGTATTAAGAAGAAATTAAGATAAGATAAAGAAATAGGGAAAAAGAATATGGCAGAAGCTGAAATAACAAGATATGGTGAAAAATGATTAATTTGTGATAGAGAATTATATAAAAGAGATGAATATGGAAAAAATGGGAAGATCGGAATAGATTATAAAGATTAATATATATATATAAAATGTATAAGATGTGACCCGGTTAACACTCTGTTCATAAAATATGTATGATGAAAGAAAATTTTTAATAAAACTTGTTTACAAAAAAAAAAAAGCATCCCTGACCTGCTCTCGAGTTGCCATAGGCCAGGGGGGATGGGAAACTGGCGAAATGGCACAGCAGCCAAAGACAAATGCACATTCCACTTTCTCTTTTGAAGCTTGGCTCGAGACTCATGATTTATTTAGGGCATCCGTCGGAACCCTGACAATAGGGATCTGTTCTGCCTCTGGGGTTTGTTCCGAGGTGGCCTCCAGTTGTTCTGGTGGGGCCTGGGGGGGGAGTTTCCTGTGTGGGCAATGCCTCGATTTGCTGGTGCGGAGGGGGTTGGGGGCCTCTTGCTATTCTTAGCCTTCGGCTGCCTCCTTTCCACCAGATAGTTGGGCCCCACTTGTCTAGCCAAGAGAGCCCTAGTATGACCGTCTCTGTCATTTTGGGAGCTATTACAAATTGAATTGATTCCCAGTGGTCCACTAGCTCTAGCCTCACTGGTCAGGTGGGTGACGTGGGCTCCCCGCAATAGGGACCCATCAACTTGCTCAAACTTAATCGGGTGGTCCAATTTCTTTGCTCTGATCCCTAATTTCAGGACCATGGGTAAGTTAATCAAACATCTTGTGCAGCCTGAGTCTATTAGGGCTTCAAAAGTGCCCTGGGTCCCTGTTTTTGGGGCTGTGAGGTATATCGGGAAGATGAAAGGGTGGATGGGTTCACTCACTAGTGGGTCATTTTCCCCCTTGTCCTCACTGTCATAGGGTTCCGGCATTTGGTCATCATCAGCTGGAGTCCCCCCACTTTTGGCTGGGTAGGGAGGGACCTCTACAGCCTGGAGGACTTTTTGGGACTTGGCAGCACGCCTGGTCACTCACTCCAGTCATGCCCTGGGTGGTGGATCTGACCTTGGTTTCAGAGCTGGGGTTGCACAAGCTGATGCAAAGTAGCCTATCCCTCCACATCTACAGCATTTCAACTGGCCTCGAAGGAGGGTTGGTCTTGGGGCTGGCTGGGTTGCCATGGCATCCTGATGGCTAGGTGGTCTCCGATCTGGTTGTCCTCTCTCTTTGGGACCCGGTTGCCTTCACATGTCATTGGCGTGCAAACCACAGTCAATCTTTATGGCTACTTGAAACCAGTCAGAGAGTCGGTTGGGAATGTCCCGATAGATGGTGGCTTGGCTAATTTGCTTGTCTAGGCTTTCTCTGAAAAAATGGACTAGTAGCTCCTCCGGCCAGGGCGGTAGCTTTCCCATAACTCTTCTGAACTGACAGATGTGTTCTTTAATGGGTCACCCTCTCTGCTTTAAATTCCGAAACTCATCCTCTGTATATTGATCCTCCTCTACCTCCTTGAATCTGGTTTCCAGCTCTTGCAGGAATTCTTCAACGTCCTGCAGCTGGGGGGCTCTCCTCCTATGGAGGGCTGCTAGCCACTCCCCCCAGAGCGTGTCATCAGTCACATTCCACAACGAAAGAATTTCACGGGTCGTAGAAGTCACTTCCTCCAGCTGTTGCGGGTCTCCATGGAGATGGCCTTGACTTAGGCCAGCTAGGCTGTGTCTTGTTTTGACTGAGGTGTGAATTCCTTGGTGCAGCTGTGAGGCACGATTCCCATCCCCTTGCCTATGGCAACTCGGGAGCAGGTCAGGAAAGCTTCACGAGGTGACAGTGGCATTTGGGATAAGGCGTCCGCCAGGAATTTCTTATCTGCAGGGATGTACTTCAAGGTGAACCGGAAGCGTTGGAAATATTGTGCCCACCTAACCTGTTTGGGCGACAAGCGACATGGGGTCCAGAGAGCCTCGATGATCTTATGGTCTGTCCACACCTTGAAAGGTACTCGGCTCCCCTCCAGGAAGTGTCGCCATGTCATTAGTGCCTAGCAGACAGCGAAAGCCTCCTTCTCCCAGATCGCCCACCACCTCTCAGTGTCGGTGAGTTTGCGGGAGGTATAGGCACAGGGCTGCAGCTTGCCCTGTTCATTGGTCTGTAACAGGACAGCACCCACTGCCACGTCAGTGGCATCTGCCTGGATTACAAAGGCCTGTTCAGGGTCCAGGTGCCTAAGGACAGGCTCTTTGGCAAACAAGGCCTTCAGTGTTTTGAAGGCCCACTGGCATTCCATCGTCCACTGGAGTGGCTGACCTGGTTTTGGTTTGACTGCCATGTGCTTGGTTCTCAACAGGTCTGCTAAAGGCAAAGCCACCCTGGTGAACGAGGAAATGAATTGTCAATAAAAATTAGCAAACCCCAGGAAACTCTTCAGCTGCCTACGTGTTTTCAGCACCTGCCACTCCAGGACTGCCTGAACCTTGGTGGGATCCATCTCCACCCCAGCACTGGAGACATGATATCCCAGGTAGTCCAAACGGGTCTGGTGGAACTCGCACTTAGATAGTTTCATGTAGAGGTTCGCTGCTAACAATTTTTTCAAGACCTGTTGTACCAGCTGGGTGTACTCAGCCATGGTTTCGATATAGAAGAGGATATCGTCGAGGTACACAAGCACCCCTTTATACAAGTGCTCGTGCAACACCTTGTTGATAAGGTCCATGAACACAGCAGGAGCCCCCTGTAGTCTGAATGGCACCACCCGAAACTGATAACTCCCCAAGGGGCAGTTGAAGATGGTCTTCCACTCATCCCCCTCCTTAATCTTCACCCGGTAGTATGCCTCCCTCAAGTCCAACTTGGTAAAGAACTGGCCTCCCACCAAATGGGCTAACATGTCCTTCATGAGGGGAAGGGGGTACATGTTCTTTACGCACACCCCATTGATTCCTCTGAAATCTATGTATAAGAGCATTGTTTCATCCTTTTTCTCCTTAAATAATACAGGGGCCGCAATCTGCGAGTGGGCAGGTTGGATAAATCCCTTAGCTAGGTTCTTGTCTATATAACTCCATAGCTCCTCCATCTCTGTCATTGCATACATTTTTGGCTTTGGTAGTTTTGCCCCAGGGAGGATTTTGATGGCACAGTCAGTGGGGTGGTATGGAGGCAGCACGTCACACTCCTTCTCAATAAACACCTCTGCTAAGTCCGCATTACCTGAGGAAAGGGAGGGTGGCCCGTAACCTGGGACTGCATGGGTTGTTCCCTACCATCATCCGTCGCTCTCTCTAATCCTCTCCAGACTTGGTCATGCAGAGGGGACATGGCACCGGTTCCTATCCTCAACTTCTGATACCCGCCTTCCCACCAAATTGTGGGGCATAAGGTGCGGTCCACGCCTGCCTTGAAGTGGTGGACCAGCAGCCATTCTGGCCAAACCCACAACTTACCAGCAACCAGGCAGAAGTCCCTGATGTAATCGGCTGCCAACCGGCCTCTCTGTCTAAGGTCTAGGATCTCCCCTTTGGCCCGTTGCACTCGGGTCACATCTTCAAAGTGACCCCATAGCACCTCCAGGAATAAGCTGGCATCAACCAACTCACAGGCGTGCTTGCTGTGGACGTCCGCCACCCACTCAGCTGCCTTGCCTTCCAGCACAGCCATCACTGCCACAACCATTGCCCTTTGGGACAGGTAGAGATGGCTGTAGCGGTCCAGATGGCTAATCACCTGGCTTAGAAACAGGGCCAAGCAGTCAGGGTTCCCATAAAATGTGGCCTTTCACAGTGGAGGTTCCTGCTGTGGCCTGCCAGCTGCCAGCAGAGCTGGTGGCAGACTCAGACGATGAGGAGGTTGGGGAGGAAATTGGGCCAGTTCTGGAGTCTGGGGAAGGCTCTGATGGATGCTCTGCATTGGACACAGAGATAGAGCCAGGGCCGTCCGACGTTTCCCAGCCACCAGAGAGGCAGCTGCCTTTGGAGGCTGATATGAGTGAGGAGGAAGAACAGCTGGGGCCTGCTCCAGACGCACGTATGTGCACAGCAGTTAGGAGAGGTGAACAACGGAGGACAAGGAGTCAACTTGGGAAGCAAAGCACACGTGGACGCTGACTGGCCCCTCCCTGGCTGGGGAATAAATAGAAGGAAAGGGGAGTGGTTGCTGTAGGAGACAACAGTTCGTATTTCTGCAGATTTTGCTCATTGTGTTTCCTGCCACAAAGACTGTTTCCCAGAACTTAATTTGCAGCCTTTCAGCTGGAAGCTCACAGCCTTGCAATTATTGCAAGGAACTGATAAGGTCTGTTACTGCAGTTAACTCCTTGAAGGACTATTGCCTGGACTTTTCGGTGGGTGAGTGCAATTAATTCACAAGAGGTAAATAAAAGAGGGGTTTTTCGTGACAAGGAGTCTGTTTCTTGCTTCTGCTAAGGCTGGGTCAGAACAGTTCCATGGGCAGAGGGTGGGGCCAGAACCCCATGGGCCACCCAGGGTCCTGTGGGGCCTGGTCAGCCTGGCATTGGTCTGAAGCCCCAGATGTTGGGCCCTGAGAGCCAGGGTGTGAGCCAGCCAGCCATAGTCTCCACCACTGAGACCCGCTGTCTCCCAGCCTGGTGGTCTTTGCTGTCCTCCCAATGCCGCCAATGAGGAACCCTGCTCCAGGCCTCTCACCTGTGGAGCATCATAGGGCTGGCCGTAGGTCGCATCCAGGTGAAACTTCGGGGTGGCCAAACGGAACAGAGTGAGCAGTGCTGCACTCAGCTGACCCACCAGCTGTTGCGTCTACCATGTTGGGCCCATCCCCACCCAGGTCCCAATGCTGCCAGGAAGGCCGTCTCGGAAGCTGGCTTCTCTGAAACACTCCCGCAGCATTTCCATGGTTTGGCTGCCTGGAACAGTCAAATAGCTCACATCCCCTTCTTCGTAGCCATCTGTCAACCTCCTTTCTTGTCACAACGTCAGATGTGCTCCGGAAAAACTGGGGGTTGGTAACTGGGGCTCCATCCCAGCAGTCACCAATGAGCTGTGCCACCATTCTCCCATGGGGCGCTGCTCCTGGACCGTTTCCAAGGTTAACCAACCCTGAACCAGCTGCACACCTCCTTCTGCGTGCAGCTGGTTCAGCTACACAATCTTTGAGGCGCATGTCTGGCTGGGTGGTTTCCCCAGCTTGCTCCGATGTGGGGACCACCTCTAATGCAGGCTCTGCCCCCGCCAATGTCCGCTGCTGGTGCCATACCTTCTGCCATCTCCCCGTCACTCTCTTACCTTCCAGCAGGCCATCCAGGAACCCTGAGGCAGTCAATGCAAACAGGGAAAAACAAAAGAGGAGCACAAACTTCCTCTCAAAAGTCAAAAGTCCGAGCTCTGGACCTAACCCACAAATAGGACGCCACTCACTTCGATTTCCAAGTGGTTTATTAAGCCAGATGCTCAGCACACAGTGAGCTCCGAAAAATAAGTTTTTAGAATTAGGAATAAAGTTTGCGCTGGGAGCCTCTGCCTCCCAGTGCCTTTTTAAAGGCTGGAGTCATGCCCTTCTGCCTCTGGAGCTTCTGCAACAGCCGCCCATCTGGCAGGCCTAATCAGCTGATCACTGGGTCACCAGCAGAGTCGATCAACAGTCCATCGACCGGCGTGCTTGTAACCACAATCAGCTGATCGTTGGCCTGCTTGCTTTCGGACTGGATCAGCCATTCATCGATGCTTGCAGCTCCGGAGTTCGACAGACTTCTACCCACCACCCACCTCCTGTGCTGGGGTCCCTCCTCCAGGTATGGCAAATCCTGGGCCGGGGTTTGACACTGACAGTGGTAGTTTGCAAAACCGAGGAAACTTTGCAGCTCTTTCCTGGTGCGAGGGGGTTCCCACTCTAATATTGCCTTCACCTTGCTGTGATCCATCTCTATTCCCTCCTTGCAAATATGGTACCCCAGATAGCCTAGGAAAGTCTTATGGAATTCACACTTAGACAGCTTTGTGTAAAGGTGAGCCTTTTGTAGCTTTTTAAGGACTGCTCTGACCAATTTCACGTGCTTTTCTGGGGTCTCTGCATATATTATTTTATTAATGAGATTATTTTATTTTTATTAATGAGATTTATATGCCGCCCTATCTCCAGCCAGACTCAGGGCGGCTCACAACAGTTAAGAAACATCTAATAAAAAGTTAAAAAATTAAATCCAAATCTCATAATTTAACAGTTAAAAGTACAATTAAGACTAACAAGTTAAAATTAAATTAGAATTAAAACCCCATCAGTCCAGGCCGGCCAAATGAAACAGCCACGTTTTCAGGTCATGGAGTAAAGAGCGGAGATCGGGGGCCACCCGGAGCTCCAGGGGCAGTTGATTCCAATGGGTAGGTGCACCCACAGAGAAAGCCCTCCCCCTGTGACAGCCGACACTGTCTGGCCGACGGCACCCTGAGGAGGCCCTCTCTGTGGGAACGCACTGGGCGATGGGAAGCTGTTGCTGGCTGCAGATGGTCCCCCAAATATCCCGAGCCTAAGCCATGTAGGGCCTTATAGGTAATCACCAGCACCTTGAATCTCACTCGGAGGGCAACTGGCAACTAATGCAAGTCGCGTAGGAGAGGTGTAACATGGGAGTGTCGGGATATTCCCATCACAACCCATGCGGCCGCATTCTGCACCAGCTGAAGTCTCCGAGTGGTCTTCAAGGGCAGCCCCATGTAGAGAGCATTGCAGTAGTCAATACGGGAGATGACAAGTGCGTGAATAACTGTGCATAGGGCATCTAGGTCCAAATAGGGGCACAACTGGAGCACCAGGTGAACCTGGGCGAATGCCCCCCTGGTTCCAAGTTTAGCCGTGAGTCCAGGAGGACACCCAAGTTGCGCGCCCTGTCTACAGGGGGCAACACCTCATCCCCTATGACCAAAGATGGAATCTCTTGATCAGACCGAGATGCTGGTACCCACAGCCACTCAGTCTTAGCAGGGTTGAGCCAAAGCCTGTTCCTTCCCATCCAGACCTGCACCGCTTCCAGGCACCGGGACATCATGTCGAGGGCATCGCTGGGTTGGTTTGGGGTGGATATAAAAAGCTGGGTATCATCAGCATACTGATGATACCTCACCCCAAAACCCCGGATGATCTCACCCAGCGGCTTCATATAGATGTTAAACAAAAGAGGAGAGAGGACTGACCCCTGGGGCACCCCACAAGTGAGGGGCCTTGGGGCCGACCTCTGTCCCCCAGCCAACACCACCTGCGAACGTTCCGAGAGGTAGGAGGAGAACCACCGTAAAACAGTGCCTCCCACTCCCAATCCCTTGAGGCATAGCAGCAAGATACCATGGTCGATGGTATCGAAAGCTGCCGAGAGATCTAATAGGACCAGGACAGAGGAGTAACCTCTGTCCCGGGCCCTCCAGAGATCATCCACCAGTGCAACCAATGCTGTCTCCGTACTGTACCCGGGCCTGAAACCCGACTGGTACGGATCCAGGTACTCCGCTTCATCCAGGGCCAATGGGAGTTGACGTGCCACCATGCTCTCAACAACCTTTGCAACAAAGCGAAGGTTGGAGACAGGACAAAAGTTGTTTAGAATAGCTGGGTCCAAAGCAGGTTTCTTGAGGAGGGGCCTCACCACCGCCTCTTTCAAGGCGGTAGGGAAGCTTCCCTCACCCAAGGATGCATTAATCACTGCCTGGATCCAGCCTCGTGTAACCTCCCGAGCCAAATAAACAAGCCAGGAGGGACACGGGTCCAATAAACATGTGGCAGCACTCAGCTTACCCATGATCCTGTCCACTTCTTCCGGAGTAACAGGGTCCAACTTCTCCCAGATAACACGACCGGTCGTCTCCCCCCCCGTCCAACCCTGCCCAGTCAGAGTCCAGATCGGCCCGGATCTGAGCGATCTTGTCCAGCAGATGTTGACTAAACTCCTTGGCCCGGCCCCGCAGAGGGTCATCCCCTGCTTCCCGATTCAAGAGGGAGCGGGACACCCTAAACAGGGCAGCCGGACGATTATCTGTGGATGCGATGAGGGCAGAGAAGTAGGAACACTTTGCTGCCTCCATCGTCACAAGATAAAACCTCATAAAAGATCTTAGCTGTGCACGGTCTGATTTGGATCGACTGGATCTCCAACAGCTCTCTAGGCCTCTCTTCCGGCGCTTCAACTCCTGGAACTCCTCAGTAAACCAAGGGGCCAACCGGGATCTGCACCAGGTCAGAGGTCACAAAGGCACGACACGGTCGAGAGCCCCGGTGGCTGCCATTTCCCAGGCATCCACCAGGGTCTCGACCAGGGCATGGGAGAGGGAGGCAGGTATTGTCCCAAGCTCCATTTGGAACCTATCAGGGTCCATCAGGCGCCTGGGGCGGAACCAGTTGGTCAGTCCCGCATCCCAGCGGCGAGGAGTGGCATAATGGAAGCCCAACCGGAGGCGATAATGATCGGTCCATGAAAGGGGATGAATAACTGGTATTCCCCCACTGAACTCATCATGCCACTGTCCCGAGATAAAGACTAGATCGGGCGCATGTCCCCCCCATGAGTTGGGCCCTGAATTATCTGAGTCAGGTCCATGGCCACCATGGAGGCCATGAACTCCCAGGCCACCCCTGATGCCCCACCCAGGGAAGGCAGATTAAAGTCTCCCAGAACAATGAGTCTGGGAAACTCAACCACCAACCCTGATATAGCGTCAAGCAGCCCGGGCAGGGCCGTTGATACGCAGCTAGGAGAAAGGTACGCAATCAGTAGGCCCAGCTGCCCTCGAGGGCCCCATCTCATGAGGAGGGACTCGCACCCGTCCATCTGGGGGACAGTGACCTCCCGTGGACACAGGGCCTCCCTAAGAACAACTGCCACTCCCCCACCCCTACCCTGGGCCCGCGGCTGGTGTAGCAACCGGAAACCTGGCAGGCAGAGTTCCGTCAGAGGGACACCTCCCTCTGAGCCCAACCAGGTCTCTGTAATGCAAGCCAGGTCCACATTTTCCTCCTCGATCAATTCACAGATGAGGGGAGCTTTGTTAACCACAGGCCTGGCATTAAAATAAACCAGCCTGAGCCCAGGGGTCTGCTCTCCCAAACCCCCAGGGAAGAGGGTGGAACCAAGAGGGTCGGAGCACGTCACCGCTCGGAGACAGCGGGGGCATGCTCCCAGATTCTGATACAGCCCTCTGTTCATCCACCTGCCGCCATTCCCAATGGCCCTAGGGATCAAAGTCCCCATCCCCTCCCTCGGAGCCCCGGAGGACCCCAACCCCACTCCAACCCCATCACGATCCTCCAATGGCCTGGACTGCCATTGACCCGGTGGAGCCCCCCCCCAACCAACCGGATATCACAACTCACCCCACTCCCCAGTTGCCTAAAAAATCTAATTAGAAAAGAATACAATGAACGCCTTTTACAACCCATACCAAACTTAGAGCCCTTATTTGTGCTATGCCACCTCTCAGGATCCCAGGACCCGTCATTAAGGAAGTTCCTAGCTAGCCCAGTAGGCTATATCCAGGAATGGGGGGCATTCCTCAGGGCATATAGAACCATGCTTGCATAAGTTTGTACAGCCATCACCAACCATGGAAATGGGTGCAACAATGGCAGATAAGGATAACAACAGTTTAAGGTCCAGATATACAGCCCACTAGTCAGGAATATCCACTCCCAGATGTCCTCTCACGGCAACCAGGAGTGACATAAGTTGGTAATCACCACTGCCCTCTCACCGTGGCAGAGTTCCTGTGTTCTCTGGGCAATCACCTGAGGCGAGAACCTACAGTCGTTGCTTCCCTCTCACTGCAGCACAGCCAAGTTCAGCTGGAAAAGTCCATAGCCACCCTCTCACGGCAGTAGGAGTCATCACCCCAGGGAGCTGTATTAATACATCATCCTGGTACACCAAGACCCCTTTGTACATATGCTCATGCAGAAGCATGTTTATCAACTGCATGAATATAGCTGGTGCCCCTCGCAGCCCAAATGGCATCATTTGAAACTGGTAACAAACCAGGGGACAGTTAAACACTGTTTTCCATTTGTCTTCCTCTTTAATCCTCACCCAGTAGTATGCCTCCCTCAAGTCCAGTTTGGTGAAGATCTTCCCCTTGGACACAGCCTGTCATGTCCCTCATCAGGGGGAGGGGGTACATATTCTCCATGCAAATTTCATTCAGTTCTCTATACTCTACGCACAGCCTCAAGGTTCTATCCTTCTGGAATAGGGCAGGGGTGGGTTCCAAATTTTTTTACTACCAGTTCTGTGGGTGTGGTTTATTTGGTGGGCGTGGCTTGGTCATGTGACTGAGTGGGCATGGCCAACTTGAAGTCACTCACATCAAGGTGGGGCGGCACCTTGCTGTGAGTGACATCAAGTTGGCCACGCCCACTCAGTCACATGACTGATACTGCAGAGACAGGATGATTTCCTACGTACCTTCCCCTCCCCCTTGGGCTGACAAAATAAAATCCTGCCTGCTGAGCAGCCCGAACTGGAAAATGGGGGTGACCCTTCATGTCTAGAAAAACAGCCTTTCTTTTAATCGCCTCATCAAACCACAAACTCCTCCGATCAGGGCTTCGGTCTCTGAATAACGGCTGGAGGTTCCGGACCCCCTGCATCTGGAGGGATGCCGTCTCTTGTATCTCTCGCAAGGAGGACAAAACCTCACTTGGCCCAGATGTTGCTGTCGGTAGTTTGGGGGGCAAAGACGGCCTGAACTTTCACCATCCCCCTGCAACTTCCCTACAAACAGAAGATCCAGGTATTGGGGGGGTCTGGGAGTTAAGGAGCCTCAGTGCAGCCATTGACAAAGGCAGAAAGGGGGCTTTTCAGTCCTGGGGGGGAAGTGCCCCTTGGCTGCCCTTCCACAAACTTCTTGGCAAGCAGCTGCCAGCAGGAGGACTGCCGCGGTAGGAGTGCCAGGTCGGACGAAGAGCGGGGAAGCAACTAAGGGCGAAGAGAGGGACAAAGCCCCCTTTACATGGATGCACGTTAAAAAGGGGCGGGATTTTGGCAAACTTCCCCCCCCAGGACCAAGAAGAGATTTGCTTCCCTCTAGCCCCCCCCCCCAATTCCAAGAGCCTCCAACTTTGCAGCTGCTCCTCCTCCTCATCTCTCCTGTCCAGGAAGTGGAACCGGGCATCGTTTCCTGACGGCTGCAACCTCGGAGGGAAAGAGGCGGCAGTGAAGCTCTGTCACCCAGGAGAGGACCGTGGAGGGACACATCATACGTCCATCACCCTCGCTGCCGCTTCTTTTGCGTTGGCTTCTCATGGCTCTTAAAGTCGATCGTGAAGAGCCGGAAGACGTTTCCTTAGATCTCCCCCAAGTTATTGTTGGAGCATCAGAGATCTATGAAAATGTCTTACAGCTCTTCACGATCAACTTTAAGAGAGGCGAGAAGCCAACGCAAAAGAAGCGGCAGAGGAGGTGACAGGGGCATGTGTGTGTGTGTTTGTCCCTCCGCGGTCCTCTCCCGGGGGACAGCCAGGGCTTCGCCGCCTCCTCTTTCCCTCAGAGGAGCTGCCTCCAAGTCCTTGTGAAGGGACAAACACACACAAGCCCTGCCCTGTCGCCTCCACTGTCGCTTCTTTTGAGTTGGCTTCTCGCCTCTCTTAAAGTTGATCGTGAAGAGCCGAAAGACATTTTCTTAGATTCCTGATGCTCCAACAATGACTTGGGGGAGATCTAAGAAAACGTCTTCCAGCTCTTCATGATCAACTTTAAGAGCCGTGAGAAGCCAATGCAAAAGAAGCGGCAGTGGAGGCAATGGGCTTGTGTGTGTGTGTTTGTCCCTCCATGGTCCTCTCCCGGGGGACAGCCAGGGCTTCGCCGCTTCCTCTTTTCCTCAGAGGGGCTGACTCCAAGTCCTTGTGAAGGGACAAACACACACACGCCCTGCCGTGTTTGTCCCTCTGCGGTCCTCTCTCAGGGGACAGCTAGGGATGTGTGTGTGACATCCGGCCACCCTCCCCCAGCACTGCTGCTACTGCTGCCGCTTTCACCTCCAGCACAGTGGCTCCATCTCCCCGAAGGGCCTCCCGCCCACTCACTGGCCAGGCCGGAAGGCAGGCAAGCATGGTAGGGCCATGGGGAAGGGAGCTAGCTAGCCGGGCGGCCCCGACATGCTTTCCTTCCTTCCCGGTGGTCCCTGTGGCCAGGCCCACTTGCCTGCCTTCCTCCCCCACCACCGCCTCTGTTTTCACCTGCTTACCTTCCATGGCGGCTGGTCCAGAGTCGGGAAGGCAAGCTGACCTGAGTTTTCGGCGGCCCCCAGGCAGCCGCCGCTGCTGGAAAGCAGCTGGCAAGGAAGCCTCTGAAAAGGCTTTTTTGCCAGCCACTTTCTCCACAGGCTGCCAAAAAGTACTGGCGAAAAAAGCATCTGCCGTCGTCGCCATGTTCTTTGCGCATGCGCATCCCATTGAACTTGCAAGGCAATGGGATGCGCATGCGCAAAGAACATGGCGGTGACGAACATGGTGGCCGGGGGACCGGTTTGTGGGTGTGGCCAGCCAGCCATTACTACCGGTTCTCTGAACGATGAGAGAATTTTACTACCGGTTCTCCCGAACCGGTGTGAACCGGGAGCAACCCACCACTGGTACAGGGGCTGTTATCCTCAACTTTGCTGGCTGGATGAGCCCCCTAGCCAGGTTCTTGTCTATAAATGCCTGGAGCTCCTCCATTTCCTTGGGTGTCATTGCATAAATCTTGATTTTGGGCAGCTTGGCCCCTGGCATGATTTTGATTGTGCAGTCAGTGGGTCATTGAGGTGGAAGCACATCGGAGCATCAGACTCCTTTTCTCTAAAAACATCTGCCAGGTCATGGTATTCCGCTGGAATCAGCGGCCCTGGCTCACCGCTGTCTTTCAGTGTATTCGTGGTTTCTGCTTTCACCTTCCTAACCGCAGGTGTGTGGCTGGTTTTTGGCACTTGCACTAGTCCCTGCTGGTTGACGGCTTCCCTACGCATCTACCATTTACTTTTATTCCAGTCTACAATGTGTTCCATTTTTTCAACCACAACAACCCCAGGACCATAGTCTCACGGTGCCAAGCATAGCCAGTAAGAAACAAGGCCACACCAATTGTTGGTAGAGCAATTCCCCTTTACTGGTCTCTCGACTTGGCACTCAGTGAAATTTGCAATCTAGCCAGCATTATCAGCTTCCGCCTGCCAGCTGATTATGAGGGCTCAGCAAGGCTTGCTCCAGGCTTGCTACAGCAAAGATTCTCCGGCTGCTGCTGCTTGGCTCTTCTGGGGCCCCTCTGTGAGTCTGTCATGCCCCCCTCCATGAGTCTGTCACAACACCCAGCACCTGACACCCAGCTGTGCCCCCCATGCAACCTCCTTCCCCCTCCTTGCTTGTGACAAAGCAAGGATCGAGGACCTAATGCTTGATGTCACCATTGGCTTCAGTAGGCTGCTATGAAAGACTGGATGGACCTTCCCCAATAGGTACGGAACCTTCAATGGCACTGTAACTGGGTTGATCACCCTGACTATGGGGAACAGACCCAAGAATTTCAGACCCAGCTTTTTGCATGGTAGTCTCAGTTTCAAATATTTGGTGGCAAGGTACACCTTCTCCCCTATGTGGAATGGTGTCTGTGGTGACCGTTTCTTGTCTGTGTGGAGTTTCTGGGCCTCAGCCGCTTTTAGCAATGCCTGCTTGACAGGTTATCAATCCACTCCATCAGGCTGCCTAAGGAGGGGGCCTCTGGAGGGAACTCGGGGATCGGGACAAACTCCACCCCGTTAACCACCTTGAAAGTGGTATGTCCCATACTGCTGTGTATGACGTTGTTGTATGCCACTTCCACAAACGGCAGAAGTTCTGCTCAATTAGTCTGCTGGTAGGTGACGTAACACCGTAGGTACTGTTCCACCATTGCATTAGCTCTCTGCGGCCCCATTGGTGCTCAGTTGGAAGGCGGAGCTGAGCTCTTGTGATGATCCGATTGCTCGAACAAACTGCCTCCAAAATTTGGCCGTGAATTGGACTCCTCAATCCGAGATTGTCCTCCTTAATACCCCATGTATGCGGTAGATATGTGTCAGGAACAGTTTGGCCAGCTTGCGGGCTGAGGGCAGGCCTGGACACACGATGAAGTGGGCCTGTTTTGAGAAGATATTTATCACTGTCCATATCACCGTGTTCCTGTGGCTCTCTGGGAATTCCACAATGAAGTCCATGGCTATCTCCTCCCGGGGACTAATGGGGTTGGCTACAGATTGCAGGAGACCTGGAGGCCTCCCCGGCCTCTTTTTCATGGTGGCACAGGTCGGGCAACTTTTTACATAGGCCTCAATATCTCTCTTCATCCGTGGCCACCAGAACTGCCTATTGGCCAGGTGTAGCGTCTTCAGGAAACCGAAGTGACCTGCTTGCCTGACGTTGTGGCAGCCTTGTAGGACCTGTGTTTGCAGTACACCAGGAACATACAGTTTAGTCCCCTTCCATGCAAACCCCTCCCTTTGGGTTAACAACTGTTGGTTCCCCAGGAACCAGGGGTCAGTTAACAATGCGGTTTTCAGGGTTTGGGTCAGGTCATTTGCTTCAGATCCCACCCCTCCCTTAGCTTGTTGGCCAGCCACAATTTTTGCAACTGGCTGGGCTAGAGGAATGATCACATGTATTTCCTCCTGACTGCTTTTGTACTTTGGCAGCTGGGACAAGGCATCCACTAAGAAGTTCTTCCTGCCAGGTATGTATTTTAAAGCAAATCGAAAGCACCTGAAGTACTGTGCCCACTGCACTTGTTTTGGCGATAACTTCCGTGGGGTCTGTAATGCCTCAAGGTTTTTATGGTCTGTCCACACCTTGAATGGCACTTTACTCCCCTCCAGGAAATGTTGCCATGTCAGCAGTGCCCAACGCACCATGAATGCTTCCTTCTCCCAAATCACCCACCTTCGTTCTGTGTCAGTGAGCTTCCTGGAGGTATATGTGCATGGTTGCAACTTGCCTTTGTTGTTGTGTTGCAAAAGGATGGCTCTGATGGCTATGTCACTTGCATCAGCCTGGATGATGAAGGGCTGGTTGGAATCTGGGTGTCTGAGGATCGGCTCCTGGGCAAACAGGGCCTTCAGAGTTTCAAAGGCCCGCTGGCACTCCATGGTACACTGGAGGGGTTGATTGGGACGGGGCTCATTTGTGGCAGGTTTGATCTTTATTAAGTTGGTGATTGGCAGAGCTACCCCAGCGAACGAGGGAATGAACTGTCTATAGAAGATCGTGAACCCCAAGAACCTCTGCAACTGCTTACACGTCCTGAGTGCCTGCCATTCCAGGACAGCTTTCACTTTTGCGGAATCCATCTCCACCCCTGCACCGGATATACGGTACCCCAAATAGTCCAACCAGGTCTGGTGGAACTCGCACCTGGACAGTTTTATGTACAAATATACTGCGAGTAATTTTTCCAACACCTGCCGTACTAGTTGGATATGTTCATCCAGTGTTTCAGTATACACTAGAATATCGTCCAAATACACCAACACACCCTTGTACAGGTGCTCATGCAGCACCTTGTTGATCAGCTGCATGAACACCGCAGGGGCCCCTTTCAACCCAAATGTTATAACCTTAAACTGGTAGCTCCCCAGGGGGCAGTTGAAGGCAGTTTTACACTCATCCCCATCCCTTATGTGAACCCTATAATACTCCTCCCATAAATCCAGTTTAGTGAAGATTTTGCCCCTAGCCAGGTAGGCCAACATGTCCTTCATTGGGGTAGCAGGTACATATTTTCCACACACACTTCGTTTATGTCCACAAAGTCCACGCACAAACGCATCGATCCATGTTGTTTTTTCTTAAACAATACAGGGGCGGCGATCAGGGGTGGGTTCCAAAATTTTTTACTACCGGTTCTGTGGGCGTGGCTTATTTTGTGTGTGTGGCTTGATGGTCATGTGACGGCAGGCGTGGCTTCATGGTCATGTGGCTAGGTTGGTGTGGCTTCGTGGGCATGTGACTGGGTGGGCGTAGCTTCGTGGTCATGTGACTTGGCGGGCGTAGCTTTGTGGTCATGTGACTCAGCGGGTGTAGCTTGCTGGTCATGTGACTGGGTGGCTGTGGCCAAGTCAATGTCACTGACTTCTTTGCCCTAATGAATGACCTACGAAAAGAAGTTATACAAAAAGGTAGTTTATTATTTTGTGCACTTACTTATTTACATAAGAATAAAATAAGTACACAAAACAATAAAAGAGCTACACAAGTACTTACAGAAGAACGATGAAAGTGTTGTCTGTCTTCAACATCACAGACTTCCTTGCTCTAATGAATGACCTGCACAAAGAAGAGATAGAGAAAGGAAGTTTTTAATTGCATGCACTTACACCTTACATAAGAATAACACACTGAAAGAGCTACACACAAGTACTTACTTGTGTTACTTGTCTTTAGCTTTAAGATGTTTCCACATTGTTCTTTCATTGGCAGTGGCAGCCTCCTCAGTTGCAATTTTTTTGCTCTTTATTCTTGGATCATCAGCTGTGCGATGTTGTGCTGTCACGAGTGTTTCCAGGATTGCTGTGGCTATCTGCCTACTCACAAACAGTATGGTTTTAATCAAGCCATCTGCTGTTGGCAATTACCTGCAAGCCTTCCCTGCCCTAGTTAATTGCAGGTTAACTCCCTATATAAGCAAGGACCTTTTGCTTGCTACTCGGGCCTAGTCTTCTAGGCCTAAAAGCACAGCTCCTGCAGGAAGCTTGGTGCCATGCCGCAGATGGGAGAAGAATGCAGATAAGGACTCCAGATGTTACAGAGAGACTCCCACGGATGCTTGCCTTTTGCTGTTTTATAGCACGCAAGCTATCATCGGGACTGCTGTTGCTGGATCTTCTTCCTCCCACAAGCTTCAAGCAATGTTTGCTGTTTGAACTGATTTTATTTCAGGTGACTTTCAGCTGTGAAGCTCGTGCTGCTCCCACCATGATGGCCTTGATGATGTATCGACGCCGAAGCTGCTTACCTTCATGCTAGCTTTATTCTTTTGTGAACTGTTTCGGTATTGTGGAGAGGGATCTAGGGAGATAGCCTTGCTTCACATACCCAGATAAGACTTTGTTTTTAATGTGTTTTCTTAAAGACATAGTGCCTTTTAAATGTTTTAAAGTAAATTATATTTTTACACAAGACGCCTCTGTCAGAATCATTTCAGTCTCAGTGTGTTTACTCATGAGCTGGTTCACGGTCCGGGGTACCCCTCAACCCCATTTCGTCACATGTGCTCTTAACCATTTTCTGACGGAAGGAATAGGGTCCCATTTTGTTACAGGTAGGCCTGTAACAAATTGTCATCAGATTGCTTATGTTGGGAATAGGTGAGTTCTTTGTTCTGAACTTATGAGGTTCATTTTTGAAAAACCCCTTTCCACCTCTGCTGAACTCACAGCAATTGTTCTGACAATATCTTTAGCTTTTTTAATACTGTCAGGAATTGCATAGTTCTTTGAATCTTTTAATACATTTTCTATGAAATCTCTGTAATTGTTCATATTAATTTTATAATTAAAAATTTCACCCAATTCAAGCAATTGTTCTTCAGCTTCTGGCCATGGAATGACTACATCTTCAATATTCCAGTAATCTGACTCCAAAAAAGTGAGAAATCGTAATTTATTCGAGTCTTGCAATTGGCTACCTGTGTTTAGATGTTCGCAATCCATCAGTCTTTTCCTCAAATTTGTTATGATGCTTTCCAAAAGTTTTTCCTGAGGAAGTCCAACAAATTGATGATTTTGAACAAATTTTATATTTTTGAAGGCTTCTGAAGTAATCATTCCGTCAACCTTTTTTTCGTATGGACCCTTTCCCCATCTAAGCATTTCAAATACTTTAATTGATCTCAGCACAAATTTTTCGGCCTTTAAGATGTCTGTATTTCTTCCTTGCAAGTGCATTTGACAGAAGAGAAATCTTGTTCAGAATATCAATCATCAAGGCCAAATCAGTCAAAAAAATTATTTTTTCAAGAAGGGCAGCCATACCTGGGTATTTCCATGGAAAAAACTGATGTAGTGCTGGATAAGCACGCCACACAGCTACAGTTGACCTTAAACTACATCTTGGTCCCAAAATTCTACCAATCTTTACGATTTCAAGTCCAAGTTGTTCAGATATGTTGAAAAGTTCCATCTGGCTCTTACAGGATTTATGAAAAGTGGTGTGTATCTGGTCAATAAATATTTTGAAATGGTTCAGTTGCTTGATGTCCTTTATGGAGTCAACTAGAATCAGTTGGAGGCGATGGTTCAAGCAGTGCCATATTACCATGTTTGGGAACTCTTTCACTAGTCTAGTGCTCACTCCAGATTTTCTCCCAAGCATAACGCTGGCACCATCAGAGCAAAATGCTATTAAATGTTTTTGCAGATATTCCGTAGTAAACCCAACTTTATGTAAACTTCCCATCACTGAAGAACATATTGTCTCTGCATCTTGTTTTTCCAATTCCACAAGCTCAACAAAAACTGTTGTTGGGTTATCTGAATCCTCAACTTTTACAAAAACTATCACAACTGGTTTGCATGATAGCATTGAGGCTTCATCAATTATCAAACGTATTTTTAGATTCTGCCCAATAATGCTACTAAACATTTTGATTTTAATTTTGTTTGCAATGAAAGCAACTATTTTCACTGCACTTCTCTGTGAATGCAATCCTATTCCCAGATCTACTCCAACTGTAGTTAGCAATTCTACTTCTCCTTCTATGTCAGAAAATGGTTTACATCTTTGTGCCAGACTGTAAACTGTAAGAAAAACTCTACAAGTAGTAGATAAATGTTTGTCAGTTGACCTATCTACTGATTTTGTGATTGCATCCAGCTCCCATTGTTTTAGGTTGTCTCTGCAAATGATGTGAGATTTTGATGTAAAATGTTCTTTCATTTTTTTCTTAAGAGATGCTTGCTGTACCACTTTACTTGTCCCTGCCGCCTCAATCTTGAAGTGTTTCCATTCTCTGGAAACATGAACACCTTTCTCGAATGCGAACTCATGTTTTGTGCAGTACTTACAACCTAACTTTTTGTGTGCAACTTCCAGACCATCATACTTCTCTTGAAAGTTGCTGTATTGCTGAAATGTCCAGCAGTCTGGAAGATCAGGAAGACTTTCAGTTGAGGAGATTGACTTGCTGCTTTCTCCACGTTCAAGTGGTGGCAGTGGTGCTTGTGGTGCAGGTGATTCTGATGGTTTTGGATCCAATTCTTTTTTTTTTTTTATTGAAAAGTTTTACAAAAAGTTTACATATTTCCCCCCCCCTTCCCTACCCCAACCTCCCCCCTCCCCCCTCCTCTTCCCAGAACAAATTACAGGGTATAACCTTCAACAATCATAATCAATCCTAGTCTAAATAATTATAACATTCCACATCTCTTGTTCCTTCAATTCCCTAATTACCCGCCTAGCTTAATTACTTAAAGACACACCAAATATCTATATAATCATTCATAACCTATCTGCAATTTCTTATTCCGATATTTATTTTGAATATAATCTATCCATCTTCTCCAGTCTCTTATTGAAAAAGTTTTCAAATACAAATTTTTTCCCCCTTTTTCCCCCCCCTCCCCCCCCTCCCTAACCCCCCCTCCCCACCCTTCCCCCCCTGTGACTTCTTCGTAACAAAAAAAAAACCCTAATTCATAACAGATTACTTGCTCCCTCCTCAAAATACTGACCTTTACTTACTAAAAGTATTATAAATCCCCCTTTATCCATACATCTCAGAAAAGAAGAAGAGAAAAAAACAAAACAAAAAACAAACACATTATACTATAACTATTATAAAATAACTTCTAATTTAGCATAATAGTGTTTTATATCTATACATTATTGCAACAATTCAAAACCACCTTCCACTTTAAAACTATACGATAAGTCCTACTTTAATAACATTTCAAAGCGGGCTCACCATAAAATCTAATTTAACATTTATTCCACTCTATCCATTTCCTCCACTCCCCTAAATGTATCACTTAAAAATCCCTTTTCTTAAACTAATCAATCTGTAGCTAGCTTATTCACCCACTGTCTTACAAATTTACCATACACAACAATTCTTGATATCTTTAATTCACTGCCCACACTACTTAAAAATATATATATATATATATTCCATTATATCTAAATAAAAAAAGAAAAGACAATAACTTTAAATTTATAGTCCATATAATATCTTCTTGAAGTCTTTCCACTGGATTGTTAGAACCAACATCCATAATGGGGTAACATAGCTTGCTGATGCAACAGTTTATTCAAGGTCTCCAATCATATCTGCCCCCATCAGTAGTAAACATCTTCTTATATATATAAAAGTAAAAACAACCACCCGAGTGACATTATAATTATATTCCATATAATAATAATTGTGGGTTTCATCAGGATTATTAATTTCCATCATCGTATTGGGTAACAACCCGATCTTCTGCATGTCCCAATGTGATTCTCTTGCCTTATAATTCAAAATAATTATAATATATTTATCAACACAAAAAGAAGTTTCAAAGTAGATAATTCAAAACCATCAATTTGAGGCTCTTTCCATGTCCCAAAATTACGGCAATGCAGAGATCTGCCACTATCCTCAGGATGATATTGACCAATGTGTCGCCTCCTCTATGTTTTCACATAATCATTCATATTTTAAAATCACTGGCTTCACTGTTGCTTGGATTAGAAATTTCTATTTTTGCACAACCTATTTCTTTTTTGTTTTCTTTTTGTGGGTTTGACTTCCATCCTAATTTTTTGTGTCTCGCGTTTCTTTTTTATCCCTTGTATATCCTCTAATTGGTTTCCATGCTTGTCCTTGCCTTGATAAGTCATCACATTAAAATCAGATGGCACTTCTCTCGAATTTGTAGATAATCCAGCTGGGGTATCCGATAAATCCAAAGGCAATTTATCTGGTACAGTCTCTGTCTTTAGTTCCAGCTCCTTCTGCTTATCCTGTATTATATCTGAAGACGTTAAATTCATTTTCAACCTATTTTGATAAAATTCTTCCGCTCTTTCAACAGTATTTAACTGGTATCTTTCTCCTTGATATCTCAATATAATACCAACTGGGACGTCCCACCGGAATTGAATATTTCTCCTTTTTAACTCAGACACCAGAAAGCCAAATTTCTTCCTTTCCATTAATATCTTAGGTGGGAGTTCCTTGTAAATCCAAATCTTTCTTCCATACAATTGCAAATTAGAATTGAAGGAATTTTGCACAATTTTATTCCTAATTTCTTTATCTGAAAAATAGATTACCACATCTCTAGGCAATTGCCTTTGCTTGGCAGTCCAGGAGTTTATTCGATAAGCTCTGTCAATCCTACAAAACACTTCCTCAGGTTGAATCTTTAAAATCCCAGCTAGAAATTCAGAAGATATTTTCCTTAAGTCATCTCTGTTATTTTCCTGCAAACCTCTAAGTCTTATTGCATATTCTGTAAAATTATATTGTATCTTTAGAACCTCTTTTTCAATCCTCTGTTGCAGAGTTTCTACATTAGAGGATTGAAAAAGAGGTTGCATCTTCTCCAGTCTCTTAAATAACTTTCATTTGAATGATCCTTCAAGTACGCCGAAATTTTTGCCATTTCCGCTAGGTTTGTAACTTTCATTGTCCACTCTTGGATTGTAGGTAAATCTTGCTTCTTCCAATATTGTGCCACCAACAGTCTTGCTGCAGTTATTAAGTTCAAATCAATTTAGTCTCTATAACTGTACAATCCGTAACTATACCCAGCAGAAACAGCTGTGGTGTAAATTTCAACCTCTTTTTAAGAATATTTTGTAAAATCCACCAAATTTTTATCCAAAACGCTTTAACCTTTTTACATGTCCACCAAATGTGAAAATAAGTGGCATCCTCACAATTACATCTCTAACATTTTGGTTGTACATTCGGATACATACGAGATAACTTTTTTGGGTCTAGATGCCATCTATAAAACATTTTATAAAAGTTCTCCCTTAAATTTTGTGCTTTGGTAAATTTCACATTTGTCACCCATATTTTTTCCCAAGTTTCCATCATTACTGGCTGTTCAAAATTCTGCGCCCATTTTATCATACAGTCCTTAACTAACTCTGTTTCCGAGTCCATCTCTATCAATATATTATACAATCTTTTTATGTGCATTGGGCTTTGGTCTCTAATTTGTTTAATTAAATTTTCATCACTTTGTATAACACCAGTTTTCTGGTCTTTTCTCCATCTGGCTTGTAATTGTACATATTGAAACCAAGTTTGAATTATTTTCTCCTCTTTCAACACATTCACAGGTTTTAATTTTAATATACCTCCCTCCATAATGAGAATATCTTTATATGTAATTACATCCTGTCTACTTTCTATACTCATATTCTCTATTGCGTGCCTGGGTGCTGTCCATATAGGTATCTTTTCATTTAACTTATATTGATATTTCTTCCAGACACGCAATAAAGCATTTCTCAATATATGACTCTTAAATGCTCTATCCACCCTTTTTTCATACACTAAATAAGCATGCCAACCATAGACCAGGTCATGCCCTTCAATATTCAATATCCTTCCATTTGTTAGATTAATCCAATCACTAATTGCTGATAAAACAGCTGCTTCATAGTACAATTTTAAATTTGGCATTTTCAATCCTCCTCTTTCTCGTACATCCTGCATTATTTTCAATTTTATCCTTGGTTTCTTACCTTGCCATACGAACTTATTAATACCTTTCTGCCATTCTTCCAGGTTGGCATCCTTTTTTAGTATTGGTATCATTTGAAAGAGGAATAAAAACCTAGGTAAAACATTCATTTTTATAACTGCTATTCTACCCAACAAGGACAGTTGTAATTTTTTCCATTTGTCCATTTCAACTTGTATTTTATGCCATATCAATTCATAATTATGCTTATACAATTTACCATTAGAAGATGCAATATAAACTCCTAAATATTTAACTTTTTTAACTATTTCACATCCCGTTACCCTTTGTAACTCCTCTTTTTGATTTGTTGTCATATTTTTAACTATCATCTTTGTTTTTCCAATGTTTATCTTAAACCCAGATACTTGACCATACTGTTTTATTATATCCATCAAAACCTTTGCTGATTCCACTGGATGAGTTAAGGTCATAACCAAATCATCTGCAAATGCCCGTACCTTATATTCATAGTCTCTAACTTTGATTCCCTTTATCTCATCTATATTACGTATTTTGTTTAGCAACAATTCCAAAGTTAGTATAAATAATAATGGCGATAAGGGACATCCCTGCCTCGTACCTTTTTCAATTTTAAAAGTTTCTGTCAAACTGCCATTAATAATTATCTGAGCTGTCTGTTCCTGATATATTGCTTTTATGGACTGCATACAGCAATTCCCAAATTGCATCCTATTAGCCACTCTCAATAAAAATTGCCAATCTAATCGATCAAAAGCTTTTTCCTCATCCAAAAATATAAGCACCGCAGGGATTTGGTTATTCCTTTCCAAATATTCCAATATGTCGACAATTTGTCTTACATTATTTTTCATTTGTCTACCTTGTATGAAACCAGTTTGGTCAGCATGAATCTTTTTTTGCATTACTAGCATTAACCTATTTGCCAATATCTTAGCAAATATTTTATAATCTGTATTCAATAATGATATGGGTCTATAGTTTTTGGGATGTGTCAAATCTTGATCTTCTTTTGGAATTAACGAAATAAAAGCTGTTTTCCATGAAGGTGGTACCCCTTCACCCAACTGAATTGTATTAAATAATTCTTTAAGAGGTACAACCATCTCCAGTTGTAAATATTTATAATACACAGTTGTTAATCCATCCGTACCAGGAGCCTTACCAATTTTTAACTGTTTAATTGCTGAGAGGATCTCCTCCTCTGTTATTAATTGGTTTAACCATTCTCTTTGTTCCTCTGTAACTATAGGAATATTCTGTCCATCCAGATATGTCTCTATCTCTGCACCTTGTATTTTATCTGCAGTATACAGTCTTGCATAAAATTCTAAAAATGCCTTTTTAATCATATTTTGGTGATACACCTCTTTACCTTTGTACTCTATTTTCTCTATGGTACGAGATTTTTGTTTTTTCCTCAGCATGTAAGCCAACCATCTACCTGGTTTATTTGCATTACAAAAAATATTATGTTTAGCATATTGTAGATTGGTTGCCACTTGATCTGAAAGCATCATATTAAATTGCCCACGTAATAAACTGATCTCTTCTTTGATTTTCTTATCCCCTGGGTTATCAATTAACACCCTTTCTTTTTTCTTGGTCTCTTCTTCTAATTCCCTCCTTTTTTGCACCTGTCTACGCCTATATGCATTATTCATATTTATCAAAACTCCTCTCATGTATGCTTTACTAGCATCCCATACCATATCCATAGATGTTCCCTTGTTCATATTAAAAACAAAAAATTCCTTCATTAGTTTTTTACATTCTATTACATTTTTCTCATATCTGAAAAGGTTTTCATTTAACCGCCAAGATCTCCTAGATCTTTCCCCACACTCCAGTTCCATCCAAACTGGACTATGATCAGTTAAAATTCTGGGACAAATCTTTATCTTCTTTACCCTGGGGAAAAAATCATTTGTAATTAATATAAAATCAATTCTTGAAAAGGATTGATGTCTATCTGAAAAAAATGTAAAATCTTGTTCTCTATAGTTCCGTTCACACCAAATGTCTCTTAATTCCATATCCTCCATCATATCAAAAAAAGTCTTAGGCAGTCTGGATCGCAATTTAGTAGATTGTACTATTCTTTTCTTATCAATACTAGGGTCTATCACTCCGTTCCAATCTCCCATCACTATACATGAATTATAATCCCAATGTAGTAATTTTGTATGTATCAACTTATAAAATTTCTCTTGTTGTTGGTTAGGAGCATACTGTATATCCCCAATAAAAGTGTTTTCTTTCCTTCTATCATTATCTCAATTGCCAGGAATCTTCCTTGTTGATCTGCCTCAACTAATTTAGCCATCAAATCTCTTTTCAAGTAGATCACTATTCCATTCTTTTTTTCTGGGGCTGATGCAACAAAATGTGTTCCCAATTTTGTATTTATTAAATATTTTTGATCAGTTGTCCTTATATGTGTTTCCTGCAGGCATATTATTTCATTTTTAAATTGTCTCAAGTGGTGAAATATTTTCTTCCTTTTTTGTGGTGAGTTTAAACCATTAACATTCCAGGTTAAAAACCTAGAAGCCATCCTCAGACTCTCGAAGCTTGGCGAGAACCGCTTGATAATCCTCTTGGAATTTTCTTTTGGGTCTCGCCCCTCCCACAGCTTCTGCACCAGTATTCACTTCTTGTGATAAAGCCTGCTCTTGTAACTTTTTTAACTCTTCGACTTTACGTTTAGTAGCTGCTCTGGTTTGTCTTTGGTCTTTGCCTTCTTCTTGTTTTTCAGCTATATCCCATGCTTGGACAGCACTTGAAAGTTGCAGTACCTCCTCCTGCATACTCATAGCTCCGCCTTCCAATTGCCTCTGCAGGTCCTCTTTCCTTCCCTCTGTCGCCTCTCTTGCTTTTTTAACTCCCGGCACTGGTGGTTGTCCAGCCTTTAGTATGTTACTATAAAAATCTCTTGCTTTGCATATTGTATTGAGACGATATCGCTCTCCTGCATAGTCCACCGATAATCCAACTGGGACTTCCCATCTGTATTGTATATGTCGATTCCTCAGCTCATCTACCAAAAAAGCATACTCTTTCTTGGATTTCAGCATTTTGGGTGGTATTTCTTTAAATACTGCAACTTCTTGTCCTGCCACTTGCAACTTATTTTTATAAGCAGCTTGTAAAATCTCATTTCTAATCCTTCTGGTGACAAAGTAGATCACAACATCTCTTGGTAGTTTCCTTTGTCTAGCTACCCATGAGTTAACATGATAGATCCGGTCAATTTGCCAGTTTTGGATCCAATTCTGTTGTACCTGATTGTTCCAGTCTTGGTCTCTTGGTGAAGGAAGAGGTCATACTACGTTGCTTTTTCATCCTGTTAAAGGTTACTACTGCAAAAGAAAAGAAACAATATTGTGCTTTGGACTTGATTGTGGTTGTAAACTGAGGACTAATGGTAACAGAAGGGATCTCTGTTTTCACCCAACAATGTACAGTCTTTTCAGGATGTGTTTGGGGTCCAACAAACAAGAAAGATAAAGTGTTTCAGCCAAGAAGTTAGATCAAGAAGAAAGGGTACATTCACAGAGCAATACTGAATTCTTTTTCATGAAATTTATTCCCCAGTTCAAAAATCAGGAATACTGTATATGAAGTAGGTTGAGTATTTAGGTCAGTACAAGTCAAGTAGCTATTCAAGAGTTAGTAGTGTCATCATGGTTAGAAGCAATGGTAAAGCAAGATATGGATTTAAAACCAGAAATATTTTGTTGGGTATTTTAAAGGGAATACAATACATATTTAATTTTACACATGTTAACAGCTACTAGAATTGTGTTTGCACAACAGTGGAAAAACAAAGATATGAAAATGAATAAAAACAATATTAGAATGTGCAGAAATGAATAAAGTAAAAATTTAAATCAAGGAGAAGGCTTCAAATACTTTTTAATGTGGGGTTTGTTTTATCAATGGCTAACTAACAGAAACAGAAGTTAGAAATCTAAAAGTATAAAAGCAAACACCAATTATATAAGGAAAGTTCACTAAAATGAATAAACACATAGTATTAATATTTGATTATGATTAATGTGTAGATAACTGCGGGACCATACACCCCCGCCCCCAAGGCCAAATTATCGCTACTGGTTTGCCCCAACTGGTGCGAACCGGGAGCAACCCTGTCAGGGAATGTAGATTTAATAGCTGTAAGCTGATGTAAGGTTGTATGCGGAGGCAACTGAAAGCTGATGCAATGGGAATGATTCAGCATCTTGCATCGCTGGGTTAAGACTCTAGTGGGGTCCACACAAGACTGCTACCCTTTTTAAAAAGTGTCTATATATAGGTGACCATTAGAGGGCGTATCTCTCTTGTCGTGTATCTCATTGCTCTCCTTGTTTTCCGTAGCTGTATGATAAGGTATCTACCACATATATGTCTGTATATATTTAGCTGTATATAAACCACTGTTTATTATCTAAAGGCTCTGTGTGCTGTGTGCTGTGTTTTGCTCCTGGGTATATCTCATAAAACTAGTCACTCTGCAAAACTCTGACAAACCCACCACTGGCAGCGATCCTGGAGCATGCCGGCTGGATTAACCCCCTGGCCAGGTTCTCATTGATGTAGCACCTCGGTCCCAGGTCCCCCTCGGGGCGGCACTCCCTCAGTTTGGTGTCTAACTTGGTGGCTGCCCAGTACCACTCATTCAGCTGAGGAGGCAGGCCTCCTTGTTGAACTGATGGACCAGCAGCTGCTCTAGTCATTGTTGTAACTTGCTGGCAAGCCGGCAGAACTCCCATATATAGTCTGGCTCTGGTCAGGTTCCCTGCTTTAGCGCCATTAGGTCCCCTTTGGCCTGCTGGGCCTGGGTCACATCCTCGAAGCAGTCTTGCAAGTCTTCCAATAGTAGACGCATCCCCCAACTCCTGAGCATTCTCGCTATAAAGATTTGCTTCCCAGTCTGTAGCTTCCCCCTCCAATGTCACCGTCACCACCTCCACCATGGCCCACTGGCTGGGGTATAAGTGGGCATAGCAGTTCAGGTGGTTAACAACCTGACTCAGGAACAGAACCAACCTGGCAGGGTCACCATCGCCAGCCACCTGATGGTCGGGCCCTCCAGGGGGCAGTGCTCACTGCCTACCAGGGAGGGGCAACTGGCTGCTGCCTCACCCACTGGGAGTGACTGTCTGCTAACCTTGCCATCTTTTTGGTAACCGGTCCCTTTCGCAGTCCTGGTTGTACTGATGCTAACCCCATCTCCACTCCCCTCACTGTCTGGGGTTCCTGGGACCTGCTGTAGCCGGAGCCCAGGCAGAGCCTTGGGCTGGCTAGGCGAAACCACGTAGGTGGGATAACTGGCCTCCTCATCACCGTTTGTCATCCTCCTCTCCCGCCATTCTGTTAGATTTGAGGTTGGGAAGCTTGGAGTTTGGAAGCTGCCTCCTCTAGAGACCGGATGCCACTCAGGCACCCTACGGAACCAGTCCTCTTCTGTTGTGTGCTTGCAGAACTCTTATCAGCTTGATCTTCACTTCAGTGGCTGCTCAGAACCATGCCCATAGGTTGCGTGGTACCCGTCAGGGCAAGCAGTTTTGGTACAGCTCTTTATTCAGCCCTTCTCAGAAGTAGGAGACAAGCAAGCGTTCAGACACTTCAGGTGGCTAGCCAGACTGCGGAAGTCTTGGATATACTCCGTCACTAGTCACTTGCCTTGTTTCAAGGTGTGGATGCGGGTTTCTGCCCAATGGGCCACCATGGGATCTTCAAACTGCTCCCACAGGGCCTCCGTGAAGGCATTCAGGTCATCTAGTTTCCAGAGCCTCATTGTCATATAGAGACACCATCCACCCCAAAGCATTCCCTTCTAGGTTAGACACAATGACATGGACCTGGGCTGCATCGTCTTGGTACATTCCTCTGTAACTCTCCATATGGTATCACACCTAGGCTAAGAAGTGAGCCAGGTTGTTGGGGCATCCATCAAAACAAAACACCAAGGAGGAGTGGCCGCTCTTCTCTCACCAGAACATATCCCAGTGGCAGCCTTGCCACTGCCACCGGTGCTGGCACAGGGGCTCCAGCCGCCACTGGAGGCCCCTGCCCCCCCTGCTGCTACTCTTTTGGTGGGGTGACGGAGCCAGTTGCTTCCATCCCTTGCTCTGGTGCTCCAACCGTGCCAGTCGATGCTGGCACTGCTGGTTGCAGGAGAGGGGGAGAGGAGGAGATGGAGTAGTCAGTGATTTCATGCCTCCCTTGGACATCTTTGCCTTTTTATTAGTTTATAATATAAAATACAAAAATACAAAAGCAAATAATAGGAGAAGTAGGGGAGGAAAAAGGAAAGTGAAAAGTGTAGAGAAGAAGGGAAAAAGAAAAAAGAAGGCATTGACTTCTGACTCCCTTTGGTGCAGTAAAATAAGAAGTAACGTCAAACCTCAACTTTTTACTTTTACATAGTAGTATAAATTAGCCATTTCTATAACAACAGATCTCTCTAATCAGTAAAACCCAAAATCAAGGTTTCATTTTTTTCCACCTCAAGCACCAAGTCCAGAAGCAGTTTTCAAGTAGAAACAAAAGTACTTGTGTTTTTTTTCTTTTATCAAAGCAGTCAATTTAGCCATCTCTGCTAACTCCATCAACTTTTGCAGCCATTCTTCCATTGCGGGGATCGAAGTGTTCTTCCATTTTTGTGCATAAAGTAATCTTGTTGCCATCAACATATATAACATCAAAGTTCCAATTTTTCCCCAATACTTTTTCCATTAAACTCAAGAGAAAAGTCTCTGGTTTTATCTTTATATTCACTTTGAGAATCTTCTGTATTAGGATGTGAATCCTACTCCAATATTTCTTTGCTTTGTCACATGTCCACCATAAGTGATAAAAGGTCCCTTCTTTACATTTGCATTTCCAACATTCATTTGAAATACCTTTATACATTCTTGATAGCTTATTTGGTGTTAAATACCAATGATACATCATCTTATATATTTTTCCTTTTAAATTATAATTTAATGTAAATTTTAAGCCTTTTGTCCACATGTTCTCCCATTGTTCAAGCTTTACATTATATCCAAAGTTCCTTGTCCACTGAATTATACAATGATTTACATATTCACTTTCGAAATTCAAACTCAATAACGTTTTGTAGACCCTAGCAATAATATGTTCATCACTACCACACAATAGGGTTTCCAATTCATTTTTAACAAAGTCAAACCCATAAGTCTTTTTGTCTAGTTTAAATCTTTCTTTCAGTTGTAAATATGTAAACCAGTGGCAAACATGTCCTTCTGATTCTAGCTCTTCTTTAGACTTGAGGATAGGATCACCAAAGTTAAAAGTTATTATTTTAACATAAGTCCACCAGTCCGGCTTCACCACCATTTCTTTTCTAAAAAAAGCTTTCTGGGGGGGACACCCAAAGAGGCATCCTCGTAGAAAAGCTTATTTTATATTTATTCCAAACTCTTAGAATGGCACGTCTAACAAAGTAATTATTAAAATCAACATTTACTTTAACCTTGTCATACCATAAATAGCCGTGCAATCTAAATCATAATTCATGACATTCTAAATCAAGTAGCCTCTTATTCTGGAGGTTCACCCACTCTTTTAGCCAGACCAAACAACAAGCATCAAAATACAATTTCAAATCTGGTAAACCCAAACCCCCTCTTTCCTTAATATCTTGCAGTAGTTTACACTGTGTACACAATTATTAGGCAAGTGAGTATTTTGACCCTATCACCATTTTTATGTATATTTTCCACCTCCAAGTAAATGCTTATTGGATACCAGCATATCAGGTGATGTGTATTTGTGTCATGAGGGAGGGTGTGGCCTAAGGAAATCAACACCCTGTATCAAGGTGTGCATAATTATTAGGCACATAATTATAACAGTTTTGTGTTTGTCAATATAACCCCCAAATATTTCACCTTTTTCTCAACCCTAAAGCCAGACTTTTTAGTGAATATATCACCATCCTGTGAGGTCATATCCTTAATCAGCATTGTTGTTTTCTGTTTGTTTATTTTAAAACCTGCTAAAACCAGGGGTGGGATTCAGCCAGTTCGGACTGGTTCGGGCTAACCGGATGTTAATTTTAATCTGGTTCTCCCAACCGGTTGTTCCAAGGAGTGGCTGACCCCACCCACCCCTCCCAGGAGTCTCCACACGGCCCATTTTGGATGCCAGGTAAGTGCAGGGCACGCGCAGAGGCTCTGGGAGGGCGAAAAATGGGCCTACCGGAAGTCCGGAAACGGGCCTGTTTCCAGCCTCCGGAGAGCCTCCGGTGCCCAGGGGAGGCCATTTTCACCCTCCTGGAGGCTCCAGGAAAGTCTCCGGAGACTGGGGAGGGCGAAAACGCCCTCCCTCCACCTGTTGTGGCCCTGCCCTCCGAGCCTATCTCATCGGAGGAAGAAGGCTCCGAACATGAAGAAGAGGAGTCGGCCAGGCCTCCCTCTCCAGGCCCCTCCCCTCTGGCACTGCCTCGAGTGCCGGCCGAGGAAGAGGAGATTAGTCAGGAGCCAGGTGTCTCCGATGAGAGCGAGGGAGGTGATCTGTCGTTCCTGGATCCACGTCAACGAAGGCGTGATAAACGGTTGCAGCAGTTAAGGAGGCGTGCCAGGGATTATAACTGAGTCACTGGACCACACCCCAGAGACTATATAAGAGAGTGTGGTGGCCATTTAAGACTCTGTGACAGACAAAAACTAACTCTGGCTAGTCACTTGAACAACGCTTAAAGCTGCCGAAAGGTTTCTTGTTTGGAACTGGACTATTTGCAATTTGTATGTATTTTCTGTTTATCTGATGAAGTAAAGCCCTTGGCAGTCGATGCTCGTATAGCTGCCAAGTTTTAGATAACAACCTGTGTGTGTGCCAAGTGCTTTCTTAACCCTCGGCTGACTGTGTGTGTGTGTGTGGAGACGGGGACAGAACACCACCGTGGTGCAGGAGGCCAAGTAGGCCACGCCCACCCAGCAACCGGGCAGCGAACCGGTTGCTGAAATTTTTGAATCCCACCCCGGCTAAAGCCCCACACTCATTTAATTTCCTTATCAAATATTCTATATTGTTTTTTGGGTCTTGCAAGAATATAACCAAATCATCAGCAAATGCCCTCAATTTATAAACTTCCTTCTTGATACTTATACCTGGACATGCAGCCCCCTTGATCTCCAAGCTGCCAAATTTCTTTCTCAGCTGCTCCATTGAGGGGCTGTGGGTAGCAATTGGGAGCTTCCACTCAGCTGACTTGTCCCACTTGACTTGCTGCCTCGCCTTCCACTGCCATTAGGGGTCCTTCTGCTTCTACTGCCTTGACCACATTCGGCACCCAGCGGGTTCTCGGTCCTTGGTATGGGGCATCCCTTGGGCATCCCTTCGTTCCAGCAGGCTGCTGTTCAGGTTTCTCAGCTCTTTGTTTAGGACACGCACCAGCCCGCTGCATTCCTGCTCCGGTTTGCTGTGCTGCCAGAGCCTCCCGGGCCGGGATTTCTCCCAGCATCTTCTTTTCCTCTGACTCTTTGTCAACCATCGACATCTCAAGGTTGTTGACCTCCTGGTGGGGTCCAGGTAGGTTACATTAACGGAATTGGCTTAACATCAACTGTCCCATTAGCATATGCAGGGAAAGAAACTCCTGGGACATAATTTTATCAAGAGTATAATTTTACTGATAGATCCATATAGGTAGCGACAAAGTAAAGCCAATTCTAAAGGATTCCACAGACAACTGCATAGGTAAAGTTCCACTTTAGGCCTCCCATTGTCCACTGTTCACCAATCCAATGCTTTCTTTATTTTTTGGAAAACAGTCTGTGCCGTTTGAAGAGTTCCCAGAACATGACCTTGAAGTGAAGGAACTTTCTTTCTTTTTTTTAATAAAGTTTTTATTTTTATTTTTCATAAACACATTTACATAAACAGTCATTTCCATCATTTTTCATTCATCTTTTCTTTTAACTTTCATTTTTAATTTTTGCTTTTTCAGGGCTGCTCTTTTACCCTTTACCTTTACTCCAACCTTTCTTCTTCTCCTCCCCTTCTCTTCCTTCCTGTTTCTCCTCCTACTTCCTTCGTACTTCCTCTCCTTCTCTTTCCTACTTCCCCTTCTCTTCCCCCACTCCTCTCTTCTTTCCCCTTCTAACCTTCTCCTCTACTCCTCTTTCCCCTCCCTCTTCTTCCTCTCCTTTTCCCTTTCTTCTTTCTCCTCTTCTCTCCTCTCCTCTCTTTTCCCTTCCTCTCTCTCTACTCCTTCCCCTCTCTCCTGTTGTTTCTCTTTTCAGTTCAATCTAAAGTGGTATTCGAGCAGCCCCGATTTCCTAATTATCTTTATTCTCATTTCAATTTCTTATTCAATTATTATTTATTTAATTTCCCCCCCCAAAAAAAAATTTTTTTAAACATAAAACATAAAATACATCTTTTTAGAGCAAGGGTTTGATCTGGCATAAAATGAGTACAATTATTCACATTCCCTCAGTCAATTTTGTTCCAAATTTTATCCATTTACATCTTAAAAAAAAAAGAAAAAAATCTTAATCTAAACATTTATCATTCTACTATTACACCCAAAATTCTAAACAATAAACACCTTTCTAAATCTTTATCATTTTAACAATCAATATTTCATATATATTCCTCAATCCTAAAACCCATTACCTCAAATCTATATTTTACTTCTATTAAATGACATCTAATATCCATAATCTTGACAAAAAGTATTTTCCTCCTCTCTTAAAGTCATTTCATAAACAATCAACATTTCCTTCTATAGTTTGTTACTTCCACAATACTTTATTTTTTTACTTCAAGTTTATTCTCATATTTTATTGAATCTAATTTTTAACTGGTTCATAGTTTAAATATCTATTTCCCAGCTGTATTTTCCAATACTCCTGTCTGTATTTATTTAAACTGGTTCACAGTTTAGCTACTATTCTCCAGTAAAATCTCTTCCACTTCCTCCTAAATTTATTTTTTAGCTGGTTCGCATCTTAATCAGCTGCTTTCCAGCAATGCTTTCCTCCACTCCTTACCTTAATTATTTTAGCTGGTTCACAGTATAATTTTAACTGCACACCAACCTTCTCCTTAACTCCTCCTAAATCTATTATAAAACTGGTTCACAACTCAAGTAGTTGCCTTCCAGCAATGCTTTCCTCCACTCCTACCCCTATTTTTAACTGGTTCACAACTTTATTTCAATTGATCCCCAGGTATAGTCTCCTCCACTCCTAACTTTTTATTTTTGGCTAGTTCACCATTTTGCTTTAACTGTTACCCAGCATATGATTTCCTCCACTCCTAACTCAGTATTTTGGCTGGTTCACAGCTTTGCTTTAACTGTTTTCCAGCACATGCTTTCCTCCACTCCTAACTCTTATTTTTATTTTTAACTGGTTCCCAATTTACTTTAACTGTTCTCCAGTATGATGCTTTCCTCCACTCCTACCTTATTTGTAAAACTGGGTCACAGCTTTGCTTTCACTGATCTCCAGAATCATGCTTTGCTCCACTCCTAAATTCATTTATTTAACTAATTCATAACATTTATCTCTTATTCAGTTGTTTAGCTCCAAATTACTTTGAAATGTGTTACCAATATTGTTTTCCAATCTATTCTCCTCCATATCTCTTACCAATTTAAGATAAAAGTATATTTCAATAAATATCTTATCTCCTATTCTCTCTTAAGTTTTCTCCCATTCCATGCTTATTTCTTATTTTCAATAGGAAACATTTTGAAACACTTTAAGATCAATTTTTTATAGTTCTTAATTCTATAAATAATTCTTTTTAACATCCAACGCCTTTAAAGGTAAACATTTTCTTCCAGATTATTAAATCTGTAGGTAGTGCTAGTTAAAAATGCAAAGTTTAAAAAAGGCATTAGACCATCCAAAAATCATGTTTTTCTTCAATCATTTATGCTCTTATTTCTTAATCAAATTGTTTATATATTTATATGAGAATAATAATAGGAAAAAAGGAGAGAGTAATAGCAATAATAATAATAATTACAATAAAAGAAATACAAAAAAATAAGGCAACACTAAAAAAGAAAAAGAAAAAAGGAAGAGAGTAGAAATATAACAAAAGAAGTCAAATGGATTAAAAAAGAAAATAGAGAGGGGAAAAGAAACAAAGAGAAAGATACTAAAAGAAAGAAATAGAGAGCGAACATAGAGAAAAAAAAGGAAAAAAAAAGTATCTCCTAGCATTATTCAACCACCCAGAAACTGTTACATTCATTTAAATCAAAATATAATATTTTGTTGTCTTGTTACATAATATATTCCATTATTCCTTTCTCCAGTCTGTCCAAATATGTATCTTTTCCCTTTCAATGTCATCAAAGTTATGAGTTCTACAAAGTTAATTCTGAAGCTATTCCATATATGGTATCATGTCCTTCTTCTATTGCCACACCCTTCTTTTGTTGCCACGTTTATTAGTTCAGTTTTCATTGTTCCATTTAATTTCTTCTTTTGAATCTTCAATAAATCCTCCAGTGAACAGATTATGTATCCTAAGTCAAGTTCTCTAAGTCTTTTCCTCAAAATAGTCAAGTTTAAATAATAAGCAACAAAGTTTCTCTTTTCAAGTAACAAGCAGCCTGGAATTTAGACTTTGACTTTTCATCTGGCAACCATTTTATCCGTCTCCGTTTGTCTTTTTCCTTTGCTTTTGAAGGCATAATTATTTCCTCTTCTCCTTCCTCTCTCCCAAACATAGTCCAATCTCATTTATCCACCAGAAAGTAAAGAAAAAATACATCCAGATCTGTAATCAAACATTTCCAAAAAGTCAGCAATTTATGTTATCCACCAAAAGGTCTTTTGTCTTTGTGCCCCAATAGTTCTCAGCCACTGTTAAGGCTGGGGCAGACTAATTGTAATTCAGCATTTGTGGGCAGTTCCTGCCTGGGTTGATGTCCACTCACCCGGCATGCAAACTCCCGGCTCCGCTCTCCGCTTCTCCTCTTCTCCTCCTGCGCATTCTTGTATCCCGGTTGCCGCGGTCTCAGGGCAGCTGCCATGGCCGCCGTTCCACCGCTGCCGGCGCAGAGGGCGAGCCTCCGACCCCGAGGAACCTGCCCGTTCCTCTCGGCCATCCAAGGGGTCCCTCTCTATCCCCCTGTCCCTACAGGACAGGGTAGATCCAAAGACCTACCGGCGGGGGCTTGGCAGACAGGGTTTTCGCGGGGCTCCGAAGAGCCCACTAATTCCCTGTCTGTATCCCCGCGGCACCAACCGGAAGTCTGCAATTATTATTTATTTTTATTTCATCATTTGCGTACATTTTTATAATATCTCACTTTTTTCCCTTTTACCCCCCCTTCCCCTTTCTCCTTTTACTTGACATCATCTGGGTATCTATTTTTCTAATTGTTTTCTCCTATCTATTCTCTATCTATTTTATCTCTATGTCCTTATTCATATTTCTTTTCTAACCAATCATAAAATTTATCCCATGTCTTGAAATACATCGACTCCTCTTTATCTTTTATTCTCAATGTTAATCTATTCATTTCTGCACATTCTAAAATTTTCTTTATAATTTCTCCTTCCAAAGGAATTTTATCTGCTTTCCAGTTTTGTGCAAATACAATTCTAGCTGCTATTATTATATGAATAATCAAATATGTATCTTCTTTGCTATAATTCTCTGGTAAAATTCCCAATAAGAATATCTCTGGTTTTAACTCTATATGTTGCTGCAACATCCCCTCTAACCATGTTTGTATTTTCACCCAATATTGTTTTGCTGCTTTACACAACCACCACATATGATAGTATGATCCCGGCAACTGATGACATTTCCAACACATAGCTGATTTATCTTTAAACATCTTAGCTAATCTTTCTGGTGGCATATGCCATCTATAAAACATCTTATACAGGTTTTCTTTATAGGCTGTTGCCATTGTTAATTTATAATTTCTTTCCCAAAGTTGTTGCCATTTGTCCAATTCTATGGTCTATCCAAAATTCTTTGCCCATGCTATCATTGTTTCTTTTACTTCTTCATCTTCTAGTCTAATATGCAATAAATAATTATATAATTTCTTAATCATTTTCTCATCTGTTCCTGTCAATATTTCATCCAGTTCTGATTTCCCCAAGTTAAAGCCATATTGTCTACGATCTGCTTCATATCTTGATTGTATTTGAAGTCTTGTATACCAATCTATCTCAATCCCTTTGTCAGACTTCGATGCTATCTCAAAATAAATGAATTTCCAAACTGCCAATCTTTAAGGAAATCTTCTCTTTATTCGAGCACAGCAACCGGATCATGACTCGATGCGGACAAGACTGACCTTTTGCCCCCCAATCCCTCCCTTTCCGATCCCCAATTATCTGCTTCTCATTGGCTATCTTCCAAGTCACTCTCCTGACTTCTTGTCTCGTCATTTCACAGGAATGTTCCCCCCCTCTTCATTTCCACAGAGACTGGGCTTCAAAGGGATTTAGCAGGCAAAAGTTCAGGGCTTATCTCCCTTCCTATGTCAGCGCTGAGGTGCTGACACCCTTGACTCTCTAATTTTTGTTTTTGTTTCAGTTCTTCCCGATCTGTCAAAATGTCTTTATATCTAACAATATTCCTCATGTTCACAATATTTGGGTATGTCACCGCTTCTATTGTAGAAAGCCACATTGGAATATTCAAATAATGTTTTTCTTTCACTCTCTCCCACACTGATAGCAAACCATTTCTTACATAATGTCTTTGAAAATATCCATGTATCCTTTGTTTCCCGTACCATAAAAAGGCATGCCAACCCAGTTGTAAATCATGACCCTCCAATGTCAATAGTCTTGTATTCCTTAATAAAATCCATTCTTTTTTTTTAAAAAAAATAATCTTTATTTACATTTCAGTTAAAAAGAAAAGACAACACAACATAAAATGACACACAAAGAACAATACAACAATAAACAAACATACTTCCATATAGTACCTTAATAAACAAATATTCGGTACTATAATTCTATATTATATTCCGGAGAAGACAGATCAGCTTATATACCTTAATACATCAATTAGGTCTTTCCGACCTCACTTATCCTATATAATATAAGTTTCTCATTAAATACCATTCCTCATCTAATGTGGGTTATAGTTTCCTCTTTTCTAACCATTTATAAAAATTTTTCCCAAGCTAAACCTACTTGTGTTTGCTCTCTATCCTTTAATTTTTTACTTAGTGTTGCATTCATTCTGGTGGGCTTCTCATGATTAGTCCAGATTAGGAAAAACACAAGGACAGGTGTTTTCTCGGGATGAGAGAGCCCAGAGCTGACTCCGTCACCCTCTTTTATTAGTTATCAAAATACAGCGTCATCAGAAGGCGTTATTATGGCTACACATCTCATATTACATACAAGAAATAGAAAAACATCCATATATTCTCCATATAAGTTTCACATTCTACCTATTACAGTAAATCACGTGAATTCTAGGAAAGCGATACTTAAGGTGCAAAAACAAAACTTAACTCTGGCTATTTGCTGCCAGTTACTACCAGGCGAGAGGGCCATCTCCTGATTACTTCACTTCTCAGGAATGTAGCACAAGGAGATGTCTCTATCTTTACAAATACAGTCTATGTTCTGAACAAAGAGAGAACGAATAGGGCCCTTCAGAGAGTATCCATATGAACCCGCTTTTCATAGTCAGATTATTTCGGTGCTAAGCTCCATACACGTGTCCAACCAGTTAAACTGGTCTATACATGTACTATGGCCACCGCATTCCCACATTTCCTCTGGGTTTTTTTTTTTTTTTTGCAACAGGGTTCAGCTGTGTTGTTATTATGATGTTCTCTTTATGCCTGGGAAACATACCTATCATCATAGCAAACAAAGCAGTAATACATTGAATACTACAACATACAGAAATAAGCAAAGCAATAATCATGAGTACAGTAGACCAGTGGTCCCCAACCTTTTTATCGCCGCGGACCAATCAGCCTTTGATAATTTTACCGTGGCCCGCTGAGCGCGCGCAGGGGTGGGGGCTTTGGGCCACACGTGCGTACCTGCGCGGGGCTCTCTTCCCTGGAGCCTTTGCGCACGGCCCAGGAGCTTTTGCGCACGGCCCAGGAGCTTTTGCGCACGGCCCAGGAGCCTTTGCGCTGCAGCGTTTATGTCCCCCGGCCGCTGCGCGGCCCAGTGCCAGGTACTCCACGGCCCGGCACCGGTCCGCGGACCAGGGGTTGGGGACCACTGCAGTAGACAATATGTTCTTCAGCCATCTGGTTTCTGCAAATGTTTTTAGCTCACCCATCCTTTTATTATGGTGAACAAAGTTAGTGGAAAAGTGGCCAGGAGATGTCAAGCGAGGTAGGCCATCAAGTTTCTGAGTTGTATTCCAGTTATACATTTCCACAAATCGCTCACACAAATTGTAAATCCATCCGGTTTCAGGCACCCAAGAAAACCACATGTCAGGAGTTTGTAACCTCTGAGTTATTCTTGAAAGCCCTATCTTGCAAGTCCCGAGCACCTTCTCTGACCACACCTGATTTGTTCCTCCAGTTCCAGAAGGGCTTTGGTTTCACTTATCAGGACGTCCTTCCTATTGGAGGGAATAAAACCTTTGCACATTTGCAGAAGGGAGGGGAGACATTGGATACAGCAACAAAGCAAAACAAGCAGTACAATTATAGATACAATATTTGGCATAATTAATTGCAACCAAGAACCATCCGGGAGCCATGACCAAAGAGCAGCCCAGATGTCAATGGCGCCAGATCCATTGGATGATAAGGGATTGTTTTTTGATCAAGTTTTCCATATGTTCTATGGTGTGAGTGATGTTATACTGATAATCAGATACATAGGTACAACAATGTGAGTGTATGAGGGCACAAATGCCTCCTTTAGCTACTAGCATATCGGTTTTGTAAGACTACCTCCCTGATTTCAACCAGTTCTTTGTTCATCAGCTTCAGCACCTTGATAGTCTCATTGAACATATGTACTGTCCAGTTATTTAATAAATGAAGATCCCGATAGTTCATTGCCACCCGAGATTGGGCAAGATGTCTCTGGATATCTGAGTTTTTAATGAGCCACCCAGTGTCAGTGGTGGGTGTGGTTTAGGAAATAGGAGTAGTGGAGTTTGTCCAATTAGCAGCTATTTGAATGTCTTTTACTGTCCCATCATGATTGAATATAGAGACTGCTGACATGAAGGATCATGAGATGTAGGGGCAATAGATGCAAGATCGTGACTTAATTCCAGAATCCGTGATATATAGTCTCCTCTATGTAATTGTTACAGAGGCCCATTGTCCTTATTCATTCCCTCCTCAGCTGGAAATGTCAATATGGGAACCTTAGGTGTTGGAGTAGACTTAGGTAGAAAGTAAGGACCTTGTGCATAGACAATGCATTTTTGACGGGAGCGTACTTGACTTAAAGTGTATGTATGTGGGGATTTGATGTTCCTTACATGGTCACATGAGAGTCCCAAAGCTAACAATGTCCAAGGCCATAAACAAATCATAGTCACTTATACGTGTGAAACAAAATTACTTAGCAAAATTAGAAAAACAATTCTACTAACATTAGTATGTGTAAGAAAGTGTTAAAATGTATATGTACAATATGAAGGTATTTTTCTCCTGATGAGTATTCCGCTGTGCGCAGGGGACTAGCTTCCGGTGTAGTCCTGCAAAGCTGATGGTCACCACCGTGCATTAAGAGTCTGTTGCCAGGAGGACTCAGCAAGGCTGTTTTCTTCTTAAATCTCAGCACCAGGGGTTTCTCCTTCTTTTTGTTGTAAATGAAATGGTCTTACGTGTCTTCTGGGGATCCAAATGATGCGATCATTGTCCTGGACAGCAGCATATCCATGGCCCCAGGTAATAAGGTCAGCGGGCCCTCTCCATGCAGGATCAGGTAGTTGGTGGAAATAGACCTTCGGTTTTAGGGCAGCTGATGGATAAGCAGAAAAATGACGGGTCGCAGCCGATGTGGGAGGCTGTCCAGTCAGGTTAAGGAAGTTCAAAGTATATAAGCAAAGATTGAGTTTGTTTTGCATGGCTGGGAGTCCGAGGCATTTTTCCTCTTTCAATTTATAAGCCAAATTTGTGTGTGATGGACCACTTGTTACAAAAGTCTGCAAAAGCAGTACTGGTGTAGCAGATCCATTGTCAGTTTTAAGTTCAATTGGGCGTCCCATCGATGCAGAAGTCCGAATACAATGATTTATTACATGTTTGGTTGCTTCCCCCCTTTTTGGGGATGCTTTAATAAATCCTGAATAAGTATCCATGGAAACATGCAAATATTTCCATGGGGCAAAGGAAAGGTATTGAGTCACATCCATTTGCCAGATTTCACAAGCTTTGAATCCTCTAGGGTTTACACCCATAGGGATAGAATGAGCTTGTTGACTACAGGTAGGACATTGTTGTATGATGGCAGTCGCTTCGGCTGCCGTGAGACCAAATTGTTTCGCTAATGCTTTTTATTTTGATGAAAATAGGCATGACTGTCCCATGGTGTGATGGAAGATATAACCATGAGCGCAGTTGCAGCTTTGTCATTTCCCTCTTCTAATCTCTGTCTCCGCTACCCACAACATCTATAACCTTCCAATAAACAAATCTCCTTATAACACTAAACATTCAAGTCCTTCTCCCATTGCCATTCTGACGTCCAAGCCAGCCCAAGTCTGCGCAAGCCAACTTTCTCTCTTACGTCTTCCCATCTATAAACAATTCAACCCCTTCTCAGCACCAATATCTGATCGTCCTTCTAAATCTCCTTGTAAACAAGCATACTTCCAAAAGTCAACTTTCTACTTTCCTTCACTAACTCTCTCTTACATTCCCTATAACACTGGGTTCTTTGCATACCAGTCTTTATTCAAAATAGCACAATTATCTATTCACAGCCTACAATATCCAGTCAATCCTAAAAATTTCCTCAACTCTTCAGGTGTTACTTCTTTCATTAATTAAATGTCCTATGTATTTTATCTCTCTGTCTACATATTGTAATTTCTAACTCATCTCTGTGATAATTCCTAAAATGGCAGCAGTTTATGCTGCTGACAAACAAACAAACAAATAAACAACAGACAAACAAAGAACAAACGTGCCATATGCAAAATGCACACAGACATAAAAACATTAAGGAGTATTTTGAGTCAATACTCTGAAATAGAATTGGGTATGAAAGTATTTGAAATGTCAAAAATTTCCAGAAGGAAAAAGAAGGTATTGCATTCTGAGCCAAGACAGTGCTCTGCAAAGGCAGGTATCAGATATCACCCTTTCACTCCCGCCTTTCTCTGGCTGGTTCTCTGAGAGAAAAAAAAAATGGTTAAAAGAACAGAAAAACCGTAGCGCCCCCCCCCCCCCTCTTCGTGCCTCTCATCTCCCAGGAAAAAAAAGGAGGGGGTGAGGGAAAGGAAAATTTTTTTTTAAAACAGACCAAGCCTCCCTTCTCCTCGGAGGGCAGGGAGAGAAAAGAAAAAAGGTGCTTATACACAAAATTACATTTCATGCAATCCAATACACACCCATTCACATCTGTACTGCAATCAGACCTTTTGTATAATACATCCTTCATGCGAATCAGTCATTCAAATTATTTCAATGAACTAGTTTATTCCCAAAACAGCGAAAAACATAGGCAGGAGTCATAATCACAAAAGGTGACATGGGCCCATAACCACTGTCCGGTTTTCCACAGTTTCAAGTTCAAACCCAGTCAATTTTTGCTGGCCAGCCAAGCATATCATAATTAAAATTATTTCAACCACATACAATTCCACACACTATCATTATAGATGCACATCAACAAAATATTTTTAACAGAAATCAAGTTGTTTCAGCCTGTCAAACATACTGAGAGTCATAGATCAGATTAAAAGCTTGTTGAGAAAAAGTGTGAAAGCTAAGATAGTCGCAGACAATTAGTGTAAGATTCTTTCCAGATGTCGTCATGAGTATCCTTGTAATCAATGGCTCCTCTGGAGGAAATCATTAAGCAAATAAACCTAGGATCTTTAGGCAAATGATATGAAATACAGCCTACATAGTCAGTTAGAGCACACTGAAGAGATGAATTATTCTGAAGATAAAAGTGAAAGTCAGATTTTGAGATAGAAAGAATAATATTTATTAGATCAGTTCCATTTCTTCGACAGTCTGGCGTACGCCCCAAGGTTATAATTTCAGCAATAGCTTAAATAAAGGGTAAAACATTTTTAGATGGTAATGAGACAAATAAAGCAATGTACTTTTTGCTGTTCTAAAACAGAATTAAATCTCCTGGCTTTTTTCCTTTAGTCAATAACTCAAATAATGGGCTAAGTAAATGCATAGGTAAAGAAAAATATGAGCAGTCCCAATTAATAGTACCCAGTAATTGTTGCAAATTTAACTTTGGGTAACTTTAACCGAAGCAGAAAGAGATTGCACATACAGATAAGGAGTGTACAGCTGTATTTTCTCTGGGGCAATGTGCAATTCATTTACACATAAATCATTTTGTATTTTCAAAAAGCCAATTAGGTTGTATTTTTTGTGCTCCAATTAAAATGTCATCTATACGATGATAACCAGGGTTTTGAGGGCTAGATGTTACAGACATGCCCCCACTTTTTGGATTTTTACACTTTTCCTTGAGGTTTTGCTGCCTGATGATAAGGCAGTGCTAACAAATTAGTTTTATACAATGTTCCTATATCCTGACACACTTTAATCATATCTGCCAAATAAACGTGCAAAGTTGCAGCCGGTAGACAGACTGAAAGCAATTCAAGAATTTATTCTATATTCCATCCCCCTTTTTTGTCTAACTGTTTCTTTAAATTCTGCTTAGTGGGGGTGTAACTGACTCCTTCAGAATGAGCTGATGTTTAATTTCATGCCCTGCGTCTGCGTGGGTGATTTAACGCGAGATCGCAACTTGAAGTCTCTCAACAAAGTCTGAAAAGGAACCATTAACAGTGTCCTGAAGGCTTTTTCTTTTTCTTTTTTGCATCATTAAACACTCTATAACTAATCTCCAGAGTGCAAAAATTTTTTTCAGGGCTGGGGAGGTTCGTGGAGGCATGTTCCCATCTGCTTCCACATATTCACTTTTAAAGAGCCCTTTTCCGGTTGCCAAAAGTATTTTAGAAGGTAAATCAAATTCTTTTCACGGGCAGGACTTTCCCGTTATCTTTTTAAAACAATAATATTAGTCTTGGATATCTCACCAAGCTCCCTCAGATGCTCCGTCTGTAGCTTGGAAAGACCTTCTCCTTTTCTCACGAAAGATTGTCGTCGTGTTTCAGGTGAAATCGGTTGCGCAGTCCTCATTCCAGGCGGTGAGAACAGGAGTTCCAAGAGACGTATAGCCTCAAGGGCTATCATGTCAGGGTACTTGGCAATTCTGCCCCCATACTCACGATTTATGGGAGGGTGCTTCGTCTGCAGATGACCGGCCCTGGTTTGCAGAGGCTTCTTCCAGCCGAATGAGTATGAGAATGCCAAGAGACATATAGCCTCAAGGGTTATCACGTCGGGGTCACCAGATGTTGCATTCATTCTGGTGGGCTTCTCATGATTAGTCCAGATTAGGAAAAACACAAGGACAGGTGTTTTCTCGGGATGAGAGAGCCCAGAGCTGACTCCATCACCCTCTTTTATTAGTTATCAAAATACAGCGTCATCAGAAGGCGTTATTATGGCTACACATTTCATATTACATACAAGAAATAGAAAAACATCCATATATTCTCCATATAAGTTTCACATTCTACCTATTACAGTAAATCACGTGAATTCTAGGAAAGCAATACTTAAGGTGCAAAAACAAAACTTAACTCTGGCTATTTGCTGCCAGTTACTACCAGGCGAGAGGCCCATCTCCTGATTACTTCACTTCTCAGGAATGTAGCACAAGGAGATGTCTCTATCTTTACAAATACAGTCTATGTTCTGAACAAAGAGAGAACGAATAGGGCCCTTCAGAGAGTATCCATATGAACCCGCTTTTCATAGTCAGATTATTTCGGTGCTAAGCTCCATACACGTGTCCAACCAGTTTTTTTTTTTTATAGAAACTTTATTGAGGTTTTTTACAAACAAAACAGAAATAAAAAAAAAATAGAAAAAAAGAGGAACAAAACATTCAGACAAAGACATAAAACATATAAGTATAATAACATTTTCAGTTACTATCAGATGTACAGTGTTTTAACTATTTACATAAATAATAGTTGGTGATATTTCAGCTCACTTTTAATCAATATTTAGCACACCTTTAGGTCTTCCTTTCATTTTATCATGCAACCACTTATACCACCTTTCCCACACCAAATAATAAACTATCTTCTCATCATTTAATTCATAGGTTAATTTAGTCATCTCTGCGCACTCGAGTATTTTCTTAATTGTAAGCTCTTCTGGTGGTTGAGTTTTCTCTTTCCAGTACTGTGCATATGCCAATCTGGCGGCTGTAATTATATGGATCATTAAATGTATCATTTCCTTTCTATATGGCTTCTTTATTATTCCCAGGAGGAAAATCTCTGGTGTTAATTCAATATCTTCATCTATTATTTCATTTAACCACCTCCTAATTTTATTCCAGTATCCTTTCGCTTCCTGGCATGTCCACCACATGTGAAAGAAGGTGCCTTGACCATGGCCGCATTTCCAACAGTTGGGGTGTATATTGGGGTATATTTTTGCTAGTCTGGCCGGGGCTAAATACCATCTATGGAACATTTTGTAATGATTTTCCTTGTATGTCACCGCTCTGGTCAATTTAAGATTCCTGTTCCATGCCTCCTCCCATTCTCCAAAATTTATATCACGCCCTGTATTTTTCTCCCATGCAATTATTTGGTTCTTTGTGACATCTTCAAACTTATCGTCGCCTAGTAAGTAATTGTATAGTTTTGCCAGGATCTTTTTATTTGTTCCCAACAGGACTTTATCCAATCCATTTGGTCCAAATTCTAAACCGTATTGTTCTTTATCTCTCTGGTATCTGGATTTCACTTGTAAGTAAGTCCACCAATCTAAGATTATTCCTTGCTCTCGTAAGGTGTCATTTGATTTAAGCCTCCCTCCTTCGTCTAAAATATCTTTATATCTGCCCATTTTCTCCCTCTCCCATCTATTGGGGTGGGTCAGGGCCTCCATCGTTGAGAGCCAATTTGGGGTTTTTTTGTAATATTTTTGCCTGATCTGGATCCATGTTTGTATCAGGGAGTCTCTGATTTTATGTCTATGGAAATGTGTCTTCCTTTTCTTCTCCATGTCCCAAATGTGGGCGTGCCACCCTTTTTGCAAGTCATGCCGTGTCCAACCAGTTAAACTGGTCTATACATGTACTATGGCCACCGCATTCCCACAAGTTAGCATATCTGCTTCCGCACATTCTAAAAATTTTTTATAATAGCCTCCTCTGTTGGGATATTTTGATTTTTCCAGAGTTGAGCATATGTCAGTCTCGCTGCTGTAATGATATGTAATGCCAAATACCATAAGTCCCTTTTTATATTTTCCGGCTTAGAACCGAGCAGGCATGTCTCTGGTCGCCAATCAATTTTTAACATTTAGATCTCATTAAGCCATTTTTTTATTTTCCCCCAAAATATCACTGCTTTCGGACACGTCCACCACTGATGGTAATAGGTGCCATGTTCCCATCCGCATTTCCAACAATCCGCCGACTGCCCAGAGAACATTTTAGCTAGTCTATCGGGAGGCAGGTGCCACCTGTATATCATCTTATAAATATTTTCTTTATAGGCCGTGGATACTACTAATTCCATATTATCCCACCAAATCTCTTGCCATTTATCTAAGTGTATTGGATACCCAAAATCTTTCCCCCAGGCGATCATGGAATCTTTAACTATTTCCTTACCTATCTCTATTTTCATGAGCAGTTTATACGTTTTTGAAATCATGCCTTTTTCTTGGCCCATCAAGATTTTGTCTAGCTCTTGTGGGTCGCCATTAATACCTTTTCCATCTCTATCCTTTTGATATTTGGACTGAATCTGCAGGTAACTCCACCAATCCATTTGCACTCCTTGAGAGGTTAATTCCTGTTTAGACTTTAATCTCCCTTGTACGTTCAGCAAGTCTTTATATGTTAATTTTTTAGCCACATTGTAAAGATTGGGATATGTCACTGCTTCTAAAGATGCTAACCAACAAGGCGTTTTAATGTAATATTTTTTACTGACTTTTTCCCAATTTCGAATTAAAATATTTCTTATATAATGTCGGGTAAACCATTTGCTCTGTGGGGTATTATCACGCCAGAGTGCCTTATGCCAACCCTGTTGTATGTCAAAACCTTCTATTTTAAGGAGACAATTATTACATAAGGTAATCCATTCTTTTACCCAGGTTAATAGAGCAGCTGAGTAATAATTCTCCCAACATGGTAGTCCTAAGCCTCCTCTTTCTCTTATTTCTTGCATCATCTTTCTTTTAATCCGCGGTTTCTTCCCCTGCCAGACAAATTTTGTTATTATTTGGTTTAACTCCATAAAAAAATTTTTAGATAAATTCACTGGAGCAGTCTGAAATAAAAAGTTAAACTTCGGTAAAACATAGGATTTCACTGTTGTTACTCGTCCTAGTAGTGAGAGTTGTATTTTACCCCATCTATCTAGATCTTTTTTGATTTGAGTTAGTAATTTATTATAATTGTCCTCCTGTATACTCGAACATCTGCCAGTTAGCCAAATTCCCAAGTATTTAACTTTGTTAACTACATTTAGTCCAGTCACCTCCTGTAGACCTCTCTTAGATTCTTCTAAGATATTCTTAGTTAATATGTTAACTTGCGCGACAGCTCCCGCAGTACCTGGAGGAAACCGTCTATCTAGATCCGTTCCAGTCCGGCTTCAGGCCCGGGTACAGCACGGAAACGGCATTGGTCGCGTTGGTTGATGATCTCTGGAGGGCTCGGGACAGAGGTTGCTCCTCTGTTCTGGTCCTATTAGACCTCTCAGCGGCTTTTGATACCATCGACCATGGTATCATGCTGCGCCGGTTGGAGGGGTTGGGAGTGGGAGGCACTGTTTTACGGTGGTTCTCCTCCTATCTCTCCGACAGGTCGCAGTCTGTGTTGGCTGGAGGGCAGAGGTCGACCTCAAGGCACTTGGTTTGTGGGGTGCCACAAGGGTCGGTCCTCTCGCCTCTCCTGTTCAACATTTATGTGAAGCCGCTGGGCGAGATCATCCGTGGTTTTGGGGTGCAGTGCCATCTGTACGCTGATGACACCCAGCTGTACATCTCCACCCCAGACCACCCCAACGATGCCCTTGAAGTGATGTCCCGGTGCCTGGAGGCGGTGCGGGTCTGGATGGGGAGGAACAGGCTCCGACTCAATCCCTCCAAGACTGAGTGGCTGTGGCTGCCGGCGTCCCGATATAGTCAGCTGGTGCCATCGCTGACTATTGGGGGCGAGACATTGGCCCCCACGGAGAGGGCGCGTAACTTGGGTGTCCTCCTGGACGCACGGCTGTCCTTAGAAGAGCATTTGACGGCCGTGGCCAGGGGGGCTTTCTATCAGGTTCGCCTGATACGCCAGTTGCGCCCCTTTCTGGATCGGGACTCCCTATGCACGGTCACTCATGCCCTCGTTACTTCCCGCCTTGACTACTGTAATGCTCTCTACATGGGGCTCCCCTTGAGGAGCACTCGGAGGCTCCAACTGGTGCAGAATGCGGCCGCGCGGGTACTTATGGGGGCGGCATGGCGCTCCCACGTGACACCTCTCCTGCGCGAGCTGCATTGGCTTCCAGTGGTCTTCCGAGTGTGCTTCAAGGTGTTGGTTCTCATCTTCAAAGCGCTCCATGGCTTAGGACCCAGTTATTTACGAGACCACCTTCTGCCTCCGATAACCTCCCACCGGCCAACACGCTCCCACAGAGAGGGTCTCCTCAGGGTGCCGTCTGTCAGGCAATGTCGGCTGGCGACCCCCCGGGGAAGAGCCTTCTCTGTGGGGGCACCCGCCCTCTGGAATGAGCTGCCCCCAGGGATACGACTAATCCCGGACCTCCGGACCTTCCGCCGGGCCCTGAAGACTTTTTTATTTCAGCAAGCCGGGCTGGGTTAAAAAAAAAAAAAATTTTTTTTAATTGGTGAATTTTATGGGTAACGGGGTTTTAAATTGGAGAAGCCTAAGATAATTTAATTTTGTTTTAATGTATTTTAATATTTGTATTGTGTGTTTTTAATTTTGGCTGTTCACTGCCCCGAGTCCTTCGGGAGAGGGGGCGGTATAAAAATTTAATAAATAATAAATAATAATAATAATAATAATAATAATAATGTTTGTTTTATTTTTATTAATTAATAACCCTGCTACCGCCCCAAATTCTTCAATTGTCTCTAATAAGTATAAACAAGATTCTGTGGGCTCTTCCAAGATAAAAACCATATCATCAGCAAAAGCCTGGGTTTTATATACCTGTTGTCCAATTCTAAAGCCTTTAATTTTTTCTTCATTCCTTATTTTACGTAATAGTGTTTCTAATGATAAAATGAAAAGTAAGGGAGATAGAGGACATCCCTGTCTTGTGCCTTTGCCAATAGGAAATTCTTCTGTCAAGTCCCCATTTATCAGTAATCTGGCCATTTGTTTAGAATAGATGGCTTTAATTGCATTTATAAACCTCTGCCCAAAGCCCATATATTCTAGTTGTACTAATATAAAGTCCCAATTAACTCTATCAAATGCCTTCATGGCATCTATAAAGACTAATGCGACCTGTTTGCCTGGGTGTTCTTCATAGTATTCCAATATATTTAACATAAATCTCATATTATCTCGTAATTGTCGTGATGGTAGGAATCCATTTTGATCAATATGTATGAATTCATTCAGAAACCCTTTTAGTCTGTTTGCTAAAATTGTGGTAAAAATTTTGTAATCTGAGTTCAGAAGGGAAATTGGTCTATAGTTTTTTATATCTGATGAGGGGGGATCTTCCTTAGGAATCAAACTGATATTTGCCTCTCTCCATGAATGGGGAATTTCCGCTTTTCCCACTACTTCATTAAATAGATCCTTCATATGCTCTCCCATAACCTCAAACATTGTTTTGTATAGTTCCGCTGGAAGTCCATCTGTGCCAGGCGTTTTCAGATTCCCCTGTTTCTTTACTGCTTTTTCTATCTCCATTAAGGTAATTTCTTCATCTAGTATCTCTTCCGTTAAGTTAGGTATCTTGGGTAAGTCCGAATTCTCTATATAATTTTTTATTGCACCTATTGAAATCTCCTCCCTTTTATATAATTCTTTGTAAAAGTCCACTGCAATTTTTTCTTTCCCTTTTTTATCTTTTAATAAATTCCCTTCCTTGTCTTCTAATTGGTCAATTCGTCTAATCTGTTTTTCTTTTTTTAATCTAAATGTAAGCCACCTTCCTAGTTTGTTAGCTGATTCAAAGTGTTTTTGTTTTGCTATCTTTATCTTATCTTTCAATTTATCCAGTTCCAGGAGATTAAGCTGATGTCTTAGTAGTATTATCTGTTCTTTTGCCCCTGCAGAGAATGGGTTACCTTGTAATTGTTCCTCGGCTTTTATTAATTTGCTTATTAGCTCACCTCTTTCTTGTTCTTCTTTTTTATGTTTATTGGCCATATATTTAATGCCAAGACCTCTTATAAAAGCTTTGGCGGTGTCCCAGATTATTTGAAGTGGCATTCCCGGTGTTTTATTCTCTTGGAAGAAAAGGGGTATTTCTATCTTAAGCTTCTGTATAAATTCAGTCTCTTTTAAAATCTCTGATTTCATCATCCACCTCCTTCTTTTTTTCCCCTCTTTCTTTAGTATAACTAGTACTAGTACTAGCCATTCTTTAATCCATGTTAATGCTGCTGCTTGATAATACAATTCCCAATTCAGAAGGCCAAACCCACCTCTAATTCTTGCATCTTGTAGCATTTTTATGTTAATCCTTGCTCTCTTTCCTTGCCACACATATTTCCACGTTATTTTCTTCAACTCTTCAAAATATTTTTTCTCCAGTTTTATTGGTATAGTTTGAAATAAAAATAATATTTTTGGTAATACATTCATTTTTATTAATGCTATTCTTCCCATTAGTGATAATTGAAAGTTTCTCCATTTCTCCAGGTCTATTTCAATTTGTTTTTTCAGCGTTGTACATCTTGATGTCAGATAGACAAATATTTCACTTTCTTCACAATTTGAATGTCCAGTTTCTTCATCATCTCCTTCTTTTGCTTTTGTCTCATATTTTTAACTAATATTTTTGTCTTATCTTTATTGATTTTCAGACATGCTACTTTCCCATATTCTTCTATTTGTTCTAACAGTTTTGGTGCTGTCTCTATTGGGTCTTCCATGATAAACACCAAATCATCCACAAATGCTTGTAGTTTGTATTCTTCTTTTTTAATTCTCATTCCTTTTATTTCCTTTTCCTGCCTCACTTTTCTATTTAAAATCTCTAATGTTAATATAAATAATAATGGAGATAAAGGGCATCTGTCAGGTTTCGAGGTCGTCTCAAATAAATTGCATTTCAAACAAAGTCTTTGATGAAAAACTTCCATTTATTAAGCACGACATTCTAACTCCGACTCCATTGCAGCCAACACTGACTTCCAGACCCAAAACCCTCCCTTTCTGTTCCCCACTCCTCTGCACTCATTGAACAGCTTCCAAGTCACTCTACCCCGAGACTTCCGGTTTGCTGTTCGTCGCTGCCAGACGTTCCTTTGGGATCGTCAGCTTCCACTGCCTGTCAGAGCCGCCTTCACAACGGAATGGCGGCTCGAAAAAACTCCGTTTCCATGAGGAAACGGAGATAGAGCTGGCAGGGGTGGGTAGAACTCTCTGCGGAGTCCCAAAAGTTTTTCCTTTACTTTTGGGACGGAGCGGATGAGATGCCCCGTATCCCCAGCCACTGCTCTGGGCTTTGGGAGACCTCTGCTAATGCAGAGCCAGGCGTCAAAAGCAAGCCTGCAAATTTAACAGATTACTCAAAGAAAATGTGAGCTGGACCTGTAATACTGAACCGCAAGTATTTTACTGATTTTTTAAAAATTACTTAAGAGAGAGGAGGAAAAGAAAGAGGAAAAAAAGCCTTTTAAAATGGCGTCGGCTGGAGGAGAGGCTGAAAGGGAAAGTCCTTCCGTTTTCTATTATTACAATGTAGCGGAATAAATACCACTGGCTACATTTGTAGACAAAACTTCGCTCCTGTGTCTTTTTCTCTTTTTTTCCCTTGGAGACTTGATATTGTTGTTGATTGGAAAGAAGTCTTTTTTTTTTTCTCTTGCTTTTTTTTAACAAAGCCTGCCTGGGCGGAAACATGGCACTGAGACTCACAAAGTCAGATAAACAAGTAAGGGGGGGGGGATTCCCCCACCAACAATTTAAAGGAACAAGTCTTAACTCTTCAGTCTCAGAAACCTGATTTTAATATAATAGAATTTTTCTTAGAGGAGATTGAAAGAAGGGAGGAGATTGTGAATCAGCAACTTGAAAAATTTAAGCAGGAAATTAAAGAATTGGTGAAATCTAAGTTTGATTTTTTGGAGAAAAAATTCTCAAAAGTGGCTAATGGTTTTTCAGAATTTATGATACAGTTGGACACAAATACTAATTTACTAGAGTCTAAAATGGAAGAAATTCAAGATAAATTGGACAATAGAACTCAAAAAATTGAAAATGATTTGACAAACACTCAGGATAATAGCTTAGAAGAAAAACCTAAAATGGATGCTGATCAAAAGTCTGGTAATGTAGAAAATCTGCAACAGAAGATTGAAAAAGAGATTTTAATGGTACAATATAATTTCACAGAATATGCGATAAGATTAAGAGGTTTGCAGGAAAATAATAGAGATGATTTAAGGAAAATATCTTCTGAAATTCTAGCTGGGATTCTAAAGGTTCAACCTGAGGAAGTGTTTTGTAGGATTGACAGAGTTTATCGAATAAACTCCTGGATTGCCAAGCAAAGGCAATTGCCTAGAGATGTGGTGATTTATTTTACAGATAAAGAAATTAGGAATAATATTGTGCAAAATTCCTTCAATTCTAATTTGCAATTGTATGGAAGAAAGATTTGGATTTACAAGGAACTCCCACCTAAGATATTGATGGAAAGGAAGAAATTTGGTTTTCTGGTGAATGAGTTAAAAAAGAGAAATATCCCATTTAGGTGGGACGCCCCAGTTGGTATTATATTCAGATATCAAGGAGAAAGATATCAGCTAAATACTGTTGAAAGAGCGGAAGAATTTTATCAAAATAGGTTGAAAATGAACTTAACATCTTCAGGTATAATACAGGATAAGCAGAAGGAGCTGGAAATAAAGGTAAAATATCGAATTACAGAGACTGTACCAGATGAATTGCCTTTGGATTTATTGGACACCCCAGCTGGACTATCTACAAATTTGAGAGAAGTGGCATCTAACCTTAATGTGATGACTTATCAAGGCAAGGGTAAGCATGGAAACCAATTAGGGGATATACAAGGGATAAAAAAGAAACATGAGATACAAAAACAAAACCAACAAGACCAATCTACAAAGCAGAATGAAAACCGACCAGATGATACACAATTTGTAGAAAGGAAACCAGGATGGAAACCAAACCCACAAAAAGAAAAGAAAAAAAGAAAAAGGTTGCATAAAAATAGAAATTTCTAAATCAAGCAACAGTGAAGCCAGTGACTTTAAAATGTGAATGATTATGTGTAAACATAGAAGAGGCGATGTATTGGTTAATATCATCCTGAGGATTGTGGTAGATCTCTGCATGGCCGTAATCTGGGGACGTGAAAAGAGCCTTAAACTGATGGATTTGAATTATCCACTTTGGAATTTCTTTTTGTGTTGATAAACATATTATAATTATCTTGAATCACAAGGCAAGAGAATTATGCCGGGGCATGCAGAAGATCGGGTTGTTACCCACTACGATGATGGGAATCAATAATCCTGATGAAACCCACAATTATTACTATATGGAATATAATTATAATGTCACTCGGGTGGTTGTTTTTACTTTTATACATATAAGAAGATATTTACTACTGATGGGGGCAGATATGATTGAAGATCCTGGATAAACTGTTGCACCAGCAAGCTATGTTACCCGATTATGGATGTTGGTTCTACCAATCCAGTGGAAAGACCTCAAAGAAGATATTATATGGATTATAAATTTAAAGTCATTGTCTTTTCTTTTTTTTTATTTAGATATAATGGAAAATATAGACATATATTTTTAAGTAGTGTGGGCAGTGAATCAAAGATATTAAGAAATGTTGTGTATGGTAATTTTGCATGATAGTGGGTGAATAAGCTAGTTAGTAGATTGATTAGTCTAAGAAAAGGGATTTTTAAGTGATATATTTAGGGGAGTGGAGGCAATGGATAGAGTGGAATAAATGTTAAACTACATTTTATGGGGAAGGCCGCTTTGAAATGTTATAGTAATATATATAGAAGATTAAATGTTAAAGTAGGACTTATCGTATAGTTTTAAAGTGGAGAAGTTATTCTATAATGTTATAGTATAATGTCTTTTTTTTTCTTTCTTTTCTCTTTTCTGAAATGTATGGATAAAGGGGGATGTCATAATATTAATAATATTTTTAGTAAGTAAAGGTCAATATTTAGAGGAGGGAGTAAGTAATCTGTTATGAATTAGGGTTTTTTTTTGTTATGAAGAAGTCATAGGGGGGATGGGTGGGGAGGGGGGGTTAGGGAGGGGGAGGGAGAGGGGGAAAAAAGGGGGAAAATTTGTATTTGAATGACCAGGGGCCCGGGGGGATCATGTGGCACCAGCCTTAAAGTTGATCCCACTACAGGTTTCAGGAGGCTACTGTGGAAAACGGGGTGTATCCTCCCTAGTAATCAGGGCAGCTGTAGTTGTACTGTGACCGGGTTGATTACTTTTACTATAGGGAATGGTCCTATAAACTTCGGGCCCAGTTTCCTGCTCGGGAGTCTAAGTCTCAAATACTTGGTAGAGAGGTAGACCTTCTCTCCCACTCGGAATGGTCTTTGGGGAGTTCGGTGCTTATCTGCTTGTTTCTTATAGGTTTGTGCCGCCTTGGTCAATGCCTTCTTGACGTTCTCCCAGGTTTCTTTCAACATTTCCATCCAATCGGTCAGACTGACTGAGGAAGGGGACTCCCTTGGGTACTCTGGCATGGGGACGAAATCCATACGACTCACTATCTTAAATGGGGTTAGTCCTGTGCTACTGTGGACAGCATTATTATACGTGACCTCCGCAAAAGATAGGAGGTCCGCCCAATTAGACTGTTGGTAGTCGACGTAGCACCTCAGGTATTGTTCTATCATGGCATTCAGTCTCTCCGCCCCTCCCCCCCATTGGTGCTTGGGTGAAACGCTGAGCTGAGGCCTTGGGATGACCCTATGGACCATAGGAATTCCCTCCAGAATTTTGCTGTGAACTGGACACCTTGATCGGAGATGATTCTTCTGGGTACTCCATGCAGGCGGTAGATGTGTTTCAGGAACAGTTTGGACAACTGGCGGGCTGAGGGTAGCCCGCTGCAGGGTATGAAATGTGCCTGTTTGGAGAATAAGTCTATTACAGTCCAGATCACTGTGTTTCCACCACTCCTCCGCAGTTCTACTATGAAGTCCATTGCAATCTCCTCCCATGGTCTTGTCAGTTCAGCTACTAGCTGCAGCACACCTGGAGGTCTTCCTGGTCGTTTTTTCATCGTGGCACAGATGGTACAACTTTTCACATAACTGTCTACATCTTTTCTCATGTGGGGCCACCAAAACTGTCTTCGTACTAGGTGCAGAGTCTTTAGGAACCCGAAGTGTCCCACTGGTTTAACGTCATGGCTCCTCTTGAGAATCAGGGTGCGTAAAGTCTGTGGGACATAGAGCTTTGTCCCCTTCCATGCTAGGTCATCTCTTTTTGTCAAGAGATGTTGATTGTCTCGGAACCAGGGGTCTGTCAGTGTTTCATTTTTTAATTTTGCAGTTAAGTCACTTGCAAGTTGGCCTTGCTGGTCACGTTGTTGCCGTCTGGTGATCACTTGAGCCGCTGCTTGGGTAGAGGGGATGATGGCATTCACTACTTGCTCCTGCTCACTGTTGTATTGGGGCATTCGGGAGAGGGCGTCAGCCAGGAAATTCCTCCCTCCTGGGATGTGCTTAAGCTCGAAATTGAAACGATTGAAGTATTGAGCCCACCGGACTTGCCTGGGCGACAGTTTCCGTGGGGTTTTTAGGGCCTCCAGGTTTTTATGATCAGTCCAGACTTCAAACGGTTTCTGGCCTCCCTCTAGTAGGTGCCGCCAGGTCAACAACGCCCATCTTACTGCAAACGCTTCCTTCTCCCACGCCGCCCATCGCCTCTCTGTGTCGGTGAGTTTGCGGGAGGTGTAGGCACAGGGTTGTAGATCTCCTTGACTGTTCTTTTGGAGTAACACGGCTCCTACTGCCACATCACTTGCGTCTGCTTGGATGACGAAAGGTTGTTCGGGATCAGGGTGTTTTAAGACAGGTTCTTTCATAAACATTGCCTTTAGCGTCTTGAATGCCTGTTGGCAGGTCAGGTCCCACTGCAGGGGTTGTCCCGGGCAGGTTTTTGTCGCTGGGCTTCCTGTCTTTAGGAGGTCCGTCAAAGGTTTGGCAATTTTCGCGAACGAGGGGATGAACTGTCTGTAAAAGTTCGCAAAGCCTAGGAAGCTTTGCAGTTGTCTGCGGGTGCGAGGGGGTTGTCATTGTAGAACTGATTGGACCTTGGCTGGGTCCATCTCTATCCCTCGTTTGGTACCCGGTAGCCTAGGTAGTCTAGCCGTGATTGGTGGAAATCGCATTTTGACAGTTTGACATACAGGTTTGCCCTCAGCAGTTTTTTCAGTACTTGGCGGATGAGGGGTATATGTTCGTCTATAGTCTCCGTGTAGATGAGAATATCGTCCAGGTAGACGAGGACCCCTTTGTAAAGGTGCTCATGTAGGACTTCATTTATCAACTGCATGAACACTGCCGGGGCTCCTTGCAATCCAAAGGGCATTACCTTGAACTGGAAACTACCCAGGGGGCAGTTGAATGCTGTTTTCCATTCATCTCCTGCCTTGATGCGTACTTGGTAATAAGCTTCTCGAAGGTCTAGTTTGGTGAAAACTTTTCCTTTAGGTAGATGGGCTAGCATGTCCTTCATGAGGGGGAGGGGGTATAAGTTGTGTACGCAAACGGTGGTGATACTTCGAAAATCGACCACCAGTCTCATAGAGTCGTCCTTTTTCTCTTTAAACATGACCGGCGCCGCTACCCTTGGTTTTACTGGCTCAATAAATCCCCTTCGTAAGTTTTTGTCTATGTAGTCCCGCATTTCCTGCATTTCATGGGGCGTCATGGCATACATTTTTGGTTTGGGTAGTTTCGCTCCCGGGATAATCTCAATGGCACAATCAGTCTCGCGGTGGGGGGGTAGAATGTCACACTCAGCCTCGCTGAATACCTCTGCAAGGTTTTGGTACTCCCCTGGGATCTGATCTGCAATACAAGCGCTGGCGGGTGCGGCTGCCAATTGCTTCGCTGTACCTTCTGGGAGGGATCCTTGTGTTGGTGGTGTTTTCTTTTGCAGTGGCGGGCAGCTTTGGGGTCTCAGCATGGGAGGGAATTCCTCTAGTCGGGGCGGCAGGGGTTGGGGGCCCTTTGCTATCCTCAGCCTGAGGGCCCCCTCTTGCCACCAAATGATTGGGCCCCATTTGTCCAGCCACGAGAGTCCCAATATGACTGGGTCTGTCATCTTGGGGGCTATTATGAAATGGATCGTTTCCCAGTGATCTGCTAGTTCCAGTCTCACGGGTTCAGTCAAGTGTGTGGCGTACGCTCCCCCCACTAGGGACCCATCAACTTTATTTATTTATTTATTTGTTTAAATTTCTATACCGCCCTTCTCCAAATAGGACTCAGGGCGGTGCACAGCCTAAGTAAAAACAAAGCATACAAAATTTAAAAAACAGTATTAAAATAATTAGATATTCTGGCCGTAAATTAAAACAACCCAATTTAAAATCAATTTAAAATTTAGCTCAAGCCAGCCCAGCTAGTTGAAATAAATAAGTTTTCAGGGCCCGACGAAAAATCTGGAGGTCTGTTATTATACGTAACTCTGGGGGAAGGTTATTCCAGAGGGTGGGCGCCGTCACAGAGAAGGCTCTCCCCCTGGGGGTCGCCAGCCGACATTGTCTGGCGGACGGCACCCTGAGGAGGCCCACTCTGTGCGAGCGTACTGGCCGGTGGGAGGCTATTGGTGGCAGTAGGCGGTCTCGTAAGTACCCCGGCCCTAAGCCATGGAGCGCTTTAAAGGTGGTCACCAACACCTTGAAGCGCACCCGGAAGACCACCGGGAGCCAGTGCAGCTTGCGCAGGAGAGGTGTCACATGGGAAACTTGCTCAAAGCGAATTGGTTGTTTGAGCTTTTTAGCTTGGATTCCCAATTTTAGAACTGTGGGTAGGTTAATTAGGCACCTTGTGCTACCAGAGTCTATTAGGGCTTGGAAAGTCCCTTGGGTCCCTGTTTTGGGGGCTGTTAGGCGTATGGGGAAAAGAAAAGGATGGATGGATCCACTCACCATCGGGTCGTCCTCGCCTTCGTCCTCCGTGTCATAGGGTTCGGGGGACTGATCTCCCTCATCTGGGATTCCTCTGGTTTCGGTCAGGTGAGCGAAAAACTCCGGGATTTGGGGAGATTTCCGTGGCATGTGGGTGGCGCGCTTGGGCCCTCGTTCCGGTCGTGCTTTGGGTGGTGGAGCTGGTCCCGGCCTAGGGGTTCCACATCTTGCTGCTATGTGGCCGCTTCCCCCACATCTGTAGCATTTCAGTGGGCTCCGTGGGGCAGATGGCCTCTGGGTGGGCTGTGATGTTGGGGTTTCTCACCTGTTGAGTTGCCCCTGGCTCGGCCGGCCTCTCTCCTTTCCATCTGGTGGTTTCGACATGTCGTTCGCCTGCAGCCCTCTGTCGACTTTTATTGCTACCCGGAACCATTCAGAGAGTCGGTTTGGGATGTCCCGATAAGCAGTCACTTGGGAAATTCTCTTATCTAGGCTTGTTCTAAAAAAGTACACCAGCAATCGCTCTGGTAGGGGAGGCAGTGTCCCAATAACTCTCCTGAATTCACGGATATGCTCTCTGATAGGCTTCCCCTTCTGCATTAGGTTTCTTAGCTCGTCTTCCACATAGGGGTCCTCCTCTTCCTCCTCATAACGGGCTCTCAATAGTTGCAAGAACCTATCTGCATCTTGCAGCTGGGGGGCCCTGTTTTTGTAGAGGGATGCTGACCACGTCTTTGCTTCTCCCTCCAGCCCTTCCGAGATAGCATTCACTAGGGCTCTGGGGAAAGGATAGAGGTGTCCAAAACGCTCTATGTATATCTCAGCTGAATCGAGGAATTGGGCAAGGTTGTCTGGGTCACCATCGAACTTTCCTTTGAACTGGGGTGGTTCCTCTCTCTCTACCCTCTCCTCTCTGTGCTGAGCTCTGTAGGGCCAGCCTTGGTGTTGATAGTCCTCTGCCTCGTCTCTCATCCTGGGGTAGGGAGGTGCTGCCTCATCTAGGCATCGCTGCTTGCTGGGAGGGGGGGGACCCATGGATGTGTCGTTGGGCTCCTCCCTCTCCTGCTGTGGAGGGGGGAAGGGCTGCGCCTTGGCCTATGGCCTCTTGGATCAACAGCCCAGACTGGTTCTCTCTTTTCTTTGGGTCTGCAGGATGGCCCCTCCCCTTGAAGGGTGGCACGGTCAAATTTCTCTTTCAACTCATCTATGGGGCTTTCGAGTGGCTTCCTTATAATTTCTTGGCGCTTAGTTTGTTTTCTGGCTTGTTCCCATTCCCATAGCCAGGATGCCCTGCCCAATTCACTTAGGGGTTTCCCTTTGTCTTTCACGTTTGGAAAGGGAAATTCAGCCTCGGAGGCTTTTGGCACAGTCCCCGGGTACTTATCTGGCTCACGCTTCTTTGTTTGAAGTTCTGCCGAAGGGGAAGGCGGGGAGAGTTGAGCCTTCGTACTTTCCAAACTGGCTGGGATCACGGCCGCTTCTCCTCCTACCGTTGCTCAAAGCAGACTTTCCTCCGAGAGCTTGGCTTCAGCCATAGTGTCAGGGGACAATCTCCAGTCCGACCACACGTCTGGGAGGGAACGGGGTGATTTAGAGTCAGCCAGCCTGGCTTTGGAGCAATCTTGGCTGTCTGTCAGGTTTCGTTGCTATCTTAAATAAACTTCATTCTCAAGCGTAAAGTCTCTAATGAATCTTTTTTTTTATTTAAGAATAGAAAAAACGACATGCCTGAACTCTGATGCAGCCAAGATTGGCACCTCCTTCCAAACCCCTCCCTTTCTGTTCTTCAACCCCAATGTCTCATTGGCCACCATGCAGATCCATCTCTTCGTCCCATGCACTTTCTTTTCACAGGAATTTCCCCCCTCCCTCTGTTGCCCAAGTAACGCTATCTGCTGAAGAGCCAGGAACTAGGTGAAAGTTCATCCTAGCATTAAAGCAAGTCTTTCTGTGTCTTTCATTGATTTCATGTCAGCACTGAAAGAGATCATAATTTGGAACACTGACAGTTATGTTATGTTATGTTATGTTATGTTATGTGTCAGCACGTCAAGATGCATTTATCCTAGTGCTGACATGAGAAGGAGAACGCAAGTGTCTGCAACGGGACGGTTGCCTTTCACCTACTTATTTTAGCTGGAGATAATGTCCCCTAGGAGATGGATGGGAGGGGGGAAATTCTTTGAATTGGAGAAGTAGATTAGGGGTGAATGATTGGGAAGATGGCCAATGAATGCAGAGGAGTGGGGGAAGGAAGAGGAGGGATTTTGGGTCAGCACGTCAGTGCTGGCTGCATGGAGTCAGTGTAAAAGTTGCCGTGCTAAATAAAATGGAAGTTTGTTTCAAAAAAGACTTTGTTTGAGACGCAATTTATTTGAAGATGGCCTGAAAACCTGACAGACAGACTGCACTCCTTTCCAAGCCAAACTGGCTGACCTCCAGACCTCCAGCTCCCTGCCAGATGTATGGAGTGACTGGAGACACAGTCCAGACACCATGGCAGAAAGCCAATTATCGGAAGAGAGCTTACTTCAAGCAACTGGAAAAGAGCCTATCTTGATTTCAGCCTGATTGGATGCCACAGAGCCTCAACCCCCCACTCCTCCAGCAAAGCTGCGAGATGACCAAGCTCAGACGATCGTGCTACAAGCCAAGAAAAAAAAAAGGTGACTATTGGTGGGTTTTGCCGAAAGCTGCAGAAGCTGAATTCCCTTTCCCGAACACTCAAGATAAAGGGAAGCCCCTGAGTGAGTTGGGGAGGGCAGATTGGCTATGGGACTGGCAGCAAGCCAGACAGCAAAAAGCTTCAAAGAAGCCACTCAAGAGCCCCATAGATAAATTGAAGGAAGAATTTGACCATGCAATTATTCAGGAGGAAGAGCCATCATGCAGGCCAAAAGAGAAAGGGGGGTCTGCTGAACTGAGAGGCCGTAGATTGAAGCGCAGCCCTTCCCCCCCTCATAGCAGGAGGAGAGGAAGCCCAGAGGTTCATCCATGGGTCCCCCCATCCCCACACACAGCAAGCAGAGCAGCCTAGGCCAGGCACCATCTCCCCGCCCTCGAATGAGAGATGAGGAAGAGTACCGGGGGCACCGAGGGCAGACTCACAGAGCCCTGCAGTGGGAGGAGAGGGCACCAAGGGAGGACCCACCCCGGTTCAGAGGAAAGTTCAATGGCGATCCAGACCAGCTAGCGCAATTCCTTGACACAGCTGAGATCTGCATCGAGTGCTATAGACACCTCTACCCATTCCCCAGAGCCCTAGTCAGTGCCATTTCAGAAGGGCTGGAGGGAGAAGCAAGAAGCTGGTCAGCAGCCCTCTACAAGAATAGGGCCCCCCAACTTCAAGATGCAGATGGGTTCTTACAACTACTCCGAGCCCGTTTGGAGGAGGCAGGGGAGGACCCCTATGTGGAGGATGAGCTCAGGAACCTAATGCAGAAGGGGAGGCCCATCAAAGAGCACATCCGTGAATTCAGGAGGGTCATTGGCACCTTACCTCCCTTACCAGAGCGACTACTAGTATATTTCTTCAGAACAAGCCTAGATAAGCAAATTGCCCAAGTGACCACTTATTGGGACATCCCGAACCGACTCTCCAAATGGTTCCGGGTAGCGATGCAAATCGAGAGGGGGCTGCGTGCCAACGACATGTTAAAGCAACCAGATGCCAAGGAGAGAGGCCAATCGGACCAGGGACCACACAGCACATGAGGAACCACAGCGCTATGGCCTACCCAGAGGCCATTTGTCCCACGGAGCCCACTGAGGTGCTACAGATGCGGAGGAACTGGCCACATGGCAGCAGCATGTGGGACCCAGGGGCCGAGGCCAGGCCCACCGCCCAAGACACGACCGGAACAAGGGCCCAAGCACGCCACCAACGCGCCCCGAAGACTTCCCCCGGGTACAGAGGTCTTCGCCCACCTGACTGAAACAATGGGGAGCCCAGACGATGCAAATCAATCCCCCAAATCGTACGACAGTGAGGACGATGGTGAAGACAACCCAATAGTGAGTGGACCCATCCACCCTTTTCTCTTCCCCATACGCCTAACGGCCCCAAAAACAGGGACCCAAGGGACTTTCCAAGCCTTAATAGATTCGGGCTGCACTAGGTGCCTGATTAACCTACCCATAGTCCTAAAATTGGGGATCCGCGCTAAAAAACTCAGCCACCCAATTCGATTTGAGCAAGTTGATGGATCCCTAGTAGGGGGGACTTACGCCACACACTTGACCAAGCCAGTGAAGCTGGAGCTAGCAGATCACTGGTAAATGATCCGTTTCATAACAGCCCCCAAAATGACAGATCCAATCATACTGGGACTCTCTTGGCTAGACAAGTGGGGCCCAATCATCTGGTGGCAAGAGGGGACCCGCAGATTGAGAATAGCAAAGGGGCCCCACCCCCTGCCGCTCCAACCAGGGGAGACGCCTCCCACACAAGGGCCCCAACCCCTCCTGCCAGAAGAACAAAAGACGCCCTAAACCCAAGCGTCCCTCTCTAAGGGTACAGCAAAGCAACTGGCGGCCACATCCAACAGCTCCCATGAAACAGAACAGATCCCAAGAGAGTACCAAGACCTTGCAGAGGTATTTAGCGAGGCCGAGTGTGACGTCCTACCCCCCCCCACCGTGAGGCCGATTGCGCCATCAAAATCATACCTGGGGCGAAACTTCCTAAACCTAAATTGTATGCCATGACGCCCTGTGAAATGCAAGAAATGCGAAACTACATAGACAAAAACCTACAAAGGGGTTTCATTGAGCCAGCCAAACCGGGGGTCGTGGCACCGGTCCTTTTCAAAGAGAAGAAAGATGGCTCTATGCGCCTAGTGGTTGATTTTAGAGTTTTCAACACTGTCTGCGTACACAACTTATATCCCCTTCCCCTCATGAAAGACATGCTAGCCCACCTGACCAAAGGGAAGGTTTTCACCAAACTAGACCTCCGCGAAGCCTACTACCAGATACACATCAGGGAAGGAGATGAGTGGAAAACAGCATTCAACTGCCCCCTAGGGAGTTTCCAATTTAAGGTGATGCCATTTGGACTGCAGGGAGCCCCGACGGTGTTCATGCAATTGATAAATGAGGTTCTACATGACCACCTCTATAAGGGGGTCCTCGTCTACCTAGATGACATTCTCATTTACATGGAAACCATAGACGAACACATACCCCTCGTCCACCAAGTGCTGGAAAAACTGCTGGGGGCGAACCTATATGTCAAACTATCAAAATGCAAGTTCCACCAGTCGCGGCTAGACTACTTAGGCTACCGAGTGTCGAACGAGGGGATAGAAATGGACCCAGCCAAAGTACAATCAGTCCTAGACTGGCGACCCCCTCGCACCCGCAGACAACTGCAAAGCTTCCTGGGGTTCGCGAACTTCTACAGACAATTCATCCCCTCCTTTGCAAGAATTGCCAAACCTCTGACGGACCTCCTAAAAACAGGGAGTCCAGCAACAAAACCCCGCCCAGGACAACCTCTACAGTGGGACCCGGCCTGCCAACAGGCATTCGGAACACTAAAAGAAATGTTTGCAAAAGAACCGGTCTTGAAGCATCCTGACCCCAAACAACCCTTCGTCATCCAAGCAGATGCCAGCGATGTGGCAGTGAGGGCTGTCCTACTCCAAAAGATCAGCCAAGGGGACTTACAACCTTATGCCTACACATCCCGCAAACTTACCGACACAGAGAGGCGTTGGGCGGCGTGGGAAAAGGAAGCGTTCGCAGTGAGGTGGGTGCTGTTGACCTGGCGACATCTGCTAGAAGGTGTTGTGGCCCCGCCCTCTGAGCCTGTCCCATCGGAGGAAGAAAGCTCCGAGCATGAGGAAGAGGAGTCAGCCAGGCCTCCCTCTCCAGGCCCCTCCCCTCTGGCATTGTCTCAAGTGCCGGCCGAGGGAGAGGAGACAGCTGATTCGAGTCAAAGTGATAATGACACATCATTCCTGGACGCACGCCTCCGAAGGCGTGATAAACGTTTGCAGCAGCTTGGGAGGCGTGCTAGGGATTAGAACTGAGTCACTGGACCACACCCCAGAGACCACACCCCAGAGACTATATAATAGAGAGTGGTGGTCAAGGATCTTTTGTGACGAACAAAGCAAAACCTTGGAGTCACTAAAGCCTCGTCCGGAACTGCTGGGAGGAATATTATTTCTGTTTGGACTTTCTTGAACGTTCGTATCTTATCTGTCTATTTGTGAAAATAAAGTAACTTGGCAGACGGTGTGTTTATCGCTGCCAAGTTGGAGATAAGAACTGGGTGCATTCCAAAGTGTTTCCTTAACCCTCGACTGGCTGTGTGTGTGTGTGTGGGGACGGGGACAGATCATCTTGTTCGTCACCCCATACTCCATCGTTAACCCACGATGGACCAACAGCTGCAGCAGCAGTTACAGCAGATACTGCAGGCCAATCAGCTTCTGCAACAGCAAGGAGCACCAGCTCTATGCGAAGTTGGAGAAATGCTACTTCTTCCAGACTTCCATAGAGTTCCTTGGGCACATCATCACCCCCGAGGGCATCGCGATGGACCCGCACAAGGTGGAGGCCTTGCGCAGTTGGGAACCCCCGCGTCGGGTGAAGGATGTCCAGCGTCTGTTGGGATTCGCCAACTACTATCGGACCTTCATCCCGGGCTTCGCCACCCTGACCTTGCCGTTGACCCAGCTCCTTCGGAAGAAGGTCCCGTTCCAGTGGGGGCCCCCGCAGCAGCAGGCCTTCGAGGTCCTCAAGCAGGCCTTCCTCACGGAGCCAGTCCTGAGGCACCCCAATCCACACCGTCCGTTCGTGGTGGAGACAGACGCGTCCAACGTGGTGATTGGGGCGGTGCTGCTACAGGCTCCGGTGGATGGCGGCACTCTTTTTCCCTGCGCATACTACTCCCGGAAACTCAACCCTTCCGAGCGCAACTACACCATCTGGGAAAAGGAGTTGCTGGCCATCAAGGCCGCGTTCGAGGCTTGGCGACATCACCTCGAGGGGGCCCGACACCAGGTGGAGGTGCGGACGGACCATCGGAACCTGGAGCACCTCACCACGGCACGGAAGTTGAACCAGCGGCAGATCCGGTGGTCGTTGTTTTTCGCCCGGTTCAACTTCCACGTCACCTACATTCCGAGCAACCTCAACCAGAGGGCGGACGCGCTATCCCGTAAGCCGGAATACTTTTGCCCCAAGGACTCCCTTCCCCCCCGGACGGTGCTGCCAGCGGACTCCTTGGCCGCGGTCCAGGAACCGGTGGACCTGCGGGCTCAGGTGCTGGAAGCGCAGCGATGGGACGACTGGTCGCAGCAGCGGAGAGCGGACGTCGGCCCCGCGTCCCCATGGACTGTGGAGGAGGGCTTGCTCAGACATCGGGGTCGGCTGTACGTGCCCACGAGTCCGCTCCGAGCCCTCGTCATGAACCAGTGTCATGACAACCCCGCGGCGGGGCACTTCGGCTTCTTTAAGACTTTGAACCTGGTGACACGGACTTTTTGGTGGCCTCGGGTACGGCACGATGTGCACGCCTACGTGACGTCCTGTGTGACGTGCCGACAGGCCAAAGCCGCGTCCGGCCCCCCTCCTGGACTCCTCCAGCCACTGCCGACACCGGAGAGACCGTGGGGAGCCATCTCCATGGACTTCCTGACAGACCTGCCCCTGTCCGCTACGTACACGACCGTCCTCGTGGTGGTGGATGCGCTCACGAAGATGGCACATTTCATCCCGTGCCGCGGCCTGCCCTCGGCCCGCACCACGGCTCGCCTGTTCCTGCAACATATCTTCCGCCTCCACGGCCTGCCGGACCGGGTGGTTTCGGACCGCGGGGCCCAGTTCACGGCCCGCTTCTGGAAAAGCCTGATGGCCGCGCTGGAGGTGCAGGTGTGCCTGTCGTCGTCGCACCATCCGGAGACTGACGGGGGCACGGAGAAGGTCATCGGCATACTGGAGCAGTACCTCCGCTGTTTTGTCAACCAGCAGCAGGACAACTGGGCCGAGTACCTTCCCCTGGCGGAGTTCGCCTTTAATAACTCCCAACACACCTCCACCCAGATGACCCCGTTCCATGCCAACGTCGGATACCATCCACGGCTTTTCCCGTTGACCATCATGGACTCCCCTGTTCCCGAGACCCGGGACTTCCTCTCAGAGCTGCAGGCGGTGCAGCAACTGGTGCGGCGGCAGCTGATCCGGGCAAAAGAGGATTATAAACGGTTCGCCGATTGCGCCCGCCGGGCGACGCCACCGCTGGAAGTAGGAGATCGGGTGTGGTTGTCCACGAAACACCTCCCCACGGACCGGCCGGTACGGAAACTGGCCCAACGCTTTATCGGTCCCTTCCCTATCGAGGCGGTCATCAATCCGGTGGCCTACCGGTTGACTCTACCCCGCTCCATGAGGCTCCACCCTGTTTTTCATCGGTCCCTCCTGGTCCCTGAGGCCCCCGCGAGCCATCTCCGCCGCCCGCCGACGCCTGCCCCCCCAGCCGCAGCCGACGAGGACGACGCCTCGACGTACGAGGTGGACAGTATCCGGGACTCCCGTTGGCTGAAGGGGCGCTTCCAATACCTCATCGCCTGGAAGGGGTACGGGCCCGAGGATTTCACCTGGGTGGACGCGTCTGCCGTTCAGGCCCCTGACCTGGTGCGGGCTTTCCACGAACAGTTCCCGTCCCGACCCCATCCCGACCGTCAGACCCGGGGGAAGGGCCCTGCGGTGGGGGATAGTGTTGTGGCCCCGCCCTCTGAGCCTGTCCCATCGGAGGAAGAAAGCTCCGAGCATGAGGAAGAGGAGTCAGCCAGGCCTCCCTCTCCAGGCCCCTCCCCTCTGGCATTGTCTCAAGTGCCGGCCGAGGGAGAGGAGACAGCTGATTCGAGTCAAAGTGATAATGACACATCATTCCTGGACGCACGCCTCCGAAGGCGTGATAAACGTTTGCAGCAGCTTGGGAGGCGTGCTAGGGATTAGAACTGAGTCACTGGACCACACCCCAGAGACCACACCCCAGAGACTATATAATAGAGAGTGGTGGTCAAGGATCTTTTGTGACGAACAAAGCAAAACCTTGGAGTCACTAAAGCCTCGTCCGGAACTGCTGGGAGGAATATTATTTCTGTTTGGACTTTCTTGAACGTTCGTATCTTATCTGTCTATTTGTGAAAATAAAGTAACTTGGCAGACGGTGTGTCTATCGCTGCCAAGTTGGAGATAAGAACTGGGTGCATTCCAAAGTGTTTCCTTAACCCTCGACTGGCTGTGTGTGTGTGTGTGGGGACGGGGACAGATCAGAAGGAGGCCAGAGACCTTTTGAAGTTTGGACTGACCATAAGAATCTGGAGGCCCTCAGGACCCCGTGGAAGTTATCGCCCAGGCAAGTCCGGTGGGCCCAATACTTCAATCATTTCAACTTCGAGCTGAAGCACATCCCAGGGGGGAAAAACTTTCTGGCCGATGCCCTCTCCCGAATGCCCCAATACAACAGTAAACAGGAGCAGGTAGTGAATGCCATCATCCCCTCTGCCCAAGGAGTGGGTCAAGTAATCAACAGACGGCAGCGTCGCGACCAGCAGGGCCAACCAGCAAGTGATTTAACGACAAGGCTCAAAACAGAAACATTGGCGGACCCCTGGTTCTGAGACAATCAACATCTCTTGACAAAAAGGGATGACCTAGCATGGAAAGGGATGAAACTCTATGTCCCAGAGACTCTACGCACCCTGGTCCTCAAGAGGAGCCACGACGTTAAACTAGTGGGAAATTTCGGCTTCCTAAAGACTCTGCATTTAGTACAAAGACAGTTTTGGTGACCCCACATGAGAAAAGATGTAGACAGCTATGTAAAAAGTTGTACCATCTGTGCCACAATGAAAACCCAACCAGGAAGACCTCCCGGGCTGCTGCAGCCAGTAGCTGAACCGACAAGACCATGGGAGGAGATTGCAATGGACTTCATAGTAGAACTGCGGAGGAGTGGTGGAAACACAGTGATCTGGACTGTAATAGACTTATTCTCCAAACAGGCACATTTCATACCCTGCAGCGGACTACCCTCAGCCCGTCAATTGGCCAAACTGTTTGTAAAACACATCTACCGCCTGCATGGAGTACCCAGAAGAATCATCTCCGAACGAGGTGTCCAGTTCACAGCGAAATTCTGGAGGGAATTCCTATGATCCATAGGATCATCCCAAGGCCTCAGCTCAGCGTTTCACCCGAGCACCAATGGGGGGGCGGAGAGACTGAATGCCATGATAGAGCAGTACCTGAGGTGCTACGTCGACTACCAACAGTCTAACTGGGCGGACCTCCTATCTTTTGCGGAGGTCACGTATAATAATGCTGTCCACAGTAGCACAGGACTAACCCCATTTAAGATAGTGACCGGTATGGATTTCGTCCCCATGCCAGAGTACCCAAGAGAGCCCCCTTCCTCAGTCAGTCTGACCAATTGGATGGAAATGTTGAAAGAAACCTGGGAGAATGCCAGGAAGGCGCTAGCCAAGGTGGCTCAATCCTATAAGAAGCAAGCAGATAAGCACCGAACTCCCCAAAGACCATTCCGAGTGGGAGAGAAGGTCTACCTCTCTACCAAGTATTTGAGACTTAGACTCCCGAGCAGGAAACTGGGCCCGAAGTTTATAGGACCATTCCCTATAGTAAAAGTAATCAACCCGGTCACAGTACAACTACAGCTGCCCTGATTACTAGGGAGGATACACCCCATATTCCACAGTGGCCTCCTGAAACCTGTAGTGGGGTCAACTTTAAGACCGGTGCCATGTGACCCCCCTGAGCCCCTGGTTATTGGGGGCCACACTCACTTTGAGGTACAGCGAATTCTCGATTCAAGGTGGCACAGGGGGCACCTCCAATACTTAATCAAGTGGAAGGGTTACCCCTTATCAGAGGCATCCTGGGTGAAAAGCAGAAACATCCAAGCTGACCGCCTTTTAGCCAAATTCCATGCAGATTATCCGGGCAAGGCGGGAGGGGACGGGACACACACTTCCGGCTGCGGTACCGGTACTTAACTTGTTGTTTGTCTTACACAGGCCACCCTGGAGAAATGAAGGGGGAGGGGCCGGATGTCAGCACGTCAAGATGCATTTATCCTAGTGCTGACATGAGAAGGGGAACGCAAGTGTCTGTAACGGGACGGTTGCCTTTCACCTACTTATTTTAGCTGGAGATAATGTCCCCTAGGAGATGGATGGGAGGGGGGAAATTCTTTGAATTGGAGCAGTAGATTAGGGGTGAATGATTGGGAAGATGGCCAATGAATGCAGAGGAGTGGGGGAAGGAAGAGGATGGATTTTGGGTCAGCACATTAGTGCTGGCTGCATGGAGTCAGTGTAAAAGTTGCCGTGTTAAATAAAATGGAAGTTTGTTTCAAAAAAGACTTTGTTTGAGACGCAATTTATTTGAAGACGGCCTGAAAACCTGACATTATGTTATGTTATATGTTATGTTATGTTATATGTTATGTTATGTTATGTTATGTTATGTTATGTTATGTTATGTTATGTTATGTTATGTTATGTTGTTATGTTATTGTCTCTGCTGAAATGTTAAAGTAGCTAGGAAACTGTCATAGAACATTCAATTATCTGGACCCCTTTCAGTCTGGATGCAGGCCTGGTTATGGGATGGAAACGGCACTGGTTGTACTTGTCGATGATCTATGGCGAGAGCAAGGTAGGGGTATTGCAACCATCCTCACTCTCCTTGACCTGTCAGCGGCTTTCAATACCATTGACCATGGTATCCTTTTGGGCCGGCTGCAGGGGCTGGGTGGCACAGTTCTATGCTGGTTCAGCTCCTTTCTCTGTGGCAGGTCCCAATCAATATTGATAGGGAGTGAGAGGTTCAGCCCTCAGCTGCTATTTTGTGGTGTACCACAGGGCTCGGTACTTTCTCCACTCCTTTTCAACATCGATATGAAACTGCTGGGTGAGTTCATCCGTCACCATGGGTTGAGGTATATATTGTATGCTGATGACACCCAACTCTATATTTTCACTCTTGGTGACCCAAGTGATGCTGTGACCATCCTTTCGCAGTGCCTGGAGGCTGTGGGGGCCTGGATGGGGACAACAGGCTTCAAATGAACCCTGGTAAGGCTGAATAGCTTTGGGTATGTGGGGCTCTGGGATCTGGAACTTTGTCATCTTTGACTCTGGATGGGGAGGCACTGGCCCAGAAAGACCTGGTCTGCAACTTGGGGGTTCTCCTGAACTCGCGACTCCTGTTCAAGGAACAGGTGGCAGTCGCAGCTAGGAGAGCCTTTGCACAACTTTGTGTTGTGCGCCAGTTGCGGCCTTTCCTTGACCAGGATTTCCTGTGCTCAATCATTCAGTCCCAGACTTCCGGCTGATATCACAGCAAGATCGGACACGGAGAGCGGGTCTCCGCGTTCCCGTGCCAAGTTCTCCCCAAAGGTGGGCAACCAGCCCAGAAAACAAGATATGATAAACCAAAATACTCTGATAATAAATACGAGTTGTTTCTAGCAAGAAACTTACTAACGGTGTGTGACTTAAATAGGCTAAGGGAGTGGCTAATTATCCTCAAGCCTTACTCTCGAGGAGACCTCCTCCTCCTGAGTAGCCACTCCTGCCTTTTGGCAGCCCTACTTGAAGGAGCCTCTGGAGGTTCTGAAGGCCCTGGCTGAGTCTCTGCCTCTGGCACCACATCCTCTTCAGCCTCCTCGCTGTCCGACGCGAGCGCTGGCTGTGCAGGCTGCTGGCGCAACACCACACCAGCGTCCTCTTCGTCGGGATCAGCCATGATTCGTGCAGGCCGCTGGCGGGCCACAACAGGTGGTGAAGCAAAGAGGGATGCCCTGCGAGGTCTTGGAGAGTCGCAGCTCTCCTGTTTGACCCAGGACTTACTTTCCCTCTCAGCCACGACGGGGAGAAGAGACAGCCTAAAATGGCTGCCACGAAGCTGGGACAGTCAATGAACACCTAAGCTTTGAGCTGGAGGGGATTTTGGTGAACAGTGTGGAACTGGGTGAGATGATTTTTTTTTACCCAAAAGTTAACACCAAAAGAGAAATCTGGGATTTACTCAGAACTATTGAAAGTGGCGACAGACACTTTGAGAAAATTACCAGACTGGAAGGAAAGGATTAAAGGGGGGTGGGAATTTCACTGAAGGCCAGACAAGGAATAATGGATGGAAACTGACCAAGGAGAGATTCAACCTAGAAATAAGGAGAAATTTTCTGACAGTGAGAACAATGAACCAATGGAACAGCTTGCCGTCGGAAGTTGTGGCAGCTTCGTCACTGGAGACTTTCAAGAAGAGATTGGACTGCCATTTGTCAGAAATGGTGTAAGGTCTCCTGCTAGGGTGGGGGGTTGGACTAGATGACCTACAAGGTCCCTTCCAACTCTGTTAATCTGATATCTGGAATATATCAGAGAGATCTTTGTGGAACCATGCTGGTTTCTTCTTGGATCCCCACCCCCACCCCTTTCAGTGGTATTGTGTTGGCCTGGGCTTTTATAATCATATTTTTCAGAGTCTCCCAAGCTTCTTGAATTGTTTTCCCCTTTAAGATTTTCATCCATGGAATCTTTCATAGGCTCTCTCTGAGTTTGTTAAAATCAGCTCTTTTAAAGTTTAAGACACTGGTTGGATTATGTTCTATTCCTTGTGTTTGCATTATATTGAATTCCAATATGATGTGGTCACTTCTTGCTGAAAGTTCCGGCAATTTCAACTCCCTCTATCACTTCTTCTCTATTAGTAAGAATTAGGTCCAGTATAGCTTTTCCTCTAGTTCCCTCCTCTACCTTTTGGATGACAAAATTGTCGGCTAGGTTGGTTAGGAATCTTTGATCTCCCACTTGCTGCAGAGTTTGTCTCCCAGCTGATATCAGGCAGTGGTGGGATTCAAATAATTTAACAACTGGTTCTCTGCTCTAATGACCAGATTGGTAGGTGTGGCTGGGTGATCATGTGACTGGGTGGGGGTGACCAACTCATCACTCACGTCTAGGGGTGTCTCGCCTTGCCCGGCCTCTCCTCACTATGTCCTGTCTCGCCTTGCCCCTCCCCTCCCAGCCATTCCTTGTCACGCCAGGCCTCACCTCGCCTTGCCTCCTGGCCTCTCACCCACCTCGCCTCCTGGCTGATCAAAGAAGTTAATCACTGTTAGTATGTTCAGAACAAGTGCTACTTACTTTACGTACTTTATGCCAGATTAGATCATTGCTTTTTTGGCCCCAAAGAATCTCCCTCATATTCAGTTACTGGGAGTATCAAACATGGGTTTTTTTTCCTAGCCTGCAATTTAACATCCTCAAGTTGAGGCAGGAGGTAGGAAGAGAAGAAGCAGGGGTTGAAGTTGGAATCAATTACAGTGTCTCATTCAAAACTGTCCCAAAGATAAATGAAAATGTATTAACCAGACTAGTTCTGAAGAGGCTTGCCACAATTAAAGCAACATCAGTTAATCAATTTAAGAGAAATAACAATTCACACAGCTCCAGAGGTCTACTTGAAACTTAAGCACCATGGTCAACAGAGTCCTCTCTTCACATAAAAAAAGACAGTAGTATCTTCAATATTCTTATTGCAACATGAGATTTGCAGGGCACTCTATATAACCAAGGAACTAGTTCTGTAAAATGTTTCGGCAATTGGCTTTTAGGGAAAACTAATCCTTCTCCTTCTCAAGTTTTATTTGACAACCAATTTAATCCCCCAAAGAGATCCGGAAAGTAATACTTTGAACAAGGGAAAAGATTGCAATGTTTATTGTGTGAAGTTTCCGAAAGATGCCCTAATTAATTAATGAGCCACGAGCCAAACTTCAAAAGAAATACAGTCATTTATTAGGAGCACCATTTCAGCAATATTCAGATGCAGTTAGAACTAATCCCACGTAGATTTACGTTCCCCTATGACCCTGTCTCTCCCCTCCTCCCTGGCCGTGTCATAAATCACATTCTCCAATTAACCACTTTGGCTGGCTGTGAAACCCAAAACTCTCCTACTGATTGCGGTAACCAAAACATCTGTGGAATGTAGTGTCAGTTACGGAAATCAATCAGCTCCATCAGTTCTCCCTCCCTCCTGCTCATGGCAACTTGAAAGCTTTGCAAGTTGACATTCGGCTCCCCTCACTTCCCGAGGGCGACCTGCACAAAACAAAACAATTTGAATACAGATGTAGAGTTTAGGGACGCAACCCCCCACCCGGCTTGTTTGGATTTTCTATGTGAAATTTGGCTATAAGGCATTCAGCCTGTATGTTTCGACTCTTTACCCAAGATGCCTCTGATAAGGGGTAACCCTTCCACTTGATTAAATATTGGAGGTGTCTCCTGTGCCACCTCGAATTGAGGATTCGCTGCACCTCATAATGGGTCTGACCCCCTATGACCATGGGGTCTGGGGGCTCATGGGGTAGTGGCCTCAGGGTCGATCCGACCACGGGTTTTAAGAGGCTACTATGGAATACTGGGTGTATCTTCCCTAGCAGTCAGGGCAATTTCAATTGCACTGTGACCGGGTTGATTATCTTTACTATGGGGAATGATCCCATAAACTTTGGCCCCAGGTTCTTTCTAGGGAGTTTTAACCTCAAATATTTTGTGGAGAGGTAAACTTTCTCCCCCAATTGAAATGGCCATTGGGGAGCTCGGTGTTTGTCTGCCTGTTTCTTATAGGTTTGTGCCGCTTTAGCTAGTGCTTTCTTGATATTCTCCCAGGTTGCTTTCAGCGTCGCCATCCAATCGGTCAAGCTGACTGAGGAGGCGGGTTCCCTTGGGTCCTCAGGCATTGGGATGAAGTCCATGCCACTCACTACCTTGAACAGGGTTAGCCCCGTGCTACTGTGAACAGCATTATTATACGCGACCTCAGTGAAAGACAGGAGGTCCGCCCAATTGGACTGCTGATAGTTCATGTAGCACCTCAGGTACTGCTCTACCATGGCATTCAGACTCTCTGCCTGCCCATTGGTGCTTGGATGAAAGGCCGAGCTAAGGCCCTGGGATGACCCAATGGACCGTAGGAATTCCCTCCAAACCTTAGCCGTGAACTGGACCCCTCTGTCTGAGATAATTCTTCTTGGTACTCCATGCAGGCAGTAGATGTGTTTCAGGAACAGTTTGGCCAACTGGTGGGCTGAGGGTAGTCCGCTGCAGGGTATGAAATGCACTTGTTTGGAAAATAAGTCTATTACAGTCCAGATCACCGTGTTTCCCCCACTTTTTGGCAACTCCACTATAAAGTCCATTGCGATCTCCTCCCATGGTCTTGTTGGCTCTGCTACTGATTGTAGCAGTCTGGGGGGTTCTCCTGGTCGTTTCTTCATCATGGCACAGATGGTGCAACTTTTCACATAACTGTCCACATCTTTCTTTATGCTGGGCCACTAGAACTGCCTCCATGCTAAGTGTAAAGTCTTTAGGAATCCGAAGTGGCCTGCCAGTTTAACGTCATGGCTCCTCTGGAGGATCAGGGTGCATAGGGATTCCGGGACATAGAGCTTCATCCCCTTCCATGCGAGGTCATCCCTTTTTGTCAGGATGTGTTGATTGTCTCGGAACCAGGGGTCTGCCAGCAGTTCAGTTTTGAGTTTTGCCATTAGATCACTTGTTGGCTGGTCATGCCGGTTGTGGCATTGTCATCTGGTGGTTACTTGGGCCACTATTTGGGTAAGGGGAACGATGGCATCCACTACCTGCTCCCGCTCGCATTTGTACTGGGGCATGCGGGAGAGGGCATCAGCTAGAAAGTTCCTCTCCCCTGGAATGTGCTTTAGCACAAAGTCGAAATGGTTGAAGTATTGAGCCCAATGGACTTGTTTGGGTGATAGTTTTCGTGGGGTCCTGAGGGCCTCCAGGTTTTTGTGGTCAGTCCAGATTTCGAACGGTTTCTGGCCCCCTTCCAGCAGGTGTTGCCAGGTTAGCAGTGCCCATCTTACCGCAAATGCCTCCTTTTTCCATGCTGCCCATCGTCTCTCTGTGTCCATGAGCTTGCGGGAGGTGTAGGTGCAGGGTTATAGATTTCCTTGGCTATTTCTTTGGAGTAGCACTGCTCCAAATGCCACGGCATCTGCTTGGATGAAGAAGGGTTGTTCAGGGTCATGATGCTTCAACACTGGTTCCTTCACAAACATTTATTTTAGTGTTTCAAATGCTTCTTGGCAGGTTAGGTCCCACTGTAGAGGTTGTCCCGGGTGGGGTTTCGTTCCTGGGCTCCCTGTCTTTAGGAGGTCTGTCATGGGTTTGGCAGTCTTTGCAAATCAGGGGATGAATTGCCTGTAGAAGTTCGCGAACCCTAGGAAGCTTTGTAGCTGTCTACGGGTGCGAGGGGGTTGCCAGCCTAGGACGGCTTACACTTTAGTTGGATCTATCTCTATTCCCTCATTTGACACTCGATAACCCAGGTAGTCTAGCTGTGCATGGTGGAATTCGCATTTTGACAGCTTGACATACAGGTTGGCTGCCAGAAGTTTTTCCAGTACCTGGCGGATAAGGGGTATGTGGTCATCCATGGTCTCAGTGTAAATGAGGATATCGTCTAGGTAGACAAGAACCCCCTTGTAGAGGTGCTCATGCAGCACCTCATTTATTAATTGCATGAACACTGCTGGGGCTCCCTGCAGTCCGAAAGGCATCACTTTGAATTGGAAGCTCCCTAGGGGGCAGTTGAATGCTATTTTCCACTCGTCTCCCTCCCTAATGCGTACTCGGTAGTATGCTTCTCTGAGGTCTAGTTTGGTGAAGACTTTTCCTTTGGCCAGGTGAGATAGCATGTCCTTCATGAGGGGGAGGGGGTATAGGTTGTGTACACACCCGTCATTGAAGTCTTGAAAGTCCACACACAATCTCATAGTTCCATCTTTTTTTTCTTTGAAGAGAACTGCCGCTGCGACCCGTTGTTTGGCTGGCTCGATGAACCCCCTTTCTAGGTTTTTGTCTATGTAATTGCACATTTCTTGCATTTCCCAGGGTGTCATGGCATACAGTTTGGGCTTGGGTAGTTTTGCCCCGGGGAAGATATCAATGGCGCAATCTGCCTCGCGGTGGGGAGGCAGGACGTTGCACTCGGCCTCGCTGAATACTTCTGCAAGGTCCTGATATTCCCTTGGGATCTGTTCGGTCTCTGGGGTTTTGTCAGATGTGGCTGCCAATTGTTCTGGTGTGCTCTTTTGGAGGGTTCCCTGCATGGGCGGTGTTTCTGCTTGCTGGTGTGGGAGGGGTTGGGGCCCCCTTGCTATTCTCAGTCTGTGGGTACCCCCTTGCCACCAGATGGTTGGTCCCCACTTGTCTAGCCAGGAGAGTCCCAGTATGACTGGATCTGTCATTTTGGGGGCTATTACGAGTTGAATTATTTCCCAGTGATCCGCTAGCTCTAGCCTCACTGGTTCGGTCAGGTGAGTGGCATAGGCTCCCCCCATTAGGGACCCATCAACCTGTTTGAACCGGATTGGGTGGGTCAATCTTTTTGCTCTGATCCCCAGTTTCAGGACTGTGGTTAGGTTGATCAAGCATCTAGTGCAGCCTGAGTCTATCAGAGCTTGAAAAGCCCCCTGGGTCCCCATTTTTGGGACTGTGAGGCGTATTGGGAAAATGAAAGGGTGGACTGGTCCCCTTACCATTGGGTCATTTTTGCCCTCATCCTCGCTGTCATAGGATTCTGGTGACTGGTCATTGTTGCCTGGGGTTTCCCCCCCTTCGGCTGGGGGGCCCTCCGGGACATGTTGGTGGCCCGTTTGCGGCCTCGTTCCAGTTGTGCCCTGGGTGGTGGCTTTGGCCTAGTCCTTGGGGCTGGGGTCGTGCATGCAGATGCCATGTGGCCCTCCCCCCCCACATCTGTAGCACTTCAGCAAACTTCGAGGGAGGGCTTGTTTTCGGGTCTGCCGTGGTGCTGTGGTTCCCCATTGGCTGGGCGGTTTCAGGTTGGGTTGCCCTCTCTCCTTCGTGTCTGGTTGCTTTCTCATGTTGTTGGCACGCAATCCACTGTCAACTTTTATTGCTACTCAGAACCACTCAGAGAGCTGGTTTGGGATGTCCCAGTAAGCGGTTACTTGGGCAATTTGCTTGTCCAGGCTTGTTCTGAAAAAGTGCACTAGCAACCGCTCTGGCAAAGGGGGTAGCCTCCCAATGACTCTCCTAAATTCGTGGATGTGCTCTTTAATGGGACGGCCCCTCTGCTTTAGATAGCTGAGCTCATCTTCTGCATACGAGTCTTCATCCGCCTCCTCGAATCTGGCCTCTAGCAGTCGTAGGAAGTCATCTGCGTCTTGCAGTTGGGGGGCTCTTCTCTTGTGGAGGGCTGCTAGCCATTCCCTTGCTTCCTCCTCTAGCCCCTCTGCGATGGTATTCACCATGGCTCTGGGGGATGGGTAGAGGTGTCCATAACATTCTAGGTGGATGTCAGCTGAGTCCAGGAATAGAGCTAGCTGGTCTGAGTCCCCATCAAACTTTACTCTGAACTGGGGTGGTTCATTCAGCACTGCTCCTCTCTCCCCCTGTTGGCCTCTGTATGCTTGCATTTGCTGTAGCTGGCCCTCTTCCTCAGATCTAATTTGGAGGGAGAGGGGGATTTGTCTGCCCTGGGCAGCCTGCCTGCTGCATGGAAAAGACACTGGGTGCAGCCTCCTTCTGATGGGTGGAGAAGGGGGGCTGTGTTCCTGTCTGCTTCTCCTCACTTCAAAGGGATCCACTGCTCCTCCCCTCTCCTTTGGCCTGCATGATGGCCCCTCATCGGGAAGGGTGGCCTGGTCAAATTCCTCCCTCGGCTGTTCTCTGGAACTCCCCAGGGGCTTTGGGAGCCTGGCTTGTTTCCAGTCCAGCCTCCACTCCACTCTTCCCAGCTCACTCAGGGGCTTCCCCTTTTTGTGGGCATTGGGGTGGGGGAACTCAACCTCAGCTGCTTTAGAGATTAACTCCCACAAATACTCATCTCTTTTTGCTTCTGCTGCAGGAGCAGGCATCTGAGCTTTGATGTCTGAGGGACGCTGCACTCTGGCTGCAATCAGGCTCTCTTCAGATAGCCTGTCTTCGGCCATGGTTACCTGATGTGTCCAATATTTCTCTCCCATGCTCTCAATTGATTTCTAATTATATCCTCATCTCTGTCTTCCTCTAATAAATAGTTATACAGCTTGGCCAACGCTTTTTTCCCTGGTCCCATCAAAATTTTGTCTAATCCATTATATCCTAATTCTAGGCCATACTCTTCTTTATCTTTCTGGTATCTTGATTTTATTTGCAGATAAGTCCACCAATCTAAAGTTATACCTTGGTCTCTCAGGGCTTCATTAGATTTAATATTTTCCCCTCCATCGACAATGTCTTTGTATCTGCACAATTTCTCCATTCCCCACCTGTTGGGGTAAATCATTGCCTCTACCGTGGAAAGCCAGTTTGGGACTTTTGAATAGTATCTCTGCCTGATTCCCACCCATGTTTGTATTAGGGAGTCTCTAATTTTATGCCTGTGGAAATAGGTTTTCTTTTTATTGTCTTTGTCCCATAGATATGCATGCCACCCTTTCTGTAGGTCATGTCCTTCTAACACTAAGATTCTCTTATTCTCCAAGGTGATCCAATCCTTTATCCATATCAGCTTTGCTGCTCTGTAATACATTTCCCAATTTGGGAGTCCAAATCCTCCCACATTCCTTTTTTCTTGTAGAATTTTAAGTGAGATCCTTGATTTTTTTCCCTCCCAAACAAATTCCCTAACGGTCTTATTTAATTCTGAAAAAAAAAAATTCTTTAAAATTACTGGTAAATTTTGATATAAAAATAAGATCTTGGGGAGGATGCTCATCTTAATTGCCGCAATTTTGCCAATAAGTGATAATTTGATCTTTTTCCATCTATCCAGATCTTGTTTTAATTTATTAATTAATGGAGTATAATTGTCTTCTTTTAGAGATGAGCACCTTTTGGTTAGCCAAATTCCTAAGTATTTTATTTTTGGGACAACTTGTAGGCCCAAGGTTTTTTCTATCTCTTTCTTCTGCATCTCAGTTACATTCTTAGTAAGTATTTTGGTTTTAGATTTGTTCAATTTAAAGCCTGCCACCTCCCCGTATTTACCCAATTCCTCTAATACTTTTTGTCCAGATATTAATGGGTCTTCTAATATTAACGCCACGTCATCCGCAAAGGCTTGCGTTTTATAAATCTCTTTTCTAATTTTTAGGCCTTTGATTTCCTCGTTGTTTCTAATGTTTCGTAGCAAAACTTCCAGAGCCAAAATGAATAATAGCGGTGACAAAGGGCAGCCTTGCCTTACACCTTTCTTAATTTGAAAAATTCTTGTCCTGTCACCATTTACTAAAATGCTCGCCCTCTGATTATCATAGATAGTTTTTATCATTTTTTCGAAGTTTTGCCCGAATCCCATTATTTTAATTTGCTTGGTCATAAAATTCCAGTTTAGATTATCGAATGCCTTTTGGGCATCCAAAAAAACTAAGGCCAGCTGCTTTTCTGGATGTTCTTCGTAGTATTCTAGAGTATCTAATACAATTCTCAAATTGTCCCTAATTTGTCGTCCCGGGAGAAATCCATTTTGGTCTTTATGAATCCAATTATTTAATATTTTTTTGGTTCTTTCTGCCATTATACACATAAATAGTTTGTAATCAGTGTTTAGAAGTGAGATCGGTCTATAATTTTGAATTTTTTTTGGGTCAGCACCTTCTTTCGGCAGTAGTGTAACATGGGCTTCCCTCCCTCCCTATCTCTCCTGTAACAAGATTGAACTGTAGCATAGGTCCACCAATCTAGAATAGTGTTCGCCCAACAGTGGAAAGGAAAAGAGATACCAGCTAGTGTCCAAATTATATACAAAGTATTAGAGTGTGCTGAGGTGGATAGAATGACGTATATGTTGAAAGAAAAAGAGGATTCTGAATTTTTTCAAAGTTGGGACAGTTGGTATCGGTGGTTGAATAAAAGAATTGAGATGAAGTGAGGGCCTATGTTAATATGAAGAGAGATATAGATTGAAAGATAATTGTATGAAAATCACATTTGGGGATTACTTACCTTATTCTGTGTTGTGGGCATAATTTTTTACCAATGAGGGCAGGAACAATATCTGCCGGGATAGATGTGTTTGTATGGGGTTTTTTTTTATGTTTAGTGTTATGAATGGGGGATGTATGGTTTTTGTTTGTATGTATAAACAATGTTTTTGTCTTGTGTTGATTATAATTTGAAAAAATTAATAAAATTTATTTTATAAAAACTAATCCCACATAGATTTACGTTCCCCTATGACCCTGTCTCTCCCCCTCCTCCCTGGCCGTGTCATAAATCACACTCTCCAATTAACCACTTTGGCTGGCTGTGAAACCCAAAACTCTCCTACTGATTGTGGTAACCAAAACATCTGTGGAATGTAGTGTCAGTTAGGGAAATCAATCAGCTCCATCAGTTCTCCCTTCCTCCTGCTCATGGCAACTTGAAAGCTTTGCAAGTTGACATATTGTTCCTGGAGATGGGACAGAATGCAAAATAAACAGCCCATTCCATCTTTATAGTGCTTTATCATGCTTCTTACTGTGCAATTATCTGTGACATTTTTAAAAATGTGGGCCCTTTCCAAAGTTTCCCTTTGGTTAGTTTTGTTGTGACTCCGACCCCCGAGCCTGTCTTATCGGAGGGAGAAGACTCCGAAAGTGAAGGAGAGGAGTTGGCCAGGCCTCCCTCTCCAGGACCCTCCTCTCTGGCAATGCCTCAGGTGTCTTCTGAAGGAGAAGAGATAGGCCAGGAGCCAGGCACTTCTGAGCAGCCACAGTTAGACAGCGACAGAGATAAGTCTTGGCTGGATCCCTGACAGCGTCAGAAAGACAAGCGCGTGCAGCAGAGAAGGAGACATGCCAGAGATTAAGCTGAGTCACTGGACCACACCCCACAGGGGATAAAAGGGGGTGTGGTGGCCATTCAGGTTTTGTGATGGACAAAACTGAAAGCTAGCAAGTCATTCTGCATTTCTGGAACTTTGTTATATGCTCTGCTTGGACTGATTTTTTGGACTGGACTTAACTATTCTTTGGCTTTTGTGGACTTTGATGTTTTCGGTCAGAGGAGATAAACCTCCCTTTGTAAGTAAAGACTGTTGGCAAGCAGCCACTGGGTTGCTGCCAATTCTGTTATCAAAGGAAATTCTTGTCTGCTGGTTTATTTTAACTCTTGGTCGACTGCTGGTGTGCATGTGTGAGACGGGGACAGAACAAGTTTGATCACAGTTTATTCAATTAACTTAATTTACTAAGATCGCTGGGTACAGATTGTGATGAAAACTTTGAAATTAATGGGTTGGTTTGAGGGTCAATGTGTGGCCTGCGGCTTCTGCCCACAACTACAAGTAGTCCTTGATTTACAACTTCTGGAGGTGAGTTCAGTGGCTAAAAGCGAGCCTGGCCTGGGAGCAGGTGGTGATGATGTCACCGAAGCTAGTCCACTTGTCTCCTTGGTTGGTGGGGCATCAGCACTTAGTCGAGGGCTGCCAGGGGGAGGTGGGGAATCTGAACAAGGGTGGCGCTCCCTGAGAGAAGGCCCTTTGGTTGCCTCTCACACGAGGAGACGGGATGCTATAAAGCCTCCGCAGCTTTGTGTGGTGCTACCCAGCTGCCTCGGGAGTGAGGAGGACTAAAGAGGCCAGCCAGCAGGCCAAAGGTTCAGGCCAAAGCATTGCTTGCTTTGCTCTCCCACCTCTGCTCTTGCAAGTTTCGCTGCCTTTTCTCTTCCAGCGCGGCCCTCTCGATATTTGAGACTGCGGCTCCCTATATGGGAAAGCTGGCTGTGGGAGGAAGAGAGGCCGGGTGAGCCAGACCCAGATGCTTCGCGGCTTCCCTCGTCCCAGAAGCTCCAACCTTGCATGCTCCCCTTTCTGCTTAGTTGCTCTTCTTTGCAGTTTTTCCAAAGTCTCAACATCTTTTTTGTAATGTGGTGACCAAAAGTGGATACAGTATTCGAGGTGTGGCCTTACTAAGGCTTTATAAAGCAGTACTAATACTTCATGTGATTTTGATTCTATGCCTGTTTATACGACCAAGGATTGTATTAGCTTTTTTGGTTGCTGCCGTACACTGGTGGCTCATATTTAAGTGATCGTCCACTAGGACTCCAAGATCCCTCTCACAGTTACTGTTTTTGAGCCAGGTTTTGCCTAATCTGTACTTGTACCTTTGGTACAAGGTACCATAACAAGTGAGAGGGATCTAGGAGTCCTAGGGGACCACCACTTAAGTATGAGCTAGCAGTGTTGTCAGGATAAATGTCTAATTCTCCCAGGCAGGGGCTGGCACCTCCCCATATCCCATCATACCCCCTTACCTCAGACTCCTCCCCTGGTGTATAAAAGGGTCCTACACGTGGGCATCCAGCAGTTCCAGATGTGTGCCTGCAAAGACAAGACAGAGGTCAGTGACCTTTACCCTGAATTGGGCCTAGGAGGACTCCAGGCCTAGAATAAAGAATCAATGAAGAGATACCATTGTCTCCTGTGAGTTATTGGGTTAGATCCATCCAGCATTAACAAATTGGCAGCAGAGGATGGTTGCTCATAACTCTAAAGAATGACCGAACAAGCCGTTCACTCTGATAAGAAGAGCAGAGTAAACACCAGGGCATTCACCAAGAGGATGGCTGCTCAACTGACACCCAAAGGTGCCATGCCAAGAGCCACCCCAGCTGAAAGTGGACAGGACATCGAGCCGGGCCCACTCCTCTGTAAGGAGAGACCACGGGAGGAAGCAGATGACCATGAAAGAGAAGAGCCACGAGCAGAAGACGAACTGAGAATGGCCCTGCTGAAAATGATGGAAGCGCCCATCAGCAATGGAGAGCTCATCACGAAACTCCAAGGCCTCCTAGAAATCCATGGAGCAGCGATGAGCACCCAAGAACAGGACCAAGAAGACGCCAGCCTGGCAAGGGAAAGGGATTCCCTCGCAGAGGCCCTGGACATAGAGGGGCTCAGTTTTGCGCCAATTTCCCGGTGGCCATCTTGGAATGGCCAGCAACCAATGGGAAGCCGGGATTTGAATCCAATGGCGGGAAACAGCCAAGGCCCCAAAACAAATGGGGAGCATCCAGAAAACAACTGCAATAGACAAGTCCAAGTAAATCAGAACTTGCCTAGCGTGCTCGAGATAGAGAAAGCAATAGAGACTCTAGCGGCAGCCTTTGGCTCCACATTCAAGCCTCCCGCACCAACCGCAAGCCGCAAGGAAAACCTCGAGGGCCAAGAAGGCACCAGAGTGACCACCGGCTACGAGACACCAACCCTATCACTACAAAAGGGGGCAACGTGCTTCCACGACGAACAAGAAACCCCGACCGCCTATGGAGCAGAACAAAGGCAGGACTCAAACTCACCACCCGCCTCACTAACTATGAGGGATCCAAGAGAAGAAAGATGCGCCAGCTGCCTACCTGCTCCGCCAGGCTTCTCCAACCGACCAGGGGCCAGCACATCCGGATCAGGACCAGCCATCACCGCCACCACTGCCGCTGCGCCACCGATCCTCAAAAGTCCTCGACTTATGACCGCTTCGATCCCGAGCCTCCAGCCATTCTTTGCCGGGGACTACACAGCCCAGCAGCGACTTCCAGGGTCCCACGACGCATCCAGACCCACCAGGGGTGAGTCAAGCGCTCCACCAGCAGGCCTAGGCCTAGGCCTGAAAACTGCAGCCATGAGCTCCCCTCTGGATGGCCTCCAGCATGAAATGGGCCTCACACATGCCCAGACGCCACCTGCAGGAAGAGAAGGGAGGAACATAGAGTTAAGTCAGAACATAGAGACAAGTCAGTACAGAATAGCCATTCCCATGCCATATTGTGAGTTCCCTCACTCACAAAACCATGGACAGCTACCCTCTGTAAGTAACCATTCTAACAATTCTGGGGCTTTACCTGTCAACTTTCCCAAACTGCAAATAGATGGAAAAAATCTTCTAGAGTGGAGTCAACAGCTGCAGATAGTTTTTATGAAAGAAAACTTACTTTTCCTAGTATCAGATCCACCCCAGAAACCCTGGACTTTTGAAATTGACTATAACCACCACAGGGCTTTTTGTATTTTGTTAACCAGTATTTCTCCAACTTTGTACCCAAGCATAGGGAATCACATGACAGTGCATGAAGTGATACAAAAACGTTATAACCTTTTTTACAGCAGAAGTAGAGCAACCACAACTAGGATTTCCAGAGAATTCCATTCTGCCAGACTTAGACCAGGGGTCCCCATGAGTGAACACCTGTTAAAACTTAACACAACCAGGACTGAATTAATGCATAGGGGTGAAGCAATCACTGAGGAGAGTATGATGAGTATAGTCATAAACTCTTTAGACAGTAGCCGGGACAACTTTGTGATGCAATTGGACAGCCTCAGTCTAGAACACTTAACATTAGACACACTCACTAACCGCCTTATTGCAGAGGATAATTTAAGGAGGGACCGCCACATGTCAAGAAGGGACCCCAGACCCACCAAAAGGGTTGAGTTCCAGGACAGGGGAAAGGTTGCCCCAGAGTGTTTTTCCTGTGGGTCCAGGAATCATTTAAGGAGGGATTGCCCCAGAGGTGATAGGGACAGGGGATATAGAGAGAGACGGTCACCAGACCGCAGACATTTCAGGGAACGGGGACGTGGGTGGTCACCCAACCCTAGAAAAAGCAGTGAACGCAGGGATGCTTCCAGAGATAGCAACCCAGGGACCATGTACGGCTTCAGGCATGGTAAAGCAGACTCCAAGCAGGGGACAGATGAGAACATGTGGCTTCTGGATTCAGGAGCCACTAATCATACAACACACAACCCCAATCTATTCACCTCCCTCGTAGAGACAGACTTCAAGATCAGAATGGCTAACCAGAGCACAGCCAAGGTCATAGGGAGAGGGAATGTACATATACCAGGGGTTGGAAAAATAGAGGGGGTACTGTACGTACCAGAAATACCCCACAATGTCTTAGCCATCACAAAGCTCACAACAGACACAGACACAGAGGTAACATTCAAGGAAGGCAGGGTACAGATACTCAACCAAGGAAAAAGGGTTGGCAAGGTAACCACACATGATGGATTACCGTACTTTACACCCAGTGAGAACAGCGAGAGAAGTATAAACACAAGCATCACCCATGACCAGGGGGAAGACACTGAAACTAGAGGGGGACCCCAGGAGGAAACAAACACTGTGTCACCAGGCAAAAACAAGGTATCCGTGGGAAAACCCATCCACGACAATTGTGCCCACCTCCTTCACAGAAGGCTAGGACATATCAGTTTCCCGGTTGTAGAAAAAATGCTAGGATGTACAGAGGGTTTGAAAGTAAAGGACTACAAAAATTATTTGGAGTGTTCAGTGTGTAAATCTTCAAAAATTAAGGTCAAAGCGAGGCCCAAAAGGTCAGAGCGCACAACTGACCACCCATTTCAGCTAGTACACATGGATTTAGTGGGACCACTGAGACCTTCCATTGGACACAAGAAAAGGTTTTTCCTAACCATAGTAGACGACTACAGCAGGTATGGCTATGTGTACTCTCTCAAGCATAAAAATGAGATATTCCAAAGGTTCAAAGACTTTTATAAAAGGGTGGAACTACAACATGGGGTGAAAATCAAACAGATAATGACTGACTGGGGCACAGAATTCATGGCCAAGGACTTTGCAAAATGGTTAAGGGAGAGGGGCATATTGCATTTTAGCTCCACCCCTTTTTCCCCATTCCAGAATGGGGTCTTAGAACGAAAAAACGGACTACTCCAAACAATGATGAGGTGTGTTTTGGAGGACGCTGGAATGAACCAATCATTCTGGTCAGAGGCACTACACTATTCAAATTACACACTAAACAGGTTGTGGTCAAGCTCAATCAATAAAACCCCATACGAACTAATGTACAATAGAAAACCCAACCTAGCCCACCTACACGTATTTGGTGCCCCAGCTGACGTCCACATTCCCCGACAGCTAAGGAAGAAGGGAGAAAAGGTGTCAAAAAGACTAAGGTTCATGGGCTATGAGCCTGGGACAAAGGGATTCAGATTTGTGGACTGCAATAACAAATTCATTGTCAGCGTCTCACCGCTGACATAGAAAGGAAGATAAGCCCTGGACTTTTGCCTGCTAAATCCCTTTGAAGCTCGGTCTCCATGGAAATGAAGCGGGGGAGGGGGACATTCCTGTGAAATGACGAGACAAGAAGTCAGGAGAATGACTTGGAAGATAGCCAATGAGAAGCAGATAATTGGGGATCGGAAAGGGAGGGATTGGGGGGGCAAAAGGTCAGTCTTGTCTGCATCGAGTCATGATCCGGTTGCTGTGCTCGAATAAAGAGAAGATTTCCTTAAAGATTGGCAGTTTGGAAATTCATTTATTTTGAGATAGCATCGAAGTCTGACATTCATTGTATCCAGGTCTGCAGAATTCCATGAGCACTCGAATTGGTCAAAGCTCCACTGCAATGACATTTTCCTTGGCAGAGACATGCAACCACATAACCAAAGCGACAAAGAACTGACCACCAGGGGGCCAGAGGAAACTGAAACAGACAGACCCAAACACCAAGAACTGAAAGCCGAGGAATGGAAAGAAGGACATCCCACACTGAACCTAGATAGCCTCACCGAAAAAGAAGCTGAATGCCTGCATGAAGCAGATACGCCTTCAGACAGACCAACTAGATCCAGTAGGAACAAGTTACCAAAGAGACTAGAGGACTACGTCATGTCCATACACACAGAGCATTTCACACCCAGTTCCTACGAAGAGATACTCGGCCTCCCCCAGGAAGAGAGGGAAAGGTGGAAACAAGCCATGGAAAAGGAGATGGAGAGCCTCCGAGACCTACAGGTATACTCGCCAGCTCAAGCACCTGAGAACAAAAAGCCAATTGGGACCAAGTGGGTGTTCAAAGTCAAAACACTCGAAGACAACAAGCTGTACAGGTCAACAATAGGCTCGCTACTCTACATCGCCAACTGGACGAGGCCTGACATCGCTCTGGCCGTCAATCTACTGTCCAGACACGTGAGCAAGCCCACTGTCCTGCACTGGGATGCCATAAAAAGACTGCTCAAGTACCTGAAATACAGTGCCAATGCCCAGCTGTGCCTCGAACCAGACCTGTCTGTGAAACCCAAGTTAACCTGCTATGCAGACGCTGACTGGGCCGGGGATGCCAAAAGCAGAAAAAGCACTTCCGGGTACGTAGTCTTCTTAAACAATTGCCCTATACATTGTTATATGGGAAAACAGAAGCTGGTGGCCACTTCTACCACCGAAGCCGAATTCGTCTGTTTATCAAAAGCCGCAAATAACCTAGTGTGGTTTGATGATTTACTTACTGACATCTGGGCCGAACCAACATACCCCATAGTCATACATGAAGACAACAAGACAGCTATAGAAATATCAAAAGCAGATGCCGTGGGACAGAGATCAAGGCACATAGACATAAAATATAAACACGTTAGGCAATTCTCAGAAATGGGGTTCATTAAAGCCATGTACTGTGACACTGAACAACAAACAGCAGACATACTTACAAAGCCACTACCTCAAAAGCAACACGCATATCTCACATCAAAAATATGTGTATATATGTAGATCATGTGTTTTATGTACCTAACATGTATGTTCACAGATATCATATGTCCGCCGTTAATTAGACATTTAGAGGGGGATTTGTCAGGGTAAATGTCTAATTCTCCCAGGCAAGGGCTGGCACCTCCCCATATCCCATCATACCCCCTTACCGCAGACTCCTCCCATGGTGTATAAAAGGGTCCTACACGTGGGCATCCAGCAGTTCCAGATGTGTGCCTGCAAAGACAAGACAGAGGTCAGTGACCTTTACCCTGAATTGGGCCTAGGAGGACTCCAGGCCTAGAATAAAGAATCAATGAAGAGATACCATTGTCTCCTGTGAGTTATTGGGTTAGGTCCATCCAGCATTAACAAGTGTGCTGCAGCTGCCAAAAAAGCCAGTGCAGTTGGGGCTGCATCAACAGAGGGATAGCATCAAGATCACAAGAAGTGATAGTACCACTTTATACTGCACTAGTGAGGCCACACTTATAATATTGTGTCTAGTTCTAGTTGCCATGATACAAAAAAGATGCTGAGACCCTAGAAAGAGTGCATAGAAGAGCAAAAAAGATAATGGGTCTGGAGGCTAAACCATATGATCAATGGATAAGGGAACTACGTACATCTAGCCCGGGTGTCAGCAACCCGTGGCTCTGGAGCCGCATGCAGCTCTTTCGTCCCCCTGCTGTGGCTCCCTGTCAGCTGAACCCACCACTGGCTGGCCCCGCCCCTCACCCTCCCCTCCCAGTCACTCCTTGCCTAGTCTGAAAAGGTAAGGGCGACAACGTGGGATGGAGACTTGCTCCATATTCCAGTGGGAGCGAAGCAACCCTGTACTTGCCTCCTCTCATGGGCACTTCTTCTGGCCCTTGTTGGTGCTGCACGCACCTCGGTCGCTTGGGGAGATGTGCAACTTGCTCTCCGCCCCGAGACACTTGCCTGGCCTGGCTGCGGCCGATGCTCCATGTCATAATGGACTCCAGGAGGAGGAGGGGATGCAGTCTCCCCCATTGTGAAGCATGCTAAATTTAACTGTGCTGCGCAAGGCGGAGAACACGTTGCACATCTCCCTGAGTGACTGAGGTGCGCGCAGCACCAACAAGGGCCGGAAGAAGCGCCTGCGACATGAGGCAAGTACAGAGACAGAGAGAGAGGGACAGAGAGAGAGGGGGAAAGAGAGAGAGGAAGAGATGGGGAAGAGAGAGAGAGGGAGGGAAAGTGAGAGAGACACAGAGAGAAAGAGAGATAGAAGAGAAAGAGGGGGAAAGAGAGGGAGGGAAAGAGACAGAGAGAGAGAAAGAGAGAGGGGGGAATGTGAGAGAGGGTGGGAAAGAGAGAGAGAAAGAAAGAGATAGAAAGAGACAGAGGGAGGGAAAGAGAGAGAGAGAGAGAGGGAAAGAGAAAGAGAGAGAGAGAGGGAGGGAAAGAGAGAGACAGACAGACACAGAGACAGACACAGAGAGAGACAAAGAGAGAGACAGACAGTCATGTGACTGGATGGGAGTGAGTGACGTCGAGTTGCCCATGCCCACCCAGGTTTTGTGGGTCCCATTTTTTTATTTTCTGTGGGAAATGGGTCCAAATAGCTCTTTGAGTGTTTAAGGTTGCAGACCCCTGATCTAGCCTAATGAAGAGAAGGATTAGGTGTGACAGGATAGCTGCCTTCCAGTACTTGAGGAGCAGTCACAGAGAAGAGGGGGTTGACTTTCAATATTCTCCAAAGCACCTGATGGCAGGACAAGAAGCAATGGGTGGAAGCTTATCAGAGAGAGATCCAACCTGGAACTTAGGAGAAATTTTCTGACAGTGAAAACAGTTAATCAGTGCAACAGCTTGCCTCCTGGAGTTGTGGGTGCTCTATTGCTGGAGATTTTAAAGAAAAAAACTGGACATCCATTTGTTCAGGATGGTATAAGGTCACCTGCCTTGGGCAGGTGGTTGGACTAAAAAACCTCTAAGTTCCCTTCCAGCTGTATGATTCTATGTTCAATGTTTAATCTATGTTGATTGCTAGAGGTCCTTTTTGAGCTTTCATGGCTAATTCTCATTTGAAGATTGAAAGTGAATACCTAGGTATTTCAATGATTAACTGTCATAGCCATTAACTTATTGTAGCTTGATGGTTATCCGAGCATCTTCTGAAAAGGACCAAAACTTTTATTTTGGGGGAGTTGGACTAGAAGACATCCAAGGTCTCTTCCAGCCCTATGATTCTATACCATTTGCCACTCCCCAGTCACATGACTGTATGTTGGGTGCTTGGTAACCGGCCCACATTTATAGCCGTTTGCAGCATCATGTGACTGTGTTTTATGATGATTTTGGCAGAAACCAGCATTTACTTCTGGTTTTCAGCAAAACCAGCCAACAGTGAACCACTGCTTCATTTAACGACTGCGGCAGTCGCTTTATGGCTGCTCCAAAAAAGTTTGTAAAATCAGATTGGTCATGTGGGTGTCCCATATTATGTCTGTCATGACTTATGACCATGATGGGCAGGCTTCATTTCAGTCATAAGTCAAAGACTACCTATATAGTAGAAGAATTCAAACCTTTCTCCTATTTGTCTATTATACAAAGAGTTTACACAAAGTTTTCCAACCATAGGAACTTTAACATATGTGAACTTCTGTGGAGTTGCCCAGAATTCCCCAGCCAGTATGACATTCCATGCATCTGAGGAAGGGTACTGTAGCTCATGAAAACATATGCCTTTTAATAACATTTGTTACTTGGAAAAGGTGCTACCAGATTTCTCCTGATCTTTTGCTACCTTACATGGTTCTCCTCTTACAGGATCACGTTATAAAAATATAGGAAATGAATCCATTTACAATATCCTAAGTAAATTCCTAAAATAATGAATGATAGAAAAAAAAGTCAGGTTTCACTTAAGGATTCATAGCACAATTTTTACAAGATGGTAATCACTACCTTCAACACATACTTATTCCATTTTACCTACATCATTTTAAAAAGAATTCATATACTGTACAATAACAAACTTGGGTGGTCTCTGCTTACCAGTTTAGAAAAGGAAACCACAAAGAACAAATACTGTTTTGTACACTATCTACTGCTACTTGTTCTTAAAGCTGTCCTGAAGAGAAATGGATATAGCCCAACAGTAAACAACAAACAAAACCAAAAGATAAGAAGAAGGAAGAGATAATCAAAATGGATGAAACAGATCAAGCTGACAATATATTTAGAGACTTGAAAATAGAATTGAATAAGCAGGTAGACATTCTTGAAGTGAGGACAGAGACACTCACAGGCATAGTGAAGATCTGGCAGTGAGAGGCAGAGGTAGAAGAGGGAACACTTAGACCAAGAAAGAATGATACAGGGAGACATAAAACTTCAAAGGAGGAGAATGGAAAGCATGCCAAAAAATCAATAAGAATTGATATACTAAAATGAAAGAGAGAAGATGGGTAGAAATAGAATGCTCACCAATATAAGATATGTGCTATCAAGATTTATTTATTTATTTATTTTATTTATTTATTTGTTTCCATTTCTATACCGCCCTTCTCCAAATAGGACTCAGGGCGGTGAACAGCCAAAGTAAAAAACAGAACATACAAAATTTAAAAACAGTTTAAAATAATTAAATATTTTGGCCGTAAATTAAAACAATCCAATTTAAAATCAATTTAAAATTTAACTCAAGCCAACCCAGCTAGTTGAAATAAATAGGTTTTCAGGGCCCAACGAAAAATCCGGAGGTCTGTTATTGTACGTATCTCTGGAGGGAGGTTGTTCCAGAGGGTGGGTGCCGCCACAGAGAAGGCTCTCCCCCTGGGGGTCACCAGCCGACATTGTCTGGCGGACGGCACCCTGAGGAGGCCCACTCTGTGCGAGCGTATTGGCCGGTGGGAGGCTACTGGTGGCAGAAGGCGGTCTCGTAAATACCCCGGCCCTAAGAATACCCCTTACCTTAGAATAGAGGTAAGAATTAGAAAGAGGGAAAATATTGTTATGTATTGCTGCATCTGAAAGATATCGGCCTGGCCACTCTCCAAGCCTGATAAAGGTCGGTAATTGTGAACTATATTGAAAGACTGTGGGAGAGGAAAGACTTTGCTGGAGAGGAATTCACTGTAAATTAAATAAAAGGGTTTTTTTGGGATGAGGACTCGGCTTCGTGTTGCTGGGAAAGCCTAGGTCAGTATACTAACTAACTAGTTAAATTTTAAATTGATTTTAAATTGGGTTGTTTTAATTTACGGCCACAATATTTAATTATTTTAAACTGTTTTTAAATTTTGTATGTCCTGTTTTTTACTTTGGCTGTTCACCGCCCTGAGTCCTATTTGGAGAAGGGCGGTATAGAAATTGAAATAAATAAATAAATAAATAAAATAAATAAATAACGGCCCAGAGGCATCACTTCTGCGACACACTCATCGATTCGAGGTGTACCCGATGCCTGATGAGCTTAGCAAAAGGTGCCAGTTTAGGGGTGAGGGTGAAAAAACTGTCAAGGCCCATGCGATTTGAGCAGGTGGATGGATTGCTGTTGGGTGGGGCCCTGGCTACACATATCACAGAATGGGTAAAGCTGGAGTTCAGCCAGCATTGGGAACTGATCCGCTTTCTAGTGGTCCCAAAAATGACTGAGGAAGTAATCCTGGGTGTCGTGTGGCTGGATAAGTGCGGCCCAACCATCTGGTGTGGGGGTGGGGTGGGGTGTTGACACCTGCATATAGGAGTCAGCCCTAACCCACTGGTGCATGAACAACTGCCGTCAGGGGGATTCAGTACAATGTCAAACTTGAGTCCTGAGGTTGTAGAGGCCAAAGCTGCGGGAGACGCAATGGCCTTCCCAGCAGTATACAGAGATCTAGCTGAAGTTTTCAGTGAGAAGGAGTGTGATGTCCTTCCTCCCCACCATCCAACAGACTGTGCTATAGAAATACAACCAGGGGCCAGGTTACCAAAACCAAAAATGTATTCTATGACCCCCAAAGAGTTGGAGGAAATGAAACGATATATAGAAAAGAACCTAGAAAGAGGATTCATACAACCAGCTACATCCCATATCATGGGCCTGATCTTTTTCAGGGAAAAGAAGGATGGGGGCCTGTGCTTGTGCATAGACTTCTGGGGAATTAATGACATGTGCGTGGCGCACGTGTACCCTCTCCCCCTTATGAAGGACATGCTGGCCCGCTTGGCTGAAGGACGTATCTTCACCAAGCTGGACCTAAGGGAGGTCTACTATCGGGTTCGAATCAAAGAAGGTGATGAGTGGAAGACAGCATTCAATTGCCCATTGGGTAGCAACCAATTCAGGGTAATGCCCTTTGGTTTACAAGGGCCCCTGGCAGTGTTCATGCAGTTGATCAATGAGATCTTGCATGAACACTTATACAAGGGGGTGCTTGTCTACCTGAACAACATCCTGATTTACACCAAGTCCATGGACGAACACGTCCGATTGGTACTCATGGTCCTGAGAAAACTACTGGAGGCAAACCTATATGTCAAGTTAACGAAATGCGAGTTCCACAAGACGTGGTTGGACTACCTGGGTTACCTAGTGTGCTGGGAGGGGGTAGAGATGGACCCAGCCAAGGTGCAGGCAGTGCTGGACTGTCAGGCCCCCCAAACCCGAAAACAATTGCAAAGCTTCCTAGGCTTTGCAAACTTCTACCGCCAGTTCTTCCCATCATTTGCCAAAGTGGCCCTCCAGCTGACAGACCTTCTGAAAACCAAACACCTCACTGGGAGGCCTCAGCCAGGTCACCCATTACAGTGGACAATGGCGTGTCAGCAAGCCTTTGAAAACCTGAAGGCATTATTTGCTAGGGAGCCAGTGCTGAGACACCCAGATCCCGCAAAACCTTTTGTGGTTCAGGCCAATGTTAGCGATGTGGCTGTGGGGGCTGTTCTCTTACAAGCCAATGGGGGGGGGAACCTACACCTCTCGCAAACTGAATGAGACTGAACGGCGATGGGCTATATGGGAGAAAGAGGCCTTTGCAGTCCAGTGGGCCCTGATGACATGGAGACATCTACTGGAGGGGGGGTGGGGTCCCATTCGAGGTGTGGACCAATCATAAGGCCCTCCAAACCCCATGCAAATTCTCACCCAAAGAAGTCCAGTGGGCGCTGCATTTTAGGCAGTTCAATTTTGCATTGAAGTAGATCCCAGGGGGGAGGAATTTCCTGGCTGATGCATTATCCAGTAAGCCACAGTATAACAGCATCAGGGAGGACATGGTACACGCCATGGTGCCAACGCTGCAACATGTGGCTCACTTGGCCACTCAGACCCAGGGACGATCCTGACATAGGGAGGGGTTGGACGATATAACCCAGTCCATACAAACACCCCTGCTCACCAACCCCTGGTTCCAAGCAAACCAGCAGCTACTCACGCAGCGGAATGGACTGGCTTGAAAAGGGTCCAAAATATATGTTCCCGACACCCAGCGCATGGCTGTACTGCAACAGTGCCATGATGCCCGGTCTGCTGGACATTTTGGGTTCCTGAAAACTCTCCACTTGACAAACCGGCAGTTTTGGTGGCCTCAGATGAAATGGGACTTGGAGGACTACATTTGGAACTGCACCATCTGTGCCACCATGAAAAAGCAGTCGGGGAAGCCTCCCAGCCTCCTACAGCCTGTGGCGAACCCCATCTGACTATGGGAAGAATTGGCCATGAACTTCATTATGGAACTTCCAGAAAGCCGTGGTAACACTGTGATCTGGACAGTAATCAACCTTTTTTTCGAAGCAAGCCCATTTCATGGCCTGTCCCACCCTCCCGTCGGCCTGAAAACTAGCAAAACTGTTCATTGCCCACATTTATTGCCTGCACGGTGTACCATGGAGGATCGTCTCCAATCGGGGGGTACAGTTTACTGCTAAGTTTTGGTGAGAAATCTTGAAAATGGTGGGGTCCTCCTAAGGCCTCAGTTCCACTTTTCACCCAGCCACCAATGGAGCATCTGAGAGGACCAATGCAATGGTGGAGCAGTACCTCCACTACTATGTGCGGTACCAACAGACTGATTGGGCTGAGTTACTACCATTCACCGATGTGGCCTATAACAACGTAGCAGCACCGGGTTCATCCCCTTATGGACAGCGAATGGGATTGAGTTTGTCCTGATACCAGAGTGCCCTTGGGAGGTTCCCGCTGAAGTGAGCCTCAACAAGTGGCTTGCTAGCATGCAACGGGTGTGGGAAAATGTCAGGGCGGCCTTACGGACAGTGGCAGAAGCCTACAAAGTGCAAACGGATAAAAAGTGTAGTCCACAAGCCCCTTTTCACATTGGGGAGCAAGTTTATCTCTCCACAAAATACCTCAAGCTCAAGGTACCTTGTTGAAAACTAGCCCCAAAGTTCCTAGGGCCATTCCCCATTGTGAGGGTCATCAATCCAGTTGTCAGTTTTGGAAGACAATTTCTTTATGCTTCTAAACTGCCACATATTTTAGCTGGGGAAGTTGGGAGGGAGTTGTTGTTGGAGCGGTAGAAAGTTAGTCATAACAACATTCCACACTCAAGGACTTTTGCCTGCATCTGATGGAGACTGCCTGAAGATTGTATCTGGTGGAGTGTGAAGAGTTGATTGGACAATGTGGTGAACTTGTGGGTGTGGGGCAGGGCTGTGAACTCTTAGCTGGGTGGGGAAAACCTGGAAGCTTCAGATCCGGGTTTTCCCAGATGTGTCAACATGACACCTCTAATAAATTGGAACTTTGAGGAACCTCAGGCCTCAGAGCTTTATTTTGTTGGGGGTGTTCCTTGGAACCCTGACACCAGTCACGGTGGAACTCAAACTCCCTCGACTATTAGGTAAAACCCACCCAGTATTCCATAGCAGCCTCCTACGCCCAGTAAAAACAACAACCATATGGGGGCCCCTAACCCAGGCGCCCTGGCCAATACAGGTGGGAGGGGAGCTTCACTATAAGGTGGAACGGATCTTGGACTCCCGTAGGCCCAGGGGCCTACTACAGTAATTTGGTGCAGTGGAAGGGGTACCCCCTGTGAGAAGCCTTGTGGGTGAGAAGCGAGGATGTAAGAGTAACCCAGTTGGTGAAACGGTTTCATCGACAAAACCCAGGCAAACTGGGCCGAGGGGGAGCTGATACCCAGGAGATGTCTCATGGTGTTCTTTGCCTTCCAGGTGTTGTCCCAATGGCAGGGGGGCCGCATGTCAGGGTCCGCATGACCCTGGGTCGCCAGCTGCACCAGGGCTGCCCAGGGGTGAAATCTACTTACCTTCCTTACCGGTTCGGAAGCACACACGCCGTGTGTCACGTGCGCAGAAGGTAAAAAACACATTACTTCCTGGTTAAAACCAGGAAGTAATGACACCCAGGTGGGTGGGCGGAGCTTTGCTCCGCCATCGCTACTGGATTGCTGAACCAACGGCTAAAATCGTTACCAGACCGGGTGATCCAGTCCGATCTGGGAGTATTTCACCCCTGGGGCTGCCATTCAGAAAGGGAAAGAGAACCGCCAGCTGGGATGCGTGTCCACGCCCACCAAAGACCACCCCCGCCGAACGCTTGCCAAAAGCCTGCAAGCCGCACAGCTGAGCTGAGCTGAGGACGTACACGCCTTGCCCCCTGCCAAGCTGCGGGGAGGGTGGGCACATCCCTGAAAAGCCTGCCGCATCTACGGAGCCCTCAGAAGGCCAGCTGGTCCTTGGCATCATGGGCATTGTAAACAGCTGATGCGTGGCAGAACAGATGGGTGGCAGAGCGCACACAGATGCAGGGAGCCTGGCATGCCAGAAACAAGCATGGCATGCCAGATGGAAAGCTCTGCAGCTGCAGAGATGCTGGCAAAGTGGCAGCGCATGAGGGGTGGGAATTATATGGGGCAGGGCCCAGGGGGTGGAACTGCGGGGGTGGGGTAGAGGGCATTTAAGGGGTGGAGAGTTAAACCACAGTAGCACTGACTTTGTTTTCCTTATTGTTTGTCACTCTGTGCCGGGTTTCCAGATTGCCAGATAAAAAGTACCCAATTAACTTTCTCGTCTGCTAAACGCCGGAACATGACAGGAAGATTAGGAATCTCTGTTAACCTTCAGGGGGGCTCATGGGGGTTTCGGAGGGCTGATTGCAATGAGAAAGGCATTCAGGATTTTCAATGGCAATAGACCATTTTTTCCACATAATTGTGGGGTCATGGTATTGTAACCAAGTGGTTCCCAGCATTAGTGGAAGATCAATGTGGTCAGGTATGAAAAGGGTTAACTCTTTAGGATTCTGATTTATTGTTAATTTGAAAGGCACTGGGGCATGAGAAATGAGGCCTCCTTTTAAACTTCAGTCATCAATATTTATCACTGGCAATGGAGACTTCAGGGGAACTGTGGGGATCTTAAGTTACTGGACTGTGGGAACTTCCGGTTTGGTGTCCCAGCGATGCAGAAATAGTGGGCTCTGATGAGCCCTGCAAAAACCCTGACTGATGAGCCGCCGTCGATGGGTCTTTGGACCGAACCAGTCTTGTAGGGACAGGGGAAGGAGAGGGGCGCCTTGGACAGCCGAGAGGAACAGGTAAGTTCCTCAGAGGCCAGAGGGAACCCTCTTAGTCGGCGGCAGGGGGAGGCAGCCATGGCGGCTGCCACGAAGCTGGGACAAACCGGGAAAGAATTGTGCAGGAGGAAAGAAGAAAGAAAGAACGATGTGCTTTGAAGCCGGGTGAGTAACACCATCCCAGGAGAGAAACAACATTAGACTATGGACTTTTACTAATAAGACCCCCAGCCTTAAACAGCGGCTGTAGATCTGCGGGGCTTGAAGATTTTGTAAAGTAACAATAGGGGATAACGACCCATTAAGGAATTTACTTTAGTACTGATTATTTTGGACGAATTGGCTATTAACAAGTCAGAAAACTGAGTTTTCGTTCAAATTGGAACTGATTCGATCTTTGGAAAAAGAAAAAAGCGACAAATAAGGACGTAACACCTTTAAAAGTTAGATGAAGCAAGGCAAATGGATGGTTACATAATTGCTACAAAATGGAGATTGCTGTGACTAAGCGAAAGTCTTCTGCTTGAAAAAGAACTATTTTGACTGGCTATTTACCCTGGATTACTTAGAAAATAACAATGGATTTTTGGATTTTGGAGATTCCTATTCTGCCTATGGGTGGTTTTATAAAGAAAGAAGAAATATAATGGAACTAATAAAATCGAAACTAACTGGTGCAGGGACAAAAGAAGTGGTGCAGGTGTCAGATCCCTAAAAGTGATACTGCCATTCAAGTGGAGGAAGGGGGGACTTGGATTCGATTTACTAGCATGGCCTGTGTCATCAGATATTTTACAACCTATATCCTGGCACCAAGGAAGCCTGAGATTCCCTTTACCTGCAGGAATTTTTATGATAGCCATGTGGGTTGTCTCACTTTAAAGGGTAGTGGTGGGAATGCATGTTTGTTCAGGTTCTCAAAGGAAATAGTAAAGAAAACATCTTCACACTTGTGTATTGGCTAAAATCTGCATTCTGACTTAAAGGGAGGGGTCTCTACCACTTTAATCCTACTGCTTTGCCTAAGGGCATTCAGATTGTGCTTTAGCTGGATGGCTTTCACTTCTGCTTAATACAAGAATCCTTTTGAACAACTACGTTTCAAGAGTTCGTACTGTCGAGCCTAGCAACCTGCTCAACATCGCTAACACGTGCTGAAACATCGAGGGACATATACATACTTGGTGGTGGTGGCACTGGGTGAAGGCGGCCATATGCGGGGTGTGGGGTGGTGGTATCGGGTGCGACGGGATTAGGGCCGTTCCGGAGGACAAAGCAGCAGCACCTTCCAGAACACGCTGAAGACCAATTACGCCCCTAAAAGAGGGGCGTGGTAATAAACAAGGGCGCAGTCTACGCCCCTAAACGAGGGGCGTGGTAACAAACAAGGGCGCGGTCCTAATGAGTTAATGGAAAGATGGGCTATATAAACGCCCCATTCTTGGTGTAATGTAGCGCTGATTTCAATCGTGTTTATGAATCACAGTGTGTAGCCGGATGCAGATGCGAATAAACCAGCGTGCCAAAAGAGCTGAATAAGGCTGTAGCTGTGTTTTGATTGCGTCTCGCACGGCATTCCTGAGAGGAAATCGGCGCTACCCTTTGCAAGCCTACGGAATGGCAGAGGGAGTGGATACGACTGTTGCAATGCCGCCCTCGGAGGAGGAGGGGCTGCCTGCAGCTGAGGAAAGCCCGGCTGAAGCTCAGCCCTCAGTTCATCCGAAAGAACGCTGTCAAAGCCAGGGAGTGGATGGTAAGGACGCTGTTGCAGCAAGGGGGGGGCACCCTGACATTGCTAGGAGAGTGGTGGCAGAGCCCCGCTTTGGCTGCTCCGGCAGGGGCCCTGAAGGACCAGGTGTCGCCCCTTTACAGCGAACGTTTCCACCGCTGGAGAGAACAGCGCTGGGCGGAAGATGATGACGGGGAGTGGAGCTATTCAACAGGTTTGGGCCACTCCACCATAGAAGTCCTTCGGGAGCGTTTTGGTGAAGCCAGCTTCAGGGATGCACAATCGTGGCAACCGTGGATGACGGGGACGGAACCTAACCCTGGCTGGCCAACATCCTCCGCAGGGACAGAGACCCGGTTCCGCCTGGCTAGCCCCAAATAACGGGTGGGTCCCTCCCAAAGCAATCCCTGACCACCGGCCACACAATATGCTGCAACCCAATCGCTTGGATCATTGGTGGGCGTGGCTACAGGGACAGCATCTGGGTCACTTCGCCCCCCTCCGGGGCAGGGGCCAAGTCAGGTCTCAGGACAGATAGCTTATCCTCCAGTACCGGCTGGACAGCCTGGGGTATGGGGACCCCAACCAGTCTGGGGACCACCCCCCTTGCAGACCACGTTTGATGGCAACCCAGACCGTGTAGCCCTGTTCCTGAGCCAGGTACTCAGTTATATTGATTTATATGGGCGCTTATATCCAACTCAGTGGTCCATGGTAGTGGCCATTACAACGACTTTAACAGGTGAAACTGCGGATTGGGTAGCGGACCTGCATAACGACCATGCTCGAGAGCTCACCGATGTTGGCTTATTCCTGGAAGGCCTCAGGGTACGATTTGAAGATGACACACAAACACAAGTAGCTGAGGGGGAGCTTGTGGCCCTGAAACAATGGGGCCGTTCGGCAAAGGAATACGTAAAAGAGTTTCATCGGCTAGCGGGGAGAGTTAGGGGTTGGCCCGAACGCATGCTTGTTCATCAATTCCATCTTGGACTGGATCGTGACCTAAGACAAGCCTGTGTATATTGGGGCATGCCACCCCGTTTATCTGAGTGGTGTAAAACAGCTATTGACCTAGACGTGGGACTAAGAGAGTTCCGGGTTAGGGGAGGTGTGAGTACGATCCCCATCTGACACCAACCAGACCGGCTGGGACCTGTCAGAGCAACGGGGAGAGGGGAGCCTGATCCTCGAGTAGCTGATTCCACACGGCGGCTGTTACGCTGTTTCCGGTGTAATCAACCTGGCCATAGGGATCTGGAATGCCCGCTACCACTGGCTCACCCACCTGGACCGAACGCCCTGACAGCTAGTGGAAAGTCCCGTGGGCGACCAACCCCGGAAAAGACCAGAGGTCTATCGCAACCAGGACAGAGCCCCAATGGAACCACAACAAAGGAACTGGGTCCTGCTGTACATCCTGGGATAGTTCCTGTGGTGCTAGCCGATAGTGATGAGGAAGAGGACACCAATGACCCAATGGTAAGTGAGCCCATCCGTCCCTTCCTCATACCCATAACCCTGACACCATTACAGGGGCCAACACAAGTACAGCATGAAGCCCTTATTGATTCTGGGTGTACAAGGTGTTTGATAAGGCGAACTGTAGCCACCCGTTTGGGTATACGGTTACGGTCGTTAAAAACCCCAATAACATTCGAACAGATGGATGGATCTACCTTAGGGGGAGCCCCAGCAACCCAAGTGACAGAATTAGTAAAAATGGAGATAGGAGCTCACTGGGAAAATATACAGTTTGTGGTGGTGGACACAATGATCAAACCTGTGATTTTGGGATTGGCTTGGTTGGATAAATGGAAGCCCACGATCTGGTGGGAGGGGGGTTTCAGGAAACTCCGTCTGTCGATAGGACCAGATCCGGGTAGCTCACAGAAGGTTCCGAAAGAGCAAGGAGTTTCGTTGGGGCTGGATAGCGATATATGTCCCGTTGGAGTACCAGCAGTATATGCAGATCTAGCGGCAGTGTTTGATGAAGGGGAATGTGATACGTTACCATCACACCGCCCCACTGACTGCGCTATTGAACTAATACCTGGGGTAAAGCTGCCAAAACCACGCATGTATGCCATGACCCCACGTGAGGTGGAAGAATTACGTAAATACATTGACAAAAACCTAGCCCGTGGGTTTATACAACCTAGTCGGTCACGTATGGCCGCTCCGGTGTTGTTCCGTGAGAAAAAGGATGGAGGGCTTCATTTATGTGTGGACTATCGAGGTTTGAACGCAGTAAGCGTAGAACCATTATACCCGTTACCCTTAATGAAGGACCTGTTAGCTGCATTAGCGACCGGAAAGTATTTTACAAAATTGGACTTACGGGAGGCCTACTATAGGGTACGTGTAAAACAAGGAGACGAGTGGAAAACCACCTTTAACTGCCCGTTGGGCAGTTATAAGTTTTGTGTTATGCCGTTTGGATTGCAGGGCACTCCCGCAGTCTTTATGCAATTGATTAATGAGGTATTACACAATTATCTATACCAAGGGGTTCTAGTGTATCTAGACGATATCTTAATATACACTGAGTCTATGGAGGAACATATTAGTTTAGTCCATCAGGTATTGGAATGGTTGTTAAAAGCCCGCCTGTATGTTAAGGTGTCCAAGTGCGAATTCCATCGCACAGAACTAGACTATCTCAGATATAGGATATTCAAGGACGGTATAGCGATGGATCCAACAAAAGTAAATACTGTGTTAGAATGGCTGGCCCCTACAACAAGGAAATAGTTACAAAGCTTCCTTGGGTTCGCTAACTTCTATCGTCAGTTCATCCCAACATTCACACATATTGCTCTGCCATTAAGAAACCTGCTACGCACAAAAGGGGAGGGGCCTCCGCGACCTGGACGGCACTTGGATTGGACGATGGAGTGCCAGACAGCTTTTGAAACCCTGAAACGTTGTTTTGCTGAGGCACCCGTACTACAACATCCTGATCAATCGAAACCATTCATAGTACAAGTGGATGCAAATGACGTTGCGGTAGGGGCCGTGTTGTTACAAACCGATGTCGAAGGTCAGTTACACCCGTGTGCGTACACCTCCAAAAAATTCAGTCCCACGGAAAGGGGTTGGGCTATCTGGGAAAAGGTGGTGTTTGCTGTTCGTTGGGCTCTTCTCACCTGGAGGCATCTTTTGGAAGGAGCACAGGTACCATTTGAGGTGTGGACGGATCACCGCAACCTTATAGCATTACAAACTCCCAGACGACTGTCTCCTAAACAAGTCCGGTGGGCACATTATTTTCAGCGTTTCCGGTTCATGCTAAAACACATGCCCGGTGGCAACTTCTTGGCCGACGCTCTCTCTCAGATGCCTCAATTCCAGAGCAAACGGGATGAGATAGTACAAGCTATGGTGCCCAACGGTGGTAGGACTGCAGCAGCCGTAACCACAGAGACTACAATAGACTGGAAAGAGCAGGTGCAAAGGGAGTTAAACACTGATAGCTGGTTTAAGGAAAACAAACACCTGCTCACGCATAGGGACGGGTTTTCGTGGAAAGGGGACAAAATGTATGTACCGGAAGGGGTCCGGGGCCTGGTGTTACACCGATGCCATGATAATAAATCGGCTGGGCATTATGGTTTCCTTAAAACCCTGCATTTAACACGGCGTCAGTTTTGGTGGCCACATATGAGGAAAGATATAGAAACATACACACAAGACTGTTCCATATGCGCCAAGGCCAAATCCCGCCCTGGAAAACCTTTGGGAGTACTACAGACTGTAGCCACGCCTACCCAACCGTGGGAGGAGATAGGGATGGACTTTATAGTCGATTTGCCAGACAGCAATGGGAACACGGTTATTTGGACTATTATCGATTTATTTTCTAAACAAGCTCATTTCATTCCGTGCCGAGGATTACCCTCAGCTCGTAAGCTATCTAAGCTATTTATACAACACATTTATAGGTTACACGGGGTACCCCGTCGTATTATTTCTGATAGAGGGGTGCAATTTACAGCCCGATTTTGGAGAAACTTCCTCTCGGCTATTGGATCAACGCAAGGCCTCAGTTCGGCATTCCACCCTAGTACCAATAGGGCTGTAGAGAGAGCAAATGTAATGATAGAGAAATACCTTCGTTGCTATGTTTCATATCAACAGACCGATTGGTCTTCACTGCTACCGTTTGCGGAGGTCGCCTATAACAATGCAGTTCATAGCAGTACGGGTCTCACTCCTTTTCGGGTGGCAATGGGACAAGACTTCGTAGCGATACCTGAGTTAGATCAACCACCGACAACATCGCCAATGCCCCATGAGTGGGCCGATAAGATGAATACGGTATGGCCCCAAGTCAGAGAGGCATTAGATAAAGCAACTCTTGCATATAAAAGCCAGGCAAATAAGAAACGAGCACTGTTTCAACCATTCAAGGTAGGTGACATGGTATTTCTCTCTACCAAATACATCAAATTAAGGCTTCCTAGTAGGAAACTAGGACCGAAATATCTGGGCCCGTTTCCGGTGATATGAATAATAAATCCTGTGACTGTAGTACTAAAGTTACCTCCGTTATTGGGGAAGATCCACCCCGTATTTCATTGTAGTCTTCTCAAACCCACCAAACATATCCAGGTATTCGACCATCCTGGTCCGGTCACGGAAGGCCATTACAAGATTGATGAAGTCCTAGATTCTCGATGGACAAGGGGGGTCCTCTCTTACCTTGTTAAATGGAAGGGTTATCCAGTAGAAGAGGCTTCTTGGATACCGCATAGTAATGTAAAAGCAAACCGATTGATTCGACGGTTTCATAGAATGTATCCTCACAAACCACGGTTATCTACTAATACGTGTAACTTATCTCTTACAGAAGGACACGTGGTGAAAGGGGAGCTGCCTGTCGAGCCTAGCAACCTGCTCGACATCGCTAACGCGTGCTGAAAGCATCGAGGGACATATACATACTTGGTGGTGGTGGCACTGGGTGAAGGCGGCCATATGCGGGGTGTGGGGTGGTGGTATCGGGTGCGACGGGATTAGGGCCGTTCCGGAGGACACAGCGGCAGCACCTTCCAGAACACGCTGAAGACCAATTACGCCCCTAAAAGAGGGGCGTGGTAATAAACAAGGGCGCGGTCTACGCCCCTAAATGAGGGGCGTGGTAACAAACAAGGGCGTGGTCCTAATGAGTTAATGGAAAGATGGGCTATATAAATGCCCCATTCTTGGTGTAACGTAGCGCCGATTTCAATCGTGTTTACGAATCACAGTGTGTAGCCGGATGCGGATGCGAATAAACCAGCGTGCCAAAAGAGCTGAATAAGGCTGTAGCTGTGTTTTGATTGCGTCTCGCACGGCATTCCTGAGACATACTTTCTTAAATTGGAAGGAGAGGTGATCCTTACAGAAAGCACAATCTGCAAAATGGTCAACCCAGAGAAGCAATCTTCGCTCTACTGAGGGGACCTTGCAAACCATGTCTGAACAGAGCAGAGAGCTGGGAGAAACCGATTGCTGGGGAGAGACAGCAACCGCCACCCAGTCAGATGCCTGTCTCGTGCAACCCATCGGAGAGGATGAGGTAACCCTGGGGAATCCAGAAAAGCCCCGCTGGTCGATTGGCATCAGGAAGAAAGATGGCTGGGATGAGAGAACCAGAGGAATCACCCTCAACTGTGGCAACCGAAAACCGGGGTGGAAACTGGAACTAGAAGCCCTTACTGACCAGGGGGGACTGACCGAAGCACCCCTGAGGGAGGACTATCTGAAGAGGCATATAACCCAATTGGTGATGGAAACTTTGGAAAATCTCAACATCCGAAGGGAGCCAGGACAACAACCAAAGAGCACTGAAAGGGCAGCAGTCGTGGATGATGCCAGGGGAGGCACCCCCCTCCTGGAGCCCGCCTATCGAGCAGATGTTGCAGCAGCAGTGGGAGAAGACCCAGCAAACCCTCCCCCCAGGCAGCACGCACACCGGCGCCCATTCCCAACCAACCCCGGGCTCCTCAACTGGAAAGAGAAACTCCCCCCCTTGGGGTGAAGTTTGATGGGAATCCGCAACAATTAGGATTCTTTGTGGCACATGTGCTAACCTACATGCAAGAGTATGGGCTGGATTTCCAAACCCAAGGCTCCCGAGTGCGAGTTGTGACTCTAGCCCTAGAGGGTGCTGCAGCCAGATGGATGGTGACCCTACATAATGCCAACGCACCAGAACTGTGGAATTTCAACCGTTTCATGATGGTCCTCTGACGTCGGTTCGAGAACCCACTGGCAGATCGCAAAGCACGCGACCGCATTAAGGTGGTGAAGCAGGGGCGACGGCCAGTAGCAGAGTATACTGAAGAATTCCGGGACCTCGCGTGTCATGTGCACTGGCCGGAAGATATTTTGGTGAGCTGTTTCAAGGACGGACTGAGTTATGATCTATACAATGCCTGCGTGGCCCGAGGGGCACCGAATGACCTACATGAATGGTATGTCACCGCCGAAGAAGCTGAGATCGATATGGCCAGAAACCAGTATCAAGCGGGGTGAGCATGGAAGAAATCCCCCCCCCATGGAAGCAAGAGCCCATCAAATCACAAACCGCATTCTCCCCGAGTTCTTCAGCCTGTTTCAAGTGTGGAAAAGAGGGGCACTGAGCTGCAGAGTGTCGATCGCAAACACCCGGCCGGAACCACCCACCGGGGGAGAACCCGGCAAAACCGGGTCGGCATGGGAAGGAGACTGCCCTGAGGAGCAGGCAGACCACAGAGATTCCATCCTCTCCCCCCTTTGGGGAGTAAACCCTGGCATCTGAACATGAGGAATCACACTCATTCGGAAGCGATCCAGATGATGAGCCACTGGTAAGCAAACCAATTAAACCGCTTACCCTCCCCTTAAGACTATTTATCCCAAACCAGGACAGGGAGATAAGTATCTCCACTCTAGTGGATTCAGGGTGCACCCGTTGTTTGATCAGCCCAACCCTAGTAGGGAAGTTAGGGATTAACATAAGAAAGTTGAAAAACCCTATTGCTTTCTGCCAACTAGATGGGTCAATAGCAGGAGGGGAGCCAGCTTCTTTTGCTACTGAGCCTCTACATATAGGCATCGGAAGCCACGAGGAGAGGCTTACATTTATAGTGGCACCTGGCATGGAATGGCCGTTGGTTCTGGGCCTTGCGTGGCTAAAAAAATGGAACCCACAAATCAATTGGAAACAAGGCATCATAAAATTTCAGAAGAAGGTGGCTTCCGGTTTGACTTCCGTCGCCACCAGATGGTCCTTTGAGACCGCCAGCCCCGTCACTCGTAAAGAGCCGCCTTTACATCTGAAAGGTGGCTCGAAAAACTCCATTTCCATAAGGAAATGTGAGATAGAGCAGGTGAGGGCAGGTAGAGCCCTCTGCGAAGTCCCCAGAGTTTTTCCTTTACTCTTGGGGATGGAGCAGGATGAGGCTCCCTATTTCCCTCGCCGCTGCTCCGGGCTTCGGGAGACCTCTGCTTCTTGCAGAGCCAGGCGACAAGATCAAGCCTTTCAATGAAAACAACAGATTGCTTAATTAAAGAGGATGAGATCTGGACTTGGGACCCTAAATTGCAAGTATTTTTAATGATTTTATAAGCGTTTCTAAGCGAAGTAAAAAAAAAAGCTTAAAATGGCGACTGCTGAGGCTTGAGAAGCAGCCAAAAGTGAAAGTCCTTTCGTAAGAAGATACAAAATAGCGGAGCAAACAGTGCTGGCTAGAATAGAGAAAAGAAAAAATTTCTATTCTAAGTTTCTTTCTTTTTTGGAGATCTGATATTGATCTTGTTGGAGAGAAGTCCTCTTTCTTCAAAAAGAGTTTGTCTGTGTGGCAGGATGGCGTTAAAATTAACAAAGCCAGACAAACAAGCAGCGGGGGGGGGGGGTTTCCCCCATTTACAATTGTGTGAGCAAGTTTCTAGTTTACAGACTCAGAAGGATGGTTTTAATTTAAAAGAATTTGTTTTGAAGGAAATGGCAAGACATGACGAGATTGTGAACCAGAATTTTGAAAAATTTAAGCAGGAAATTAAAGAATTCATACAATTAAAGTATGATAACTTACAAAGAAAGATTGTAACAGTGACTAATGCTTTTTCAGAAATAGTTATAAAGATGGATACAAATATCAAGTTATTAGAGTCTAAAATGGAGGAAGTTGATGACAAGATTTATAATTTGAACAATAAAATACAAAGAATGGAAAATGATCTGATAAATATTCAAGACAATAGTTCTGAAGTAAAGTCTAAAAAGGAAGCTGATCACGAGACTTACAATACAGAAAATATAAAACAAGGGATTGAAAGAGAAGTTACAATGATGCAATACAGGCTCACAGAATTTGCGGTCAGAATGAGAGGGTTACAGGAAAACAATAGAGATGATCTAAGAAAAATATCTGCTGAAGTTCTGGCTGGGATTTTAAAGATTCATCCAGAGGAGGTATCTTGCAAGATCGACAAGGCCTATAGAGTAAATTCTTGGATTGCAAAGCAAAGGCAATTGCCCAGAGATGTGGTGATTTATTTTACAGATAAAGAAATAAGAAATGATATTGTGCAAAAATCTTTTAATTCTACTCTACAATTGTATGGAAGAAAGATCTGGATATATAAAGAGTTGCCGCCCAAGATATTAAAAGATAGAAAGAAATTCGGATTTTTGGTGGCTGAGCTAAACAAACAAAACATCTCATTCAGGTGGGATGTCCCAGTTGGCATAATATTGAGATATCAAGGAGAAAGATATCAACTAAATTCTGTTGAAAAAGCAGAAGAATTTTACTATAAGGTTCTTAAAATGGGTTCAACATCTTCATGTATAATACATGAGTGGAATAAAGAAAAGCAAAATCAACAAGAGATAGAAATTCAGGTTAAGCAGAAAGAGATGGAAGTAATGGAAAAACAACAAGTTACAGAGGACTTTGTAGATGAGCAGCTTCTGGATTCTCCTTCAGAGGTTACAGCTGGACTATTTATAAATACAAGAGAGGCGGCTTTGGATTCTAATATGATGATTCATCAAGTTACAGACCAGCATAGAAATCAATCAGTTGACATACAACTTAAAGAAAAGAAACCAGAATGGAGACTTAAGCCACAAAAGCAAAACCAACAAGATCAAGTTATAGATCAGCATGAAAACCAAATAGTTGATACACAATTTATAGAAAGGAAATCAGGATGGAGATCTAAACCCACAAAAAGTCAAGAAAAGAAGAAGCAGGTCTTACAAAAACAAAAATTTTTAAACTAAACAACAGTGCAATGCCAGTTATCTAAGAGATTTATTTATTTATTTATTTATTTATTTATTTATTTATTTATTTTATTAAATTTCTATACCGCCCTTCTCCCGAAGGACTCAGGGCAGTGAACAGCCAGAAGATAAAACACAGGAAATACAAAATCTAAAATAAATTAAAACAAATTAAATAATTTAGGCTGAATTTTAAAATACCCCCATAATTAAACAGATTAAAAATTTATGTTTAAAATTTAAATTTAAAAGAGGAGATGATTTAGGCCAGGCCAGCTTGATGAAATAAAAACGTTTTAAGCGCGCGACGGAAGGTGCGAAGATCCGGGATCCTCCGTATCTCCGGGGGGAGCTCGTTCCAGATCGTTGGTGCCCCCACAGAGAAGGCTCTCCCCCTGGGGGCCGCCAGCCGACATTGTTTGGCCGACGGCACCCGGAGGAGCCCCTCTCTATGGGAGCGTACTGGCCGGTGGGAGTCTATTGGTGGTAGCAGGCGGTCCCGTAGATAACCAGGTCCTAAGCCATGGAGCGCTTTAAAGGTAGTAACCAAAACCTTGAAGTGCACTCGGAAGACCACTGGGAGCCAGTGCAGCTCGCGCAGGAGAGGTGTTACATGGGAGCTCCATGTTGCTCCCATAACCACCTGCGCGGCCGCACTCTGTGCCAGTTGGAGCCTTCGAGTGCACCTCAAGGGGAGCCCCATGTAGAGAGCATTACAATAGTCCAGACGAGAGGTGACGAGGGCATGAGTGACTGTGTGTAGAGAGTCCCGATCTAGAAAGGGACGCAACTGGCGGATCAGGCGAACCTGATGAAAAATCCTCCCGGTCACAGCCGTCAAGTGATCGTCTAAAGACAGCCGTGAATCCAGGAGGACGCCCAAGTTGTGAGCCCTCTCCGTGGGGGCCAATGATTCACCCCCAATAGTCAGCGATGGCACCAGCTGACTATATTGGGACGTCAGAAACCACAGCCACTCAGTCTTGGATGGGTTGAGCCTGAACCTGTTCCTCCCCATCCAGATCCGTATGGCCTCCAGGCACCGGGACATCACTTCAAGGGCATCGTTGGGGTGGTCCGGGGTGGAGATGTACAGCTGAGTGTCGTCAGCGTACTGATGGTACTTCACCCCGAAACCACGGATGATCTCGCCCAGCGGCTTCACATAAATGTTGAACAAAAGGGGCGAGAGGACCGATCCCTGTGGCACCCCACATATGAGGGGCCTCAGGGTCGACCTCTGCCCCCCTGTCAACACAGACTGCGACCGGTCAGAGAGAAAGGAGGAGAACCACCGTAATATGGTGCCTCCCACCCCCAACTCTTCCAACCGGTGCAGCATGATACCATGGTCGATGGCATCAAAAGCCGCTGAGAGATCTAACAGGACCAGGACAGAGGAGCAACCCCTGTCCCGAGCCCTCCAGAGATCATCAACCAATGCGACCAATGCCGTTTCCGTGCTGTACCCAGGCCTGAAACCCGACTGGAACGGATCTAGATATGTCGTTTCATCCAGGTACTGGGGAAGCTGTCGTGCAACCACACTCTCAACAACCTTCACCACAAAGCGAAGGTTGGAGACTGGACGATAGTTAGCCAATATTACCAGGTCCAGGGAAGGCTTCTTGAGGAGAGGTCTCACCACCGCCTCTTTCAAGGCGGCGGGAAAGACACCCTCGCCCAATGAAGCATTTATAATCCCCTGGAGCCAGCCTCGCGTCACCTCCCGGGAAGCCAGCACTAACCAGGAGGGACACGGGTCCAACAAACATGTGGTCACATTCAGTCTACCCAGAATCCTGTCCACGTCCTCAGGGGTCACAGAATCAAACTCATCCCAGATAACATTCTCAGGACCTGCCTCCGTCATCCCCGCTGGATCTACCCAGTCGGAGTCCAGATCTTCCCGAATCTGAGTGATTTTGTCATACAGATACTGAACAAAATCCTCGGCTCTTCCCTCCAAGGGATCCTCCCTCGCTTCCTGGTGGAGCAGGGCGCGGGTCACCCAAAACAGGGCGGCCGGGCGGTTATCTGATGACGCAATAAGAGCAGCAAGATAAGTGCATTTTGCTGCTTTTATTGCCACTAGGTAATTCTTAATATGAGATCTTACCAGTGTCCAGTCAGATTCAGTACAACTGGCCCTCCAACTACTCTCTAGGCATCTTTTCCGGCGCTTCATCTCCCTCAGCTCCTCAGTAAACCAAGGAGCCAGGTGAGATCGGCGCCGGGTCAGAGGCCGCAAAGGCACAACTCGATCCAGAGCTCCAGCGGCCGCCCTATCCCAGGCGGCCACTAGGTCTCCAGTCGAGGCGTAAGCCAGAACCTCAGGAATTGGCCCAAGCTCCATCTGGAACCTATCAGGTTCCATCAGGCGCCTGGGGCGGTACCATCTCATCGGTTCCGCCTCCCTGCGGCGGGGTGCAGCGGTTCGAAGGTCAAGGCAAAGGAGAGAGTGATCCGACCATGACAAGGGCTCGATGACTATGTCCCCTATCTCGAGATCACTCAGCCACTGTCCAGAGACAAAAATCAAGTCCAGTGTGTTTCCCCACATGTGCGTAGGGCCATGAATTAGTTGGGTCAGATCCATAGCCATCATGGAAGCCATGAACTCCCGAGCCACCTCAGATGTCTCACCCACGGACGGCAGGTTGAAATCCCCCATGACCATAAGTCTGGGGGTATCAACCGCCACCGCGGCGATAACGTTGAGTAGCTCGGGCAGGGCTGCTGCCACGTGGCAGGGAGCCAGGTACGTGATCAGCAAACCCCTCTGGACCCCATGACCCCACTTCACAAGGAGGGTCTCACAACCGGCCGTCTGAGGAACAGTGGCCTCCCTCGGCCTAAGGCCTTCTCTAATAATAACCGCTACTCCCCCGCCCCTCCCCTGTGACCTCGGCTGATGGAATGCCAGGAAGCCTGGTGGGCACATTTCTACTAGAGGGACCCCTCCCTCCGGGCCCAACCAGGTCTCCGTAATACCCACCAGGTCTACTAACCCCCTCTCCTAAATCCCCCCTCCTACTTTCCCACACATGAGGGGGTGGCAGCATTGAAGCTTCCGGCCTAATATGGCTTCCAAAGCTGACAGGCGTCCCCCCCTGCAGAAAGAACCACATCCTGAAAAATAAAGCAGACAAAACACAAAAGAAAGGGTTAACACCTAGCGCAAAACCCCTTAACCTCCCCTCCCCCCCCCCGGGGGACCTTTCGGCTTCTCAGGAAATTTATCATGAAACTGTTTCACGAGCGCATCAGCATTTACATCCCAACTCTTAACCCAAGTAGCTTCAGCTAACGGGTAGCCTTTCCAATGCACCAAATATTGTTATTGACCCCTGTAGAGTCTAGAGTCCAGGATTTTCTTCACCTCATAATGAGTCTCCCCTTGCACTACTAAAGGCGGGGGTGGAGCAGCCAGCAAGGGTCATAGGTTAGATTCTCTGACTGGTTTCAATAAGCTGCTGTGAAAAACAGGGTGTACTTTCCCTAATATGCGAGGGAGCCTAAGTTGGACAGTCACTAGGTTAATAATTTTCACTATAGGGAAGGGACCTATGAATTTGGGCCCAAACTTCTTGCTGGGTACCCTTAATCTTAGGTACTTGGTTGACAAATATACCTTATCGCCTATTTGGAACGGTGGTTGGAGGGACTGGCGTTTGTCAGCCTGGACCTTATATCATTCCGCTGACTCCGCTACAGCTTTTTTTGTGTTCTCCCAACCCTTTTTCAATGAGGCCATCCATTCCATTAGGGACATAGAAGTAGGCTGCTCTGTAGGCAACTCAGGCATCTGCACAAAATCCATGCCCGTAGTTATTTGAAAAGGAGTCAACCCAGTACTGGTGTGTACTGCATTATTATAAGCCACTTCAGCAAATGGCAGCAAGTCCGCCCAGTTCTCCTGTTGATAATTTACATAACACCTAATGTATTGCTCCACCATTGAGTTCAATTTTTCAGCCGATCCGTTAGTTGACGGGTGAAAAGCTGAGCTAAATCCTTGGGATGACCCAATGGATTGCAGAAACTCCCTCCAGAACTTAGTGGTAAATTGGACCCCACAGTCCGATATTATTCTCTTAGGGACTCCATGTAGCCTGTAGATGTGCTTCACAAACAGCTTCGCCAGTTTCTTGGCCGAGGGTAGTCCTGTTCTGTCCCCAACCCCACGCACACACACCAACAGACGTTCAGGAGTTAAAGACCAAACCAGCCGGCAAAATCCTTTTCCTTATGATAACGGAACTTGGCAACAACCTAGTGGCTGCCTGCCAAAAGTTTATTATTTACAAAGAGGAGAGATAACTTCTCCCCACTTCTAATACATCAAAGGAAAGCAGTTCAATAATTACGGAATTAAATCAAGTCCACAGATACTTCCAGCAAAGTCTTAAAGCAAAAGTCCGGCAATGCAGAATGGCATGAAAGCTTTCAGCTTTGATCGTCACAAGGTTTGACTGGCCACCACGCTCCCTTTTATATCCTGTGGGGTGTGGTCCAGTGACTCAGACTAATCTCGGGCACGCCCTTTCTTCTGTTGCGCGCGCTTATCTCTGCGACGCTGGCGTGGGTCCAGCCAAGACTTATTACCCTCATCACTGTCCATCTGTGGCTGCGTGGACGTGCTTGGCCCTGGCCCTATCTCTTGCTCTTTGGCGGACACCGAAGGCATTGCCAGAGAGGAGGGTCCTGGAGAGGGAGGCCTTGCCAACTCCTCTCCTTCACTCTCGGAGTCCTCTCCTGCCGATGACACAGGCTCAGGTAACGGAGCCACAACAAGTCCACGGAAGGCAGTGAAGTGTGCTTGTTTGGAGAATAAATCAATGAAAAGAGCCTGTAGTACAGTGGACTAAAGCACTGTTATTAACATCTGCTGCTTGCAATTACTGCAAGTTCAAATCTCACCAGGCTCAAGGTTGACTCAGCCTTCCATCCTTTCAAAGGTAGGTAAAATGAGGACCCAGATTGTGGGGGCAATAAGCTGACTTTGTATAAATATACAAAAGTATGAAGGCTATTGCTTAACGCATTGTAAGCCGCCCTGAGTCTCCGGAGAAGGGCAGCATATAAATTAAAGCAAAAAAAAAAAAAAAATGACAGTCCAAATAACCCGGTTACCCCCACTGTCGGGGAGCTCAACTATGAAGTCCATTGCAATCTCCTCCCAGGGCTTGGTGGGTTTGGCCACAGCCTGGAGAAGTCCATGGGGCTTCCCTGGTCGGGACTTCATGGTGGCGCAGGTGGCGCAGTTCCTCACATAGTCTTCCACGTCCGCTTTCATCTTTGGCCACCAGAATTGTCTCCTAGTCAAATGGAGGGTTTTTAAAAACCCAAAGTGGTCATGACTCCTCTTCAGCACCAGGAGCCGCAGGCTGCAGGGCACATAAAGTTTACTCCCCTTCCATGCCAACCCGTCCCTTAGGGTTAGGTCCGCCTGGTTTTCCTTGAACCAGGAGTCAGTGGAGACCGCCGCTTTTAGCTCCACTGTCAACTTGTCTTCGGGGAGGTTGGAACCCTGGCGTGTTTGTGCTCGGGTGCAGGCTTGGGCGGCTGGCTGAGTTTCTGAGATCATGGCATGAACAATCTCTTCCCGTCGGCTGTCAAACTGGGGCTTACGGGAGAGAGCGTCAGCCAGAAGGTTTTTACCCCCCCGGGATGTATTTCAGGTTAAAGTTAAAGCATTTGAAATATTGAGCCCAACAAACCTGCTTGGGAGAAAGTTTCCTTGGGGTCTTCAGCGCCTCGAGATTCTTGTGGTCTGTCCAAACCTCAAAAGGTTCCTCAACCCCCTCCAGGAAGTGTCTCCAGGATAGGAGAGCCCATCGTACTGCAAATGCCTCTTTCTCCTACACCGTCCATCTGCGCTCAGTGTCCGTTAACTTCCTTGATACATAAGCACACGGCATTAGATTGTTTCAGAAGTCCCTTTGCAGTAGAATAGCAGCCACCGCCACGTCACTTGCATCCACCTGTACCATGAAGGGCTTATTCGGGTCAGGATGCTGTAGGATTGGCTCCACCGCAAATAGGCATTTTAACAGTTCAAAGGATTTTTGGCAGTCCATTGTCCAAGCTAAGGGCTGGCTAGGTTTTGGCTTGGTGGGAGATGGGCCAGTTTTTAGCAATTCTGTCAAAGGGAGTGCGACCTCAGTGAAGGAAGGGATGAATTGTCTGTAAAAGTTTGCAAATCCCAGGAAGCTCTGGAGTTGCTTACGGGTCCATGGGGGCTGCCAGTCCAGCACTGCCCTCACCTTCCCTGGGTCCATCTCGATCCCCTTATTCGACACCCTGTATCCCAGGTAGTCTAGGGCCTCCTTATGGAACTCACATTTGGACAATTTTGCATAAAGTTTGGCCGCTAGGAGCTTTCTCAGCACTTGTCTGACCAATTTGACGTGGTCTTCCATATTTTCGCTGAATATAAGAATGTCATCAAGATAAACAAGAACCCCCTGATATAAATGCTCATGCAAAATTTCGTTGATCAGTTTCATGAAGACCCCTGGGGCCCCCTGGAGCCCAAAAGGCATGACCCGGAATTGGAAGCTGCCCAAGGGGTAGTTAAAAGCAGTCTTCCATTCGTCTCCCTCCTTTATGCGAACTCGGTAGTAGGCTTCTCTTAGATCTAGCTTGGTGAAAATTTTTCCTTTCGATAGGTGGTTCAGTAAGTCCTTCATCAGTGGGACGGGGTAGGTATTTTGTATGCAAATGGCATTGACAGAACAAAAAACAATACATAATCTTAAGGTACCATCTTTTTTTCTTTAAACAGTACTGGGGCGGCCATACTGGATTTTGCAGGCTTGATGAACCGTCTGGCTAGGTTGGTGTCAATGTATTTCCTCAACTCGGTTATTTCAGCAGGTGTCATGGAGTACATTCTAGGTTTTGGCAATTTTGCCCCCGGTTGTAGTTCGATGGTGCAGTCTGTGGGCCGATGAGGGGGGAGGAGGTTACGTTCTTCCTCACTGAAAGCTTCGGCTAAATCTGCATAAACTTTAGGGATTTGGTGTTCTCCTGGAGGCCCATCTGAACAAGCTGCTGCTGTCTCTGGCCCCTGGCCATTATGGTGGGTTGCTGTTTGGGGGGAGGGGAGGGGGTGATGGGCCAACCGCTATTCTGATTTTTCGGTATCCATTGTCCCAAGTGATGGTGGGGCCCCATTTGTCCAGCCAAGCCAGGCCTAGTATGATAGATTCTGACATTTTTGGGGTTACTATAAATCGTATGAGTTCATGAAGTTTCCCCATCTCTAATTTAATCAGTTCAGTAATATGGGTGGCAGGGACTCCCCCAATTAACGTTCCATCCACCTGGTGAAATTTAATTGGGTGCTTTAAGGGGGGTGTCCTGATCCCCAATTGTTCTACAACTTTAAGGCCGATTAGACATCTGGTGCAGTCGGTATCTATTATTGCTGGGAGTTCTGCTTGTTTCCCTGTGTCTGGCAGCACCAGTTTTACTTTAATTGAGAAGGGGGGGATGGGTGCACTCAACATTGGGTCTTCATCTCCGCTAGTCACGCCGGGAGGGGCTTCTTTTGCCAGAGGGTCCTCGCTTTCTTCCATGGGGAGGGGAATTTCAACGGCTTGTCTGGCAAAGCGGCTGGTGTCTGGGGCCTTCTTTGGAGCCCTCCTGCCTCATGCAGCTGTGGCGGGGCGTTGTTGTGGAATTGGGGCAGGGGCCAGGCACTCAGAAGCTTGATGTCCTCTTTGTCCGCACCGATAGCACTTGATCGCCGCCCCCCAGTTGGGGGGTGAAATTTGTAGTCTTTGAAATGGGCCTTCTAGATAATGCTCTGCGAGGCGCCTGCTCTGCTGGGATTTTGCTGAGGGGGTGGATTTCTCTGTCAATGGCAATGGACATGGTATACCAGTCATGGAGATGCTCAGGCAACCCCCAGATTCCACAAGCTTTTCTGACTTCTGGGTCAATAGCTTCTTTAAAGTAGTGTAGGAGTATGCGGTCAGGCCAATGGCCCAGATTCCCTGCGACTCATCTAAAGTCTCATACAAAGTCTTTTATAGGTTGATTACCTTGCTTCATGATCTTTAGCATGGCTTCACTTTCATTTATGCGGTCTCAGTCATCAAATCGGGAACGGAGCAGTGTGATAAATTCATCGGCATCATTCAGTTCTGCAGCGCCCTCGTTGTGCAGCTGGGCTATCCATTCAGAGGCCTCCCCCTCATTCATCCTATCTGAGATTGCTGACACTAAGTCCTGTTCTGATTCGTATAGGTCTCCATACTGATCCACATGAGCCCAGACCCTGCTGAGGAAGTAAGCTAGCTTGGCTGGTGTTCCGTCAAAAGTTGCTCTGAAATGGGGTGACGTTGGCCTCGCGGGTGGAGGCACTCCGGCCGCAGGTGGTTGGGCTGGAACTTACTGCGGGGCTGCTCCTGGTTGTTGCATTCCAACAGGCTGCTGTAAGAATTGCTGGGCTGGAAAGGGGGGGGTTTAATCCCCCCGGCTGCTGGGTGAAGGGGCCTGGCTGCTGAGATGCCTGTTGCGTTGGAGGGGGGGTAGTCCCCCCGGCTGCTGGATTAGCCCCCTCCTTTGGTGCCAGGATCATTGAGGCATAGGAGGGGGGCCAGAGGAATCCCTGGAAGCTTGGAACAGATGGCACAGGATACCACTGGCACTGGACCCATCCCTGGCCTGGATAAAAACCTCATCTGGCCGATATGCTCTCCGCAGGAGGTAGGGAGAAGGCAGGCTGACGAGGGGCCCCAAGCTGGGGTTTTTGCATACCGTATGCCGGCTGGGCCTGGTGTTCCCCTGCTGCCGGATGGCTGTGCTGCGCCGATCGTCCCGTCGCGCTTCTGGCCAGGGGGGAGGGCTTGCACCCTGCTAAACCCCCCTCCATGTCCCAGACCTGGGAAAGTGAATGTAGGTTGCGCTATCCGCCATCTCACCTCAAGGGGTTGGGAAGAGGGTGCATAACTCCCCACTTCCATCCGCTCAAACCACTCAGGAAGTCCAGTTAAGGATTGGCTGTGTCTTGGGTGTGGCCGGTCCCAATCCCAGGAGTCGCCGGATTCCACAGTAGTTCCCATTCTCCAGTCTTGCTCACGGGGCGACTTCAATTCCCCTCTTGGAGATGGGTCGGACTGGTAACTCTTCCAGGACTCCGATGCCTTGGGCCGAGCCCCGAGCTGAAAGGCTTCCTCTGCAGCCTCCATGGCCCGTCCCATTTCTTCAGCGGGGGAAAGCGAGGGGTCGGGAATTCCTTGAGCACCTGGTCCCCCGGTGGCCTCTCCTCCACTCTCTCCTTTCTCCTCCATCTTCACTGAGTCTTCGCACCACCCAGGGTTTAGGTAGATGCTGGGGCTCAGTACCCCTGACAGCCCCCTTACGGGGTGCCGTTAGACAAAAAGGAGATTTGGGATAATGTCAGCATTCCAGAAAAACCCCAACTCCAAGTAAAGATGCGGAAGCAAGCATTTTCCAAAGTTCACTTTACTAGAATAGGCAAACTGGCACATCTGGGAAATCCCGAATCTGAAAAGCCCGGGTTTTCCTTCAGTAAGTCAAAGCTCCCAAAACCAACCCCTTTCTCCCCAATCGATCACATGCTCCAATCAACGTCCATTCCATCTCGACCCAGCCCCCCGACCACTCCTTCTCCAGATGCTGGATGCCCTGACCTTGACCGACAGGAAGAATGCTATTATGTCTACTAACCCCCTCTCCTAAATCCCCCCTCCTACTTTCCCACACATGAGGAGGTGGCAGCATTGAAGCTTCCAGCCTAATATGGCTTCCAAAGCTGATACATTCATTATCAATTGTAGCATATTTTCTATTTTCCCATTTATGCCTTACATTAGGTTCTTTATCTCTCTGTGGTTCTTTGTCATAGTATCCCTAATGCTTTGAAACATTAGTGCCATTTCTCTTGAAATCTCACTCATTTCCCCCTGAGGGAGCACCTTGTCTTATTTTAATAAGTCCCTGTTGTGACTCCGGCCCCGGAGGCTGATTTATCTTCGCATGCTGAGTCGGAGGATGATATGGAGGAAGCCGGCATGAGCTACAGTCAGGTCCATAAATATTGGGACATCGACACAATTCTAACATCTTTGGCTCTATTCACCACCACAATGGAGTTGGAATGAAACAAACACAATGTGCGTTAACTGCAGACTGTCAGCTTTAATTTGAGGGTATGTACATCCAACTCAGGTGAACGGTGTACGACTTACAGCAGTTTGCATATGTGCCTCCCACTTGTTAAGGGACCAAAAGTAATGGGACAGAATAATAATCATAAATCAAACTTTCCCTTCTTAATACTTGGTTGAAAATCCTTTGCAGTCAATCACAGCCTGAAGTCTGGAACACATAGACATCACCAGACGCTGGGTTTCATCCCTGGTGATGCTCTGCCAGGCCTCTACTGCAACTGTCTTCAGTTCCTGCTTGTTCTTGGGGCATTTTCCCTTCAGTTTTGTCTTCAGCAAGTGAAATGCATGCTCAATGGGATTCAGGTCAGGTGATTGACTTGGCCATTGCATAACATTCCACTTCTGTCCCTTCAAAAACTCTTTGGTTGCTTTTGCAGTATGCTTTGGGTCATTGTCCATCTGCACTGTGAAGCACCGTCCAATGAGTTCTGCAGCATTTGGCTGAATGTGAGCAGATAATATTGCCCGAAACACTTCAGAATTCATCCTGCTGCTTTTGTCAGCAGTCACATCATCAATAAATACAAGAGAACCAGTTCCATTGGCAGCCATACATGCCCACGCCGTGACACTACCACCACCATGCTTCACTGATGAGATGGTATGCTTAGAATCATGAGCAGTTCCTTTCCTTCTCCATACTCTTCTCTTCCCATCACTCTGGTAAAAGTTGATCTTGGTCTCATCTGTCCATAGGATCTTGTTCCAGAACTGTGAAGGCTTTGTTAGATGTTGTTTGGCAAACTCTAATCTGGCCTTCCTGTTTTTGAGGCTCACCAATGGTTTACATCTTGTGGTGAACCCTCTGTATTCACTCTGGTAAAGTCTTCTCTTGACTGTTGACTTTGACACACGTACACCTACCTCCTGGAGAGCGTTCTTGATCTGGCCAACTATTGTGAAGGGTGTTTTCTTCACCAGGGAAAGAATTCTTCGGTCATCCACCACACTTGTTTTCCATGGTCTCCCAGGTCTTTTGGTGTTGCTGAGCTCACCGGTGCATTCCTTCTTTTTGAGAATGTTTCAAACAGTTGTTTTGGCCACGCCTAATGTTCTTGCTATCTCTCTGATGGGTTTGTTTTGTTTCTTCAGCCTAATGATGGCTTGCTTCACTGATAGTGACAGCTCTTTGGATCTCATCTTGAGAGTTGACAGCAACAGATTCCAAATGCAAATAGCACACTTGAAATGAACTCTGGGCCTTTTATCTGCACATTGTAATTGGGGTAATGAGGGAATATCACACACCTGGCCATGGAACAGCTGAGAAGCCAATTGTCCCATTACTTTTGGTCCCTTAACAAGTGGGAGGCACATATACAAACTGCTGTAAGTCCTACACCGTTCACCTGAGTTGGATGTACAAACCCTCAAATTAAAGCTGACAGTCTGCAGTTAACGCACATTGTGTTTGTTTCATTCCAACTCCATTGTGGTGGTGTATAGAGCCAAAGATGTTAGAATTGTGTCGATGTCCCAATATTTATGGACCTGACTGTATGTGCCAGAGGGGCCGTCTTCACTGGTGAGTCAGCACTAGTATACTAGTATAGTTTATTGAATAGCCCGAAGGCCTTTTCAAACAAAACAGAAAAGAAAAAGGGAAAAAGATAAAACAGTTACAAAAATAGCAATCTAAAAATATATGATAGATGACATTAAAATTTTACAATATCAAATTTCAATAGCTAAGTTGCCAAGACTAGATAACCCAAATAGGATAGCTCCTCTCTAACTGAGCTCATCTTCCTTACAATCGATAAAATGTTTTTTGATATAACTGGCTCATATTGCCGTCATTCTTTTAAGGTATCGAGTGATCGCTCTTACCAGGGGAGGAGAGTCAGCCCTCAACAGAAATGCTAATTTTTGGCTTATATTCCAGTGGGGAAATTTATTTATAATTGGGGACAGATATTGTTTTCTTACTTCTTGATAGAGACTACATTCGAATATTATATGCACCGTGTCCTCCACGACGTTTACCCCACATATGCATATTCTTTTGTCATACGGGATTTTCCGATAGTGGCCGAATCTAACGTTGGTATCTAGAAGTTCGAATCTAAACTTAACAAATAACTGTCTCTCCACTGATGGCATTTCTAAATGTAAATACTTTTCCAGAGTGAAAGTTGTTTTAACTACTGTCAGCAGTTTAAGGGAATGATTAGTTGAAAGGGTTGCCATGTCCATTTGCCCATGTATATCTTTAATCCGTTGTTTAACTTGGTTCAGTGTGTCACACAACGGGAACCCTACGCCATATCGGTTCAATATTTCTGACAGCCGGGTTAGCCAGGAATACCTTTGAGGACTTGAAATCTGCTGTTCCTCTAAACATATTTTAGGGAGTCTGCTGGCATCCATCTGGTTCATTTTTAGCCAGTAGGCTACCGCCCTAGTGATTGTATAGGTGTACAGTGAGAAATGTCCCAATTCAGCTCTGACGGCTGCAGCTGAAGTGGAATTGTTTACCCCAAGCATCCTCCTTAACAAATTATTTTGAGTTCTCTCTAATATGGGGGCCTCTGTAAGACCCCAAATTTCAGCACCATAGAGCATGATCGTAACAAGTTTAGCCTGAAAGACTTTACGAAGAGGTAAAATGGAGGTTGGTTGGATTCGTTTACTTAATTTGGATACAAGGCTTGCTCCTGCTCTGACCTTTTGAGAAAGGTATTGATGGTGCGGAGTCCAACCTCCTGCACTGGAAAAAACAATTCCGAGATAAGTATATTGGGTAACTTGCTCAATTTTTGTGTCATTAATCTGCCAATTGTGCTTTTTATTCTTATTGCCAAAGACTAAAACTTTTGATTTATCTACATTTATAGTCAAGTGGTTTGCAGTACAGTAACGTGTGAGCTTGTCAAGAAGTCTCCTCATTCCTATTTGGGTTCTAGAAAACAACACTAAGTCATCGACATACATTAATACGTTAATAAATCTAGAGCCTATTTGGGGGCTGTGCGTCAGAAGATCATCCAGCTGCGCTGGGATATCATTTATATAAAGGTTAAAAAGAGTAGGGCCCAGCAGGCAGCCCTGCCTCACTCCTCTAGTTGTCGGTATGCTGTTTGTTGAGGCCCCATTTGCTGCATATCTGACTCTAATTGCCGTATTAGTATAGAGAATCCTGATCAACAAAATAAGTCTGGGGTCCATCCCCATAACTTGTAGTTTCCTCCACAAGTGGTTCCTATCTATAGAATCAAAAGCAGCAGTAAGGTCAATAAAGGCGGTATACAGCTTTTTCCCCTGGGTCTTGTATTTATTAATTAAGTGGGAAAGGACAAAACAATTGTCTATGGTAGACCTACCTGATCTAAAACCTGCCTGCTCATTTGCCAGAATTTCCTTATCCAAGCACCAGTCCTCTATTTTATTTAGGAGATGTTTCGTATACATTTTTGAAATTATATTAAGAAGACTGATGGGTTGGTAGTTGGATGGGGCAGCTCTGTCACCTTTCTTAAAAATTGGAAAAACTATAGCTAACCTCCACCCTTCAGGGATTATCCCTACTTTATTGATATAAGTAAACAGTGCTACCAGCACCGGTACCCAAAAGTCAATGTTGGACCTAAAGAGTTCAGGAGGCAACAAGTCCTCTCCAGGGGCCTTCCCGGCCTTTAAGGATTGAATTATATGCTTAACTTCGGTAGGGGTAACTGGTGTCCATTCCGGACATTTCCTTAATTCTTGCTGGAGGATATCCAATTGCAAGACATTTGTTGTATTGTTACCATCAAATAAAGCAAGATAGTGCTTCTCCCATTTTACTGCTGATATATCAGTGTCCATAAATGGGGAACGTTGTTTTAATATACCGGCTATCTTATGCCAAAAGATCGTAGGGAATTGGGATTTCGCTGCCATTTCTACCTCTTTCCACATCCTGGTGTTATAGCTACTTTTCTTGTTTTTCAGTAGGGATTTGTATGCTCTCCTGAGTTGAACCATATTTGAATAATCACCATCCTGTCTGGATCGGTTAACTTTCTTAACTGCGGCTCTTAGATTTGACCTCAAGTTATGGCAATCATCATCAAACCACTTTCTAGAGATCCCATCTACTTTTCTATCATTCTGGATCATTAAGTTCTTAAGAGTAGAAGTTAGCTCTGTATAAGCTGACATTGGGGTGTTGTCTCCGGGCTTAGATTGGGAGATTTCCCTTGCTAGGTGTCTGGCTTCATCTGAGCCCAAATAAGTGGTGACAGATTTGACATCAAGTCTGTGCCAATATAACCTTTTATAGTTATAAACCCGGGCGTTTGCTAAGGTGTCAATTTCCTCTCTTGAATGAGGCCTAACTTCTGAAGAGAGTGAAACCAGAGCCGTGATGGGAAAGTGGTCACTTTCCTCTCTAAATATAGCTCTTACTTCTGAAAAATGGTGTACTAAACTAGAGGAAGTGCAGATATAATCGATAGAGGTTGAGGTTTTGTTGGACGAGAAAGTATAGGGATATATATACCCATCACTCGAGCCACTAAGTACTTGCATATCATTCATAAACAGCAGGGAAATTAACCTCTGGGCATATTTATTGGTCCTCTTGTCCATTGAGGACCAAGTGAACTCATTATAAAAGTAACCAGTTGGTACCAGGCCTCGGTTAGCATAGCTCTTCATTGAGGGACCTAGTCTTGCATTAGTATCTCCAGCTAATATAATTTTTGCTTGGGGAAAGCGTCCCTTTAAGGTAGCTAATACTGAATCTAATTCATCCCACAAATCCCTTCCTAGAAGGTGGAATGAAAATGGAGCGATATATACATTAATTAAGATTAAGTCCATCCCCCTGAACGTACATCTAATAGGCAGAATATATTGGAATTGAGGATCTAAAGAAATTTCTTCACCCTTCCATCCCGTATCCCTTTTGACCAACGTGGTTAAGCCCCCAATTGCCCTCCCTCTTAAATTGACTTTGCCTGCCGGTTTATGCCATGAGGCAAAACCTGGTAAGCTGATCTGTGGATCATTAGTTAAGCCAGGTTTCTTGAAGGAGGATGAGATGATGTGTTGAAATCAATTTTATAAAATCCATCCGGTTTGCAATGCCTTTCCAGCCCGCTATATTCCAGGACAGGAGGGAAAGGCTAGGGATATAAGATACCCTAGTTGTTGGCCATTTGTTGTCTAGTCAGTCACCCCGAGGCACTACTCCTTGTGTCTCTTCCTCCACCCTTCTGGTGGAGGGGTCCGGAATTACTACCGCCGCCTTCTCTGGAGTGCCAAAGGAGTCAAAAGTGGCCTCTGTTTGTTGCTGAAGTGCCTCCTCTGTTCTTAAGGAAGATGAGACAGGTGAGGGCAGTTGCACTGTTGAGGGAGGGTGAACTTCTGCCGCTACGTTCATGGTCTTTGTTTCTTTGAAAAGACTTTTGCCTTCCCTTCTATCCCGCTGGACGGACTTAACGACTTTAGGCCTTGTCTGCACATGCTTTCCCCGTTCTTCCGACTTGGATAGCCTTCTTGTTGAACTACAGGCTTCTGCTAGCGAAGATCTTAATAAATCAAATTCAATTAACATCGACCTTTGCTCCTTTGGAGACAAGGAGACAAATTCACTGATTATAACATCCTCTGGTTTGTCAGTGCTTGCCTTCATATGTGGGACCTCCCTGATCTGGCCTGCCTCCATAGTTTCTCCGGATTCTGGAGGAAAGACCCTGGAGGTAGCAGAGTGGTTCCTAGGTACCATTTTTGATGTTTGGTTAAGTCCTTGTAAAAGTGGTTTAATAGGCCCACTCGAGAAGACTCTTGTAGGAATGACTTCAAATCTGAGCAGGGATCCTTTTCTTTTCATTACAGCGTTCGGTATAGTATTGCTGTCAAAATGCAGTATTAGTCGAACACAATTGCTATGCTGGGGAAGTTTTTCATATCTGAGTAGATCTATTAATAAAGGATCAGATTTCAATAGCTGTGCAAGTGAGAGGGTTATCCTTTCCTTTGAAGTCCATTGTCCTCTATTGCATGGGATTTTCCTTATCCTTAAAGCGATTTGTTTCTTTAACAACCTTCTTCCTTGAAGAGGGTTAGCATCAGTACTTGCAATGCTTTGTTGTTTGGGTTGAGGTCTTACACCCTCCCACTCTCTCCGCGCGTCAGGACGGTGTGCAATCTCACCCTCCTTAGCTGCGGAGTGAGGGCCATTTAAGAATTGGAAGATCCTCTCGATGTCTCTTTTGATCGATGTCAGTAAGTCATATATTGAATCTACTGTGTGCGCAGTTAACATACTCTGAGTACAGACCATCTCTCTGAGGTCTGAATATGTCGGAACTTGTTTTAAGCAGCTAGAAGTAGGAGAGGGGATAGAGCTTGAAAAATCACCCATTCTAGCAGGCGAGTTTGAATCTGAAATCCGGGAAGAAAACTCCCCTTCTGTATCTCCCTCTCCCAATGATACAGTCGACAGAGACAAAGTTCGAAGTTCAGATTGGGGTTCTGGATTACACATCTCCATAAAGTCATCCAATTTAAGCTGTTTAAGAGGCTTGGAGTAATTAAGTTCTGTCATAGATTTTGGGGAGAGAGAGCAAGCTCTCTGCCTCTTACTTTTCTTTCCCATTCTGGTAGATAGTTGATCCAGTATCTCCCAGTGAAATTAAATATCGCAATAATTTATCCTCCCTCGGCAATCGTAGTTAAGGTAGGCCTTAATGATGGTCTCAGCCGAGGCATCACAGAGGTAAAAACCAATCTCCTTTCCAAACAACGGCTTGTCTTTTACTCCTACTTCTTTGCTATCATCTATTTTCAGAAATGTTTAAATTGTTTAAATTATTTCACAGGGAAATATGTGGGGGAAGGAGACTAAAAAGCTGATAAGGTTTCATTAAAGGCAGGCCTACCGGGAGCATCTGCAGCCAGTTCCTTACTGTACTCGTTCCAAAAACAAACAGCTCAAAATCCCCTCCGAAGTTAGGGGCCTCCAGTGAGGTTTGTCAACAAGTCCGGTAATCCGAATTTCAGGCCTTGCAAGGAGGAGTCACAGGAGTAGCCTAGGCCAGGAATGCAGGTTGTAGTGTTGTTAAAATATGTCTAAAACAAACAGTAGCCACACTATATGTGCTTTGTAAGAGTCCGGTATAGATTAAAAATAGATTAAAAGTGAGTTAAAAATATAAAAATACTTTAAAACGTTAAAAAGAAAAACCTAATTTGCTTTTGGGAGAGCTCCTTACAGCCGTTCTCCCAGATCAACTTACTACAGAGTAATGTATAAAGATAAATTGGCTAAATGCTGGAAGTGTAACCAATCATCTGGTTCATATTACCATATGTGGTGGACATGCCCAAAAGCAAAAAAATACTGGATGAAAATACATACGTGGTTGGAAAAAATGATAAAACAACATATAGACCTGAAACCAGAGATATTTTTGTTGGGCATCCTACCAGAAAAATATGACAAAAAGACTACATATTTGATCTTGCATATACTAACCGCAGCCAGAATCGTATTTGTGCAACAATGGAAAAATGATGAGATCCTGTCTGAGGGGAATGTAATTAAGAAAATATTAGAATGCGCAGAAATGGATAGACTGACGCTTATTATTAAAGACAAAGAAGAAACTGAATACTATTTGATATGGGACATATTTTATCAATGGCTAGACAATAGAAACAGAAGTTAGAAAGGAGGGGATATAAAAAGAGGAAATGTTAAAGAGGAGAGTTGTTAAAGAAGATGATGTTAAGTATTATTGTTATCATATTATTATGCCAGTATATTATTAATATTATGATGATAAATACCACAACAAAGTGTTGTATTATGACTACTTAAGGTAAATATAATTGTACCCAGACCGCACACTGTTTGATGAAAATTGAATGCGATATAAATAAAACAAATAAAACTTGTAAAAAAAAAAGAATTGTTAAACTCTATTGTATAATTTTATGTATAACAAATGTATTGGGATTTTTGGAACCTAACCTTCTACGAGAGAAAGGGAACATCTGGGAATACCTAGCAAGGGTGTTAAATACAACCAACTTCTGCTTAGCAGGGGGGAGGTCAGTGAAGGATATCCTCACTACCTGCCTGATAGGAGTAGCGTCAGGTCCGCAAGCAATAATCAATGACACCAGGATTAGAAACATCCCCATCAAAGCCACTTATGCCACCATCTTTGACTGGGGAATCAACTCAAACTACAAAAATGACAGATAGCCACAGTCACTAAAGCCGCTGTTTGCTTCAAATTGACAGGTTGCAAAAGACCCAGAGTCCCTAACTGCCATGATCTCAGTAATAAAAAGCTAGTCTGTAATCACACAGAGACCATCCCCTTCTCCTACAGTCACATAAAACTCCCCTTGGGTTGGTTCATCCTATGTGGAGTAAAAGCCTACTCTTACCTCCCAGCAAATTTAACAGGAGGGTCATGCACCCTAGGGCAACTGACCATGGCAATGCGCTCATTACAGAGGTGACAAAAGAGGGACCTCCAAGCACTGATCTCAGACTGTGACTCTAAAACCAGACTGTTAACCCAGGCAGAATATGTGTTCTGACTCCGGCCCCGGAGGCTGATTTATCTTCGCATGCTGAGTCAGAGGATGATATGGAGGAAGCTGGCACGAGCTATGTGCCAGAGGGGCCGTCTTCACTGGTGAGTCAGCAAGAACTGACAGTTGCTGACGTGCCTCTGGACCCCAGCCAAATTGAGGAGGAAACAGAGGCCGGTAACGAGGAGAGGGAGCCCCTATTGGATGCAAGAGAGAGACGTAGGAGACGTCATAGAGAACAGCTATTGCCATGTCCCAAGAGGTGTGGTCAGGAGATGTAGGGCCACACCCTACAAAGTATAAAAGGGGTGTGGCTGGGCCGGAAAGGCGTGGTGAACAATTTGTTGGCGTTTTGGATGCAGTGGAGTTTAGAACTGCTAGTTTTGAGTTTTGAAAAGGAGCCTGCATTCCTGCATTAGCCTGCTGGCCGTCTGCCAAGACCTCTGGAACATTGCCCAGTAATTACTGAACTGATATACCTTTGGAACATTGCCGGTAACTACTGAAATGATATACTTTTGAAAGAGAACTGTTTATTAAAGGGCCAGCTTCAAGCTCTCTAGCCTGCGTTTGTTACTGCCGGGCTATTTGAGCTTCTGCAAGGCCACTCGTGGGAGGGGACAGAACAGTCCCGCTCTTACTCAAGTCCAAAAACAATATAATCAAGTCCAATGTTGCTCCTCAGAAAGTTCAATAATCATAGTTCTTTACATCTCAGGGTTATCAATCAGTTCCATTTAAGTAGTCCAGGCAGCTTCCACAGTCAAAAGTCACTTTACTTTACTTAAGAGTCTTCCTTATTCTCACAATAGAGTCTCCAGTAATCATAAAATAGATAGTTTTAGAACAGTAAGTATCACCACAGTCCTCCAGATAAATGTTATTTATTTCTCATATCAGGAATTCCTAGACTTGTAGAGGTATGGTATATTTTCCATTCACCAGTAGATGGCACCCTCAGCTTAGGTTTCAGCGTTGTTTCAAGTCTGATAAATTGATTAATCCAAATTTAGTTCAATTTATGGAAGCAAAGTCAGCTATTCAAGCAAATTCAAGTACATAGTTCCAGCATTTTATAATGCCTTTCCAAAACAACGCCTACCCAGTTTAAAAATCCAATTTTCTATGTTTTAAAAGGTCTTTAGCTTTTCTCCCCTTGGTTCCTTTCTTTCAGGTCTAGGATTTTTCTCTCTATGGTTGTTCGCTGCTTTAAGAAATAGTTCTAAGAGTCTCTTTTCCTGGATTTTCCTCTTTCTTTTTTTTCTTTTTTTCTTTTAAAGTTAGGGTCTAAATAAAAAAGGAATCTTCTCACCCAGCTCCAGTCACTATTCATTTACACAGCTCCTGCACATTCCTTTGTTACCTCTGGGTGGTGGCTCTGGCTTGGGTTTCAGAGCTGGAGTCGTGCAAGCTAATGCAAAGTGGCCTGTCTCTCCGCATCTGTAGCATTTGAACTGGCCTCAGGGGAGGGTTGGCCTTGGGGATGGCTGGGTTACTGCAGCCTCCCATCCGCTGGGTGGTCTCCGACCTGGTTGCCCTCTCTCTCTGGGACCCAGTTGCCTGCACATGTTGTTGGTGCACAACGTGCAGTCCACCTTTATGGCTACTCGGAACCATTCAGAGAGTTGGTTTGGAATGTCCCGGTAGGTGGTTACTTGGCTGATTTGCTTGTCCAAGCTTTCTCTGAAGAAATGGATTAGTAGTTCCTCCGGCCAGGGCGGTAGCTTTCCCATGACCCTTCTGAACTCACAGATGTGTTCTTTAATGTGTTAAAGAACACGGATGTGTTCTTTAATTTAAAGCCCTCTCTGCTTTAAATTCCAAAAATCATCCTCTGCATATTGATCCTCCCCCAAGTCCTCGAATCTGGCTTCTAGTTCTTGCAGGAAATCATCAATGTCCTGCAGCTGGGGGGGCTCTCCTTCTATGGAGGACTGCTAGCCATTCATTTGCTTCCCCCTCTAATCCCATGGCAATGGCATTCACCATGGCTCTGTGTGATGGGTAGAGGTGCCCATAACAATCTAGGTGGACACCGGCAGAGTCAAGGAATAGATCTGGGTTCCCATCAAATTTCCCCCTGAATCGAGGTGATTTGTTCCACACTGCCCCTCCCTCGTGTTTTGGGCCCCATCTGCCTGAGCCTGGTGTGCTTGGCGGTCTGCATCGATTCTGGCTCATGGAGGGGGGCGCTCTTCTGGCCTGGGTGGCTTGCCTGTGGTGTGGGGTGGCACTGGGGGCAGCCTCGGGCTCAGCTTCCTTCTGGTGGTTGGAGAAGAGGAGCTGTGTTCTTGTCTGTCTCTCCATTTTTGGACAGTTGGGAGTGCATGGGCGCTCCCAACTGCCCGGGGATTGCTCCGAGGTTAGGCTCAGTTTAAATTTAGGGCTGGCTAATTGGAGCTTGGCGGGTTGGATGGGGCTTCTCCTCACTTCATGGGGATCAATTGCACCCCTCATCTCTTTTCCCCTTTCTTTTGGGTGGCATGACGGCCCCTCATCGCAAAGGGTGGCTTGGTCAAATTCCTCCCTCAATTGCTCTAAGGATTCACCTAGAGGTCTCAGTAGAGTTTTTGGGTTTCTCTTCGCACTCCTTCATCCACTCCAGTTTTTCTAGATCGCTTATGGGTTGCCCCAGGCAACGGGAGCTAAGGGAGGGGTGTGTGACCTCGACCGCTTTAGGGATTGTCTTCCACCAATACTCATCCCTTTCTGCTTCGGTCACTGAGGCAGGCATTCTGGGCATCTCGGCTTCCGTGGTCAGAGACGATTGCAGTTGAGTTCTGTTTAGGCTGCTGACTCCTGGAGTTTCCTGGGTGGGGGAAGGTTCTGTCTCCTTCTGGGTTGCCAGGAGCAGGCTTTCTTCGGAGATCCCACCCTCTGCCATGGTGGCCTTCTCTCCACACACCTCCAAGTATCAGAGAGCAGGTGGAGAGTCCGGGGCTCAGGAAACCTGGTCATTTTGGTTAGTTTTGGGAGAACTGGCTTGCTGTCAGGGTTCCAACTGATGCCCTAATAAAAGCAGGAGCCTGAGGCTTCCGGTTTGGCTTCCGTCGCCACCAGACGGTCCTTTGAGACGCCAGCCCCGTCGCCTGTAAAAAGCCGCCTTTACAGCTGAAAGGCGGCTCGAAAAACTCCATTTCCTTAAGGAAATGTGAGACAGAGAAAACGCTCTTTGCAGCATTTGGACCAAAATTGAAAATCACTAAAGAATCAACGAAAGACAGCAGTCAAAAAATAAAGAAAAGACAAGCAAGCAAGCAAACGTCTCAGAATCTACCCGCTTCTATCCAAACGATGAGAGCACCGACGCCTGAACCCAGAGAGCCCTGCAAATACCACCCCACGCCACAGACGATCCCAGGAACCAGCGATCTCAACAAGAATCATCTCAACAAAAAGAAACGAGCGCCTGCTGTCACCTGGACACCCAAGATCGAACCGGAGACCGATTCATCGGAAGAGGAACGCTACGAGGGAGCTGCAGCAGCGAGAACCTCTCCCGACAGCTCCAGAAGCGAAATGAGCAACGCGCATGTGCAGACCTACGCAGACAACTACGGAGGACATGAAGAGCAGAGAGAGCCATTCAGACTCGTTGCAAGCATACCCACACCATTCTGCAACTATCAACACTTGCAAGATCACGGACTACCTCCAGTTGTAAGTAATGGATCTAACAGTATTGGGAATTTGCCCAATGATTTCCCAAAACTGAGAATAGATGGTATTAATTTGCAGGAATGGTGTCAACAACTTCAGGTTGTTTTCCTAAAAGAAAACTTATTATTCTTTATTACTAACCCCCCCAAAAGACCTTGGACTCTAAAATTGGACTGCCTACACCACAGAGCATTTTACTTATTAATATCCAGTATATCTCCTGCTATGTACCATAGTATTAAGCACAATTTGACTGTCTCAGAAATTATTCAATGCATGTTTAAATTGTTTCATAGTGAAAGTGTAGCGACTACTACAAGGATGTCTAAAGATTTCTTCTCAGCTAGGATAAAGCCAGGGGTTACTATAAGTGAACATTTAATATCTTTAAACAAAATCAGAGCAGAGCTGCATTTAAGGGGAGAGATAATTTCAGATCAAACAATGAAGAGTGTTATCATTAACTCATTAGACCCATCATGGGATAACTATATATCACATTTAGACACAATTAATTTAGGATACTTATCCATAGAGAATTTATCAAATAAGCTAATAGCTGAAGATAATTCAAGAAGGAGTCGCTGTAATAACCACATAGAACAGAGACAATATAAGAGAGTAGCATTCCAAGAAAAATATTGTGAATCAATTGAATGCCACAACTGTGGGTCTAAAGAACATTGTAGAAGAGATTGTCCTAAATTCCTTAGAGAAAGGCAAAAAACTGACTATAGAAGTAGATACCATAACAGACAATCATCCATTGATAGACATAGATATAGAAGCTCACCCAACTATAGAGAACATAGAGGGGGCAGGGATAATTCAAAAGATAGAAGGTCTGGTTCACTAAATGGATTAAACAAACATAATACATCTAACATACAACAGTCAGGGGACAATGATTGGCTCATTGACTCTGGGGCAACTAATCACACTACACACAACAAACGTATATTATCTTCATTTATAGAAGATAAATTTGTAATCAAAGTAGCTAATCAAGAAAAAGTCCAAGTTATTGGTAGAGGAAATGTAAACTTACCTGGTCTAGGAAAAATAGAGGGGGTATTACTAATACCAGAAATACCTCATAACATACTTAGTGCAATAAAACTAAGTAGAGATTCTGACATAAATATAGTATTCTCAAAAGGAAAAGCAACACTAGAGAAAAACAAAACAAGCTTAGGTAGTGTGATTATCAAAGGAGGTCTACCATATTTAATCATAAAAGAAAGATGGTTACACAACATTGATTCCAACATGGAGGATAACAATGACATAGATAATGGAGACAATAGCAATAGTGATAATGAGGAACATGAAACAATTCATAGTCACAAAGACACTTCTATTAATGACACATCCAATAACAAAAAACCTACAATTGGAAAACCAATTCACGACGAATGTGCGCATATTTTACATAGGAAATTAGGGCATGCTAGTTTTCCTGTAGTACAAAAGATGATTGAACATGCTGAAGGTGTTAAAATAAAAAATTGTAAAAATTGCAAGTGTTTCTAACAACCCTAAAACTGATTTTAAAAGTAAAGAAGAGTGAAAGGGGGAAAAAAGAAAGTTTAAAATGGCGACTGGCTGAGGCTTGAGAAGAAAGCCGAAAGCGAAAGTCCTTCCGTTTGAATAGTTTAATAGGTTACAAAGTAACTGAAACAACAGCGCTGGCTAGAAGTGAAGAGAAAAATTCTTATTTCATGCTTTTTTCTTCTTAGAGACTTGATATTAATATTGTTTGGAGAGAAGTCTTTCTCCATAAAGGGGAGAAAAAAAAATAATCTGTTTGTGGGGCAGGATGGCGTTAAAACTGACAAAGCCAGACAATCAAGCTGTGGGGGGGGGGGGGCTCCCCCATTTATAAACCACATGAACAAGTTGTGAGCTTGCAGATGCAGAAGAATGGCTTTACAGACCTAAAGGAATTTGTACTGGAGGAGATGGCAAGACATGATAAGATTGTGAATCAGAACCTTGAAAATTTTACACAGGAAATTAAAGAGTTGGTTCAACAAAAGTATGATATCCTGAAGCAACATTTGAAAAGTTTCTTAGACGCAATTATGAGGATGGATAAAGAGATTAATCTAGAAATAGAGTCTAAAATGAAGGAAGTTGATGATAAGATTGATAATCTGGACAATAAAATACAAAGAATTGAAAATGATTTGATAAATATTCAAGATAATAGCTCAGAAGTAAAATCCAAAATAAAGGAAGCTGATTACAGGACCTATAATGCAGATAATATAAAACAAAGGATTGAAAAAGAAGTTACAATGATGCAATACAGGTCCATGGAATTTGCGGTCAGAATAAGGGAACTACAGGAGAATAACAGAGATGATTTGAGAAAGATGTCTGCTCAAGTTCTGGCTGGGATTTTAAAGGTTAGTCCTGAAGAGGTATCCTGCAAGATTGATAAGGCCTACAGAGCTAATTCTTGGGTGGCAAAGCAAAGGCAGCTGCCTAGAGATGTGGTGATCTACTTTACTGATAAAGAAATAAGAAATGATATTGTGCAAAAGTCTTTTAACTCCACTCTTGAAATGCATGGAAGGAAGATTTGGATATTTAAAGAGCTGCCGCCCAAGATGTTAAAAGATAGAAAGGATTTTGGATTTTTGGTGACTGAGCTAAAGAAACAAAACATCCCATTTAGGTGGGATGCTCCAGTTGGTATAATATTGAGATATCAAGGAGAAAGATATCAACTAAATACTGTTGAAAAAGCGGAAGAATTTTACTACAAGGTTCTTAAAATGGATTCAACATCTCCATGTATAATACACGAGGGGAATAAAGAAAAGCAAAACCAACAAGAGATTGAAATTCAGGCTAAGCAGATGGAGGTGGAGGTAATGGAAAAACAACAAGTTACAGAGGCCTTTTTGGACGAGCCGCTTTTGGATTCTCCTTCAGAGGCTACAGTTGGATTACCTATAAATACAAGAGAGGCGGCTTTGGATTCTAATGTGATGATTTATCAAGTTACAGACCAGCATGGAAATCAATCAGCTGATATACAAGTCCTAGAAAAGCAACCAGGATGGAGATCTAAGCCACAAAAAGTTAAGAAAAGAAGAAGCAGGTTCTACAAAACTAAAAAAATTTTAGACTAAACAACAGTGTAATGCCAGTTACTTAAGAGACGATTAAATACATGAAAATATAGTTGAGGCAAAGTATTGGTTTATACTATTTTGAGGAGAGTGACAGATCTCTGCAGTGCTGTGCTTTTGGGATGTGGAAGATGGCCTTTAATTGAGTGGATTGGAACTTTCTATTTTGGACTCTTTGACAAATGGATTACGTTTATGCTGAGCTACAAGGCAAGAGAACTATGGGATTGGGGCATGCAGAAGATCTGGTGGTTACCCTAACACGGTGGTTTGTTTGTTTTATTAAATTTGTATACCGCCCTACTCCCGAAGGACTCAGGGCGGTGAACAGGCACAAGATAAAATGCAGAAATACAAAAGTTAAGAACAATTTAAAACCAAATTAAATAATATTAGCCCACGACAATTAAAATCCCAATAAATTTAAAACAAATTAAAATTTAAAATTTAAAATTTAAAAGAAAGGGGAGAAAAAATTAGGCCAGGCCGGCTTGCTGGAATAAGTTGGAATTAATAATCTAGATGAAAGACATTATAGAAGATATCATATGGAATACAAGCTTAAAGTCATTTGAGGATTTTATTTACATATGGAAATATTTTTTTAGTGGTGTGGGCAGAAGAACAAAAATATTAAAAATATTATGTATGGTAGACCTGTAGGAAAATGGGTGGAGCTGGGTTAGCTTACTGATTGTTTAATTTAGGAAAAGGGATGTTATGTCATATTAATATACGTAAAAGACTTGAATTAAGAGATATATGTATGGGGGAGGAGGAAATGGGTAGATTATGAGTTGAAATTGCCAAATTAGGATTTATTATATAATTTTACAGCTGAATGTCGTTCTGAAATGTATAGTATAGGGGGGATATAATAATATTGTTAGAAAGAAAGGGTCAGAATATGGGGGGTGGAGTAAAAGGATGGTAAAGTATTATATAATCTGTTATTAATTTGGGTTTTATTTTGGAGAAGCCACAGGGGAAGGGGAGGGGGAGGGGGGGGTTAGGGAGGAGGGGGGAAGAAAAGGGGGGAAAAATTTGTATTTGAAAAACTTTTTCAATAAAAAAAAAGCAGGAGCCTCAAGCCAGTTTTCAAGAAAAATCCAGTTATTTATTAGGAGCGCCATGTTGGCACGGACCTAATGTGAGAGATATAAGAATTATTCCTGTAAAAGCATAACCTGAGTTACGCCATTTTAAGTGCCTTATTTTACCTTGTATAACCTGATTATATAACTAGACAAAAAGAACATAATACAGGTGAAACTCAAAAAATTAGAATATCGTGCAAAAGTTCATTTATTCCAGTAATGCAACTTAAAAAGTGAAACTAATATATGAGATAGACTCATTACATGCAAAGCGAGATAGTTCAAGCCTTGATTTGTCATAATTTTGATGATTATGGCTTACAGCTCATGAAAACCCCAAATTCACAATCTCAGAAAATTAGAATATTGTGAAAAGGTTCAATATTCTAGGCTCAAAGTGTCCCACTCTAATCAGCTAATTAAGCCATAACACCTGCAAAGGGTTTCTGAGCCTTTAAATGGTCTCTCAGTCTGGTTCAGTAGGAATCACAATCATGGGAAAGACTGCTGACCTAACAGTTGTGCAGAAAACCATCATTGACACCCTCCATAAGGAGGGAAAGCCGCAAAAGGTAATTGCAAAAGAAGTTGGATGTTCCCAAAGTGCTGTATCAAAGCACATTAATAGAAAGTTATGTGGAAGGGAAAAGTGTGGAAGAAAAAGGTGCACAAGCAGCAGGGATGACCGCAGCCTGGAGAGGATTGTCAGGAAAAGGCCATTCAAAAGTGTTGGGGACTTTCACAAGGAGTGGACAGAGGCTGGAGTCAGTGCATCAAGAGCCACCACACACAGACGGATCCTGGACATGGGCTTCAAATGTCGTATTCCTCTTGTCAAGCCGCTCCTGAACAACAAACAACGTCAGAAGTGTCTTACCTGGGCTAAAGACAAAAAGAACTGGTCTGTTGCTCAGTGGTCCAAAGTCCTCTTTTCTGATGAGAGCAACTTTTGCATCTCATTTGGAAACCAAGGACCCAGAGTCTGGAGGAAGAATGGAAAGGCACACACTGCAAGATGCTTGAAGTCCAGTGTGAAGTTTCCACAGTCTGTGTTGATTTGGGGAGCCATGTCATCTGCTGGTGTTGGTCCACTGTGCTTCATTAAGTCCAGGGTCAACACAGCCGTCTACCAGGAGATTTTGGAGCACTTCATGCTTCCTTCCACAGACGAGCTTTATGGGGATGCTGACTTCATTTTCCAGCAGGACTTGGCACCTGCCCACACTGCCAAAAGTACCAAAACCTGGTTCAATGACCATGGGATTACTGTGCTTGATTGGCCAGCAAACTCGCCTGACCTGAACCCCATAGAGAATCTATGGGGCATTGCCAAGAGAAAGATGAGAGACATGAGACCGAACAATGCAGAAGAGCTGAAGGCCGTTATTGAAGCATCCTGGTCTTCCATAACACCTCAGCAGTGCCACAGGCTGATAGCATCCATGCCACGCCACATTGAGGCAGTAATTGATGCAAAAGGGAGCCAAACCAAGTATTGAGTACATATGCATGCTTATACTTTTCAGAGGTCCGATATTGTTCTATGTACAATCCTTGTTTTATTGATTTCATGTAATATTCTAATTTTCTGAGATTGTGAATTTGGGGTTTTCATGAGCTGTAAGCCATAATCATCAAAAGTATGACAAATCAAGGCTTGAACTATCTCGCTTTGCATGTAATGAGTCTATCTCATATATTAGTTTCACCTTTTAAGTTGCATTACTGGAATAAATGAACTTTTGCACGATATTCTAATTTTTCGAGTTTCACCTGTAAGGATTTTCTGAAATGATTACCTTGAAGGAAATATGTATTATGCAGTTGTTTTGACGGAAGCTGATGTTCTGGGAAAAGTACTGAAATGAGATTGTTTTGAGGTTTGTCTGTTCTAGGAAAAGGGAAGTATGCAACTGATGTTTTTGAGGGGTATTTCTGTTGGGAAATTGGGAAATTTCCAGGGTGGATCATGTACTACATATGTTATATAAGATCTGAAACTGATTCCCAAGGGACTTTATTGACGTGTATTCTGATGTATCCTGAAGACTATATAACCCGTGTAATTTGTTGTTGTTTTGTCTTTTCTCTCCTCCAGAGAGAAAGGCCCTTTGCAAAGTGAATAAACACTCTGTCCTATGCCTATTTTAGTCTGTTTCCTCCTTAAAACGGTAATGGGGTTTTCCTGTTTTTCACAATTGGTGCCCGAAGGGACTTGAAAACTTTCCGTCTGGTAAGAAAATCCCTGATAAGTGTGCACACACTGATTTCAGTGGAACGGGGTTAATTGCTTTCCAGCCGGAATTGCTTTTCTATGTACCCTGAGGCAGAGACGTGAATGCCTGGACAGAGAGGAACGTTCCTGATGAGTACGGTGCACTAGGAGTGAGTATATGTTTTCTTTTTGGTGGTTTGGATTTGTGTATGTTTGTGTGTGTATGGCCTGTATGATTTGTGTGTATAATTAGTATAATACAGGCTGGGGAAAGTATGGGGCCTTTACTAGGGAAAAGTGCTGCTGAGACTGAAATACCCTCCATCCCCCCCATATCTCCATTAGGGAAATTGTTAACACAGTGGTCAGAGGATTGGTTGAAAGCTTATACAAAGATATTAGATAAGGTGACTATGATTAATTATTGTACAAAGGTTTGGCTGTTGTTTGTGTTGATACAGCCTAATTATAGGTGGAGTAAGTTTGGGGAGTCAGACCCATATTGGATCAATGCTTTGAAGAAAGTTTTGGTGAAAAAAAGGAAGTTGAAAGCTCAATTGTTATATGTTGAACCTCGGTTCCATGTTCAGTAGTTTGACCCTCTTCCCCAGAGAAGTTCTAGAGTTTTGTATGGGAAGGATGATGAAGAGAAAGGCTGGGATCCTTTAGTTTATGCTACATGCCCACCTCCCCCTCCTTCGTATAATCCAAGTGGACCTGAAGCTGTGGGTGGAATTGATGTTGCTGCTGGGAGCAGAAAGGAAGAGACTTCGGCAGGGCAGTAATATAGGCAGCTGGAGAAGGAATTGGATGAATTGTCAGTAACTGTGAAACAGAATCCATCCACTTCTCTTCGTGTTACACCTTCACAAACTAAAGAAATGTTTCCTTTAAGAGGAATGCCGAATGGTATTGCGACTTTTGTGAATGTGTCTTTGACATCTTCTGATCTGGGAGATTATAAAAGCAACATGCCGTCTTTACAGGCAGATCCGATCAAGTTGTCTGAGTCATTGGATCTGTTCCTGGGACCCAATCTGTACACTTTTGCAGAGTTACAACATATATTGGGTTATTTGTTCTCCCCTGAGGAGAGGTCACAAATTTGAAAGGCAGCTATGGCTTTTTGGGATAAAACCCAAGTGGGGGCTGCTCAGCCCGTTGCTGCCGATGTTAAGTCTCCATTAGTTGATCCTGGTTGGAATAATAATAATTTAGCCGATCGGGAGCAAATGGAGGGAGTTAAGACAGCTGTACCTCAAGGAGGAAACTTTAACAAAAGTCTTTGAGGTGGAACAATTGTGGGAAGAAACACTGTCTGTGTTTCTGGAACGTATTAAGGACAGTTTAAATAAGTACTCTGGTCTTTCTCCTGAAACGCCGGCTTATGAGTCCTTAATGAAAATGAAATTTGTGACGAAATCATGGCCAGACATACAGAAGCTTGAAGATTGGGCTACTACTGATATTGCTGCTCTGTTGAAAGAAGCTCAAAAGGTCTATGTGAATAGGGACAAGGCCAAGACTAGAAAAATAAAGTCAAATGATGGTGTCTGTGTTGAAACAGACAGGAGAGAGAAAGGAGTTACCGTATTTTCCGGCATATAAGACGACTGGGCGTATAAGACGACCCCCGAATTTTCCTGTTAAAATATAGGTTTTGGGCTATACTCGCCGTATAAGACTACCCCTCTTCCAACGCACACCAAATAAAAATTAAAAAACATCAACTGGCTCACCCACAATGTAAAAGCAGCTGTGCTAGACCCAAAATGGCCCCTGCAACAAGCAGGAACCTCACACAGCCACAAAAAGCCCAAAAAAACCCCAACTTTCACACTTTACACACACAAAATTCCACATACAGCTTTGTGAGATTTTGTGTGTGTAGTTAGAGTGAAACACTACAAAAACATACTAAATCTCAGAAAGTTGCACAAATATTATTTTATTTTATTTTTATTTTTATTTTTATTTTTATATGAAAGCTAAATTTAAAACTTCCTAAACTTTAAATGGCTAGGTCTAAAAAAGAACAACTAAAAAAAACCCCAATTAACTTTTTTTCTTAAAGATCCCAAAGGGGAAAAAAACTTACCCAATAGAACAGGGGTCTCCAACCTTGGCAACTTTAAGACTTGTAGACTTCAACTCCCAGAATTCCTCAGCCAGCTTTGTTTTGCTGGCTGAGGAATTCTGGGAGTTGAAGTCCACAACTCCCTGCCTGCTTGATTGCAGGCAGGGAGTGGCTTGCTGATGGAATGGATTCAGGCAAGCGAAGCAAGGCAAGCGAAGTAAGGCAAGCAGCTAAGGTAAGCAAGCTGGAGGGGGAAAACTTTTTTCCTTCTCCATGGCTCTGGCGATCCCAGCTGAGTTGCCTGATTAGCAGATTGTCAGGGCTTGGATCGTCAGAGCCATGTGAAAGGAGAAAAGTTTTTTCCTTCTCCATGGCTCTGGCGATCCCAACTGAGTTGCCTGATTAGCAGATTGTCAGGGCTTGGATCGTCAGAGCCATGTGAAAGGAGAAAAGTTTTTTCCTTCTCCATGGCTCTGGCGATCCCAACTGAGTTGCCTGATTAGCAGATCGTCAGAGCTTGGATCGTCAGAGCCATTTAAGACTCGTCAGAGCCTTTCGGCCTGGTCTGCCTGGTTACAGGAGAACGACACCCGGCGTATAAGACGACCCCCAACTTTTGAGAAGATTTTCATGTGTTAAAAAGTCGTCTTATACGCCGGAAAATACGGTAGGTGGATGAGGAAAAGGCTTTGTGAAACTTCTGTTGCAATGCGGCAACAGTGTCCTGGAATTGGGAGAGGATTACTCCAGTGGAAGAAAGCCTAGTGTTGGTGGATTGGAAAGCAAAAAGTGCTTTGTGTGTGTAAAGGAGGGGCATTTTGCTATAACTTGTCCTGAGAAGAGGATGATTAGTGGGACCAGAAGAGGAGGATCATGTGTTTCTAATAGATATGGGTGTGACTAGAACCTCTATTTGTAAATTGCCTAGAGGAGTGCATCCCACAGGTGTAACTATTAAGATAAGGGGTGTCAAGGGTATAACTTTTGATGTGCCATTGTTGAAGAATATGAAATTGAGTTGTGGAAAGTGTATTATACATTTGGATGTGATATTTGTTCCAGAAGCAGGTATTAATCTGCTTGGGAGGGATGCATTGTCTCTTCTGGGATGTGAGCTTGGTATACAGATCTTTCTCATTCTTGGATGAGGCAGAAAACTCTGTAGGAATGAAAACTCTGTAGGAATGTAGTAAATAAGGTTTATTGAGAGTAAGGAAGGTTTGTTGTTCTTTCTACCTGAGGTTGAATGCGAATAATTTGTCTTTGATTAATGTGATGTGATAGTGATATGTGTGTGCCAGCAAGGAAGTGACCGTCTTGGCTTGAGCTTGGAGCTGTGGAAAACGGGTGGTGGTTAGGGCCCGAAATCAAGTTTTTGATTAAAAACCGCATCCTGAAGTTTTCCACTGCTTGAGGAATAGGCTACAAGATGTCAAGGATGAAAATGAAATGGGTATCTGAAGGGATGGAACCTTCCCAGGTTTTATTCCAGGTTTGCAAATGTTGTTAAATGGTATTTGTGTAATGAGAGGTGTTTAGGCAATAGAGCTCATTGTCTTGTAAAATAATAATACTGAGAATAATAATAAAGCTCCCTGAAGTATTTATGCTGACTAATTGGCAGGGAGAAAGCATGTGTGTGTTGGAGTACACTAAAAGGTCTGATTGCAGAATAAATATAAGTGTGTGTGGCAAGCCCTCACACGGGGGTGGTAAGGTGATCCTGACACTTGTGAATGCCTGTGCGTTGAACCCCCGAGAGATCTCCCTTTGTATAATGAAATAGTGAGTGGCAAGGGTTTGTTGTTGTAGTTGTTGTTATGTTGTAATAGCAAGTGTTCGAATGAGCAAGAGAGAGATGAGAGATATCCTATGGAGAAGTAGGATTAGGAAGAGGTATTTACGATGTTGAATGGAGACAGGAGTAGTATTTTTCCTCCCTATGTTTCCCCTTTCTTTTTGTTCTGAACAAGAGAAGTAGGAAAGGGGGGGGGGGGGGAAGGTGAGGTTTGTTTTCCCTTTTACACATTTTTTTTTTCCTTTGCTGAGTTTGTCTGAGAGAAAGGAGGGGCGAATGGGTGACTTGATCCTGCTGCATTGTTTCTGACTGCATGTGGCAGCTATGCAGATATATTTCCTGTCCTGCTCTGAGTTTTGATTTTATTTTTGTTTGTGAAATGTTTGAGGTGTTTAAATAAATCTATATAATAGAGAAGTGACATTGAAAGTTTAAAACAATTATTTTTGGGAGTAGAGACCCGGAGTACCTCTATTAGGTGATTTTCTTTTGCTTTTTGAAGTTTTTTATTACCCTCTTTTATGTCTTTATGTCTGTGCATTTTGAATGATTTTGAATGCTGAGAAGGAGATTTCTAGGATAGCCTGGATACTGAATAGCCTGGGGAATAGTTGACTGTGTTATTTTAGCTTAGTATTGCCCAGATAAGGGATGTTCCCTTGAGGGAAGAATTACTTACTGGTAGAAGGTAAAGATGGACTTTTGGTCTGGCTAGCTAGGAAGTTACCTGTAAGTTAGTCTGTATAGACTTGTGGTTTAGAATTGTGAATTTAGATCAAGCTTTGCATTTTTTTGAAGCTTGTGGAAATAGTTTAGCTAACTTGTGATAGAGGTGTGATTCCTCCAAAGTGGGGAGAGTTGAGTATTTATTGATACTTTATTGATTTATTGATAGTTTATTCCAAACTAAGTTGTTTGGAAGAAAGGCTTGAAGAGTTAAAGGAAGTAATAATATAGTGTTGCTCCAGTGTTATGTTTGCCTGGTTTAAGGAAAAAAATTCCACTTGTCTGTAGCAGTGGAAGACGGTATAGCCAAAGGAGTGTTGGTTCGCATGTGGGCTGGGAAGAAGAGAAAACTAAAAGGTGGAGCACAAATGCTAGGTTTTTAAAATTGTCTCAAGAGAGTTTGGTTCTCTTGACCAATAGGAATTTAAATTTAGTTGAATTCCTGTCAGGGAAGAGAGAAGGGATGATGTGGAACGAAATTGTGTGGTTATGAATAAGTGGGTTTTCCCGGGTTGAGAATGGGATGAGACTGAATGGTTATGCAGTTGTGAATGGAGACACTACTGAGATATTGGAAGCTGGGAAATTGCCGTCTGAATGGTCAGCACAGACATGTGAGGTTTTTGCTTTATTGCAAGCATTGCATACAGGTGAAACTCGAAAAATTAGAATATCGTGCAAAAGTTCATTTATTTCAGTAATGCAACTTAAAAGGTGAAACTAATATATGAGATAGACTCATTACATGCAAAGCGAGATAGTTCAAGCCTTGATTTGTCATACTTTTGATGATTATGGCTTACAGCTCATGAAAACCCCAAATTCACAATCTCAGAAAATTAGAATATTACATGAAATCAATAAAACAAGGATTGTACATAGAACAATATCTGACCTCTGAAAAGTATAAGCATGCATATGTACTCAGTACTTGGTTTGGCTCCCTTTTGCATCAATTACTGCCTCAATGCGGCGTGGCATGGATGCTATCAGCCTGTGGCACTGCTGAGGTGTTATGGAAGACCAGGATGCTTCAATAGCGGCCTTCAGCTCTTCTGCATTGTTCGGTCTCATGTCTCTCATCTTTCTCTTGGCAATGCCCCATAGCTTCTCTATGGGGTTCAGGTCAGGTGAGTTTGCTGGCCAATCAAGCACAGTAATCCCATGGTCATTGAACCAGGTTTTGGTACTTTTGGCAGTGTGGGCAGGTGCCAAGTCCTGCTGGAAAATGAAGTCAGCATCCCCATAAAGCTCGTCTGCGGAAGGAAGCATGAAGTGCTCCAAAATCTCCTGGTAGATGGCTGCGTTGACCCTGGACTTAATGAAGCACAGTGGACCAACACCAGCAGATGACATGGCTCCCCAAATCAACACAGACTGTGGAAACTTCACACTGGACTTCAAGCATCTTGCAGTGTGTGCCTCTCCATTCTTCCTCCAGACGCTGGGTCCTTGGTTTCCAAATGAGATGTAAAAGTTGCTCTCATCAGAAAAGAGGACTTTGGACCACTGAGCAACAGACCAGTTCTTTTTTTCTTTAGCCCAGGTAAGATGCTTCTGACGTTGTTTGTTGTTCAGGAGCAGCTTGACGAAGAATACGACATTTGAAGCCCATGTCCAGGATCCGTCTGTGTGTGGTGGCTCTTGATGCACTGACTCCAGCCTCTGTCCACTCCTTGTGAAAGTCCCCAACACTTTTGAATGGCCTTTTCCTGACACTCCTCTCCAGGCTGCGGTCATCCCTGCTGCTTGTGCACCTTTTTCTTCCACACTTTTCCCTTCCACATAACTTTCTATTAATGTGCTTTGATACAGCACTTTGGGAACATCCAACTTCTTTTGCAATTACCTTTTGCGGCTTTCCCTCCTTATGGAGGGTGTCAATGATGGTTTTCTGCACAACTGTTAGGTCAGCAGTCTTTCCCATGATTGTGATTCCTACTGAACCAGACTGAGAGACCATTTAAAGGCTCAGGAACCCTTTGCAGGTGTTATGGCTTAATTAGCTGATTAGAGTGGGACACTTTGAGCCTAGAATATGGAACCGTTTCACAATATTCTAATTTTCTGAGATTGTGAATTTGGGGTTTTCATGAGCTGTAAGCCATAATCATCAAAAGTATGACAAATCAAGGCTTGAACTATCTCGCTTTGCATGTAATGAGTCTATCTCATATATTAGTTTCACCTTTTAAGTTGCATTACTGAAATAAATGAACTTTTGCACGATATTCTAATTTTTCGAGTGTCACCTGTATATTAACTAATGAGGTAGGAAACATTCATGCTGATTTAAAATATGCTTATGGTATCTTACATACTTTTGGGATAATCTGGATTGAAAGGGGGTTGATATTTAGTAAAAGGAAGGAATTGCAACAGGTGGATCTTATCACAGCTGTTTTAAAGGCAGATGAAGGTCCTTCTAAACTTGCTATTATACAAATAGTGGATGAAGGGGTGTGTAAGTGAATGGGAAATGGATGACTAAAGATGGAGTGCAAATTCTTAATAAAGCTGTGATGTGGAATGTGATTGAACGAGTGCATGAGGGAACCCATTGGGGAACGCAAGCATTCATTGATTTTATTAAACGTATATATATGCATATATGTGTGTAGGGGTATGTATACAATAGCTATACAAATGGTATGGAAATGAATACATTGTGTATGTGCAAAACATGTAGAGATTTGGCCATTTGGCCTTTTCAATGAATCCAAGTAGATTACATTGAAATGCCGGTGGTGTGACCATTGACATATGTAATAATAATAGTAGATTATTTTACTGGATGGTTTGAAGCCTTTCTTTGTGTAAAGACAGGTGCTCAGATGATTGTTAAATCATATTGGAGCGAATAATACCCAAATATGCATTGGTTGATCTTATTGATAGTGATAGGGGTACACATTTCATTGTCCAGGTGATAGAGGTTATGGAACAATTAGGAATTTTTTTTTTTTTTTTTTAATTTGATTTATATGCCGCCCTTCTCCGGAGACTCAGGGCGGCTTACAATGTGCTCAGCAATAGCCTTCATCCTTTTGGTATATTTATACAAAGTCAGCTTATTGCCCCCACAAACTGGGTCCTCATTTAACCTACCTTAGAAAGGATGGAAGGCTGAGTCAACCTTGAGCCTTGGAGAGATTCGAACCAGCAGTAAATTGCAGGCAGCTGTGTTAATAACAGGGTGCTTTAAACCACTGTAGTACCAAGGAATTGATTGGCAACTACATTTATTGTTCATGCCAAGTGTTATGTCCTTATAAGGACATCCGCCCGGATTGGCTGCCAGCCATCGGGCGGGAAAGTTTAAATCACTGTCAGGGGCGGTGCGACTGCCGGAGCGAATATAAGGAGAGCTCCGGCAGCACGTAGCAGTCTTGCTACAGTTTCCTAAATAAAGTTATTAATGTAATGAGCTGGTCGCGTCTTCCATTCCTGCGCCGATCTAACACTGGCGACGAAGGACTAGAGAAAGAGACGAACCTCGTGGCGCCAAGCCAACAAGACCAAGACTCCGGCACCTGAAACCACAGTAGGCATTTCCGAAGGCATGGCATCCGCTGAAGTCACTTTGCCAGCCCTTGCTCCATTCCGCCCAGGGAAGGACAAGTGGAAATCCTACGTGGTCAAATTTCGGCAATACCTGAGAGGCAACAACATCAGGGATGCCGATGATGACCGAAAAAAGGGCATCTTCTTGGCCAACTGCGGCTCTGAAGTCCTTGATATGGCAATCGATCTCGTAGCACCACGAGACATCGAAGAAGTGCCATGGACGGACCTACTGCAGATCTTGGAAGAATACTATGCCCCAACTGGAACACCAGTGGCGAACCGTTTCACCTTCCATCAGAGGGACCAAAAGGAAGGTGAGACCATCAAAGAATTCGTGGCCGCCCTGCGCCAGATCGCAGCCAGCTGTGAGTTCGACCACGTGGACAACGCCATCGCTGACCGTGTGGTTTTCGGCATGAGGGACAGAGGCTTGCAAAAGAAATTCCTGAGCAGGAAGAAACTCGTGCTCAAGGATGTGGTGGAGGAAGCCACCGCATCTGAAATCTCGGAAAGCGGCTGCCGCAGTAAGCAGAGCTAAGGGAATCCACAAGATTCGCTCTACAACGCAATCATCAACCGAGGATTCCACAGCTGGATCCGAGTCGGAAGAGGAGTCCACCGTACACAAGGTATTCAGACCCCCAAGGCGGGAAACCGCCCAACGAAGCTACAAGGGGGAGCGCTGTGCCAGCTGCAGAGGGGACCATGCCAGGGCGACCTGCAAGTGGAGAGATGCGACCTGCCGACGCTGCAACAGAAGGGGTCACATCGCCGAAGCTTGCAGAGCCGAGGAACCAGCCCCAGAGCCATCCAGCCACCGTCCCCGCGAGAATCGGAAGGATTACCAGAGATCATCCAAACGGTCCTCTGGCCCATCCAGACGCAGAGACGATGATTTTCCCCGGAGCGGAGAGGTCCACCAGACGACCATCACACACACGAACTCAGACAATGCCACCAAGTTCCACGTGACCATCCACGTGGAGGGAGCACCCTGCAAAATGGAAGTAGACTCGGGCTCGGTCTACTCCATCATGGACTGGCAACAATTGAAGCGCCTGCAACCCAGCATCACCAAGCGAGACCTGAAGCCATTACACTCCAAGCTCGTAGACTTTGGGGGGAACCCCATTGGAGTGTTAGGAAGAGCCAACATCCGAGTCGCCTACAACGAGTTCAAAGGCAAGCTTCCCATCACCGTCGTGAAGGACAGCCGACCGAACCTGCTAGGAGTGGAGTGGTTTAAGCCGCTGGGGCTTTCAATCGAAGGCATCAACCAAATTCGCAGGGACGAACTCGACAACCTCATCGAAGAGTTCAAGGAAGTCTTCGATGGTAAGCTGGGGAAATTTGTGGGGAGGCCAATCTCTTTTAATCTGGACAAGGGAATCACCCCAATTAGGATGAAGCCCCGCCGGGTTCCATTTGCCCTGCGGCCTAAAGTAGACGAGCAGCTGGATAAGCTAATCGCCCAGGGCATCCTGGAATCGATCGATCATGCCTCATGGGAGACCCCCATTGTGACCCCACTGAAGCATGATGGGTCTGTGCGCATCTGCGCCGACTATCGTTGTACCATCAACAAGGCGTTGGCACAGAGCGCATACCCAGTCCCAGTAGTGCAGCACCTGTTGCATTCCCTGGGAACTGGCACAATTTTTGCAAAACTGGACCTGGCCCAGGCTTACCAGCAACTGCCAGTGGACGAAAAAACGGCGGAGGCCCAAACTATAGTCACACACAGGGGGGCATTCAAATGCAACCGTCTCCAGTTTGGAGTCAGCGCTGCCCCCGGCATCTTCCAATCAATGATGGAACGCCTCCTCCAAGGCGTTCCAGGGGTGGTGCCATACTTTGATGATGTGCTAATCTCCGGAGATTCACAGGCACAACTCCTTGAGAGGCTCAGGCTTGTCCTGCAGCGTTTCAAGGCCAAGGGCTTGAGAGTCAGGAGAGATAAGTGCATCCTAGGAGTACAGGAAGTCGAGTTCCTGGGCTATCTCATTGATAGCACTGGCATCCACCCCACCAAATCTAAAGTGAAGGCAATCCATGAAGCTCCGAGCCCCAAAAACAAAACGGAACTTCAGGCATTCCTTGGGTTGCTCAACTTCTATGCAATGTTTCTTAAACAGAAAGCCACAGTTGCTGAGCCACTCCACCGCCTGCTGGGGAAAGCGGCTTCCTGGAAGTGGGGCCAAGAAGAGGAAGCAGCATTCCGAGCCATAAAAGGACTTTTAACTTCAAAAAGCGTCCTCATCCAGTACAATGAGACGCTCCCCATCAAGCTAACCTGCGATGCGTCGCCCTACGGGGTGGGGGCAGTCCTCAGCCATGAACTGCCCAACGGCTCAGAAGCCCCCATAGCATACTTCTCGAAGACCATGTCCGGCGCAGAACGCAACTACAGCCAGCTGGACAAAGAAGCCCTGGCCATCGTGGCAGGAGTGAAATGCTTCAACGAATACCTCTATGGGAGACGTTTCACCATAGTAACCGACCACAAGCCACTCCTGGGGCTCCTCACAGGCGACCAACCCACCCCGACCTTCATGTCCCCGCGGATGACGAGATGGGCCATCTTCTTAGCCAGCTATTCCTACAGGCTCGTGCACCAGCCAGGCACAGCCATAGGAAACGCCGACGCGCTGAGCAGATGCCCATTGAAGGATCCAGTAGAAGACCCAGCCCCCACGCTCCACCTCTTCCACATAGACGACGCCGCCAGCTGTCCAGTCTCGTCCGCAGATGTGGCCGTCCACACCCAAAAGGACCCCACACTCCGCCAAGTGAAGTCCTGGATCCTCAGGGGGTGGCCATCGGAGAAGATGGAGGAGAAGTTCAGCCCGTTTGCCAGGAAGCAGAAGGAGCTGTCCACCATGAAGGGCTGTTTGCTATGGGGAGACAGGGTGCTGATCCCTAGCACTCTGCAACGGCGGACGCTAGAGACTTTACATAAAGGGCACCCAGGCATCGTCCGCATGAAGGCCCTGGCACGGAGTTACGTCTGGTGGCCCTCACTGGACAGAGACATCGAAGAATGGGTCTCCAGATGTGACCCGTGCCAAGAAGTTCGCCCAGCACCGCCACAAGCCGAAACAACAAAGTGGGAGACCCCCAGCAACCCCTGGTCGAGGATCCACATCGACTTCGCGGGTCCGATGCAAGGGCGACACCTCCTCATCGTGGTAGATACCTTCTCCAAGTGGCTCGAGGTGGTACCCATGGCATCTACCACAACGGAAGCGACGATCCGGTCCCTGCGCCGCCTTTTCGCCACCCATGGACTACCGGATGTGCTGGTCTCCGACAACGGCCCCCAACTCACATCCCTGGCCATGGAGACATTCCTGGCAGGACTGGGCATCCGCCATGCCCTGTCCGCCCCGTACAGGCCGGCTGGAAACGGACAAGCGGAACGAATGGTGAGACTCACCAAGGAGGCACTCACCAAGATGGGCACGGGAGACTGGCAGGAAAGAATAGACAACTTCCTCCTCACCCAGCACATCACGCCGCATGCCACCACCCACAAGAGCCCGGCCGAATTGTTGATGGGCAGAAGGTTGAGGTCACCACTGGACCGGCTGCACCCCCAATACAGCCCAGAAGTGACCGCAACAGCCAGCCGCCCGCTTCGCGCCTTCAGCAAGGGAGATTCAGTTTTCGCGCTAAACTTCAATGGATCTCCTAAGTGGCTGAAGGGGAAGATAGACAGCACAACCGGCCCGAAGTCCTACACCGTGGAGCTGGAAGATGGACAGGTCTGTAGACGTCACATCGACCAGCTCCGGAAAAGGTGGGGGAGAGCACAAGGAAACCAGCCTGACGAGGTAGGCCTACAACACCCCGATGAGGTAGGCCTACAACACCCCGACAAGGTAGGCCTACAACACCCCGATGAGGTAGGCCTGCAACACCCCGATGAGGTAGGCCTACCACACCACGGCGAGGCAGACCACCGCCACACCGACGAGGTCGGCCAATCCCACTACCAGGCGCTGACACGTCGACAGTCCAGAATGGTAGACCGGGGCCAGCCACATGGGGAATGGCAACACCAACCCAGCGAGGTGGGCACCCGGCCAGACAGGGCGAGCGACCACCAAACCAGCCCACGAGTAGACCGGGACCTGCCCAGAGTGGAAGCACCACAACCCTCCAGCGAAGGCAACCCATGACAGCCCTGCCAGGGAGACCTCCACTCCAGGCAAGTAGACCGAGGACCATCCGAGAGGGGCACACCGCAGCGCATGGGTGAGGGTGGCACACAACCCCCCGGCAAGGGGGACCCCCGCCCAGCACAGAGAGCAACCCGGCAACATCAGCCCAGCCCAGATGACCCCAGACACCAACCGGCAGTAGACCAGGGACTAGGGCGAAGGGAAAGCCGACAACAACCCGGCCAGGGAGGCCTGCACCACCCCAGCAGGGGAGACCTCCACCGACCCGGGGAGGTAGCCCCACAATGACAGCCCGACCAGGTCGTCCACCACCGACCCGACGGGGTAGGCCAACGTCAGCCCGACCAAGGAGACCTGCGCCACCCCTGCGAGGTCGGACATCCCGAACCGAGCCAACACCATCCACCGCTGACAGACCAGACCCGAGGGCCCCGATCCGAACCACCCCCCAGACAACAGCAAACCGAACCGCAGCTGAACCGCAGCGCCCAGGAGACCGGGGAAGAGCAAGTGACAGCCGGGGACTTACCGAGACTCAGACGCTCTTCCCGGTTTGGAACCGAGCGACCCCGACGAGGCGAGAGATCCACAGGCCAGGAGGAAGACCACCAGAACCAGCAACCCAAGGTTGGCGGTCCAGCCGGAGGCGCTGAGGGTGACCCCGCACACTCGCCAGCCGAACCGAGCCCGGTTCCGGGGAGGGATCCAGGAGACAAAGGAACCCCGTCTGTCCAGGTCGGGGACGAGGAAGAAATGAGACTGCGCAGGTCAACTAGGGTGCCGAGGCGTCCTACGTACCTGCGTGATTACGTGACTTTTATAAATGAACATTGACTATTTGCAGACTAAGAGGGGAGGAGTGTTATGTCCTTATAAGGACATCCGCCCGGATTGGCTGCCAGCCATCGGGCGGGAAAGTTTAAATCACTGTCAGGGGCGGTGCGACTGCCGGAGCGAATATAAGGAGAGCTCCGGCAGCGCGCAGCAGTCTTGCTACAGTTTCCTAAATAAAGTTATTAATGTAACAAGCTGGTCGCGTCTTCCATTCCTGCGCCGATCTAACACCAAGTTCTACAGGGCATTGTGAATGTGCTAATCAGACAAGTAAATCTACGTTAACAAAAAAAAATTAATGTTAGAGCTTCTACTATCTTGGAAGGTAGTACTACCCGTGTTTGCCTTTAGCTCTATTAAGAATAAGAACTAGTCCTAGGAAAGATCTGGGGATATCTACGTATGAAATGATGTTTGGATTGCCATATACGGGGAAAGTTGAGATGCCTAGGATAGAATTGAAAGATGTTTTTCTGAGAAAATATATACAGGGACTGTCCCAGTGTTTTTCTCATTTAAGGTCAAAAGGACAATTGGCACAGAATCCACCTCTTGATTTCCAAGCACATGAATACAATAGCGGAGACTGGGTCCTGATAAAAACCATTACTGAAAAGAAGTTGCAGCCGGTGTGGGAAGGACCGTTCCAAGTTCTGCTAACTACAGAGTCAGCTGTAAGGACTAAGGAACAAGGCTGGGTACACTATTCCAGAGTCAAGGGACTGGTGGCTTCGCCTTATGGATGGACAGTTGCTACGAAACCTGCAAACCCTCTTAAATTGACTTTTCGATGACAAAGCTTAGACGATTGAGGACCAACGGATGGAAGAAGAGATTTGTATTTGGCTAGGAGTGGTAATAATTCTGTTGCGTAATTTTAAGGATCAGACTCAATAATTGATTTAAGAATAAAGTATTCAAACATAACACTGTTTATTTACAGTAGGCATTCTATATTCACTGAGTAATCGCAGATAGAAGCAAGGAGGAGGTGCATACAGCTCCTTTTATATTCACAAGGCGGAGTAAAGTATGGGAGTGGTTACATATGAATATATTAAGGGAGGAAGAATAAATTAACCCCTAATACCCCGAGTATATACAGTTTCCATATTAGAGAATAAGGCATTTACTTGTGACAAATCCCCCTCTAAATGCCGATTCGATATACAACAATAATTACATTCAGATTCAGAACAATACAAAACTTGCAATTTGGAAGTTAAATATTTGTATTGTTTAGAAGGCAAAGGCTTTGTCAATATGTCAGCTATTTGCTCTGATGTTTCGCAGTGAACTGCTTTAATAAATCCATCTTGAGATAATTGTCTCACGTGCTTGAATTTTATATCTATATGTCTGGATCTTTGACCAATAGCATCAGACCTAGATATCTCAATAGCAGCTTTGTTATCTTCGTGTATGATAAATGGTAATGAAGGTTTCTTCCAAGTATTTGACAATAAATCATTAAACCATACAAGATTGTTGGAGGCTTTAGACAAACAAACATATTCTGCCTCAGTTGTTGATGTGGCTACTAAATCCTGTTTTCCAGTGTACCAGTAAACTGGACAATCGTTAAGAAAAAATATATAACCTGATGTGCTTTCTCTACATATGGTATCACCTGCCCAATCCGCATCGGCGTAACAGGTGAGGATGGGCTCTTTGACATTATTAGGTTCCAATAATAAACAGAAGTCTAAGCTGTGTTTTAAGTACCTTAATATTCTTTTAACGGCTTCCCAATGATACATTAAGGGTTTGCTGACGTACCTGGATAACAAATTGAGGGGCAAAGCAATATCAGGTCTAGTCCAATTAGAAATATATAAAAGGGAACCAATAACTGATCTGTAGAGTGTATTATCCTTAAATTCAGGGGATGATTCATCTATGTTCCTTAAGAAATCAGTTTGCATAGGAGTGTCACAAGGCTTAGCATCATTTAAATTACACTTGTTTAGGAGTTCTATAATTTTATCTTTCTGAGAAAGTTTGAATCCTTTTTTGGTTTTACTGATTTGAACTCCAAGATATTTATTTACCTTCCCTAATGATTTTAAAGAAAAATGTTCATTTAGTTTTGTTACAAATGTGTCTCTTTTTTCTTTATGATTACCTATATACAAAATATCATCCACATAAATTAACACAAATTCTAATGAGTCACCCTCCTTTTTGACAAAGAAACAGTTGTCAGCAGTAGTAGCATTGAAATTCATAGTTCTGAGTACTTTGACTAAACATTCATACCAGCGTTTGCCAGATTGTTTTAATCCGTACAAACTTTTATTTAATAACCACGTTTCATTTTTGTTTGTGTATTGACTATGAGGTGCTCTTACATATATCTCTTTATCAAGTTTTGCGTGTAGATACGCAGTCTGTATGTCATATTGGAATACATCAAGGTTAAGTGCTGATGCTATAACTAAAGCTGTTTTGACACTCTCAGTTCTTACTGTGGGAGAGTATGTGTCTGTGTAATCCTCAGGATATTTTTGAGCATAACCTTGTGCAACTAATCTAGCTTTGTATAATGTGTTGCCTTCTTCTAGATTTTTAATTTTGTATATCCACCTGGTGCCTATAATAGTTTTATCCTTAGGTGCAGGTGTAGGTGTGAATACATTTAACTCTCGTAAACTGTCCATCTCCTTGGTCATGGCTAATTCCCATTTTCTTCTTTCTTCAGTGGGAAGCTTTAACACTTCCTCGTATGTGTTTGGTGTTGATGTTTCACTATCCATGTACATTACGTAATCTTTGTATTTGCTTGGCACTTGATTTCTGTTACATCTGATTGTTTTTTCTGGTTTACTATCTTTATCATGTAAGTATCTTGCCTCCTTTTTTGTTAACGAATCTGTCTTTATTCTGTGTTGACTGTTTGTCCATGTTTTATTTTTGTTTCTATGTGTGTTGTGATTGCATTCTTCTCTATCTATTTTATCTTGATGCTCAGTGTCTGAATTTGTGATTGGGAATATTTCATTAAGATGTATTTTAGACCAGTTGGCCTGTTCATGAAATACAGCTGTTCTAGAAATTATAAATTTGTTATTATTATCAATAAATCTGTACCCTTTTGTGCCTGTTTCGTATCCCATGAATCTAAGTCTTCTGGACACGTTCTCTCCTTTACGCCTCAATTGTTTTGGTATGTGTACATCCGCTGTGACTCCAAATATGTGCATGTGTGCTATTTTGGGTTTTCTACTGTACATTAATTCATATGGTGTCTTGTTTATAATGCTGGACCAAGTTCTATTTTGTGTATAATTGGAATATTGTAATGCTTCTGACCAGAATTGTTTTCCTAAGCCAGCATCTTCTAATGTGCATCTAATCATGGTTTGTAATGTCGAGTTCTTTCTCTCTACTACTCCATTTTGAAATGCAGAGAAAGGGCTAGACGTGAAATGTAGCATCCCTTTGTTTTTTAGCCATTGGGAGAATTCTTTTGACATGAATTCAGATCCCCTATCTGTCATGATTTGTTTTATTTTAATATTATGTTGTGTTTCTACACGTTTGTAAAACTCTTTAAATTTCTGAAAGGTTTCATCTTTGTGTTTTAAAGTGTAGACAAATCCGTAACGACTATAGTCATCTACAATAGTCAGAAAGTATCGTTTTCTATACGTGATTGATGGTGTTAATGGACCAACCAAATCCATATGTACCAAATCAAAAATTTGATTAGTTGATCTTGTTGCCTTTCTTGGTTTGGGGCTAGTTCTGAGTTTTGTGGACTTACATACTGAGCATTCCAAATAGTTTTTACAATTTTTTATTTTAACACCTTCAGCATGTTCAATCATCTTTTGTACTACAGGAAAACTAGCATGCCCTAATTTCCTATGTAAAATATGCGCACATTCGTCGTGAATTGGTTTTCCAATTGTAGGTTTTTTGTTATTGGATGTGTCATTAATAGAAGTGTCTTTGTGACTATGAATTGTTTCATGTTCCTCATTATCACTATTGCTATTGTCTCCATTATCTATGTCATTGTTATCCTCCATGTTGGAATCAATGTTGTGTAACCATCTTTCTTTTATGATTAAATATGGTAGACCTCCTTTGATAATCACACTACCTAAGCTTGTTTTGTTTTTCTCTAGTGTTGCTTTTCCTTTTGAGAATACTATATTTATGTCAGAATTTATAGGTAATCCAACTGTAGCCTCTGAAGGAGAATCCAAAAGCGGCTCGTCCAAAAAGGCCTCTGTAACTTGTTGTTTTTCCATTACCTCCACCTCCATCTGCTTAGCCTGAATTTCAATCTCTTGTTGGTTTTGCTTTTCTTTATTCCCCTCGTGTATTATACATGGAGATGTTGAATCCATTTTAAGAACCTTGTAGTAAAATTCTTCCGCTTTTTCAACAGTATTTAGTTGATATCTTTCTCCTTGATATCTCAATATTATACCAACTGGAGCATCCCACCTAAATGGGATGTTTTGTTTCTTTAGCTCAGTCACCAAAAATCCAAAATCCTTTCTATCTTTTAACATCTTGGGCGGCAGCTCTTTAAATATCCAAATCTTCCTTCCATGCATTTCAAGAGTGGAGTTAAAAGACTTTTGCACAATATCATTTCTTATTTCTTTATCAGTAAAGTAGATCACCACATCTCTAGGCAGCTGCCTTTGCTTTGCCACCCAAGAATTAGCTCTGTAGGCCTTATCAATCTTGCAGGATACCTCTTCAGGACTAACCTTTAAAATCCCAGCCAGAACTTGAGCAGACATCTTTCTCAAATCATCTCTGTTATTCTCCTGTAGTTCCCTTATTCTGACCGCAAATTCCATGGACCTGTATTGCATCATTGTAACTTCTTTTTCAATCCTTTGTTTTATATTATCTGCATTATAGGTCCTGTAATCAGCTTCCTTTATTTTGGATTTTACTTCTGAGCTATTATCTTGAATATTTATCAAATCATTTTCAATTCTTTGTATTTTATTGTCCAGATTATCAATCTTATCATCAACTTCCTTCATTTTAGACTCTATTTCTAGATTAATCTCTTTATCCATCCTCATAATTGCGTCTAAGAAACTTTTCAAATGTTGCTTCAGGATATCATACTTTTGTTGAACCAACTCTTTAATTTCCTGTGTAAAATTTTCAAGGTTCTGATTCACAATCTTATCATGTCTTGCCATCTCCTCCAGTACAAATTCCTTTAGGTCTGTAAAGCCATTCTTCTGCATCTGCAAGCTCACAACTTGTTCATGTGGTTTATAAATGGGGGAGCCCCCCCCCCCCACAGCTTGATTGTCTGGCTTTGTCAGTTTTAACGCCATCCTGCCCCACAAACAGATTATTTTTTTTTCTCCCCTTTATGGAGAAAGACTTCTCTCCAAACAATATTAATATCAAGTCTCTAAGAAGAAAAAAGCATGAAATAAGAATTTTTCTCTTCACTTCTAGCCAGCGCTGTTGTTTCAGTTACTTTGTAACCTATTAAACTATTCAAACGGAAGGACTTTCGCTTTCGGCTTTCTTCTCAAGCCTCAGCCAGTCGCCATTTTAAACTTTCTTTTTTCCCCCTTTCACTCTTCTTTACTTTTAAAATCAGTTTTAGGGTTGTTAGAAACACTTGCAATTTTTACAATTTTTTATTTTAACACCTTCAGCATGTTCAATCATCTTTTGTACTACAGGAAAACTAGCATGCCCTAATTTCCTATGTAAAATATGCGCACATTCGTCGTGAATTGGTTTTCCAATTGTAGGTTTTTTGTTATTGGATGTGTCATTAATAGAAGTGTCTTTGTGACTATGAATTGTTTCATGTTCCTCATTATCACTATTGCTATTGTCTCCATTATCTATGTCATTGTTATCCTCCATGTTGGAATCAATGTTGTGTAACCATCTTTCTTTTATGATTAAATATGGTAGACCTCCTTTGATAATCACACTACCTAAGCTTGTTTTGTTTTTCTCTAGTGTTGCTTTTCCTTTTGAGAATACTATATTTATGTCAGAATCTCTACTTAGTTTTATTGCACTAAGTATGTTATGAGGTATTTCTGGTATTAGTAATACCCCCTCTATTTTTCCTAGACCAGGTAAGTTTACATTTCCTCTACCAATAACTTGGACTTTTTCTTGATTAGCTACTTTGATTACAAATTTATCTTCTATAAATGAAGATAATATACGTTTGTTGTGTGTAGTGTGATTAGTTGCCCCAGAGTCAATGAGCCAATCATTGTCCCCTGACTGTTGTATGTTAGATGTATTATGTTTGTTTAATCCATTTAGTGAACCAGACCTTCTATCTTTTGAATTATCCCTGCCCCCTCTATGTTCTCTATAGTTGGGTGAGCTTCTATATCTATGTCTATCAATGGATGATTGTCTGTTATGGTATCTACTTCTATAGTCAGTTTTTTGCCTTTCTCTAAGGAATTTAGGACAATCTCTTCTACAATGTTCTTTAGACCCACAGTTGTGGCATTCAATTGATTCACAATATTTTTCTTGGAATGCTACTCTCTTATATTGTCTCTGTTCTATGTGGTTATTACAGCGACTCCTTCTTGAATTATCTTCAGCTATTAGCTTATTTGATAAATTCTCTATGGATAAGTATCCTAAATTAATTGTGTCTAAATGTGATATATAGTTATCCCATGATGGGTCTAATGAGTTAATGATAACACTCTTCATTGTTTGATCTGAAATTATCTCTCCCCTTAAATGCAGCTCTGCTCTGATTTTGTTTAAAGATATTAAATGTTCACTTATAGTAACCCCTGGCTTTATCCTAGCTGAGAAGAAATCTTTAGACATCCTTGTAGTAGTCGCTACACTTTCACTATGAAACAATTTAAACATGCATTGAATAATTTCTGAGACAGTCAAATTGTGCTTAATACTATGGTACATAGCAGGAGATATACTGGATATTAATAAGTAAAATGCTCTGTGGTGTAGGCAGTCCAATTTTAGAGTCCAAGGTCTTTTGGGGGGGTTAGTAATAAAGAATAATAAGTTTTCTTTTAGGAAAACAACCTGAAGTTGTTGACACCATTCCTGCAAATTAATACCATCTATTCTCAGTTTTGGGAAATCATTGGGCAAATTCCCAATACTGTTAGATCCATTACTTACAACTGGAGGTAGTCCGTGATCTTGCAAGTGTTGATAGTTGCAGAATGGTGTGGGTATGCTTGCAACGAGTCTGAATGGCTCTCTCTGCTCTTCATGTCCTCCGTAGTTGTCTGCGTAGGTCTGCACATGCGCGTTGCTCATTTCGCTTCTGGAGCTGTCGGGAGAGGTTCTCGCTGCTGCAGCTCCCTCGTAGCGTTCCTCTTCCGATGAATCGGTCTCCGGTTCGATCTTGGGTGTCCAGGTGACAGCAGGCGCTCGTTTCTTTTTGTTGAGATGATTCTTGTTGAGATCGCTGGTTCCTGGGATCGTCTGTGGCGTGGGGTGGTATTTGCAGGGCTCTCTGGGTTCAGGCGTCGGTGCTCTCATCGTTTGGATAGAAGCGGGTAGATTCTGAGACGTTTGCTTGCTTGCTTGTCTTTTCTTTATTTTTTGACTGCTGTCTTTCGTTGATTCTTTAGTGATTTTCAATTTTGGTCCAAATGCTGCAAAGAGCGTTTTCTCTGTCTCACATTTCCTTAAGGAAATGGAGTTTTTCGAGCCGCCTTTCAGCTGTAAAGGCGGCTTTTTACAGGCGACGGGGCTGGCGTCTCAAAGGACCGTCTGGTGGCGACGGAAGCCAAACCGGAAGCCTCAGGCTCCTGCTTTTATTAGGGCATCAGTTGGAACCCTGACAGCAAGCCAGTTCTCCCAAAACTAACCAAAATGACCAGGTTTCCTGAGCCCCGGACTCTCCACCTGCTCTCTGATACTTGGAGGTGTGTGGAGAGAAGGCCACCATGGCAGAGGGTGGGATCTCCGAAGAAAGCCTGCTCCTGGCAACCCAGAAGGAGACAGAACCTTCCCCCACCCAGGAAACTCCAGGAGTCAGCAGCCTAAACAGAACTCAACTGCAATCGTCTCTGACCACGGAAGCCGAGATGCCCAGAATGCCTGCCTCAGTGACCGAAGCAGAAAGGGATGAGTATTGGTGGAAGACAATCCCTAAAGCGGTCGAGGTCACACACCCCTCCCTTAGCTCCCGTTGCCTGGGGCAACCCATAAGCGATCTAGAAAAACTGGAGTGGATGAAGGAGTGCGAAGAGAAACCCAAAAACTCTACTGAGACCTCTAGGTGAATCCTTAGAGCAATTGAGGGAGGAATTTGACCAAGCCACCCTTTGCGATGAGGGGCCGTCATGCCACCCAAAAGAAAGGGGAAAAGAGATGAGGGGTGCAATTGATCCCCATGAAGTGAGGAGAAGCCCCATCCAACCCGCCAAGCTCCAATTAGCCAGCCCTAAATTTAAACTGAGCCTAACCTCGGAGCAATCCCCGGGCAGTTGGGAGCGCCCATGCACTCCCAACTGTCCAAAAATGGAGAGACAGACAAGAACACAGCTCCTCTTCTCCAACCACCAGAAGGAAGCTGAGCCCGAGGCTGCCCCCAGTGCCACCCCACACCACAGGCAAGCCACCCAGGCCAGAAGAGCGCCCCCCTCCATGAGCCAGAATCGATGCAGACCGCCAAGCACACCAGGCTCAGGCAGATGGGGCCCAAAACACGAGGGAGGGGCAGTGTGGAACAAATCACCTCGATTCAGGGGGAAATTTGATGGGAACCCAGATCTATTCCTTGACTCTGCCGGTGTCCACCTAGATTGTTATGGGCACCTCTACCCATCACACAGAGCCATGGTGAATGCCATTGCCATGGGATTAGAGGGGGAAGCAAATGAATGGCTAGCAGTCCTCCATAGAAGGAGAGCCCCCCCAGCTGCAGGACATTGATGATTTCCTGCAAGAACTAGAAGCCAGATTCGAGGACTTGGGGGAGGATCAATATGCAGAGGATGATTTTTGGAATTTAAAGCAGAGAGGGCTTTAAATTAAAGAACACATCCGTGTTCTTTAACACATTAAAGAACACATCTGTGAGTTCAGAAGGGTCATGGGAAAGCTACCGCCCTGGCCGGAGGAACTACTAATCCATTTCTTCAGAGAAAGCTTGGACAAGCAAATCAGCCAAGTAACCACCTACCGGGACATTCCAAACCAACTCTCTGAATGGTTCCGAGTAGCCATAAAGGTGGACTGCACGTTGTGCACCAACAACATGTGCAGGCAACTGGGTCCCAGAGAGAGAGGGCAACCAGGTCGGAGACCACCCAGCGGATGGGAGGCTGCAGTAACCCAGCCATCCCCAAGGCCAACCCTCCCCTGAGGCCAGTTCAAATGCTACAGATGCGGAGAGACAGGCCACTTTGCATTAGCTTGCACGACTCCAGCTCTGAAACCCAAGCCAGAGCCACCACCCAGAGGTAACAAAGGAATGTGCAGGAGCTGTGTAAATGAATAGTGACTGGAGCTGGGTGAGAAGATTCCTTTTTTATTTAGACCCTAACTTTAAAAGAAAAAAAGAAAAAAAAGAAAGAGGAAAATCCAGGAAAAGAGACTCTTAGAACTATTTCTTAAAGCAGCGAACAACCATAGAGAGAAAAATCCTAGACCTGAAAGAAAGGAACCAAGGGGAGAAAAGCTAAAGACCTTTTAAAACATAGAAAATTGGATTTTTAAACTGGGTAGGCGTTGTTTTGGAAAGGCATTATAAAATGCTGGAACTATGTACTTGAATTTGCTTGAATAGCTGACTTTGCTTCCATAAATTGAACTAAATTTGGATTAATCAATTTATCAGACTTGAAACAACGCTGAAACCTAAGCTGAGGGTGCCATCTACTGGTGAATGGAAAATATACCATACCTCTACAAGTCTAGGAATTCCTGATATGAGAAATAAATAACATTTATCTGGAGGACTGTGGTGATACTTACTGTTCTAAAACTATCTATTTTATGATTACTGGAGACTCTATTGTGAGAATAAGGAAGACTCTTAAGTAAAGTAAAGTGACTTTTGACTGTGGAAGCTGCCTGGACTACTTAAATGGAACTGATTGATAACCCTGAGATGTAAAGAACTATGATTATTGAACTTTCTGAGGAGCAACATTGGACTTGATTATATTGTTTTTGGACTTGAGTAAGAGCGGGACTGTTCTGTCCCCTCCCACGAGTGGCCTTGCAGAAGCTCAAATAGCCCGGCAGTAACAAACGCAGGCTAGAGAGCTTGAAGCTGGCCCTTTAATAAACAGTTCTCTTTCAAAAGTATATCATTTCAGTAGTTACCGGCAATGTTCCAAAGGTATATCAGTTCAGTAATTACTGGGCAATGTTCCAGAGGTCTTGGCAGACGGCCAGCAGGCTAATGCAGGAATGCAGGCTCCTTTTCAAAACTCAAAACTAGCAGTTCTAAACTCCACTGCATCCAAAACGCCAACAAATTGTTCACCACGCCTTTCCGGCCCAGCCACACCCCTTTTATACTTTGTAGGGTGTGGCCCTACATCTCCTGACCACACCTCTTGGGACATGGCAATAGCTGTTCTCTATGACGTCTCCTACGTCTCTCTCTTGCATCCAATAGGGGCTCCCTCTCCTCGTTACCGGCCTCTGTTTCCTCCTCAATTTGGCTGGGGTCCAGAGGCACGTCAGCAACTGTCAGTTCTTGCTGACTCACCAGTGAAGACGGCCCCTCTGGCACATAGCTCGTGCCAGCTTCCTCCATATCATCCTCTGACTCAGCATGCGAAGATAAATCAGCCTCCGGGGCCGGAGTCAGAACACATATTCTGCCTGGGTTAACAGTCTGGTTTTAGAGTCACAGTCTGAGATCAGTGCTTGGAGGTCCCTCTTTTGTCACCTCTGTAATGAGCGCATTGCCATGGTCAGTTGCCCTAGGGTGCATGACCCTCCTGTTAAATTTGCTGGGAGGTAAGAGTAGGCTTTTACTCCACATAGGATGAACCAACCCAAGGGGAGTTTTATGTGACTGTAGGAGAAGGGGATGGTCTCTGTGTGATTACAGACTAGCTTTTTATTACTGAGATCATGGCAGTTAGGGACTCTGGGTCTTTTGCAACCTGTCAATTTGAAGCAAACAGCGGCTTTAGTGACTGTGGCTATCTGTCATTTTTGTAGTTTGAGTTGATTCCCCAGTCAAAGATGGTGGCATAAGTGGCTTTGATGGGGATGTTTCTAATCCTGGTGTCATTGATTATTGCTTGCGGACCTGACGCTACTCCTATCAGGCAGGTAGTGAGGATATCCTTCACTGACCTCCCCCCTGCTAAGCAGAAGTTGGTTGTATTTAACACCCTTGCTAGGTATTCCCAGATGTTCCCTTTCTCTCGTAGAAGGTTAGGTTCCAAAAATCCCAATACATTTGTTATACATAAAATTATACAATAGAGTTTAACAATTCTTTTTTTTTTACAAGTTTTATTTGTTTTATTTATATCGCATTCAATTTTCATCAAACAGTGTGCGGTCTGGGTACAATTATATTTACCTTAAGTAGTCATAATACAACACTTTGTTGTGGTATTTATCATCATAATATTAATAATATACTGGCATAATAATATGATAACAATAATACTTAACATCATCTTCTTTAACAACTCTCCTCTTTAACATTTCCTCTTTTTATATCCCCTCCTTTCTAACTTCTGTTTCTATTGTCTAGCCATTGATAAAATATGTCCCATATCAAATAGTATTCAGTTTCTTCTTTGTCTTTAATAATAAGCGTCAGTCTATCCATTTCTGCGCATTCTAATATTTTCTTAATTACATTCCCCTCAGACAGGATCTCATCATTTTTCCATTGTTGCACAAATACGATTCTGGCTGCGGTTAGTATATGCAAGATCAAATATGTAGTCTTTTTGTCATATTTTTCTGGTAGGATGCCCAACAAAAATATCTCTGGTTTCAGGTCTATATGTTGTTTTATCATTTTTTCCAACCACGTATGTATTTTCATCCAGTATTTTTTTGCTTTTGGGCATGTCCACCACATATGGTAATATGAACCAGATGATTGGTTACACTTCCAGCATTTAGCCAATTTATCTTTATACATTTTTGCCAATCTTGCCAGTGCAAAATGCCATCTATAAAATATTTTATACAAATTTTCCTTATATGCAGTCGACATTGTCAATTTAATATTTCTATCCCATAGTTTCTGCCACTTATCTAGTTCTATTGCATATCCAACATTTTTAGCCCAGGCAATCATTGTCTCTTTTACCTGCTCACTTTCAAGTTTAATACTTAATAAGTAACAATATAACTTCTTTATCAGTTTATCATCTGTTCCAGTTAATATCTGGTCTAGTTCTGTTAATTCTTTATTAAAACCATACATTTTAGCATCTTTCTCATAACGAGATTGTATCTGCATATGTGACCACCATGCAATGTCTATCCCTTGGCTACTAAGTTCCTATTTAGTTTTTAATTCCCCTTTGTCATTTAAGCTATCCTTATATCTTACAATTTTTTCCATGTTGATAACATTAGGATGTACCAATGCCTCCATAGTGGAAAGCCAGATTGTTATTTTCAAATATTATTGTTCTTTTATCTTAGTCCAGACTAATAACAGTGCATTCCTAACATGTCTTTGAAAGTAGCTGTGTATCTTATTCTTCCCATACCATAAGAAAGCATGCCAGCCTAGTTGAAGATCATGCCTTTCTAATGTTAATAGTCTTACATCTCAAACTAATCCATTCTTTCACCCATGTGAGTACCGAGGCCTGGTAGTACAATTCCCAGTCTGGTAGTCCAAAACCCCCTCTCTTTTTTTATTCCTGCAACATTTTCAAGCCTATTCTTGCTTTCTTTCCTAACCATACATATCTTAATATTGTTTTGTTCAGTTCTTCAAAATATTTTTTCTCCAGTTTTATCGGTATTGTTTGAAATAAATATAGAAGTCTTGGCAAAATGTTCATTTTTATAGTAGCTATTTTTCCTGAGAGTGACAATTGTAAATCTTTCCATTTCTCCAAGTCTAGCTTGATTTGCCTCATCAATTTCATATAATTATCCTCTTTGATTGTTGCACATTTTGCTATTAATTGTATTCCTAAGTACTTCGCTATTTTAACTATCTGCATGTTGATTCTTTCCATTAGCACTCTTTTTTGTGTATCTGTGAGATTTTTGACCAGAATCTTGTCGAGCCTAGCAACCTGCTCGACATCGCTAATGCGTGCTGAAAGCATCGAGGGACATATACATACTTGGTGGTGGTGGCACTGGGTGAAGGCGGCTGTATGCGGGGTGTGGGGTGGTGGTATCGGGTGCGACGGGATTAGGGCCATTCCGGAGGACACAGCGGCAGCACCTTCTAGAACACGCTGAAGACCAATTACGCCCCTAGAAGAGGGGCGTGGTAATAAACAAGGGCGCGATCTACGCCCCTAAAAGAGGGGCGTGGTAACAAACAAGGGCGCGGTCCTAATGAGTTAATGGAAAGATGGGCTATATAAACGCCCCATTCTTGGTGTAATGTAGCGCCGATTTCAATCGTGTTTACGAATCACAGTGTGTAGCCGGATGCGGATGTGAATAAACCAGCGTGCCAAAAGAGCTGAATAATGCTGTAGCTGTGTTTTGATTGCGTCTCGCACGGCATTCCTGAGAGGAAATCGGCGCTTCCCTTTGCAAGCCTACGGAATGGCAGAGGGAGTGGATACGACTGTTGCAACGCCGCCCTCGGAGGAGCAGGGGCTGCCTGCAGCTGAGGAAAGCCCGGCTGAAGCTCAGCCCTCAGTACGTCCGAAAGAATGCTGTCAAAGCCAGGAAGTGGATTGTAAGGACGCTGTTGCAGCAAGGGGGGGGCCACCCCGGCATTGCTAGGACAGTGGTGGCAGAGCCCCGCTTTGGCTGCTCCGGCAAGGGCCCCGAAGGACCAGGTGTCGCCCCCTTACAGCGAACGTTTCCACCGCTGGAGAGAAAGGCGCTGGGCAGAAGATGATGACGGGGAGTGGAGCTATTCAACAGGTCTGGGCCACTCCACCATAGAAGTCCTTCGGGAGCGTTTTGGTGAAGCCAGCTTCAGGGATGCACAATCATGGCAACCGTGGATGACGGGGACGGAACCTAACCCTGGCTGGCCAACATCCTCCGGAGGGACAGAGACCCGGTTCCACCTGGCTAGCCCCAAATTACGGGTGGGTCCCTCCCAAAGCAATCCCCGACCACCGGCTCAACCACCTGGACCGAACGCCCTGACAGCTAGTGGAAAGTCTCGTGGGCGACCAACCCCAGAAAAGACCAGAGGTCTATCGCAACCAGGACAGAGCCCCAATGGAACCACAACAAAGGAACCGGGTCCTGCTGTACATCCTGGGATAGTTCCTGTGGTGCTAGCTGATCGTGATGAGGAAGAGGACACCAATGACCCAATGGTAAGTGAACCCATCCGTCCCTTCCTCATACCCATAATCCTGACACCATTACAGGGGCCAACACGAGTACAGCATGAAGCCCTTATTGATTCTGGGTGTACAAGGTGTTTGATAAGGCGAACTGTAGCCACCCGTTTGGGTATACGGTTACGGTCGTTAAAAACCCCAATAACATTCGAACAGATGGATGGATCTACCTTAGGGGGAGCCCCAGCAACCCAAGTGACAGAATTAGTAAAAATGGAGATAGGAGCTCACTGGGAAAACATACGGTTTGTGGTGGTGGACACAATGATCAAACCCGTGATTTTGGGATTGGCTTGGTTGGATAAATGGAAGCCCACGATCTGGTGGGAGGGGGGTTTCAGGAAACTCCGTCTGTCGATAGGACCAGATCCAGGTAGCTCACAGAAGGTTCCAAAAGAGCAAGGAGTTTCGTTGGGGCTGGATAGTGATATATGTCCCGTTGGAGTACCAGCAGTATATGCAGATCTAGCGGCAGTGTTTGATGAAGGGGAATGTGATACGTTACCACCACACCGTCCCACTGACTGCGCTATTGAACTAATACCTGGGGTAAAGCTGCCAAAACCACGCATGTATGCCATGACCCCACGTGAGGTGGAAGAATTACATAAATACATTGACAAAAACCTAGCCCGTGGGTTTATACAGCCTAGTCGGTCACATATGGCCGCTCCGGTGTTGTTCCGTGAGAAAAAGGATGGAGGGCTTCGTTTATGTGTGGACTATTGAGGTTTGAACGCAGTAAGCGTAGAACCATTATACCCGTTACCCTTAATGAAGGACCTGTTAGCTGCATTAGCGACCGGAAAGTATTTTACAAAATTGGACTTACGGGAGGCCTACTATAGGGTACATGTAAAACAAGGAGACGAGTGGAAAACCACCTTTAACTGCCCGTTGGGCAGTTATAAGTTTTGTGTTATGCCGTTTGGATTGCAGGGCGCTCCCGCAGTCTTTATGCAATTGATTAATGAGGTATTACACGATTATCTATACCAAGGGGTTCTAGTGTATCTAGACGATATCTTAATATACACCGAGTCTATGGAGGAACATATTAGTTTAGTCCGTCAGGTATTGGAACGGTTGTTAAAAGCCCGCCTGTATGTTAAGGTTTCCAAGTGCGAATTCCATCGCACAGAACTAGACTATCTCGGATATAGGATATCCAAGGACGGTATAGCGATGGATCCGACAAAAGTAAATACTGTGCTGGAATGGCTGGCCCCTACAACAAGGAAACAGTTACAAAGCTTCCTTGGGTTCGCCAACTTCTATCGTCAGTTCATCCCAACATTCGCACATATTGCCCTGCCGTTAACAAACCTGCTACGCACAAAAGGGGAGGGGCCTCCGCGATCTGGACGGCGCTTGGATTGGACGATGGAGTGCCAGACAGCTTTTGAAACCCTGAAACGTTGTTTTGCTGAGGCACCCATACTACAACATCCTGATCAATCGAAACCATTCATAGTACAAGTGGATGCAAGTGACGTTGCGGTAGGGGCCGTGTTGTTACAAACCGATGTCCAAGGTCAGTTACACCCGTGTGCGTACACCTCCAAAAAACTCAGTCCCACAGAAAGGGGTTGGGCTATCTGGGAAAAGGAGGCGTTTGCTGTTCATTGGGCTCTTCTCACCTGGAGGCATCTTTTGGAAGGAGCACAGGTACCATTTGAGGTGTGGACGGATCACCGCAACCTTATAGCATTACAAACTCCCAGACGACTGTCTCCTAAACAAGTCCGGTGGGCACATTATTTTCAGCGTTTCCGGTTCACGCTAAAACACATGCCCGGTGGCAAGAACTTCTTGGCCGACGCTCTCTCTCAGATGCCTCAATTCCAGAGCAAACGGGATGAGATAGTACAAGCTATGGTGCCCAACGGTGGTAGGACTGCAGCAGCCGTAACCACAGAGACTACAATAGACTGAAAAGAGCAGGTGCAAAGGGAGTTAAACACTGATAGCTGGTTTAAGGAAAACAAACACCTGCTCAAGCATAGGGACGGGTTTTCGTGGAAAGGGGACAAAATGTATGTACCGGAAGGGGTCCGGGGCCTGGTGTTACACCGATGCCATGATAATAAATCGGCTGGGCATTACGGTTTCCTTAAAACCCTGCATTTAACACGGCGTCAGTTTTGGTGGCCACATATGAGGAAAGATATAGAAACATACACACAAGACTGTTCCATATGCGCCAAGGCCAAATCCCGCCCTGGAAAACCTTTGGGAGTACTACAGACTGTAGCCACGCCTACCCAACCGTGGGAGGAGATAGGGATGGACTTTATAGTCGATTTGCCAGACAGCAATGGGAACACAGTTATTTGGACTATTATCGATTTATTTTCTAAACAAGCTCATTTCATTCCATGCCGAGGATTACCCTCAGCTCGTAAGCTATCTAAGCTATTTATACAACACATTTATAGGTTACACGGGGTACCCCGTCGTATTATTTCTGATAGAGGGGTGCAATTTACAGCCCGATTTTGGAGAAACTTCCTCTCGGCTATTGGATCAACGCAAGGCCTCAGTTCGGCATTCCACCCTAGTACCAATAGGGCTGCAGAGAGAGCAAATGCAATGATAGAGTGATACCTTCGTTGCTATGTTTCATATCAACAGACCGATTGGTCTTCACTGCTACCGTTTGCGGAGGTCGCCTATAACAATGCAGTTCATAGCAGTACGGGTCTCACTCCTTTTCGGGTGGCAATGGGACAAGACTTCGTAGCGATACCCGAGTTAGATCAACCACCGACAATGTTGCCAATGCCCCATGAGTGGGCCGATAAGATGAATATGGTATGGCCCCAGGTCAGAGAGGCATTAGATAAAGCAGCCCTCGCATATAAAAGCCAGGCGAATAAGAAACGAGCACTGTTTCAACCATTCAAGGTAGGGGACATGGTATTTCTCTCTACCAAATACATCAAATTAAGGCTTCCTAGTAGGAAACTGGGACCGAAATATCTGGGCCCGTTTCCGGTGATACGAGTAGTAAATCCTGTGACTGTAGTACTAAAGTTACCTCCGTTATTGGGGAAGATCCACCCCGTATTTCATAGTAGTCTTCTCAAACCCGCCAAACATATCCAGGTATTCGACCGTCCTGGTCCGGTCACGGAGGGCCATTACGAGATTGATGAAGTCCTAGATTCTCGATGGACAAGGGGGGTCCTCTCTTACCTTGTTAAATGGAAGGGTTATCCAGTAGAAGAGGCTTCTTGGATACCGCATAGTAATGTAAAAGCAAACCGATTGATTCGACGGTTTCATAGAATGTATCCTCACAAACCACGGTTATCTACTAATACGTGTAACTTATCTCTTACAGAAGGACACGTGGTGAAAGGGGAGCCGCCTGTCGAGCCTAGCAACCTGCTCAACATCGCTAACGCATGCTGAAAGCATCGAGGGACATATACATACTTGGTGGTGGTGGCACTGGGTGAAGGCGGCTGTATGCGGGGTGTGGGGTGGTGGTATCGGGTGCGACGGGATTAGGGCCATTCCGGAGGACACAGCGGCAGCACCTTCTAGAACACGCTGAAGACCAATTACGCCCCTAGAAGAGGGGCGTGGTAATAAACAAGGGCGCGATCTACGCCCCTAAAAGAGGGGCGTGGTAACAAACAAGGGCGCGGTCCTAATGAGTTAATGGAAAGATGGGCTATATAAACGCCCCATTCTTGGTGTAATGTAGCGCCGATTTCAATCGTGTTTACGAATCACAGTGTGTAGCCGGATGCGGATGCGAATAAACCAGCGTGCCAAAAGAGCTGAATAAGGCTGTAGCTGTGTTTTGATTGCGTCTCGCACGGCATTCCTGAGAATTGTCTTGTCCCTGTTTATTTTCGGTCCTGCTACTTCCCCGTGTTCTTCTATTTTTTTAATTAGTTTCGGTCGAGTTTCTATGGGGTCCTCTAGTATAAAGACCAAGTCGTCCGCGAATGCCTGTAGTTTATATTTCTCTTTTTTAATTTCCATTCCTTTTATTTCTTCATCTTGTCGAATTTTCCTAGTTAACACTTCCAAAGTCAATATGAATAGCAATGGAGACAATGGACATCCCTGTCTAGTGCCTTTTTTAATTTCAAAACTCTCTATCATGTCTCCATTTACTATCACCTTGGCTGATTGTTTGCAATATATTGCTTTAATCATGTAGATAAATCTCTCCCCAAAGTCCATATATTTTAATTGTGTTATCATAAATTGCCAATTAATGTTGTTGAATGCTTTCTGTGCATCTAGAAACAACAACGCCATTTGTTTTCCAGGGTGCATCTCATAATACTCCAATGTGTTTAAAATCATTCTTGTGTTGTTTTTAATCTGTCTTTTTGGTAGAAATCCATTCTGATCTGAATGTATAAATTCATTCAAATACTTTTTTTATCTCTCTGCTATTATTGAAGCATATATTTTATATGCCAATTCTTCTTTTTCCAGTAAATTCATTTTATGTTTTATTATATCTGTTTGATTTTTCAATTCCTTTTTTGTGGTTCTCTCTGTAATTCTAATTCCAATCTTTTATGTTCTTCTTCTAACATTGTTTTATTTTGTTTCTTCTTATTATTTTTCTATCCCATATATGTTATTGCTAAACCCCCGGTATATACTTTAACAGTATCCCATACAGTTTGTAGGGAAGTCTCTTCCTTTCTGTTCTCTTTAAAGAAAAAATCCAATTCTTTTTCCATCTTTTGTATAAATTCTTTTTCTTGCAATATTTCTTGATTTATTTTATTTTATTTTTTATTTTTATTTTATTTTGAATTTGTATACCGCCCTTCTCCCTGAGGACTCAGGGCGGTGAACAGCCAAATAAAAACATCAAATACAAATATTAAAATACAGTTAAATATATATATATATAAATTTGGCCCCATTAATTAAAACGATAAACAAAAAAATTAAAAACACTTAAAAAGAATTAGGCCAGCCCAGCTTGTTGGAAAAAGAAGGTTTTAAGGGCACGGCGGAAGGCACTGAGGTCATGGATTCTCCTTATCTCTGGGGGCAACTGATTCCAGAGGGTGGGTGCCCCCACAGAGAAGGCCCTCCCCCTGGGGGTCACCTGCCTGCATTGTTTGGCTGATGGCACCCCGAGGAGGCCCTCTCTGTGGGAGCGCACGGGTCGATGGGAGGTCGTCAGTGGCAGCAGGCGGTCTCGAAGATAGCTAGGCCCTATGCCATGGAGCGCTTTAAAGGTGATAACCAACACCTTGAAGCGCACCCAGAAGACCACCGGGAGACAGTGCAGTTCACGCAGGAGCGGTGTTACATGGGAGCGCCACGCTGCTCCCGTCACTACCCGTGCTGCTGCGTTCTGGACCAGTTGGAGCCTCCGGGTGCTCTTCAAGGGGAGCCCCATGTAGAGAGCATTGCAGTAATCAAGGCGAGAGGTTACGAGGGCATGAGTGACTGTGCACAGGGAATCCCGATCAAGAAAGGGCCGCAACTGGCGGATCAGGCGAACCTGACAAAAGGTCCCCCTGGTTACAGCCGTCAGATGTTCCTCCAAGGACAGCTGCGTATCCAGGAGGACTCCCAGATTGCGAGCCCTCTCTGTAGGGGCCAAAGACTCGCCCCAATAGTCAGTGATGGAGTCAACTGACTATATCGGGATGCCGGGAACCACAGCCACTCAGTCTTGGAAGGGTTGAGCTTGAGCCTGTTCCTCCCCATCCAGATCCGTACAGCCTCCAGGCACTGGGACATCACTTCAAGGGCATCGTTGGGGTGGCCTGGGGTGGAGATCTACAGCTGAGTGTCATCAGCGTACTGATGGTATCTCACCCCAAAGCCACGGATGATCTCGCCCAGCGGCTTCACATAAATGTTGAACAGGAGGGGCGAGAGGACCGACCCCTGAGGCACTCCACCTATAAGAGGCCTCGAGGTCGACCTCTGCCCCCCTGCCAACATGAACTGTGACCGGTCAGAGAGAAAAGAGGAGAACCACCGTAACACGGTGCCCCCCATCCCCAACTCTTCCAACCGGTGCAGCATGTATCAAAAGCCGCTGAGAGGTCTAACAGGACCAGAACAGAGGAGCAACCCCTGTTCCGAGCCCTCCAGAGATCATCAACCAACGGGACCAATGCCGTTTCCGTGCTGTGCCCAGACCTGAAACCAGACTGGAACGGATCCAGATAGGATGTTTCCTCCAGCAATTGCGGAAACTGTCGCGCGACCACACTCTCAACAACCTTCGCCATAAAGCGAAGGTTGGAAACAGGACGGTAGTTGGCCAATATTGCCGGATCCAGGGACGGCTTCTTGAGGAGAGGCCTCACCACCGCCTCTTTCAAGGCCGCGGGGAAGTGACCCTCACTCAACGAAGCATTGATAACACCCTGGAGCCAGCCTCGTGTAACCTCCTGGGAGGCCAGTACCAACCAGGACGGACATGGGTCCAGTAAACATGTGGCCGCACTAAGTCTCCCCAAAATCCTGTCCACATCATCGGGAGTCACAGCATCAAACTCCTCCCAGATATCATTCTCAAGACTATTCCTCGTCACCCTGCCCTGATCTACCCAGTCATTTAGTCCAAGTCCCCCCGGATCTGAGTGATTTTGTCATGCAGGTATTGTCTGAAATCCTCCGCCCTGCCTTCCAAGGGATCCTCCCGCGCTCCCGGGTGGAGCAGGGAGCGGGTTACCCTGAACAGGGCAGCCGGACGATTCCCTGATGACGCAATAGAGGCGGAAAAGTAATTAAACTTTGCCGTCTTTATCGCCACTAGGTAGGTCTTAATATGCGACCTTACCAGTGTTCGGTCAGATTTAGCGCGACTGGCCCTCCAACCGCTCTCTAGGCGTCTTTTCCGGCGTTTCATCTCCCTCAGCTCCTCGGTGAACCAAGGAGCCGCGAGGGATCAACACCGGGTCAGAAGCCGCAAAGGCACAACTCGATCCAAGGCCCCACCAGCCGCCCGATCCCAGGCAGCTACCAGGTCCTCGGCCGAGTCGTGTGCCAGATCATCAGGAATTGGCCCAAGCTCCGTCTGGAACCTATCAGGATCCATCAGGCGCCTGGGGCGGACTCATCTAATTGGGTCCGCCTCCCTGTGGCAGGGTGTAGCGGTACGAAGGTCCAGACGAAGGAGTGAGTGATCTGACCATGACAAGGGTTCCATGTCTATATCCCCTATAACAAGATCACTCAACCACTGGCCAGAGACAAAAATCAAGTCTAGAGTGTGTCCCCCCCGTGAGTGGGGCCATGAACTAACTGGGTCAGGTCCATGGCCATCATGGAAGCCATGAACTCCCGAGCCATCCCAGACATTTCACCAACGGATGGCAAGTTGAAATCACCCATGACCATAAGCCTGGGTGTATCAACTGCCACCGTGGCTATCATGTCGAGTAGCTCAGGCAGGGCTGCTGCCATGTGGCAGGGAGCCAGGTACGCAAGCAGCAAGCCCATCTGAACCCCATGACCCCATCTCACGAAGAGGGACTCACATCCGGCAATCTGAGGCACAGTGGTCTCCCTCGAACCAAGACCTTCTTTAATAATAACCACCCCCCCCGCCCCTCCCCTGGGCTCTCGGTTGATGGTATGCTCTGAAACCTGGTGGGCACATCTCGACCAGAGGGACTCCTCCCTCCGGTCCCAACCAGGTCTCCGTGATACCTGCCAGGTCCGCTCCCCCCTCCTGGATAAGATCGTGAATGAGGGGGGCCTTATTTACCACAGACCTGGCGTTGCACAGCATCAGCCACAGGCCCAGGTCCTGAGTATCTAAGCCACCTAGTATCCGAGAGGAGCCTTGGGGGCCGGGGCGTGCAATTGCTCTCAAACAGCGAGTGCGCGTCCCCAACACATGATGTGGCCCCCTGCTCCCGCCATATCTGCCCCTCCCAACCACCGTGCTGATGGTATTTCCCTCATTGGGATAGCCCTCCGCCCCCTCCCCATTCCCTCGTCCTATGTCCTCCAATCCATTACCCCGTGCCGGGCTCGGCACTGACCTTGGTGGATTACCCCCCCCCCCCATCCCCTTTGGTCGTCCTCCCGGTTCCCCTTAAAAAATTATTAAAAACCCTAATTAAAAAACCCCTTAATCCCCGCTTTGAAACATGCCACCTCTCAGGGCTCCAAAGCCCGTCCTTAAGGTAGGCCTTTGATAACGTGGAAGGCCATCGCCACGAGAGGGGGGCATCTCGCAGCGCAAGCAGGTCTCCCGAGGTATAAGCCATACATAGATGAGAGGTAAAAAGTCTGGTCAGGAGTTTGATAAATAGTCTAAGGTATTGGAGCAAGATGGATCTCAAAGCCGGTAGGCTGGACTCCACTGCCCTCTCACTGCAGTGGGAGGAGTCCCGTGTCATTTCATCAAAATTGGAGGTAAGAATCCAAGCCACCCTCTCATGGTGGCTAGCCCAGATGGAAAGGGCTTAGGAAAGTCAGATGGTCTATTCCTCCATTGGTGAAAGGCAGCAACTCCCTCAGCTCCCGCATGACAATTGCCCAGACACCCTCCAGCTTGGGGCTCAAGATGAAAAAGGAGCCAAACCATAGAGGCATGATGATATTAAACCCGAGGGAGAGAAGATGTTCAAAACGGAGGGATAACATACAGCTGGACACAATCTGGAGGCGGGAAGCCGAAGACCAAGTCATAGGCATGGGGGGGGGAGAGATCAATCGAGGCGACCAGATGACCAGTTTTTTGGCCGCACTCCAGCCTCTCCGACCCCCAGAACTTCATAAATCCCCCTGATTGTATCTCCCGCCTCCAGACTCCAGCCCCCAGGTCAGATGGTCTATTCCAGGTATAGATGGTAAGGCCAGAAACAAGGCAGCCATATCTCCCCCCCTTCTTCACTGCTAAGCACCAGGCCGCCGCCACCACCATCGTCTTGCCATCGAGCCACAGCCGCCATTGCCGCCTCAGCTGCCACCGTCGACGCCATCCGGAACCTGGCCCCCTCAGCACATCCCAGGACCACCGGGACAGCATCCAGGGCCTGGGAGGGGAGGGCCCGCTCCATGCCGCCGCCACCGTGCCCACAGCCGCTGCCGCTCTGGCCTCCGCAGCCTCCGGCGCAGAAGAAGGCTGCCGCTCCCAGGCCGCCATCCTCCCGTGGCGCCTCTCACGTCGGCTTTGCCCAGCCGCAATGCTCTGGAGGGCGTAAAAGCCCTCAACAGGCTGGGCAGAGGCTCCCACAACTGGGGCTGGGGCCGCAGATGGTCAAGTCAGCTCCCCAGACCCCCAAATGACCAGAAACCGTCCCATCATCGGGCGAATCTCACACGGACAGCGCCATCTTGGGGCATGCGCAGAGAAGATCTACCTCATGTGTTGTGAAGTATTCATAAAATTGTTGTGCACTCTCCACCGTGTCAAGTCTATGTCTTTTTTCCTTCCAGGTCACAAATATTCCCTCAGGTATTAGCCATCTAAAGTTTATCTCGTATTTGATCAATTGTCTTGTCAAAAATTGGTACTGTTTTCTTCTATCTCTTACTCTTCTAGGTATCTGCTTCAAGACTACTATTTCTCTTCCTTTGTATTTCAATTGTGCATCTCTTGCTCTTTGGAGTATTGCCGCTCTCATTGCCTTCTTTGAAAATCTCACATGTACCTCTGTGGGAAGCTTGTTTCTTCTCGCATAGCTTGTATATACTCTAATTATTTCTTCCATCCCAACTCTGACTGTCATCATGGTGAAACGATGACTCTTCTATAGGGCTCTATAGAGGTTTGTTGAATTCCCCTTGCCAGAGGGTCCTAACGGACCTAAGCCACCCTGGAGGGGTGGTGAAGAAGAGAGAAGACCCCTGTAGATCACAAGGAGACCACTAACTCTTTGTTTGATCTGGGGGAAGCTCTCAATACAGCAGGGAGGAAAAGACAGCCATCACGTGCCGTCCAAGGCTGTGACAGCCCGAAAGGAGAAGAATGAAGAAAGATTGAAGAGAACAGTGTGGTGGCTGGGTGAGAACCTTTTAACTTTTTAACTTCTGCCAAAATTGCCCCTTTTTGAAACAGACTGAGTGAGAGTGGGGCTGAAAAAGAAAGGGGATGATTTTATTAATCTTTCACCCCCTGAAATAGCAGCAAATAAGCACAGAGCTGAAAGAGATCTGAAAAAGAACTTTGAACTGTTTGGTTAACTGGATGTTATAAATGCCAAAAGAAGAAAATTGGATTGATTACCTAAGGATTTTATTAAGTGGATATTATTGATTTAAAACTTTATTTGGGATGAAAACTTGGTTCCGGAACTCTAAAAGGGAAATGGTGTTTGCAGAGCAAGTTAAAGGAGAGGGGTAGAAGAGAAACAGTGCAACAGCAACATCTTCTGGCCAGGAAAAGACCCAGAGGGAAAGTGAGAGAAAGTAAAGGAAGAGAGAGTGTGAATAACAACTTGACCTTGGGCAACTTATTGGAAACATTGTTACAAGACTACCACAAGACCTAGATAAGCTGCCTGCACCTGGGAACTGTTTACAGAGAAAAATACAGAGAAAGAGAGTGGAAACAGTGTAAGTTGTAAACACTGTAGCCTTTTGACTGGAGATAGATTCTAGCAGCTGAATAATTGAGCAACTGGAACTGGGGAATAATAGAGGTTGCTTATAAGAGAAAAGAAGATCTTCATATTTCAGCCTTCAGCTCTTCTCCTGGGGGATTTATAATTTGTTGTATATAATTCTGGGGTCTTGGTGGGCCTTTGTGGATTACAATTTGGTGAACCCTTGTGGATTATAATTTACAACCTTGTGGATTATAGTATATAAGTGACTAAAAAGAAAGAAAGAAGAAAGAATACAATCCTCGTTGAAGGGAATTTGGACTATGGATATTTTGGATTTGTGAAATATAGTACCTAAAAGCAGGAAGTTACTTGAGATTTGAAAATAAGAACTGGGAAAAAGAAAGGAAAGTGTTGGATTATATTAGGTATATTTTATAAATTGGATATAGTGATAATTGTGTTTGATTTACAGTATTATTGATTGTTGGGTTATTGGTTGGTTGTCTCTGCCAATTAATAATAACTATTTAAAATCCCTGACTATTTTATACTATCAAAATGACAAGTAATATAAATTCAAGGAAAACAGGGAGGAAAACACCATCATCGGCACCATCAGCAGCAGCAGCATCCACGGCATCAAGCCCGGCAAGTCAGCGCTCCATTGACACCATGTTGCAAAATGAAAGATTTAATGCTTTTCAGTCTGAGATGAAAAATATGATTCAATCACTACAGGAATCACTACAAGGAGCCATGGCCAAGAATCATGAGGACATGGCAGACAGGATCCAAAAGATGAAACAAAAATTGGAGGATAAAATAGACAATATCCAGCAAATAATTGCTAAAAATGAACAACAGATCCAAAAAGTGGAAGAGAAGGCAGAGCAAACAGATAAGAAAGTAGAAGAGATGGACTATCAAAGGAAGATAATGACCTTGAACAATCCATAATTATGTTGGAAATGGATAAGGCAGAATATTTTTTAAGATTCCAGAATGTTGAAGAGGAAAAGGAAGAAGACTTAGCGGAGAAAATGGCAGAAATATTGGCAGAGGCAATGGAAATAGAAGAGTTTAACAATTCTCATCCCCATTTTCATCCCCCTCCTCCCCATAGTCCCTTTCCCCATGTTCTTTGGTCTCAACGAGAGTCTTTAATGTCCACTCTTGGGTCTTGGGGTACTTTTGAAGTCATAGTGGTGGTATGGCTCCCTTCTCCCTGCCGGCCAGCACCTCCCAAAGCCGCTGGCATTGCATGCAGCCGCTGTGCTGGGACTGATAGGTGCGGCAGCAGCCTTCTCCTGTCTTTCTCCAGCTGGGCGGGAAAAAAAGGAGGGGGACTTCACAAACAAAAGAGAATTCTCTCTTTTGGCACTGGAGCCAAAGCTAAAAGAAACTGGTGGAGAGAAAAAGAGGGAGGGTAGGAACAGGGGAAGGGCAATTTTTTCGTTGTTTTAACTCTGTAGCAACATCTTTCTCTGCTCAGCAGCAGAGCTTTTTATATATATATATATATACAAAACGTTTTTTTATTTTTAAACAAAAACAACATAAAAACATCATCCTTCCAAAACAATCACAGACAGTGTTTTGATCGGTTAAAATCATTTCGTGCTTTCAAATAATTTTCACAATCTCATTATACGACAAATGTTCTTTCCTCTAGCAAAAAACAAGTATTTAAACATTTTATCCAAATTTCATTTCATATATAATATTTCATCCCCATGCTTTATTATCTACCCATTGATAAAATAGCTCCCATATCAAATAATATTGTTTATCTTCCTGTTCTCTTATTTCAAGTGTCAATCTACTCATTTCAGCACAATCCAACATTTTCTTAATAATTTCTTCATCAGTAAATTGCTTCTCTCCTTTCCAGTTTTTTGCAAATACAATTCTAGCCGCTGTTAAAATATTCACAATTAAATACTGCAATTCTTTATTAAATGTCTGTGGTAGAATCCCTAATAAAAATATCTTTGGTTTAAGGTCAATATGTCTCTTTGTCATTTTTTCCAACCACGTGTGTATCTTAGTCCAAAATCTCTTTGCGTCTATGCATGTCCACCACATGTGGTAATAAGATCCTGGGGTCTGATGGCACTTCCAACACTTCTCCGATTTGTTCTTGAACATTCTGGCTATCCTCGTCAGGGGTAGATGCCACCTGTAAAACATCTTATACAAATTCTCCTTATATGCTGTAGACATTGTCATTTTGTAATTATATAACCACAATTTTTGCCATTTCTCTAAATCAATACCATAACCAAAATTTTCCCCCATGCTATCAATGATTCTTTAACTTGTTCTTCTTCCAATTGTACCTCTAGCAAATATCCATATAACTTTTTAATTATATGGTCATCAGAACCCATTAGTATCTTATCCAAAACAGTCAAAACATTATAAATACCTTCTTGTTTAAAATCTTCTCGATATCTAGAAAATATTTGCATGTAGGAAAACCAATCCATCTTAAATCCCTGGTCTTCCAGGTCTTGCTTTAATTTAAGTTCACCCTTTTCATCTAATAGTTCACTATATCTAACAATTTGTTCCCCTTTACATATCACTGAATATGAAAAGGCTTCAACACATTAAACTAGCTGCTTGATAGTATAGTCTGAGTCTCCGGAGAGGGGCAGCATATAAATCTAATAAATAAATAAATAAATAAATAAATAAATAAATAAATAAATAAATAAATAAATAGTTCAAAATTAGGTAGACCAAAACCACCTCTCATTTTAGCATCTTGTAACAGCTTAAGTTTTATTCTTGCCTTCTTTCCCTGCCAAATGTATTTCAACACCATTTTGTTCAAATCCACAAAAAATTCCTTACCCAACTTTATCAGAATTGTCTGAAAAAGATACAAAATTCTACGTAAAATATTCATCTTAATAGTTGCAATTCTGCCAATCAAAGATAACTGCAAATTTCCCCATTTCTCCAGGTCTTGTCCTATCTGTTGCTTAAGCTTATTATAATTATTTTCTTTAAGTGAACTACACCTCGTTGTCAATTATATCCCCAAATATTTTACCTTATTCGTGACCTGCATATTTGAAATCTCCATCAATTCTTCTTTTTGCTTTTTCAACATATTTTTAGTCATTATCTTTGTCTTCTCTTTATTAATTTTCAGCCCAGCTACTTCCCCAAACTCTCCAATGTTTTCTAACAATTTATTTATTGACATTAATGGTTCTTCAATAATAAAAACCAGGTCATCTGCAAAAGCTTGCAGCTTATATTCTTCTTCCGAATTTTCATACCTTTTATCTCTTTTTCTTCTCTAATATTTCTATTTAAGACTTCCAGTGTCAATATAAACAATAGTGGGGAGAGTGGGCATCTTTGTCTAGTGCCTTTTTCTATTTCAGTAAAGTCAGACAGTTCTCCATTTATCATAACCTTGGCCTTTTTTTTGGAGTATATAGCTTCAATTGCCTGAAGAAATTTCTTTCCAAAGCACATCTCCTCCATTTGTAACATCATAAATCACCAATTCACATTATCAAAGGCTTTTTGTGCATCTAGAAATATCAAAGCCATCTGCTTTTCAGGATGAGCTTCATTGTTCTGTCCCCCTTCCCCACACAGGCAAACACACAACCAGGCACGCCTGCCAAGATTTTATTAAGCAATCAGACTAGAAACCCTTGCAGATAAGAGTTTTGGCAGTAAACTGCGAAATGCCTGCCAAGTCAGTTTTCACTCACAGTAAGCAAGAGAGAGTTTATCATCAGTCCGGTTCAGTAGCAAAAAGTAATCCATGAAGCAAGAGTTAGCCAAGGTCCAATCCAAATATGCACAAGCCAGATTTCAGGTAACGCGATGTGACTCTCAGGTTTTTAACTTTGACCATCACAAAGCCTGAAGAGCAATCACACCCACTTTTATTCCTTGTGGGGTGTGGCACAGAGACTCAGCTCAATCTCTGGCCCTCCCACGCCTCTTTTGTTGCTGCACACGCTTCTCCCTCCGACACTGCCTGGGCTCAAGCCAGGATTCATCATCCTCGCTCCCTATCTGTTGTTGTTCCAATATTATCCCCGGCGCATGTCCAAGATGGCCGCTCCCAGCTGAGCGGCGGTGATACCTGGGGGAGATTCCCCGGCTTTTGGGGGTTTTCGGGGGCCGGACCAGCTAATTTTGCCCCATGTCTGGCGAGGGGAGCTTCCCACCAATCGGATGCTGTCTTTTTGAGAGCTGGCAGCTTTCCAGAACGCGATGGCCAGGAGGAGACGGAGGCGGCTGCGCTGCAGTTTTACGAGCAGGGAGAGCAGCTTCGGCGTCTCCCCGCAGCTGCCGGACCGGTGGAGTGGGCGGTGGCGGCGTCGGCGATGCAGTCTCTCCCCGGAGCTCCGAGGGGACGGCAGGGGCTTCCCAGCGATGGATGGAGATTTTTCGAGAGCTGGGATCGTCGGGCTGGCACTTGCTACAATACTGGGACGAGCGGCTGTGAGGGATGGCACCAGAGGGGGCGAAAAGGAGGAGGAACTTGCTTAGGGAGCGCGAGGAGCCTCTGACCACAATATACTATTAATGTCAGTTTCTTTGGAACTGCTATTACAACTTAGATGGGAGGCTTACTGGAGGGGGCCTCTTCCTGGCTCTCCCAGAGGTTCCCCCCCCTCCCTTATGTGGATGGGGGCGAGCTAAAAACATTGCTGGTTCTGACAGTTGGAAAAGACCTGGGGCCAAGCTCTTATGCCCCACGTGGTCTGTTAGCCTCTGTGAGGCCACTTATTATCTGGAGGTTCCTCTGAACAATAGGATGATATTTGCCTCCCATGGACATCTACAGCCCCCTGATTTGCCTCCTGATTCGCTCAAGGTGCAGCTGCCAGAACCATCGGAGGCTTCCCTTGGCTCGCGGACCTGTAGATTGGTGGCTGCTATTAAAGCCCCCCAGTTGTAGAGTGAGATATCGCAGATTTCAAGCCTTGTATGGAGCCGGACGATGACTGCGGTGAAAGCTGATGTGGAAAACTATGTGAGGAGCTGCGCCACCTGCACCACCATGAAATCCCGACCAGGGAAGCCCCCTGGACTTCTCCAGGCTGTGGCCAAACCCACCAAGTCCTGGGAGGAGATTGCAATGGACTTCATAGTTGAGCTCCCTGACAGTGGGGGTAACCGGGTTATTTGGACTGTCATTGATTTATTCTCCAAGCAAGCACACTTCACTGCCTGCAGCGGACTACCCTTGGCCAAGAAACTGGCGAAGCTGTTTGTGAAACACATCTACAGGCTACATGGAGTCCCAAGGAGAATAATATCAGACCGCGGGGTCCAGTTTACCACTAAGTTCTGGAGGGAGTTTCTGCGATCCATTGGGTCATCCCAGGGACTTAGCTCAGCTTTTCACCCATCGACTAACGGATCGGCTGAAAAATTGAACTCAATGGTGGAGCAATACATTAGGTGTTATGTAAATTATCAACAGGAGAACTGGGTGGACTTGCTACCATTCGCAGAAGTGGCTTATAATAATACAGTACACACCAGTACTGGGTTGACTCCTTTTCAGATAACTACGGGCATGGATTTTGTGCCGATGCCTGAGTTGCCTAGAGAGCCACCTACTTCTGTGTCCCTAACAGAGTGGATGACCTCATTGAAAAAGGGTTGGGAGAACACAAAAAAAGCTTTAGCAGAGTCAGCGGAACAATATAAGGCCCAGGCCGACAAACACCGGTCCCTCCAACCACCGTTCCGAATACTTGGTTCATTGGAAAGGCTACCCTTTGGCTGAAGCTACTTGGGTTAAGAGTTGGGACATAAATGTTGATGCGCTCGTGAAACAGTTTTTTGCAGGGGGGACGCCTGTCAGCTTTGGAAGCCATATTAGGCTGGAAGCTCCAATGCTGCCACTTTCTCATGTGTGGGAAAGTAGGAGGGGGGATTTAGGAGAGGGGGTTAGTAGACATAATAGCATTCTTCCTGTCGGTCAAGGTCAGGGCGATCCAGCATCTGGAGAAGGAGTGGTCAGGGGGCTGGATCGGGATGGAACGGATGTTGATTGGAGCATGTGACCGACTGGGTGGAAAAGGGGATGGTTTTGGGAGCTTTGACTTACTGAAGGAAAACCCGGGCTTTTCAGATTCGGGTTTCCCCAGATGTGCCAGTTTGCCTATTCTAGTAAAGAGAACTTTGGAAAATGCTTGCTTCCGCGTCTTTACTTGGAATTGGGTTTTTTTCTGGAACACTGACAGCAAGGCTGCCATCTAATGGCTAAAGTTGGTATATATAAGAAGAAATACCTTGAACTGGTTAAACTCAATAAAAGACTAATAATACTTTGTTTTGAGAACAGCTACATCTGGTGCTAGGGAACAGATTAAAGACTAAGCCTAAGTTTTGGAAACTGCTGTGGGAAAAGCAAGATTGGGACAGCTATAGAGAAGAATTATTTCTGGATCTTTTGGTTGATGGACGGAAAAGTGAAAAGACTAACACTTATTTTGCAGAGGTGAGAAGAAAACTTTGGGTTCAGCTTGACATACTATATTATTATTATTATTATTATTATTATTACTACCATTTTTTCCTTTCTTTTTGAACATTGGACTACCAAAGTCTGGGGATGCAGCGGGCCCTATGGATTACAAATATTAATTGATAGAATATAAAAGACATTTTTAAGGACAAATAATTTTCCTCCTTCCCTTTTCCCTTTTTGATTTGTTTTCCTTTTTCTTTTCTTTATTATTTTTTCTTTTTTTCTCCCCGGTGGACTGATTCTGTAAATGATTGGAACAGTAAAAAGTCAAGACTGGGGCTACAGCGGGCCCTATGGATTGCAAAGTCAAACAATTTTGATTTTGGTATTGAAATATTGAAATATTGAGATATCGAGACACTGAGACATTGAAGACTGACTGAACTTAAATTGAAGAGAGTTGAAGCTGTAATATGGTTTTCTTCTTTTGATATGTGGATTATCCTTATTGAATATGTGGGATATTGAAGTGTTGGGATACCACAGGTGGTTAGCTCTTGGTTGGTTTATCTTTTTGGTTGATAGCAGGATTGGTGGAAATATTCATTGTTAGTTTATAAATAGAGGGAAGAAGGAAAGAAGAAATTCACACTAGCCGTTGAGATGTCAACCTCAAATATAACCAGACTAGGGAAGAAGGCATCTTCCACACTATCTTCAGCATCCTCAAGCCCATCTAATCAGAGGTCAATTGAGAGTATGTTGCAGTTGGCAAAATCAAATTCTTCCCAAAAAGAGGTATTAGCGATGCTCCAAATGTTACAGGAATTCATGACCAAAAGCTACAATGAGATAAGGAAAGACATAGGGGAAGTGAGAAACGATACAGGAGAGAGGAAAGAAAAAATTCAAAATATGGATGAAAAACTTGAGAATTTCCAACAAATTATAACAAAAAATGAGCCAAGAATTCAAAAAGTGGAAGAAAAATCAGAACAAATAGAGAAAAAAGTAGAGGATATAAATTATAAATAGACACACGCAAATAAAGAGCTAGAAAACACCGTGATAATGTTGGAATCAGAAAAAGCTGCCCATTACCTGAGATTCCAGAATATAGAACAGGAGAAGGGAGAGGACCTACCAGAGATACAGTAATGGAAGAGTTGCTGGCAAAGGCACTAGGAATAGACAAGCAGGAAATGGAAATCGACGAAACTTTTAGAATTTACACAAACTAAACGAGAAGATATAAACTTCCTAGAGAAGTGCACATAAGGTTTGTGAAAAAAATCGATGAGAGTCGAGATACTCAACAAGGCAAGAGATGAACCATTGGAATATAAGGGGAAACAATTGGTAGTCTTGAAACAGACTCCTAGGAGAGTAAGGGAACTTCAAAAAAAAAATACAATTTCTTGACTACAGTGCTGATCAAATACAATGTAAATTTCAGATGGTTGATACCTGAAGGCATATTAGTTACCTGGCAGGAAAAAAGACATAGACTAGATTCACTTGATAAAGCAATGGAGTTTTACGATAACCATTTTAACTTGGAAGACAAACAGGAAATAAGAGGAGAAATAGTGCAGAAAGGCCAAGAAGTACCAATGACAGAAGGAAAATATTTACAGCAAGTTGAGAGTGAAAAGGAGAAAAAAGAATGTGCAGAATGAGAAGGAGCAATAGCAAAAGAACCCAGAGAAATAAGAACCAGGAGTCTAAGACCTAGATATAAGTAAAGCAATGCAAGAAGAAACAAAGATATTATCAGTCAATATAAATGGGCTAAACTCCCCTATAAAAAGAAAAAAAATATTTTCAAAACTACAAAGACAAAAATTGGACATAATATCACTTCAAAAAGTACATATTAAGAAGCACCATTATAAACTATTGGAATATCCTAAACTGGGAAAATTATTTCACTCGGTATCGCAAACAAAAAAGAAGAGGGGTGGTACTATACGTTAAAGAGACAATAATTGCCAAACAAATCTTCAAAGATGAAGAAGGGAGAATTTTGATGCTGGAGGTGACTTTAAATCAAAAACAGACACTCTTGGTTGCCATATATGCACCAAACAATGGACAAGAAGAATTTTACAAAAAAAATCCACAAAAAGATACTTGAAAAAGAATACGAAAATATTTGTCTTATAGGAGACTTTAATGCAATAGTTGACTCAAAACTTGACTACAAAAGTAGTAAAGTAAATAAAAAAACAAGAAGGACCTTACCCAGAACCTTTGTTAAAATGAAAAAAGAACTATCTGTCAGGTTCTGTAAAGACAGGAAAAATAAAAGTCAGTACGCAAAAGCAGTAACCAAGTCTGTTTATCCTGATATCGGTACTAACTGACCACCTTAAATTGTTACAGAAAGGAACCTTTGTTGGAGCTGATGCTCCGTGCTCCCCATCACCTTTTAATCAGTATACAGCTCCAGCCCAGTGCAATCACTCAATTATCCAATTACCTTGTATCCTCCCTCTCCCTCCCCAATCCATCACAAGCCACTTCAGCTGTTCCAGCTGCTCTGTCTTTCCTTAAAGTGATAAGGTTGATAAACTGCTTCAGTGCATGACCCTGACGTCATCTAGCATCCGACTGGGAAGTCGAACTGGGATGCATGCCTTGGGGCTGACGACCTAGCAGAGCAGGCACACAGTAAGGGTCGTCGGTGAAAGTGTGCAGCAGCGGAATGGCGATCCCCACACGAATGGCTGCCCCAAGTACCGTTGCAGGACTGGGGTCCCCTCTACCATGGAGATGGTGTCTAAAACATAGGAACAATAGTGAGCGATTTAAGACGATAGAGGCCCCGGCTAGTCTGGGTACTGACAGTGGTACTTGGCAACAAGCTGTGGGGCAGTTACATCACTCTCCCGAACCCATGAAGCCTCGGTCCAGGGATACCCTTTCCACAAAATGAGGTATTGTAGGACCCCCCTATGCAGTCTGGTGTCTAATATTTCTTCTACCTCATATTGTAGGCCACCGTCCATGGGAGGTGGTGGTACATCTGGGACTGCTCTTATCTGGGCTGATTTTACAGGTCTCAGCAGGCTACAATGGAAAACAGGATGGGTTTTCCCTAATAATTGGGGTAGCCGTAGCCTAACAGTTACTGGATTTATAATCTGTTCAATGGTAAATGGGCCTATATACTTGGGTCCCAGTTTCTTACTGGGAAGGCCTAAATTCAAGTAGTTGGTTGATAGGTAGACCCTCTGACCAACTTGGAAGGGTGGATGAGGTTGTCGTTTCCTATCTGCTTGTTGCTTATATTTTCTAGCAGACCACTGGAGCGCTTCCTGTATGATCGGCCAGACACTCTGGGTTTGCTCCACCCACTTTTGAACTCCCACATCTGTAGGATCCACCTGGGGATATTCGGGTATCGGAACGAACCAGGGGTGAAATCTAAATTTTTTTGCTACCGGTTCTGTGGGCGTGGCTTGGTGTGGCATGGCTTGGTGGTCATGTGACTGGGTGGGCGTGGCCAGTTTGACATCATTCACGTCACTCACCATTAGAGCCAGGAGCTCCACATTCTGACACAGAACAGCAGTACATTCTGTCTTTCACAGAATGTCACAGAAGCCAGGAGCTGCACAAAAGCACATTCTGCCTTTCTGAAGCCCCCAACGCTTTGAGTTTCCCTCTGGCTTGACTGCCCAGGTGAACCTTGGAGCCTTCTCTTGCCCTGCTCTTCATCCCGGAGGGCCGCGCATCCCCCCCCAACCAATTCTCCATACAAACTGCCCACCCCATTTCTGCAAAGGCAGAGCCTCCCCCTTGCAGGGTGATCCAAAGAGGGGAGGGGGATGCTGCTGAAAAATCCACCTTCCACCTGGGCCTCCTCCTGCAGCCAAATCTGCCCAGCCTTGCTTGCCCTTTCCTCAAATGGGCTGTGCATGGGACGCTTGGAGAGAGAGAGATCAAGACAGCTCTCCAACCTCTGTTTGTGTGTGTGATTGTGTGTGTGTGAGGGAGGGAGGGAGCGATCTGAAGCCGAGGCACCCAAACTTCTGGCAGCGGCAGGAGCAGCTTCTGAGCAGTCAGCTCCACCTGACCTACTCCCTGAGTCTCGCCGTTCTCCTCACCCCCATCCCCACCCCACTCAAGCAGCGGCTTCCCTGCTCAGCCCCAACAAGCTATGCATCCATGGTGCCCACACCAGCATCCCGAGAGAAGCAGAGAAGATCATCGCTTGCAAGCAGACAAGCAGAGGTAGCAAGCATACGCCATGCTGTGGGAAAAATGAGAGGTCCTGTTGTCCCGCAGAGCCTGCCGCTGCTTGAGTGGGGTGGGGTGGGGGGTGAGGAGAACGGCGAAACTCAGGGAGTAGGTCAGGTGGAGCTGGCTGACTCAGGGCTGCTCAGAAGCCGCCTGCGCCGCTGCCAGAAGTATGGGTGCCTCGGCTTCAGATCGCTCCCTCCCTCCCTCCCTCCCTTCCTCCCTCCCTCCCTCACACACACACACACACAAAAACAGAGGTTGGAGAGCTCTCTTGCTCGCTCGGTCTCCAAGCGCCCCATGCACAGCCCATTTGAGGAAAGGGCACACATGGCTGGGCGCATTTGGCTGCAGAAGGAGGCGAAGCACAATGGGGTTGTTTTGTTCACTGCGGTGGTACTTCGGGTGGGCAGGCGGATGTCTGCAGCTGACAACTATAATGAATATGTCCACCTGCCCTCCCGAAGCACCACCGCGGCGAACAAAACAACCCCATTGCTATGGATGCATAGCTTGTCGGGGCTGAGCAGGGAAGCCGCTGCTTGAGTAAGGGGGTGAGTAAGCTGCTAGCTCCTTCCCTGCAGCCCTGCCATGCTTGCCTGCCTTCCACGTGGGCTTCTGCTTGCGTGCCTTTGCAAGCTGGCCACCGGGACGCCAGGAAGGCAGCATGGAAGGCAGGCAAGCATGGCAGGACTGCGGGCTGTGGACCAGTTCGGGGGCGTGGCCAGCCAGCCATTGCTCCCAGTTCAGTAAACTAGCCTCAATCTCCACTACCTACTCATCCGAGCCAGTCCGAACTGGGAGCATTTCACCCCTGGAACGAACTCCCTACCTGTAGCCACCTGGAAGGGAGTAAACCCTATACTATTATGTATGGCATTGTTATAGGCGACCTCGGCATACGGAAGGAGGTCGGCCTAATCATCCTGTCTATGTCTTACGTAATAGCCAATTACCAAGTACATAAATGACCTTTGTGATCATATTAAAAGCAACTGTGTTCTCTTCGCTGATGATGTTAAACTATTCAACACCACCAACAATGCAACTACCCTTCAAAAAGACCTTGACTATGTGTCAGATTGGTCTAACAAGTGGCAACTTCAAATCTCAACCAACAAATGCTCTGTCTTGCACATTGGCAAAAAAAAAAATCAAAACATAAAATACAAATTAGATGGACATGACCTTGTAGATGACCCTCACTCTGTCAAGGACCTTGGAGTACTCATTTCTAAAGATCTAAGTGCCCGAGCCCACTGTAACAACATTGCCAAAAAGGCATTAAGAGTTGTTAACCTAATCTTGTGCAGCTTCTTCTCTGGTAATGTTGTACTACTAACTAGAGCATATAAAACATTTGCTAGACCAATTCTTGAATACAGCTCATCTGTCTGGAACCCGCACTGCATATTGGACATAAATACAATTGAGAGAATCCAGAGATATTTTACGAGAAGAGTCCTCCATTCCTCTAACTGCAATAAAATACCTTATGCCGCCAGACTCCAAATTTTGGGCTTAGACAATTTAGAACTATGCCGACTTCAGTCTGGCCTAAGCATAGTACATTATTTATTTATTTATTTATTTATTTATTTAATTAAATTTTTATACCGCCCTTCTCCAAAATAGGACTCAGGGCGGTGCACAGCCAAGGTAAAAACAAGACATATATACAAACATGGTGAATCTAAAAAACTATTTAAAATAATTAAATGTTTTGGCCAAATTAAAACCATTTCCAATTTAAAATCAATTTAAAAATTAAAAAATTTGGTCAAGCCAGCCCAGCTTGTTGGAATAAATAGGTTTTTAGGGCCCGACGAAAAATCCGGAGGTCTGTTATTATGCGTAATTCTGGGGGGAGGGTGTTCCAGAGGGTAGGCGCCACCACAGAGAAGGCTCTCCCCCTGGGGGTCGCCAGCCGACATTGCCTGGCGGACGGCACCCTGAGGAGGCCCACTCTGTGTGAGCGTACTGGCCGGTGGGAGGCTATTGGTGGCAGAAGGCGGTCTCGTAAGTACCCCGGCCCTAAGCCATGGAGCGCTTTAAAGGTGGTCACCAACACCTAATAAAATTATCTGCCACAATGTCCTTCCTGTCAATGACTACTTCAGCTTCAACCACAACAATACACGAGCAAATAATAGATACAAACTCAAGGTAAACCGTTCCAAACTTGATTGCAGAAAATATGACTTCAGTAACAGAGTGGTCAATGCCTGGAATGCACTACCTGACTCTGTCGTTTCTTCCCCAAACCCCCAAAACTTTAACCTTAAACTGTCTACTGTTGACCTCACCCCATTTCTAAGAGATCTGTAAGGGGCATGCATAAGTGCACCAGCGTGCCTACCGTCCCTGTCCTAATATTCCTTTTTTACTTACTCTTTTCATGTATTCAAATTATGTTTATACTTTTACCTGTTATCTTATATATGCTTGACAAATAAACTTATGATTATGATATGATTATGATTATCTTGCAATCATGGTATTTGTCCGTTCCACAGCCCCATTGGTTGCTGGGTGAAAAGCCAAACTCAACCCTTGCATTGACCCAACTCTGGTTAAGAAGTCCTGCCAAAACCGGGCAGTAAACTGAATGCCTCGATCTGATATAACCCTTTTTGGTATACCGTGCAATCGATATATATGGACTACGAATAACCTAGCTAACTTTCTAGCGGAAGGGAGACCGGAGCAGGCTACATAATGAGCCTGCTTCGAAAATAGATCTATGACAGTCCATATTACATTGTGACTGCGACTGTCCGGTAATTCCACAATGAAATCCATCGCGACCTGCTCCCACGGTTGTGTGGGGTTAGCTACCGGTTGTATCAATCCAACAGGCTTGCCAGGTCAGCTTATCTTGGTAGAGCAGATAGTACAGCTCCCTATATAATTCTCAATATCCGTTTTATGGAAGGCCACCAAAATTGGCGGTTAATTAGGTGCAACGTTTTCACAAAGCCAAAATGGCCTGCTGAACAGACATCTTGGCACTGACATTAAACCTCTAATTGTACTGCCTGGGGTACATATAGTTTGGTACCCTTCCAAACGAATCCGTCTCGATGTGTGAACAGAGCACGGTACTTCTGGTAGAACTCATCTTTGACTAGAGCAACCTGAACTGCCTGGGCTACATCAGTAGATGGCATCACACGAGCTACCCCCTGAGGGACCTGTGGATGTGCTAACTGGTGAGGAATCATGGCTTGTATTATTTCCTCTCAAGTACTTTCATACTGGGGCTTCCTGGACAACGTGTTGGCTAGGAAATTTCTGCCTACTGGGATATACTTCAGGGTGAAATTAAACCTTCTGAAGTAGAGAGCCCATTGCACCTGCTTTGGTGATAAACGGCATGGGGTTTGCAGGGCCTCCAGGTTTTTGTGGTCTGTCCACACTTCAAACGGCAAACCCCCCCAACAGATGTCACCACATAGTTAATGCCCATTGGACGGCAAATGCCTCCTTTTCCCAAATAGGCCAATTTCTCTCAGTTTCCGTTAATTTTCGTGATGTGTAAGTGCAGGGTTGGAGGGTCCCCTCTTTGTTGATTTGAAGGAGGACTGTGGCCACCGCCACATCACTGGCATCGGCCTGGACTACAAAAGGGATAGCTGGATTGGGATGGCGCAACACCAGCTCCCTCACAAATAGAGCTTTCAACTGCTCAAAAGCCTGCTGGCATTGAATAGTCCAGCACAATGAACTACCAGGTAGAGGTTTCCCAGCTATGCCTTTTGTTCTGAGAAGATCGGTCAGTGGTAGGGCCACCTGTGCAAATACAGGAATAAATTGACGGTAGAAATTGGGGAACCCTAAAAAGCTCTGCAATTGTTTCCTAGTTCTGGGTGCCTGCCAATCTAGTACCGCATTAACTTTGGCGGGATCCATTTCAATCCCTGAGTGGGAGATATGAAACCCCAGGTAGTCCAATCGCTTTCTGTGAAATTCGCATTTAGACAGTTTTACAAATAACTGGGCTTCCAACAGTTTTCTGAGGATCTGTTGGACCAACGCTATGTGCTCCTGCATTGTTTTTGTGTATATAAAAATGTCATCGAGATATACTAAGACACCATTATACAGGTGTTCATGCAGCACCTCATTGATCAGCTGCATGAACACAGCGGGAGCCCCTTGTAGCCCAAAAGGCATTACTTTGAACTGATAATTACCCAGGGGACAGTTAAAGGTGGTCTTCATGAAACTGGACCTCCGGAGGTCCAGTTTCATAAAAATCCTACCCTCCGCTAACCTGGCCAACATGTCCTTCATCTTCATCTTCATCTTTATCTTTATCTTTTATTAGATTTATATATCGCCCTTCTCCTTTCGGACTCAGGGCGGTGAACAACCAAAATAAAAAATGAGTGGCAGGGGATAAGGATGCTCTACACAAACTGCATTAATGACCCTGAAATCCACACATAAGCGAAGACCCCCATCCTTTTTCTCCCTAAACAAGACAGGAGCTGCCACCCTGGACCTGGCAGGTTGAATAAACCCCCTCTTTAGGTTTTTGTCAATATAGACCCCCATTTCTTTCCTCTCCTGGGGGGGGGGGGTCATTGAGTACATTTTAGGTTTCGGGAGAACAGCCCCAGGGAGGATTTCTATCCCACAGTCGGTGGCCCTATGAGGAGGTAGTTTGTCACACTCCTGTTCATTGAAGACCTGTATTCCACAGGGTAAGCCACTTCCATGGTGGTGTTCACTGGTGCCCTATTCCTCTCCCTGTCGGTGATTTGCTCTGGGGATGAACATCTGTCTTCGTGTGTCAGTGGTGTGGGTCCTATGCTGAGCCTCAGATGCCTACAACCACCCCTCCAACCATATAGTGGGGCCCCACTTATCTAACCATGACAGTCCGAGTACTAGATCCTCAGTTATCTTTGGAACAACGACAAAGCGTAATGTCTCTCGATGGGCTCCTATCTCTAGGGCCATCCTCCCCGTAACATTTGTAGCCGGCTGGCCCCCCAATAATGACCCATCCATTTGTTTGAATCTAATAGGTCGGGCAAACCAGTACAGAGTAACCCCCAGGCTGCTGGCCACCTCAGCATTTATAAGGTATGAGGTACAACCAGTGTCTACAAGAGCTGTACACTTACGTCTCCCAGCAGCCTCAAGTACCACTGGGACCACAAACGGCCAGATGGGGTTACTCACCAGGGTTACTCACCATGGGATCCATGTCCTCATCCTCCTTGCTGCCACTCATGTCTGGAACCTCCTGCTTAGGGTCTATCACATTCCCTGGGGTCGATGGTGTAGTTTGGTGAATCACTCGTGACGTCTTCGACCGGGACTTGATGGATTTCTGAGCTGTACTCTGCTTCAGACTGGGAGTTCCGGGTGATGATCTTGTGGCTGTTGTAGTACACTCCGCCGCTTGATGACCCGGCTTCCCACAGCGAAAACATGTGAGTGGTGGCCTGGCTGGAGTATCAGTTCCCATTCTCATAGCCGAAGCCTTAGTTCCTGATTCCAGGGGTTGATTTACTACCAGTTCTTTAGGCCTAAATGAGCCCTTTGGAGCACGAGGGCCCCACATTCTGCACAAACGGTCCTCCTTAAACTCAGTGTCTAATTCTGTAGTGGCCTAATACTATGCCTGCAACCGGTGTGGTAAGCCTCGGCACATGCATGCCTGTCTCAGTACTCAGTCAAGTCCCCCTTTAAAGTGGTGCACTAATAAGCACTCAGGCCAGCCCCATATCTGACCCACCAAGCGGCAGTCCCGGATTTAGTCTTTAACAGGCCAACCCCTTTGTCTAATCCCTAAAAGGCCTCCTTCAGCTTGAAGTGCTACAGTCTCATCCTCAAAACATTCTTGCAGAGCGCCCAGGAAAAGGCCCAGGTCCCCCAGCTCCACCGCACGCTCTACATAGAGGCTGGCCACCCACTCTGCAGCCTCAACCTCCATTGCAGTCATTACTGCCATCACACAGTCCCACTGGGAGGTATAAAGGTGTCCATACCAGTCCATGTGGTTCAACACCTGGCCAATAAACAAAGCCACCCTCCCCGACTCTCCATTGAAGGTCGCTCTAATAGCCGGTGGGTCCCAGCGGCTCAATACTTGCGGAGCCAGTCCCAGTCCGGCCGCTGGGTGATGCGTATGGCGGTCTCTGTAGCCCCTAAGGCCCTCCCCACCTAAACCACGACCTTCCCTGCCAACTTGTGCCCGTTCCATGGGTGGCCTATGGGCTGATGAGGTCAAGGTGTGATGTGGCCCAACATGCTGGAGACCACCAGGGGACCGGACACATCTATCTATTCCTCCCAGTTGGTGTGGTCGAGGCAAAAGCCGGGGTGCGGGAGGGGTATTATGCCAACCATCTCTTGGCCCCAGTCCCCAAAACCCAGCAGCCCCATACATTTCTTGCAGGACCTCAATGGTCTGGCTACTCACAGCCGTGGAGTAGCTCCAGTTGTCCTCCTCCGAGATTCTCTGCTCCCTCCATTGGGAAAAATGTGTGCCGGATGGTGTCAGGTCAGGACCTGCAGCAGTCAAGACCCGGGGCTCGCCATGCTCTAGAGAGCCCAACCACCATGTCCCAGTGACCTTCAGGTAGCCTCTCTGATGCCTCCAACGGCCCCTGGGCCACAGCTGGCCGTTCCTTTGGTCGCACATCCATCATAGCCTCTGCCCCATCCTCCAGCATGCCCACCACAATTACCTCTGTTGCTGCAACAGACTCCTCCAGGTCTGCTGCTTCTAGGCCTGGAATAGTTCCCTCAGCCATCGCTGTTTGAAGTGAGCTCCAACAATCTGTCAGGTTCCATAAAGACTGGAAAAATAAACCTCAGTATGCAAAAGCAGTAACCAAGTCTGTTTATCTTGATATCGGTACTAACTGACCACCTTAAATTGTTACAGAAAGAAATCTTTGTTGGAGCTGACGCTCCGTGCTCCCCATCACCTTTTAATCAGTATACAGCTCCAGCCCAGTGCAATCACTCAATTATCCAATTACCCCGTATCCTCCCTCTCCCTCCCTTATCCATCAAAAGCCACTTCAGTTGTTCCGGCTGCTCCGTCTTTCCTTAAAATGATAAGGTTGATAAACTGCTTCAGTGCATGACCCTGACGTCATCTAGCATGCGGCTGGGAAGTCGAAGTGAGAGGCATGCCTCAGGGCTGATGACCCAGGAGAGCAGGCACACAGTAAGGGTCGTTGGCAAAAGTGTGCAGCAGCGGAATGGCGATCCCCACACAAATGGTGGCCCCAAGTACCATCACAGGGCTGGGGCTGACACTATCCTTACAAGACACATGGAGAGAAATGAATCCAGGGAACAATCAGTATACATTCTATTCTAGTGTGCATCAATCTTGGTCCAGAATAGACATGATTTGGATGACTCCGGAACTAAGTGTAAACCTGCAAGAGATAGAAATAGAAACAAACCTAAGGGTTGATCATAATCCAGTTAAAATTAGCTGGAAGGGACAAAAGAGAAAAGTAAGGTGGACTTTAAATCAATCTATAACAAAAGATAAAGAATTTATACAGATGATGGAAAGAGAACTGGGGTTTTTCTTTAAAGAGAACAGAAAAGAGGAAACTTGACTACAGAATGTGTGGGACACAGCAAAAGCATATATCAGAGGATTAGCCATAACTTATTCATAGGCATCCTTCAGTCTCAAGAGACTATGGTATCGTGCTCTGGAAAGAGGTCCTAAAACAGCATCTAGTGTGACTAAAAAGGCCAATTCGAGAGTGGCAATCCCTTCTACACTGAGGGCAGATACATTCTGTCCCCTGCCCAGCCCCCAGATTTCGCTGGTTCCGGGACTACCTCTTTGCCTCAGCCTGCCGAACAAGTGTCTCTTCGAATTGGAGAAGGCCGTGCTGCGTCTTTAGCCTCCAAGCTGAACGATCGGAGGTCAAGGTTTCCCAGTTGTTAATATCCATTCCCAGGGCCTTTAGGTCCCTCTTGCAGATATCCTTATATCGCAGCTGTGGTCTCCCTCTGAGGCGCTTTCCCTGCACTAATTCTCCATACAGGAGATCTTTCGGAATCCGACCATCAGCCATTCTCACAACATGCCCCAGCCAGTGTAGATGTCGCTGTTTCAATAGTGTATACATGCTAGAAATTCCAGCACGTTCCAAGACTTAATTTGGAACTTTGTCCTGCCGGGTGATACCAAGAATTCGTCGGAGACAGAGCATATGAAAGGTGTTCAACTTTCTCTCCTGCCGTGCATAGAGGGTCCAAGACTCACTGCAGTACAAGAGTGTGCTCAGGATGCAGGCTCTATAGACCTGGATCTTTGTATGTTTCATCAGCTTCTTATTAAGCCATACTCTGTTTGTAAATCTGGAAAATGTGGTGGCCGCTTTACCAATACGTTTATTCAGCTCAGTATCTAAAGAGAGAGTGTCAGAAATAGTTGAGTCTTTCATAATCCATCCTAATCTAAATCATTATAACATTCAGCATCTCTTATTCCTTCAATTCCCTAATTACCCTGCTAACTTAATTACCTAAAAACACACCAAATATCTACATATTTACTCATAACCTATCTGCAACTTCTTATTCCGGTATTTACTTTGGATATAATCTATCCATCTTCTCCAGTCCCTTAAATATCTTTCATTTGAATGTTCCTTCAAGTACGCCGAAATTTTTGCCATCTCCGCTAGGTTTGTTACTTTCATTGTCCATTCTTGGATTGTAGGTAAATCTTGTTTCTTCCAATATTGTGCCACCAACAATCTTGCTGCAGTTATTAAATTCAAAATCAAATTAGTCTCTATAACCGTACAATCCATAACTATACCCAGCAGAAACAACTGTGGTGTAAATTTTAACCTCTTTTTAAGAATGTTTTGTAAAATCCACCAAATTTTTATCCAGAACGCTTTAACCTTTTTACATGTCCACCAAATATGAAAGTATGTAGCATCCTCACAATCACATCTCCAACATTTTGGTTGCACATTCGGATACATACAAGATAGTATTTTTGGATCTAGATGCCATCTATAAAACATTTTATAAAAGTTCTCCCTTAAGTTTTGCGCTTGTGTAAATTTCACATTTCTTACCCATATTTTTTCCCATATTTCCATCATTATTGGTTGTTCAAAATTCTGCGCCCATTTTATCATACAATCTTTAACTAGCTCTGTTTCCGAGTCTATCTCTATCAATATATTATACAATCTTTTTATATGCATTGAACTTTGGTCTCTAGTTTGTTTTATTAAATTTTCATCACTTTGTATAATACCAATTTTCTGATCTTTTCTCCATCTGGCTTGTAGTTGTACATACTGAAACCAAGTTTGAATTATTTTCTCCTCTTTCAACACATTCAAAGGTTTTAATTTTAGTATACCTCCCTCCATATTAAGAATATCTATATATGTAATTACATCCTGTCTGCTTTCTATACTCGTATTCTCTATTGCGTGCCTGGGTACTGTCCATATAATAATAATAATAATAATAATAATAATAATAATAATAATAATAATAATAATAATAATAATAATAATAATAATAATAATAATAATAATAATAATAATAATAATTTTATTTCTATACCGCCCTTCTCCCGAAGGACTCAGGGCGGTGTACAGCCTATTTAAAAACAGAATAGACATCAATTTAAAATAATTTAAAAGTATTAAATAAATTTGGCTTAATTTAAAACCCCAAAAGTTTAAAACATCCAATATAAAATTATGTTGCTAACCCAGCCTGGCGGAACAATAGGGTCTTGAGTGCGCAGCGAAATACCCGGAGGTCAGAAATCTTATGAATTTCCGGGGGCAGTTCATTCCACAGGGCTGGGGGTCCCACAGAGAAGGCCCTCCCCCTGGGTGTCACCAGCCGACATGACTTGGCCAATGGGACCCTGAGGAGACCCTCTCTGTGGGAGCGGACTGGTCGGTGGGAGATATAGGTATCTTTTCATTTAATTTATATTGATATTTCTTCCAGACACACAATAAAGCATTCCTCAATATATGGCTCTTAAATGCTCTATCCACCTTTTTATCATACACTAAATAAGCATGCCAACCGTAAACCAGATCATGCCCTTCAATGTTCAGAATCCTTCCATTTGTTAAGTTAATCCAATCACTAATTGCTGATAAGACAGCTGCTTCATAATATAATTTTAAATTGGGCATTTTCAGCCCCCCTCTTTCTCGTATATCCTGCATTATTTTCAATTTTATCCTTGGTTTCTTACCTTGCCATACAAACTTATTAATACCTTTCTGCCATTCTTCCAGGTTGGCATCCTTTTTTAGTATTGGTATCATTTGAAAGAGGAATAAAAACTTAGGTAAAACAATCATTTTTATAACTGCTATTCTACCTAACAAGGACAAGGGGAGGGGGTGGGGGTGGTAGGGAAGGGGGGGAATAAACATGTAAACCTTCTGTAAAACTTTTTATTAAAAAAAAAATAGTTGAGCCGAGGTACACAAAGTCATGGACGACCTCCAGTTCTTGTGCAGAGATTGTGATCCTAGCTACTCATGCGCGAGATGGCAGTTCCCCGAAGTGCCGGCTGAGATCGGGATGAAAGAGTTGCAACAGGAAACCGGGGGGAAGGCCGTTTTTCCACTCATCGGCCCCCTGCCCGATATGCTGAGCCTTTGACAGTTCAAATGAGCCATCTCCGACAGAAGACGGCTCTCGGATGACCCAGGGACGGCGATGAGAGGATTGCATCAGCTGGGCACCGCTGGGAGGGCGGCGTCGGCCCCTGCAATCACGCTGAGGCCGTTGGAGTTTTACCGGCCGGATCGGCGCTATTAAACGCTGCAGACACTCGGCGATTTTACATCTAATCGGGGGAGGCTACAGGCGCTATGGCTGCTGTAAGATCGTTAGCCCCCCCCGATGAATCTGCTGAGATTAAGGCAGCGGGTACTGTGGCAGCCTTGTTGATGGCGGTGAATGACACACTGGAGATGAGAGGCCGGGAAGATCTCGGCTGTAACTGCCCAGCGAGGACAGGCTATGACTGCGGGGCGGGTGGTCCTGAAGAAGATCTGGGGGGCGGGGAGTTGGCCGGAGGGGAAGTGATAATTATCCATCTTGCTCTTCCCTGGGGTCTCTCCCTCCCCCATTTTTTGTCCCCCCCCCCGGACTGTTGCCTGCCTGGTTCAGCCTGTTTGTTTTACTCATCTTCAGTTGTCTGTTGGGACTTTTGTCATCTCCCCTATTTGAACTACTATCTGACTCCTGGCTCCTCTCACACCGTAAAGTGTTACATCTTATCTTTTCACCCCTATTACTGCCTTATTGGTCTCGTTGTATTGGACAGAGTTATGGAGTTACAGACTGATGAACTATGAATCCTGGTGGACTGCTGCTGCATCATGTTCCTAGGAACTGCTCTATGACTCCGCCAGTGGATGTTCCCCACCTAGTCACCGTGAGAGGGTGGCTGCGGCTGGTTCCGCGGGACTCATTCGTTGCAGCCTTGGATTCTCCACCGCTGTGAGAGAGCGGTGGTTATGCTGGCCTGGGTTGACTCCTATTTTACCATCATTATCCCTCTTGTTTATCATCTCGGTTTCCTGTTGCTATTTTCCATCCACTTCTCATATTTATTATGGCTTACACTTCGGCGACCCTCCTTGCTCTGCGAGATGCCCCCCTCTCACAGACATGGCCTTCGAATTTATCGAAGGCCTACCTCAAGGACGGGTTTTGGAACCCCGAGTGGTGGCATGCTTCTAAGCGTGGTTTGAGGGGTTTTTCAATTAATGTTTTTAATCAAATTTTAAGGGGACCCGGGAGGCGGGGTGGTAAGGGTTGAGCCGGGGGCGGCTCCTACGGTTCAGCAATTGGGCCCGTCGGATGGTTGTGGGGGGAGGGAGGGAGGAGGAGGGAACAAAGAGGCTCAGCGGAGAGAGGGTCTTCCAATCCTTGTGACAGTTGGGAGACGCAGAGGTTGGGAGAGGGGGGGGCTAGGAGGGCGCCGCTGCCTCGTTCAAGCGGTGGCGCCCTCCTGCCCCCTCAGCTCATCCTGCTCCAACGGCGACAGAGTGCGGAGCCCTGGACTCTGACTGGTGTACTTAAATGCCAGGTCCGTGGTGAACAAGACACTCCTCGTCCGAGATCTTATAGACGAGGAGGACGCGGACCTGGCTTGTATCACTGAGACCTGGCTGGGGCCAGAGGGCGGTGCCCCTCTTGTGGATTTGTGTCCCCCAGGTTTCCGGATACTACACCAGCCACAACTCCAGGGGAGGGGCGGAGGAGTGGTGGTAGTTATTAAGGAAAGTCTTAGGCCTAGGGAGGTCACTGTTCCTCAGGTTGGCAGGTGTGAATCCCTCCTTTTGAAATGGGACCCTGGAGTTCAGTCTGGGCTGCTGATCACGTACCTCTCCCCCAGCTGCATGGCCTCAGCCCTGCCCGCACTACTAGATGTCTTAGCCGAATTGACGGTGGAACTCCCCAACCTTTTGGTTGTGGGAGATTTCAATCTGCCATCGGCCGGTGAGTCATCTGAGTTGGTGCGGGAGTTCATGACCTCCATGACGGCCATGGACCTGACTCAGATTGTACAGGGCCCAACTCATATTGGAGGACACACACTCGACCTTATTTTTCTCTCTGGACAGTGGATAAATGATCGTGGGGAGGGGACTCTATCTATTGACCCTCTGTCATGGACTGATCATTCCCTCCTTAGACTCGACTTTTCCTCTGCCATCCCCCGTCGCAGGGGCGCGGAACCAGTAAGATGGTTCCACCCCAGGCGCCTGATGGAACCTGAAAGTTTCCTGATGGAGCTTGGGTCATTTCCCGCCTCCTTAGCCCACAATTCATCTGAGACCCTTGTCGCGGCCTGGGAACAGGCTGCGGTGGGGGCCCTGGATCGAATCGCGCCTTTGCGGCCTCTGATCCGACGCAGATCCCGGGCGGCTCCTTGGTTTACCGCGGAGCTCAGGGAAATGAAGCATCGGAAAAGATGCCTGGAGGGTGGTTGGAGATCCTCCTGATCCAAGTCTGACCGAACACAACTAAGAACCCATATTAGGTCTTATCTTGTGGCGATGGAAGTAGCGAAATGTAACTATTTTGCCACTCTCATTGCATCTGCAGAAAATCACCCAGCAGCCCTGTTTAGAGTGACCCGCTCCCTCCTTAATCAGGGAGTGAGGGAGGACCCCTTACAGGGCCGTGCTGAGGACTTTGCACAGTTTCTGCAAGATAAAATCACTCAGATTCGGACTGGGTTGGACTCCGACTGGACAGAGTCCGTTGAGGTGACAGGGCCTAGTCTCGGTGGAGACATCTGGGTTGAGTTTGAGCCTGTTTCATTGGATGACGTGGACAGGATTATGGGTAGGCTGGGGTCTTCCACATGTTTACTGGACCCTTGTCCCTCCTGGCTTGTTTCAGCAGCCAGGGAGGTGACTGGAGACTGGATCCAGGCTATTGTCAACACTTCACTAAAGGAAGGGGTCTTTCCCTCTGCGCTTAAAGAGGCAGTGGTTCGACCCCTCCTTAAGAAGCCTAACCTGGATCCTGACGTACTTAACAACTTTTTAGCGAAGGTTGTTGAGTCCGTGGTGGCACAGCAATTCCCTCAATTCCTGGAGGAAACTGACTACCTGGATCCTTACCAATCTGGTTTCAGGCGTGGCCACAGTACGGAAACGGCATTGGTCGCCCTAGTAAATGATCTCTGGCGGGCCAGGGATGGGGGTTGCTCCTCCATCCTGGTCCTTCTTGACCTCTCAGCAGCGTTCGATACCATCGACCATGGTATCCTGCTGCAGCGGCTCAGGGGGATAGGGTTAGGAGGCACTGTTTTACAGTGGTTCTCCTCCTATCTCTCGGGCCATCTGCAGTCTGTTTGGGCGGGGGGTCAGGGATCCTCCCAGAGGCCTCTCACTTGTGGGGTGCCTCAGGGCTCGGTTCTCTCTCCTCTGCTCTTTAATATCTATATGAAACTGCTGGGTGAGATCATCCGTGGTTTTGGGGTGAGGTATCATCAATATGCTGATGATACCCAGCTTTACATCTCCACCCCTGACCACCCTAGGGATGCCCTTTCCGTGATGTCCCACTGCCTGGAAGCGGTGCGGGTTTGGATGGGGAGGAACAGGCTTAGACTCAACCCTTCCAAGACTGAGTGGCTGTAGATGCCGGCATCCCGGGATCTGGAGGTTCCATCCTTAATGATCGGAGGTGAAACCCTTGCTCCCTCCGATAGGGTCCGCAACTTGGGTGTCCTCCTGGATTCTCGGCTGTCTTTAGATGACCATCTGACAGCCGTAACCAGGGGGGCCTTCGCACAGGTCCGTCTTGTGCACCAGTTGCGCCCGTTCCTAGACCGGGATGCCCTCGCCACGGTCACTCACGCCCTTGTTACCTCTAGGTTGGACTACTGTAACACCCTCTACATGGGGCTGCCCTTGGGATGTGTCCGGAGGCTTCAGCTAGTCCAAAATGCAGCCGCGCGGGTAGTTACGGGGGCGTCTAGATGCTCCCGTGTAACACCTCTCCTGCGTGAGCTGCACTGGCTACCAGTGGCACTCCGGATACGTTTCAAGGTGCTGGTGCTCACCTATAAAGCCCTTCATGGCTTAGGCCCGGGGTACTTGCAGGACCATCTCCAGCCATTCTCCCATCGTCCTGTGCGCTCTCACAGAGTCGGCCTCCTCAGGGTGCCGTCGGCCAAACAATGTCGGCTGACGACCCCCAGGGGGAGGGCGTTCTCTGTGGGAGCCCCGACCCTCTGGAATGGATTGCCCACTGAGCTCAGGACAGCCCCCGACCTTCTTTCCTTCCGTCGCGAGCTGAAGACGTGGCTCCTCCGCCAATTAAACTGATCCGTTTGGGGGTACACTGGTATAATTTTAAATCATTTTAATTAGGTTACTGATTTTAATTTGGTATTGTATTGTGATTTGTATTGAAGTTGTCATTTTGTAAGCCGCCTTGAGTCCCTAGGGAGAAAGGCGGCATATAAATCGCAATAAATAAATAAATAAATAAATAAATAAATAAATAAATAAATAAATAAATAATACAGGGAGGTGAATCCACGTCCTGACCCATGCCTTGTGTTTTTTTCAGGCTGATTGTTAGTCCAAAGTCTTGGCAGGCCTTGCTAAAACTGTCCATAAGTTGTTGAAGGTCTTCAGCAGAGTGAGCAGTGATGGCAGCATCGTCAGCGAAGAGGAAATCCTGTAAGCATTTCAGCTGGACTTTAGACTTTGCTCTCAATCTAGAGAGATTAAAGAGTTTTCCATCTGATCTGGTCCGGAGGTAAATACCCTCTGTTGCAGTTCCAAAAGCATGTTTCAGCATGACAGCAAAAAAGATCCCAAATAAAGTTGGCACGAGGACACAGCCCTGCTTCACTCCACTTCGAATATCAAAGGAATCTGAAGTTAAGCCATCAAAAACTACAGTGCCCTTCATTTCCTCATGAAAGGACCTGATGATGTTGAAGAGCTGAGGTGGACATCCAATCTTGGGGAGAATTTTATAAAGGCCGTCCCTGCTAACCAAGTCAAAAGCCTTCGTAAGATCTATGAAGGCTATGAAAAGTGTCTGTCTTTGTTCCCTGCATTTCTCCTGCAACTGTCTAAGGGAAAATAGCAAGTCAGTAGTGGATCTGTTGGCTCGAAATCCACACTGTGATTCTGGATAGACTCTCTCTGCAAGCACCTGGAGCCTCTTCAGTAAGACACGGGCAAGCAGCTTCCCTACAACACTAAGAAGAGAGATGCCACGGTAGTTGTTACAGTCACCCCTGTCACCTTTGTTCTTGTACAGTTTGACGATATTTGCATCCTTCATGTCCTGTGGTACTCCACCTTCCCTCCAACAAAGACAGAAGATTTCATGCAGTTCAGTGGAGATGTTCTCTTTGCAGCACTTCAGAACTTCGGCAGGGATGTTATCTTTCCCGGGTGCCTTGCCAGAGGCAAGGGAATCCAGGGCGGCATTTAGTTCTTCTAAAGTTGGTTCACTGTCAAGCTCCTCCAAGACAGGCAGGCACTCAATGTTATTTAATGCTTCTTCAGTTACCACATTTTCTCTGGAATATAACTCAGAATAGTGCTGCACCCAGCGTGCCATCTGCTGTGCTCGGTCCTGGATAACCTCACCTGTAGCAGACTTCAGAGGGGCAGATTTCTTCTGTGTTGGACTTAAAGCCTGCTTGATGCCATCATACATCCCCTTGATGTTGCCTGTGTCAGCTGCTATCTGGATCCGAGAGCAAAGCTGCAGCCAATAATCATTAGCACATCTCCTGGCAGTCTGTTGGACTTTGCTACGAGTAGCTCTCAGAACCTGTAGGTTGCACTCACTGGAACAGGCTTTATATGCAATTAGAGCTCTCCTTTTTTCCTCGATGGCTGGCGTCAACTCCTCCGAATGGGCTTCAAACCAATCTGCTGTCTTTCTGATCTCCTTAGCAAATACTGACAAGGCAGTGTTATAAACAGCATTCTTGAAATATTCCCATCATTCAGATGCATTTACTTCAGCCGGGCCTGGGAGAGTTTCCTTGAGTACTTGTGCAAATTCCTCCACTTTGCCCTGATTGCGGGTCTTGTTGATGTCAATTCGTGGTCTTCCTTCCTTCTTCGAGTGATGCAATCTCTTTGTTTGCAGTTTTATTGTGCTGCACACCAAGGAGTGGTCTGTATCACAATCAGCACCCTGATAGCTGTGTGTGATTGTAATATTGGGGAGGTTGGAGCACCTGGTAAGAATCAAGTCGAGCTGGTGCCAATGCTTCGATCTTGGATGTCTCCAAGAGACTCTGTGTTGAGGCTTTGTTTTAAAGTATGTATTGCTAATGCAAAGACCATAGTAGAAGCAAAACTCCAGCACTCGTTGGCCATTTTCATTCATCTTTCCGACACCGAACTGACCTAAACAAGTGGGCCAAGAACTATAATCAGCTCCAACTCTGGCATTAAAATCACCAAGGATAAACAGTGGTTCTTTCTCAGGGATTTTCTTGATAGTAGCAGCCAGATCATCGTAGAATTTGTCTTTGGATTCTACTGAAGATGATAATGTCGGAGCATATGCGCTAATAAGAGTAACCAGCCCTGCTGATTAGTGGAGCTGCAAGGACAGAATTCTTTCACTTCCTGCAGCAGGTGGAGTAATGGATCCTAGTAGGGAGTTTCTGACCGTGAAGCCAACCCCATATTCCCTAGACTCGTTTGATGGTTTTCCCTGCCAGAAGAATGAGAAGTTTTTCTCCTTAATAGATCCTGAGTCTAACAGTCTTGTCTCTTGAAGGGCAATGATGTCCATCTGCAGTCTGCTCAACTCCATGTCAATGGCAGCTGTCTTACGTACGTCATCTATCTCTTATAAATCGTCAGAAAGGCCGGGGGTCATTGTCCAAACATTCCAGATGCCCAACTTTAAGGCTAAAGTTTTCTTATGTTTGTTGCATGGTGCAAAGTTATCGATCTGCTTGTCGGCTTTGACCCTAAACCCCGCGCACCCTGTGAGGTTAACAGACCGTGGTGGGGCAGCACCTTACTGGCTGGGGGCTGCCCAGCTTAAGGCGGGCGGTAGCTGCTCAATGAGGTACAATTACCTCTCCCACCGACGAAAGTGGCCCCTGGCATTACGCTCTACGTCAATCAAGCAAAGACTTATAACCGGTAACTGCCACTTCCCGTGTTGTTTCAATGCTGTATGCAAAACTGGAGTGTCCTCTCCAGAGCACGAAGCCTGGGTAGATTAATATGGAGGATAGACTGTTACCCAAGCAGCAGATCCCCCCTCTCCACGTCGCTGAAATAGTCCAATGGAACGGCAAAGCCGATACAATTAGTTCCAGCTGCATCGTAGGAGTTACCAGAATGTGACTGTACACAGTCACGAACTGCTTCCGGGACGCCGGCTCTGGATTTTGCCTCGAGGTTGACTCCTGAAGCCTTTTCCAGTAGTAGATATAGCCACAAGGCAGTGGAGGTTTTTAATCAGAGTTTCCCTTCTCCTAGAAGATGGTTCTGCTGTTTTATCTGCCGTTTGTTGTTTCGATGAAGAAAGACACATAGGCAGGATGATGATTCACGGGAAGGCCCCTTGGTGTGAAGGTACCTTGGAGAAGGCACACTCACCCCATCCAGAAGGCTTCCTTTTATTGTCATTTTACAACTATCATGGCAAAACATCAGTCAACGTTTACTGATCCTGATTGGCTACAGAAAGCTTGTGAAATCCATATGGATCCCTCGTGTTTCCCTCATGTTATTTCCTGTGACAAACAATGCCTACGTGCTGGGTCTCCATGCCTTGCATATCTTGATATAAGGTCTCTGCCACACATCCTGTTTCTACATTCCTGATAAGATTAGGATTTTGTGGTAACGTTGTTTATCCAGTGCGGTTTGCCGACAACTGAGATAACACCATCTCCACATGTCCTCCTTTTTTTTTTTTTTTTTTTTAATATTTTGCAAGCATACATAATTTCAGATTTGGAGGGCCGAATTCTTGGACGAAATATCGCTAATAACCCAGGCAAACATTGTATGCAACAGTAACAACAAATCAAAGCAATAATTACTTATATTACGATGGATACTATTTGTCGCACCCATCCAAAATCTGGGAGCCAAGACCATAACCATTCCCATGGGGATTGTGGAATAGTGGAGCCAATTGGATTATCTGCAATCATGTTTTCCATGTGCTCAATTGTAGCTGAAATATTTGCTTTATAATCAGTAATATACATACAACAATGTGAATGAATCAAAACACATACACCACCCTTAGCTGCTAAAATAATATCTAAAGCATAACTAAATAGGATAATTAACATTTTCATTTCGTAGCATTCCAGGGATCCAAGGATGTTGATTCCATCCGGTTTCATTCCATCCGGATTCCATTCAGTATTAAAAGTCCTCCTCTGGCATGTGGGGGAATGTGCATGCAGATCCAGCAATCTGTCCTGTTTACTAATCAAGAGACATTTTGCACATCCCATATATAGGAATTTTGATCCCAAAGTCCTTGTTCTGGAATTCCATGTTGCAAAGTCACTGTAGCCATGCCAGGAGGAAAAATACACATAAAAAATACACATTATAATGGTTACAGAATTAGCATTTAAACAAGCAAAAGCCGCTACTAAAAAGTTCTGTGGTATGTCCTTTTCCTGTAGCAATTTTGTAGATTGAGCAGAAAGAGCTTTAATCTGTCCCCAGGTCACTTGATGAGCCTAGCGAGGTGCTCGATCCCGATCCTGCTGAGGGTTCTGCAGGCTGAGTGAGAAGTTTGGGATCGGGTTCTTCAGTCCTTGGTGCCACGCCATCCTTCCACGGTTTCACACACCGAGCAGGGATCCACACCGGACCTGTAGGTGTGAGCACAGCAGCATACCCCCTTCCCCATGTCAATAAGGGAACAGGTCCATGCCATTCAGGATTAGGCAATAATCTATACATTACCTGTGGCTGGGGATGACTTATTCTACTTCCAAAATGATCATCTACTGGAGTTGATAAATTTGTAATATTAAGATAATTCAGAGTAAACAGAACTTTACAGAACTTTATTTAACCATTCCTACCAGGGAGACCTATAGGAATTTCCCCTGTTTGTTTATGTTTGTCTAAAGCAGACTTTAATGTATAATTCGCACGTTCCACTATGGCTTGCCCTGTAGAATTAAAAAATATGCCAAAAAGATGTTTAATTTGCCATGTGCCACAAAATTCAGCAAAGGAGCGACTACAATATGCAAGACCATTGTCTGTTTCTAATGTAGAAGGTAGGCCCATGACAGCAAATGTTTGAATACAATGATTAATAACATGTTTAGTAGCTTCTCCTTTCTGAGGGGTAGCCCAAATAAAATGAGAAAAAGTAGCCAAAGTTCTTTTGCTTAAAGTCCTCTCGGATTCACCCCAATGGAAAGAGATGGGGTAATTTGAGAACATTGAGGACATTGTTGTATGATTGCTCTTACATGATCTAGAGGAATGTGAAATTGTTTTGCAAGAGCCTTGGCATTTTGATGAAACATAGAATGACTTTCCTATGGAGTAACAGATAACACATGCTGCTTCGTTGTCTGCAACAGCATTTCCTTCTGATAACATACCTGGGAAAGACTGATGACTCCTAATATGTGCAATATAAATTTGATTCTTTCTGAAGTGCAAAAGCTGTTGCAACGTTAAAAAGAGGGACAAGAGATCCTCATCCAAAGATGGTGTAACATATGCACCAGGGAGGGAGGTGACAATTTGACAAACATACTGACTATCTGAAATAATAAGGTCTTGAGTTGGAAAGGTTTGCAAAGCCAAAATTACCGCTGCAACCTCTGCACGCTGAGCGGATTTTTGCGGGGGTGTGATTTTAGTAACCCATTTTCCATTCTCAAGCCAGGCAGCTGCACCCCACTTTGGCCCCCCATCAGTGAAGACTGTGAGGGCATTCACCAAAGGTTTTAATGAGATACCATTCTGAACTATGATTTCTATCTGATTAAAAGCAAGTAGGCGTGGATCTGCAGGAATATGATAAGAGATTTTCCCAACGTAATCAGTCAGTGCTGCTTGCAAAGAAGAGGAGAGGCTAACCATATGCTCCCAATCTTTTAATGGCAAGGGAACTACAATATTAACAAGATCGAGACCTAGGAGGACCTTGCAGCGTTCCCTTCCCTTAAAAATCAACTCTGCATGCATTTGTGCTGGCATACTAATAGTATGACTAGGGCTATGTGAAAGATATAGCCATTCAATTATTAACAAAGAAGGCTTAGGCTTACTTTGTTGTTGGAATTCCTGAGCTAATACTGCTGTAGGTTGTTTTGCGGTTGGAATGATAATCATTAACAAAGGAAGATTTTCTTGACATCTATCTACCCAAACCAATTTCAATGCTTCATTAAGTTTTGTGAAGACTGCTTTATGAGTTTGAGTAAGTGTGATCATCTCAGATGGATCTTTCTTATTCCTTAATGCATCAAACAAAGGACTAAGCATATTAGTAGGAAGACCCACGTATGGTCGCAACCAATTAATTGAACCCAAAAGTTGCTGTAATTGAACATAGGAAACTTTATCCTCTACCTTTAGCTGAGGAATTTGTGGATGTGAATATGTTTGCAATAACTTGTGACCTAGATAAAGAAATGGCTCTTGTAGCTGTACCTTCTCTGGTGCTATCTGCAAACCGTATGCAGCTAGATCTAGTGTTAAATGTTCCAGCCAGTAGGGAGGAATTTGTGGCCCAGCAATTAAAATATCATCCATATAATGATATACCAGAGCTTGAGGATATCGTTGCCTAAAAGGTTTTAAAGCTCTTGCAACAAATTGCTGACAGAGTGTAGGACTATTTAACATGCCTTGAGGTAAGACAGTCCATTGATATCTTTCTGTGGGTTGCTCAGCATTTAAGACTGGAACCGTGAAAGCAAACAATGGCTTATCCTTTTTACATAATGGAATGGTAAAGAAACAATCCTTTAAATCTATGATCATAACCTGAAAGTCTCTGGGAATCATGTTTGGATTTGGGGTGCCACATTGTAGAGATCCCATTGGCTGTAAAATAGTATTCACAATTCGAAGATCACAAAGGAGCCGCCATTTACCAGATTTCTTTTTTATAACAAATACTGGTGAATTGAATGGACTTGTAGTGGGTTTAATATGGTTAGCAGCTAGCTGTTCTTTCACTAGCTCATGTAACGCTATAAGCTTTTCTTGCGTTAAAGGCCATTGCTCAATCCACACAGGCGTAGTAGATTTCCATACTAAAGGAAGAGCAGTAGGTGGCGACATAGTACCTATTAATCATCAATAATTAACTTTGCTTGAAACTGCAACATCAAATCCCTCCCCCACAGATTTACATGAATGGGGAGAATAACAGGCTTTAATTGAGCTGTGCGTTTGCCGTCAAGAGCTGTTACCGTAAGCCATTTGGTGCTGCGTCGAGCTGCTTGGGGTCCTCCAACTCCCCACACAGAAGGCGATTCCGTAGTAGGCCAATCTGTGGGCCAATTGTCAGTGGCTATGACAGAGACGTCTGCGCCAGAATCAAGGACTCCTTCAAAAGATCTGCCATTTAACAAATATATGTGCTTTGGTTTTTCTTCTTGAATTGATTGTGTTACTGCCAGAATGCTAGGATGCAGGGAGCAGATAGGATTAGTAGAACCAAAGCCTCCACTTCCTCTGTTAATTTGCTCACCCCCTGCTGGCACTACATACAGAACAATCACCAATTGTGCCCAAGAATCTCCTTGTTTTAAAGTCATAGGCACATTTGTTTCAATTTGTATCATAATTATGCCTTCATAATCTGAATCAATGACTCCAGGGATGACAAAAATCCCATTTTTCCCTGCGGAAGACTGAGGGAGAACCAATCCCACAGTGTTAGTAGGTAATGGTCCTTTCAGTTGTGATGACATTAAAGTAACAACTCCAGGGAAAGGAATGAATTTATCTTCCTGATTAATCAAATCAGTACCTGCGCTTCCTTTCGTAGCTGCTTTAGCATTTTTAACAGGAGTAGCGGCAATTGGGCCGGGGCTTGCCGTGAGCCCGAAATCTAGTTTCCCTGACTTCTGCATTGATTTGCCCAGTGAAACCCTTTCTTACATTTAGGGCAAACAGTTTTTGGTCTGGATGTTTGACCTCCTCCTGGCCCGCTGCCTTTATGGGCTCCGCCACCAGGAGCTCTGCATTGCTGTTTAAAATGGCCAGGTTTATTACAATTAAAACAATTTCCTTTGAACTTGCCAAACTTTCCTTTTTGTAAGGCAGCTGCTAAAACTTCCATCTGATGGACATTTGTGCCTATGTCAGTGCATGCTTTTAACATATCAGCCAAGGTGTAATCTCCTCTATTAACGATAGACTGCAATGCACGGCGGCAATCCACATTGGCATGTTCATAAGCTAGCCTTTTCATTAACTCTCCGCTAGCTTCCTCATTATCTACTTGCCTCTGAATAGCTTCTTGCAATCTATCAATGAAATCAGAGTATGTTTCACCAGCCCCCTGTCTAATCGCTGCAAAAGATTTACTAGGCTTGCCTGAGATCGGCACTTTTTTAAATGCTTTAATCACACAGTGCCCTATCACAGAGTAAGCTGGCGGGGGTGTGCCATTGGTTTGTTGCTGTATTGTAGAAAAAGCACCCACCCCGTATAATTGATCTGGTATATACAAACCTCCTAAACTGTTTCCTGCATGAATAGCTTCCCTCTGATATTCTGAATCCCAAACAACATACTGTGCTGGTGTGAGAAGCATGCGAAACAGATCCTTCCAATCTTGTGGAATCAAATTATAACCATTAGAAATGCCCTCCACCATCCCAGTAGTATAGGTGGAACGCAAGCCTGTCTCTGTGATTCCTTTCCTCAACTGTCTCAAAACTTGATATGGCAAAGGATTCCACTGATATTGAGCTTGTCCCTGGGGATTAACCATCTGTATGACAGGAAAAGCTTGGAGACCCTCTGTTATTTCTACCCCAGTGAGAGTTCCTTTTTGTTGCTCTTCCTGAAACCCTGTAAAGGAGGAACCGATAAGGGAGCTGTCGGGGAACTAATTTCTTCTGGCTGTGTAGCCGGCAAAGTTAGCTGAAAATAAGGAGGGGGAGCAGACCCCTGATCAGAAGACAGAGAGAGAGAGATGGAGACGGTGCCTTGAGTTTATGAGTCCCCATAACCTCTACTGCTTCCTTACATTTTTGCCACAGCAATAAATACTTTATTTCTGCTCGTGGTGGTGAGTGTAAGTGAGTTCCAATTTTAATCCAATCCTGCAAGTCCAAGGTTCCATCTTCTGGATACCATGGGCATTGGCAACCTATTTCATGTACTAACTGTTCTAACTCTCTTAACTTAATTCCTGCCATCCCATTACTTTTAAGTATTTTTCTCAGTTCTTGTGCATGAAGCTTCTGCGGAACTGAGATTTCTATCCCCATACTTACGAAATATTGAGAGCAAAGTTCGCTGAGGTGCACCTGGGCTCGTCCGGCCGAGTAAGCATAGGAGGAATCACATCAGGGTCACCAGATGTTGTTTCGATGAAGAAAGACGCGTAGGCAGGATGATGATTCACGGGAAGGCCCCTCAGTGTGAAGGTACCTTGGAGAAGGCACACTCACCCCATCCAGAAGGCTTCCTTTTATTGTCATTTTACAACTATCATGGCAAAACATCAGTCAACGTTTACTGATCCTGATTGGCTACAGAAAGCTTGTGAAATCCATATGGATCCCTCGTGTTTCCCTCATGTTATTTCCTGTGACAAACAATGCCTACGTGCTGGGTCTCCATGCCTTGCATATCTTGATATAAGGTCTCTGCCACACATCCTGTTTCTACATTCCTGATAAGATTAGGATTTTGTGGTAACGTTGTTTATCCAGTGCGGTTTGCCGACAACTGAGATAACACCATCTCCACAGCCGTTGGGGCATAAAGCCCTCTTCTGCCTTCAAAACAGTTGACCATCTTCTCCTGTAACCCTGGAAAGGGGCCCTTACGAGGTGCTACCAGCCGGGCCAGCTGGACCAAGGTTTTTTTTTTTTGAGAGGTATTACTCCTCTAGCACTCCTTCTCACTCCAGGACTCCTGCTCCAGGTTTTGCCTCGAGGTTGACTCCTGAAGACTTTCCCATAGATGGGTATAGCCAAAAGGCAGTGGAGGTTTGAGATCAGAGTTTTCCTTCTCCTACATAAGTTGCCTTCCAAGGCTAGCGGACACCATCTAACCAGTTTTTCCCAGGCACACAGCTAACAAGACTTCCCACTTACACTCAATCAAACAGCCACTGTCCCCTCCCCCTAGAAACAAGCAGATTTACCCATGAGGTGAACTGGAGGACCTTCCTCCCTGCAGTCACATGATTCACTCACTCAAACAGACACTTTCCTTCCCCCTTTTTTGAGAGAGTGAATCATGTGACTGCAGGGAGGAAAGTTCTCCAGCTCTCCTCATGGGTAAATCTGCTTGTTTTAGGGGGGAAGGGGAGTGTCTGTTTGAGTGAGTGAATCATGTGACTGCAGGGAGGAAAGTCCTCCAGCTCTCCTCATGTGTAAATCTGCTTGTTTTTAGGGGGAAGGGGAGTGTCTGTTTGAGTGAGTGAATCATGTGACTGCAGGGAGGAAAGTTCTCCAGCTCTCTTCATGGGTAGATCTGCCATAACTTATATAGCAAAGAAAAATAAGAAAAAGAAACAATATCAAAAGACTTTGGAAGAAGAATATAAAGGACTTGAAATAGAGTTACAAAAAGAACCACACAAGGTATGCCTAAAAAACCAAATGGAGATGATTAAACATAAGTTAAATATCATGGCAAAAGACGAATTGGCACAACAAATAAAAAGAGCAAAACAAAACTTTTTTGAAAATGCTAATAAACCTGGAAGATGGTTAGCCTATAAACTGAAGAAAGAAAAAGAGAAGAGATGGAGAAGTAAACTGCAGAATGAGGAAGGTACATTACAATACCAAATGGAAAAGAAAAAAGATATAATACAGGAGATTTATAAGAAGCTATATGACTATGAAAAAATACCAGAGGAAAAAATAATGCAATATTTGGAAAAAGCTAATTTACCAAAAATTCTGGAAACGGTGAAGAACATGTTGAATGAAAAAATATCAATGGCAGAATTAACAAAAGCGATCAATAGACAAAAAAATAACAAAACAACAGGTCCAGATGGTTTACCAGCAGAAATTTATAAAGACCTCCAAGATGCATTGAGTTTGTCAATGTTAGAGGTGTATAATGAGGTCCTATTAGAAGCCAAGATACCAGATACATGGACAGAAGCCTACATTACTTTGATCCCCAAAGAAGACTCAGATGAAACACAAATAAAGAACGACAGGCCAATATCGCTACTAAATGCAGACTACAAAATATTTGCTTCAATAATCGCTGAAAGACTAAAAAGATTCCTGATTGAGTTTATACATTCTGATCAAAATGGGTTTTTACCTAAGAGGCAAATTAGAAACAATGTTAGAATAATTTTGGATACATTGGAGTACTATGAAATACATAGTGAAAAACAATTAGCGTTAATTTTTTTTGGGATGCCCAGAAAGCGTTTGATAACGTAAATTGGCAATTTATGCTGCAACAATTAAAATACATGGACTTTGGGGAGGAATTTACAAATATGATAAAGGCAATTTACACACATCAGAGAGCTAAAGTGATGGTGAATGGAGATGTGACAGAAAATTTCAATATAAAAAAAGGAACGAGACAAGGTTGTCCACTATCTCCATTACTATTCATACTAACACTAGAAGTCTTAACCAGAAGTATTAGACAAGATCCAGAAATAAAGGGAATGGAAATCAAAAAAGAAAAATATAAATTACAAGCATTCATAGACGATTTAGTTTTTATATTAGAAGAACCACTAGAAACTGGTCCTAAACTGATAGAGAAAATTGAGAAATATGGAGAACTGGCAGGGTTGAAAATAAATAAAGAAAAAACCAAAGTAATAGTTAAAAATCTTACAGATAAACAAAAAAGAGAATTGACAGAGGAAATAAATCTGCAGATAGTAAAAAAGGTTAAATATTTAGGCATCCACTTAACATAATGTTCAAAGCAAGTGTCAGGTACCGGAATGGTGCTTTGAAATAAGACTCCAGGCAACTGGGTTCCTAGTTGTAGAGATCTTTATCAGGCCCTCAGGCACATTCCAACAATCACCAACTTTCCAAGTGAGATATTGTCAGCGCTTTAACGCAGTGCTCCCCACCACTGTTTTAAAGGCTCCTGCGCTCCACCCGTGACTCCACCCCTTGGCCCTGCCCCCATCTCACATTTCTTCTACAGTTAACCCACATCTGACCAAGCAAACCAACCTACACCAAACCTAGCCTGCTTTAACTCCGCTTTTCCTCTTGGCTCATCAGACCAGCTGAGGCTTGGCTCTGCTCAGGCAAGGCCCCAAACTTCAGCTGCTTCCGGGGCCTGCCTCTCAGCTATGCAGTGGCGGTGCAGGCTTTGGTGGCAATCACAGCAGTGGCAGCAGGCTTCTGATGCCAAGGCTGGGCGACCGGACATAATTCTGAGTGTCGCCAGGTCAGCTACCTGGTCCTGCCTGAATGACAGCCCCAAGCTGCCAGGTGTGGTGCAGTGGGGCTGACATCTGCCCCCCCCCCACCATATTGATGGCACCTGGAAGACAAAATCCACAGTTAGGTTGGTTGTGGTGTACCCACCCCTCCTGGTTTGGTCGGATATTTCCGGTTGAACCTAGTAAGTAACCGCTCTGCGTTAACATCCTGGACAGGTACCTAGGATGCCTCCGCCAGTGGGTACACCTTCCATAGGACAAGGTATTGCAGACAGCCCCAGTGCAAACGAGCATCTAGGATTTCTTCCACCTTATAATGACAGGTTCCCCCCACGTCAACAGGGGGAGGTGGAGGAGGAGTGGTTCCCCGTAACATAGACGTCCTGAGTGGACGTAGCAGCCTACTGTGAAACACTGGATGTGTTCTTCCCAATAAAGGCGGGAGCTTTAGCCTAACAGCAACAGGGTTTATGATTTTTTCAATTGGAAACGGTCCAATGTATTTGGGTGCTAATTTTTTGCAGGGTACTTTCAGACTCAGGTATTTGGTGGAGAGGTACACTTTTTGGCCCACATAAAAGGGGGTCTGTGGTCTCTTTTTGTCGCCTTGGGATTTGTATTTTTCCCTCACTTTCCACAAGGCTTCCCTAATGTTCTCCCACATGTTGCATACGTGATACCCATACTTGTAATTCTAGACCCTCAGGCCTCTGTTGGGGGCACTCAGGTATAGGTACAAACTCAGTCCCGGTGGCTATTTGGAAGGGAGTGAATCCGGTGCTACTATGAATGGCATTGTTATATGCCACCTCCGCGAAGGGTAGTAAGTCCGCCCAGTCCGTTTGCTGGTGTTTTTTTGTTTTTTTGTTTTTGTTTTTTTAATTTGATTTATATGCCGCCCTTCTCCGGAGACTCAGGGTGGCTTACAATGCGTTAAGCAATAGCCTTCATACTTTTGTATATGTATACAAAGTCAGCTTATTGCCCCCACAAACTGGGTCCTCAATTTACCTACCTTAGAAAGGATGGAAGGCTGAGTCAACCTTGAGCCTGGTGAGTTTCGAACTTACAGTAATTGCAGACAGCTGGTGTTAATCACAATGCTATCAGTCTGCTGAGCCACCAGGCCCTGGTTTAACGTAGCACCGGATGTATTGCTCCACCACGGCATTGCTCCTTTTGACTGCTCCATTGGTAGCCGGGTGGAACGCCGAGCTAAGCCCCTGAGATGACCCTATCATGGCCAGGAATGTACGCCAGAAGTTGGCGGTAAACTGAACCCCTCGGTCAGACACAATCTTTTTTTTTTATTTTTATTTTTTTTATTTTTTAAAACATAAACATAAAATACATCTTTTCAAAATGAAGCATTGATCCGGTCATAAATTGGTACAAATCACTAACAAATCTTAATTTTCAATTAACACAACTTAATATTTTACTCAATTATTTCCCTAAATTCTGTCTATTTAACAATGCCATTATTCCAAAAACCCCTTACTTAAATCTTTAAATACTAACCAAATATCATTTCATTTTTCTTTTTCTTTTTACTTGATGAATGTATTTTAAAAAAATAAATCATGACAATTATTATAAGCACTTAAACAATATTTTAACTGTTGCTCCCAATATAATCATCTTCATTGCTGTTTTTCCCAACATTATCATCCTAATTTTAATTATTAATCCCAACATAATCATCTTATTTTTACCGCTAATCCTAGCACAATCATCTTTATTTTAACTGTTTATCCCAACACACCATCTTCATCTTCATCTTAATCATTTTTTACTGTTAATCCCAACATAATCCTCATTGTTTTTGCTGTCATACCCAGCATAATCATTTTTGTTTTTTGCTGTTAATCCCAGCATAAGCATCTTAATTTTACTGTTAATCCCAGCATAATCATTTTGTTTTTACTGTTAATCCCAGCATAATCCTCCTTATTTTTGCTGTCATACCCAGCATAATCATTTTTATTTTTTTGCTGTTAAACTCAGCATAATCATTTTAATTTTATTGTTAATCCCAGCATAATCGTCTTTTTGTTGTTACATCCATCTATACATTACTTACCAGTTAATCATATTATCATTATCTTTTTATGACAATTTAACATTGAGACATAGTTCTTACTTCAAACACATCTTTGTATGCATTTATAAATCTCTTTTAACATAATTTATTTCTCTTATATTCTAATTTCCATCAGAATTTCAATTTTATATATCTATAACATATTCTTCTCATATTCCTATCCATCCATATTTATCTATAAGAACCTCCTTTTTATTATTACTATCCACCTATACATTGTTTTTCCATTTTTAATCACATTGTTTTAATCTTCTTTTCCTTTTTCCAGCCGTGTATATCTTATTTCTTCATGTTCTCGCCTGCTGGCATATATTTCATTTCATTTTCAAAGTCTTCAAATTTTGTCCTCCATGTATCATTTTAGTTCTTTTTCTTACTTTTATTCCGGATAAAATTTATCAAGTACTTCCTTCTCTTTTTCCTGCACCAGATCCTTCGCTTATTCCTGCACCAGTTTTTAAAGTTGTTATTATTCCAATTATAAGAGTTCTGTTATAGTTTCCCTTTCTTTTCACCAAAGTCAAGCTGCCTGCAGACAAGAAGAAAAACCTCCACGAAATCCCACGGCTATTATCTGTAGAGTTCACAATTTTCCATAACAAAAAACAAGTTACAATGTTCCTTTTTGAACCAGAAGGTGTCTTTCTACAATCCACAATTTCCATTAGTCATGCAAGTATCCATTTTGTTTCAATTATATAACAGTCCAACTTGATTACTCTTCTTCTTTTAGTTTTAAAAATATCAAATCATCTTCTTTTTTAAGGTCCAGCTCAAATTTTAAAACTGTGTCCAGTCTTTTCACCATGTCTCAAAATTTAGTTTTTTCAATTGTTTCTGTTCAAAAATTAGTTATTTGTCAGGTCTTTGTCTCTTTAAAGTTACATTTTAAAATTTCCATTGCCCCTTTGTTGTACAGCCGCTGTTTTATGGCTAGGGGTCTTATGGTTAAAAATGTTGCTCTAAGCATTGTTACAAGCCTGGGTTGGTTGTCACTCACCTGGCTTCAAAGAGCTCTGCTTCAATCCACTTTCCTCCTGCACATCTCTTAGCCCGGTTGTCCCAGCTTTGTGGCAGCCGCCATGGCTGCTGCCCCCCGCCTCCGACTCACAGAGGATTCCCTCTGACCTCCAAGGAACTTGCCTGTTCCTCTTGGTCGTCCGAGGTGCCCCTCTTTCTTCCCCATCCCTGCAGGACGGTTCCGGTCCAAAGACCCATCGGCAGTGGTTCGGCAGCCGGGGTTTTCGCGGCGCTCATCAGAGCCCGCTATTTCCCCGACTGTCTCACCGCAACACCAAACTGGAAGTCCTGGTCAGACACAATCCTTTGTGGTACCCCGTGTAATCGATAAATATGTGCAATGAAAAGCTTAGCTAATTTCCTGGCTGACGGTAACCCTGAACAAGCCACGAAATGGGCCTGTTCTCAGCGTTCCTAAACAAACCTTGACAGCCCCAAACAATCCACTGTGAAACTGGAGTTGGCAGACGGTTTATTGCAGCTGCAAGGTAGCTCCACGGCAACGATAAGTTACATTAGTTTAAAGTTGGCGCTGAGAGCAACTGCCTCTCAGTGTTTTTTATCTGTTCGCGCAGGCTCCACCCGTCCCACACACAAAATGAACAGCTGAGTTATATCCAGCTGAGTGAGGCATTCAAATGGGCCATCAATTATCCCTGTGCCGGCCCGTGACATCATCAAATGCTGCCGACTCCTCTGCTCATCCGTGATCCTTCCATTCACTGCCGATCCTCTCCCTCGACGCATCCGGTCACCTAAACACCCTGTGCCACCATCACCAGCCCCTGTGAAGAGTATCCCCATGCTTTCAGGTATCTTCGGGTCACATTCCCATGGCCTCCTCTCCTCCTCCTCCCATATGGGTTGTCGAGCAGGAGATCGGGCTTGATGCCTGTTTTGAGAAAAGGTCGATGACTGAGAGAAAAAGAATTATTCCTGTAAAGAATATAGCCTAAGTGACTCCATATTTACCCTTTACATAACCTGAGCTAACCCTCAGCTATTAAGCTGAGTAAGACATGTAGAAAAGGGAAGTGTGTATGACGCCTGTTTTGAGGAAACAGATGTTTTGGTATATTCTAAGTTGGGACAGGCTGACCCAAGCTCCATTGAAATAGGAGGAAAAGACTAAGTGTCCAATTAATAAGAACAATAACAAACAATTATGAATACATTTTTAGAGGGTATTTTTAGAGGGTACTTTTGGAGGGGAACTCCAGGGCGGAACATGTGAGAAAGCCAAAATGTTATGTAACAACCGAAAACAATATCTGGTGGGGGCGTTCTAATTGTTTTGCTGATTGTCTGAAACTGTATTTAAACCATGTAACCGGAGTGATAAGACGTTCTCTCTCTTTCATGGGAGAACCCTTTTGCAAAATTTATGGGATACATATATCCTTTCAATAAATCTGCTTTTTACTTGTTCATGGTCTCTGTTTCACTTTTTATGAGGTTTGCTGTTTTTTTTAAAATCTCACAGTTGGCACCCGAACAGGGACTTGAAGACATCCTTCTGGAGGGGAATTTTTACCTGAGGACTGGGGGTACCAATGCTGATTTTAGCATTCTGGGAAGGGTAATTCATTTCCAGAGGGACTGCTCTTCTTCAACCTGATGTGATGGGGACCTGAACAACTGAGCAGGGGAGTCTGAGCTGTGAGGGACCACAGTGCACTGACCCAGAGTGAGTATAAGTACAGAGTGCTTATAGGGTGTCTCACTGGGGTGGTCTGACTCCTTGAATGTCTGGTGCTGTGTGCATGTTGAGATGCATTAGATGTGATTAGTACTCACGTTGAACATGCTAACCTGAGCTTTCCTCTGCAGTTCCATTTTCTGGGTGACTGGAGTGGCCAGAGGCTAAGCGTGTTGAGTGGATTTTTTAAGGGAAAAGGAGTTCAATGAGGGAAGTATTGGCTTCAGCTATAAATAGATAAGTAACTATGGGGCTCCGACATGGAATATTTATTAAGGATCCTGAGAAATTTACTGAAGGAAACATAAGGAAAATCCTTCTATGACCCTCCTATCCCCTTATCTATGTTGATGGAGGGAAGTTTGGTTGAGTTCATACACTGCACAGGATAATAATGTAATTAATTATTGTTTGAAGAGATAGAACATCCCCAGGGGAGAGACAGGTAGTCCGGTGCTTAAGGGGATAGAACAACAGGGGTAACTTTAAGTAGGAGTGAGAAGCTCACTAAAACAATTAGGAAAAGAAATAATTAGAGTTTGGGAAGCCCCTCTATCCAATGGGAAGATTTAGATGTTGGGGCTGACCAAGGATGATTTTGCTTTATGCTGTTATGGGTGGAAGGAGTAGAAATACTGCAGTGGTATACAGATCTTTATCATTCTTGAAAGAGGCAGAAAAGGTTTATTGTTCTTCCACCTAAGGTCTAGATGGGAATAATTTGTCTTTTATTAATGTGATGTGATTTCTGTTAACCATTCTTGGATGCATATTTATACTTGAAGTGATAGTGATATGTGTATGCTGGCAAATTAAGTAAACTTCTTGGCTTGAGCTTGGAGCTGTGGGAAACAGGTGGTGGTTAGGGCCCGAAATCATGTTTTTGATTAGAAACCACGTCCTAAGGTTTTCCACTGCTTGAAGAATAAGCTACAAGATGGCAAGGATGGAAACAAAATGGGAATCTGAAGGGATAAAACCTTCCTAGGTTTTATTCCAGGTCTGCAAATGTTGTTTAATGGTATGTATGTGTGAAGGTGTCTGTGTGTAATAAAAAGTTGTTTAGGTAATAGAGCTCATTGGCTTGTAAAGATAAAAATAAAAATAATAAAGCTCCCTGAAATAATTATACTGATCAGTTGGCAGGGAGAAAGCATGTGTGTATGTTAGTGTACACGAAAAAGTCTGATTGTAGTACAAATGTGAGTGTGTGTGGGAAGCCCTCACACAGGAGTGATAAGGTGATCCTGACACTTGTGAATGCCTGTGTGCTGAACCCCCCCTGAGAGATCTCCTTTTGTATAAAGAAACAGTAAGTGGCAAGGGTTTGTTGTTGTTGTTGTTGTGAAGGTAATAGCAAGTGTTCGAATGAGAAAGAGAGAGATGAGAGAGATCCTACGGAGAAGTGGGAGAATTAGAAAGAGGTATTTGTGATGGGGTTTTTTTGAATTTTTTTTTTAAAAAAACAAAACATAAAACAAGTCCATCATCCATTACAAATACAACTAGTGTGTCAGTCAGTTACAGATCTTTTGTGCATCATCCTCATATTCAAAATTTACGAATTATCTTATTTCTCATATTGTCAAACAAATCAACATCCTCATTTATCATTTATTTAACTATTGAATTATTTCTTCAAAAGATTCATTTTCAAATATTATATTTATAACATTCATATTTCATATTTCATTTCCATGTTTTATTATCTAACCATTGATAAAATAAATCCCATATCTTATAATATTGTTTATCTTCTTGTTCTCTAATTTCAAATGTCAGTTTACTCATTTCAGCACATTCCATGATTTTCTTAATAATTTCATCTTGCGTTGGTATTTTCTCATTTTTCCAGTTTTTAGCAAATACAATTCTAGCAGCTGTTAAAACATTCACAATCAAATATCTCACTTCTCTATTGTATGTTTCTGGCACAATCCCTAATAAAAAAATATCTGGCTTTAAGTCTATGTGTTTTTTTTGTCATTTTTTCCAACCATGTGTGGATTTTAGTCCAATATCTTTTCGCTTTTACGCATGTCCACCACATATGGTAATATGAGCCCGGTATCTGATGACATTTCCAACATTTTTCAGATTTATTCTTGAACATTCTCGCTATTCTTGTCGGGGGTAGATGCCACCTGTAAAACATCTTATACAAATTCTCCTTATATGCTGTTGACGTTGTCATTTTATAATTTTGCAACCACTGTTTTTGCCATTTCTCTAAATCAATACCATAACCAAAATTTTCCCCCCATGCAATAATTGTTTCTTTAACTTGTTCTTCCAACTTTACCTCTAGTAAGTAACCATACAATTTTTTAATTATATAATCATCAGAACCTATTAAAATTTTATCTAAATTAGTCAGATTACTACAGAAACCTTCTGTCTTAGAATCTTTGTCATATCTAGAATGTATTTGCATAAATGAAAACCAGTCCATTTTTATATCCTGTTCTTCTAATTCTTGCTTTGATTTAAGTTCACCCTTTTCCGGCAATCCAAAACCTCCTCTTATTCTAGCATCTTGCAACAGTTTTAATTTTATCCTTGCCTTTTTACCCTGCCAAATATATTTTAACACTATTTTGTTTAATTCTTCAAAATATTCTTTTCCCAACCTAATTGGAATTGTCTGGAACAAATATAAAATTCTAGGCAATATATTCATTTTAATAGTTGATATCCTCCCTATCAATGATAATTGCAAGTTCTCCCATTTAGCCAAATCTGTCACTATCTGTTGTTTAAGCTTATTATAATTATTCTCCTTAAGTGTACTACATCTTGCTGTTAAATGTAGCCCCAAGTACTTAACCTTGTTCATGACCTGTATTTGTGACCTGTATCTTCAATGCTTCCACCAGCTCTTCTTTTTGTTTTTTTAATATATTTTTTGTCAAAATCTTCATTTTGTCTTTATTTATTTTCAAACCTGCTACCTTGCCAAATTCTCCTATTTTGTCTATCAGTTTATTTATTGATTCAAATGGATCTTCCAGAATAAACACCAGGTCATCTGCGAATGCTTGCAATTTATATTCTTCATTTTGAATTTTCATTCCTTTTATTTCTTTTTCATCTCTAATATTTCTGTTTAATACCTCTAATGTTAGCATGAACAACAGTGGTGACAGTGGGCAGCCTTGTCTCATTCCTTTTTGTATTTCAATAGATTCTGTCAATTCTCCATTTATCATTACTTTTGCTGTTTGTTTATGATATATGGCTTCTATGGCTTGAATAAATTTCCTCCCAAAGCCCATCTGTTTCTGTAATAACATAAATCGCCAATTCACATTGTCAAAGGCTTTCTGTGCATCTAAAAACATCAAAGCCATTTGCTTTTCTGGATGTGCCTCATAGTATTCCAAAGTGTCCAGAATTATCCTCAAATTGTCTCTGATCTGCCTTTTTGGCAGAAATCCATTTTGATCTGAATGTATAAAATTATTTAAGTATCTTTTAAGTCTTTCTGCCAATATTGTAGCGAAGATTTTATAATTTGAATTTAGCAGGGATATAGGCCTATAATTCTTGACTTGTTGTGGATCAGCATCCTCCTTTGGGATAAGTGTAATATATGCTTCCAACCATGATTTGGGGATTTCCACCTTTAACATTACTTCATTCATAACTTCTAACAGTGGGAGACTCAGTGATTCCTGTAGAGTCTTATAGTATTCCACAGGCAATCCATCCGGACCTGGCGCCTTCCCAATCTTTTGTTTTTTAAGTGCTTCAGTCAATTCCATCATCGTTATATTTCCTTCTAGCATCATCTCGGTATCTTTTGAAATCTGGGGTGGGTTCGCCTTGTATAAATATTGTTTAACACTTTCCTCCTCTATATTTTCTTTTTCATATAGTTTTTTATAGTAATCTTGTATAATATTTTTCTTCTCTTCATTCCCAAATCTAATTTGTCCTTGTCCATCTACTAATTGTGTTATTTTCCTTGATTCTCTCTCTTTTTTCAATTTATATGCTAGCCATCTGCCTGGTTTATTAGCATCTTCAAAATAGTTCTGTTTGGCACTTCTAATTTTTTGTGCTAGATCTTCTTTTTCTATTAATCGCATTTTCTGTTTAGTTGTATCCATTTTCATTTTAATGTCCTTTTTTGTGGGAATTTCTGTAATTCTTTTTCAAATTTATTTATTTATTTATTTATTTATTTATTTATTTATTTATTTATTTATTTATTTATTTATTTAATTGGACTTATATGCCGCCCTATCTCCACAGGACTCAGGGCGGCTCACAACAATAAACAAAAACAAACAGACTGTTAAAAACAAAGTCCATGATAAAATTGACAAAGAAATCCAATAAAAGCCCATTAAATTCTGTTAAAAACCCCATCAGTCTAGGGCGGCTAGGTGAAATAGCCACGTTTTCATCTCACAGCGGAAGGAGCGAAAGTCGGGGGCCACCTGGAGCTCCAGACGGAGTTGATTCCAAAGGGTGGGTGCGCCTACAGACAAAGCTCTCTCCCTGGGGGTCGCCAGCCGACATTGTCTGGCTGACAGCACCCTGAGTAGGCCCTCCCTGTGAGAGCGCACTGGGCAATGGGAAGCTGTTGCTGGCTGCAGATGGTCCGCCAAATATCCCGGGCCTAAGCCATGTAGGGCTTTATAGGTGATCACCAGCACCTTGAATCTCACCCGGAGGGCAACCGGCAACCAATGCAGGTCGCACAGGAGAGGTGTAACATGGGAGTGTCGGGACACTCCCATCACTACCCGCGCGGCCGCATTCTGCACCAGCTGAAGGTTCCGAGTGGTCTTCAAGGGCAGCCCCATGTAGAGAGCATTGCAGTAGTCAATACAGGAGGTGACGAGCACATGAGTGACCGTGCGTAGGGCATCTCGGTCCAAATAAGGGCGCAAATGGCGTACCAGGTGAAACTGAGCAAATGTCCCCCTGGTCACGGTCATAACATGATCTTCCAAATTTAACCGTGAATCCAGGAGGATGCCCAGGTTACGCGCCCTGTCTACAGGGGGTAACACTTCACCCCCTATAGCCAGAGATGGAATGTCTTGTTCGAGCCGAGATGCTGGTACCCACAGCCACTTGGTCTTGGCAGGGTTGAGCCACAGCCTGTTTCTCCCCATCCAGGTCTGTACCGCTTCCAGGCACCGGGACATCACGTTGAGGGCATCACTGGGCTGGTTCAGGGTGGATATGAAAAGTTGGGTATCATCAGCATACTGATGATACCTCACCCCGAAACCACGGATGACCTCCCCCAGCGGCTTCATATAGATGTTGAACAGAAGAGGAGAGAGCACCAACCCCTGGGGCACCCCACAAGTGAGGGGCCTCGGGGCTGATCTCTGTCCTCCAGCCAACACTGCCTGTGAGCGCCCCGAGAGGTAGGAGGAGAACCACCGTAAAACAGTGCCCCCCACCCCCAACCCCTCGAAGTGTCGCAGCAGGATACCATGATTGATGGTATCGAAAGCCGCCGAGAGCTCTAATAGGACCAAGACAGAGGAATATCCCTTGTCCCGGGTCCTCCAGAGATTATCCACCAGCGCGACCAATGCCGTCTCCATGCTGTATCTGGGCCTGAAACCCGACTGGTACGGATCAAGGTATTCTGTTTCCTCCAGGGCCAACGGGAACTGCCATGCCACCACGCTCTCAACAACCTTTGCAATAAAGCGAAGATTGGAGACAGGACGAAAGTTGTTCAAAATGGCTGAATCCAAGGCAGGTTTCTTTTTTTTTTTTTTTATTGAAACAGTTTTTCAGATACAAATTTTTTCCCCCTTTTTCCCCCCTCCTCCCTAACCCCCCTCCCCCTCCCCTCCCCCTGTGGCTTCTCCAAAATAAAACCCAAGTTAATAACAGATTATATAATACTTTACCATCCTTTTACTCCACCCCCCATATACTGACCCTTTCTTTCTAACAATATTATTATATCCCCCTTATACTATACATTTCAAAGCAACATTCAACTGTAAAATTATATAATAAATCCTAATTTAGCAATTTCATCTATTCAGCTCATAATCTATCCATTTCCTCCTCCCCCATGCATATATCTCTTAATTCAAATCTTTTATGTATATTAATATAGCATAACATCCCTTTTCCTAAACTAAACAATCAGTAAGCTAACCTATCTCCACCCTTCTAACAATATTATTATATCCCCCTTATACTATGCATTTCAAAGCAACATTCAGCTGTAAAATTATATAATAAATCCTAATTTAGCAATTTCAACTCATAATCTAACCATTTCCTCCTCCCCCATACATATATCTCTTAATTCAAATCTTTTACGTATATTGATATAACATAACATAACATCCCTTTTCCTAAACTAAACAATCAATAAACTAACCTATCTCCACCCACTTTCCTACAGGTCTAGGTTTCTTGAGGAGGGGCCTCACCACCGCCTCCTTCAAGGTGGGGGGGAAGCCACCCTCACCCAAGGATGCAGTAATCACTGTCCGGATCCAGTCACACGTAACCTCCCGGGCTGCATAAACAAGCCAGGAGGGACACGGGTCCAGCAAACATGTGGTAGCACTCAGCTTCCCCATGATCCTGTCCACTTCCTCAGGGGTCACAGGATCGAACTCCTCCGAAATGACAAGACCCGTCGTCTCCCCCCCGTCCAACCCTGCCCAGTCAGAGTCCAGACCATCCCGAATCTGAGCGATCTTGTCCAGCAGATGCTGACTATACTCCTCAGCCCACCCCCACAAAGGGTCATCCCCTGCTCCCTGATTCAGAAGGGAGCGTGACACCCTAAAAAGGGCGGCCGGGCAATTATCTACGCATGCGATGAGGGCAGAGAAGTAAGAGCGCTTCGCCGCCTCCATCTCCACTAGGTAAGACCTTGTAAAGGATCTTAACTGTGCACGGTCAGATTTGGAACGGCTGAACCTCCAACAACTCTCTAGGCCTCTCCTCCACCACTTCATCTCCCGGAGCTCCTCAGTAAACCAAGGGGCCAACCGGGATCTGCGTCGGGTCAGAGGCCACAAAGGCACAACACGGTCGAGGACCCCGGAGACCGCCCATTCCCAGGCATCCACCAGAGCCTCGACCGGGGCGTGGGAAAGAGAGATAGGCCCAAGCTCCATCTGGAACTGCTCAGGGTCCATCAGGTGCCTGGGGTGGAACCAGGTGGTCGGTCCCACATCCCAGCAGTGGGGGGTGGCATAGTGGAAGCCCAGCCAGAGGAGATAGTGATCGGTCCATGACAGGGGGTAAATGACTGGCATTCCCCCACTGAGCTCCGCACACCACTGTTCCGAGATAAAAACAAGATCGGGCGTGTGTCCCCCCACATGGGTCGGGCCCTGAATTATCTGAGTCAGGTCCATGGCTGCCATGGAAGCCATGAACTCCCGGGCCGCCCCCGATGCCCCACCCAGAGAAGGCAGATTGAAGTCCCCCAGTACAATAAGTCTGGGAAACTCAACCACCAGCCCCGATAGGACGTCGAGCAGCCCGGGCAGGGCTGTTGATACGCAGCTGGGTGATAGGTATGTAATCAGTAGGCCCAACTGCCCTTGCGGGCCCCATCTCTTGAGAAGGGACTCACACCCATCTATCTGTGGAACAGGGACCTCCCGCAGAACCTGGGCTTCCCTAATAACAACTGCCACTGCCACCCCCCCCCACCCCTACCCTGGGCTCTCGGCTGGTGTAGCACCCGAAAACCTGGCGGGCAAAGTTCGATCAGAGGGACACCTCCCTCCAAGCCCAGCCAGGTTTCTGTAATGCAAGCCAGGTCCGCATTTTCCTCCTCGATCAATTCACAGATGAGGGGAGCTTTGTTAACCACAGACCTGGCATTAAAATAAACCAGCCTGAGCCAAGGGGCCCTATCTCTCAAACCTCCAGGAAGGCAGGTAGAACCCGGAGGGTCAGAGCAGGCCACCGCTCAAAGACAGCAGGAGCGCGCTCCCAAGTTCCGATACGGCCCTCCGTTCTTCCATCTGCTGCCATTCCCAATCACCCCTGAGATCAAAGCACCCATCCCCTCCCTCGGAGTCCCAGGGGACCCCAAACCCACTCCAGCCCCGCCGCGACCCTCCCCTGGCCTAGACTGCCAATGACCCCGAGGGCCCCCCCAGCCATCCAACGGGTATCATGGCCTCCCCCCCTCCCCAGTCCCTTTAAAAGCCGGATTAAAAAAGAACACAAAGCACCCTTTTTAAAATCCCTAAAACCCTTAAAACCCTTATGCCACCTCTCAGGATCCCAGGACCCGTCATTAAGGAACTTCTTGGCTAGACCAGCAGGCCACATCCAGGAATGGGGGGCATTCCTCAGGGCATGCAATTCTGTGCTCGCATAAGTCCAAATAGCCATCATCAACCATGGAAGTGGGTACGACAATGGCGAGTAAGGGTATAAATTCCTTATAATCATCCTCTAATGTTTTATAGACTTGTCTTTTCTTAATATTTCTTTTCCTTGTATAGTCAATTATCAGGCCTCTGGCATAAGCTTTCATAGTATCCCACAAATTTTGCATTGATGTATCCTCTTTTCTGTTTTCTTTAAAGAAAAAAGCCAATTATTTCTCCATTTTCTGTACAAAGTCCTTTTCTTTTAATACTGTAGTATTTAAAGTCCATCTAGACCTTCTCCTTTGTCCTTTCCATCTCACTGTCATTGGATTATGGTCTGCCCAAGTATTAGCTTCTATATCAATTTCTTCTATATTCGAAGTCAGTTCCATTGTCATCCATATCATATCTATTCTAGACCATGATAAATGTCTGTTAGAATAAAACGTATATTGTCTATTTTTTGCATTTCTTTCTCTCCATGCATCTTTTAAATTTATTTCCTCTATCATCTTAAAAAAAGATCTTGGCAGAATTCTTCTACTTTGTTTTGTTGCCTTTTGAGTGTTATAGTCCATTTTCCCATCCACTATGCCATTAAAATCTCCCATCATGCAAATATTATCATAATCCAGTTCAATTAATTTCATATGTGATTTTCTATAAAAATCTTCTTGATTGTCATTTGGAGCATATATTGCTATTAAAAATATTTTCCTGTTATTATCTATCATTTCCACCATCAAAATTCTTCCCTCTTCATCTGCATAAATTTTTTCCGCTGGTATTATATCTCTAATATATAAAACCACTCCTCTTTTCTTACATTGCGGCAATGAAGCAAATAATTTCCCTAATTTAGGCTGTACCAACAGTTGTTCATGTTGTTTTTTAATATGCACTTCTTGTAAAAAAATTATATCCAATTTTAATTTCTCTAGTTTATGAAATACCTTTCTTCTTTTAGTTGCTATATTAAGTCCATTTATATTCATTGTAATTAATTTTTTTCTCTTCCATATTTATACTTTATATGAAGGGTTTGCTGCTCTAGTGGATCTCGGTTCACGTTGCTCTTTATATTCTACAATGCCTGCTACTGCGCCTTCTACTGAGCCTTCTTCCTTTTCAATCATCACTAGATCCTCCTCTTGTAATTGAAGCAATGGCTCTTCCCTTCTTAATTCTACTTCCTTCTCTCCAAGATATTCAGCATAGAATGCTTTGTCTTTATCAATTGAATCTATTTTAAATATTTGCAGTTGCCATGTAAACACCAAACCTTCTGGTATCAGCCATCTATAGTTCACACCTTTCTGGAGCAGTATTTTCATCAGGAATTGATATTCTCTTCTCATCTCTCTCACTCTTCTCGGTATTTGCTTTAGAACCACAATTTCCTTGCCCTTGTATTGCAGTGTTTTCTCTTTTGCAATCTGCAATATTTGCGTTTTAATTGATTTCTTGGTGAATCTTATATGAACTTCTCTTGGTAATGTCTTTCTCATTGCATATCTTGTGTACACTCGAAATATCTCATCTATGCCATCCATCATCTTTTCTTTGGTGATTTCTAATGCTTCTGCTAAAATTTCTATCATTTTTTCTGCCAAGTTTTTTCCCTTTTCTTCTTCAATATTTTGAAATCTTAAATAAAATTCTGATGTGTCCATCTCCCATCCTATTCCACTCTTGTCACGTTCAACCTCATCTAATCTGCTGTCCATATCTCTAATTTTTTTGTCTCTTTGTTCTTCCTTTTCTTCAATTTTTTGAAGCCTGTTCTCGTATTTCTTCATCATTTGTTGTATGTTCTCCACTTTTTCATCTGTTTTCCCTGTTCTTTGTTCAATCTTTTCTGCTCTCTGTTCAATGCTCACTATTTTTGATTGTATATCTTGTACTCCTTGCAAAATCATCTGCATTGTCGCATCTTTTTCCTTCTCACATTCCCTTTCCTTTTCCTGTTGCAACATTGTCTGTATTGATTGTTGTCCTCCCAATGGTGAAGAGGAGGGAGTTGATGCAGAAACACTAATAGCTGCTGCCTTTTTACTCATGTCTATAGAATAGTTGCAAACTATTCAAGCAATCAAAAAATCTTCAGGTTCTTCAATACCTTAATCCATTTGTAGAGGACAGATATTATCCCAAATAACAATAAACAAAAGGAAGATCCAAAAAAACCCCAAAATCTTCAGACTCTTGTGTGCCCTAATCCAATTGAATAGAGAAATAAAAACCAAATTAGCACTCTAAATTTAAAAAATAAAATAAAATAATGAAAACCAAAAAGTAATTTCTTCAAGCTCTTGTATGCCTTAACCCAATTAAACGATGGGGTATTAGACACATTAATAATCTCCCATCAAAAAAAGAAGGAGAATATATATCAAAAATTTAAAAATATCAAAGGTCTTCTAAAAGCAAACACAATTCAATTAAAAATAATTAAAAGAGGGAGAAGTGAAATAATAGAAAAACAATACTCAGAAAAATAAAGTTTAAAAAAATATTTCCTATCTAAAAGAAGAATCCACAACTGTGTAATATCCAAGAGTCCTTTTATAAATCTCACCAAGTTTTGCAGCTCTCTTTCCAGAGTCACTACAATCTCTTCTTTCAAGTCTCAGCCGCCTGTCAATAATAGTTTCCCAGAAGAGCACCTGAGTAAATAATCCTGTAACCAGTCTTTGATGCTCTTATAACTATCTTATCTATGAGCAGGCTCAGAGTCCTTGGAACATAACACAGTTGCTACTTTCTTTTCAATAATAAGAAAAATACACTGTTTCAATCCACTAGATGGTAATGTTCTTATTCCTTTCACTTTCCCTCTATATCCAATATACAATAAATCAAGTTAAAAAGTTAAAAATGTAGAAAAGGAAAAAAATAACAAAACTTATCCCAATTGATATAAAACTAAAAAGGCACAAAAAATTTAATAATTAAGCAAATAGAAAGAAAATCTCCACTCCAATCCAGTCTAGTCAAATTTAAAAATAAAATCCTCCAGAAGCATCCACAAGTAAAAATAAATTGCAATGTAGGAAAAACTAACTTAAACTCAGGCTCAATTCCGCCGCTTAACTTCTTCTTTCTTCAATTTTAATTGTCTTTTCACCCCAGGGTGTTCTTAATTAATCTATTTTAAAAGTCTCTCACCAAGCCGACACACTTTCACTCATTCTCTTCCGTTCCGGAGCTGTCCCAACTTCAGCAGCTTAATGGCTGCCTCTTCACCACTGGAAAAAAGGGCTCCTCCTGGATCAACCAGGGACTTTGCAGTGTCCCTGGGATCGGCAGAATGTGCCCTCCTCTATCACTGTCTCTACGGGACAGTGAGGTCCGAATTGGACCATCCAGCGGCGGAGATATCGATGGTGGTCTCGGAGCACCGAAACCTTCTGTTGTTTCGTCACGACATCAGCTCCGTTCCCTCAGGTATTTGTGATGTTGAATGGAGAAAGGAGAAGTATTTTTCCTCCCTGTATTTCCCCTTTCTTTTTGTCTTGGAAGAGAGAAGTAGGAAAGGGGGGAGGAAGGTGCGGTTTGTTTTCCCTTTTACACATTTTTTTTTCTTTTGCCAAGTCTGTCTGAGAGAGAGAGGCGGGGCGAATGGGTGACTTGATCCTGCAGCATTGCTTTTGACTGCATATGGCAGCTACGCAAATATATTTCCTGTCCTGCTCTGAATTGCGATTTTGATTTTATTCTTTTTGTGAAATGTTTGAGGTGTTTAAATACACTTATGTAATAGAGAAGTGACATTAAAGTTTGAAACAAATATTTTTCGGAGTAGAGACCCGAAATACCTCCTTTAGGTGATTTTTTACTTTTTGAAGGTGTTTTCTTTATCACCCTCTTTTATGTCTTTATGTCTGTGCATTTTGAATGCTAAGGAGTTAAGAAGATTTCTAGGATAGCCTGGATATTGAATAGCCTGGTGAATAGTTAACTAAGTTATTTTAGTTTAGTGTTGCCCAGATAAGGGGATGGATTTTGAGGATTTTAACCCAGAGGTGGGAAGGAAAGACTAGTAGACATATTTCTCTAAAATGCTAGATCCTACCCTAATGGATGTTCCCTTGAGGGAAGAATTACTTACTAGTAGAAGGTAGAGATGGACTTTTGGTCTGGCTAGCTAGGACGTTACCTGTAAGTTAGTTTGTACAGACTTGTGAATTAAATCAAGCTTTGCATTTCTCTGAAGCTTGCGGCAATAGTTTAGCTGACTTGTGATAGAGATGTGATTCCCCTCAAGTGGGGAAAGTTAAGTATTTATTGATGATATTTGTATGAGAAATCACTGGAAGAAAAGCCATGGGAAGTTGTTTGGAAGGAAGGTGATGAAGATAGGTTTGGGGAGTTGAAGAAAGCAATGATACGGGCTCCGGTGTTGAGCTTGCCTGATTTAAGGAAAATCTTCCACTTGTTTGTAGCAGTGGAAGATGGCATAGCCAAAGGAGTGTTGGCTCACATATGGGTTGGGAAGAAGAGACCTGTAGCATTTTTGTCAAAATTGATGGATCCTGTGGTGCAAGGTTGGCCCTTGTACATACAGGCTGTAGCTGCAACTTTACTTTTGGTGGAGGAGAGTAGAAAATTAACCTTTGGTGGGGCATTGGTGGTGAGTAGTCCACATCAGGAATGAACAAACCTGATGCAGAAAGCCCAAAGGTGACTCACCAATGCTAGGCTTTTGAAATATGAGGTTATTTTATTGTCTCAAGAGCATTTGGTTCCCTTGACCGATAGGAATTTAAATCCAGCTGGATTCCTGTCAGGAGAGAGAAAGGAATGGGACAATGTGGAACATAATTGTGTGGTTATTTATTGATGTGTCTTCCTGGGTGGAGAATGGGAAGAGGATGAATGGATATGCAGTAGTGAATGGAGACACTGCTGAAGTATTGGAAGCTGGACGGTTGTCTTCTGATTGGTTGACACAAATATGTGAAGTCTTTGCTTTATATGCTTATGGGCTTTTAACGATCTTTGGTAAAAATATGGTTGGAAAGAGATAATAAAGAACAAATAGCTATAATACATATAGGAGTACATTGAAAGGGAAACTCAAAACAGGTTATGGAGAATAGCTTGGCAGATGAAACTGCAAAGGAAGCTACACGAATGTCTGAGGAAAAGTGGTTAAAGGGTTTCATTCCTATTCTGGAATGTCTTTAGTCTTTAGTCTTTATTTGATTTATATACTGCCCTACTCCCGAAGGACTCAGGGCGGTGAACAGCCAAACAATAAAATACATAAATACAAAATTTAAAAAACAGAATAAAACCGAATTAAACAAATTTGGCCCAGACAGATTTAAAACACCCCAATCATTTAAAAAACAGATTAAAATTTACGTATTAAAAGAGAAAAAGGGGAAAAAGATTAGTCCAGGCCCACCTGGTGGAATAAAAAGGTCTTGAGAGCGCGGCAGAAGGTGCGCAGATCTGGGATCCTCCGTATCTCCGGGGGGAGCTCATTCCAGATAGTAGGTGCCCCCACAGAGAAAGATCTCCCCCTGGGGGCCGCCAGTCAACATTGTTTGGCCGACGGCACCCAGAGGAGCCCCTCTCTATGAGAGCGTACCGGCCGGTGGGAGGCTATTGGTGGTAGTAGGCAGTCCCGTAAGTAACCAGGTCCTAAGCCATGGAGCGCTTTAAAGGTGGTAACCAAAACCTTGAAGCGCACCCAGAAGACCACCGGGAGCCAGTGCAGCTCGCGCAGGAGAGGTGTTACATGGGAACGCCATGTCGCTCCCATTACCACCCGCGTGGCCGCACTCTGCGCCAGTTGGAGCCTCCAGGTGCTCCTCAAGGGGAGCCCCATGTAGAGAGCATTACAATAGTCCAGGCGGGAAGTGACAAGGGCATGAGTGACCATGCGTAAGGAGTCCTGATCCAGAAAGGGATGCAACTGGCGAATCAGGCGAACCTGATGAAAAATCCTCCCGGTCATGGCCATCAAATGCTCTTCTAAAGACAGCCGTGAATCCAGGAGGGCGCCCAAGTTGCGAACCCTCTCCGTGGGGGCCAATAATTTGCCCCCAATAGTCAGTGATGGCGCCACCTGACTATATTGGGATGTCGGAAACCACAGCCACTCGGTCTTGGATGGGTTGAGCCTGAGCCTATTCCTCCCCATCCAGATCCGCACAGCCTCCAGGCACCGGGACATCACTTCAAGGGCATCGTTGGGGTGGTCCGGGATGGAGATGTACAGCTGGGTGTCATCAGCGTACTGGTGGTACTTCACCCCGAAACCACGGATCATCTCGCCCAGCGGCTTTACATAAATGTTGAACAAGAGGGGCGGGAGGACCGACCCTTGTGGCACCCCACATATGAGGGGCCTCAGGGTCGACCTCTGCCCCCCTGTCAACACAGACTGTGACCGGTCAGAGAGAAAGGAGGAGAACCACCGCAACACAGTGCCTCCCACCCCTAACTCTTCCAACCGGTGCAGCATGATACCATGGTCGATGGTATCAAAAGCCACTGAGAGATCTAACAGGACCAGGACAGAGGAGCAACCCCTGTCCCGAGCCTTCCAGAGATCATCTACCAACGTGACCAATGCCGTTTCCATGTTGTACCCAGGCCTGAAACCCGACTGGAATGGATCCAGATACGTCGTTTCATCCAGGTGCTGGGAGAACTGTTGCGCAACCACACTCTCGACAACCTTCGCCACAAAGCGAAGGTTGGAGACCAGACGATAATTAACCAACATTGCCGGGTCCAGGGAAGGCTTCTTGAGGAGAGGCCTCACCACCGCCTCTTTCAAGGTGGCGGGAAAGTCACCCTCACTCAACGAAGCGTTTATAATCCCCTGGAGCCAGCCTCGTGTCACCTCCCGGGAAGTCTGCACTAACCAGGAGGGACATGGGTCCAACAAACATGTGGTCGCGTTCAGTCTGCCCAGAATCCTGTCCACGTCCTTAGGGGCCACAGGATCAAACTCATCCCAGATAACATTCTCAAGACCTGCCACAGTCCCTCCCCCTGAGACTACCCAGTCGGAGTCCAGATTTTCCCGAATCTCAGTGACTTTGTCATGCAGATACTGAACAAAATCCTCGGTTCTACCCTCCAAGGTGTCCTCCCGCACTTCCTGGTGGAGCAGGGAGCAGGTCACCCTAAACAGGGCGGCCGGGCGGTTATCTGATGATGCAATAAGAGCAGAAAAATAACTACATTTCGCTGCTTTTATTGCCACTAGGTAATTCCTAATATGAGATCTTACCAGTGTCTGGTCCGATTCAGAAAGACTGGCCCTCCAACTACTCTCTAGGCGTCTTTTCTGGCGCTTCAACTCGCTCAGCTCCTCAGTAAACCAAGGAGCCAAATGAGATTGGCGCCGGGTCAGAGGTCGCAAAGGCACGACCCGATCCAGAGCTCCAGCGGCCGCCCTATCCCAGGCGGCCACTAGGTCTCCAGTCGAGGCGTGTGCCAAAGCCTCAGGAAATGGCCCAAGCTCCATCTGGAACCTGTCAGGTTCCATCAGGCACCTGGGGCGGAACCATTTTACCGGCTCCGCCTCCCTGCGGCGGGGTGCAGCGGTTCGAAAGTCGAGACAAAGGAGAGAGTGATCTGACCATGACAAGGGCTCGGTAACTATATCCCCTATCTCAAGATCCCTCAACCACTGTCCAGAGACAAAAACCAGATCCAGCGTGTTTCCCCCCGTGTGGGTAGGGCCATGAATTAACTGAGTCAGGTCCATAGCTGTCATGGAAGCCATGAACTCCCGAGCCACCTCAGATGCCTCACCCACGGACGGCAGGTTGAAATCCCCCATGACCATAAGCCTAGGGGTGTCAACCGCCACCGTGGCAATGATGTTGAGTAGCTCGGGCAGGGCTGCTGCCATGTGGCAGGGAGCCAGGTACGTGATCAGCAAACCCATCTGAACCCCGTGACCCCATTTCACAAGGACGGATTCACAGCCGGCCGTCTGAGGAACAGTGGCCTCCCTCGGTCTCAGACCTTCTTTAATGATAACCGCTACCCCCCCCTGCCCCTCCCCTGTGGCCTCGGCTGATGGAATGCATGGAAACCTGGTGGGCACATTTCAACGACGGGAACCCCCCCTCCTGGCCCAACCAGGTCTCCGTAATACCTGCCAGGTCCGCTCCCCCCTCCTGAACAAGATCACAAATGAGGGGGGCTTTATTTACTACGGACCTGGCATTGCATAGCATCAGCCGAAGGCCCGGGCCCTGAGGGTCTATGCAACCTGGGGAATGGGTGGAGCCCTGGGGGCCGGAGCATGCCACCGCTCGAAGACAGCGAGTGCGCACTCCCCTAACACGATATGGCCCCCTGCTCCCGCCGTATCTACCCCTCCCACCCACAGTATTGATGTTCGAAACACCATCCGGATGAGCTCTGACCCCCCCCCCTTGACCCCGGGTCCCCCCCCACGCCGCACTTCATGGCCAGACGCGACCCTCCCCCTTGTGGGTTATCCCCCATACCCACAACCCAAGTTCCAATCTGACCTTCCCCCTCCCTGGGACCCCTTAAAAGTTTAACTAAAAATTTCGATAAAAAACCCCTCAACCCCCTAGTTTTCACATGTTTTCAATGTGATGAAAAACCTGACTTCACAGATGATGAAGAGGCACAGATGAGAGATGAGAGTGTGGCAAAGAGAAATGGAAAATGGCTTGATTACGAATAGTAGTAAATACACCTATTATGAGGAATATAATAGAGAGGGGATACAAGCGTTACTAGAATTTATAAAAGGAAATATATTTGTAGAGGCATGTAAACGATAGCCATACAAGTGTTGTGGCCCCGCCCTCCGAGCCTATCTCATCGGAGGAAGAAGGCTCCGAACATGAAGAAGAGGAGTCGGCCAGGCCTCCCTCTCCAGGCCCCTCCCCTCTGGCACTGCCTCAAGTGCTGGCCGAGGAAGAGGAGATTAGCCAGGAGCCAGGTGTCTCCGATGAGAGCGAGGGAGGTGATCTGTTGTTCCTGGATCCACGCCAACGAAGGCATGATAAACGGTTGCAGCAGTTAAGGAGGCGTGCCAGGGATTATAACTGAGTCACTGGACCACACCCCAGAGACTATATAAGAGAGTGTGGTGGCCATTTAAGACTCTGTGACGAACAAAAACTAACTCTGGCTAGTCACTTGAACAACGCCTAAATCTGCCGAAGGTTCCTTGTTTTGAACTGGACTATTTGCAATTTGTATGTATTTTTCTGTTTATCTGATAAAGTAAAGCCCTTGGCAGTCGATGCTCGTATAGCTGCCAAGTTTTAGATAACAACCTGTGTGCGTGCCAAGTGCTTTCTTAACCCTCGGCTGGCTGTGTTTGTGTGTGTGTGGAGACGGGGACAGAACAACAAGTGGGGAGATACTATTTACATTGTGTACGAATACATAAATATATTATGTAAGAATAAAAATGAAGATTATGTGTAAACATGTAGAGAGTAGACCATTTAGCCTTTTCAATGAATCCAAGTAGATTACATTGAGATGCCAGCAGTGGGAACACTGAAATATTTGCTGGTAATAGTGGATTATTTTACTGGATGGCTTGAAGCCTTTCCTTGTGCAAAGGCAAATGCTCAGATGACTGTTAAAATCGTATTGGAGCAAATAATACCCAAATATGGATTGGTTGAAATTATTGATAGTGATAGGGGTACACATTTCACTGTCCAGGTGTCATGAGTGTTTCCAGGATTGCTGTGGCTATCTGCCTACTCACAAACAGTATGGTTTCAATCAAGCCATCTACTGTTGCCAATTACCTGCAAGTCTTCCCCGCCCTAGTTAATTGCAGGTTAACTCCCTATATAAGCAAGGACCTTTTGCTTGCTACTTGGGCCTAGTCTTCTAGGCCTAAATGCACAGCTCCTGCAGGAAGCTTGGTGCAACGCCGCAGATGGGAGAAGAATGCAGATAAGGACTCCAGACGTCGTTACAGAGAGACTCCCACGGATGCTTGCCTTTTGCTGTTTTGTAGCACGCAAGCTATCATCGGGACTGCTGTTGCTGGACCTTCTTCCTCCCACAAGCTTCAAGCAATGTTTGCTGTTTGAACTGTTTTTACTTCAGGTGACTTTCAGCTGTGAAGCTCGTGCTGCTCCCATTATGATGGCCTTGATGATGTATCGACGCCGAAGCTGCTTACCTTCATGCTAGCTTTATTCTTTTGTGAACTGTTTCGGTATTGTGGAGAGGGATCTAGGGAGATAGCCTTGCTTCACATACCCAGATAAGACTTTGTTTTTTGTTTTTTAATGTGTTTTCTTAAAGACATAGTGCTTTTTAAATGTTTTAAAGTAAATTATATTTTTACACAAGACGCCTCTGTCAGAATTATTTCAGTCTCAGTGTGTTTACTCATGAGCTGGTTCACGGTCCGGGGTACCCCTCAACCCCATTTCGTCACACCAGGTGATAAGGGTAATGGAGCAATTGGGGATTGATTGGCAATAAAATATTGGCAATAGAAACATTCCATGATAAGGTTAATGTTGGAGCTCCAGGTTCTTTGGACGAAATGTTTGCCTTTATCTCTTTTCCATCTATAGAAAAGATGTTTCATCATATGATATGATGTTTGGATTACCCTATACTGGGACTGTGTGTTTACTCATGAGCTGGTTCACGGTCCGGGGTACCCCTCAACCCCATTTCGTCACAGTTGGTAGCAGAGGATGGTTTAACGAACCTACGCTCATGTGGTAGCACGCTAGACTGGAATGTCTGCAGTTGAATAGATGTTGACTAGGGCAGCAGCAGCAGCACAAAGTATGAAGTCACAAACTGGATTGTCTGGGGCTCAGGCCAAAAATGTTTTGGCTGAAAAACCCCAAACTCTAATTGATTTAGAGAATAGTGGAGCTGTAAGTTTTGGAGCAGAGGCCTCAACTGCTGAAGGGCCTACGATAGTGAATAAACCATCATCACCTAAAGAAGTAGAGACTGGAAGAACGCCACTTCAGGTCTTGAAAACAAATACAGAGGTGGATGATGAGTTTAGGAAGGCAATCCTTCAGTTTTTAGGTTTGCCCACAGTAAGTCAGAACCCGACTGCTGATTCTAGCGGATTATTAAAGAATCCAGCCGTGAAAGGAAAGAAGATCGAAGTCCTAGAAAACACCGGATTGGTAAGAGACTTTCAATCTTTTCCTAAACCCCCCACCTCAGACCATAAGTGGAGAATGGGGGATAACAGACTGCCTGATTCGAATGTTCCTACTTCTTTGTTAAACCAGCATGGCCAAGTTGATGTTACGCCACCTGCTGTTGAAGCCATCATAGATCAGGCCATAAAGACTTTAGCTCCCTTGATGACATCAGTGACTTCTGCTAAAAATTTAAGAGATTCTCATGTTGAGCGTAAGGTTGCAAGTGTGATAGAAACTTTGGCAACCATTTTAGGCGATGGTTTGCAGGCACCATCGGCTCAACAAATAGTAGCTGCACATACCAAAGTACCCCTGATGTCTGCGACTAATTCAGCGCACGCCACGAGTGGGATATATCCATCTGTGACGACATCGACATCCAGGACGGTTCCGGAGGCTACTTCAACTGAAGATAGGAATTTGGGAGCGCGTCCAAAAATTCCTAGAGATGTGCACCAGAGAGGACCCTCGAGTTTTTGTGATCAAGCCAGGATGAGCTTTGCATCCGCACAACGTGAAGTTTTAACCCCTCCCATTGGGGAGGAACGATCGTCAGAATGCCAGATAGAAGACACTGTGCTGTGTGCTTCTATTCCAATGCCTTATTGCCCATTCCAGGACGGACCACATTTTGAACATCAATTAATGTCTGTTTCCATGTTTAATAATGTACAGGTCCTTCCTCCTAATTTTAAAAGTTTAAGTGTGGGTGGAGGAAATTTCAAGGAATGGGTTAAAAGTATTCAAGTAATCTTAATGAAAGAAAATGTTTTATCGTTGTTGTTAAAACCCCCACCTAGACCATGGTCCTTAGAAGTTGATCTTTTACATCATAAGGCCTTTTGTATTTTATTGATGTCCATTGACCCTGCACTATATCCCAGTATACCTAGTAACCTGACCGTAACAGAAGTTTGGGTGAAACTGCATAAGCTATTTTGTTCAAAAAGCTCCCATGTTACAGAGTTTATAGGGAGTTCTATTCCGCAAGGTTGAAGGCAGGAGTAGATATTAATGAACACTTATGTGAGTTAAATAGGTTAAGGCAGGAATTGATGTTGAGGGGGGAAACAGTGTCTGAACAAACCCTCATTACTGTTATACTCAATTCCCTTGATCCCAGCTGGGATAATTTTATATCGCAATTGGATAATGTTAGTTGTAATAACTTATCTTTAGAAGTGTTATCTGGCAGATTGATTGCAGAAGATAACCTGCGAAAATGCAGGATGGCTTTTCACAAAAAGGAAAAACCTTCAAGAAGGCCCGATAGTTCAGATAGAGCATATACTATCGGAGAATGCTTCAATTGTGGTTCAAAAGAACATTATAGAAGGGATTGCCCACAAAATGTGAATGCTAGGGCATGTTCAAAGGCACCTTCTGATAATAAATGTAAAAGGAGGCCATTACCTCCTGGTAGAAAGCCAAGTGTAGATGTTCCTAACCACAGAAGGGGTAAAAAGCCAAATGGAGGCAACAAAGGGAACAATCCCAGGTTTAATGATAGCTCTGTAGGTATAGTGGAAACTACTGAGTCAGAGCTTACAAGGAAACAGCGAGAGCAACTATGGTTAATGGACAGTGGAGCCAGCAACCATGTTGTCAGTGACCGAAAGTTGTTTGTTAATATGAGAAGGCATCAATCCATGGTCAAAGTTGCAAACGGTAAAAAGGTGAATGTTGTTGGCATTGGAGATGTTTATATCCCTGGGATAGGGGAGATTCACGGAGCATTGTACGTACCAGAGATAGATCATAATCTGCTAAGCCTAATGAGGATATGTGAGAACCCTGGAATGGAGATTCTGTTCTCAGGAGGAACAGCTGTGATCAAAAACAACAAATGTGTGATTGGGGAGGTTTTGAAGATAGGTGGCTTGCCTTATTATTCCCCCAATACGAATGCTGAGTCCTGCAGTGATAGCAATTATACTATCTCATTTGGTAGTAACAATGAATCACAGTTAGAACTAGGTGATGAGGATCAAGACTTTTACCAGAGGAAGCCTTGTAAAGACAAATGTAAAGTTAATAAAAAGTTTTTAAATTTTAACTTAGAGTCAGATAATAGGGAACCTGAAAATGCTAATGCAATTGCTACAGGTGAGCCGCTGCATAATGAATGTGCTCACTTGATGCATCGCAGATTAGGTCATGTGAGTTTTCCTATAGTGAAAAAGGTAACCGAACACTCAAGGGGAACCAAGATCAATGACTGTAACACATTCCTAGACTGTTCAATTTGTAGGAGTGCAAAGTTGAAGGTGAAATCTGCGCCCAAGAAGTCTCAGAGGTACTCTGAACACCCGTTTCAGCTCGTCCACATGGATTTGGTGGGTCCATTCGCACCTTCCGTGGGTAAGAGACGGTACTTTCTTACCATAGTAGACGACCATAGCAGATTTGGATTCGTTTTTCCCCTAATGTCCAAGAGTGAAACGTTGACTAAGTTTAAGGAATTTTGTAACTTAGTCCAGAACCAGCACCAGGTCAGAGTTAAGAAGATCTTAACTGACAGGGGGACTGAATTTAATTCCAGGCAGTTCTCCAGCTGGTTGAGGAGTAAGGGCATAGTCCACTTACGCACCGCGCCTTACTCTGCGTTTCAAAATGGGGTCGTAGAACGACACAATGGCAAGTTACAAACTATGATGCGGTGCGCCCTAGAGGATTCCAGATTAAACTTCGCGTATTGGGTAGAAGCAGTTAGATATGCGAATTACACCCTGAACCGTGTGTGGTCTAGCGTGGTGCAGAAGACCCCATACGAGGTGCTATACGGCCATAAGCCTAGCTTGGCACACCTCCACGTTTTCGGAGCGATGGCCGATGTTCATGTCCCGAAGGAGCTCAGGAGAAAGGGAGACCCAATCTCTGTTAAACTGAGATTTGTTGGTTATGAGCAGGGCTCCAAGGCATTTAGGTTTGCCTACCCTAATGGAAAACTGATGATATCAAGGTCCGCCACCTTTCACGAAGGGGCCAACTGGAGTAAGATCCATGCCAATGAGATTCTTACTCGGAACCCTTCCCGTAGTTGTCATAGGCGAGCGGAGGATGTATCGGAAAACCTATCTGAGGATAGGGATACATCTGGTTCTGGGAAGCGTGCATCCCAGGCACCCTTGAAAGGGGTATTGAAGCGTAAGATGGGGGTAGCCAGGAAGGATAGGCACCCAGCTTCTGAGACGCATAGTGATAGTCACGAGGTAGATGACTCATCGGACGACTCTGATGTGAGTGACTCTCCTAAAGGCAGACCAGTTAGTGATCTGTCCCCGTCCCCACACACACACAACACAGCCAGCCGAGGGTTAAGGAAACACTTTGGAACGCACCCAGTTCTTATCTCCCTCTTGGCAGCGATAGACACACCGTCTGCCAAGGGACTTTATTTTCACAAACAGACAGATAAGGTACGAACGTTCAAGAAAGTCCAAACAGAAATAATATTCCTCCCAGCAGTTCCGGACGAGGCTTTAGTGACTGTCCAAGGTTTACTTTGTTCGTCACAAGGATCCTTTGACCACTACCCTCTATTATATAGTCTCTGGGGTGTGGTCCAGTGACTCAGTTCTAATCCCTAGCACGCCTCCTAAGCTGCTGCAAACGTTTATCACGCCTTCGGAGGCGTGCGTCCAGGAATGATGTTTCATTATCACTTTGATTCGAATCAGCTGTCTCCTCTCCCTCGACCGGCACTTGAGACAATGCCAGAGGGGAGGGGCCTGGAGAGGGAGGCCTGGCTGACTCCTCTTCCTCATGCTCGGAGCTTTCTTCCTCCGATGGGACAGGCTCAGAGGGCGGGGCCACAACAAGTTAGGGCTCCTCGGGCCCGTACCCCTTCCAGGCGATGAGGTATTGGAAGCGCCCCTTCAGCCAACGGGAGTCCCGGATACTGTCCACCTCGTATGTCGAGGCGTCGTCCTCGTCGGCTGCGGCTGGGGGGGGCAGGCGTCGGCGGGCGGCGGAGATGGCTCGCGGGGGCCTCAGGGACCAGGAGGGACCGATGAAAAACAGGGTGGAGCCGCATGGAGCGGGGTAGAGTCAATCGGGAAGGGACCGATAAAGCGGTGGGCCAGTTTCCTCACCGGCCGGTCCGTGGGGAGGTGTTTCGTGGACAACCACACCCGATCTCCTACTTCCAGCAGTGGCGTCACCCGGCGGGCACGATCGGCGAACCGTTTATAATCCTCTTTCGCCCGGATCAGCTGCCGCCGCACCAGTTGCTGCACCACCTGCAGCTCTGAGAGGAAGTCCCGGGTCTCGGGAACAGGGGAGTCCATGATGGTCAACGGGAAAAGCCGTGGATGGTATCCGACGTTGGCATGGAACGGGGTCATCTGGGTGGAGGTGTGTTGGGAGTTATTAAAGGCGAACTCCGCCAGGGGAAGGTACTCGGCCCAGTTGTCCTGCTGCTGGTTGACAAAACAGCGGAGGTACTGCTCCAGTATGCCGATGACCTTCTCCGTGTCCCCGTCAGTCTCCGGATGGTGCGACGACGACAGGCACACCTGCACCTCCAGCACGGCCATCAGGCTTTTCCAGAAGCAGGCCGTGAACTGGGCCCCGCGGTCCGAAACCACCCGGTCCGGCAGGCCGTGGAGGCGGAAGATATGTTGCAGGAACAGGCGAGCCGTGGTGCGGGCCGAGGGCAGGCCGTGGCACGGGATGAAATGTGCCATCTTCGTGAGCGCATCCACCACCACGAGGACGGTCGTGTACGTAGCGGACAGGGGCAGGTCTGTCAGGAAGTCCATGGAGATGGCTCCCCACGGTCTCTCCGGTGTCGGCAGCGGCTGGAGGAGTCCGGGAGGGGGGCCGGACGCGGCTTTGGCCTGTCGGCACGTCACACAGGACGTCACGTAGGCGTGCACGTCGTGCCGTACCCGAGGCCACCAAAAAGTCCGTGTCACCAGGTTCAAAGTCTTAAAGAAGCCGAAGTGCCCCGCCGCGGGGTTGTCATGACACTGGTTCATGACGAGGGCTCGGAGCGGACTCGTGGGCACATACAGCCGACCCCGATGTCTGAGCAAGCCCTCCTCCACGGTCCATGGGGACGCGGGGCCGACGTCTGCTCTCCGCTGCTGCGACCAGTCGTCCCGTCGCTGCGCTTCCAGCACCTGAGCCCGCAGGTCCACCGGTTCCTGGACCGCGACCAAGGAGTCCGCTGGCAGCACCGTCCGGGGGGGAAGGGAGTCCTTGGGGCAAAAGTATTCCGGCTTACGGGATAGCGCGTCCGCCCTCTGGTTGAGGTTGCTCGGAATGTAGGTGACGTGGAAGTTGAACCGGGCGAAAAACAACGACCACCGGATCTGCCGCTGGTTCAACTTCCGTGCCGTGGTGAGGTGCTCCAGGTTCCAATGGTCCGTCCGCACCTCCACCTGGTGTCGGGCCCCCTCGAGGTGATGTCGCCAAGCCTCGAACACGGCCTTGATGGCCAGCAACTCTTTTTCCCAGATGGTGTAGTTGCGCTCGGAAGGGTTGAGTTTCCGGGAGTAGTATGCGCAGGGAAAAAGAGTGCCGCCATCCACCGGAGCCTGTAGCAGCACCGCCCCAATCGCCACGTTGGACGCGTCCGTCTCCACCACGAACGGACGGTGTGGATTGGGGTGCCTCAGGACTGGCTCCATGAGGAAGGCCTGCTTGAGGACCTCGAAGGCCTGCTGCTGCGGGGGCCCCCACTGGAACGGGACCTTCTTCCGAAGGAGCTGGGTCAACGGCAAGGTCAGGGTGGCGAAGCCCGGGATGAAGGTCCGATAGTAGTTGGCGAATCCCAACAGACGCTGGACGTCCTTCACCCGACGCGGGGGTTCCCAACTGCGCAAGGCCTCCACCTTGCGCGGGTCCATCGCGATGCCCTCGGGGGTGATGATGTGCCCGAGGAACTCTATGGAAGTCTGGAAGAAGTAGCATTTCTCCAACTTCGCATAGAGCTGGTGCTCCCGCAGGCGCTGCAGGACCTGGCGGACATGCTGGAGGTGACTTTCCGGGGTCCGGGAATAGATCAAAATGTCATCCAAGTAGATCACCACGAACCGATCCAGCATGTCCCGGAACACATCGTTCATCAAGTGCTGGAAGACCGCGGGGACATTGGTCAATCCGAACGGCATGACGGTATACTCGAAGTGTCCGTACCGAGTGCCGAACGCCGTCTTCCACTCGTCCCCCTCTCTCACGCGCACCAGGTTGTAGGCCCCTCGGAGATCGAGCTTAGTGAAGATCGAGGCCTCCCGCAACCTCTCCATGAGCTCCGGGATCAGCGGCAGGGGGTAGCGATTTCGCACTGTGATGGCGTTCAAGCACCGGTAGTTGCAACACAGGCGCAAGTCCCCCGTCTTCTTTTTAACGAAGAGGACCGGGGCCGAGAGCGGGGAGGTCGAAGGCCGGATGAACCCACGGGCCAGGTTCTTTTCCAGAAAGTCCCGTAAGGCGGCCAGCTCGGGCTCCGACATGGAGTACAGGCATCCCGAGGGCAGGGGCGCATTGGGCATTAGGTCCACCGCACAGTCGTAGGGTCGGTGCGGGGGCAAGCGGTCCGCCTCCTTCTCGCTGAATACGTCAGCAAAGGACGTCAGCTCCGGAGGCAAGGAGACATTTGGGGCAGAGACGTCCTGGCCGGTGCAGGTGTGGCGAAGGTGGTCGACACACTGCAGGCTCGGGAACAAGATGGCGTTTCTCGACCACGCCACCTGAGGGTCGTGCGCCCAAAGCCAGGCCATCCCCAGGACCAAGGGAAAGTGCAGATCCGCCGTTACGTAAAACTGGATCGCCTCCTCGTGGTTTCCAATGGCGAGGCGCAAGGGCTGGGTAGCGGTTTTGATGGGCCCCGCCACGAGTTCCCACCCATCTATAGTTTCAACCCTCAACGGAGGGTCCACTGGAACCAAGGGGACTTTGTAATGGGCCACAAAGGCCTGGTCCATAAAGTTCATGGTGGCCCCCGAGTCCACCAGCGCGTGCACTTGGAGCCCCTCCGACCGGTTAGCCAACAACACCCGGGTGTTCAAAATCAGGTGCCGAGGGGGCTCACAGTCCACAGCCGCCGACTCCGGCGGGGCATGGTCACGTGCCTGACCCAGAGTTTCCCCTAGGCCAGGCCTGGCCCGTTTCCCGGCTGGTCACGCCGAGACTCCGGAACAGGCATGAGCGGTCCACTCCGCTTCCGGGGACACGAGGCGGCAAAATGTCCCGCCTCGCCGCAATAGAGGCACAACCCCCCTTGACGTCTCCGCATCCGCTCCTGGGCCGTCAGTTGAGGTCTGGCTGCTCCGAGCTCCATGGGCTCCTCAGCCGTCGCCCCAAAACGCTGTGCGGTCCGGAGCGCTGTCGGTGCGAAACCCGGGGGTGCCGACGCTGTCGATGGTTCCGGAAGAGCCTGACAGGGCCGTCGCCGTTGCAGGCGAGCGTCGATGCGCAGGCATTGGGTCACCAGCGCATCGAGGGTCGGTGGCGCCTCCACACGAACCAGCTCGTCCTGCATCTCATCGGAAAGGCCGTCCTGGAAGGCGTCCATCAGTGCCACCTCATTCCAAGCCGAATCCTGGCCTAGCAGTCGGAACTCTGCAATATAGTCCTGCAGGGGGCGCTTGCCTTGGCGGAGGTCCTTGATGCGCCTCGCTGCCGTCTGCACCCGGAGGGGATCCTCAAACATGGTGCGCAGGTGTTGTAAAAAGCCCTGAAAGTCCAGGAGCAAGGGGCTATCTTGCAACAACAGGGGCGTGGCCCATCGGGCGGCAGTGCCAGAGAGGGAGCTGATAACAAATGCCACCCGAGCCCAGTCATCCGGAAAATCCTCCGGCCTCATTGCCATAAACAGTTGGCATTGTCCCAAGAAGGCCGGAAACATCTCCTGCTGCCCAGAAAACCTATCTGGCACGTTCACTGGGCATCTCGGACGGGGAGGGGGAGGAGGTGGAGCTGCAGGAGCATTTCCCAAAGCAAGTTGGGCAGTTAGCTGTGCTACTTGCTGTTGCAGAAGCTGATTGGCCTGCAGTATCTGCTGTAACTGCTGCTGCAGCTGTTGGTCCATCGTGGGTTAACGATGGAGTATGAGGTGACGAACAAGATGATCTGTCCCCGTCCCCACACACACACAACACAGCCAGCCGAGGGTTAAGGAAACACTTTGGAACGCACCCAGTTCTTATCTCCCTCTTGGCAGCGATAGACACACCGTCTGCCAAGGGACTTTATTTTCACAAACAGACAGATAAGGTACGAACGTTCAAGAAAGTCCAAACAGAAATAATATTCCTCCCAGCAGTTCCGGACGAGGCTTTAGTGACTGTCCAAGGTTTACTTTGTTCGTCACAAGGATCCTTTGACCACTACCCTCTATTATATAGTCTCTGGGGTGTGGTCCAGTGACTCAGTTCTAATCCCTAGCACGCCTCCTAAACTGCTGCAAACGTTTATCACGCCTTCGGAGGCGTGCGTCCAGGAATGATGTTTCATTATCACTTTGATTCGAATCAGCTGTCTCCTCTCCCTCGACCGGCACTTGAGACAATGCCAGAGGGGAGGGGCCTGGAGAGGGAGGCCTGGCTGACTCCTCTTCCTCATGCTCGGAGCTTTCTTCCTCCGATGGGACAGGCTCAGAGGGCGGGGCCACAACAAGTTAGGGCTACCAGGGGCAATAAGCCTAAGAGGTACGACGACTTTGTTACCTCAGTCGACCAGGTTTTGGCCACCCCTCAGAGATATGAGGATGTGTTGGCCTTACCTGACCATGAACGACAGAAGTGGCTGGCCGCCATGGATACAGAATTAGACAGCCTGAGAAGGCTCGATGTATTCATGCCAACAAGATTGCCCAAGGACAAGAGGGTGATCGGCACCAGGTGGCTTTTCAAGCAAAAGCCCATTGAAGGTGGGGGCTTGATTTATAAGGCGAGACTAGTGGCGCAGGGATTTTCGCAGAGATTCCCTGACGATTATGAGGACACCTTCTCGCCCACGGTGCGCCCTGAGAGCGTGAGAACAGCTCTCACCATCGCTACCATGCGAGGCGAACATGTATATCAGTTCGATATTCAGACCGCGTACCTGCACGCCCAGTTAGACAAAGAGCTGTACGTGAGGATTCCTCAGGGAGTAAGCCATCGGGAAGACGATGTGTGGTTGTTGAACAAGAGCCTATACGGCTTAAAACAATCTGGTAAACGATGGTACGAGTGTCTCACTAAAAGCCTGAGAGAGATGGGCTTTTTACCATCGTCGGCTGACGAGTGTGTTTTTGTCAAGGAAGATCAGGGCATTAGGGAAACAGTACTGTTGTACGTCGATGACATACTATATATTTGCAGATCAGAGAACAGGCATAAGAAGTTCTCTGAGGACCTAAGTAAGAGTTTCGCCTTAAAACCATTAGGTCGCATTAGCAAATTTTTAGGGGTGCAATTCGTAAAAACCGAGAAGGGGTTTCGGCTTTCTCAGGAAGATAAGATTCAGGAATTGCTTAAAAAGTGTAGCATGGTAGAGGCGAAGCCATGCAATACCCCTATGGCAACAGACTTCCTTAAGAACATGTACACTGAGAGCACGGAGTTTGAAGATAAGACCCTTTACAAGTCCGTGATTGGGTCGTTGTTGTACATTGCAAATTGGACTAGACCGGACATCAGTCTAAGTGTAAATGTGTTATCTAGACATTCTGAACATCCCACACAGTACCATTGGAGCGGAATTAAACGACTCCTGAGATACTTAAAGGGTACTGTGAACTATTCATTGTTATTGGAACCAGAAGCAACTAGAGAATTAAGATTGAGTTGTTTTTCGGATGCCGATTGGGCAGGGGATGTTAGATCTAGAAAAAGTACCTCGGGGTACGTTGTATACCTAAATAGTAGCCCCGTGTATTGGTACTCTGGGAAGCAGAAGCTAATTGCAACTTCCACAGCGGAAGCTGAGTATGTAAGTTTGTCCAAAGCTTCCAATAACCTAGTTTGGTTTGACGATCTTCTGGTAAGCTTATGGAGGCAGCCCATGCAACCTATAAAAGTCTATGAGGATAACATGGCTGCCATTAGCATATCGGAAGTCGATGCTGTAGGCCAGAGATCGCGCCATATTGATATTAAAATCAAACATGTGAGGCAATTGGTGAAAACAGGTTTCATTAAGACTGTGTATTGTGAAACCAAGGAACAGGTAGCGGACGTGTTTACCAAACCGCTGCCCCGTGACCAACACCTCTATCTTCTGGGTAAAATGTTGATGGCTATGTGAATGTACCCACCATTGATGTATATATGTACCCAATGTAGAATGTATGTTTGTTAATGAGTCAAATAGCCGCAGAGAAGGGGATTGTCACGAGTGTTTCCAGGATTGCTGTGGCTATCTGCCTACTCACAAACAGTATGGTTTCAATCAAGCCATCTACTGTTGCCAATTACCTGCAAGCCTTCCCCGCCCTAGTTAATTGCAGGTTAACTCCCTATATAAGCAAGGACCTTTTGCTTGCTACTTGGGCCTAGTCTTCTAGGCCTAAATGCACAGCTCCTGCAGGAAGCTTGGTGCAACGCCGCAGATGGGAGAAGAATGCAGATAAGGACTCCAGACGTCGTTACAGAGAGACTCCCACGGATGCTTGCCTTTTGCTGTTTTGTAGCACGCAAGCTATCATCGGGACTGCTGTTGCTGGACCTTCTTCCTCCCACAAGCTTCAAGCAATGTTTGCTGTTTGAACTGTTTTTACTTCAGGTGACTTTCAGCTGTGAAGCTCGTGCTGCTCCCATTATGATGGCCTTGATGATGTATCGACGCCGAAGCTGCTTACCTTCATGCTAGCTTTATTCTTTTGTGAACTGTTTCGGTATTGTGGAGAGGGATCTAGGGAGATAGCCTTGCTTCACATACCCAGATAAGACTTTGTTTTTAATGTGTTTTCTTAAAGACATAGTGCTTTTTAAATGTTTTAAAGTAAATTATATTTTTACACAAGATGCCTCTGTCAGAATTATTTCAGTCTCAGTGTGTTTACTCATGAGCTGGTTCACGGTCCGGGGTACCCCTCAACCCCATTTCGTCACACCAGGTGATAAGGGTAATGGAGCAATTGGGGATTGATTGGCAATAAAATATTGGCAATAGAAACATTCCATGATAAGGTTAATGTTGGAGCTCCAGGTTCTTTGGACGAAATGTTTGCCTTTATCTCTTTTCCATCTATAGAAAAGATGTTTCATCATATGATATGATGTTTGGATTACCCTATACTGGGACTATGGGACTGCCTAGAATAAAGCTTAAACATGTTTTTTGTAGAAAAAATATACAGGGACTGTCCCAGTGTTTTTCTCGTTTAAGGTCTAAAGGACTACGGACACAAACTCCACCTCTTGATTTCCCAAGTACATGATTACAAAAGTGGTGACTGGGTCCTGATAGAATCAATAAAGGAAAGGAAATTACAGCCAGTGTGGGAAGGACCATTCCAGATGTTGTTAACCACTGAGTCGGCTGTGAGGACCAAGGAAAAAGGCTGGATTCATTATTCATTATTCCAGAGTTAACGGACCAGTGGATTCACCCTATGGATGGATGGATGGACTGTATCAACAGATGCAACAAACATGCTTAAATTAACCTTCAGAAAACAGATATCCAATGACTGATGAAGCTTTCCAATGATTGATGGAACTTTGGGTGGTTGATTTGAATATTTGGTTGGGAGTAATAAATATTTTTATTGTGTTCTTGATTGTATTGAGAAAAGACAATTGAATGGTGTAAATCAATGCTGTGGTATCCGGTGGATGTAAATTCCCTACAATCAGCTGAAAGACCTGAAGTCTAATGGTAAGCTTTTGAGCTTTTACACATCTAAAAGATACTCTAAACAGGGGGCCTAGTTCACTAGGGGTTTGCGGTGGTGATAGTCATTACCTTATGGGAAATTATGCAACAAGTGCAGATAGGAATGGGAACTTTGGCTGTATTGCCTAGTTATCCTATAACATGGCAGCAGCTGTGTTTCCATACTGAACTTGAGCAACAATATTCCCTGATGCAGACACCACTAACCCTGATAGAAACTACAGATGAAGCTGGGATTTGTATTAAATCATCTTTTGATGATGGTGTACCTTTGGGGAAATACCCCAGGTGCAACCGTACATATGAAATAGTTTCCCAGTATAAAGATCTCTCAAATAAAATGGAATTCTTTTTAGCTGCTTTTATATAAAAATAAAAATAAAATAAAATAAAATATTTGTGCAGTTTTCTGAGATTTAGTGTGTTTCTGTAGTGTTTCACTCTACACAAACACACAAAATCTCACAAAGCTGTATGTGGAATTTTGTGTGTGTAAAGTGTGAAAGTTGGGTTTTTGGGCTTTTTGTGGCTGTGTGAGGTTCCTGCTTGTTGCAGGGGCCATTTTGGGTCTAGCACAGCTGCTTTTACATTGTGGGTGAGCCAGTTGTGTTGTGTTGTGTTTTGTAGGTTAAAAACTTGGCCACGCCCACACAGTCACCTTACCACCAAGCCCCGCCCACTAATTAAGCTATGCCCACAGAACCGGTAGCAAAAATTTTTAGATTTCACCCCTGCGCCTGAATGCTCAAAGGGAATTAGAATTAAAGATTGTAATACTTTTTGGGACTGTTCCATTTGCAGGAGTGCAACATCCAGAGTAAGGCCCGCGCCCAGGAAATCTGAGAGGCACTCTGAACACATATTCCAGTTGGTACACATGGACTTGGTGGGTCCTTTGAAACCCTCCATTGGTAAGAATCATTACTTTTTGACCATTGTTGATGACCATAGCAGGTTTGGATTTGTCTATCTTCTTAAATCCAAGGATCAGGCCTTACCTAAATTTAAGGAATTCTGCAGTCTGATTGAGAATCAGCACAAGGTCAACATCCAGAAGATCTTGGCTGACAGAGGAACCGAGTTTAACTCAGCTCGGTTCTCTGGCTGGCTGAAGGAGAAGGGCATAGTCCATTTGTGTACCGCCCCTTACTCCGCTTTTCGAAATGGGGTGGTGGAGAGAAGAAATGGTATACTGCAGGCAATGATGAGGTGCGCCCTTGAGGATGCTGACCTAGATTTCTCATATTGGGCGGAAGCTGCTTTGTATGCAAACTACACTCTCAACCGGGTATGGTCTAGTGTGGTGCAAAAGACCCCATATGAGGTAGTGTATGGCCATAAGCCAAGATTAATGCATCTTCATGTATTTGGAGTGATGGCCGATGTCCACATCCCCAAGGAACTTAGAAAAAAGGGGGACAGAGTCTCAGCTAAATTAAGGTTCATTGGCTATGAAACAGGCTCTAAAGCTTTTAAGTTTGTGGACTCAAACAGAAAAATAGTAATATCCAGGTCAGCTACTTTTCATGAGAGTACAAATTGGAGCAGGATTCATGCCAACGAGATCCTGACTCACAGTCCTTCCCGTAATCTGGACAAACAGGTAGAAGATGTGTCAGGAAGCCCATCTAGTGATAGTGACACATCTGGATTTGAGGATGAGGGAGAACGTATGTCCTCCAGACCTTTGAAGGGAATACTAAGACAAAGGAAGGGAGTAGCCTGGAAAGAGGGGCACTCCACTCTAAAGGTTCAAAATGGTAGTAATGCCGAGGATAGCTCATCAGATAGCTCTGATGTAGATGAGGAGCCAATTGAGAGGGCGGCAGTTGTTTGTCATCTTATATCCTACCTGGTGTGCTGTGAGGGGGCACCTGGGTGGGGGGGGTGTTCCCTGAGGAATGGTGTGGTTTGGATCTGTTTTAACATCGTCTGTCCATGGTTGCCGTGCCCCTACCTATGGCTGAAGATGGTTACGCAATCTTATACAAGAATGGATTTATGCACTTTAAGGAATGCTCCCCATTCCTGGAAGTGGCCTACCGGCCTTGCCAAGAAATACCTCTAGGACGGGTCCTGGGATCCCGAGCAGTGGCACAAGGGTGTTGGGATTTTTAAAAGTTCGTTATACTCTTTTTTAATGTGTCTTTTAAGGGGTGGGAGGGAGGGTGTTTTGGATATGACCAGGGCAGGATTGGGGGGCAACCCACTGGGGTCGGGGCCAGGGCCGGGGCCGGCAGGGGGCTACAGCTTTGGGGGTGTGGGGTTGGAGGTCAGGGAGGGGGCTAGACTCCATACTGGTGAGGGCTGTTCCATTGGTACTGTGGGTGGGAGGGGCAGATTTGGTGGGAGCAGGGGGCCATATCGTGTTGTGGGAGTGCGCACTCGCTATCTTCGAGCAATTGCGCGCTCCGGCCCCCAATGCTCTTCTCGTTCCCTGGGTTGCTCAGACCCTCAGGGCCCAGGCCTTCGGTTGATGTTGTGCAATGCCAGGTCCGTTGTAAATAAAGCCCCCCTCATACCTGGTTGGGTCAAAGGGGGGGTTCCCCTCATTGAACTGTGCCCACCAGGTTTCCACGCATTCCATCAGCCGAGGGCTCAGGGAAGGGGCGGGGGGTGGCGGTTGTTATTAAGGAAGGTCTTTGTCCGAGGGAGGCCACTGTACCTCAGATAGCCGGATGTGAGTCCCTCCTTGTGAAGTGGGGTCGTGGGGTGCAGATGGGCCTGCTAATTGCGTACCTGGCTCCCTGCCGTGTGGCAGCAGCCCTGCTCGAGCTGCTCAACATGATAGCCGGGGTGGCGATTGATACCGCCAGATTTATGGTCATGGGGGATTTCAATCTGCCATCTGTCGGTGAAACATCAGAGGCAGCTCAGGAGTTCATGGCTTCCATGACGGCCATGGACCTGACCCAGTTAGTTCATGGCCCTACCCACACGGGGGGACACACTCTGGACTTGTGTTTTGTCTCAGGTCAGTGGTTGAATGATCTAGAAATAGGGGATATAGTTATTGAACCCTTGTCATGGTCAGAACACTCACTCCTTCGACTTGACTTTCGTACTGCCACACCTCACCGCAGGGAGGCAGAACCGACAAGGTGGTTCCGCCCCAGGCGCCTGATGGATCCAGATAGGTTCCTGACGGAGCTTGGGCCATTCCCTGAGGCTCTGGCTCACGACTTGACTGAAGAACTGGTGGCCGCCTGGGATAGGGCGGTCGCTGGAGCTTTGGACCACGTCGTGCCTTTGCAGCTTCTGACCCGGTGTCGATCTCAATTGGCTCCCTGGTTTTCCGAGGAGCTGAGGGAGATGAAGCACCGGAAAAGACGCCTGGAGAGCGACTGGAGGGCCAGCCACTCCAAATCTGACCGAACACTGGTGAGGTCTCATATTAAGATCTACCTAGTGGCGATAAGGGCGGCAAAATAAAATTATTTTTCTGCTCTTATTGCGTCTGCAGAGAACCGCCCAGCAGCCCTGTTTAGGGTGACCCGCTCTCTTCTCCATTTGGGAGCGAGGGAAGACCCCTTGCAGGCTAAGGCTGAGGATTTTGTGCAATTCCTGCATGACAAAGTCACTCAGATTCGGGAAGGCCTGGACTCCGATTGGGTAGATTCAGATGGGGTGACGGAGGTGGGTCTTGAGAGTGTTATCTGGGAGGGGTTTGACCTTGTGACTCCCGAGGATGTGGACAGGATTCTGGGGAGGCTTAGCGCTGCCACATGTTTATTGGACCCGTGTCCCTCCTGGTTGGTGCTAGCCTCCCAGGCGGTTACATGAGGCTGGCTCCAAGGGATTATTAACGCTTCTTTGAGTGAGGGTTTCTTCCCCCCCTTCCTGAAAGAGGCGGTGGTGAGGCCCCTCCTCAAGAAGCCTTCCTTGGACCCGGCTGTACTAGCGACCTATCGTCCAGTCTCTAACCTTCGCTTTGTGGTGAAGGTTGTTGAGAGTGTGGTGGTGCGACAACTTCCCCAGTACCTGGATGAAGCTGTCTATCTAGATCTGTACCAGTCGGGCTTCAGGCCGGGGTACAGCATGGAAACGACATTGTTCGCATTGGTTGATGATCTCTGGAGGGCTCGGGACAGGGGCTGTTCCTCTGGCCTGGTCCTATTAGACCTCTCAGTGGCTTTAGATACCATCGACCATGGTATCATGCTGCGCCGATTGGAGGGGTTGGGAGTGGGGGGCACCGTGTTGTGTACGCAGTTTGTGTTGGCAGGTGGACAGAGGTCAACCTCGAGGCACCTTGTTTGTGGGGTGCCACAAGGGTCGGTCCTCTCGCCCCTTTTGTTCAACATTTATGTAAAGCCGCTGGGCGAGATCATCCGTGGTTTCGGGGTGAAGTACCATCAGTACGCTGACGACACCCAGCTGTACATCTCCACCCCGGACCACCCCAACGATGCCCTTGAAGTGATGTCCCGGTGCCTGGAGGCCGTGCGGATCTGGATGGGGAGAAACAGGCTCAGGCTCAACCCATCCAAGACCGAGTGGCTGTGGTTTCCGACGTCCTGATATAGTCAGTTGGCGCCATCACTGACTATTGGGGGTGAATCGCTGCCTCCCACGGAGAGGGCTTGCAACTTGGGCGTCCTCCTGGACTCACGGCTGTCTTTAGAAGAGCATTTGACGGCCATGACCGGGAGGATTTTTCATCAGGTCCGCCTGATTCGCCAGTTGCGTCCCTTTCTAGATTGGGACTCCTTACACACAGTCACTCATGCCCTCGTCACCTCCTGCCTGGACTATTGCAACGCTCTCTACATGGGGCTCCCCTTCAGGAGCACTCGGAGGCTCCAACTGGGGCAGAGTGCGGCCGCGCGGGTGGTTATGGGAGCGACGTGGCGTTCCCATGTAACACCTCTCCTGCACGAGCTGCACTGGCTCCCGGTGGTCTTCCGGGTGCGCTTCAAGGTTTTGGTTATCACCTTTAGAGCGCTCCATGGCTTAGGACCTGGTTATTTACGGGACCACCTGCTACCACCAATAGCCTCCCACTGGCCGGTACGCTCTCATAGAGAGGGGCTCCTCCGGGTGCCGTTGGCCAAACAATGTCGACTGGCAGCCCCCAGGGGGATATCTTTCTCTGTGGGGGCACCTACTATCTGGAATGAGCTCCCCCCGGAGATACGGAGGATCCCGGATCTGCGCACCTTCCGTCGCGCTCTCAAGACTTTTTTATTCCATCAAGCCGGCCTGGCCTAAATCTTTCCCCTTTAAAATATAAATTTTAATTTGTTTTTAAAATTATTGGGTGTTTTAAATTTGTCTCGGCCAAATTGTTTAATTCGGTTTTATTCTGTTTTTTAAATTTTGTATTTATGTGTTTTATTCTGTGGCTGTTCACCGCCCTGAGTTCTTCGGGAGTAGGGCGGTATATAAATCCAATAAATGAATGAATGAATGAATGAATAAAACCATCTTCAATTGCAAACAGTGTGTCGGTTGGTTACAAGTCTTTTGTGCATCATTCACCCAATTCATAATTTACAATTTACCTAGATTCTCATATCATCGACCTAATATATATCTTTATCTTGTTATCCTCATTGATCATTTATTTGACTATGACTGTTTCTTCCCTCATTATCATTCAAAATATTCTAATTTTTTATTATAACATTCATTTCATCCTCCTGTATCTATTCAATAATAATACATCTATATATTATGTTTCACATAGTTCTGCAATACTTGTATTGTAAAAGTCTCAATCACATTTTATTTCCATATTTTTTATCTAACCATTGATAGAATAGGTCCCATATCTTATAGTATTGTTTATCTTCTTGTTCTCTAATTTCAAATGTCAATTTGCTCATTTCAGCACATTCCATTATTTTTTTAAAGATTTCATCCTGCGTTGGTATTTTCTCATTCTTCCAATTTTTAGCAAACACAATCCTAGCCACTGTTAATACATTCACAATCAAATATCTCAATTCCTTATTATATATTTCAGGTATAATCCCCAATAAAAAAATCTCTGGTTTAAAGTCTATGTGTTTTTTTGTCATTTTTTCCAACCATGTGTGGATTTTAGTCCAGTATCTTTTGGCTTCTGCACATGTCCACCACATATGGTAATATGAACCCGGTATCTGATGACATTTCCAACATTTTTCAGATTTATTCTTGAACATTCTGGCTATTCTCGTCGGGGGTAAATGCCACCTGAAAAACATCTTATACAAATTTTCTTTATAGGCAGTTGACATTGTCATTTTATAGTTTAACAACCACAATTTTTGCCATTTCTCTAAGTCAATTCCATGTCCAAAATTTCCCCCCCAAGCAATCATTGTTTCTTTAACTAGTTCTTCTTCCAACTTTACCTCTAGTAAATATCCATATAGTTTTTTAATTACGTTTTCATCAGTACCTGTTAACATTTTATCTAAATTAGTCAGTTTATTATAAAAACCTTCTGTCTTAAAATCTTTATATCTAGATTGTATTTGCAAATAAGAAAACCAATTCATTTTTATACCTTGTTCTTCTAATTCTTGCATAGATTTAAGTTCACCCTTTTCATTCAATAATTCATTATATCTAACAATTTGTTCCTTCCTAAATGTTATTGAATATGAGAATGCTTCAATAGATGATAACCAGACTGGAATTTTTAAATAGTGTTGTCTTTTGATCTTCTCCCAATTTAATAACAAAGCCTCTCGTATAGAATATCTTCTAAAATACCCCTGCGTTTTTGTTCCCTTATACCATAAAAAAGCATCCCAACAACAAATCATGTCCTTCTAGAGTCAGTAATCTAGTATTTCTTAGCATTATCCATTCCTTGATCCACATCAAACTTGTCGCTTGATAATATAATTTCCAATTAGGCAAGCCAAATCCTCCTAGTATTCTAGCATCTTGCAACAATTTTAGTTTTATTCTCGCTTTTTTACCCTGCCAAATAAATTTCAACACTATTTTATTTAAATCCTCAAAATACTCTTTCCCCAGCCTAATTGGAATTGTCTGGAACAAGTATAGAATTCTAGGTAATATATTCATCTTAATCGTTGATATTCTCCCAATTAATGATAGTTGTAAATTTTCCCACTTTGCCAAGTCTGTCACTATCTGCAGTTTGAGTTTATTGTAATTATTCTCTTTAAATGTACTACATCTTGCTGTCAGGTGTATCCCCAAGTACTTAACCTTATTTGTGACCTGTATCTTCAATGCTTCCACCAGCTCTTCTTTTTGTTTTTTTAATATATTTTTTGTCAAAATCTTCGTTTTGTCTTTATTTATTTTCAAACCTGCTACTTTACCATATTCTCCTATCTTGTCTATCAATTTCATTACTGATTCTAATGGTTCTTCAAGAATAAAAACCAGGTCATCTGCGAAAGCTTGCAATTTGTATTCTTCCTTTTGGATTTTCATTCCTTTTATATCTTTATCTTTCTAATATTTCTATTTAGAACTTCTAATGTTAACACAAACAACAAAGGTGACAGTGGGCAACCTTGTCTCGTTCCTTTTTTTATTTCAATAGACTCTGTCAATTCTCCATTTATCATTACTTTTGCTGTTTGTTTATGGTATATGGCTTCTATGGCTTGAATAAATTTTCTACCAAAGCCCATCTGTTCCAGCTGTAAAAGCATAAATCGTCAATTCACATTATCGAAGGCTTTCTGTGTATCTAAAAATATCAAAGCCATTTGTTTTCAAGGATGTGCTTCATAATATTCCAAAGTGTTCAAAATTATCCTCATGTTATCTTTGATCTGTCTTTTTGGCAGAAACCCATTTTGATCAGAATGTATGAAATTATTTAAATATCTTTTGAGTCTTTCTGCCAATATTGAAGCAAAAATTTTATAGTCTGAATTTAACAGGGATATGGGCCTATAATTCTTGATTTGTTGTGGGTCAGTCTCTTCCTTTGGAACAAGTGTAATATATGTTTCTGACCATGACTTGGGTATTTTCATCTTTAATATAACTTTATTCATGACTTCTAACAATGTGAGACTCAACGATTCCTGTAGTGTCTTATAGTATTCCGCTGGCAGTCCATCCGGGCCTGGTGCCTTCCCATTCTTTTGTTTTTTAAGTGCTTCAGTTAATTCATCATCGTTATATTTCCTTCTAACATCATTTCAGTTTCTTTGGAAATCTGGGGTAAATTTGCTTTCTGCAGGTATCGTTTAACATCTTCCTCCTCAATATTCTCATGCTCATACAATTTCTTATAGTAATCTTGTATAATTTTTTTCTTCTCTTTATTCCCATATCTATGTTTGGTACTGGGACCTCTGCCGCCCTTTCCCCTGGAATTTCTCTGTTGCTATGGCTGTTGCTATGGCTGCATGGCTGCATGGACTAGGAATCTTCACCAATGGCCTTTGGACTCCCCTTTCAGCCCGGAATGGCCACCGCCCCGAGATGTCAATGCCCTGCCGCCATGAGAGGGTGGCTGGGGGGTCATTTCCAGCTGGCCCGGCCCACATTGCTGTGAGAGAACACCAAGGACTGTGGGCGTTGGCTCTGGGGACTATCCTGCGTGTTTCATCGCCCTTGTCTTGGTGAGAGAGAGGCAAGGGTTGTGAACATTGTACCCCTGGATGTTGTGAGAGAGCACCGGGAGTGACTGTTCCAGATAGCTGGCCTTACATCTACTGTGACATTGATTGTCCCCCATTCACCGTTGCCATATCCGTTCTATGGCTGATGAAGGCATCTCGAACTTACGCAAGCGCTGAACTACATGCCCTCAGGAATGTCCCCCATTCCTGGGTGTGGCCGACCGGCCTCGCCAAGAACTGCCTTAAGGATGGGTCCTGGGATCCCGAGAGGTGGCATAAGAGCCTCAAGGGTTTTACTAAAGGGGTTTTATATAACTTTTTATGTACATTTTTAAGGGGATTAGGGAGGGGGAGGGTTCTGATTTCCGGCAGGCAGTTGGGGGAGCTCCTCTGGATCAATGTCAGTCCAGGCCAGGGGAGGAGAGAGGTGGGACTGGAGCTGGGATGGGGGCTGCTGGTGCCCCGAGGGAGAGGGTGGGGACTTTGATCCCGGTTGCGATTGGGAATGGCCCAAGCTCCATCTGGAACCTATCAGGATCCATCAGGCGCCTGGGGCAGAACCACCTGGTCGGAATACTACTTAATATGGAATAAATGGTATAAATGGTTGGAGAACAGGAATAATAAATAAGAAAATATACAATAGAGATGAGCTAGAGATAAGGAAGTATTAGGAAAATGGTATGAAATACACAATGTATGTAAAGTAATTATATATATATATATATATATATATATATATATAAAATAGAAATGTATAAATAAGTAACAAGTAGTATAGATAATATGTAAGAAATAAGGGAACCACAATTACAAATATGTGAATATGAAGGGGGGAAAATACAAATTGTGATTATACACTGATACGGAATTGTTGTAAAATGGAAACTTTTTTCCTTTTCCTTTTGTTCTTGTTTTGTTTTTGTTTGTGTTTTTTAAAGAAAAAAAACAATAAAATTTTTTTTTTAAAAAAGAACCTGCTAAATTTCACTCCTGGTCCTGACTGAGATTATAATACAGCCACCCATTGGGATGAGTATGGTAGAGCAAAGGAGAATCTGCTAGAGGCATTGGGTGAGATAGGGTGAAAACCACTGAATTCCAGTGCACAGTGCAGAGTGAGGGTGAGACACTAGATGCCTTCTGGGTCTGCCTCCTGGAAGTGGGGGTCGCTCTGGCTCACCTAACTGTGAATAACCCCAAAGATGGGGGTCTCCTGCCTCACCTCCCACCTTCTTTGTACCCAAGAAGTAAGATCCTAGCAGGCCAGACAATAGTGGGGATGCCCTGCTGAGAGTGGTCCATAATTACAACACTTTCGGACTTCCGGTTTGCTTCTCGTCGCTGCCAGACGGTCCCTTGGGACCGCCAGCCCCATCGCCTGTAAGAGCCGCCTTTACAACGGAAAGGCGGCTCGAAAAACTCCATTTCCATGAGGAAATGCGAGATAGAGCCGGCGAGGATAGGTAGAGCTCTCTGCGAAGCCCCAAAAGTTTTTTTTTTACTTTTGGGGATGAAGCAGATGAGGCTCCCTAATTCCCCTGCCGCCGCTCCGGGCTTTGGGAGACCTCTGCCTTTTTGCAGAGCCAGGCGACGAGAACAAGCCTATTAAAGAAACTTAACAGATGAATTAAAGAGGATGAGATCTGGACCTGTGACCCTGAATCGCAAGTATTTTCATTTATTTTTAAAAAAAGGAAAAAAGTTACTGAAGAAAGATTTTTTTTTTTTAAATGGCGACTGCCGAGGCTTGAGAAGGGGCTGAAAGGGAAAGTCCTTCCGTTTCTTAATAAGCTACAAAGTAGCGGAATAAACATTGCTGGCTACAACAGAAGAAAAAGTTCTACTTTTATGTCTTCTTTTTCCTGGAGATCTGATATTGATCTTGTCTGGAAAGAAGCTTTTTTTCTCTTTCTCTGCTTTTCTTTTCTTTTTTAAGAGAGTTTGTCTGTGTGGAAATATGGCGTTTAGACTTACAAAGCCAGACAAACAAGCAGCGGGGGGGGGGGATTCCCCCATCTATAAACTACATGAACAAGTTTTAAACTTACAGACTCAGAAAACTGATTTTAATATAATTGAATTTCTCTTGGAGGAGATTGTAAGAAGGGATGAGATTGCGAATCAGAACTTTGAAAAATTTAAGCAGGAAATTAAAGAAATAGTGCAATTAAAATTTGATACTTTGCAACGAAAGATTGTAAAAGTGACTAATGGTTTTACAGAAATTGTTATGAAGTTGGGTATAAATATTGATTTATTAGAGTCTAAAATGGAGGAAATTGAGGATAATTTGGACAATAAAATACAAAGAACTGAAAATGATTTGATAAATACTCAAGATAATAGCTTAGAAGAAAAACTTAAAATGGAAGCTGATCATAAGACTTGTAATGCAGAAAATATGCAACAACGGATTGAAAAAGAAGTTTTAATGATGCAATATAATCTCACAGAATATGCAACTAGACTGAGAGGATTACAGGAAAACAACAGAGATGACTTAAGGAAAATATCTTCTGAAATTCTGGCTGGGATCTTAAAGGTTCATCCTGAGGAAGTATTTTGTAGAATTGACAGAGTTTATAGAATAAATTCCTGGATTGCAAAGCAAAGGCAACTGCCTAGAGATGTGGTGATTTATTTTACAGATAAAGAAATAAGAAATAATATTGTGCAAAAATCTTTTAATTCCACTTTGCAATTGTTTGGAAGAAAGATTTGGATATATAAAGAGTTACCGCCTAAGATGTTATTGGAGAGAAAGAAATTTGGTTTTCTGGTGACTGAGTTTAAAAAACGAAATATTTTATTCAGGTGGGATGCGCCAGTTGGTATAATATTGAGATATCAAGGAGAAAGATACCAATTAACTACTGTTGAAAAAGAGGAAGAATTTTACCAAAAATTTTTGAAAATGAGTACAACATCTTTATGCACAACACAAGATAAGCAGAAGGAGTTGGAAATAAAGGAAGAACATCGAGTTACAGAGGCCTTTGTAGATGAATCGCCTTTGGATTCTTTAGATACCTCAGCTGGATTATCTATAAATAAGAGAGATGTGGTATCGGATTCTAACGTGATGATTCATCAAGTCACAGACAAGCATGGAAATCAATTAGTTGATACACAATTTATAGAAAAGAAATATGAGTCACAAAAGCAAAACCAACAAGATCAAGTTATAAATCAGAATGAAAATTGATCAGTCGATATACAATTTGTAGAAAGGAGATTAGGATGGAGACCAAACCCACAAAAAGTCAAGAAAAAAAGAAATAGATCTCGCAAAAACAAAAATTCCTAAATTAGGCAACAGTGAAGCCAGTTATTTAAAAGATGACTGAATACATGAAAAGATAGTCGAGACTAAGTATTGGTTAATATTATCCTGAGGAGAGTGACAGACTTCTGCAATGCTGCAATTTTGGGATGTGAAAAGGGCCTTAAATTGTTGGATTGGAATTATCTATTTTGGACTCTTTTTTGATAAATATATTATGTTTATGCTGAGCTACATGGCAAGAGAGTTATGCTGGGGCATGCAGAAGATCTGGTTGTTACCCCATTAGGATGGTGGGAATTAATAATCCTGAAGAAATCCACTATTACAGATATTATATGGAATACAATTATAATGTCACTCGGGTGGTTCTTTTCTTTTTTTATATACATGAAGATATTTATTACTGATGGGGGCAGATGATAACTGAGGATTCTGAACATTATGCTGCAATCAGGATGTTACGTTACCCTAATATGGGTGATGGAGTTACTAATCCAGTGGAAAGACATCAAGAAGACATTATATGGATTAATAAGTTTAAAGTTATTGATTTTATCTATATAAGGGAATATTTTTTTGTAGGGTGGGCAGAAGAATAAAGATATTAAGAATTGTTATGTATGGTAATCTTGTAGGAAAGTGGGTGGAGACAGGCTAGTTTATTGACTGTTTAGTTTAAGAAAAGGGATGTTTAAGAGATATATTTATGGGAGTGGAGGAAATGGATAGACTATGAGCTGAACAAATGTTAAATTAGGATTTATTATATAGTTTTATAGTGGAAGGCTGCTTTGAAATGTTATATTAATATACACAAAAGATTAAATGTTAAATTAGGATTTATTATATAGTCTTAAAGTGGAAAGTTGTTTTGAAATGTTATATTAATACAGATATATGTATGGAGGAGGAGAAAAAGGTCAGATTATTGCTAAATTGGGAGTTATAATAATATTACTATGCTAAATTAGAAGTTACTATATGTTATAGTAGAATGTTATTTTGAAATGTATAGTAAAAGGGGGATGTAATAATACTATTAGAAAGAAAAGGGTCAGTATTAGGGGGATGGAGTAAGGGGATGGTAAAGTATTATAATCTGTTATGAATCTGGATTTTATTTTGTAGAAGTCACAGGGGGAGGGGTGGTGGGGGGGTTAGGGAGGGGGGGAGAAAAAAGGGGGAAAAATTTGTATTTGAAAAACTTTTTCAATAAAAAAAAAAGATTTGTTAGTGATTTGTATTAATCTGTGGACCGGATCAATGCTTCGTTTTGGAAAAGATGTGTTTTATGTTTTTTAAAAAATAATAAAAAACTTTTTTCAAAAAAAAAAACCATAATTACAACACTTTCAACTCAGTGACAGTAAGGAACCATTATCCACTGCTGTTAATTCCACACCTCTTAGATAGACTGCAGAAAACACTCGTTTCTATGAGACAGGACTGCCACAATGCTTACAACCTCATTAGGATCAAACAGGGCCATGAATACATTAATGCCTTTGACACCAGACATGGCAAATTTGAATACACAATGGTCCCCTTTGGGCTTGTTAACATGGGGGGCATATTTTCCAGATTTATGAACCAAGTCTTTTCAGACCTCATAGATAACTTTGTGGTGCTCTATCTGAGTGACATTTTGGTCTGCTCTGAGAATGAGGCTCAGCACACAGACCATGTGCGCACAGTTCTCCGTAGACTTATAGACAACCATCTCTTTGCCAAACCAGAAAAATGCTCCTTTGACCTGCAACAACTAGACTTCTTGGGTTACTGTATTTCCACAAAAGGCATCCAGATGGACTCCCAGAAAGTTCAAGCTGTCCTAGACTGGCAAGCCCCTCACCCAGCCAAAGATGGCCAATGCTTCCTGGGCTTTGCTAACTTCTACAGGAAGTTTTTACCCAGTTTTGCTCATAAAACCAAGCCCCTGACCCAACTGACAAAGAAAGGAGTTAAATTTGCTTGCACTTCTACACACCAAACAGCATTTGAAGAGTTAAAGCAGCTTTTTGCCTCCCAGCCACTCCTTCAGCACCCAGACACATCAAAGAGATTTGTTGCTCAAATGGATGATTCAGATGTCGCCATCTGAGTTGTTCTTTTACAAGAGAGGAAAGGAGAAAACAGCTTTCTGCTGTGCACTTTCTTTTCCAGAGCCCTGACTGCCCCAGCATGAAATTATGACATTTTCCATAAGGAACTTCTTGCTGTTAAATCCACATTCCAACACTGGAGACACTTCCTAGAAGGTGCACACTTTCCTATAGAGGTCAAAACAGACCACAAGAGTCTACACACTCTGCAATAAACCAAGCTGCTTTCACCCAGACAAATCAGATGGAGCAAATTCTTCTAACATTTTGATTTTTACATTAAATACACCCCAAGCTCCAAGAACTTAATGCTAGATGTGCTCTTTCTCAAGTCAGAATATTTTACAGTTCAACAGACATCAGCACCAACAATTCTACAACCTTCAAATTTCCAACATCAACAACCACCTCCAGCCACTGAGAGATTGGGAGCTACCCAATTGCACCAGGACTTAATCACCAGGATAATAACTTAGCAACAACTCACAAACCAGGATAGATGACATCAAGGAGACCCCAGAAGGTACTGTAACCCCATTAGCGATGGAGGGAGGAGCCCTGAAATACAAAGGCAGAATAGAGGCTTCCCCCAATGCAGGGAAGAGGTACTGCAACTTTGCCATGGTAATCAAATGGCACGGCATGGGGGAGGGGGGTATTCAAAACTCTGTACAGAATCTTAAGAGACTTTTGGTAGCCTAAAATGGCAGCAGACATCAAGGAGTATGTGGCCTCTTCCCACACATGCAGGAGGGCCAACCCTCTCCATCAGAAGCCACCAGGGCTTTTGCAACTACTACCAACCCCCCCCCCCACCCATGGCATATGGTCTCTCTAAATTTCATCACTGATTTACCCCTTTCGAATACTTGACTACCATTCTGGTGGTGGTAGATCTTTTCACCGAAATGGCTCATTTCATACCTTACAAGGGATTGCCCAATGCCAAAGAAACAGCCTTTTTCTAGATCACATCTTTCGCTACCATGGCATGGTACCATGGTCTTAGCACTCATTTCAGACAGAGGTGTACAGTTCCAATCTAGATTTTGGAAAGCACTTTTCCAGCTCCTAAATGTCAAGGTCAATCTCTCCTCAGCTCATCACCCTGCCACAAATGGATAAGTTGAATAAATTAATCAGCCCCTCGAACCGTATTTGAGGTGCTACTGCACCTACAGCCAAGGCAACTGGCCATCATTATTGCCCCTTGCAGATTTTTCTTACAATTCATTGTACTCATCAATTTCAATGACACCACTTTAAGCCATGTATGGCGCACACCCTACAGTGTTGCCACACCACCCTGCACTGAACTCAACAGTCCCAGCGGCAATTGACTTCTTACAGGAGCAACTTGCCACCCTTTTGAAACAGCAGCTTGAGCAAGCAAAACAGACTTACAAGAAGGCAGATGCCCATTGGTGGGAGGGTCCACCCACAGCAGTAAGAGACAAGGTTTGGCTCTCTACCAAGTTCTCAGCAACTTCAAGACCTTCCAAGAAGCTAGATGCTAAATTTGTGGGACCATTCAAAGTTCTCTGACAAATCAACCTTGTAGCCTCAAAAAAACCCCATCAATGAAGGTGCATCCAACATTTCACCAAGGATTACTCTCCAAAGATGCTCCACCAAGTACACTAATATCCCAGCGCCCCCTCCACTGACAGTCATAGTGGAGGGAGAAACAAAATACAAGGTGGAAGAAATACTAGACTCTAGGAAAAGAGGCAAAGGCATTCAGTATTTGATTCATTGGAAAGGCTACCCTGTTGTAGATCGCTCCTGGAAAAATGCCAGTGGTGGGTTGCCCCCGGTTCGGACCAGTTCGCAAGAACCAGTAGTAAAACTAGCAGGAGGCTCCGCCCACTGACCCGGACATCATCATAGGTGATCTGCGCATGTGCAGAAGCTTCTGCGCAAGCAAAGTGAGCACATGCACGCGGGTGCGATGCGAACCGGTAGTAAAGGTAAGTAAAACCCACCCCTGAAAAATGCGTAGTATGTTCATGACCCTGATTAAATTTGTCTGTTTCATCAGTGCTTCCCTCACAAGCCATGGCTGACCAAGCTCCCAGACCCCTGCCCAGTTTTGCTGGAGGAACCTGTCAAATAAGAGGTTAACCAGCCCCTCTGAATTGCTCCAGGGGGAGGTGGGACACTTGCCTATGATGGACTTTCAACATCTGGCCTTCAACTCCCAAGAAGGGGAGGGAACCTCTAACAATGTTTTTGTGTTGCAGCAACCACCACCTGGCTCGCCAGCTTCTTCAGATGAGGGGGAGGTGGATTCCTTTGAAACTGCTTCCCTTCTGCCCTTGCCAAGTTCCCATGAGAACTTGGACTTTGAAGACACAATGCAGGAGGGGGAAAGCAGGATAGGAGAATCCATGGAAGAGGAGGGGGGCAAGGTGGAGGGGTGGGTGATGTAGGAGATAAGTAGGCTGAGCCCGAGAAAGGGTTCAAATGCGTCACCAGTCTCAACTCCCTTCATGCCCACAAGAGGTCTAAGTCAAGGCCACCTTGAATTCCATTGACTCTTATCTACCACCAACTCACTTTGACCCTTAGTAGTTCAGAGTCTTGTAGAGAGCATAAGGTTGCAATAAACCTTGATGTTCATTCATTTTATATTTATCCATTCAATCATTCGAACTGCCTAGACTTCTGATTTTCCTGTGCTTGTAGTCTCTATAGAGAATTATTATTTGCAGACATTTGCTAGTGCATGAGAAGGAATGGAAATAGATTAGCTAGTAAAATCCTCAGAACATGCTTGCTCAGGGTGGAACAAGGCAATTGCATGCACAGGAAATCTGAGGATTGCAAGAACAGGGAACAGGGAACAAATAACTATGCTGAAATAAGATCTTTCAGGGGTCTCCTTGCTTTGTTGGCTATACCGGGGGAGAGATAGTGTTTTTTATCAGGGCAACCTGGTTTACCCAAATATGGGGCGGAGCATACTGCCTCCGCTTTCACCTTTCAGCTCCAATCCAGGAGCCTTCGCAGGCAGTATGCTCTGTCCCATATTTGGGTAGACCAGGTTGTCCTGATTAAAAACAAAACAAAACACTGGACTTGGAAAGAAGAGAAAACTTGGAATTCAGACATTTATTTGGATGCAAAGTTTATATGGTGAGTTCTGCTGAGTTCTATCTACAGCTTCCTTTGTTTTTGCTGGATGGTCAGCATAGCAATTTAGCATGAAGATAGTTTTGTCTATATAGACTGTATTGATTTTCTTCAATATCAACTGCATATAGTGCAGACTTACACAGACAGAATTGCAACATGAATTAGAAACAGATCTATTTGCATGAGTGTTCCCTTTCCCCCCCCCCCAATGAATTAGGTACAGATCTATTTGCAAGGCTGGTTTTTTTTCCTTTTTCTCTCTGCATATTTATAAGGATTACAGTCCTTATTAATGGAATAATCATGGTCTGGTGTTTTCGGTTGCAGATGTAAAAGTCCAGATGGCTGGAGAGCGATGCGGCTGCAATGGGTGCCCCTTTTGCTCCTGAGAGCGGTGCTGGGGGCCTCCTTGTCAGCCTCTATGTTGCTTGCTTGCTATCGGCTGCCATAGTAACAGGGTGGGGGGATGTATAGGTATTTGGGAGGGGGAAGTGAGCTGGTGGAGATGTCAGAGGCGGCGGCTTCACCTTCCCTCCCCCCCCCAGTTTTTCTTCATTGCAGCGGGCGGGGGTTTCTGCCCCACTGGGTATTGAGTGCAATGATTGCGAGAGCAACTCGGAGCGGGTGCTAAGGCACCCGAGCGTGTGCAGAGCTCCAGGTGCAGCAGTGATGGTGGCCGCGAGTCCTTTCTCTGCCCTGGAGGAGCCGGGGTGGAAACTCCGCAACCCCTACAGAGAAGTTGGATGGAGAGCTTGCCTAGATGTACAGGTGAGGCAACAGTGGTGGCAGACTTTTCGCCTCTGGCACATGCTCGTGCCCCCTTCACCCCATCCCTCCAGCCACTGCCACTTGACAGCTGGCGTTCAGACTCAGCTGGACCTCTGCTGGCATTTCTCTGATGCCAAGGGACCCCCTAGCCCTGCAACTCCATCCCCCCCCAACCTCCAGCACCGGTGATTCACAGAGGGATCATTGTACTTGAACGATTTGCCCCAAGGACAAGCTGCCAATCAGGCCTCCGAGGAGTGGATCTCTTCCAAGGCCTGGAGGCACTGGCTGGTGGCAGTGGCCTTGAAAACCTTGAGGGTGATTAGCTGAAGGAACGGGCTGCTTCTGCCCATCCCCCTCCTCCTCCAGAGCTGCCTCTATAATTCCTATGTAAAGATGAGGCGGAGGGGAGGGGAGAGACAGAGGAAAAAAAGTATGGCTAGGCAAGGCGAAAGAAAACTGCAGCAGCAGCTGTTAGATGGGTGATTAAGTAATTCCCCTATCCTTTTCTGTCCCCTCTCGCTTCTTCTTGCATCTCCATTTGGTTTCTGTTGCTCCACACTTGGACTTTCAGGGAGGTTTCCCCCCCCCCCGCCTGAAAACCAGACATGTTCCAGAAAACACAGATTTATCATAGCCAGTTCACTGAACTCAACAAAAAATTAGCTACCAGTTCTCCTGAACCGGTGCGAACCGGCTGAATCCCACCACTGAGTTTCTGGCATCCAAATAAACAGAGTTAGATATAAAGATATTTTAACAGAACAGGGAGAATTGAAACAAAAGCAGGATTTAGAGAAGCAAGGGATTGAGATAGATTGGTACACGAGAGTAAAAATACAATCAAGATTTGAAATGGATCGCAGACAGTATGGTTTTAATCTGGGGAAATCAGAATTGGATGAGATATTGACAGGAACAGATGAAAAAATGATTAAGAAATTGTATAATTATTTGTTGCGAGTTAGATTAGAAGATGAAGAAGTTAAAGAAACAATGATAGCATGGGCAAAAAATTTTGGTTATACAATTGAATTGGAGAAATGGCAACAATTATGGGAGAGAAATTATAAATTAACAATGACAACAGCATATAAAGAAAATTTGTATAAGATGTTTTATAGATGGCATATGTCACCGGAAAGACTAGCTAAAATGTTTAAAGATAAATCAGCCAAATGTTGGAAATGTCATCAATTGCTGGGATCATATTATCATATGTGGTGGATGTGTAAAGAGGCAAAGAATTATTGGGTTAAAATACAGATATGGATAGAGGGAATGTTACAGCAACGTATAGAGCTAAGACCAGAGACATTTTTATTGAGAATATTACCGAAGTATAATAAAGAAGATACAAATTTGATTATTCATATAATAACTGTGGCTAGAATAGTATTTGCAAAAAATTGGAAAGCTGATAAAATCCCATTGGAAGGTGAGATAATAAAATTTTAGAATGTGCAGAAATGAACAGATTAACATTGAGAATAAAAGATAAAGAGGAATCAATGTATTTCAAGACATGGGGAAAATTTTATGATTGGTTAGAAAAGAAATATGAATAAAGGTATAGAGATAAAATTGATAGGGAAAAGACAAATAAGAGAAAAGATAATAAAAAGAATAGAAACCCAGATGATGCCTTGGTAAATGAAAAAGGGGGAAGGGAGGGGAAAAGGGTAAAAGTGTTGCTATAAAAAGTGTACATGAATGATGAAATAGTTGTAATTATTAAACAAATAAGAAATTGAAATGAAGATGTATATGAATAGAAAATCGGGGCTGCTCGGATACCATTCTAGATTGAATTGAAAATGGTAACAACAAGGGAGTGGGAAAAGAGAGAGAGGAGCAGAGAAAGGGTAGGAGGGGAGAAGAGAGGAAAGGAGAGAGAGGGATAGAAAAGAGGGAAAAGGAGAGGAAGAAAGGGGAAGGGAAAGAAGAGTAGAAGAGAGGGTTAGAAAAGGAAGAAGAGAGGAGTGGGGGAAGGGAAGGGGAAGTAGGAAAGGGAAGGAGAGGAGGAATGAAGAAAGTAGAAAGGGTCAGAAGAAGGAAGAGAAGGGAAGAAGAAGAGGAAAAGTTGTGGTAAAATAAAAGAAAGGAAATGGTAAAAGGGCAGCCTCGAACAATTAATAATTAAAAATAGTTAAAAGACGAGATGAATGATTAATGATGGATAAGAGACTGTGCATTTAAATATGTTTATGAGAAATAAAAATATTTTTTTTTTCAAAAAAAACTCAAATAAACAGAGTCCTTCTTTCCAATCAGCCTCCATGTCAACCCCCCAAAGCAGCGACAGTGTCAAATGCCGTCTCGGGGTTGCCATACCTGGGGGAAGGGACCCCTAGCTTGGAAGGTGGGTGGTGGGGTGCACGCAGCATTACGGAGCCCATTAGCAGATGTCGAAGGCGGTGAGCGGCACAAACACGGCAGAGCCAACAAACAGCTGATTCCGTCTGACTGTGAGCCAGCCGACAATCAGCTGATTGTAGTTGCCTGCAGGCTGGCCGAAGAACAGCTGATGGGGCTGGCTGGATGGTCGGCTGCTCCAGTGGCAGAAGGGCGGGGCTCCAGCCTTCAAAGGGCACTGGGAGGCGGAGGCTTCTAGCGCTGATTTTTTTCCTGTACTCATTGTAATGGAACTCACTGTGTGTTGAGATTCCAGCTCAATAAACCATTGGGGAAAACACAAGCGAGTGGCGTCCTGATTTTGGTTTGGGTCCGAAGCGCGGACCTTTGAGACTCCATTTTATTTCCAGTGTCTTACTCCTGGATTGGAACCAGACCAAATTTTTCCTCCAACAATATATTGAATGTTACTGAGAAAACTGAGTGGTCATTTTAAAAAGTTGTTACAACTATGAGCAGAAGATTTTAAATCTTTACTGCCTAAACCAGCGGTGTCAAACTCAATTTCAGCATTATGGTTGCCCTCAAAGGACCAGTTGCATGTAAGACAATGATGACTCACAGTGGACAGGTGGGCGTGGCTGGGTGGGCATATGCTGGCTTGACGCCGCTCACTGGGCGTGGCTGATTCAGGACGACTGGGTTGGGACTGAATAAGTCGCACTGGCTAACTTGACATGGGGACAATTTGGTGCCCCACAAGCTCCTCGCCTCCTCAAACTGCTGGCAGCCAAGCACATGCTCACGTGTGCACACACACAAACACCCCACCACATTCTAAGTTTAGGGACTTTTATCCACACAGGAAGGAGAGGGCCTTCTCCCCAAGCCCAGGCATGACTGGCAGTTTGCAAGCTCAGATGTGGATAAAAGGCTCCAAGCTTGGAATGGGGTGTGTGTGTGCGTGTGCACAGCACACCAAAGGAGGTGATCATAAACATTGGCATTTCCCTGTCCAATGCCCCCTCCTGTGGGGTCCAGGCATGGCTGGGAGGGGGGATCTAGAGCAGGGGTGGGTTCTAAAATTTTTTTACTACCGGTTCTGTGTGCGTGACTTATTTTGTGGGTGTGGCTTGATGGTCATGTGACATTGGGCGTGGCTTGATGGTCATGTGACTGGGTGGGCGTGGCCAACTCAATGTCACTTACGTCCCTACACCTAGAGTGATTTTACTGTCTTTCTTTTGCCCAGGGCTACCACATATTTTTCAGGGATTTACATGCATTCTGTCAAGTATTTGCAAGCCATTGGCACATATATCATACAGACACTAGTGGAGGCAGAAAGTGCCCCCACCCCTATGTGGAGAGGAGGGGCTTACACTGAGTATAAAACCCCCTCTAACCTCTCCACCTTGCTCTCTTTTACGTTTGTTCTCCATGAGACATGATCTTTGATAGGGGTAGTCACACACGCTGTGTGCCCCCTATCCTAATGGATATTAAGACAGCCTTTGTATATAGTTAATATGTTTTGTTATATGAATAAATACATTTATCACATTTATTCATGCATCTGCCTTTGGACTCTTCTATGCTCCTGGGTGTTTCTACGATCCCAATTTCCACACATTCAATGTCTATAGTCCAGAGCATAAATATGTGTGTGTTTATTTTGTACATCAGGTTGTATAAGTCCATCTTAATATGCTATTCCTGGTATGTGATGTTTTGTATACATACAGAGAACGAAGCACTCTTGTGATCTTTGACTTTTAGGCTTGCTGTCAAACATCAGCCATAATACTAATGACTGTTTTGAACAATATGCAGGTTGTATTACACGAATCATGGCTATTTTATATGTGAAATTATGACTGAAATATTTCTGCACCTATATTGGTTCTCACTGTCAGGAAGTTTCTCCTTAGTTTTAGGTTGCTTCTCTCTTTGTTCAGTTTCCATCCATTGCTTCTTGTTTTGCCTTCTGGTACTTTGGAAAATACATTGCCCCCCCCCTTGTTTCTGGCAGCCCCTTAAAAGCCTGTTGCCTATCACGCTCTTGGGCAAAGCATGTGAGCCATTTCCTCCTTTCAGTGGTCCATGAAAGTACAGCTATAGTATGTAGATAATAAAGTTGAAAAAAGGTGAACAACATTTTTACAGAACTATAGATACATTGAGGCTGGGTGTGACAAGGAATGGCTGGGAAGGGAGGGGACAGGCGAGGCACCCCTTGACGTGAGTGACATTGAGTTGGCCACGCCCACCCAGTCACATGACCATCAAGCCATGCCCACTGTCACATGACCGACAAGCCACACCCACAAAATAAGTCATGCCCACAGAAACGGTAGTAAAAAATTTTAGAACCCACCCCTGGATCAGACACTTTGAGAAAATTACCAGACTGGAAGGAAAGGATTAAGGAGAGGGGGGGAAGTGGGGGAGACTTTTTTCTTTGTCTTTAAAAATGCAGGAAATTGAACATTCAAATTGGGAAGACATGACATTGGGAAGGCAATTTAAAATATTGGAATTAAGGATTTAAAAATTAACACTGGCTGTATAATTGAATTACAATTTAAAATAATTAAAATCAGATTTTTAGTAATAGTGAAAATTAACCTAAGATCGCCACCTGCTGATGAAATGAAAATATACAAGCCTGGGAATACCCATTTAAAGGACTGTGAAAATATTTACTGGACTATATACTTCTACCCTATGACCACTGGAGATCTAAATGTGAGAACAAGGAACACATTTAATTAAAATGACCCCTGAGTGCTCAGCTATTTGACTGAATCTAGAAAAGTGACTCAAAGAGGCTTGGATAACTCCCTGGACTATATAAATGTACCTGCCTGACTATTTATGGAACATAAAGAACTATGATCAGCGGATACTTTGAAGAGTAACCTCAGGTTGGAATAAATGGTTCTTGGGCTATTGACTAAAAGTGGAATTTATTAAAACAAGATGCAACAGAAGGAGCAAACAAGCGGAATTTTGATTGAGATGGATTTGATGTTTCAAAGCATAAAGGATATTATACAGAAAGAGCATAAGGCGATGATGGAATTAATGGATGGCATAGGACAAAAATTGGATAACATCATACAAAGGACACTGAGTAATGAACAAGATGCCCAGGAAAGGAAGGAGCTAGCAGAAGGAATAGAGGGAAAAACAGAATTGAGGAATCAATGGAAAGAAGATAATGAAGAGTCATTAATAAAATTAATAATGTTTGATGAATCAAACCAGGGGTGAAATATTTTAAGAGATCTGAAAAGAGAATGGGAGGAGCAGGAAGATACTTTGGGAAGGGAGACGGGGCTAAGGCTGATAATTTCAAAGATAGACAGTGAGAAAGGGTAGGGATGGGAGAAACACTTAGATTGACTAGGCAGGATGTAGATACAGATACAGACAGAGATAAAGATCTAAGAAAAGAATATGGGAGGCAAGTTAAAAACAGAATAAGAATTAAAGTGTTGTGTCTTGGGATCAGCTTGGCTGTGCTTCCGGGTTGCAGCGGCCCCAGCTGGTGGTTCTTTGATCCTACCAATAGGTGGCCGGGGTTTTAGGTCCAATCAGCTTTGTTGGCCAATTACTCCACCCAGTGGCCAGCCTGTAGCAGCAGCCTTAACAATATATATTCTTGGTCTGTTCCTGGTTAAGTAAGCTTGTTCTAGCCTTTTTCTACTTGCTTTTAACATGGAATAAAGAGAGTTGAAGTCACTTGGAGTTGCCTGGCTCATTGGAACCCACTACATTTCACTGGCGACGAAGGTGGGATGCTGAAGGAAGCGGCTTCTTCAGCGTTGCACGGCATCGCAGCTCGGCACGAGACCACGCTGCACCGGCCCACGCATCCAGCAATTCAGAGCCGGCGGTTGCTCCAGGCTGAAGGCCATGAGCTCCTCGAGGGGGACTACGAGCACTTCCAGCAACACCGGTACGTCTGCCACCTTGCATGCAGGTGCCCTTGCCATCCCGTCCCCCCAGTTGGGGTTGGCTGGTGCGGCAGCATTGTTGGAGTTTGAGATACGCCGCCCGGATACGTGGGAAATATGCCAAGCACGGCTGGAGTCCTTTTTCCGGTGCTATGGCATTATCGATGAGGGTGCACGGCGAGACTGGTTCCTGAATTGCTGCGGAAATGACTTATGTGGGCTAGCGGTGAGCCTTGCGCACCCAAGGAAAGTGGATCAGCTCTCTTACTCTGACCTGGTGGGCATTATCACGGCCCATTTAGCACCTAAACCAATGTTGGTGTCTCGGCGGGTAGAGTTTTTTAATCGTAGGCGTTTGGTTGCCGAGCCAGCCACAACGTTTTTGGCAGAGTTGCATAAATTGGCTCGCTGGTGTGAATTTAATGACTTGAATGAGGCTTTATTTAACCAGTTTATATGTGGACAGACGGACAAGAAGTTGTTGAGGAAATTTTGTTCAAAAAAAGATCTTAAGATGGAAGATGCCCTGGCCATTGCCATCATGGCTGAGGAGACGGCCCCAGAGTCCCAGAAGGGGGGAACCACGCCGACACCCAGTTGGGTGGGGTTTCATCAGGAGAGCCCTGAAGAGGATTCCGACTCGGGAAGGGAGGACGTGCGATTGATGCGGCGTAGGAGTGCCCCTTGGCCCAGCGGAGGGATGGCTTGGAACAACGTGTCGGAGGCCATTGGACATCAATGCGGCAGCTGTGGCGGGGATCATCTACGGAGGACTTGCCGGTTCCGGGACGCTAAGTGTCGGCGATGTGGGAAGTTGGGACACATCGCCCGTGCATGTCGAGCTAAGGGGGGTCGAGAGGAGAGCCGGAGCCCGTGACGGAGACAGACGGCGAATGTCGAATTGGACGCGGCCCGGCCTCAGTATGATCTCTTGCAAGTATACAGCCTTAGCTCAGAAGCCCCGAGTTCCATCAGGGTAGTAGTTAACATTGAGGGAACAGCTTGTCCCATGTTCTTGGACATGGGATCCCCCGTGTCCATTATTTCGGCTAAAACACTCCGGAGTATCTGCCCCGGAAAGTTTTCCTCACTTGAAGCCCCCCCATTCAAGTTAAGAGACTTCCAGAAAAATCCCATAGCGTTGAAGGGGGTTGGAACATTCGAGGTTGGATTCAAGGGGGTCCGACAGAACCTCGAATTGTTTATAACCGAAGGGCCGTATACAAGCTTATTAGGCAGGAATTGGATGGGCCCTCTAGGCATTGAGGTGACCGGGGTGAACATGATTAGAACCGCAGACCCGGACTTGGTAAAGGTCTGCATGGAGTTTTTGACTGTATTTGATGGCTCATTGGGGTTATATAATGGCCCTCCAATCTCCCTTCAGTTGGACTCGGCCGTTAGGCCCATCAAACTTAAGGCACGCCGGGTCCCCCTTGCTTTGAAGCCTAAGATCGACACTGAGTTGGATTGGTTAGTCGCCCAAGGGGTCTTGGAAGCGGTTCCTCACGGGTCTTGGGAAACCCCAATCGTGACCCCAGTGAGGCCAGATGGGGCGGTCTGCCTCTGTGGGGATTATAAATGCACCCTCAATAAGGCATTGCCCAACCACGCCTATCCAGTTCCGGTCGTACAACATGTCTTGGCCACGTTAGCGGGGGCTAAAGTCTGGCAAGCTGGACTTGGCCCAGGCATATCAACAGCTGCAGGTTGACGAGGCGACGGCCGATGCACAGACGATCATTACACACAGAGGTGCTTTTAGGGTGAAAAGACTACAATTCGGGGTTAGTGTCGCACCCGGGATCTTTCAGAACTTAATGGACTCACTTTTGAAAGGGTTGCCGGGAGTAACGCCCTTTTTCGACGACGTGCTAATCTCCGCCCCGACGTCGTCAGAATTTGTCGTCCGACTACAAGCTGTGTTGCAAAGGTTTCAGGCGGCAGGGCTGAAAGTTAAACGGGAAAAATGTCTTTTGGGGGTAGAGCGAGTGGACTTTCTGGGGTTTACGGTTGACGCCAGTGGTATCCACCCGGCACCGGAGAAGGTACGGGCAATCTGCGATGCACCTGCCCCCACGAGTAAGGCAGAATTGCAAGCATTCCTCGGCCTTTTAAACTTTTATCATGCTTTTCTACCTCACAAGGCGGCGGTCGCGGAACCCCTTCATAGACTCCTGGACAAGCAGGCCAAGTGGACTTGGGGCCCGCAGCAGGAAGCAGCATTCCGGGCGGCCAAGAACTTATTGATTTCTAACAACATGTTGGCCCATTTTGATGAGTCGCTTCCGGTGGTTTTAGCGTGTGATGTGTCCCCTTATGGGGTAGGGGCCGTTTTGGGCCATGTGTTGCCGAATGGGAAGGAGGTTCCGGTAGCTTATTTTTCACAGACCCTCTCAGCAGCTGAATGGAACTATGCCCAAATAGATAAGGAGGGCCTAGCTATAGTAAAGGGGGTAAAAAAGTTCCATGATTTCCTTTACGGCAGGCCCTTCACCATCTTAACTGATCATAAGCCATTGTTGGGACTTTTCGCACCCGATCGCCAGACGCCACAGGTACTCTCACCCCGGGTTCTTAGGTGGTCCATATTTCTGGCTGGGTATCAGTACTCTCTGGTATATCGGAAGGGCAAAGCCATGGGGCATGCTGATGCGCTGAGTCGCCTTCCATTACCAGAGAGTGGGCCTGACCCCACCCCGGCTCATGCCATAATGCTCTTGGAGGACCTCCCAGACGTGCCCCTCCATGCCAAGGACATTGCAAAATATTCATCTAGGGACCGAGTCGTCTCCCGGGTCCTGGACTGGGTGGGGAGGGGGTGGCCGGAGGCCAAGCCGGGTCCAGAGTTTACGGCATATGTTGAGAAGCAGGGGGAGCTATCAGTGCACAAGGGGTCTTTGTTGTGGGGATGCAGGGTGGTGGTTCCACCCCCACTACGCAAACGAGTTATGGAAGCGCTGCATGAAGCACATCCCGGGGTGGTGCGAATGAAGGCCCTTGCCTGAAGTTATGTGTGGTGGCTTAGATAGATAAAGAAATTGAGACGTGGGTTCGGGGTTGTGGGCCCTGCCAGGAGTCACATCCAGCCCCTCCCCGGGCCCCAGGGCAGACATGGGAGGACACCCGGAAACCATGGTGCCGTCTCCATGTAGATTTTGCTGGGCCAGTACGGGGACAAACGTTCCTCATAGTGGCGGATTCCCACTCGAAATGGTTAGAAGTTGTCCCCGTTTCCACCACGTCCACGGCCATTACGGTTAGAGCTTTGAGAAAGCTGTTTGCCACTTTTGGGCTGCCTGATACGCTTGTGTCAGACAATGGTACAGCTTTCACGTCAAGGGAGTTCTTAGAGTTTAGTCGGAAGTACGGCATACGACACATACGGTCGGCACTGTTCCATCCGGCCACGAATGGTCAGGTCGAACGTATGGTGCGTACGGCCAAGGAGGGGCTTAAGCAATTGGGGGATGGGGATTTACAACATCGTTTAGCCCAATTTTTAATTGCACAGCATACCACCCCCTGCACAGCGATGGGTTATAGTCCTGCTGAGCTGCTTATGGGGCGTAGGCTTACCACCTTATTAGATAGGCTCCATCCCGACAGGGCACCCCTTCTAAGGCCCAACACAGAGGAAAGAGGAGCACCTAGGGGGTTCTTCCCCAGGGACCCAGTATATGTTCAGAACCATGGCATCGGCCCGGTTTGGATGCTTGGCCACGTGGTACGGGTCAAGAGGCCCACCTCATATGAGGTTTCCACAGAGCGGGGGGCCATCTGGGGACGTCATATCGATCAGTTGAGGCGGAGGGAAATCCCTCCAGAGGAGGAGACAGAAGTGTTGGAGTACCCGTACCTCCCAGAGCCACAGCGGGAACTTGCCCCACCCAGCCCGGAAGGGATGGAGCAAGAACCGGCAAGGTTGGAGACCCCCGCTAATTTGGAGGCTAGTCGTTTTCAGCCAGAGATGGGCCCGGCGGATGTGATCGTGGAACCCCTAGTGGCTAAAATTCCAGCTACCACCGGGGGGGGGGCCGCCTCCCCAGAAAAGATCTTGCCACGCAGGTCGTGCTGAGAACGGCGGTTGCCCATACACCTCAAAGACTATGTCTGCGGGGCAATTCGCACTCAGAGGGGAGGAGTGTTGTGTCTTGGGATCGGCTTGGCTGTGCTTCTGGGTTGCAGCGGCCCCAGCTGGTGGTTCTTTGATCCTACCAATAGGTGGCCGGGGTTTTAGGTCCAATCAGCTTTGTTGGCCAATTACTCCACCCAGTGGCCAGCCTGTAGCAGCAGCCTTAACAATATATATTCTTGGTCTGTTCCTGGTTAAGTAAGCTTGTTCTAGCCTTTTTCTGCTTGCTTTTAACATGGAATAAAGAGAGTTGAAGTCACTTGGAGTTGCCTGGCTCATTGGAACCCACTACATTTCATAAAGTATTGATGTAGACAAGAGATGATGGCTAGAAGGCGGATAGGGAAAAGAAGAAAGGAAAGAGAAGAAAGAAAAAGAAAATCCTTTTTTCCCCTTTCCTTTTTTTATAATGGTGGCATAAGGACAAATTAGAATAGCAAGCTTAAACAATATTGTGATTGGTAAACGCTGAGCAATTAAATGATGAAAAGAACATATTTTAATACAAACATATTAATACTAGAATCATAAAGATTGGATGAAAGCAAGAATATGAATAGAGTTATTTTGTAAGTTTAATATTGTGATTGGCATTAGAATAATATATTGAAATATTGAATAATGAAATAATGAAGGATAAATAAGGACTAATAAAATGATGAAAGAACATATTTTGATACTGGTATAAACAGGTGTATTAATAGTGGAATAGATTGGATGAATGTAAAGAATATGAATAGAATTAATTTGTATGTTTAAATAATATTGTGATTGGTATTAGAATTGCATATTTAATTATTGAACAATGAAATAATGAAGGATAGTACTGTAATACAAAGGAAACGTCTTTTAATATAATGGTCACATGAATAAAAGTTAGAATAAAGACAGGACTTCTGGTTGACGTTGCGGCGAGACAGTCGGGGAAATAGCGGGCTCTGATGAGTCCCGCGAAAACCCCGGCTGCCGAACCGCCGCCGATGGGTCTGTGGACTGAACCTGTCCTGCAGGGATGGGGGAAGAAGAGGGGCACCTCGGAAGACTGAGAGGAACAGGCAAGTTCCTCAGAGGTCAGAGGGAACCCTCTGTGAGTCGTCGGCGGGGGGGGCGGCAGCCATGGCGGCTGCCACGAAGCTGGGACAACCGGGCAAGAAAAGTGCTGGAGGAAAGTGAAGTAAAATGGAGCCTTTTGAAGCCGGGTGAGTGACAACAGCCCAGGCTTATAACAACGTTTGGAGCTATATTAGTAACTAGAAGACCCCTAGCCTAAAACAGCGGCTAAGCAACAAAGGGGCTTTGGAAATTTTTTAAACTGTAACTTTAAGGAACAAAGACCCGAGAAACAACTAATTTTGGAACAGAACTAAGAGACTTAATTTAGAGATATGGTAAAAGGACTAAACACTTTAAAAATTTGAATTGGACTAAGGGGGAAAAAAAGATTTGATACTTTTTTAACTAAAAGAAGAAAATAAAGTGGATGGTTATATAATAAGAAATAAAATGGAGTCTTGCATGACTAATGGGAAATGTGGATTATAGAGAGACACCATCTGGCATAAAGAGGAACTTTGTAACCTCCCTTGTTATGAGAACTTTGAGCTCTACAGAAAAAAAAATTGCTGAACTGTGGAGGAGGATTTTTCTTTCCTGACTGCAAGCAGCTGGACTTTGGTGAAAAGAAAAGGAATCTACAGTGGAACTCCTACAGTTGAACAAATAATAATTGAATGTTGGCGCAGGAATAGGGATAAGCGCAGCCTTAAAAGAGAGAGATTTGATACATTATATCCGGAATAAAAATATGAAAAGAGATTTAGTTGGATTTATGGAGAATAAAATTAAAAACTTGGAAAATGGAAGGAAATTTACGTTTGCAGACGAGGAAATGAAGATAATGTGATTAAAAATAAAATAAAGTGAAGATGATTGTAATAAATTAAAGGGAGGCTTTTATAGAAATTAAGAATGTTAAATGAAACTAATTAATACATGTAAAGATATGTTTAATGCAAGAACTATGTTTTAATGGTAACATGTTAAGGTAAAGAATAAGGGTGAATATGATTAATTGAAAATGCTAAAAGGAATTTAAAAATATACTTAAAAATATGTTTTAAGCAAGAACCATGTCTCAAGGTTAAAATGTTATGAATGCTATGAAAAAGGATAAAGAAAAATATGATTAAATGAAAAGCAATGCATAGATGGAGGGAAACAACAAAGAAAGGTTTAAGTAGAGATTGTTAAACCAACTATGAACATGCTGTATTTAACAGCCAAAAAGCTATAATATGTTGTATTGAACAGCCAAACAAATGGTCATGCTGGGTATCAGCCAAAACGAAACTTAATATGCCGTGTAACGGCCAAAAAACAAAACTAGAGATGCTGTGTTCAACAGCCAAACAAACCTGAAGATGCCATGTAACGGCCAAAAAACAAAACTAATATGCTGTGTTTAACAGCCAAACAAAGGGCATGCTGGGTAATGGCTAAAAAATAAAAATACGCTATATTCAACAGCCAAAACAAAGGGTTATGCTGTGATTAACAGTCAAGAAATAGAAATGATTGGTTTAACATCAAAGATAATAAAAAGAGGTGGGATAATTAAAATGAGGAGGTGTATGTTGAGAGTGATAGTTAAGATAAAATGCATAAGTTAGGTTTAATAATAATTAAATAATTAATGAATGTTTAATCTGTTTAATATAATTGTATGATTTATATTGTTAAAATATAAATCTAAGCAAATGAAAGAGAAAAATGAATTGATAACTGGTTAGGATTTAAGATTTAAGTAATGGGATTTTGGGGATAATGGCATAGTTATATAGATAGATTTGTGGGAAATATTTGTTTAAAATATTGAGTTGTGTTAATTGAAAATAAGATTTGTTAATGATTTGTTTTAATTTGTGACAAAAGCTTCGTTTTGAAAAGATGTGTTTTATGATTTTTTTTGTGTTTTTTTAAAAAAAAATCTAAAAAAAAAAGTTAGAATAAAGACAGAAATAAGAGAAAGGGGGAATATTAGTATACACATTATTATAAGATAAGATAAGTGTAATGATAAGAGAGAGGTTTAGAAATTGAACAGTGGTAGTATTATGCATGTTTAAACAATATGAAATAATGAAAGATTATAATTTGATATAAATGTGTTTTACTATTAGAAATATATAAGCTGGATGAATGTGATAACTATGATTAATAATATTATTTTATTTGTACTGAAATGTATGGTACCCAGGTGTCACACTGTTCACCCATTGATATGTATATGTAATATAAAATAAAAAAACTTGTTATAAAAAAATAATAATAATTCAGCAGAAATGAAGTCAGCTCCTGGGGCCTTCCCAGTCCTGAGTTGGCCAATGAGAGATTTCATTTCGGACTCTGAAACTGGGCGCCATTCAGGTAAATCCTTCATTGTATACCTTATACTCTCGCTGGAGGGGTCTTCATACATTCTCTGAAAGTGAAGTTCCCAGGTTGTAGGAGGTATATGGGCGTCTAGAGGGGTATGAATTCTGTCAGAGTGACTAGCTATTAGACACCAGAATAGAGAAGAGTTCTTTTGCTTTGCTGCCACAATAAGCTGTTCCCAGGAGGACCTTGCCTCATGTCTCTTCTTAAGAGCAATCAATTGCTTAAATTGTTTTTTGAGTGTAAGAAGATGTTTAAGAGTTCTTTTATTGCCATTCCCAGTCTCGCTTTTGTACATTTTATAGGCCAAGGTGAGAGCTTTCTTGGCTTCAACACAATCCTTGTCAAACCATGGTTTGGAGACGACGCAGGGCCTCTTAGCTGAGAGGTTCCGGTCATGTGCTAGTAATGGTTGTAGCTTATGAACTGTGATGACCCGGGACCAGGCACGGAAGGCAACACAGCCAGCTGATCATTCAAAACTTTCCTTTATTGCTCCCAACTTTCCCCCAAATGCTCCCATGTGTTGTGACTCCGACCCCTGAGCCCGTCTTATCGGAGGGAGAAGACTCCGAAAATGAAGGAGAGGAGTTGGCAAGGCCTCCCTCTCCAGGACCCTCCTCTCTGGCAATGCCTCAGGTGTCTTCCGAAGGAGAAGAGATAGGCCAGGAGCCAGGCACTTCCGAGCAGCCGCAGTTAGACAGTGACGGAGATAAGTCTTGGCTGGATCCCCAACAACGTCGGAAAGACAAACGCGTGCAGCAGAGAAGGAGGCATGCCAGAGATTAAGCTGAGTCACTGGACCACACCCCACAGGGGATAAAAGGGGGTGTGGTGGCCATTCAGGCTTTGTGACGGACAAAACGAAAAGCTAGCAAGTCATTCTGCATTTCTGGAACTTTGTTATATGCTCTGCTTGGACTGATTTTTTGGACTGGACTTGACTATTCTTTGGCTTTTGTGGACTTTGATGTTTTCGGTCGGAGGAGATAAACCTCCCTTTGTAAGTAAAGACTGTTGGCAAGCAGCCACTGGGTTGCTGCCAATTCTGTTATCAAAGGAAATTCTTGTCTGTTGGTTTATTTTAACTCTTGGTCGACTGCTGGTGTGCGTGTGTGAGATGGGGACAGAACACCATGTTTCTGGCACGTCCAAGAGCAAAGCACTCACACACACACACAGAGCAGCCTCTGGCTGCAAGGAGTCCAGCAAAACGCTGTTAGCACCATGGCTTCAAAGCAAGAAGTCCAGCGAGGCAAAGGAACAAGGCAATAAATCCACAGAGCAAGGAAGAAAGCAATGAGTCCACGGAGCAAGGAATAAGGCAAGAAGTCCTGCAAACTCCAGACGTCGGCAACGGCACACCAAACTCCACAAATTCAACATTTGTTCCCAACAAACACCCCTCCCCACAGCGTCTCCTCAAGTCTCTGTACCCAGGTGTGCCTTGTGAAGAGTGGTGGGGCGCTCTCCTCACAAGTCTTCGGGTCAGCCTGCACTGTTCCCACCTCCTCTCCACTCTCCGTGCTTGGGGAAAAGGAGGGGGCAGTCCTTGCTCATCTTTTTGGACCACCACTGCCTTCCTGATCAAGTTAAGCAATGCTGCCTAGAAAAATCTTTTTCAAGCTGCGTCTTTCCCTCTTCCCTCCAACGTGATCTTTCCTTAAATCTGGATGATTTCCTTAGGATATCTTCTGAGGTGAATGAGACCAGCTGGTATCTTTAAGTGGTGCAAATGGATCTAAGGATTGCTTGTCCTGGGTGTGAAAGGGTGCTTTGTCAGTTCACTGAGCACAGGAGTCTCTTGTCTATGGGGATTCTTCAGTCATCCAGTGTCAACTCGCATTAAGCTTTCCTGACCTGCTCCCGAGTTGCCATAGGCAGGGAGATGGGAAATTGCACCTTGCAGCTGCACTGAGGAATTCACACAGTCAAAACAAAATACATCCTAGCTGGCTGAAGTCAAGGCCATCTCCACGGAGACCCGCAATGGGTCTGCTTTCAGTGTTGACAGCCAGTCTGTCAAGCTCACTGAGGAGGGGGGATCCCTTGGATATTCTGGCATTGGGACAAAGTCCATGCCGCTCACTACTTTGAACGAAGTTAGTCCCATGCTACTGTGAACAGCATTATTGTACGTGACCTCAGTGAAAGGCAATAGGTCTGCCCAATTGGACTGCTGATAGTTCACGTAACACCTCAGGTGTCAGCGTTCCAAATTAGTCTCTCTTCCAGTTCTGACATGAACAAGATGAAGCAAAGACCAGAAGCATTGATTTATTGCTGAGATGAACTTTTACCTAGTTTTCTGCATGCAACAGATAGGGTTTCCTGGGGGACGAGGGTGGGGGCCACATTCCTGTGAAAAGAACGTGCCGGGACGTAGAGATGGATCTGCATGATGGCCAATGGGACATTGGGCTGGAGAGCGGAAGAGGAGGGGGTTGGAAGGAGGAGCCAGTTTGGCTACAACTTGAATCAGGAATGTCGGTTTTTTTTTCTGTTCTTAAATAAAAATGATTCATTAGAGATCTTGCGCTTGAAAATGAAACTTATTTAAGATAGCACCGAAACCTGACTGTTCTACCATGGTGTTCAGTCTCTCGACACCCTCATTGGTGCTCAGATGAAAGGCCGACCTAAGGCCCTGGGATCACCCAATGGACTGCAGGAACTCCCTCCAGAACTTAGTCGTGATGTCAGCGTTCCAGAAAAACCTCCAACTCCAAGTAAAGACGCGGAAGCAAGCATTTTCCAAAGTTCTCTTTACTAGAATAGGCAAACTGGCACATCTGGGAAAACCCGAATCTGAAAAGCCCGGGTTTTCCTTCAGTAAGTCAAAGCTCCCAAAACCATCCCCTTTCCCCCCAGTCTATCACATGCGCCAATCAACATCCGTTCCATCCTGATCAAGCCCCCTGACCACCCGTTCTCCAGATGCTGGATCGCCCTGACCTTGACTGACAGGAAGAATGCTATTATGTCTACTAACCCCCTCTCCTAAATCCCACCCTCCTACTTTCCCACACATGAGAAGGTGGCAGCATTGGAGCTTCCGGCCTAATATGGCTTCCAAAGCTGACAGGCGTTCCCCCCCCCCTGCAAAAAGAACCACCTCCTCCAGGCAAAACACAAAAGAAGGGGTTAACACCTAGCACCAATCCCTTTAACCCCCTCCACCCCCCAGGGGGACCTTTCGGTTTCTCAGGAAATTTATCGTGAAACTGTTTCACGAGCGCATCAGCATTTACATCCCAACTCTTAACCCAAGTAGCTTCAGCCAAAGGGTAGCCTTTCCAATGCATCAAATATTTTAAGCAACCCCTGTAGAGTCTAGAGTCCAGGATTTTCTTCACCTCATAATGAGTCTCCCCTTGCACTACCAAAGGAGGGGGTGGAGCAGCTGGCAAGGGTCTTAGATTAGATTCTCTGACCGGTGTCAATAAGCTACTGTGGAAAACAGGGTGTACTTTCCCTAATATGCGAGGGAGTCTAAGTTGGACAGTCACTGGGTTAATAACTTTCACTATAGGGAAGGGACCTATGAATTTGGGTCCAAACTTCTTGCTGGGTACCCTCAATCTTAGGTATTTGGTTGACAAATAAACCTTATCGCCTATTCGGAATGGTGGTTGGAGGGACCGGTGTTTGTTGGCCTGGGCCTTATATCGTTCCGCTGACTCCGCTAAAGCTTTTTTTGTGTTCTCCCAACCCTTTTTCAATGAGGTCATCCACTCCGTTAGGGACATAGAAGTAGGTGGCTCTCGGTAGCCTCTACTAATATATCTGTCATCAGGTCCCTTAGATCTTCTCCTTTTGTTTCTGCAATATTTTGAAACCGTAAAAAGAATGATGCCTTTTCTAATTCTAGATGGGTAATTGACTCTTCGAGTTCTCTATTTAACTCCATTTGGTTTTGTTCGATGTTATCCATCTTTTTCTCAGTTAAGACCATTTTAGCTTCCATGTTTTGAATTCGTTCTTCGTTTTTAACTATGTTTTGTTGTATTCTCTCAATCTTGTCGTCCATTTTTTTTATATTATCATTTATTTGTCCTACTTCTGATTTCAGTTCCTCGTGGTTCTTTTTTGTTTCTTCATGATTATTCGCTATTGTTTCTTGGGTCTTGTTCATCCCCTCCTGAATCATGGCTAGTATAGACTGTATATTCTGTATGTTGTGTGCAGTGGCAGCTTTTTCTTTGTCTGTAGTTAGCATCGTGTCTATGGTTTTTTGTTGTGCAGGTGAAGATTGTGTAGGTGTTGGGTTTGTTGTTAATTTTTTCCCTGTTTTAGTTATTGTTATTGAGGATGTTGCCATCGTTGTTTTTTGTGTTATTTTTTCCCAAATTTTCATACACTGATTTGGTTGGGGGTAGATGAAATATCGTTATATAAGGATCAGGTTAATTAATTCAGAGGGGTTAGGGGGAAAATACAGTGTTTTAACAATTCATTCTTCTATTCTTGTTCCTATACAATATAATATAATTAATATTTAAATACCAAGTTATGTTAATGATAAATCACATTTATATTCTTACTTTTCTGGTTTCACAGTACTTGAGTTCACTTTAACACTAAGCAATTTCTATATAACCTTTATGTAATAAATCAATGGGATTTAAGATTCTCTATAAATCATCTAAGATATTCTATTAAATTATATCACAATTACCAGTATATGCTGCTTGTATTAATTATCACAGTTATTATTCCTTAATAATATCTATAACAGTCTCTTTGCAATGTCTATGTTAATATCTAACTTTCTAATCAATACACAATATAATTTCCCTTAATCAATATATTACTGTAAAATCTATATACTTATTTCAATGGGGTGGGAAACCATAAAACAATAAAAGGAAAGATAATATTAAATCAGTTCTTTGGTATATATTATAATAACTTCAAGTTTTAATATTAGTATTCTTTAAGCAGAGTTAAGTAAGTTTTAAGTTTGGATTTTATAAAGTAAATGGAATAACTATATTTTAATAATTTAATGTTTAAAGTTCTCCACTATATCACTTTCAGACCAATTAGGATTACTTCCTTCTCCTTCTTCCTTCGTTCTTCAGTTCGCCTTCTTTTCACCCAGCTTTCACGGTTCTATTGCAATAGCTTCTATTAAATCCGTGAGTCAATTGTTCCAATTTTCCTGTGTAGCAAGTTATATCTCCTTTACCAACAGCGTCAATGTATCTAATGTCTCGTTACGAATCTCGTGTCTGTGGTTTGAGTTTGTTGTTGCCGCTGGATACAAAGTAAAAGTTTCCTTCTCCGAATCCTCAATCCGCCATTCGCTACTGTTCAGCTGATTTCCTTCCGCCCACAACAGTCTTAAATAGTCTCAGTTCTTTGAGTTTCACTTTCTACAGTCACTCTCTTAATTAATCTTTTTTTTTCCTCTGTTAAATCAAGATGTATTATTGTAAAGTTGTAATCCACCGCTTACTTGTAATCCTTTTTTTTTTCTGTCGCTCGTTCCTTTCGCCAGTCAAATCTGCGTTGTCACTGTGGATATTAAGCTTCGCTCCGATCACTGTCTCTCGCCGCTTGCCTGACGATCTTGCCGCCGCTTTTTGGAGTCCTATTCTCGCCAATGTCTTTAGATCCTTATGGTTATACCTTCGTATTTCGATTAACTTAGTCCTTACCGATGTTTCTCTTTATAATCTTCGCTTCCACACTTGTCGGTTGACAGTGCTCCGGCCAGCCAAGATGGCTGGTTTTTCCCCGGCTGGAGTTAGGGGGTTTTTCTCTGAACCTTCGGGGTGATTGCTGTCACACCGAGGTCCTAGAGAATCCTCCTTTTTCTATCGACCTCTCCATGGTCGATAGTGCCAAAAACAGCTTCCAATCAAGAAATTTGGAACTTCAGGGATGGAGCCTCGTTCCCCTCGTTCCTTACTCGCTGACGTCACCGCTGGAAGTAGCAAGTCTGCCCAGTTCTCCTGTTGATAATTTACATAACACCTAATGTATTGCTCCACCATTGAGTTCAATTTTTCAGCCGATCTGTTAGTCGACGGGTGAAAAGCTGAGCTAAGTCTCTGGGATGACCCAATGGATCTCAGAAACTCCCTCCAGAACTTAGCGGTAAACTGGACCTCGTGGTCCGATATTATTCTCCTTGGGACTCCATGTAGCCTGTAGATGTGTTTCACAAACAGCTTTGCCAGTTTCTTGGCCGAGGGTAGTCCACTGCAGGCAGTGAAGTGTGCTTGCTTGGAGAATAAATCAATGACAGTCCAAATAACCTGGTTACCCCCACTGTCAGGGAGCTCAACTATGAAATCCAATGCAATCTCCTCCCAGGGCTTGGTGGGTTCGGCCACAGCCGGGAGAAGTCCAGGGGGCTTCCGTGGTCGGGATTTCATGGTGGCGCAGGTGGCGCAGCTCCTCACATAGTCTTCCACATCAGCTTTCATCTTTGGCCACCAGAATTGTCTCCTAGTCAAATGGAGGGTTTTTAAAAAACCAAAGTGGCCCCCTAGTCGAGAATCATGACTTCTCTTTAGCACCAGGAGCCGCAGGCTGCGGGGCACGTAAAGTTTACTCCCCTTCCATGCCAACCCGTCTCTTAGGGTTAGGTCTGCCTGGTTTTCCTTGAACCAGGAATCAGTGGAGAGCGCCGATTTTAGCTCCACTGTCAACTTGTCTTCAGGGAGGTTGGAACCCTGGCGCATTTGCACTCTGGTGCGGGCTTGGGCGGCTGGCTGAGTCTCCGAGATCATGGCATGAACTATCTCTTCTTGTTGGCTGTCAAACTGGGGCTTATGGGAGAGAGCATCAGCCAGAAGGTTTTTACCCCTCGGGATGTATTTCAAGTTAAAGTTAAAGCGTTTGAAATATTGAGCCCAACGAACCTGCTTGGGAGAAAGTTTCCTCGGGGTCTTCAGCGCCTCAAGATTCTTGTGGTCAGTCCAAACATCAAAAGGCTCATCAACCCCCTCCAGGAAGTGTCTCCAGGATAGGAGAGCCCATCACACCACAAATGCCTCTTTCTCCCATACTGCCCATCTGCGCTCAGTGTCCGTTAACTTCCTTGATACATAAGCACATGACATTAGATTGTTTCGGGAGTTGCTTTGCAGTAGAACAACAGCCACTGCAATGTCACTTGCATCCGCCTGAACCACGAAGGGCTTATTTGGGTCAGGATGCTGTAGGATTGGCTCCACCACAAATAGGCGTTTTAACCGTTCAAAGGATTTTTGGCAGTCCATTGTCCAAGGTAGGGGCTGGCTAGGTATTGGCTTGGTGGGAGACGGGCCAGTTTTTAGCAATTCTGTCAAAGGGAGTGCGACCTCAGCGAAGGAAGGGATGAATTGTCTGTAAAAGTTTGCAAACCCCAGGAAGCTCTGGAGTTGCTTATGGGTGCGTGGGGGCTGCCAGTCCAGCACTGCCCTCACCTTCCCTGGGTCCATTTCGATCCCCTGACTCGACACCCTGTATCTCAGGTAGTCTAAGGCCTCCTTATGGAACTCGCATTTGGACAACTTTGCATAAAGTTTGGCTGCTAGGAGCTTTTTCATCACTTGTCTGACCAATCCTCTTGTTTGGCCTCTGGGTGGGTAACGGGTGCCTTACTAATCCCCCCTCCATGTCCCGGATCAGGGAAGGTGAATGTCGGTTTCGCTAGCCTCCATCTCACCTCAAGGGGTTGGGAAGAGGGGCCGTAACTCCCCACTTCCATCCGCTCAAAACCCTCAGGGAGCCCAGTTAAGGACTGGCTTCGCATTGGCTGCAGTCAGTCCCAGTCCCGGGAGTTCCTGGATCCCACAGCAGCCCCCATGGCTCATCCCATTTCTTCAGAAAGAGAAAGCAAGGGGTTGACAATTCCTTGAGCATCCAGGGTCCCGATGGGCCTCCCTCTGATTTCTCCTTTCTCCTCCATCTTCACTGAGTCTTCGCATCACCCGGGGTTTAGGTAGATGCTGGGGCTCAGTACCCCTGACAGCCCACTTAAGGGGTGCTGTTAGGTTCTAAGAAGATTCGGGTTAATGTCAGCATTCCAGAAAACTCCCCAACTCCAAGTAAAGATGCGGAAGCAAGCATTTTCCAAAGTTCTCTTTACTAGAATAGGCAAACTGGCACATCTGGGCAAACCCGAATCTGAAAAGCCTGGGTTTTCCTTCAGTAAGTCAAAGCTCCCAAAACCATCCCCTTTTCCACCCAGTCGGTCACATGCTCCAATCAATGTCCGTTCCATCCCGATCCAGTCCCCTGACCATTCCTTCTCAAGATGCTGGATCGCTCTGACCTTGACCGACAGGAAGAATGCTATTATGTCTACTAACCCCCTCTCCTAAATCCCACCCTCCTACTTTCCCACACATGAGAAGGTGGCAGCATTGGAGCTTCTGGCCTAATATGGCTTCCAAAGTTGACACGTGAACTGGACCCCTCTGTCTGAGATAATTCTTCATGGCATGCAGGCGGTAGATGTGCTTCAGGATGAGTTTGGCTAGCTGGTTGGCTGAGGGTAGTCTGCTGCAGGGTATGAAGTGTGTCTGCTTGGAGAATAACTCTATTACAGTCCAGATCACTGTGTTCCCCCCACTGGCAACTCCACTATAAAGTCCATTGCAATTTCCTCCCATGGCCTTGTTGGCTCTGCCACAGGTTGCAGCAGTCTGCGGGGTTTTCCAGGTCACTTTTTCATCATGGCAGAGATGGTGCAACTTTTCACATAACTGTTGTGGCCCATCAGCGGCCTGTGCGGATCGTGGCTTATCCCGATGACGAGGAGGCTGGTGTGGTGTTGCACCAGCAGCCGGCACAGCCGGCACTCACGTTGGACAGCGAGGAGGCTGAAGAGGATGTGGTGCCAGAGGCAGAGACTCAGCCAGGGCCTTCAGAACCTTCAGAGGCTCCTTCAAATAGAGAGAGTGAAGTGGAGGAGCCTCTTCTCAATGCTCGAGCACGCAGGGCTGCCAAAAGGCAGGAGTGGCTACTCAGGAAGAGGAGGTCTCCTTGAGAGTAAGGGTTGAGGATAATTGGCCACTCCCTTAGCCTATTTAAGTCACACGCGGTTAGTAAGTTTCTTGCTGGAAACAACTTGTAATTATCATCAGAGCATTTTTGGAAAAGTCTTATCGTATTTTGTTTTCTGGGCTGGTTGCCAACCTTTGCCGGACTTTGGTTTATTCTTGCTACTTAATAAATTTGATAAGGACCGTTGGTGTGTGTCAATATCCTTGGAAATCCGGAGCTGGGGCAGAACAGTTTGTTTCCAGCAAGCAAAAACACACACCACAGCTTTGAAGATGATGGAGCAGCTGCATGAAGAGAATGTGAAGCTTCGGCAGCAGTTAACTTTGATGGCTGTTCAGATGGCTCAGCTTCAAAGCCAAATGGCTTCTTCTTCTCCGCCTCCTCCTCCACCTCCTCAGAGAAGCTGCCCAGTAGCTGTGCCTGATAAATTTACCGGTAATGTGGAAATGTTTCTGGCTTTCTTTGGACAATGCCAGCTGTTTATGAGCGTGCGAGCTGAGGACTTTCCGCAGGACTGAGATAAAGTCGGGTTTATTATCAGTTTGCTCTCTGGCTCGGCAGCTCATTGGGCCACGCCCTTGTTGGTTCAGAACAGCCCGTTGCTCAATGACTTTTGGGGGGTTTGTGAGCACCTGCGACTGATGTATGAGGACCCTATTAAAGCTCAAACCTCCTCCAGACGCCTGAAGGCCTTGAAGCAAGGCCGGCTGCCTCTTCAGGAATACATCAGTGAGTTTCGTTTGATAAGCCAAGACTCATCGTGGAACGAGGCAGCACTTATGGATGCCTTCCAGGAGGGTTTGTTGGACGCGTTGCAGGACGAGTTGGCCAGAGTGGACATTCCACCAACTCTGAATGAGCTGTGTCACCTGTGCATCAGGATCGATGTGAGGTTACAGCGTTGGCACTCGCGTTGTGCCCCTCCAGAACCCGGAGGCTCCAGCTCCAGCTCCAATGGCAGAGCCCATGGAGATTGGTGCAGCCAGACCCCGCCTGTCCAGAGCTGAGAAGGACAGACGCCGGGCAGGGGGGTTGTGTTTATATTGTGGGGAGCCTGGACACTTCGCTGCCTCTTGCACCAAGAAACAACGTGGCCCGCTGGCTCCTGGTCCCGTACCACAGCCCACGCTTAACCTGTCGGGAAACGGGCAGAGCCCGATCTAGGGGAGACCCGGGGTCAGGCACGTACCAACACAGACTCATGCCCTGCGGAAGTGGTCTCTGGACCCCCTCGCCATTTGATTCTCAACACTAAGATCTTCCTTGCCAACAACCCCCAAGGGATCCCAGCTAATGCTTTGGTGGACTCCGGTGCGACGACCAACTTCATGGATGAGGCATTTGCCGCTCACTTTGCTGTTCCCCTGTGTCCCGTGGATCTTCCCATGGTCGTGGAGACCATTGATGGTCGGGTGCTTCTGTCCGGGCCGATTAAGGCCGCCACTCAGCCCGTGCGCTTGACCATTGGTGGGCATGAGGAGGCTATCCAATTTTACGTCACGTCCAGACTGCATTTCCCCTTAGTTTTGGGCCTGGCTTGGCTTCGGACTCATGACCCACACATTCTTTGGTCCCAGAATTTCTTGTCGTTCCCGAGCCTGCAGTGTGTGGATCATACTTGACAAGTGTGTGCAGGCCAGGTGCAGGGTCCACCTGCAGTCTCTTTGCCGGCTGAATTTTCAGACTTTGCGGACATCTTTAGTGAAAAAGAGGTGGACCAGTTGCCCCCACACCGGCCGTACGATTGTCCCATCGACTTAATCCCGGATGCACCGCTCCCTGTGGGGAGGTTGTACTCGATGTCGGACCCTGAATTGGTGGCATTAAGGGAATTCGTGGACAAAAACCTGGCCCGGGGTTTTATCCGGCCCTCGTCATCGCCTTTGTCCGCTCCGGTCCTCTTCGTCAAGAAGAAAACCAGAGTGACTTCCGGTTTTCTTCCTGTTGCCGAAAGACGGTCCCGTTTTTGGACCTCCAGCCCCGCTGCCTGTCAGAGCCGCTTCGATCAAGAGAAGTGGCTTGGAAGTTCCCGAATCCTCAAGGATTAGCAGAATAGAGTTGGTGAGAAGCAGGTTGAGCCCCTGTGAGCCCCCAGATAGCTACCCTTTGCTTCTGGGGAGGAAACAGGCGTGGCTCCCTTTCAGCTCGCCGAGACTCCAGACAGCGTGGGACGAGTCTACCCAGCATAGAACAAGGCGGCAGGAGCAACCTTTCTACTGAAAACAAAGCAAATTCAAACAACCAGGGTGGAATAACAACTTGAACTACGAAACTGCAAGTATTACTAGCCCTGTGATTAATTTTAAAACAGAAGAGTGAATGAGTGAAAGTCTCTTAAAAATGGCGCCCGGCTTCAGTGTTAACGAGCTGAAAGCGAGAGCGGATTAGCAAAGTTATTTCAACAAGTTACAAAGTAGCACTGACTGCAACAAGTGGAGGAAAAGAAAATCTTTTTTAAAACAAGCCTGATTTTGCTTCAATTTCACCTTTAATTTGACTAAACCTGGGGGAATTTTTCAGAGGACTTTGTGGTGGAGGAAAGGGAAAAAGGATTTCCTTTTTTGGAAAAGCTAGGCTACGTGGCAGGATGGCTTCTAAGCAGACTAAACAGGATGTGAAGGCGGCAGGGGGGGATCCCCCACACACAAACCTGAACAGCAGCCTCCCAGCCAGCAAAGCCAGAAAAAAGAGATTGATCTTGAAAGTTTAAAGGATTTTATTGCTCAGGCTTTGATGAGGCAAGATGAAAATTTGGATGAGAAATTTAAAAAGTCACAACAGGAAATTAAGCAGGAGATTAAAGAAATCAAAGAGGTGGTGCAAGAAAAATATGACAAGGTGACCCAAAAATTAATGACAGTGGTGACTGGATTGTCAGAAGCAATTATTAAAACTGATGCTAAGGTGGAAGAATTTAGATCAGAAATGGATGTTAAAATGAAGGAGACTGATTATAAAATCTTTGATGCTGACAATAAAATGCAGAGACTTGAAAATGAGATCACAATGATGCAGTTCAGGTCTATGGAATTTGCCATAAGGCTGAGAGGCTTAAAAGAGAATGACAGAGAAGACCTGAGAAAGACTTGTGCTGATGCCCTAGCTGTGCTGTTAAAGATTAGCCCTGAAGAGATTTTTTGCAAAATGGATAAAGTGTACAGAGTGAATTCGTGGGTAGCCAGACAAAGACAATTGCCCAGAGATGTGGTGATATACTTTACAAATAGAAAAATGAGAAATGATATTTTGCAAAAGTCTTTTCTCTCTGCTGTGCAAGTGGAGGGGAAGGAGATTGGAGTTTATAAAGAGCTACCACCTAAGATGTTAAAAGATAGAAAGGATTTTGGATTTCTAGTGAATGAATTAAAAAAACAACAAATTCCATTTAGGTGGGATGCTCCAACTGGTATAATCTTGAGGTATAAGGGAGAAAGATACTGATTAAATACTGTTGAGAAGGCGGAAGAATTTTATTCTAATGTTTTTAAAGAGAGCTCACCATTCCCACGTACATCTTCTGTGTTGGAGATAAAGGAGAGTGATAAGGAGAAGCAATTTCAGCGAGAGATGGAAGAGCAGCCTAAGCAGCTGGAACTAGAGGCAATGGAAATGCAGGGAGCTACAGGAGGTTTTCTGGATGAGCCCCTGCTAGATCTTCCTTCGAAAATTGTGACTGAACCACCTAAGACTACAAGAGAAGTGGCTTTGGACCTAGCCCGGATGCGTGAAGCTAAAGATCAGCGTATAACTCGAGCAATTTCTAAGCAACTCAAAGAAAAACAACAACAGGAAAGGCCCAAGCCACAGCAATATAAGAAAGGAGTCAAGGGTAATATACAAGAATGTGAAGCCATGGGGGGAGCAAAGCCGAAGACTACCGACTCGGAAAATCTTTGGCAAATGTGCTTGTCGCTTCAAAAAAGTGTACATGACGATTAAGTTTTTATCTTGGAATGTGAATGGATTAAATTCACCACAGAAAAGGAAGAAATTATTTACATACTTGAGACAATTTAACAATGATATAATTTGTTTACAAGAAACTCATGTTAGAATACAAGATCAAAAATATCTGATAAATTCAAGATTAGGAACACATTTTATAGCTTCAAATTTGGAAAAAAAGAATGGTGTGGTTATTTATATAAATAAAAGACTGTCAGCTAAAATTATAGAAGCAGATGAATGTGGTAGGTTTATAGCAATTGAACTGCACACAGCAAGTGGCCCAATTCTAGTGATTGGAATTTATGCTCCTAATCAACAACAGGACAACTTTTACAAAACTTTGCATTCTAAAATATTGCAATGGGACTATAGATCTATTTTAATTATGGGAGATTGGAATGGAGTAATTGACTCTAAAATAGATAAAAAGAGTTCGGCGAAGTCAAGAATTAGACTACCACAGACTTTTTTTGATATGAAAGAAGATTTGGAATTAAAAGATATTTGGAGAATACATAACCCAAAAGAATTGGACTTTACTTTTTTCTCAGATAGACACAGATCCTTTTCTAGGATTGATTTTATTTTACTATCAGCTGACCTACTTGTAAAAACAAAAAGAACAAAGATTTTTCCAAGGACTTTAACTGACCATAGCCCGGTATGGATAGAAATTGAGATGGGAAAGAATGAGAGAAGATCATGGAGATTAAATGAAAATCTGTTTAGATATGAGAAGAATATAACAGAACTTAAAAAGCAGATGAAAGAATTTTTTGAAATGAACTTGAACAAGGGTACCCCTATTGAAATTGTGTGGGATGCGAGTAAAGCGTATATGAGAGGGGTACTCATCCATATGAACTCTAAACACAAATTAAATTGACAAAAGAAAAGATCTGAAATGGAAGCAGAAATAAAGAATAAAGAACAGTTACTTATAAAAAACCCAACAGATGAAAGAATACGAGGAGCAATAAAACTTCTGAAAGATCAATTTCAAATGCTTATGGCGGAACAAACAGCAACAAATTTACAATTTGCGAAACATAACACATTTTGTAACGCTAATAAACCGGGCAGATGGTTGGCTTATACACTAAGGAAGAAGCAGAGTACACGGATTATTGATAGTATTGATACTGGAGGGAAGGAAATTTCTCAACAAAAATTAATTAAAGAAGTTTTTGTAGATTATTATACTAAATTATATGCCAAAGATGATACACAGAATGGATTTATAGAGAAATATCTAGAAAATAAAAGAGTCACAAAAATTACTAATCAACAAAAGGAGAGAATGAATCATCTTATAACAGCTGAGGAGATTATTGCCGCAATTAAACAATTGAAAACAGCTAAAGCTCCTGGGACGGATGGTTTAACTGCGGTGTATTATAAAACTTTACAAGCAGAAATGATTGAACATCTTAAAGATCTATTTTGTAGTATACAACAAGGGGGTAAAATACCCCCATCATGGAAAACAGCTTATATTTCATTGATACCGAAAGAGCAAACAGGTCCTAAAAAACCTGAGAATTTTAAACCAATATCACTTCTGAATAATGACTATAAAATATTTGCAAAAGTATTAGCCAACAGGTTGATGCCAGTTATACAAGAGGTGATTCATTGTGATCAAGCGGGATTTATAGAAGGCAGATACATGAAGGATAATGTAAGGCAAGTTATGGATTTATTGGAATATCTCGAGAAGAACAAACAGATCCCTGCAGTACTGGTTTTCTTGGATGCGGAGAAGGCCTTTGATAGAGTGGATTGGAACTTTCTATTAAAGACTTTAAAAAAGATGGACTTTGGGGATCAATTTATACAAGCAGTTTCAGCAATTTATCAAGAACAAAAGGCACAGATTATTATTAATGGAAGTTTGACAACAGACTTTAATATTGAAAAAGGAACAAGACAAGGTTGTCCGTTATCCCCATTGTTATTTATTTTAACATTAGAAGTCTTGTTGAATACAATACGGGACTCGAGCACCTTGAAAGGAATAGTGATAAGGCAAGAGGAATATAGAATAAGGGCATTTGCAGATGATCTGGTTGTTACCCTAACACAGCCGATGGAATCAATAATCCAGATGAAAGACATTATAGAACAATATGGTACAGTATCAGGATTTAGATTGAACCAGAAAAAAACTAAGATGATAGTTAAAAATATGACACAAGATCGAAAACAGGAACTTGAAAGCAAGGCAGGTTTTGAGATAGTACCAAAGGTTAAAGATCTAGGAGTTCAGGTTGCAGAATCAAATACAAAATTGTTTCAAAATAATTATGAGGTGTTGTGGCGAGACGTACAGAAAGATATGGAGACTTGGAAAAAACTGCAGCTGTCTCTACTTGGAAGAATAGCAGCAGTTAAGATGAACATTTTGCCAAGATTTCTTTTTTTGTTTCAAATGATTCCGGTGCTTAAAAGTGATAAACAACTGAGAGAATGGCAAAGAGGACTGAATAAGTTTGTCTGGAATGAGAAAAAGCCAAGTGTTAAACTGAAAATTATGCAAGATGTTCCAGAAAGGGGAGGCTTTAAACTTCCAAACCTACAATTATATTATGAAGCAGCAGCTTTGACGCAAGCAAGTGATTGGTTTGGAAGGAAAAAGACTGGAATATTGAATATAGAAAGCTTTGATCTTGAATTTGGTTGGCACGCTTACTTATTTTATGAGAACAAAGTGGATAAAGTATTCAAAAGCCACATACTTAGAGACTCTTTGATGAGAGTTTGGAAGAAGCACGGACTCAAATGGGATTACAAAATACCGTTATGGCTGGATCTTGGTCATATCATGTGGAATACAAATATAATGTCACTTGGGGGGGGTGTTTATATAAAGAAGTTCTTTTTGCAGATGCGGGCAGATGGCAACTGAAGACTTTAGAAACGCTGTTGGAAGAAAGGATTAATTTAACTTGGTTACAATATAATCAACTTCAATTGAGATGGAAAGAGGACCAAAAAACTGGTATAATGATGTATGAGGAAGAATTGGTTAGACATATAAAAGAGAAAGGTCCAATGCATATTAAAAGGGTTTATAATGTTTTGTTAGAAAGGGATTCAGAAACTGAATTGGTTAAAGATTGCATGATAAAGTGGGCACAAAATTTTGCAGAACCAGTGATGTTGGAAACATGGGAAAAAATTTGGGTTCAGAATGTTAAATTTACACAGTTGCAGAACTTGACGGAAAATTTTTACAAAATGTTTTATAGATGGCATTTAGATCCTAAGAAATTGTCGTGCATGTACCCTAATGTTCAACCAAAATGTTGGAGATGTGATTGCCTAGATGCCACATATTATCATGTGTGGTGGACTTGTAAGAAAGTGAAGGCTTTTTGGATAAAAATCTGGTGGGTTATGCAGAATGCTTTGAAGAAAAAAATTCAGTTTTCTCCACAATTATTTTTATTAGGTATAGCTAAGGGTTTTACATTGGGTGAAATAAAGTTGATATTGTATACGATAACTGCAGCAAGATTACTGATAGGTCAATATTGGAAAAATGAAGCTATGCCTACTATTGAAGAATGGACTTTGAAGATGGCCAGTTTTGCAGAGATGGCGAAGATCTCAGCATATTTAAAAGATCGCTCACAAGAGACTTATGTATGGGAGTGGAAAAAGTGGATAGATTATGTGCAGAATAAATATCAAACTAAGAAATATCAGATAGCTTTCAACTGAAAGTATTATATAGGGATAGAATAATAATAGAACTTTGTGAAGATGTGAAAAATATACAGGGGGTGGACTGGTTCAAGTTTTATAAAAAGGGTTTTTTGATTTGGATTACATTTTGAGGAAGTCTGGGGGGGAGGGGAGGGTTAGGGGGGTTAGGGAGGGTTAGGGAGGTCTGGGAGGGTTGGGGGGGGAAATTGGGGAGAAAATGTAATTGTAAAACTTTTTCAATAAAAAAAAAAAGAAGAAGAAAACCAGAGACTTGTGTCTGTGCTGTGACTACCGGAAACTGAACGCCTTTACGGTGCTGAACCAGTACCCTCTGCCCTTGATCCCTGAACTTTTAGAGAGACTCCGGGGGGCTACCATGTTTACCAAGCTGGACCTGCGCGGCGCCTACAATCTGGTTCGGGTCCGAGAAGGGGATGAGTGGAAGACAGCGTTCGGCACCAGGTATGGCCACTTTGAATATATGGTCATGCCATTTGGACTAACCAACGCTCCAGCTGTCTTCCAGCATTTTATGAATGATATTTTCTGGGATCTTTTGGACCAGTTCATGGTGGTGTACCTCGACGACATCCTGATTTTCTCCAAATCCCGGAAAAGCCATCTTCAACATCTCCATCTGGTTTTGCAACGGCTCCGTGACCACCAGTTGTATGCAAAGCTGGAGAAGTGCCAGTTCTTCCAGTCGACCATCGACTTCTTGGGCCATCGCATTTCTCCCGAGGGCATCACGATGGATTGGAGCAAGGTCGAGGCGTTGAGAAGTTGGCAACCTCCCCGTTGGGTGAAAGAAGTTCAGCGACTCCTAGGGTTCGCCAACTATTACCGGACCTTCATCCCCAGCTTCGCCACTCTGACCGCTCCCCTCACCCGACTCCTGCAAAAGAAAGTCCCGTTCCTGTGGGGCGACCCCGAGCAGCAGGTGTTCCTGGCCTTAAAGCAGGCCTTCATGTCCGAGCCGATCCTCAAGCATCCTGACCCGCAGCGTCCATTTGTGGTCGAGACGGACGCATCGGATATCGCAGTTTGCGTGGTGTTATTCCAGGCTCACGTGAATGGCGGAACTCTTTTCCCGTGCGCTTACTACTCCCGGAAGTTGAATCCTTCTGAGTGCAACTATACCACCTTGGAAAAAGAGCTCCTGGGCATTAAGACCGCGTTTGAGACCTGGAGACACCACCTTGAGGGGGTCCGACATCAGGTGGAAGTCCAGACAGACCACAAGAATCTGGAGTTTCTGCAGACCGCGTGGAAGCTCAATCAACACCAGATCCGGTGGTCCTTCTTCTTTACCCGTTTTAATTTTAAAGTCACCTACATCCCGAGTGGGCGCAATCAACGGGCAGATGCGCTCTCCAGGAAGCCTGACTACGCCCAAGCCAAGGACCCGCTTCTGCTTCGGACAATTCTTCCCGTCGAGTCGTTCACTGCCGTCCAGGAACCTGTGGACCTACGGGGTCAGATCCGGGAGGCGCAGTGGTAGGACGCCTTCGTCGACCTTCGGAAGCAGGAGGTAGGGCCCGACTCTCCCTGGATGTTTACCGACAACCTCTTGAGGTACCAGGAGAGGCTTTATGTTCCATCGGGGCTGCTTAGGGGTCTCATTTTGTCCCAGTGCCACGACAACCCTGCAGCGGGGCATTTCGGTTTGTTCAAGACCCTGAATCTGGTGTCGCGGACTTTCTGGTGGCCTTTTTTCCATCATGATGTGCAGTCCTATGTGACCTCTTGCGTTCGTTGTCAACAGGCCAAGTTGGCCACGGGCGCTCCCCCAGGACTACTTCAGCCCTTGCTGACACCCGAGAGACCTTGGGGTGTCATCTTGATGGACTTTCTCACGGACTTGCCCCCATCCTCAGGTTTCACGACGGTGTTTGTGGTGGTGGACATGTTAACGTAGATGGCGCACTTCATACCCTTCACGCCACCGCTCGCATGTTCATCCAGCATGTCTTCCGGCTCCATGGACTACCGGATCGGGTCATGTTGGACAGAGGGACCCAGTCCACCGCCCAGTTCTGAAAAGGGGTGATGTCGGCCCTGGACGTTAAGAACTGCTTATCGTCGGCTCATCACCCCGAAACTGACAGCGGGACTGAAAAGGTCATTGGGATCTTGGAGCAATACCTGTGCTGCTTTGTCAATCAACAACAGGACAATTGGACAGAGTACCAAGCAGTCACAGAATTTGCGTTCAATAATTCCCAGCACACCTCCACCCAGACCACCCCTTTCCTAGCCAACCTGGGCTATCACCCGTGCTTCTTCCCACTCATGCCCCTGGACTCCCTGGTTTCAGCAGCGGATGACTTCTTGGTGGAGCTCCAGGCTATGCATCAGTTGGTGAAGCGGTACCTCAACAAGGCTAAGGACGATTACAAAAGGGTCGCAGACCGCTCTCAGCGAACCACACCCCTGTTGGCTGTTGGGGATTGCGTGTGGTTGTCAACGAAGCATCTCCCCTCAGACCGGCCAGTGAGAAAACTGGACCATTGGTTCATTGGACCTTTCCCGGTAGAGGCAGTCATCAATCCTGTGACCTACCACCTGACCCTGCCTCGGTCTTTGAGAATCCACCCGGTGTTTCACCGATCCCTCCTGGTTCCTGAATGGCCTACTTGTCTGCCCCCTCAACTGGACCGTCCTCCACCCACGCCCCGTGACAGGGAGGGATCGCCGGAGTACGAGGTGGCGAGTATTCAAGACTCTCGGTGGTTGAAGTGTTGGTTTCAATACCTCATCGAGTGGAAGGGGTATGGGCCGGAGGATTTCACATGGGAGGATGCGGCCTCTGTTCATGCTCTGGACCTGGTTTGCGCCTTCCACGAGCAGTTCCCATCCTGACTGCATCCAGATTGACAGACTCGGGGGAAGGGCCCTGCGGTGAGGGATAGTGTTGTGGCCCGCCAGCAGCCTGCATGGATCGTGGCTGTTCCCGATGACGAGGAGGCTGGTGTGGTGTCATGCCAGCAGCCTGTGCAGCTGGCGCTCGCGTCGGACAGTGAGGAACCTGAAGAGGATGTGGTGCCAGAGGCAGAGACTCAGCCAGGGCCTTCAGAACCTCTAGAGGCTCCTTCAAGTGGAGAGAGCGAAGTGGAAGAGCCTCTTCTCAATGCTTGAGCATGCAGGGCTGCCAAAAGGCAGGAGTGGCTACTCAGGAGGAGGAGGTCTCCTCGAGAGTAAGGCTTGAGGATAATTGGCCACTCCCTTAGCCTATTTAAGTCACACGCGGTTAGTAAGTTTCTTGCTGGAAACAACTTGTAATTGTCATCAGAGCATTTTTGGAAAAGTCTTATTGTATTTTGTTTTCTGGGCTGGTTGCCAACCTTTGCCAGTCTTTGGTTTATTCTTGCTACTTAATAAATTTGATAAGGACCGTTGGTGTGTGTCAATATCCTCAGAAATCCGGAGCTGGGGCAGAACAATAACTGTCCACGTCTTTCTTTATGCCGGGCCACCAGAATTTCCTCGGTGCTAAGTGTAAGGTCTTTAGGGGCCTGAAGTGGCCCACCGATTTGACGTCATGGCTCCTCTGGAGGATTAAGGTGCGTAGGGACTCTGGGACGTAGAGTTTCATCCCCTTCCATGCTAGGTCATCCCTTTTTGTCAAGATGTGTTGGTTGCCACAGAACCAGGGGTCTGCTAGCTGTTCGGTTTTAAGTTTCATGGTTAGATCGCTTGCGGGTTGGTCTTGCTGGTCGCAGGGTTGTTGTCTGGTGGTCACTTGGGCAGATGTTTGGGGGGGGATGATGGCGTCTACTACCTCCTCCCATTCACATTTGTACTGGGGCATGCAGGAGAGGGCATCAGCTAGGAAATTCCTCCCTTCTGGGATGTGTTTTAGCACAAAATTGAATCGGTTGAAGTAATGGGCCCAGCAGACTTGTTTGGGCGATAGTTTCCATGGGGTCCTAAGAACCTCCAGATTTTTGTGGTCAGTCCAGACTTCACATGGTTTCTCCCTCCCTTCCAGCAGGTGGCGCCAGGTTAGCAGTGCCCATTTTACCGCAAAAGCCTCTTTTTCCCATGCGTCCCAATGCCTCTCTGTGTCTGTGAGTTTGCGGGAAGTGTAGGCGCAGGGCTGTGGATATTTGGATACTTGGATATTTCTTTGGAGTAGCACTGCTCCCACTGCCACGTCTCTGGCGTCTGCTTGGATAACAAAGGGTTGTTTGGGGTCAGGATGCTTCAGCACCAGTTCCTTTGCAAAGAGTTCTTTTAGTGTTTCAAATGCCTTTTGGCAGGTTAGGTCCCACTGTAGGGGTTGTCCCAGGTGGGGCTTAGTTCCTGGGCCCCCTGTCTTTAGGAGGTCTGTCATGGGTTTGGTAATCTTCGCGAAGGAGGGGATGAATTGCCTGTAAAAGTTTGCGAATCCTAGGAAGCTTTGTAGCTGTCTGTGGGTGCGAGGGGGCTTCCAGCCTAGGACAGCTTGTACTTTGTTTGGGTCCATCTCTATGCCCTTATTTGACACTCGGTAGCCCAGGTAGTCTAGCTGTGTGTGGTGAAATTTGCATTTTGACAGCTTGACATACAGGTTTGCCGCCAGAAGTTTTTCCAGTACCTGGTGGACTAGGGGTATTTGGTCTTCCATGGTCTCAGTGTAGATGAGGATGTTGTTCAAGTAGACAAGGAACTTATTATAGAGGTGCTTGTGCAGCACCTCATTTATTAACTGCATAAACAATGCCGGGGGCCCCTGCAGTCTGAAAGGCATGACTTTGAATTGGAAGCTCCCTAGGGGGCAGTTGAATGCTGTTTTCCATTCATCTCCCTCCCTGATGCTGACTCAGTAGTATGCTTCTCTGAGGTCTAATTTAGTAAAGACTTTTCCCTTGGCTAGATGAGACAGCATGTCCTTCATGCGAGGAAGGGGGTATAGGTTGTATACACACACACACAGTTTAGTCCCCTAAAATCCATGCATAATCTCATGGTTCCATCTTTTTTTTTCTTTGAATAGGACTGGGGCTGGGACCCATGGCTTGGCTGGCTTGATGAACCCCCTTGTTAGTTTTTTGTCTATTTTGTATATTGCGCATTTCTTGCATTTCCTGGGGCGTCATGGTGTACAGTTTGGGTTTTGGTAGTTTTGCCCCGAGGATGATTTCGATGGTGCAGTCTGTCTCATAATGTGGGGGGGGGGGTGTAGGGCATCGCACTTGGCCTCGCTGAACACTTCCGCAAGGTCCTGATATTCTCCAGGGATCTGTTTGACCTCTGGGGTTTTCTCAGAGGTGGCTACCAATTGTTCTGGTGGGGCCTTTGGGGGGTTTTCCTGTGTGGGTGATGCTCCTGTTTGCTGGTGCAGAGGGGGTTGGGGCCCTCTTGCTATCCTCAGCCTCTGGTTTCCCCCTTGCCACCAGATGGTCGGGCCCCACTTGTCTAGCCAGGAGAGTCCCAGTATGACTGTGTCTGTCATTTTGGGGGCTATTACGAATCATATTGCTTCCCAGTGGTTCGCTAGCTCTAGCTTCACTGCTTCGGTCAGGTGGGTGGCGTAGGCTCCCCCCAATAGGGACCCATCAACCTGTTCGAATCTGATTGGGTGGACCAGTCTTTTCTCTCTTATCCCCAGTTTCAGGACCGTGGTTAGGTTAATCAAGCATCTAGTGCAGCCTGAGTCTATCAGGGCTTGAAAAGTACCCTGGGTTCCTGTTTTGGGGGCTGTGAGGCATATTGGGAAGATGAAGGGGTGGATCGGCTCACTCACCATTGGGTCGTTTTCACCTTTGTCCTCGCTGTCATAGGGATACAGTGAGTGGTTGTCTTTTGCTGGAGTTCCCACCCCTTCGGCTGAGTGGGGAGGGGCCTCTACAGCCTGGAGGGCTTTTCGGGTCGGTGGCATGCCTGGGGCCTCATTCCGATCGTGCCCTGGGTGGTGGCTCTGGCTTGGTTTTCGGGGCTGGGGTCGTGCATGCTGATGTCATGTGGCCTACCCCTCTGCATCTGTAGCATTTCAGCTGGCTTCGTGGAAGAGTTGGTTTTATTTTATTTATTTTATTGGATTTATATACCACCCTACTCCCGAAGGACTCAGGGCAGTGAACAGCCAAAAAGATAAAACACACAAACTACAAAATTTAAAAGACACTATAAAAACCCATTAGATAATTTGGCCCAAAACAAATTAAAACACCCCTAATATTTTAAAACAAATTTAAAATTTACAATTTAAAAGGGAAGTTAGGCCAGGCCAGCCTGCTGAAATAAAAAGGTCTTGAGGGCACGGCGGAAGGTGCGTAAATCCGGGATCATCCGTATCTCCGCGGGGAGCTCATTCCAGATGGCAGGTGTCCCCACAGAGAAGGCTCTCCCCCTGGGGGCCGCCAGACGACACTGTTTGGCCAACAGCACCCTGAGGAGCCCCTCTCTATGTGAGCGTACTGGCCGGTGAGAGGCTACTGGTGGCAGAAGGTGGTCCCATAAGTAACCAGGTCCTAAGCCATGGAGCGCTCTAAAGGTGGTAACCAAAACCTTGAAGCACACCCGGAAGACCACCGGGAGCCAGTGCAGCTCGTGCAGGAGAGGTGTTACATGGGATCGCCACGTCGCTTCCATAACCACCCGCATGGCTGCACTCTGAACCAGTTGGAGCCTCCGGGTGCTCCTCAAGGGGAGCCCCATGTAGAGAGCATTACAGTAGTCCAGGCGGGAAGTGATGAGGGCATGAGTGACCATGCGTAAGGAGTCCCTATCCAGAAAGGGACGCAACTGGCGAATCAGACGGACCTGATAAAAAGTCCTCCCAGCCACAGCTGTCAAATGCTCTTCTAAAGACATCCGTGAACCCAGGAGGACACCCAAGTTGCGAGCCCTCTCTGTGGGGGCCAATGACTCGCCCCCAATAGTCAGTGATGGCATCAACTGACTATATCGGGACGCCGGAAACCACAGCCACTCAGTCTTGGATGGGTTGAGCCTGAGTCTGTTTCTCCCCATCCAGATCCGCACGGCCTCCAGACACCGGGACATCACTTCAAGGGCATCATTGGGGTGGTCCGGGGTGGAGACGTACAGCTGAGTATCATCAGCGTACTGATGGTACTTCACCCCGAAACCACAGATGATCTCACCCAGTGGCTTCACATAAATGTTGAATAGAAGGGGCGAGAGGACCGACCCTTGTGGCACCCCACATATAAGGCGCCTCAGGGTCGACCTCTGCCCCCCTGCCAACACAGACTGCGACCGGTCGGAGAGAAAGGAGGAGAACCACCGCAACACGGTGCCCCCCACCCCCAACTCTTCCAACCGGTGCAGCATGATACCATGGTCGATGGTATCAAAAGCCGCTGAGAGGTCTAATAGGACCAGGACAGAGGAACAACCCCTGTCCCGAGCCCTCCAGAGATCATCAACCAATGCGACCAATGCCATTTCCATGCTGTACCCAGGCCTGAAGCCCGACTGGAATGGATCCAGATAAACCGTTTCATCCAGGGGAAGCTGTCGCTCCACCACACTCTCAACAACCTTCGCCATAAAGTGAAGGTTGGAGACTGGATGATAATTTGCTAACACTGCCGGGTCCAGGGAAGGTTTCTTGAGGAGAGGCCTCAGCACCGCCTCTTTCAAGGTGGCGGGAAAGTCACCCTCACTCAATGAAGCATTTATAATCCCCTAGAGCCAGCCTCGTGTCATCTCCCGAGAGGCCAGCACCAACCAGGAAGGACACGGGTCCAATAAACATGTGGCTGCGCTCAGTCTACCCAGAATCTTGTCCATGTCTTCGGGAGTCACAGGATCAAACTCATCCCAGATAACATTCTCAAGACCTGCCTCCATCATCTCTCCTGAATCTACCCAGTCAGAGTCCAAGTCTTCCCGAATCTGAGTGATTTTGTCATACAGATACTGCACAAAATCCTCGGCCCTGCCCTCCAAGGGGTCCTCCCGTGCTCCCTGGTGGAGTAGGGAGTGGGTCACTCTAAACAGGGCAGCCGGGGTGATTATCTGATGACGCAATAAGAGTGGCAAAATAGTTACATTTTGCCGCTTTTATCTCCACTAGGTAAGTCTTAATATGAGATCTTACCAGTGTTTGGTCGGATTCAGAAAGGCTGGCCCTCCAACTGCTCTCCAGGCATCTTTTCTGGTGCTTCATCTCCCTCAGCTCCTCGGTGAACCTAGGAGCCAGGTGAGACCGGCGCCGGGTCAGAAGCCACAAAGGCACGACCCGATCCAAAGCTCCAGAAGCTGCCCTATCCCAGGCGGCCACTAGGTCTTCAGTCGAGGCATGAGCCAGAGCCTCAGGGAATGGCCCAAGCTCCATCTGGAACCTATCAAGTTCCATCAGGCACCTGGGGCGGTACCATCTCATCGATTCCGCCTCCCTGCGGCGGGGTGTGGCGGTTCGAAGTTCAAAGCGAAGGAGGGAGTGATCTGACCATGACAAGGGTTCAGTCGCTATATCCCCTATCTCAAGATCACTCAACCACTGACCAGAGACAAAAACCAAGTCCAGCGTGTTTCCCCCCATGTGAGTAGGGCCATGAACTAACTGGGTCAGGTCCATAGCCGTCATGGAAGCCATGACCTCCCGAGCCGCCTCAGATGTCTCACCGACGGATGGCAAGTTAAAATCCCCCATGACCATAAGCCTGGGGGTATCAACCGCCACCCTGGCTATAACGTTGAGCAGCTCGGGCAGGGCTGCCGCCACATAGTAGGGAGCCAGGTACGTGATCAGCATGCCCATCTGTACCCCATGACCCCACTTCACAAGGAGGGACTCACATCCGGCAGTCTGAGGCACAGTTACCTCCCTCGGCCCAAGACCTTCTTTAATGACAACCGCCACCCCCCGCCCCTCCCCTGTGACCTTGGCTGATGAAATGCGTGAAAACCAGGTGGTTTGGGGGCAAGCTGTGGTGCTGTGGCCTCCAATCGGCCGGATGGTCTTCAGTCTGGTTGTCCTCTCTCCTTGGTGTCCGGTTGCTTTCTCATGTCGTTGGCACGCAATCCACCGTCAACTTTTATGGCTACTCGGAACCACTCAGAGAGTCAGTTTGGGATGTCCTGATAGGCCGTTACTTGGGCAATTTGCTTATCCTGGCTTATTCTGAAAAAGTGAACTAATAGCAGCCAGGCCATCCACACCCCAAAAACTGCCTCGTGGCCACATCACTGGCACGTCACTTGGCCTCCTGCTCCATTGTGGCAACAAGCAAGCAGAAGAAATGGGCCGGAAGCCAGGTGGGGTCATGCTGGATGGGGCTATTGGTGCCACCATGAGGCAGGTGTCAGGGTGTGGGTGGCTTGGCTGTGGGGTTCCTGAGGTATGCCAGTGTGGGGTACGTGGGGCAGCTCCACCCCCTGCCTTGCGGCAGTGGCACTGGTGCGCCGCGCAGCCTCATGCCCCACCATGAGCAAGCAGAAGAAGTGGTCCTCCCATAGATGGAAAAAAATAAGACATCCCCAAAAAATAAGCCCTAGTTGTCAGCCCCTGGGTTGCCAGCAGCACCAGGGCTGCCATTCGGGTAGGGAAGGAGAGCCGCCAGCTGGGACGTACATCCACACCTGCCAAAGACCATGCCCACTGAATGCACACTGAACTCTCGCAAGCCGCACAACTGAGCCGAGCAGAGAGTGTACACACTGCGGGGCCCCTGCCAAGCTGCGGGGAGGGCAGGCACATCCCTAAAAAGCCTGCTGCATCTACAGAGCCCTCAGAAGGCCAGCTGGGTCGCAGGCTTCGTAAACAGCTGATGCATGGCAGAACAGATGGGCAGCAGAGTGCACGCAGGTGCAGGGAGCCTGGCATGCTGGAAACAAGCATTGTGTGCTGGATGGAAAGATCTACAGCTGGAAAGGCATCAGGCAAAGTGGCAGCGCATGAGGGGTGAGAATTATATGGGGCGGGGCCCAAGGGGTGGAACTGTGTGGGTGGGGTTGAGTGCATTTAAGGGGTGGAGGGTTTCCTTATTCTTTGTCACTCTGTGCTGGGTTTCCAGATTGCCAGATAAAAAGTACCCAATTAACTTTATTGTCTGCATTTCTTGTCTGCTAAACGCTGGAACGTGACAGTAAGCCAGTGCTCCTTACTTTTCTATTCAACCCTAACCAGCACCTCACCCTCTGGGGTTGCAAGGAGGGATGGGAGCTGCAGAGGATGGCAGAGGGAACAGACGCCTGGATGGAGGCGGCAGTGCTGGAGGAGCCATCCACCCTGGAAGCCTTGTCAGCACCACAAGACAACCCTGCCCTGGATGTGCATCCCAAAGAGCAGGCCGGCTCAAGCCAACCCACAGCTGGCCAGGAGCCATCTGCGTCTATGAGAGATGCAGGTCAGAAGGCAGCTCCTGCAGGGGAGTGGTGGAAGAGTTCGTCGGTGGCTGCAGGTTCTGGGGTTCCATTGCCCACACTGACCCCATCTGGCAGCCATTTAACATGATGGCGGGGGATGCTCCTGATGGAGGGGGACGACGAAGGGGAATGGAGCTACTCTACTGCACTGGGCAGCCAAACGGTGGACTGGCTGAGAGAGAGGTTTGGCGAGGCCAGTTTCTGAGATGGTGGGTCCTGGTACAGTGGGGACTGGGAGGCTGATGCCCGGCTATCAACCCAACAACCGACGGCTCCACCTGCCCGCTTCCACTTGGCCAGCCCAAAGTTGTGACTGGAGGCAGCTCAAGAACGCACTAGAGAGGCCGTGAGGGGACAGCCACTGGAGCCTGCCTCCACCGCCGGACACCCAAGTTACTACCTAGGGGAACCACCAAAGGAGGGAAGTGGTCATCAGTGGTTGCCTCCCAGTGTTGCTAGCTCACTGCTGGTGCATGGTTGGCCAGCTGGGGTTGGGCATGGGCAAGGGGCCCTGCCACCGTGGGAACCCCCCCCCCAGCGCTGCAAGTGACGTTCGATGGCAGTCCGGACAAGGTGGCTCACTTCTTGGGCCAGGTGATAGACAACCTGGATCGATACATTTATTTATTTATTTGATTTTTATACCGCCCTTCTCCAGCAGGACTCAGGGCGGTGAACAGCCAAGGTAAAAACATAGCATACAAAATTTAAAACAATTTAAAAAGATATTAAATAGTTTCGGCCCACAATTTAAAAACACCCCTATAAAATCAATTACGAATTAAAACTGAAAGATGGGATCAAGCCAGCCCAGATAGATGAAATAAGTGAGTTTTAAGGGCCTGACGAAAATTCCGGAGATCCGGGATCGTACATATCTCTGGGGGTAGGTCGTTCCAAAGGGCGGGTGCTGCCACAGAGAAGGCTCTCCCCCTGGGGGTCACCAGCCGACATTGTCTGGCCGACGGCACCCTGAGGAGGCCCTCTCTGTGCGAGCATACTGGCCAGTGTGAGGCTATTGGCGGCAGAAGGCGGTCTCATAGATACTCAGGGCCTAAGCCATGGAGCGCTTTAAAGGTAGTCACCAACACCTTGAAGCACACCTGGAAGACCACCGGAAGCCAGTGCAGCTTGCGCAGAAGGGGTGTCACATGGGAGCGCCCTGTCGCTCCCAAAATCCCCCGCGTGGCCGCATTCTGGACCAGTTGGAGCCTCCGGGTGCACCACAAGAGGAGCCCCATGTAGAGAGCATTGCAGTAGTCCAGGCGGGAAGTGATTAGTGCTTGAGTGACCGTGCGTAAGGAGTCCCGATCCAGAAAGGGACGCAACTGGCGTATCAGGCGAACCTGATAAAAAGCCCCCCTGGCCACGGCCGTCATATGCTCTTCTAAAGACAGCCATGCATCCAGGAGGACGCCGAAGTTGTAAGCCCTGTCCGTGGGGGCCAATGTCTCTCCCCCAATAGCCAGCGATGGCACCAGCTGGCTATATCGGGACGCCGGAAGCCACAGCCACTCGGTCTTGGAAGGGTTGAGTCGGAGCCTGTTTCTCCCCATCCAGGCCTGCACGGCCTCCAGGCACCGGGACATCACTTCAAGGGCATCATTGGGGTGGCCTGGGGTGGAGATGTACAGCTGAGTGTCATCAGCGTACTGATGGAACTCCACCCCAAAGCCACGGATGATCTCACCCAGCGGCTTCACATAAATGTTGAACTGAAGGGGCGAGAGGACCGACCCCTGCGGCACCCCACAAACAAGGCGCCTCAGGGGTTGACCGCTGCCCCCCTGCCAGCACAGATTGCAACCGGTCAGAGAGATAGGAGAACCACCGCAAAACGGTGCCCCCCACCCCCAACCCCTCTAACCGGCGCAAAATGATACCATGGTCAATGGTATCAAAAGCTGCTGAGAGATCTAACAGGACCAGGATAGAGGAGCAACCCCTATCCCGAGCCCTCCAGAGATCATCCACCAAAGCGACCAATGCCGTTTCCATGCTGTGCCCAGGCCTGAAGCCGGACTGGAGCGGATCTAGATAGACAGCTTCATCCAGGTACTGCAGAAGCTGCAGCGCCACCACACTCTCAACAACTTCACGACAAAACGAAAGTTGGAGACTGGACGATAGTTAGCCAAAACAGCCAGATCCAGAGAGGGCTTCTTGAGGAGGGGCCTCACCACCGCTTCTTTCAAGGCGGCCGGCAAGACACCCTCACTCAAAGAAGCGTTAATAATCCTCTGGAGCCAGCCTCGTGTAACCTCCCGGGAAGCCAGCACCAACCAGGAGGGACACGGGTCCAATAAATATGTAGTCGCGTTCAGCCATCCCAGAATCCTGTTGTCGGATCTTGTCGGCCCAACCGGAATGCGTAGATACCCCTGTAGCTGGAGGTTCTACCTCAGGTATGGCAGGGAATTCTCTTCCATAGATGATTTGGAAAGGAGAAAATCCCGTGCTACGGTGACTGATATTGTTGTACGCGACTTCAGCGAACGGGAGTAAGGCAGACCAATCAGTTTGCTGATACGAAACGTAGCAACGTAGATATCGTTCCACAGCGGCATTAGCTCGTTCGACTGCTCCATTTGTACTGGGATGGAAGGCAGAACTTAATCCTTGAGTAGACCCTATCCTATGAACGAAAGACCACCAAAACTGGGCGGTGAACTGGACACCCCGATCTGATATAATACGTTTCGGGACCCCGTGAAGGCGGTAGATATGTTGTATAAACATGTCTGTCAATCGTCGGGCAGATGGTAAACCGCGACAGGGTATAAAATGTGCCTGCTTTGAAAATAGGTTTACTACTGTCCAAATAACGGTATGTCCATTGCTGGGCGGAAGGTCCACTATAAAATCCATCGCCACCTCCTCCCACGGACGACTAGGATCAGCCACCGATTGTAATCGACCGAGTGGTTTCCCTGACCATGGTTTCGCTGCCGCGCATGTTGGGCACGTTTTTACGTAACGTTCAATTTCACCACGCATTCGTGGCCACCAAAATTGACATCTAATCAGGTGAAGTGTTTTAAGGAAACCATAGTGACCTGCTGGTTTGGCATCATGGCACCGTCTTAAAACTGTAGCTCGAAGCGGTTCTGGAATGTATAAACGATCCCCATTCCACCCTAATCCATCTCGTAGGATTACTGACGTTTGGTTTTGATTTACCCATGTATCCTGGCTGACAGCTATCCGAAGATTCGTTAAGAAAGACGCTTCTTTCCGTAACACTGCCGCAACTGCATGCCCACTCTCAATAGGTGGTATAAGAGATTCCACTACTTCCTCGCGCTTACTGTTATATTGTGGCATACGAGAAAGTGCATCGGCGAGGAAGTTCTTTCCTGCTGGCACATATTTGAGTCTGAAATTGAATCTTCGAAAATATTGTGCCCAGCATAGTTGCTTTGGGGACAGACGTCTAGGCGTTTGTAATGCCTCTAAATTTTTATGGTCTGTCCATACCTCAAACGGGATAGTAGCCCCTTCCAGGATGTGACGCCACGTCAGTAGAGCCCAACGGACAGCGAAGGCCTCCTTTTCCCAGATCGCCCACCCTCGCTCTGTGGTGTTTAATTTGCGTGAGGTATAAGCACAAGGGCGTATCCTATCCTGTTCATCTTTTTGCAGCAACACAGCTCCCACAGCAACGTCACTAGCATCGGCTTGAACGATGAATTCACGAGACAGATCAGGGTGTTTAAGTACCGGTTCTCTGGTGAAAAGATATTTCAACTGTTCAAACGCACTTTGACATTGAGCTGTCCATTGCAATAACTGGTTTGGTCTTGGTTTTATCACAGGGGATTTAGTGCGTAACAGGTCTGTTAACGGCAGTGCTATAGCGGCAAATGCGGGGATGAATTGGCGATAGAAATCCGCGAAACCAAGGAAACTTTGGAGTTGTTTCCTGGTTTTCGGTGCTTGCCACTCAACTATAGCTTGTACTTTATGTGGATCCATTTCTATCCCATCGCTTGAGATCCTGTACCCGAGGTAATCTATTTTTGACTTATGGAACTCACATTTCGAAAGTTTTATAAACAGTTTAGCAGCTAACAACTTCTCCAAAACCTGACGGACTAACACAACGTGTTCTTCCAATGTGCGCGTATATATTAGAATGTTGTCTAAATAAACAAGAACTCCTCTATACAAATGTTCATGCAAAACTTCGTTGATAAGCTGCATGAACACCGCTGGAGCGCCTTGAAGTCTAAACGGCATAACTCTATATTGGTAGCTACCAAGAGGGCAGTTGAAAGTGGTCTTCCATTCATCGCCCTGTTTGATACGTACCCGGTAGTATGCTTCCCGTAAATCGAGTTTTGTAAATACCCGTCCTGTAGATAGCGCAGCTAACAAATCCTTCATAAGGGGAAGGGGGTATAGATGTTCTATACACACTCCATTCAAATCTCGGAAGTCAACACATAACCGAACCCCACCGTCCTTCTTCTCCCTGAAGAAGACTGGGGCAGCCATCTTAGATCTACTAGGGACGATGAAACCTCTAGCTAATTTTTTGTCGATATATTGTCGTAACTCGGACAATTCTTGTTGGGTCATGGAATACATTCGAGGTTTCGGTAACTTAGCCCCAGGCACCAACTCGATAGCGCAATCCGTAGTCCGATGGGGGGGTAGTACTTCGCATTCCTCTTCACTAAACATGGCTGAAAGGTCTTGGTAAACAATAGGAAAGTCCGGTGTAAGCAACACCTCTGTGGAGGCACAGCTATTGTCCTGTCCCTCACTCGACTGTCCCACTGAAGAAGCAGGGGACGGGACAGCAGGTCCCAAAGGGATTCTAAGCTTACGATAACCTCCCTCCCACCAGATGTGAGGCTGCCATTTATCTAACCATGTGAGACCCAGAATAACTGGCTCTATCATTTTTTCAACCACAGTAAACTGGATGGACTCTTGATGTTCACCTATCGCCAACAACATTTGTTCAGTTACGTGGTTAGCAGGCGCCCCCCCAATAACGACCCGTCCATCTGTTCGAACTTCACAGGAACTTTTAGCTTTTTTATCTGTAGGCCCAGAGCATCCACCACACTTCTCCGCACCAGACAACGGGTACATCCAGTGTCTATTAAAGCACCATATTGAAAACCCGTTGTGCTTCGGGGATTCCTCAGCACCACAGGTATGACAAAAGGGAACACAGTTTTGCTCACCATAGGGTCCTCTCGCTCGTCGTCATCACTGTCCCCCGACACCACCAGGAATCTCCCCGCCACAGTGGTTGGTGTAATATCACGAGCTTGATGGTCTACGACGGACTTTGGTCCCTGAAGTGCTTGGGTACGTTCTTGTGGTTGCCGTGGTTGGCCTCTGGTCGCTACCCCCGTAGCCGGCTTTTGGGCCTGTACTCGTAACGGAGGTACAGGGCATTCAGCCTCTCTGTGTCCTATCTGATTGCAGCGAAAACAACGAAATGCCGGTCGCTGAGACCTTTCAGGTGGGACGCTGCTGGGCAGAGGTACTTGAACCCGCGTGGTTGGCGGCTTTTCTGAGGCCCTCTCCGTAGGAACCCGTCTCTGTCCCACATTAACTTCCGACCGAGGCCTAAACTCCTGGAGTGTAATGTCCAGTTCAATAGCGGCTTTAAACCAAACAGCCAGGCGTGGAGCCAGGCCTCGGTACGCACAGGCTTGACGTAACTCACGATCCAGCCCAATCGGATTTTCCTGGACTAGCATCCGTTCGGGCCAGTCCCTTAAGCGACTAGCAATTTTCCGGAAATCACGTACATAGTCCTTTGCAGGAACACCCCGCTGTTTGAGGGCTACAAGATCTCCTTCCGCGATTTGTACACTGGAGTCATCCTCAAAAGCAGACCGGAGAGCTTCCAGGAACCTACCCACGTCCACCAGTTCTCTAGCATGGTTGCGATGTAATCCCGCCACCCAGTCTGCTGCATCGCCAGTTAACACAGCCGTAATGGCTACCACCATGGCCCATTGTGATGGATACCAGCGACCATACTGGTCTAGATGACTAACCACCTGGCTTAAGAACAACGCCACACGGTCTGGGCTCCCGTCAAAGGTGGCTTGCAGTGCAGGAGGGCCCCAGATTGGAGGTGGTGCCCACATCCCAGGAATCGGGATCCATGCTGGGGGTGGTACAGGCGGTCTGTTCTCCCCATCTCTCCTCAGGTCTCCAACGGGCCTCCGTTCCCCCACAGGACATTGTGCCCACCTTCCAGCTCCTACCTCTCTTCTGGTCGATGGTTGTTCGGAGCCCCTGGTGCTATCCTCCCTCTTAGGCAGGTGGTAGTCCCGGTCTTCGATTTGGCCCTTTCCTTTTCCTGTTTCCTGTTCCCTTCGGAATTTGGGGCTAGCGATGCGAAACCGAGTCTCTGGCCTGGAAAGGCCCTCCTCCTGCCAAGACGTGCCTTGTAACGGCTCCGCCCCAGTGGCCCAGGGTTGCCAAGACGGGGCGTCCCGGAAACTCCCTTCTCCAAACCGATCTCTTATGGCATCCATAGCACTGGGTTCAGGCCCTGTAGTATCATAGCCCCAATCTGCCTCTTCGCCGTCTGTCCAACGTCTTTCCCGCCAACCTCTAAATGACGGACCCAATGGGGGGGTAGATGGCCATTGGGGCACGGTATGAGTAGAGCTAGGCCACCAGCCCCCACCGGAAACCTGTCCCGAAGGGTCTAGCCCTTGACTCTGCGCACCAGCCGTCTCCACACAGTCCTCCTCACGTGGTTGGTGCAGCTTGGGTCTGACCACCGGTTGGTGAGGGGTTGCAGTTTGTAGCTTCTCCTCTTCCACAACCCCCTCCTCCACGTCAGCCTCTAGAGGGACCTCCAACTCCGAATCACCTAGCGCCGTCCCTTCTGCCATCACTGACAGCCTTTCTCACCGGACTGCAGCTAGGGAACGTAGGCAGTTGAAATTGGTGGGTGGGGGAGCGCTAACTTTCTCTCGGCCAGTCCACCCAACTGCACTGGAAACAAGCCAACACCAGACTGGAATAAAGCAGTTGCAATCCTTTAATTAGGTTCAGCACAGCAAACACAGGCAGGAGAAAGGCACAAGCCGGAAACAAGGTTTAAAGTTAGCACTACACGCAATCGCTGTGTAGCGCCTTTTATATACACAGCAATAAATCAAGTGGCAATTAAACAGTTAACATCACCCCTCCTTCCTCTAGCAGGCCTGTAGGAGGAGCACAATAAATCAATTAGCAATCAGTCAACATCAGCCCTCCTTCCCCTAGCTGGCCTGTAGGAGGAGCGCGCCTCTGTTACATCACAAGGCAGCGTCATCTGCAAACTCCATGCCCCCCCATCTCCGATGAAAGAGTTTGCTTCGTTTTGTGCGCGAGTGGTAAAGACTTCTCAAACAGCTGATGACACACCCCCGGAGAGTTCAGCAGCTTGCCCCCTCCTGGTCGTCCTCCCCAGTGATGGCGAGACCCAACCGAGGCTCGACACCTGTCCACGTCCTCGGGAGCCACAGGATCAAACTCCTCCCAGATAACACTTTCAAGGCCTGCCTCAGTCATCTCGTCTGAACTAACCCAGTCGGCGGCCAAGTCTTCCCGAATCTGAGTTATTTTATCATCCAGATACTGTACAAAATCCTCAGCTCGGCCCTGCAAGGGGTCATCCCACGCTCCCAGATGGAGAAGGGAGCGGGTCACCCTAAACAGGGTGGCTGGGCGGTTATCTGATGACGCGATAAGAGCGGCAAAATAGCTAGATTTCGCTGCTTTTATCGCCACTAGGTAGGTCTTAATATGAGACCTTACCAGTGTCAAGTCAGATTCGGATCGGCTGGCCCTCCAACCGCTCTCTAGGCGTCTTTTCCGGCGCTTCATCTCCCTCAGCTCTTCGGAGAACCAAGGAGCTAAGTGAGTTCGGTGCCGGGTCAGAGGCCGCAAAGGCACGACACGATCCAAAGCCCCGGCGGCCGCACTGTCCCAGGCGGCCACCAGGTCTTCAGCCGAGTCATGAGCCAGAGTCTGAGGAAATGGCCCAAGCTCCATCTGGAACCTATCAGGATCCATCAGGCGCCTGGGGCGGAACCACCTAATCGGTTCCGCCTCCCTGTGGCAGGGTGTAGCGGTTAGAAAGTCAAGTCAAAGGAGCAAGTGGTCTGACCATGACAAGGGTTCAATGACTATATCCCCTGTATCAAGGCCACTTGACCACTGACCAGAGACAAAAACTAAGTCCAGAGTGTGCCCGCCCATGTGAGTAGGGTCATGAATTAACTGAGTCAGGTCAATGGCTGTCATGGAAGCCATGACCTCCTGAGCCACCTCAGACGTTTCACCGATGGATGGCAGGTTAAAATCCCCCATGACCAAAAGCCTGGGGGTATCGACCGCTCCCCCGGCTATGACGTTGAGCAGCTCGGGCAGGGCCATTGCCACGTGGCAGGGAGCCAGGTATGTGATCAACAGGCCCATCTGCACCCCACGACCCCACTTCACAAAAAGGGACTCACATCCGGCTATCTGCGGTACAGTGGTCTCCCTCGGATCAAGACCTTCCTTTATAATAACCGCCACCCCCCTGCCCCTACTCTGAGCTCTCAGCTGATGGAATGCATGGAAGCCTGGTGGGCACATATCCATGAGGGGAACCCCTCCCTCCTGGCCCAACCAGGTCTCCGTAATACCTGCCAGGTCCGCTCCCCCCTCCTGAATAAGATCGCAAATGAGGGGGGGTTTATTTACCACGGACCTGGAATTGCACAACAACAGCCGAAGGCTCGGGCCCTGAGAGTCTGTGCAACCTGGGGAACAAGAAGAGCTTTGGGGACCGGGGCGTGCCACTGCTCGAAGATAGCGAGTGCGCGCCCCCACCACATGATATGGCCCCCTGCTCCCACCATATCTGCCCCTCCCACTCAGCGTATTGATAGAAAAGCCCTCAGCAGAGTGAACTCTAATGCCCCCCTTACCCCCGGAATCCGCACCCCCCGTGGCAACACTGGCAGCCGGACCGGCCCCCTCCCCCTGTGGGTTATCCCCCAAACCCACACAACCCTCCCCCCCAGAACCCCTTAAAAGTCTATCTAAAAATTTCCCCCAAAAAACCCTCAATCCCCTTTTTGTGACATGCCACCTCTCGGGGTTCCAAAACCTGTCATAAAGGTAGGCCCTTGATAGAGTGGAGGGCCACACCTGCGAGAGGGGGGAATCTCGCAGAATAAGAAGCTCCGCCAGCGAATACATCTAATAATCGGGAGAAGCCCATGGCCATGGGGTCCATCAAGTTGGTCCAAGTTCTGGAAAGAGGGATACCCATTTCAGGTCCAAGTCAATAAACTCCACTGCCCTCTCACAGCAGTGGGTGGAGTCTTAAGCCATTTCAGGGCCAGATGTCAGCACCAGCCACCCTCTCACAAAAGCTAGGAAGGGCCAAGGAACAGCAGTCTTAGTCCGACTCCATACCAGACTTGAGATCCAGGGTATATCCCTCTACAGTTGGGAAGCATCGATGACAACCACCAATCCACAGGACCAAGGGCCAGGACAGACTTCGGTGACTGGACCTTAGGCGAATCAAGGAGGCCATATAAAAGTCCATGGGAGGCAGATATCACATTGTTCAGAGGCCACCTCCAGATGATAAATAGCCATACAAAGGCCAATAGACCGCACAAAGGCACAAAAGACCTGGCTAGAGATCTTTCATGGCCAATGAAACCAATAATGCCTCTAGCTCACCCCCCCTCCACATGGGGGGGAGCCCCTGGAATGACCAGGGGTGGGCCCTCTCCAGGTGGGTCATCCCCCCATGGCCGCACCAGGCAGTTCCAGTACAAACGCTGTGTCAGCACTTCAACCTGCATTTACTCTAGTGCTGACATAAGAAGGAGAAGAGGGGGCAGCTGGCAAGAGGACGCTTGACTTCTCACCTACTTATTTTCCCTGAAGATAATATCCCCTAGGAGATGAGATGGGAGGGGGGGGACATTCCTGGGAGCTGAAGTAGTAGATATGGGGAGAGTGATTTGGAAGAGGGCCAATGAGATGCAGAGAATTGGGGAATGGAAAGGGAAGGTTTGGGGTCAGGCAGTCAGAGTTGGCTATGCCACAATCGGGGACAGGTTGTCGTGCTTAATAAAATGAAAGATTTCTTCAAAGACTATTCGTTTGGAAATGCAATTTATTTTATTTGAGACGACATCGAAACCTGACAGGCTGGTAGCATAGTTGGTATAGTGGTCGAAAGTGCCCCTCGCTCTCCCAATGGAGGCCTCCTGCCTCTCTTCGCCCTCTCTGATGTCATCCCCCACAGCCGCTTGTCTTGGCATCGCAGCCAACGCCGACATCGACGTCGCCAGCCCCCCAAAATTGCCTCCATCCACCGTTGGGTCCCACAAGACTATCCTGCCGCCCTCATGGCTTCCCCTGGAGCCCCGACGAGGGACAGTACTGCCGACGCCATCGCTGCCGTTCCGCCAGCCCGGCAGCCGCCGAGAGACGCCAAGGCCACTCTCACCCGGCTGCAAAGCCGCATCCCAGTCACCTCCATCCTCGTCCTGGCCGTCGCGTCTTGGAGAGCAGCAAAGCTCTTCAAGATCTCAGAAGATCGGTAAGAAGCTCCTCTTGCCAGTCATGGGGCATAGCTGGTTGGTCCAGCCCCTGGAACCCCCAAAAAGCCGGGAACATCGCCCCCTGCATCGCCGCCGCTCAGCTGAGAGCGGCCATCTTGGACATGCGCAAAGTTGAAGGTTGTCCATGTTATGATACATGCACCTCTACACTTCCTAGTGGCCCATGGTAATGGAGGATAAGGCCGCCGACTGGGTGGATGACCTGGGTGGATGTATAGTGAACATGGCCGAAAATTGGGAAATGTCAGCCTGTTCTTGGAGGCACTGCATGAGAGATTTGAAGACCACACCAGGGCCCAGAGGGCAGAGGGAGAGATGCTGGTGTTACAGCAAAGAGGCAGGCTAGTCGTGGACTACATCCGTGAATTCCGACGACTGTCCGGTAAGCTGTGGGGCTGGCCAGAATGACTGCTAGTGCACCAGTTTAAGACAGGCCTCGACCGTACCATGCCCCAGGCATGTGTCTACTGGGGATTGCCTCCCCACTTGGGTGCCTGGTAACAAGCAGCTACGGAACTGGAAGCAGAGCTACATGACTATAGGTCAAAAGGGGAGGTGCCCATACGGCCATGATGGTTCCCAGACCATACCACAAGTAGCGCCCTGGGGCCCCCACCCAGCCACCTATGCTATGTTTTCGGTGCGGGAAACCGGGCCACTGGGCAGCTGAATGCATCACCCCTGCTCCAAAAGCAAAGACAGGCCAGTTGGGGATGGGGACAGGAACGTTGAGGAAGACGCCCAAGAAAACTGTGGAGAAGTCCCGAGGGGCTCAACAGGCAGAGGCAGTGACTCCAGTGGGTACTGTGGACAAGTCCCGAGTGATGGTGGATGGGCAACCCCAGCTTGAAAGTTGTGACAGTGACGATGATGGGGAGGTTGACCCCATGGTAGCAATGGCACTTAGACTTATATACTGTACCTCTTCATAGTGCTTTTACAGCCCTCTCTAAGCAGTTTACAGAGTCAGCATATTGCCCCCAACAATCTGGGTCCTCATTTTACCAACCTTGGAAGGATGGAAGGCTGAGTCAACCTTGAGCAGTCAGCTGAAGTAGCCTGCAGTGCTGCACTCTAACCACTGCGCCACCTCGGGTAAGTATGGCCATCCAGCACTTCTGGCTCCCAGTGGTGCTAACGGCCTGGAGGCATCGCTCCTGGGACGCACTCATTGATTTGGGGTGTACCCGATGCCTGATGAGCTTAGCAACAGCTGCCAGTTTAGGGGTGAGGGTGAAAAAACTGTCAAGGACCATGCAATTTGAGCAGGTGGATGGATCGCTATTGGGTGGGGCCCCGGCTACACATGTCACAGAACGGGTGATGCTGGAGTTCAGCCAGCATTGGGAACTGATTCGCTTTATAGTGGTCCCGTAAATGATGGAGGAAGTAATCCTGGGGCTCGTGTGGCTGGATAAGTGGGGCCCAACCATCGGGGGGAGGGGGTTTGTCAACACCTGTGTATAGAGGTCGGCCCCAACAAACTGCCACATGAACAAATGCAGTCCAGGGGATTCAGTAAAGTATCAAACCCGAGTCCCGGGGTTGTAGAGACCAAAGCCGCGGGAGAGGCAACATCCTTCCCAGTAGTATACAGAGATCTAGCAGAAGTTTTCAGTGAGAAAGAGTGTGATGTCCTTCCTCCCCACCGACCAACAGATTGTGCTATAGAAATACAACCAGGGGCCAGGTTACCAAAACCAAAAATGTATTCTATGACCCCCAAGGAGTTGGAGGAAATGAGACGATATATAGAAAAGAACCTAGAAACAGGATTCATACAACCGGCTAGGTCCTGTATCGCGGCCATGGTCTTGTTCAGGGAAAAGAAGGATGGGGACTGCACTTTTGCATAGACTTCCGGGGAATTAACGGAGTGTGCGTGGAGCACATGTACCCTCTTTCCCTTTATGAATGACATGCTGGCCCGCTTGACTGAAGGACGTACCTTCACCAAGCTGGACCTAAGGGAGGTCTACTATCGGGTTTGGATCAAAGAAGGGAATGAGTGGAAGACAGCATTCAATTGCCCACTGGGTAGCTACGAATTCAGGGTAATACCCTTTGGTTTACAAGGGCCCCCAGCAGTGTTCATGCAGTTGATCAATGAGGTCCTGCATGAACACTTATACAAGGGGTTGCTTGTCTACATGAACAACATCCTGATTTACACCAAGTCCATGGACGAGCATGTCCGATTGGTGTGCAGGGTCCTGAGAAAACTACTGGAGGCAAATCTATACGTCAAATTAACGAAATGTGAGTTCCACAAGACACGGTTGGACTACCTGGGTTACCAAGTGTCCTGGGAGGGGGTAGAGATGGACCTCGCCAAGGTGCAGGCAGTGCTGGACTGGCAGGCCCCAAAAACCCAAAAACAATTGAAAAGCTTCCTAGGCTTTGCAAACTTCTTTTTTTTTTATTTCTTATACACATATTGTAAATGTACATTCTCTTATCCACAATTGATCAGATATATGCATATTTTTTCCTAATGAAAGCATAAAAATAAGGCATTTTAATTACATTTGGGGTTGCTCTTATACCCTCTCTTTTCCCTCTTTTCACAACAAACCTTCTTCTCCTTCTTTCTTTCTTTTTTTTTTTAAAGTTTTTATTGTTAGAAAATTATACTACAATTCCACCTTTCCGGTGTCATGGTGTTAATAAACACATACATATACATATACATAATATTTACTTATTATTTACATGGTATTGCCTAATTATCTTAACTTAAAAAATACTACCCGTAGGAGTTCTTACTATTATCATACTCCATTTTATTCCTACTGCCTGTAGTACAACTCATTTCAATATACCCATTTAATTAATCATCTGATTAACCTTTAGCTCTCTTACACTTCACTTCAATTTTCTTTTCTCTAACCACTCATACCACATATCCCACACGCTATAGTAGTCAGTTTCCTCTCTATCATTGATTTCTAACGTCAGTTTGTTCATTTCGGCGCATTCCATTATTTTCCTAATTACATGTTCTTTGGGTGGTAACTTTTTCTCTTTCCAGTGTTGAGCGAAGGAGATTCTTGCTGCTGTTATTATATGTACAATAAGATACTTCTTCTTTCTTGCAATTTCTGTCTTCAAGATTCCCAGGAGAAATATTTTTGGTTCTAATTCAATACTATCTCCTATTATTTCCGACAACCATTTACATATCATCCTCCAAAATTCTTTGGCTTGTGGACAGGTCCACCAGCAATGATAAAAAGTACCTTGCTGGTGGCCACACTTCCAGCAGATTGGACTCAAATTTGGGTAAATTTTGGCAATCCTGGCTGGTGCTAAGTGCCACCTATAAATCATCTTGTATTGGTTTTCTTTATAGGTTGTTGCCCTAGTCATTTTGAGATTGTTGTTCCAAATTTGATCCCACTCATCCAGATTTATGGTTTGTCCAATATTTTTAGCCCATGCAAGCATTGGGTCCTTAACCACCTCTTCTAGCAAGTCGTACTCCACCAAGTAATTATATAATTTGGCCAATAATTTATTATCCGTGCTCATCCATATCTTGTCGAACCCATTGCTGCCTATCTCTATGCCATATTGCTCTTTATCTTTTTTGTATCGTGATTTGATTTGTGCATATGTCCACCATTCAATGTGGGTGCCCTGTTCTTTCAATTGTTCCATTGTTTTGAGATTCCCTGCCCCATCTAGTATCTCTTTATATTTTACTGTTTTGCCCAATTCCAGGACGTTGGAGTATATTATCGCCTCCATCGTAGATAACCATCTGGGGACTTTAGTATATTGTTTTTTTCTAATTTCCCCCCATGTTGATATTAACGTATCCCTTATTTTATGTTTGTGGAAGTACGTTTTCGTTCTTTTTCCTGTTTCCCAGAGATAAGCATGCCAACCCTTCTGGAGGTCGTACCCTTCCAGTGTCAAAATTCTCTTGTTTCCCAGAGTTGCCCATTCTTTTAGCCAAACTAAGATTGCCGCTTTGTGGTAGATTTCCCAAATTGGAAGTCCGAGACCACCTCTGTCTTTTTTGTCTTGTAGGCTCCTAATTGCAATCCTTGGTTTCTTCCCTCCCCAAATGAATTTCCTGATTATAGAATTAAATTCCCGGAAAAATTTGCTATCTAATTTGATTGGGGCGGTTTGAAATAAATACAACAATTTGGGTAGGACGCTCATTTTGATTGCTGCAATCCTCCCTAAAAAGGATATCTGGAGCTTCTCCCACTTCTCTAGATCTTGTTTAATATTTTTGACCAGGGGTACATAATTATCCTCTTTAAGGGCCGAACACTTTGTTGAAATCCATACTCCTAGATATTTAACCTTCTTAACAACTTGTATCCCCATTGATTCCTCCAAAACTTTCTTCCAGTCTTTGGTCATGTTTTTGGTCAACATTTTAGTTTTAGATTTATTTAATTTAAACCCTGCCACCTCTCCATACTTACCAAGTTCTTCCAAAATTTGGGCGCCTGTTTCCACAGGTTCCTCCATAATTAGTGCCACATCATTCGCGAATACTTGGGTTTTATATGTTTCCTTTCTAATTTTCAGACCCTTGATTTGCTTATTTTCTCTAATCCTTTTTAGCAATACTTCTAGAGCCAAAATAAATAGGAGTGGTGATAATGGACATCCCTGTCTCACTCCCTTGCTGATTTGGAAGGTTTTTGTTAGATCTCCATTCACTAGGATGTTGGCCCTTTGTTTCTCATAAATCGTGGTTATTGTGTTCACAAAGTTTTGTCCGAATCCCATTTTATTAATTTGTTGCTTTATAAACTCCCAGTTCAGATTGTCAAATGCCTTCTGGGCGTCTAAGAAGACTAATACCATTTCTTTGTCCGGGTGTTCCTCATAATATTCTAACACATCTAGAACTGTCCTTGTATTGTTCCTTATCTGCCTCCCTGGAAGGAATCCATTTTGGTCGCTATGTATTATCTTATTCAAAATTACCTTTAGCCTTCCCACTAAAATACTCATATAAATTTTATAATCAGTATTGAGGAGGGAGATTGGTCTATAGTTCTTTATCGATTTTACATCCGTTCCTTCTTTTTGTAGAAGCGTAATGTAAGCCTCCCTCCATGATTCTGGTATTTTGGATTTTATCAAGGCCTCATTATAAATTTCTAACAGTTTTGGAAGGAGAATATCTTCTAAGTCTAGATTTTTATATAATTCCCCTGGGAATCCATCCGGGCCCGGTGATTTGTTCTTTTTAAGTTTAGATATCGCAGTCTTTAACTCTGCCATTGTGATTTCTTTGTTTAGCATCTCTTTCTCCTCCTCCTCAATCAGTGGAAGTTCTTCTTCCAATAAGTATTGTTCTACTTTTTCCTTAGGGATATCTTCTTCCTTATATAGGGTGGCATAGAATTCGCAGACCATCTCTAATTTCTCTTTTTCCTTATTTATGATATGACCTTCTGAATCTTCTAGTTGGTAAATAATCCCTTTCTCTTTTTCTTTTTTAAGTCTATAGGATAGCCATCTGCCCGGCTTATTGGCGTTTTCAAAATAATATTGTTTAGTTCGTTTGATTTCATATGCTAATTTTTCCTGGTCTATTATATTCATTCTATGACATATAGTCATCCAGTTTTCTTTTGCTATTTCATTGTCTGGGTTTTGCTGCACTTCCTTCTCTGCCTTCCCCAGTTCTTCCAACAATGTCCTCTGGGTCTCTCTCTTTTCTTTATTTCTATGTGCTCCATATGCTATTGCCAGTCCTCTTAGGAACACCTTCATTGTATCCCAAATTACTCCTCTGTCGGTTGGTTCCTTTTCATTTTCTTCAAAAAAAACTTTTAACTCCCCCTTTACTTTCTCGATATTTTGTTTATCCCGCAAAAATTGTGTATTTAGTCTCCATCTTACATTCCTTCTCTTATACCCACTCTTCCATTTGATCTCCAGTGGATTGTGGTCCACCCATATGTTGGGTGCAATCTCGGCTGACATAATATCCATTCCTATATTCCTGCTTACCCACATCATGTCAGTTCTGGACCATGATTTATTGGGGTTTGAGTAGAAAGTGTATTGCCTTTTATTTGGATGTAAAGTTCGCCAAATATCTGCCAGATTCAGTTCGTCTACTAGGTCAAAAAAAGATTTTGGTAAGTTTTTCCTTTTTTTCTTTTGGCCTTTGGATCTTTTATGATCTTTATTCGAATCCACCACTCCATTAAAGTCTCCAATTATGCATATATTGTTATTGTCCATTTTACTTATTATTTCTCATACTTTATTATAGAACTCTCTCAGATTTTTATTCAGGGCATAGATAGCTGTTACTAATATTGAGGAGTTGCCTCTCTTAATTTCTACCGCTAGTATCTGACCCTTTGAGTCTGTATATTTCAGTTCTGCTTTTATTTTCTTCTTAATATACAGTACCACCCCTCTCTTTTTTTCCCTGCTAAAGAAGTATAGAGATTTCCAAGTTTTTTGTACTCCAAATATTTTTCATTTTCTTTTTTTATATGCACCTCTTGGAGGCATACTATATCCGCATTTTGTTTGACTAATTTGGTAAAGAATATTTTCCTCTTTTTATAATCATTCAAGCCATTTACATTAATCGATAAAAGTTTCCAGTCATCCATTCTTATAGCCTTGTGTTGTTTTAGTTCTTATTCGCTCGGGTAACTCTCTGTGGTCTTTGTTTCTTCCTTGCTTCCTTGCTTTCCTTCTCTTCCTTCTCTTTCTCCTCCGGGGTCCCTTCTTTAGATCTTCTTTGCTGGGTGAGTTCCTCTTCTGTAGTAGTTGCTTCCAGTTCCTCTTTGCTGCTCTGGTCTTCTTCTGACCCTCTCAATTGGTCTAAAAAGTCCTGAGCCTCTACCAGACTATCTATTTTGATCTTCTTCCCTTGCCATGTAATCAACATACCCTCCGGCAAGATCCACCTGAAGAGTATGTTCCTCTTATTCAATTGAATAGCAAGGAATCTGTAATCCCTTCTTAATTCCCTCACCCTCCTCGGGACTTGCTTTAGCACAATCACCTCCTTTCCTTTATAACTGACTGGTTCTTCCCTCACCATGTTATAAAAAATGTCCTTGACTTTTTTCCGAGCGAACCTTATATGAACCTCCCTGGGCAGCTTGTTTCGTCTGGCATAGTTCGTTTGCACCCTATATACCTCGTCCAGTTCCTTTATTATCTCGTTTGTATCTTGTTGTAAGACTTCAGCTATTAATTCCGCCATTACTTGGCCCAGGTTTTCATCCTTATTCTCGGAGATGTTTTGGAAGCGTAGGTAGAAGGAGGCTCTGCCCATTTCAAGATGGGTAATCGAGTCCTCTAGCTCCCTGTTTTGTGCCATTAGTTTCTGGTCTACTGTGTCCAAATTCTTTTCTTGTTGCTCAATTTTGGATTCCATCTTTTTTATTTTCTGTTCATTTATTTGCATCGACTGCTGTATATCATTTATTTTTTGATCTATACCTTTGATATCCGTTTTCAATTCTAAGTGATTGGTGGACATCTTTTCCTGCATCATGAGCATTGTCTCTTGTATCATTGCCAACATCGACTGCATTGCTTGCATGGTAGGAATCATGGCTGATTTTTCGGTCTTAGATAGACCTTCTGTTGATTTTTGCATTGCAGGTGACGACATTGTGATTGTAGGATTAGAGAGGTTTGAGGTTGTTTTCTTTCCTGTTTTGGTCACAGTAGATGCCAGGCTTGTCATCTCCTTCAACACTCTTGCCTGGTCTCTGACTATCTTTTCAATGTTCCTTATGAAAGCCTAAATAGAGGAGAGTAGTAGTCAGATATCACCAGTTTTCGTTTCTCCCATCTCTTAGTGTCTTAAACTGTCAAAGTATTTCAACTCACTTATTCTGCTTGTCTTTCCCTGGTGCTCCTTCCTGCCTCTCTAGCCAATCGTTGTTCTTTTCATTGGTTTGCAATATGGCTACACTTCCGGTCCCAGTCTCCAGTCACTCTCCTCTCCCGATCAGCAGAATCACGTTCCTGTATCCCCAAAGCTCTCTCGTTTGATCCAATCAGCAAGTTATATCCACTTTCTAGTAGTGCCGCCACTCCGCTTGCAGATCTCTCCTTTCTGATTTCTTGCCAGCTTGTCTGCGATCGCTCTTAGGTGTCGTCTTCCCCTCCTCTCTCAGTCGCTGCTTATTCCTTTTGTAGCTCCTTTCGATCCAGCCCGGCCGGCACAGTTCAAGCAAAATTCAAGCATGCTCGGGGGAGACTAGGTATGAGTGCTCTCCAACACCCCTTTCACCGGAATTTCTTGCTTCCCGTCTTGTTGATTATCGCAGCTTCGGGTCCGCCATTAAAAGGCAGACACGCTGCATTGGTTCGACAGTGGATATCGGTCCAGCCGAGTGGGTTTGCAACTCTCCACTCTGCCTGCCGAAACCCCACTATTGTCCGCGAAGCTCTCCAAGCTTCAATGCCTCGAAGGGTCCCCAAAACACGGCTGTCAGGTTTCGGTGCTATCTTAAATAAGTTTCATTTTCAAGCGCAATCTCTCTAATGAATCATTTTTATTTAAGAACATAAAAAGCCGACATTCCTGATTTCAATTTTGCAGCCAAACTGGCCCCTCCTTCCAACCCCCTCCTCTTCCGCTCTCCAACCCCAATGTCCCATTGGCCATCATGCAGATCCATCTCTACCTCCCGGCACGTTCTTTTCACAGGAATGTAGCCCCCACCCTCGTCTCCCAGGAAACACTATCTGTACATACAAAACTAGGTAAAAGTTCATCTTGTTATGTCAGCGCTGGAAGAGAGCCTAATTTGGAACGCTGACATCCGGCCCCTCTCCCTTCACTTCTGCGACATCACCTATCCCATAGGGAAAACACAACAAGATTAGTCTCATCAGCCCCTCCCCGGCTGTGCACCCCCCCTCCCGGCTTTCCCGGGTGGTCTGCATGGAATTTTGCTATAAGGCGATCAGCTTGGATGTTTGCGCTCTTCACCCAAGAAGCCTCTGACAATGGGTAACCCTTCCATTTAATTAAGTACTGGAGGCGCCCCCTGTGCCATCTTGAATCAAGAATCCGCTGCACCTCGTAGTGCGTTTGGCCCCCAACAACCAGGGGCCCAGGGGGTTCACGTGGAGTTGGCCTTAAAGTAGACCCCACTACAGGTTTTAGAAGGCTACTGTGAAAAACGGGGTGAATTTTCCCCAAAAGCCGTGGCAACTGCAATTGCACTGTAACGGGGTTGATTATTTTTATTATAGGAAATGGTCCTATAAATTTTGGGCCCAATTTCCTGCTCGGGAGTCTAAGTCTCAAGTACTTGGTGGAGAGGTAAACTTTCTCTCCCAGCTGAAATGGTCTTTGGGGAGTTCGGTGCTTGTCTGCTTGGTCCTTATAAGATTGAGCCGCCTTTGCCAGCGCCCTCTTAACATTTTCCCAAGTTTGTCTCAACATTGCCATCCAGTCGGTCAAACTGACTGAGGAAGGGGGCTCCCTCGGGTATTCTGGCATGGGAACAAAATCCATGCCACTCACTATTTTGAACGGGGTTAGCCCCGTGCTGCTGTGGACAGCATTATTATATGCAACCTCTGCAAAAGATAGGAGGTCTGCCCAATTGGACTGCTGGTAGTCGACGTAGCATCTTAAATACTGTTCTATCATAGCGTTCAGTCTTTCTGCCCCCCCATTGGTGCTCGGGTGAAATGCTGAGCTGAGCCCTTGGGATGAACCTATGGATCGTAGAAACTCCCTCCAGAACTTTGCTGTGAACTGGACCCCTCTGTCGGAAATGATTCTCCTGGGGACTCCATGTAGGCGGTAAATGTGTTTCAGGAACAGTTTGGATAACTGACGGGCTGAAGGCAGTCCACTACAAGGTATGAAGTGTGCCTGTTTGGAGAATAAGTCTATTACAGTCCAGATCACTGTATTTCCACTGCTCCTCGGTAGGTCTACTATAAAGTCCATTGCAATCTCCTCCCATGGTCTTGTTGGCTCAGCTACTGGTTGCAACAATCCAGGCGGGCACCCTGGCCTTGTCTTCATCATGGCACAAATGGTGCAGCTTTTTACATAACTGTCTACGTCCTTTCTCATGTGTGGCCACCAGAACTGCCTTCGTACTAGGTGCAGAGTCTTTAGGAACCCGAAGCTTCCTGCTGGTTTAACGTCGTGGCTCCTCTTGAGAATCAGGATGCGTAAACTCTGTGGGACATAGAGTTTTGTCCCCCTCCATGCTAGTTCGTCTCTTTTTGTCAAGAGATGTTGATTGTCCCGATACCAGGGGTCGGTCAGCGTTTCATTTTTTAATTTTGCAGTTAAGTCACTTGCAAGTTGGCCTTGCTGGTCACGTCGTTGCCGTCTGGTGATCACTTGGGCCGCAGCTTGGGTGGAGGGGATGATGGCATTCACTACCTGCTCCCGCTCACTGTTGTATTGGGGCATCCGGGAGAGGGCATCAGCCAGGAAATTTCTCCCTCCTGGGATGTGCTTAAGCTCGAAATTGAAACGATTGAAGTATTGTGCCCACCGCACTTGCCTGGGTGACAGTTTTCGTGGGGTTTTTAGAGCCTCTAGGTTTTTATGATCAGTCCAGACTTCAAATGGTTTCTGGCCTCCCTCTAGAAGGTGCCGCCAGGTCAACAAGGCCCACCTTACTGCAAACGCTTCCTTCTCCCACGCCGCCCATCGCCTCTCCGTATCGGTGAGTTTGCGGGAGGTGTAGGCGCAGGGTTGTAGATCACCTTGGTTGTTCTTTTGGAGTAACACGGCTCCTACTGCCACATCACTTGCGTCTGCTTGGATGACAAAAGGCTGTTCCGGATCCGGGTGTTTTAAGACAGGTTCTTTCGCGAACAGTCCTTTTAGCATCTCAAATGCCTGTTGGCAGGTCAGGTCCCACTGTAGGGGTTGTCCCGGGCGAGGTTTCATCGCTGGGCTTCCTGTCTTTAGGAGGTCCATCAAAGGTTTGGCAATCTTCGCGAACGAGGGGATGAATTGTCTGTAGAAGTTCGCAAAGCCTAGAAAACTTTGCAGTTGTCTGCGGGTGCGAGGGGGCTGCCATTGTAGAACTGATTGGACCTTGGCTGGGTCCATCTCTATCCCCTCATTTGATACTCGGTAGCCCAGGTAGTCTAGCCGTGATTGGTGGAAATCGCATTTTGGCAGTTTGACATATAGGTTTGCCCGTAGCAGTTTTTTCAGTACTTGGCGGACGAGGGGTATGTGTTCATCTATGGTCTCCGTGTAGATAAGAATATCATCCAGGTAGACGAGGACCCCTTTGTAAAGGTGTTCATGTAAGACTTCGTTTATTAACTGCATGAATACTGCCGGGGCTCCTTGCAATCCAAAAGGCATTACTTTAAACTGGAAACTACCCAGGGGGCAGTTGAATGCTGTTTTCCATTCATCTCCTGCCTTTATGCGTACTCGGTAATAAGCTTCTCGAAGGTCTAGTTTGGTGAAAACCTTCCCTTTAGCTAGGTGGGCTAACATGTCTTTCATGAGGGGGAGGGGGTACAAGTTGTGTACGCAAACAGCGTTGAGACTCCGAAAGTCGACTACCAGTCTCATGGAGCCGTCCTTTTTCTCTTTAAACATGACCGGCGCCGCTACCCTTGGTTTCACTGGCTCAATAAATCCCCTTTGTAAATTTTTGTCTATGTAGTCCCGCATTTCCTGCATTTCTCGGGGCGTCATGGCATACATTTTAGGTTTGGGTAGTTTCGCTCCTGGGATAATCTCGATGGCACAATCGGTCTCGCGGTGGGGGGGTAGAATGTCACACTCGGCCTCGCTGAATACCCCCGCAAGGTCTTGGTACTCCCTTGGGATCTGGTTTGCGTTACAAGCGGTGGTGGGTGCGGCTGCCAATTGCTTTGCTGCACCTTCTGGGAGGGACCCTTGTGTTGGTGGTGTTTTCTTCTGTAGTGGAGGGCTGCTTTGGGGTTTCAGCGTGGGAGGGAATTCTTCTGGTCGGGGCGGCAGGGGTTGGGGCCCCTTTGCTATTCTCAGCCTGCGGGTTCCCTCTTGCCACCAAATGATTGGGCCCCATTTGTCGAGCCATGAGAGTCCCAATATGACTGGTTCTGTCATCTTGGGGGCTATTATGAAGCGGATCGTCTCCCAGTGATCTGCGAGTTCTAGTCTCACGGGTTCAGTCAAGTGTGTGGCGTACGTTCCTCCCACTAGGGACCCATCAACTTGCTCGAAGCGAATTGGTTGTTTGAGCTGTTTAGCTCGGATTCCCAATTTTAGAACTGTGGGTAGGTTGATTAGGCACCGTGTGCTACCCGAGTCTATTAGGGCTTGGAAAGTCTCTTGGGCCCCTGTTTTGGGGGCTGTTAGGCGTATGGGGAAAAGAAAAGGATGGACGGGTCCACTCACCATCGGGTCATCCTCACCTTCGTCTTCCATGTCATAGGGTTCGGGGGACTGATCTCCCTCCACTGGGATTCCTCTGGTTTCGGTCAGATGAGCGAAAAACTCAGGGATTTGGGGAGCTTCCCGCGGTACATGGGTGACGCGCTTGGGCCCTCGTTCCGGTCGTGCTTTGGGCGGTGGAGCTGGTCCCGGTCTAGGCGTTCCACATCTTGCTGCTATGTGGCCGCTTCCTCCACATCTGTAGCATTTCAGTGGGCTCCGTGGGGCAGTTGGTCTGTAGGAGGGCTGTGATGTTGGGGTTTCTTGTCTGTTGAGTGGCCCCTGGTCTGGTCGGCCTCTCTCCTTTTCCTCTGGTGGTTTTGACGTGTCACTCGCCCGCAGCCCTCTGTCGACTTTTATCGCTACCCGGAACCATTCAGCGAGTCGGTTTGGGATGTCACGATAGGCAGTCACTTGGGAAATTCTTTTATCTAGGCTTGTTCTAAAAAAATACACCAGCAATCGCTCTGGTAGGGGAGGCAGTGTCCCAATGACTCTCCTGAATTCACGGATATGCTCTCTGATAGGCTTCCCCCTCTGCATTAGGTTTCTGAGCTCGTCTTCCACATAGGGGTCCTCCTCCTCCTCCTCATAACGGGCTCTCAATAGTTGCAAGAACCCATCCGCATTTTGTAGCTGGGGGGCCCTGTATTTGTAGAGTGATGCTGACCACCTCTTTGCTTCTCCCTCCAGCCCTTCCGAGATAGCATTCACTAGGGCTCTGGGGAAAGGGTAGAGGTGTCCGAACTGCTCTATGTATATCTCAGCTGAATCGAGGAATTAGGCGAGGTTGTCTGGGTCACCATCGAACTTCCCTCTGAACTGGGGTGGTTCCTCCCTCTCTGCCCTCTCTTCTCTGTGCTGAGCTCTGGAGGGCCAGCCTTGGTGTTGGTAGTCCTCTGCCTCGTCTCTCATCCTGGGGTGGGGAGGTGCTGCCTTGTCTGGGCTTCGCTGCCATTCCCATCCCCAGCTCGCCCTTCCCAATTCACTTAGGGGTTTTTCTTTATCTTTTACCTTTGTATTTTCCAAGTTGGCTGGAATCACGACCGCTTCTGCTCCTCCCGTTTCTTGAAGCAGGCTTTCCTCCGAGAGCTTGGCTTCAGCCATAGTCCGTCCGACCAGATGTCTGGGAGGGAACGGGATGATTTAAACTCAGCCAGCCTGGATTTGGAGGAGAGTTTGGCTGTCTGTCAGGTTTCGGTGCTATCTTAAATAAGTTTCATTTTCAAGCGCAATCTCTCTAATGAATCATTTTTATTTAAGAACATAAAAAGACGACATTCCTGATTTCAATTTTGCAGCCAAACTGGCCCCTCCTTCCAACCCCCTCCTCTTCCGCTCTCCAACCCCAATGTCCCATTGGCCATCATGCAGATCCATCTCTACCTCCCGGCACGTTCTTTTCACAGGAATGTAGCCCCCACCCTCGTCTCCCAGGAAACACTATCTGTACATACAAAACTAGGTAAAAGTTCATCTTGTTATGTCAGCGCTGGAAGAGAGCCTAATTTGGAACGCTGACAACGGCGATAAGTGGCGTTGGAAGGAGCGATCGCTCTTACCACGCCATGTCGCCACGAATCATCAACCGGAAGTCTCTTCTCCTTCTTTCTTTCCCCTCCCTCCCTCCTCTCTTCTTCTACTTTCTTCCTCCTCCTCTCCTCTCCTCCCCTACTTCCCCTTCCTCTCCCCCTCTCCTCCTCTCTTTTCCCCCTTCTCACCTTGTCTCCTGCTCTTGTCCCCTATCCTTTCTTCCTCTCCTCCCCTTTCTTCCATTCCTCTCTCTCCCTCTCCTCCTCTATCCCTCTCCTCCTCTTTCCTTTCTTTCTCCTTTGTTGTGCAATATTTCCCTTATTTGGTATCCGAGCAACTCCAATTTTCTAATAATATATACTTTCTTTTCAATTTCTTTCCCATTTTACCCAATCTATCATTTCATAATTGTACATTTATATTTATAATCTTCTTTCTTCCCCCCCCCCCTGCATCCCCCTTTTCCATTTACTCTGGTGTCATCTGAGTTTCTATTTCTTTTTTATCTTATCCCTCATTTAACTTTCTATTATCTATATCATTTATCTATCAACTTTTATTCATATTTCTTTTCTATCCATATGTACAATCTTTCCCATGTCTTGAAATACACCGATTCCTCTTTATCTTTTATTCTTAGCGTCAATCTGTTCATTTCTGCACAGTCTAAAATCTTTTTTATTACTTCACCTTCTGACAGAATTTTCTCTGTCTTCCATTTTTGTGCAAATACAATTCTTGCTGCTGTTATTATATGTATAATTAAGTATACTTCTTCTTTGCTATATCTTTCTGGCAAAATACCCAATAGAAAAATCTCTGGTTTTAATTCTATAGGTTTATGTAACATTTCCTCTAACCATATCTGTATTCTAGACCAATATTTTTTTCCTTCCGTACATGACCACCACATATGATAATATGATCCCGGCAAATGCAAACATTTCCAGCATTTAGCTGATTTATCTTTAAACATTTTTGCTAGTCTTTCTGGTGGCATATGCCATCTATAAAACATTTTATATAAGTTTTCTTTATATGCAGTTGCCATAGTCAATTTATAATTCCTTTCCCATAGCCGTTGCCATTTCTCTAATTCTATTGCATAACCAAAGTTTTTCGCCCATGTTATCATTGTCTCTTTTACTTCTTCATCTTCTAATCTAATCTGCAGTAGATAATTATACAACCTTTTAATCATTTTTTCATCCTTTCCAGTCATTATCTGATCCAACTCTAATTCCCCCAAATTAAAACCATATTGTTTCAGATCTTTATCATATCTTGATTGTATCTGCACTCGTACATACCAATCAATCTCAATCCCTTGTTTTTCTAAATCTTGTTTCTGTTTTAGTTCTCCCTTCTCTGTTAAAATGTCCTTACATCTAACAATGTTGTCCATGTTTATCATATTTGGATGTGTCAATGCTTCTATTGTTGAAAGCCACATTGGTATTTCCATATAATGTTTCTCTTTCACTCTCTCCCATACTGTTAACAAGCCGTTTCTTACACAGTGTCTCTGTAAGTATCCATGTATCCTATTTTTTACGTACCATAAGAAAGCATGCCAGTCTAGTTGCAAATCATGTCCTTCCAAAGTCAATAGTCTTGTATTTCTCAATAGAATCCATTCTTTAACCCAAGTTAACATCGCCGCTTGATGATAAAGTTCCCAATTCGATAGACCAAAACTTCCTCTAGTCCTAGCGTCTTGAAGCAGTTTAATATTAATTCTTGCTTTCTTTCCTTGCCATATATATTTCCACATCATTTTATTCAAACTTTCAAAATATTTTTTCTCCAACTTTATCAGAATTGTTTGAAAAAAGAACAAAATTCTTGGTAGTACATTCATTTTGATTAGCGCTATTCTTCCCATTAACGATAGTTGTAGATTTTTCCATTTTTCCAAGTCTATTTCAATTTGATTTCTCAGTTTATAGTTCCTTCACTGTGATACATCTTGAGGTTAATTGGATGCCCAAGTATTTCACTTTCTTCACTATTTGAATATCTAATTTCTCCATTAATTGCTTTTTTTGTTTTTCTCTCATATTTTTAACTATAATTTTTGTTTTATCTTTATTTATTTTCAATCCAGCTACTTCTCCATACTCCTCTATTTGCTTCATTAGCTTTGGGCCCGTTTCTATTGGTTCCTCCATAATAAATACTAAATCATCCGCAAATGCTTGTAGCTTGTATTCTTCTCTTTTAATTTTCATTCCTTTTATTTCTTTATCTTGCCTTATTTTTCTGTTTAAAATTTCTAGCGTCAAAATAAGTAACAATGGAGATAATGGACATCCTTGTCTAGTTCCTTTTCTGATATCTACTTTCTCTGTCATTTCACCATTTATTATTACCTTTGCCGATTGGTCTTTATATATAGTCTTAACCATATTAATGAATCTATCACCAAAGTCCATCTTTTGTAATTGTATAGTCATAAATTGCCAATTCACATTGTCAAATGCTTTCTACGCATCTAAAAATAACAATGCCATTTGTTTCTCTGAATGTACCTCATAAAATTCCAATGTATCCAATATAATTCGTATATTGTCTCTAATTTGCCTTTTAGGCAAAAAACCATTTTGGTCTGAATGTATAAGTTCATTTAGTAACCTTTTCAATCTTTCCGCCATAATTGATGCAAATATTTTGTAGTCTGCATTTAATAGTGAAATTGGTCTATAATTCTTTATTTGTTGTAAATCTGTTTCATCTTTTGCTATAAGAGTAATGTATGCCTCCATCCATGAGTTCGGCACCTTGGCTTCTATTAATAAGTCATTAAATACTTGTAACATTGTATCACTTACTACATCTTGCAATTTTTTATATAGCTCTGCTGGTAGTCCATCTGGTCCCGGGGTTTTTCCATTTTTCTGCCTTTTAATTCCCTCCACCAATTCCATTATTATGCTTTTTTGAATTTTTCTGGTATTTTGGGAGTCATTGCGTTTTCCAAATATTGTTCTATTTTCTCTTCTGATATCTGTTCCTGTTGATATAATTTCTTATAATATTCCTCAATTATTTTTTTCTTTTCCTCATTTCGATGACATATCTTCCCATCTTGTTCTAGTAATTGAGTTATCAGTTTCCTTTCTTTTTCCTTTTTCATTTTATATGCCAGCCATCTTCCTGGTTTATTTGCATTTTCAAAAAAGTTTTGCTTTGTTGATTTTATTTTCCTTGCCAAGTCTTCATTCTCAATTAAGTTCAATTTATGTTTTTCCAAGTCCATTAAATTTTTAATTTTTTTGTCTTGTGGGTTTTTTCGCAATTCTTTCTCTAATTTCTTATACTTCTCTTCCAATTTCTTTTGCGTTTGTCTATTCTGATTATTTTTTTCCTCGTATAAGTCATTATCAAGCCCCTTATATATGCTTTACTAGTATCCCATACGTTTTGTAATGATGTATCTTCTTTTCTGTTTTCTTTAAAGAAAAAAGTCAATTCTTTTTCCATATATTGTATAAAGTCTTTCTCATTTAATAAGCTTTGATTTAATGTCCATCTCATTCTTTTTTTTTTTTTGTCCTTTCCATATCATCATTATTGGATTGTGATTTGCCCATATATTTGCTTTTATATCAATCTTATCTATCTTGGTTATTAAATCTGTGGACATCCACATCATATCTATTCTTGACCATGACATGTCTATTTGAATAAAATGTGTACTGTTTTTCTTTAGGTTTCTTTTTCTCCAAGCATCAGTTCATCTACCATTGTATAGAATGCTTTCAGAAGTGTCTTCCTTGGGTTTTTATTCACTTTTGTAGATTTATAGTCTAACTCATTAGCAACAATCGCATTAAAATCTCCTATTATGAAAATATTCTCATATTCATGTTCTAGTATTTTCCTGTGTAGTTTCACATAAAATTCTTCTTGATTTTCATTCGGAGCATACAGTATATGCCCACAAGTAATATTTTTTTGTAGTTCATTACAATTTCTACCATTAAAACTCTTCCTTCCTCATCCTCAAATATTTGTTTGGATTGGATTGTCTGTTTAATGTAAAATACTACTCCTCTTTTGCTTTGAGAAGCCAATGTTGTGTACAATGTCCCCAATTTTATTCACTCCAAAAGCTTTTTATGTTGCTTTCTAATATGTACTTCTTGTAAGCATATAATTTCTAATTTTAACTTCTGTAATTTGTTGAATATTTTTCTTCTTTTTATTGCTGACTTTAGTCCATTTATATTCAAAGATATTATTTTAATTTCTTCTTCAATTTCTTCTTTATTTACTTGTTTTGTCGATCTAGTCGTTCTTATCTCTCTTTGTTCTTTAACTTCTTTCGCCCTTGCTCCTTCTCTTAACGCTCTCTCATCTTGTTCTCTCGTTGTCTCTCTTGGCTGTTCTTTCTTCTCCTCCTGTTGTCCATCCCCTTTTTCATCTCTCAATCTTTCTTCCTCTTGAACATCTATGTGTTGTTTATAAAATAACTCTGCCTTCTCTATTGAGTCTAATCTGTATCTTTGTTCTTGCCAGTTCACCAATATTCCTTCTGGAATCAACCATATAAAATTTATTCATCTCTTTATCAAACATTTTGTGAGAAATTGATATTCTTTTCTCAGGTCTCTTACTCTTCTTGGAATTTGTTTCAGTGCCACTACTTCTCTCCCTTTGTGCTTTATCGTTGTGTTTCTCATCATTTGCAATATCTCTGTTCTCAATGTTTTCTTAGTAAATCTGACGTGAATTTCTCTAGGCAAATTATTTCTCATCGCATATCTTGTGTGCACTCTATATATCTCGTCGATCCCATTTAATATCCTTTCCTTACTTTCTTTCATTACTTCTGCTAATATCTCTGCAATTTTCTCTGCTAAATTTTCTCCCTTTTCTTCTTCAATATTTTGGAATCTTAGGCAATAATCAGCTTTATCCATTTCCAGAATTATAATTGTTTATTCCTGATTTTTATCAGTAATTGTAAGTCTATATTCCATCTCTTCAACTTTTTTCTCCATTGCTTCTGCTTTTTCTTCCATTTGCTGCAATCGTTGTTCATTTTTCCCTATCATCTCTTTAACTTCTTTCAATTCTCCTTCCATTTTTTCCATGTTTCCTTCCATATTTTCTATTCTCCCATCTACCTTGTCTTATCTTGTCTTGAGATCTTCATATATAGTCTGTAGCATATTTTTTAATTCCATGTTAATTTTCTCTTGCTGTGATGCAGTTTCTGTTGTCTTTTGCCCTGTGGTGCCCGGCACTGTTGATATTGATGGTGATGATAAATGTGTTGTTTTCTTCATCTTGTGTCTTCAAATCACACCACCCAATTTGTAATCCAAATAGTCCAATTCTTAGGTTCCAGCTGTTCCTTTATTTAAATCCCAAATTCAAATTCCAGATCTGATCCCAAATCAATCAGATTCTTCAGGTTCTTGATACCCTAATCCACATAAATTTAATCCATATAAAAAGAAAAGGTAGAAAGACTATAAAAAACCATCCAAAAAGAAAAAAAAAGAAAAAAGAAAAAAAGAAAAAAGGAGAAGCCAAGTCAGAACAAAAATAAAAAATCCGCCAATAAAAAATTCCAAAACCAAGATTTTTGCTCAAAATGTCCAACCAAACAGTAAAAACATTAGAAAAAGTATAAGATATAATCTCGCAAAAAAAAGAAAAAAAGTTGAAAAGAAAATGAACAAAGCAAAAACCCTCCCAATCACACACAAAAAAAAATTAAAGCCAGGAAGCAAAGACCTCTACAAAAAAAAAGAGGTACACAACAAAAGAATTAAAAAAAGGGGCAAGTCGGAGAAGACAAAATAATATTCCAAATGTTCCAAATAACACTATTGCAAAATCTTCCAAAATTTAAATCCAGCAGGCAAGAGGGGGAAAAAAGGGGGGAAAAGAAAAAAGAAAATAGACAGCCCAGCTTTTCCCTCTTCTGTTACAAAATCACAAGACCACTTCTTATTAAAAACTTCTTGCCAGTTTCCAAAACATTTTCCAAGGTCATTACCCTCTCATTGTCTCCTTTATTCAGTACATCTATTTAGTTTTTTCTCTCACCACTAGATGGCACTGCCATCCACTTAAAATAGTCTTAAAAATCTGAAAAATATCCGTTTACTTTCCTTCTTTCTGTTTTGGGCTCCCAGTCACAAAACTCAAATTTTTAAAGTACAGTTCATTCACTTCTTTGTCCAATCCGCTTTCAATTCATTTAATTTAATTTTTCAGCTTTCATTAATCAGTCTGTATTAATGGCTTCTGCTCCTCCACCACTGTTCCGGAATTGGGAGGTAGCCTTATTCCGCTCCCTCCCATCTCCTCTTTGCCAATTCTTTCAAGTAAAATAGTTTTAAAAGTTCAGGAGTTAAATATATAAAGGAATCTTGTTTCCAAGACAACAGTTTCTCACCCAGATGATGTTAGGTGTTTTGTGCCAGCCATGGCAGTCTCTTCAAAGGCCACCAGATGGGGGCAAAGAGGCACCTTTGTTCCCACTGGTGGGTCAAGGGGCTCCAGCCCCTGCAGCCCCATTGGGGAGAGTTAATGGCCCTCCAGCCCCCACACACACATGTGTAAGGGAGGGGCCAGGGGCCCCTATAAGAACCCCTGCACAGGGGCTGCTCCCTGCCTTTTCCCTTTTACCCTTTTTCCCTGCTCTTGTTCTACTCTCCTATGGGACTGACCCATGGGCTCAATCCAGGCATGGATGCCTCCATGCCTGGGAACTTATTTTACTCTACTTTTACTTCTAAATAAAGACTTAATTTGATTGCATCCTTGCATGCTGACCTTTTCTTGGAAGCGCTCTCAACGAACCATCATTCTTCGTGAGATCTCTCACAAAGTGGTAGCAGAGGATGGTTTGAGGCAACGCTTCCAAGCCAGCAGAAGCAAGATGCCAGGAGATTCCAGCAAGAACTCCCAAGAGATGGATGGCAGGACTTCCCCGGTCATGACCAGGAGTCTCCAAGCAAGGTTGGCAGCCCTGCATCCAGTCCCTGATGCGAGCTTTGATCCAGAGGAGGGTACAGATGATCTCTATGCCCCCAGAGGACCCAGCGGAACGCAAGGGACCCCTTCGCATGTTTCCTTGCAGCTGCAAGCCACAGAGGAAGGCGTGGAAGGCCAGCAGTCCACCCAGGACTGCCAGGACACCAGGGAGGAGGCCAGGGACCAGGCCACCCCCAGTGTGGACCAGCTCACTGGTGAGGAATGCAGAGAGATGCTAAGAACACTCCTAGCAACCCGAGGGACGCCAGGAGCCCAGCCACGTGGGACACCAGCGCAGGGGGCCTCTGGACACCGGGTAAGTCCTTCCCCAGTGCCCAGGAGGCTCCCCAACATGGCACCGGCCACCCTGGGGGATCCCGGGGCCCCGGAACTTTTGGCGGGAAAGTTCCCACCAAATCGTGACCTGCAGCTTCCGGGGCCAACCGGAAGCAACATGGCGGCCCCCAGGCCACCTACTCCAGTGAGGCTTGGTAGGCCTCAGCTAGGCCACGAGGCCCAGCAACGGATGACAGCCAGCCAAAGCAGCATGCAAACTGCCCGGCCCCCCCACAGGCAAGCCTCAAAGTCTGCCCAGCTGTTCCTGCTGCAGCAGGCATCAGGGCTACAATCCAAGTCCTGGTCGCAGCCCTGGAGGCCACAATGACCGTGGCCTCAACCTCGGGGGCAGCCAGCCTCCCTCAACACCCCCAGGGGACCAGTGAGGGGGGGCATCCAGTCACTCATTTCACAACTGCTTCTCTTCAACATGGTATAAGATAGGGCAAAAAAAGTAAAATGTGAGGACAGTCGTAAATTTGAGGACTGGTCAAAAGTGCGAGGACCAGTCAAAAATAACTTTTTCAGCCCTCTGAGTAGTCCATATGCATAAAAGGATACAGCAATAGAGAGGGATGAAGGAAGGGAAGGGAAATTAGAGTAGGAGTGAAGGTAAGAGAGGGAGGAAGAGAGGAGGAGAAAGAGAAAGAAAGAGGAAGTAGGGAGAAGAAGAAGAGGGGGGGAAGAGAAAGTAAGAAAGAAAGAAAAGACAGAGGTGGTAGGTTTGAGGAGAAAGATTGCTGTACAATAAAAAAGATGAAAGGGAAGAAAGCCAACCCCAAACAAATATTAAGATATTAAGATAAAGAATGAATTGTTAAACTTTAAAGAATAAAAGAGAACAAATAGCAATAAATAGCAATAATTAGAAACACACATACAAACATACAACGTATTTTTCTTTGAACAGAGTATTTGGCCGGTTCACAAATTTAAACAGTTGTAGGAGGTTAGCACCCACCCCTTTCCTAGAAGAATGAAATATTTTGGGAAATATTAAAAAGGCAGACTATTATATTTCCCTACCTGGATGAGAAATGGAGAAGCATATTTTACAGACAAAGCAGCTCCCACCTTCCTGCCCTCCACCCTTTGTTAATGGGCCAGAGGCAGAAAGTCAATCCTTTGTCAAAGGACATTTGCAACACAATAGCAACAGAAACTAACACAATGGGCCCCGTCAAGCCATGTGATCCTGTCCACCATTAAACCATCTTTCCAAGCAGTCTCCATGTTTCCAGTGTCTTTTTCCCCACTTGGAGCAGAACCCAGAAGGATATTTCTTCCAACACAGTATTTAGTCATTTCAATTAAATTTACAATTTCTATATTTCCTTTTTACCATATTTATTCCTCATCTATTTTTTTAAAAAAAACAATATTACCCTTCATCCTCATCTCTAATCTTAATCAAATTCAATTTTTCCCTTCTATTCTATATTATACCCCTTCGCATTGTCATCTATTTTTATATCCATCCTCATATTGGTTAATTATGTAATATTACAGTTGTTTAATACAAATTCAACATTTTAATATAAATCAATTAGTTATATAACTATCTTTTTTGTATATTAATCAATATGAACATGAATATTCCAATTATTTCCATGCAATCCAATTTCTTACAAATCAATTAATTATATTTACCAATAATAATAAACCAAATAATTTCCCCCATATATTTCTCCAAACCACAACTTAACCAATTAATAGTATCTCAATTATTACAATTCCCTAGTTAAATAGAGCTTTTTTTTTCTTTTGTGTTTTAAAATCTTGTAACTCTCCTCTTTTGCCCTAAATTTCCCATTGTTTGCAGTTTTGCACCTACCTTTTTTGGTGAGGAAAAAGAAAAAGAAATCTCTCTGCCTCATTTTGTCACATTGCAGCCTGCTTACTTTCAATTTCGCTTTTTCAGCATAGCTAGAGGGAAAAAAATCTGCTCCAGGAATTTACCTCTTTGCAGCTAGCTCTTTGAACCCCGCGGCAAGAATTTAAAGTTTTTTTTCCCTCTAGCCATCAGCTGGGACTCCGGAGGCAGCAATAGATTGGGAGTGGGCGGGGTAAGCGAACGGCGACCGGGCGATCTAACAGAGGCAGGCAGAGGGTGAGGGTGAGTGAAGGTGTGTGGGGGGGGGCAAGAGAGGGCTTTGGCGACCCCTGTGAAATGGTCGTTCGACCCCCAAAGGGGTCGCGACCCGCAGGTTGAGAACCGCTGCTTTAGACTGTCCATTTCAACCTGCATTGCTTCATACCATTTGTCTTGCTCTGAATCAGGAAGCTGCTTGATTTGCGTGAAATTATCAGGTGGAAGTGTAACATTGCAAATCAAAGGCAAGGGTGTTTTTGTCAGTTGCCAAGAATATCATTGTGGAGGGATTCCTTTTGTGGCCCTCTTGGAACATCTCGGAACAACTGTCCAGTCTTCTTCTGCTTCGTCCTCGTCCTCACATTCGTCGCTAGCGTCAGCATCCACGGCTTGCGAAGACAGAACATCGGGTTGAGAAGAACCAGTGGAATCTTGATCATCAATCTGCATAGCATCAGCAGTATCATCTCTAGGAAAATAAACTCCAGGATCATTGGAATGAATCCTGGACCAGTCAATATCTTCCTCAAAATTAGCAGATTGGGAAATCACAATTACATGTTTAGAGTCAATAAATTTGCTCCATTTTGAATTATCATCAATACCCATAAATCGCAGTCTTTTTGCTGCTGGACCTCCTTTTCTTCTTTGAGCTAAGGGAATGTTCACCATAGCGTATGAACCAAAAATATGGATGTTTTTAAGATCGGGCTTGTAGCCATACAACATGAAGAAAGGAGTCTGATTCATTACACTGCTCCAAGTACGGTTGACTATGTAATTTGCATATTTTATAGCTTCACCCCAGTATATCATATCAAGGTTGGCGTCTTCTAGGAGACAACGCATCATGGTTTGCAGTACCCCTCCGTTGTGAGCCGGTGTGTCAGGAGCCGACGTCTGATGAAGAATTCCATTCTTACGCATCCAGTCCTGGAAACACTGAGACATGAATTCAGCACCACGATCACTCTGGATTCTGGCGATGCGAACTTGGTGTTGGGTAGAAACAAGGGCTGCAAAGTCTTTAAAGATCTGAAAGGTCTCAGATTTTTCTTTCATAGGATATACATATCCATATCTAGAGTAATTATCAACAATTGTTAGAAAATATTTTCTACCACCAAATGATGGCGGAAAAGGACCAACTATGTCAGTGTGAACCAAATCAAAAATGCGTGTTGACAGGCGTGTAGTGCGTTTGGGAATGGCTGCTGCTTTGGATTTGGCCTTTTTGCAGACAGCACAATCCAAAAACACCTTACACCCCTTTAGATCCAAACCTTTTGCGAACTCCGGCATCTTCCTAAGAACATGGAAACTGGCATGCCCCAATCTTCTATGCCATTTATGGATACACCTAGAATGCAAAGGTTTACCAGTTAGTGAATTTTCAACATTAACAGTTTTATGAGGAACCTCAGGCTTGCTCTGAACAACCTGTTTCCCAATTTTCTTTTTGTTGGCTTTAGGAGCCTTTCGAGTAGCAACAGGATCTCTCACTGGAACATATCTCTCTGGGCCTGTGCTCTCCTATTTTGGTATACTTGCCTGTGTTTGCGGTTTAGGCTTTGGCTTTAAGTAATAAACACCACCAATTAATATGGTTCCAGCAACAATATCTCCATCTTTAACTATGTAACTTGCATTTTCAAGGTGGTGAACCTGGAACTTTAACATTCTAGACAAGTGACTCTGACTAAGCAAATTACTAGTTGCTGTTGGTATGTAATAAACATCAGGAATAAATTCATCGAGCTCTTCAACATAAACAGTTCCTTTTCCTTTGACCTGACAAGGATGATTTGAAAAAGAATAAAGTTCACGTAGTTCAGGTTCAGGCTCGTGCATCTCTGTAAAAAGTTCCTTTCTGTAGGTAACATGCAAAGCTGCACCACTGTCCAAAGTCCACAGGAGTCGTCTGTCGTACTCTGGTTGAGGTTGTGGATCATTGGTTAAAGCCAATGTGGCGAGTGGACCTTGTGGATCACGCCGGGGACCACGACGACCTTGTCTTCCGCCTCTGCCTCTGCCTCTGGAGTCTGTTCCTCTGGGCTGGTACGTGACGGAAGCTGGAACTCGTTGGGGACAATCCCGGATGGCATGTCCCACACGATCACAGAAGTAGCATCTTGGCATCCTTGGAGCATAGGTCCTTCCTCAGAAGGGGCGCCTAGCTGGAGCTCTTGATGCGGGTGGTCCTCTCAAGTGTGGAGTAGCTAGCATGAGTGCTTCTTCTTCAATTAAAAGTCTGCATACATTGTCCACTGTGCGTTGAGCAATAGGGACTTGGTTAATCTTTGTAATGGCATCTTTCCATTCATAATTCAAAGAGTTAATGATAATGCTGAGCATTTGAATATCATCAATATTATAGCCTCTTTCTCTCAATTCTCTTCTCAGTCCTTTCAGTTTGGTCAAATGTCCTCCAATTTGTTCACCAGGTTTCAATCTCGAACCATGGAATTGAGACATGAGCAAACATGAAGATTCAATTGAAACAGGCCTGTAGCAATTTTCCAATTGGGCCCAAATTTGTTGGGCTGTTGCATCAGGCGAAAATGTAACCTGCAGTTCAGTATCCATGGACATCAATAATGTTGTGCAAGCTTTAATTTCTAAGTCTCTTATTGCAGGGGACCATGGCTGAGCAGGCGGATTAAAAATCATACAGTGAGTGCCTTCTCTACCAAGTAGCAATCCAATCTCACTGACCCAGGCCTTATAATTCTGTCCTGACATCTTTAATTTTGACTCACCAGCTAGTGGAGCAACAGAAAATGCCTGGTGAGGAACATGCATTTGGTATGCTGGCTGTGCCAGTAAAAATACCTGTGGTATTTGCTGTGCTTGTTGCGCTGGAGGTGGACCAGGAGCTGGCCCTGGTTGTACAGCTAGAGGCACGTGTGCATGCATTTATGGCTGCTGTGGCATTTGAGCTGCAATATTGACATGGCCTGCTGGAGACCCAGTCATTTGCCTTTGCTGCATTAAGCGTTGTTGTGTTCCATCTAAAAGGGCACCAGCACCACCAGGGGGTGCTTGAGTTTGGGCCTGTGGAGACACTGGTTGCATTGCAGCTTTCTCTAGTAAATTACTTTCGCCAGCAGATGGTGCTGCACCTTTAGTTTTGGGCAGTTCAGCTAATCTCTCTGCATACGTGGCATTGTATGTAATTTGATGAGAGAGAACACCATGTGACAAATGTGACATGGGCACAGCTCTCTGTTCTGATTGGCCTGACACAAAATCCACAAGGGGGAGTGTCTTTGGCTCCGAAGAAGAAGCCAAAATGGCGCTTTTAGAGATTTTGAAAGCACTAGACTCTCTCTTAACTTGTTCAAGCATAAATAAATCCATTTTTGCCTGGGATAGCTTCTGTTCAAAAATTTCTATCTGGTCACGATAGTTTCTTATAGCTTGCTCTTTAGGAGTGACCCTGAAGGTTTGAGAGGGATAATAAATTGGTTCTCTCTCTGCGTAGGAGGAAAAATGCTTTGCTGTTTGTGGAGAATCTGGCTCTGCACCAAGCGTTACAAAATCAGAAGGCTCTGGGGAGACAGTTTGAGAGCTTGCATAATTAGAAGGGGGCGTTACTGACCTCAGTCATAGTGTTTCGCCTTTATCTTCAAAACGACGAACGACAAGCCGAGAGTAGCTCTTCTGTTATTTTCCTCCTGAAGCCTTTGTAGAATTCTTTTCGCTTCTTCATTAGTGAGAGCAGAGATATCTATATCTTCGGCAAAATGCATTCTGTATTTGTTTTACTTCTTTTTCGGCATCTTAGCAGATAATTAGTTAGCGTTCCTCGGTCGCAAAAAAAAAATCTGACTAATTAGCCTAGAGGTCTTATCAAAGTAACGAGCAAGGAAAAAGCCATAATTTCGACCATCCTCTGGCTACCAGATGTCAGGGCATTGATTAATCCCATTCTGCTTTTGGGATAATCGCATCTTGATTACGAGAGATGGATCGAGACTTTTCCTTTGCAAGTATACTTTAAGAAAAACAAAACCCGAAGATATTTCTTCTAAGAAAACTCATTTATTTGTTATAAAGAAAATAAAACATCTAACTGATCTAATTGGTTACATTTTGAAATAAAGTTCATGCCAGCTGCTTCTCAGCAGCCAGACCTTTCTTGGCAAGAGAACAAAAGGAAAAAGTGTGAGGGAATGCAGATACACACGCAGTTTAGCTTACTGATAAGGATTCTTGGCAAGCTACGGAAAGTCTGATAGTCCAGAAATAATGAGCTCAGCTGGTAAATAAAAAAACGCAGTGACAATCCCCTTCTTTTGCCAGTTGAGCGAATATCAGGTACATCATCAAATAAGGCACATCTTCTTACGCAGATACTCGTGTTGAGCTGCTGGAAGTGGTTTGTTGAGCATATCAGCAATCTGATCATGTGTAGATACATACTGCATTTTAACAAAACCTTTTTTCACTAAATGTTTTATGTTTTGATAACGGATGTCAATGTGTCTGGACCTAGAACCTGTGAAATGTGATTCAGAAATATAAACCACCGATTCATTGTCTTCCATCACGGTGATCGGTCGGATCAGGTGTGTCCAGATATCTGTGACTAAAGCATCAAACCAAGTTAGGGAATTACATGCATCTGAAACACAAGCATATTCAGCTTCAGTAGATGAACAAGAAACAAAATTCTGTTTACGTACTTGCCAATAAACAGGACATCCATTTAAGAACAACATATAACCTGAAGTACTTTTACGTGATTTCTTATCACTTGCCCAATCAGAATCTGCATAACAACATAATTCTGCATAATCAGTATGTGTTGGTTCTAACAATAATTTCATGTGTTTAGTGTATTTTAGGTATCTCAATAATTTCTTAACGCATGTCCAATGAAACTGTTTTGCCTTACCTACGTGTCGAGATAAGAGATTAACACTAAGTGCAATGTTAGGTCTGGTCCAACTACTAATGTACAACATTGACCCAATAACTGAACGATAAAGTGTTTGATCCTCGAACTCAGGACTTGCTTCTTGTGTCAAGTTGTGAAAATCTGTTTGCATGGGTGTCTTTGTTGTGTTAGCATCTTTCATGTTGCAATGATGCAAAATTTGTTCAATTTTATCTTCTTGTGAAAGACTAAACCCCTTCTGTGTTTTTTCAATCTGAACACCTAAATAAGTGCTAATGTGACCTAATGATTTCAATGTGAAGTATCTCTGCAAACCTTTGGCAAAAATTTCACTCATTTGCTTATTTGGACCAATATAAACAATATCATCAACATAAACAAGAACTTTTTCATATGCATTGTTAGATCTTTTTGTGAACACGCACTCATCAGTTTCGGACTTAATAAAGCCCATTGAATTTAGTTTGTCAGTAAGACATAAGTACCACATTAAACCAGACTGTTTCAGACCATAAAGACTTTTGTTTAGAAACCAGGTATCCCCTTCTTGCTGTCGGAATCCTGGAGAGCTTCTCACGTAGATCTCTTCATCTAGGTCTGCATGTAGATAAGCTGTGTCAACATCAAACTGGAAAACTTCTAAACCAAGGATAGTTGCAGTTGCTAAAGCAATTTTTACACTTTCAGTTCGGACTGTCGGTGAATAGGTATTTGTGTAGTCCTCAGGATAACGTTGAGCGAAACCCTGAGCTACAAGTCTGGCCTTGTATAATGACTCACCATTTGGTTTCTTTTTGATTCTGTAGACCCATCGAGTGCCAATAACCTTTTTGTTTGCTGGAGGTTTTGCAGGTGTAAACACTAAAGTTTCTTTAGTCCAGTGGTTCTCAACCTTCCTAATGCCGCGACCCTTTAATACAGTTCCTCATGTTGTGGTGACCCCCAACCAAGGGTGGCTTCTAAATTTTTTACTACCGGTTCTGTGGGTGTGGCTTATTTTGTGGGTGTGGCTTGGAGGTCATGTGACTGGGTGGGCGTGGCTAGCTGGTCATGTGACCGGGTGGCCATGGCTATATGTATAGGGACTACTCAGAGGGCTGAAAAAAGTCATTTCTGACAGGTCCTCGGCACTTTTGACTGGTCCTCACACTTATGAGAAGTCTTTATATTCTACGTGGAATGTTCCGCTACCCTTAATGGGGATGTTATTTCCTTGATAATCTCTCAAATGAATACGACTACGCATAAGCTTCTGCTCGGCTCCGTGTGGCACCAATTTCTGTAGAGTCTGCCAGGATACAATTGTTGTTGCCGACCCTGTATCCACTTCCATTCGGCAGGGAGATCCTGCAATAAGGACAGTAATGTAAATTTTACTACTTTCTGGAATCCCGGTTTGATTGCTCACCCTCTCTGAATGACAAGTGTCATTCACTCGTCCTCTGGGGTTCTTAGCCTCAGTGGGCCACGCTTCCCCCCCCCATTTTGAATTGAAGTCTGTCCAGTTGGGGGGGCAAGCAACGCGGCACGGCAAACTTGTGCTAGGTGACCCTTCTTCCTACACCATCTACAAATGGTGTTTTTATGGCGACACATAGCTCTCGGATGGTTTCCGCTGCACCCTATACATGAGGAGAACAACTTTCGATCCTCTGTCCATCTACGCTCCTTGCTAGCCGCTCTCAACTGATGGACATAATCATGATTATTTCCCTCATCTTCAGTCCTCCCGTAATTCCACCTCTCCCTTTGGATGGTTTCTCCCCTTCTAGCTGCCAGGGGGCTGCCCAACTTCTGTATCTCTTCCGTCGATCTATTCGATGATTTGGTGGCTTGCGCTTCCTCTACTGCTGTCTGTAGCGTTAACGTTGGTTTTGCCAATAATCGTCTCTGTAACCGAACATCCCGAACCCCACAGACCAATCTGTCTCGAAGGGCTTCATCTAAGTTGCTAAATTTACAATAGATAGCTGCTTTCCTGAGGGCTGCCATATAACAACTGATAGACTCACCCTCCGCCTGGTGCCTATGGTAAAAAGCATGTCTTCTAGTAATGCAAGATGGTCGAGAAGCATAATGTTCCCTCAATTTGCTTAATAATATATCCCAAGGAACTGTCTGCAGGGGTTGGGGTGCAATGAGGGCCCTTGCCGTCTCAAACACCTCTTTTCCACAAATGCTCAAAAAAAGTGCTCGTTTATGATTGTCTGTGATATTGGTATAGTCATTAGCTTCCAATATACAGTCAAAAAGAATTAGATAAGAATCCCACGTCTGTGTTTCAGGATCAAATGGAATAAACTGTGGTTAGTTAGCCATTCTCTTTCCAAAATAAACAGTCTCCACTCACGCGTGCCTCTTTTACCTCTACGTTGGCTCAGGGCCCAGCAATTCCTCCTTCGTCACCAATGGAATGTGTGGGAGTAGGAATACAGTATGAGAAGCCAAACTTCCAACAGCAATGTTTATTGCAGATAATGACTCAGTAAAACCAGCATGCAACTTCCGGCTGATAGCCCCTTTTAAAGAAAAACTATCAGCCTTTAACCAATAACATTAAAATATGTCCAGCACCTGCGTGGCAGAAGAAAAGTCTCTGCTCACGCCTGTGCGGACATAACAGTGCTTATCCCTAGCTGTTGGACAATTGGGAGGCTGATTAGACACCTGGTGCAGCCGGTGTCTATGACGGCCTCTATATCTCCATGGGCCCCAGTTCTTGGCACTACTATCCGGGACTTAATGGGGAGGGGGCGGATAGCTTCACTTTTGTGGAAATTGGGATCGTAGAAACACCCAGGAGCATAGAAGAGTCCAAAGGCAGATGCATGAATAAATGTGATAAATGTATTTATTCATATAACAAAACATATTAACTATATACAAAGGCTGTCTTAATATCCATTAGGATAGGGGGCACACAGCGTGTGTGACTACCCCTATCAAAGATCATGTCTCATGGAGAACAAACGTAAAAGAGAGCATGGTGGAAAGGTTAGAGGGGGTTTTATACTCAGTGTAAGCCCCTCCTCTCCACATAGGGGTGGGGGCACTTTCTGCCTCCACTAGTGTCTGTATGATATATGTGCCAATGGCTTGCAAATACTTGACAACTTTCCATCGGATCCTCTTCCCCACTGCTCTCGCTGGCGGAGCCTGGAGGGGGTTCAGAAGCTGGAATTTCCTCCCCTCCAGCAGAAAGGGGAGGAACCTCAACAGATTGTCGGGCGAGCCTTCCCTTGTCTGGCCATTTCCTCTGGGTTTTCCTTCCCCGGGGCGCCAATAGAGTCCAGAGTTGAGGGACTGGGGCTGGAGCCAGGCACTTGGACGCTCAGTGGCTGTGCTGGCTACATTGGAAGCACTTGATCATTCCTGGCGGTACCGGTTGCACTTCAGCCAGCTTTGCAGGGGCTGGGTGACCTAGGGCTCTCTTAGTTGGTTTCTCTGGGGTGGGCTTCCAATGTGGATGGATCTCTAGGTCCATGGCTATGGCCATCTGGTACCAGTCCTGTATGCGGTCTGGGACCCCCCTGTAGGTGCAAGCTTGCCTGAGGTCCTGGTCCCTATGGTAAAAAGCATGTCTTCTAGCAATGCAAGACTGTCGAGGAGCGTAATGTTTCCTCAATTTGCTTAATAATATATCCCAAGGAACTGTCTGCAGGGGTTGGGGCGCAATGAGGCCCCCTCACCGTCTCAAACACTTCTTTTCCACAAATGCTCAAAAAAAGTGCTCGTTTACGATTGTCTGTGATATTGGTATAGTCATTAGCTTCCAATATACAGTCAAAAAGGATTAGATAAGAATCCCATGTCTGTGTTTCAGAATCAAACAGAACTGTGGTGAGTTAGCCATTCTCTTTCCAAAAGAAACAGTCTCCACTCACACGTGCCTCTTTTATCTCTCTGTTGGCTCAGGGCCCAGCAATCCCTCCTTCGTCGCCAATGGAATGTGTGGGTGTAGGAACATAGACAAGAAGCCAAACTTCCACCAGCAATGTTTATTGCAGATAATGACTCAGTAAAACCAACATGCAATTTCTGGCTGATTGCATCTTTTATTATTATTATTGTTTATTGGTTCAATTTTTTTTAATTTAATTTAATTTTATACATCCAACAAACATTAAATCTATAGCAGTCTACATCACAACGCGAGAAGGAAATAAACTTGTCCCATTACATATATAGGATAATGTACAAAAGTCTATTACATATACCAATTGACATGCTTATCCAATATCTCTATTTATAGCTCGATTTGACATCCAATTATACCATTGACTCCAAGATATATAGTAATCTGTGTCCCCCCATCCTTTCAGTAACATAGTACGTCGATCTGATTCCGCACAATTCATTATTTTCTGAATTACTACTTGTTTGGGTGGGCTAACATCCATCTTCCAGTATTGGGCCCATGCCAATCTTGCAGCTGTTGTTATATGCAGCAGCAGGTACCATGCCGTTCTATTAACATTTTCGGGTCTTATCCCTAATAAAAATACCTCAGGACGCAATTGTATGTGTTGCCCCAACATTTCATTGAGCCACTTCAGAATATTCTTCCAAAATTTCATTGCCTCTCGGCAGGTCCACCATTGGTGGAAATATGTGCCTTCTTTAACGCCACATTTCCAACAGACTGAAAAACGGCCAGGGGTCAGCTTGGAGTTGGGTCTGAAGAAACAATCTGCAGCCCGGTGTACCTCCTTCCCACATCTGAAGCACGCTGTGGACTTAGGCTTAGGAGCTGGCCCCCCTCTGGCAACTCTGGGAGCCTCTTTCTGGGAAGAAGGGGAAGGCTTGTTCCAGGCATGGACCCTACTGTAGTGATCTCTGGCCAGGTCAATTTCCTCTCCATACTCTTGCATATGATACCACACTTGGGTTAGGAAGAATCCCAAAGCCTTGGGATCTCCTCCCTATTTTACTGCTAGCTGAGGAACCTTTGGAATTCGACGCCTCCGGGGGACTACCCCCCCATGGGGGGCCCTGGGCTGCAGCCGCCGCTTGAGCTCCAGCAGTCTGCACTAGCTCTGGCCGTGCTCTAGGCATCTCTTCTGGGCATGCAAAGGCCTCTGCTTCCCGCCCCCCCCCCCCGGGTGTTCAGCCTCCCCACGTGCAGGCAATGCATACCTTTCATGTGCTTTCCGACTTTCAAAAGCTTCTTTCAAGAGATGCAGAGCCTGGGTCAGCAGGAGGTCTTCTTTATCCTCTTCTTGCCAGGCAGCCTCTCCACACCAGCATCTGGTAGCTGTCACCCCGGGAGGGATCTCCTCCAGAGTTTCCATTCTTCCCACGCCCAGTGACCATTTGGCTCTCACCGGCTTTTCTTCAAGCTGTAATTCAGACATCCACTCTGATGCTTCCCAGCTGCAGCGGGACTGGAGGGGAGTGGACCCAGCAGCTCCCATGTCCTCCTGGTCACTGCCTTGGTCAGACATTCTTTGCTCAGCCCCCATGGGAGAGTTTTCTCCGGGATGGCTGTTAAAGCAGATCTTGCTTAATGTCATGTGTGCCTCCATTCAAAACTCAAGGAAAAAATACCCCAACTCCATGTTTGTAGAGAAAGGTACTTTTACTGAGCATGAACTGAATGCAACATAAGGAAAGCAAGATCTGAGTCAATAGGCGCAAAAATTACATATTGAAAGTATTCCCAAACCCTAACCCTAACCCCAATGACCCTGACTGAATGTCCAATCCCTAGCCCCCCCAAGGCATCATGTGAGGTACATCTTCAGATGGTCCCATCCCTCTGGTATGCCAGAATGGTTGACCTTGACGCCGGACTATCAGCAACTCCATTCGGCTGCGCCGAAGACAATGAGAAAATTCCCCCCTTTCACTCCGTTTCACGAGACATCTCCACCAGCTCACTTCCCCCACCCAAATACCTATACATCCCCCCCCCCACTACTATGGCAGCAATTCTGTGCATATTTAGAGTTTGCGGTTTTTTTAGGCTTTTAAATAGATCATTCAGGAGAGCCTTGCTTCTGCATGCCTGCCTGCATGCCTGCAGTTTCTTCTGACAACAACAGACCTGAAAGATCTTATTTCAGCATAGTTATTTGTTCCCTGTTCTTGCAATCCTCAGATTTCCTGTGCATGCAATTGCCTTGTTCCACCCTGAGCAAGCATGTTCTGAGGATTTTACTAGCTAATCTATTTCCATTCCTTCTCATGCACTAGCAAATGTCTGCAAATAATAATTCTCTATAGAGACTACAATTTTAGGGGAGGGGGGTCTTTTACCTTTTCCTTCATGCAAGCACAGGAAAATCAGAAGTCTAGGCAGTTTGAATGATTGAATGAATGAATATAAAATGAATGAACATCAAGGTTTATTGCAACCTTATGCTCTCTACAAGAATCTGAACTACTAAGGGTCAAAGTGAGTTGGTGGTAGATAAGAGTCAATGGAATTCAAGGTGGCCTCAACTTAGACCTCTTGTGGGCATGAAGGGAGTTGAGACTGGTGACGCATTTGAACCCTTTCTCGGGCTCAGCCTACTTATCTCCTACATCACCCACCCCTCCACCTTGTCCCCCTCCTCTTCCATGGTGTGATCGACAGGAAAACCCCATTACCGTTTTAAAGAGACAGAGACTAAAATAATCCTGGGACAGAGTTTATTCTTTGCAAAGGGCCTTTCTCTCTGGAGGAGAGGAAAGACGGAAATAAAACAATTTACACGAGTTTTATAGTCTTCAGGAACATCAGAATACACGTCAATAAAGTCCCTTGGGAATCAGTTTCAGATCTTACATAACATCTTATATAACATATGTAGTACATGATCCACCCTGGAAATTCCCCAATTCCCAACAGAAATACCCCTCAAAAACATCAATTGCGTATTTCCTTTAATTAATGGGGGCAAGTTGACCCAAGAGCATATTTCCTGCAAGATAAACATATTCTCAAGAACACAGGAATTACACAGTTCCTTTCTCATGTTCTTAAATGTCAGCTAAATTATATAATCAGGTTATACAAGGTAAAATAAAGCCTTAACATGATTTTAAAATGGCGTAACTCAGGTTATGCTTTTACAGGAATAATTCTTATATTTCTCACACATGGATTCTCCTATCCTGCTTTCCCCCTCCTGCATTGTGTCTTCAAAGTCCAAGTTCTCATGGGAACTTGGCAAGGGCAGAAGGGAAGCAGTTTCAAAGGAATCCACCTCCCCCTCATCTGAAGAAGCTGGCGAGCCAGGTGGTGGTTGCTGCAACACAAAAACATTGTTAGAGGTTCCCTCCCCTTCTTGGGAGTTGAAGGCCAGATGTTGAAAGTCCATCATAGGCAAGTGTCCCACCTCCCCCTGGAGCAATCCAGAGGGGCTGGTTAACCTCTTATTTGACAGGTTCCTCCAGCAAAACTGGGCAGGGTTCTGGGAGCTTGGTCAGCCGTGGCTTGTGAGGGAAGCACTGATGAAACAGACAAATTTAATCAGGGTCATGAACATACTACGCATTTTTCAGGGGTAGGTTTTACTTACCTTTACTACCGGTTTGCATTGCACCCGTGTGCGTGTGCTCACTTCGCTTGCGCAGAAGCTTCAAAAAAGTTTTGCTTTGATGTTTTATATTGATACAATTTATATTGATATTGTTTCTGGATTGATATTGTTTCCGGATTGCTTATTTGTACCCTATGACTATCATTAAGTGTTGTACCTTATGATTCTTGATGAACGTATCTGTCAGCACTTCAAGCTGCATTTACTCTAGTGCATTTACTCTTATTTGAGACGACCTCGAAACCTGACAGTATCTTTTCTTTTCTTTTATGTACACTGAGAGCATATGCACCAAGACAAATTCCTTGTGTGTCCAATCACACTTGGCCAATAAAAAAGTCTAATTCTAATTCTAATTTTATTTTATTTATTTATTTATTTTTATTTTATTTTTCAGATTTCTATACCGCCCTTCTCCTTTCGGACTCAGGGCGGTGAACAGCCAAAAGTAAAACACTTTATACACAAAAGTTAAAATAGATTTAAAATAATTAAATAAATTTGGCCCATAATTTAAAACATTTCAATTTAAAACCAATTTTAAATTTTAAAAACCCATCATAAAATCAGGACAGCCCGGCTAACTGAAAGAAGTAGGTTTTAAGGGCCCGACGAAAAGTCCAGAGGTCTGGGATCACTCGTATCTCTGGGGGTAGATTGTTCCAGAGGGTAGGTGCCACCACAGAGAAGGCTCTCCCCCTTGGGGTCGCCAGCCAACATTGTCTGGCCAACAGCACCCTGAGGAGGCCCTCTCTGTGGGAGCGAACTGGCCGGTGGGAGGCAATTGATGGCAGAAGACGGTCCCGTAAGTACCCTGGCCCTAAGCCATGGAGTGCTTTAAAGGTGATCACCAACACCTTGAAGCGCACCCGGAAGTCCACCGGAAGCCAATGCAGCTCGCGCAGGAGAGGAGTCACGTGGGAGCGCCCCGTCGCTCCCATAATCCCCCGTGCGGCCGCGTTCTGCACCAGTTGGAGCCTCCGGGTGCACCCCAAGGGGAGCCCCATGTAGAAAGCATTACAATAGTCCAGACGAGAAGTGACAAATGCTTGAATGACCGTGCGTAGGGAGTCCTGATCCAGAAAAGGGCGCAACTGGCGTATCAGGCGAACCTGATAGAAAGCCCCCCTGGCCACGGCCGTCATATGCTCTTCTAAAGACAGCTGTGCATCCAGGAGGATGCCCAAGTTGCAAGTCCGTTCCGTGGGGGCCAATGATTCGCCCCCAATAACCAGCGATGGTGCCAGCTGGCTATACCGGGATGCTGGCAGCCACAGCCACTCAGTCTTGGAAGGGTTGAGCCGAAGTCTGTTTCTCCCCATCCAGACCCGCACGGCCTCCAGGCACTGGGACATCACTTCCAAGGCATCGTTGGGATGGTCTGGGGTGGAGATGTACAGCTGAGTATCATCAGCGTACTGATGGAACTCCACCCCAAAACCACGGAGGATCTCACCCAGCGGCTTCACATAAATGTTGAACAGAAGGGGCGAGAGGACCGACCCTTGTGGCACCCCACAAACAAGGCGCCTCGGGGTCGACCGCTGCCCCCTGTCAACACAGATTGTGACCGGTCAGAGAGATAGGAGGAGAACCACCGCAAGACGGTGCCCCCCACTCCCAGTCCCTCCAGCCGGCGCAACATGATACCATGGTCGATGGTATCAAAAGCTGCTGAGAGATCTAACAGGACCAGGATAGAGGAATAACCCCTACCCCGAGCCCTCCAGAGATCATCCACCAACGTGACCAATGCCGTTTCCGTGCTGTACCCAGGTCTGAAACCGGACTGGAGTGGATCTAAATAGACAGCTTCATCCAGCTACTGGGGAAGCTGTCGCGCCACCACACTCTCAACAACCTTCGCAATAAAGCAAAGGTTGGAAACTGGACGATAGTTAGCCAAAACAGCCGGGTCCAGGGAAGGCTTCTTGAGGAGGGGCCTCACAACCGCCTCTTTTAAGGCAGCCGGCAAGACACCCTCACTCAAAGAAGCGTTAATAATCCCCTGGAGCCAGCCTCATGTAACCTCCCGGGAAGCCATCACCAACCAGGAGGTACACGGGTCCAATAAACATGTGGTCGCGTTCAGCCGTCCCAAGATCCTGTCCACGTCCTCGGGAGCCACAGGATCGAACTCCTCCCAGATAACACTCTCAAGGCCTGCCTCAGTCATCTCGTCTGAACTAACCCAGTCGGCGGCCAAGTCTTCCCGAATCTGAGTTATTTTATCATCCAGATACTGTACAAAATCCTCAGCTCGGCCCTGCAAGGGGTCATCCCACGCTCCCAGATGGAGAAGGGAGCGGGTCACCCTAAACAGGGTGGCTGGGCGGTTATCTGATGACGCGATAAGAGCGGCAAAATAGCTAGATTTCGCTGCTTTTATCGCCACTAGGTAGGTCTTAATATGAGACCTTACCAGTGTCAAGTCAGATTCGGATCGGCTGGCCCTCCAACCGCTCTCTAGGCGTCTTTTCCGGCGCTTCATCTCCCTCAGCTCTTCGGAGAACCAAGGAGCTAAGTGAGTTCGGTGCCAGGTCAGAGGCCGCAAAGGCACGACACGATCCAAAGCCCCGGCGGCCGCACTGTCCCAGGCGGCCACCAGGTCTTCAGCCGAGTCATGAGCCAGAGTCTCAGGAAATGGCCCAAGCTCCATCTGGAACCTATCAGGATCCATCAGGCGCCTGGGGCGGAACGACCTGGTCGGCTCCGCCTCCCTGCGATGGGGTGCGGCGTTCAGAAAGTTAAGTTGAAGGAACGAATGGTCAGACCATGACAAGGGTTCAATGCCTATATCCCCTGTATCAAGGCCACTCAACCACTGACCAGAGATAAAAACTAAGTCCAGAGTTTGTCCACCTATGTGAGTAGGGCCATGAATTACTTGGGTCAGGTCCATGGCCATCATGGAATCCATGAACTCCCGAGCTACCTCAGACGTTTCACCGATAGATGGCAGGTTGAAATCCCCCATGACCACAAGTCTAGGGGTATCAGCCGCCACCTTGGCTATGACGTTGAGGAGTTTGGGCAGGGTCATTGCCACGTGGCAGGGAGCCAGGTACGTGATCAACAAACCCATCTGGACCCCACGACCCCACTTCACAAAAAGGGACTCACATCCGGCTATCTGAGGTACAGTGGTCTCCCTCGGATCAAGACCTTCTCTTAGAATGACCGCTACCCCCCCCTCCCCTGTCCTGAGCTCTCGGCTGATGAAATGCACGGAAGCCTGGTGGGCACATATCCACGAGGGGAACCCCCCCTCATGGCCCAACCAGGTCTCCATAATGCCTGCCAGGTCCGCTCCCCCCTCCTGAATAAGGTCACAAATGAGGGGAGCCTTATATACTACAGACCTGGCATTACACAACAACAGCCAGAGACTCGGGCCCTGGGACTCTGAGCAGCCTGGGGAACGGGAAGAGCTAAGGGGACCGGGGCATGCAATCGCTCGAAGATAGCTAGTGCGTGCCCCCACCACACGATACGGCCCCCTGCTCTCGCCATACCTGCCCCTCCCACTCAGCATATTAATAGAGAAGCCCTCAGCGGAGGGCATTCTAACAGCCCTCTTTCCCCCAGAGTCCATACCCCCCATGGCACCATTAACTTGCCAGGTCTTCATTTTCTATTAAATTCAATTTATGTTTCCCCAATTCCATTAGGTTTTTAATTTGTTTGTCCTGTGGATTTTTTTGCAATTCTTTCTCTAACTTCTTATATTCCTGCTCCAACTTCTTTTGAGTTTGTCTGTCCTGTTTGTTTCTTTTTCCTGCATATGTCATTGCCAAACCCCTTATATATGCTTTACTAGTGTCCCATACATTTTGCAATGATGTATCTTCTTTTCTATTTTCTTTGAAGAAAAAGGTCAATTCTTTTTCCATATATTGTATAAAATCTTTCTCATTTAATAGGCTTTGCTTTAATGTCCATCTCATTCTTTTTCTTTGTCCTTTCCATGTCATCATTATTGGATTGTGATCTGCCCATATATTTGCTTCTATATCAATCTTCTCTATCTTGGATATTAAGTCTATGGACATCCACATCATATCTATTCTTGACCATGACATATGCCCTTTTGAGTAAAATGTATATTATTTTTCCTTTAAATTTCTTTTCCTCCAAGCATCCTTAATACTCTTCCTTCCTCATCCTCATATATTTGTTTGGATTGTATTGTCTGTTTGATGTAAAATGCTACTCCTCTTTTGCTTTGACAAGCCAAAGTTGTATACAATGTCCCTAATTTTATTCGCTCCAAAAAATTTTTATGTTGCTTTCTAATATGTACTTCTTGTAAGCATATAATTTCTAATTTTAGCTTCTCTAATTTATTGAATATTTTCCTTCTCTTTATTGCCAAATTTAATAATTTATATTCAAAGATATTATTTTAATTTCTTCTTCCATTTCTTATTTATTTATTTGTTTTGTCGATCTAGTCATTCTTATCTCCCTTAGTTCCTTAACTTCTTTCGCCCTTGCTTCTTCTCTTAACGCTCTCTCTTCTTGTTCTTTCATTGTCTCTCTTGCCTGTTCTTTCTTCTCCTCCTGTTGTTCATCCCCTTTTTCTTCCCTCAACCTTCTTTTCTCTTGGACATCTATGTATTGTTTATAAAATAACTCTGCTTTCTCTACTGAGTCTAATCTGTATCTTTGTTCTTGCCAGTTCACCAATATTCCTTCTGGAATCAACCATCTAAAATTTATTCCTCTCTTTATCAAACATTTTGTGAGAAATTGATATTCTTTTCTCAGATCTCTCACTCTTTGTCAGATCCCTAAAAGTGATACTGCCATTCAAGTGGAGGAAGGGGGGATTTGGATTCGATTTACTAGCATGGCCTGTGTCATCAAATATTTTACAACCTATATCCTGGCGCCAAGGAGGCCTGAGATTCCCTTTACCTGCAGGAATTTATATGATAGCCATGTGGGTTGTCTCACTTTAAAGGGTAGTGGTGGGAATGGATGTTTATTCGGGTTCTCAAAGGAAATAGTAAAGAAAACATCTTCACACTTGTGTATTGGCTAAAATCTGCATTCTGACTTAAAGGGAGGGGTCTCTACCACTTTAATCCTACTGCTTTGCCTAAGGGCATTCAGATTGTGCTTTAGCTGGATGGCTGTCACTTCTGCTTAATAAAAGAATCCTTTTGAACAACCACGTTTCAAGAGTTCGTACTTTCTTAAGTTGGAAGGAGAGGCGATCCTTACAGAAAGCACAATCTGCAAAACGGTCAACCCAGAGAAGCAATCTTCGCTCTACTGAGGGGACCTTGCAAACCATGTCTGAATGAAGCAGAGAGCTGGGAAAAACCGATTGCTGGGGAGAGACAGCAACCGCCACCCAGTCGGATGCCTGTTTCGTGCACCCCATCAGAGAGGATGAGGTAACCCTGGAGAATCCTGAAAAGCCCTGCTGGTCAATTGGCATCGGGAAGAAAGATAGCTGGGATGAGAGAACCAGGGGAGTCACCCTGAACCGTGGCAACCGAAAACCTGGGTGGAAACTGGAACTAGAAGCCCTTGCTGACCAAGGGGGACTGACCGAAGCACCACTGAGGGAGGATTATCTGAAGAGGCATATAACCCAATTGCTGATGGAAACTTTGGAAAATCTCAACATCCGAAGGGAGCCAGGACAACAACCAAAGGGCGCGGAAGGGGCAGCCGTTGCGGAGGATGCCACAGGAGGCACCCCCCTTCTGGAGCCTGCCTATCGAGCAGAGGGTGCAGCAGCAGTGGGAGAAGACCCAGCAAACCCTCCCCCCCAGGCAGCATGCACACCGGCGCCCATTCCCAATCAGCCCCAGGTCCCGCAACTGGAAAGAGAAACTCCCCCCCTTGGGGTGAAGTTTGATGGGAATCCACAACAATTAGGATTCTTTGTGGCACATGTGCTAACCTACATGCAAGAGTATGGGCGTGATTTCCAAACCCAAGGATCCCGAGTGCGAGTTGTGACCCTAGCCCTAGAGGGTGCCGCAGCCAGATGGATGGTGACCCTACATAACGCCAATGCACCAGAACTGCGGAATTTCGACTGTTTCATGATGGCCCTGCAACGTCAGTTCGAGGACCCACTGGCAGATCATAAAGCACGCAACCGCATTAAGGTGGTGAAGCAGGGGCAATGGCCAGTAGCAGAGTATACTGAAGAATTCCAGGACCTCGCGTGTCGTGTGCACTGGCCGGAAGATATTTTGGTGAGCTGTTTCAAGGACGGGCTGAGTGATGATCTATACAATGCCTGCGTGGCCTGAGGGGCACCGAATGACCTACATGAATGGTATGTCACCGCTGAGATCTCAGAAGCTGAGATCGATATGGCCAGAAACCAGTATCGAGCGGGGTGAGCATGGAAGAAATCCCACCCCCGAATGGAAGCAAGAGCCCATCAAATCACAAACCGCATTCTCCCCGAGATCTTCAGCCTGTTTCAAGTGTGGAAAAGAGGGGCACCGAGCTGCAGAGTGTCGATCGCAAACACCCAGCCAGAACCACCCACCAGGGGAGAACCCGGCAAAACCGGGTCGGCGTGGGAAGGAGACTGCCCTGAGGAGCAGGCAGACCACAGAGATTCCATCCCCTCCCCCCTTTGGGGAGTAAACCCTGGCATCTGAACATGAGGAATCACACTCATTCGGAAGCGATCCAGATGATGAGCCACTGGTAAGCAAACCAATTAAACTGCTTACCCTCCCCTTAAGACTATTTATCCCAAACCAGGACAGGGAGATAAGTATCTCCACTCTAGTGGATTCAGGGTGCACCCGTTGTTTGATCAGCCCAAGCCTAGTAGGGAAGTTAGGGATTAACGTAAAAAAGCTGAAAAACCCTATTGCTTTCTGCCAACTAGATGGGTCAATAGCAGGAGGGGAGCCAGCTTCTTTTGCTACCGAGCCTCTACATATAGGCATCGGAAGCCACGAGGAGAGGCTTACATTTATAGTGGCACCTGGCATGGAATGGCCGTTGGTTCTGGGCCTTGCATGGCTGAAAAAATGGAACCCAAAAATCAATTGGAAACAAGGCATCATAAAATTTCAGTTGAATGTGACTTTTGCTGAGTATCCACATAAAGGAACTGAGGGGGCAGAGAATCGTGAAACAGCCATGCCTGGTCACGCCACACCAACTGAGGGCATACCCATAGAATACAAGGATTTAGCTGAGGTTTTTAGCGAAAAAGCCTCAGATGAGCTCCCCCCCCCCCCACCGCGCCACTGACTGTGCAATAGAAATCTTACCTGGCGCAAAACTCCCTAAACCCAAGATGTATAGCATGTCACCGAGGGAGTTGGAAGAGCTGAGAACATTCATTGAGAAAAACCTAGCAAGGGGTTTCATCGAGCCAGCCCAACCAAAAATTGCAGCTCCAGTACTCTTTAGAGAGAAAAAAGATGGCTCAAAACGTCTCTGTGTTGATTTTAGAAACCTCAATACTATCAGTGTGGAGAACATGTATCCTCTCCCCCTTATGAAAGATATGTTAGCACACCTCGCTAAAGGGAAATTTTTTTCAATGCTGGACTTAAGGGAGGCTTACTACCGTGTCAGAATTAAGGAAGGGGATGAGTGGAAAACGGCATTTAACACCCCCCTCGGCTGCTACCAATTCAAGGTGCTCCCCTTTGGGTTGCAAGGAGCTCCTGCAGTGTTTATGCAGTTAATAAATGAAGTGCTGCATCAGCATTTATATAAGGGGGTCCTGGTCTACTTGGACGACATTTTAATCTATACCGAGACCAAAGCAGAACATGTAAAACTAGTCAGGGCAGTTTTAAACAAACTCTGCTCTGCCAAACTTTACACCAAACTTTCCAAATGTGAATTCCACCAGGAGAAGATTGACTATTTGGGATACTGCATTTCACACCAGGGAGTTGAGATGGATCCTCTAAAAGTGCAGGCTGTACTTGATTGGGACCCTCCACGCACACGTAAACAGTTACAGAGCTTCCTGGGGTTTGCCAACTTTTACCACCAGTTTATCCCTGCTTTCGCTCAGATTGCCCTCCCCATCACCAAGCTCTTAAAAATGAAGGGGGAGGACAATCCTAAACCAAAGCAGCCATTGAACTGGACTATGGAATGCCAGGCGGCATTTGAAAAACTTAAACAACTGTTCTCAGCAGAACCAATTCTAAAACACCCAGACACGGAGAAACCATTTGTCATACAAGCAGATGCCAGCGATGTGGCAATAGGAGCGGTCCTGCTTCAGAAGAATGAGCAAGACCAACTACAACCCTGCGCTAACACATCCAAAAAGTTGAATGAGACTGAGCAAAGGTGGGCCATTTGGGAGAAAGAGGCTTATGTAGTTCGTTGGGCATTGTTAACCTGGAGGCACTTCCTAGAAGGTAGTAAGACTCCTTTTGAAGTCTGGACTGATCATAAAAATCTAGAAGCCCTAAAGACCCCAAGGAAACTCTCCCCAAAACAAGTACGATGGGCTCAGTACTTTAAACGGTTTGATTTTACTCTAAAATATCTCCCGGGGGAAAAAAAAACTTTCTGGCAGATGCGCTATCCAGAAAACCGCAATACCATAGTGCAAAGTCAGACGTAATCAAACCCATAGTACAAAACAATCAACTAGCTGCTAAAGTAGTCACCAGATCCCAGGCAAAACAAGAAACATTGACAAACAATGACACCACCCAAACTTTTAAACAAGCATTGGCCACTGACGAATGGTTTTTGAACAACAAATCCAGCTGTCTGATGAAAGAAGACTTGGCTTGGGTGGGGGGGAAGTTGTATGTTCCTGCCAGCCAAAGACTATGCTTAATGGTAAGGTGCCATGACTCCAAATTAGCTGGACATTTTGGGTTTGTGAAAACTTTACACTTGATTAAATGACAATTTTGGTGGCCATCACTAAAAAAGGACATAGAAAGCTACGTAGCTAGCTGCCCCATTTGTGCAGCAGCAAAAAGATGCCAGGGGAAATCCCCAGGTCTATTGCAGAAGGTAGCTGAACCTTCAGTGCCTTGGAGAGAGATCACTATGGATTTCATTGTGGAATTGCCAAACAGTGAGGGAAATACTGTTATTTGGGTTGTGACAGACCTATTTTCAAAACAGGGACATTTTATACCCTGCCAAAAGATCCCAACTGCTAAAAGTTTAGCCAAATTATTCCTAATACACATTTATCGACTTCATGGTGCTCCACAAAGGATAATCTCCGACAGAGGGGCTCAATTCACCTCCAACTTTTGGAGGGCGTTTTTGGGCTTACTTGGTACTGGCCAGGGGTTGAGCACATCCTTTCATCCTTGTACTAATGGTAATTCTGAAATTTTGAACTCGGTGCTAGAACAATATTTAAGATGTTTCATTAATTTTCAACAGGATAACTGGACCGAACTTTTGCCTTTTGCTGAAGTTGCGTTTAATAATGCTGTACATTCAAGCACTGGTTTTACCCCTTTTAGAGTAGCAACAGGCCAGGATTTCAGTCCCATGCCTGAACTACCCACGGAAGAACCCACCATCCCCTCACTTAAGGAGTGGATGGATAATTTGCAAAACACGTGGCCAGTGGTTAGATTAGCCTTACAGGAAGCTAGAGAAGCTTTTAAGATTCAAGCTGACAAGAAAAGGATGAAACCCAAACCTTTTCATGTTGGAGACAGAGTATACTTTTCTACAAAATTCCTGAAATCATTACAACCATCGAAAAAACTAGGGCCAAAGTTCATTGGACCTTTCCCCATCACTAGAATCATCAATCCAGTAGCAGTTGAACTACTCCTTCCAAAGACACTCAGGCAAGTCCACCCAGTATTCCATATCAGTTTACTCAAACAAGAAATAATCTCATCCCTCAGACCACCTGCATCTACACCACCTGTTCCCATCATGATTGAAGGTGAACAACACTTTGAAATCAAGGAAATCCTTGACTCTAGGATCCACAGAGGGAAAGTCCAATACTTAGTTGCTTGGAAACATTTACCATCAGCACACAATGAATGGGTCGCTAAACACCATGTTAGGGCTCCAATCTTACTGAGAAAATTTCACTCCCAATACCCTAACAAACCTTGTTGATATACTATCATGAAATCTTGAAATCTTGTGTATATTTGTTTTTTTTACAGGTGGACCTTTTTGTTTTCTAAGGAGGGTAGCATGTCAGATCCCTAAAAGTGATACTGCCATTCAAGTGGAGGAAGGGGGGACTTGGATTCGATTTACTAGCATGGCCTGTGTCATCAGATATTTTACAACCTATATTTTATTTATTTATTTATTTATTTATTTATTTTATTTCTATACCGCCCTTCTCCCGAAGGACTCAGGGCAGTGTACAGCCTGATTAAAAACACAAAGACAGACAAAATTTAAAAATAATTAAAATTATTAAATAATTGGCTCAATTATAAAACCCCCAAATTTAAAATCCCATATTTAAAACCAATTTAAATCTTTACATTGATAGCCCGGCCTGGCGGAACAACAAGGTTTTGAGGGCACAGCGAAATACACGGAGATCGGAGATCTTACGCATTTCTGGGGGCAGTTCATTCCAAAGGGCAGGGGCTCCCACAGAGAAGGCCTTCCCCCTGGGTGTCGTCAGCCAACATAATTTGGCCGATGGCACCCTGAGGAGACCCTCTCTGTGGGAGCGGACTGGCTGGTGGGAGGCTACTGGTGGCAGAAGACAGTCTCGAAGGTACCCAGGTCCAATGCCATGGAGCACTTTAAAGGTGGTAACCAACACCTTGAATCGCACCCGGAAGACCACTGGGAGCCAGTGCAGCTCGCACAGGAGGGGTGTCACGTGGGCTCAATGAGTTGCGCCCATAACCACCTGTGCGGCCGCATTCTGGACCAGTTGGAGCCTCCGGGTGCTTTTCACGGGGAGCCCCATGTAGAGAGCATTACAGTAGTCCAGTCAGGAGGTGACAAGGGCATGAGTGACCGTGCGCAAGGCGTCGCGATCCAGAAAGGGCTGCAACTGGCGAATCAGGCGAACCTGATAAAAAGCCCCCCTGGCCACGGCCGTCATATGTTCTTCTAAAGACAGCCATGCGTCCAGGAGGACACCCAGATTGCGAGCCCTCTCTGTGGGGGGTAAAGACTCACCCCCAATAGTCAGCGATGGCACCAGCTGACTATATCGCGACGCCTGGAACCACAGCCACTCAGTCTTGGAGGGGTTGAATCTGATCCTATTTCTCCCCATCCAGACCCGCACGGCCTCCAGGCAGCGAGACATCACATCAAGGGCATCATTGGAGTGGTCTGGGGTGGAGATGTACAGCTGAGTATCATCAGCGTACAGGTGGACTCTCACCCCAAAACCACGGATGATCTCACCCAGCGGCTTTACATAAATGTTGAACAGAAGGGGCAAGAGGACCGACCCTTGAGGCACTCCCCATGCGAGGCACCTCGAAGTCGACCTCTGCCCCCCTGTCAACACGAACTGCGAGCGGTCGGAGAGGAAGGAGAACCACCGCAAAACGGTGCCCCCTATTCCTAACCCCCTCAACCGCTGCAGCATGATACCATGGTCGATGGTATCAAAAGCCACTGAGAGATCTAACAGGACCAGGACAGAGGAACAACCCCTGTCCCGAGCCCTCCAGAGATCATCCACCAACGCGACCAATGCCGTTTCTGTGCTGTACCCCTGCCTGAAGCCCGACTGGTACGGGTCCAGATAGATAGCTTCATCCAGGTGCCTAGGCAGTTGTCGTGCCATCACACTCTCAACAACCTTCACCACAAAACGAAGGTTGGAGACCGGACGGTAGTTAGCTAATTCAGCTGGGTCCAGGGAAGGCTTCTTGAGGAGGGGCCTCACCACCGCCTCTTTCAAGGCAGCGGGAAAGGCACCCTCACTCAGAGAAGCATTTATAATCCCCTGGAGCCAGCCTCGTGTAACCTCCCAGGAGGCCAGTACCAACCAGGAGGGACACTGGTCCAATAAACATGTGGCAGCACTAATCCTACCCAGAACCCTGTCCACATCCTCGGGAGCCACAGGATCAAACTCCTTCCAGATAATGTTCTCAAGACCTACCCTTGTCTCCTCCCCCGGACTCACCCAGTCAGAGTCCAAGCCTTCCCGAATCCGAGCGACTTTATCATGCAGGAATTGCACAAAATCCTCAACTCGACCCTGCAAGGGATCTTCCCGCACCCCCCCCCCCGAAGAAGGGAGTGGGTCACCCTAAATAGAGCGGCTGGGCGCTTATCTGCAGATGCAATAAGAGCAGAAAAATAGTTAGATTTTGCCGCTTTTATCGCCACTAGGTAGGTCTTGATATAAGACCTCACCAGTGTCCGGTCGGAATTGGATTGACTAGTCCTCCAAATGCTCTCTAGGCATCTTTTCTGACGCTTCATCTCTCTCAGCTCCTCGGAGAACCAAGGAGCCAATTGAGGTCGGCATTGGGTCAGAGGCTGCAAAGGCACAACGCGGTCCAAAGCCCCAGCGGCCACACTCTCCCAGGCGGCCACCAGGTCTTCAGTCGAGTCGTGTGCCAGGGTCTCAGGAAATGGCCCAAGCTCCATCAGGAACCTTTTGGGATCCATCAGGCGTCTGGGACGGAACCATTTGATCGGCTCCGTCTCCCTGTGGCGGGGGGAAGCGGCAGGAAAGTCCAAGCGAAGGAGAGAATGATCTGTCCATGACAAGGGTTTAATGTCTAAATCCCCTCTACCAAGATCATTCAACCACTGACCAGAGATGAAAATCAAGTCCAGAGTGTGTCCCCCTGTGTGAGTGGGGCCCTGAACTAATTGGGTCAGGTCCATGGCCGCCATGGAAGCCATGAACTCCCGAGCCACCTCTGACACCTCACCCGCAGATGGCAGGTTGAAATCCCTCATGACAATAAGTCTGTGGGTATCAACCGCCACCCCGGCAATAACGTCGAGCAGCTCGGGCAGGGTCGCCACCACGTGGCAGGGAGCCAGGTACGTAGTCAGCAAACCCATCTGCCTCCCACAGCTCCACTTCACGAGGAGGGACTCACATCTGGCTATCTGAGGAACAGTGGTCTCCCTCGGACTAAGACTTTCCCTAATAATTGCCGCCACTCCCCCACCCCTCCCCTGAGCCCTTGGCTGGTGAAATGCACGGAAACCTGGTGGGCACATTTCAACGAGGGGAACCCCCCCTCATGGCCCAACCAGGTCTCCGTAATCCCAGCCAGGTCTGCACCCCCCTCCAATATAAGATCACAAATGAGGGGGGCTTTGTAAACAACCGACCTGACATTACATAACATCAGCCGCGGACCCAGGGCCTGAGGCTCTGTGCAACCCAGGACCCAAGTCGCGCATTGGGGGCCGGAGTGCACAATCGCTCGTAGACAGCGTATGCGCACCCCCAGAACATGATATGGTCCCCTGCGCCCATCATATCTGCCCCTTCCACTCACTATTTCAATTGCACTGCCCTTCCCAACACCCCGCTGTTCCCCAGACAAATTTTCTTCCGCGATCCCTCTGCTGCGCCCAAGCGACCCATCATCCCGCTCGGTGGCTATATGAACCCCTCCAGGTCCATCTCTACAACCCCCTCCCCTCCTCCCGGGTCCCCTTAAAATTTTCCTTAAAAATCCCGATAAAAAACCCCTCAACCCCCTCTTCGCTGCATGCCATTTCTCGGGGTTCCAAAACCCGTCATCAAGATAGGCCCTCAATAACGTGGAGGGCCAGGCCTGCGAGAGGGGGGAGTCTCGCAGCGCAAGAAGGTCAGCTTTTGGGAGCATCAACCAAACCAAGGACAGGAAAGGAAGGCCAGTCCGGGAGTCCATCATAGTCCAAAGGGATAACTGAGCATAAAAGGTCACAAAATATCCATTTGTAGGGCTGGACTCCACTGTCCTCTCACGACAGGGAGAAGGTCCAATGTTCTTTTTTCTCCAACGGAGGCTGATGACCAACCATCCTCTCACAATGGCTGGTTCCGTTACAGGTGGTTATCGGGAATGATGTTATGTCTTCTCCGTTGGGATATAGAAAGTCCCTCAGCTCCCTCATAATGGTGCTCAGTCTCTCCCACCGGCGAGGGCGTGAGTAGAACATGGTAAGGGGTCCAAAGTATAGCGGTTTGTAAACCCCTCCCCCCATAAGGAAGGGGGGGAGGGGAAGGCGGGGAGAGGGAGGGGGGGAAACAATATCCCCAGAGGAGGGTATCATCTCCTCCTCTGCCGATTTATAAGTCCAGGCCTCCCCACCTCGGCTTCTTCTCTTCACCCTCAGCAAACAACTACCATTGCAGTATTCTGCGGCAGATGCCATCAACGGCGCCAGTGCCACCCCCCCACCCCAGCACCCTAAAACAGATGCGTCTATGGGGGAGGGACAACCAGCGCCACCAGCCAGCCTCCGTCACCAGCACCGCCTTGGCTCTGTTGCTTTGAGTGTGGGGGGGGGGGGAGGAGGGGGGGCATCGCCCCATGGCTACTCACGCTACCACCGGACCCGCCATCCCCCTCCAGCCCCTCGTCTTTGATAAAAAAGAGACCGCAGCCAGATGATTCCCTGCAGCCAAGCCAAGATGCCACCACCATCACTATTGCTGCTGCCACCACCACCGCCGCTGCCGCTGCTGCCACCGCCACTGCCACCATTGCCTTCGTGGCGCTCCGTAGTGTTCTACAGCGCCACCACCGCCGCCATGTCCTCACGGCACTCCAAGGCAATTCCACAACGCCCAGGATGGTTCCACAGTGCCACCGCCACCGCCATAACCTCTGTGGCATTCCGCAGCGTCCGCAGCACCTCCAGGGCCTCTTCCAAGACGCTAGTCCCTCGCTCCAACCACGATGTCACAAGGGGAGTAAAAGTCCTCCCCAGGTTGGGCAGGGGCTCTCCTCGCTGGGGCTCGGGGTCACAGATGGATTTAACGACCCTACACCCCCTGAAAAGGCCAAACAGCCCCCATCGTCGGACCGGGAGCTAACCCGACACCGCCATCTTCAAGCATGCGCAGAGTTTATGGTATCCTGGCGCCAAGGAGGCCTGAGATTCCCTTTACCTGCAGGAATTTATATGATAGCCATGTGGGTTGTCTCACTTTAAAGGGTAGTGGTGGGAATTCATGTTTGTTCAGGTTCTCAAAGGAAATAGTAAAGAAAACATCTTCACACTTGTGTATTGGCTAAAATCTGCATTCTGACTTAAAGGGAGGGGTCTCTACCACTTTAATCCTACTGCTTTGCCTAAAGGCATTCAGATTGTGCTTTAGCTGGATGGCTGTCACTTCTGCTTAATAAAAGAATCCTTTTGAACAACCACGTTTCAAGAGTTCGTACTTTCTTAAGTTGGAAGGAGAGGCTACCCTTACACTCTTCTTGGAATTTGTTTCAGTGCCACTACTTCTCTCCCTTTGTGCTTTATCGTCGTGTTTCTCATCAATTGCAATATCTCTGTTCTCAGTGTTTTCTTGGTGAATCTGACATGAATTTCTCTAGGTAGATTATGTCTCATCGCATATCTTGTGTGCACTCTGTATATCTCGTTGATTCCACTTAATATCCCTTCCTTACTTTCTTCCATTGCTTCTGCTAGTATCTCTGCAATTTTCTCTGCTAAATTTTCTCCCTTTTCTTCTTCAATGTTTTGAAATCTAAAATAAAAATCATCTTTATCCATTTCCAGGGTTATAATTGTTTTTTCCTGATTTTTATCAGTAAATGTAAGTCTATAGTCCATCTCTTCAACTTTTTTCTCCGTTGCTTCTGCTTTTTCTTCCATTTGCTGCAATCGTTGTTCATTTTTCCCTATCATTTCTTAAACTTCTTTCAATTCTCCTTCCATTTTTTCCATATTTCCTTCCATTTTTTCCATTCTCCCATCTACTTTTTCTAATCTTGTTTTAAGATCTTCATATATACGCCACAGCAAGAGAAAATAAATGCAGAATTAAAAAATATGCTACAAGCAACATCTTTTTGAAGGATTGTGGTCAGAGGTGGTATTCAGCAGGTTCTGAACAGTTCTAGCGAACCGGTAGTGGAAATTTTGAGTAGTTCGGAGAACTGGTAAATACCATCTCTGACTGGCCCCGCCCCCATCTATTCTCTGCCTCCTGAGTTCCAGCTGATCGGGAGGAAATAGGGATTTTGCAGTAACCTTCCCCTGGAGTGGGGAGGGAATGGAGATTTTACAGTATCCTTCCCCTGCCATGCCCACCAAGCCACGCCCACCAAGCCATGCCATGCCCACCAAGCCACACCCACAGAACTGGTAGTAAAAATGTTTGAATCCCACCACTGATTGTGGTGATACTAACTGTCCTATAATTAATTACTTTACTATTGTGATAAGGAAGTCTTTTAAGTAAAGTAGTGACTTTTGTTGTGTGGAAACTGTCTGGACTATTTAAATGGAATTGATTAATAACCCTGAGATGTAAAGAGCTATGATTCTTTTGATGAGCAAAACTGGATGAGCAAAACTGGATCAACTCTTTGATGAGTAAAACTGGAACTGAATATATTGTTTGTGGCCCTGTCTAAAAGTGGACTTATTAAACTAAAACAAGATGCCTTTTCAGGGGGAAATGAGTGAGATTTCAAGAGAAATGGCATGGATGTTTCAAAGCATCAGGGATACCATGATAAAGAACCAAAGAGAGTTAAAAGACTTAATCCAAGGCATAAGTGAGAAAGTAGAAAATATGATACAACTGGCAATGAATGAAGATCAAAGAGTCCAGGAAAGAGAGGAGGTGGCGGAAAGAATGGAGGAAAAGATAGAACAGACAAACCACCAAATAAAACAAAAGGACAAGAAAAACTTTTTGAGAGATATAAAAATGGAATTGGAATTGCATAATCTGGAAGATGTTTTTTAAAGGGAGATAGGAGTATGGGTGGATAGTCTGGAGATATGGAAGCCTAGGAGGATAGAACTAGGAGAGATGTTTAGATGGAATAATGAAGATGCAGATGTTGACAGAGACAAAGATCCAAGAGAGGAGTATGGGAAGAAAGCCAAAAAACAAATAAGAATTGAAATATTAAAATGGGCAATGGATGATGGATAGAATAGAGCTACTTTCTTTCTTTCTTCTTTTTTTTCTAATATAATGATGGCCTGATTAAAAACTAGAAACAGAGGTAGAAATAAGAATATACACCCTTATATGAAGGACTATGTATTAACATAAATATATGTTTTAACATTAGGATTAGTAAGAGTGACCTGACTAGAAGCCAGAATAGAGGTAGAAATAAGAATTAGGGGGAATATTAGTAGTTACAATTTCTATATAAATTGAAAATAAGTAATAATTAGATGGAAGGTTGAGAAGTTGAAAGATGGTATTACTACGTATGTTCAAGAAGATCATTGACATTAGAATGAAACATTGAAATATTGAATGACTACTTTAAAATAATGAAGTACATTAATATTAGGATTATATAAATTTGATTAATGTAATAATTGACTGTTGTTATTTGTATTAATATGAACCATACCCAGAGGCCACACTGTTCATGTATTGATCTTGAAATATGTTTAAAAATAAAAACCCAATAAACCTTGAACAGAGGGGTTAACTTTTCAGGATACTTATTTATTGTCAATTGCAGAGGCACTGGCATGAGTGATGGGGCCTGCTTTTAAAATTCAGACATCAATTGTTATCACTGGCAATGTAGAGTTCAAAGAGACAGCAGGGATCTTAAGTTTCTGGATTGTGGCTAGGCTTATGAAGTCAGTAGTTGCCACAGAATCTATGAGAATGGGGATGGTCACTTCCTGAAGTCTGGGAAGCGTCAGGATTTAATCAAATTTTACTAATGTACTTGGGTGTGGAAGCAATTGAGCCCTGTTCAGTGCTTGGGAGGCCTGTCCTCTGAGCTTGTGGAGGGGAGGCATTTGTCATTTCCTTGGCCTTTAGGTTTGTCATCCTGGTGGTGAGTAGCAGAGACATTGCAGGGCTGTGTGTTGCCTCTTCTAGGAGATTTAGTAGGGCAATCCTTGACCATGTGTCCACGTTCTCCAAAGTAGAAACAAAGGGTGAGTTCTCTGTGTCATTGTCATTCTTCTACTGCAGGAGCCTGTCTGGCTGCTGCAATCTGCATTGGGTCTTCAGCGTCCAAGTCCAAGGGGGCAGGGAGCCTTGGGGTAGTGATGGGTGGAGGCAGCTGTGGAAGCGGCTGGCTGGGACTGCTGAAAAGTGCTTGAATTTCTGCAAGTCAAGATTCAGCTGTTATAGAGTCTAGGTAGAGGTCTTGCAATCTGTGGGGAATACCTTGTTGGATCAGTTGTTTAGCTATAGCCTTGTTGAGCCTGCCTTTAAACGGTGCTCTTAGATCTGGCTTGTTCCAATCAGGACAGGCTGTGAACAGCTTGAATTCTTTAACATATGTGCTCATGGAGTTGTTGCCCTGGCGAAGCTGGTGGATGCATTGTTTTACAGTTTCCATCTGAATAGGTTCTCCAAAGTGCTCTCTAAATTTGGTGAGAAAGTTTGGGAAGTTATCCAGGATGGGGTCATTGCTTTTGATAAGTGGAAACACCCATCTGGCAGTGGATTTGATTAAAAGACTGAGGATGAAGGGCTGCTTGGGTGCTGATGAAGACTTTGCACTGGGCTAGGAATGTTCTTGTCTGATCAGACTCTCCAGTGAATCTCTGCGGTAGGCAGCTGGGAGTATTGGGGATGAGCCCAGTGGGACTCGGCAGTTGTGCCTGGGCAGGTGAGGCAGGTGGTTGAGGTTGCAGTGGAAGCCCTTGCTGAATCAGTTGGTAGACTGGTTGCTAAATTCCTCATTTCTTCTTCCATACTGTCTTGGAGCCTGCTGAGGGAATATACATCCAGCTCACCCGCTATTGCTGCAGCTCTGGGGTCTGAAGCCATGGCCTGAGTATTCCAGAGTCCATGAAAATTTTAGTGAAGAAAGGAGTAGTTCATATTAATGTCAAGTGCAGGAAAATCAGAAGTCCAGGCAGTTCAAATGAATATAAAGTTTTATTGCAAGCTTATGCTTTCTACAAGAATCTGAATTACTATGTCAGTTAAAATGTCTAACTCCTGTGTAGTTCCCCATACCAGTTTAGTAAGGGTTAAGCCACTCAAGACCACCACCCCTTAACCTCATCTCACTTCTGACTCCTCCCCTTGGGTATTTAAGGTTGCCACCTGGGCCCAAAGGTCAGATCGAGCTATGACCCCGTGAGATGATAAGGTAGAGCTTAATGCATGCTTGAACCTGAGATATACTCTATGTATGAACTCCAAAACATGTCTGAGCCAAACGAATGCTCAGCAGAGAAAACCAGAATAAATACCAGAGCCTTTGCAAGGCAAATGGCAGCACAACTTTCACCCACCGGAGCCATCCCAAAAACCACTCCGGTTGGAAGCAAGCGGACATCCGATTCACGCTCACCACCCAAAAGTAAGGAGCGACAACAAGAAGAAAAGGACAACACCGAAGGCATGGCACAAGAAAATGATGACCTCAGACAGGCCATACTAAAAATGCTAGAATCACCAGCCACCAGTAAAGACCTCATCGCAGACCTCCAGAGCCTACTCAAGAATCATGGAGCAGCGACCAAAGGACAAGGATCAGCCCACGTGGACACCGGACCAGTAAGGGAGACACCATCTTGCCCCAACACATCAGAGACAATAGAATCAAATTTCGCGCCCCTTCCCCGGCGGCCATCTTTAAATGACCAAACATCTAAAAAAATGGCCAACCTCCAACCAATGAAAAGCCTAGATTTAGCTCCCTTGGCGCAAACTAACACTAACCCAAAAATGGACATGGGGCTCCCCGAAAATATTAATAAAAAACAAAATCAAACCAACGAAAGCCTGCCTACTAAGCTCGAAATCGAGAGAGCCATAGAGACTCTCATGGCAGCATTCGGATCCAGTTTCAAGCCACCAACATCCCTACCAGGCACGAGAGGGACATGCGGGGACCGAGAAGACACCCACACATTTACCGCCACCGATGCGAGAACCGCAAACCACCCGAAAGACGTGACACCCGCCACCAGCACCTTTCAGCCACCCGCAACACAGACGACTATACCGCGGCGAGATTTGGGCCTCCCGTTCACCCAACTACCGCAGCAAGCCCAGAGACCCAAAAGCGAAGCAAGCTACTCACCAGCACCACAGCCTCCACCGGGCTACTGGGAGCCCCAGCCGATGATCCTGAGCTTCCCCGGCCCTCCGACGTTCCACGACGAGAATCCAGCAACCCGGACTCAAGTTCAAGCCTCCACCGCCCATTTCGAAGGCACCAGGGGTAAATCCGGATTTCCCCTGGCAGGCCTGGGCCCAAACCCAGGAGCCACAGCAGCGAGCTCCTCACCCGACGGCTTTCAGCAAAGAATGAGCTTTGCACATGCTCAGTACCTGCCTATTGAGACTGAAGGAAAAAAAATAGCAGCCTGTTTTTTTTAACTTAGCTGCTAGTATACCGGTTCCCTATTGTGAGTTTCCCCACATTCAGGACCATGGACAGCTACCATCCACAGGCAGCAGCTCTTACAACTCAGGGACTTTACCAAGCGCCTTTCCTAAACTACAAATAGATGAAAGAAACCTCCTGGAGTGGAGCCAACAACTCCAGATCCTGTTTATGAGGGAGAACGTACTGTTCCTGATATCCAAACCTCCAAGTAAGCCATGGACATTCGAGACTGACTGTATACACCACAAAGCCTACTGTTTGCTGCTGGCAAGTATCACACCTGCCATATACCCCAGTATTGGCAACCACATGACCATGTCAGAAATAATACAAAAATTCTATGGTTTGTTTTATAGTAGAAGCAGGGCCACCACCACTAGAATATCAAGGGAGTTTCACTCTGCCAGACTTAGGCCTGGGGTATCCATAAGCGAACATCTGTTAAAACTAAACGCCACCAGGGCCGAACTACTGCAGAGGGGTGAAACAATCACAGAAGAGAGTATGATGAGTATCATCATTAACTCACTAGGCTCTAGCTGGGACAACTTTATCACACAAATAGATAGTCTAAGCATAGAAAACATCACTTTAGATAGCCTCACCAACCAACTAATCACTGAAGATAACTTAAGGAGGGACCGTAGCCTATCACGTAAAGAACTCAGACCAGCCAGGAGGGTGGAATTTCAAGATAGAATAAATAGCATACACGAATGTTTCCTATGTGGGTCTAGGAACCACTTCAGGAGAGATTGCCCCAGAAACACCAAAGACGGGGGTCACAACCAACACAGAGAAAGGTCAGACTCCAGACAGAAATATCAGAGGAGGCATTCACCCAAATATAGGCCCACAGACAGGTGAGGACGTAGGGGATCCCCTAGCCCCAGACGAGGAAGAGAACGCAGGAACAGTTCCAGGGATAGCAGCAGAGGATCCGTGTACGGCTTCAGAAATGGGGAGTTCATTTTTAGCCAGGAGGAGAGAGAAAACATATGGCTCATAGATTCTGGGGCCACCAACCACACTGCATACAACGCCAAACTATTCACCTCCTTCACCAAAGCAGATTTTACAATCAAGGTAGCAAACCAAAGCAATGCCAGAGTAATAGGTAAAGGAAATGTGTTTATACCGGGGATAGGTGAAGTAGAGGGGGTATTGTTCGTGCCCGAGATACCATACAATGTATTAGCCACTATAAAGCTGAGCAGGGACACCAATATTAAAATTGTGTTCACCGAAGGCAAGGTGCTCATGTCCAACAACGGGGAGAGTATCAGGGAAGTCATAGTAAGTGGCAGCCTCTCATATCTACTACCCAACAATGATAAACAACAACACGTAAATGTAAATCTAACCAACAAAGGGGACACACTTAACCCTGAGGAAGACAAAGGGGAGACCGGAGATTTAGAGGGGGTCAATCAGAAGGTTACCAAAGGTGCCGATAGCGACTGTGAGCAACCTAGGAACGATACGCTCTCAATTGGGAAACCCGCCCACGATAATTGCGCCCATCTCCTCCACAGACGACTGGGGCACATTGGTTTCCAGGTAGTAAAGAGAATGGTTGAATGTACTGACGGTTTAAAAATAAAGGGCTGTGATAATTACCTAGAGTGTTCTGTCTGTAAATGCTCAAAGTTAAAGGTTAAGCCTAGGCCAAAGAAGTCAATGCGCACCACTGACTCTATTTTTCAATTAGTACACATGGACCTAGTAGGCCCAATGAAGCCTTCCATCATACACAAAAAAAGATTTTTCTTGACCATCGTAGATGATTATAGCCGCTATGGTTTCATATACACACTTAAGCACAAAAATGAAGCGTTCCAGAAATTTAAGGAGTTCTACAAAAGGGTAGAGGTCCAACACAACACCAGGGTCAAACAAATCATGACAGACCGTGGGTCCGAATTCATGTCCAAGGACTTCTCAAGGTGGCTAAAGGAACACGGCATGTTGCACTTCACCAGATCTCCATTTTCAGCCTTTCAGAACGGAGCGGTAGAACGCAGAAACAGGGTCCTCCAAACCATGATGAGATGCATCCTGGAAGATGCCGGAATGGGCCAAGCCTTTTGGTCAGAAGCCTTACTCTACTCCAACTACACACTAAACAGACTATGGTCCAGTGTGGTTGACAAGACCCCATATGAGATGATGCACAATAGAAAACCCAGCCTGGCACATTTACACATATTCGGCGTTGTTGCCGACGTACACATACCCAAACAACTAAGACGGAAAGGGGACAAGATCACCAAGAGACTAAAGTTCGTAGGATACAAACCAGGGACAAAGGGCTTCAGATTCATTGACAGCAACAACAAATTCATAGTGTCAAGGTCAGCAGACTTCCACGAACACTCCAACTGGTCTAAAATACACTCAAACGACATTTCATTTGGAAAAGACCAGATCACGCAAAGACAAGAAAGGGAACAAGACTTAGACAAAACGAGAGAACACAAAACGAACAAAGGAAAGCAACAAAGGGTCAAGATCAAGGAGTGGAAGGAAGGGCACCAAGCACTGAAACTCGACAAACTCACGCACAAGGAAGCAAGGTACCTGCATGACACGAACACACCACCGGACAGACCAATAAGGGCAAACCGGAATCAAACACCAAAAAGGCTCGAAGACTACGTCATCTCCATACAAACAGACAATATCACACCCAACTCATATGAGGAAGTACTCAATCTACCTCAGGAGGAGAGAGAAAAATGGAAACTGGCCATGGCAAAAGAGATGGACAGCCTCAAGAACCTACAAGTATACACACCAGAAGAGGTACCAGAACACAAGAAACCAATCGGGACCAGGTGGGTTTATAAAATCAAACCCTTAGAAGACAACAAGGTACTATACAAGGCAAGACTAGTTGCCCAAGGCTTCACACAGAAATACCCAGACGACTACACTGATACCTATTCCCCAACCGTCAGAGCCGAGAGTGTTAAGAGCGCCCTAGTGATAGCTTCCATTCTGGGACTTGGAGTATACCAATTCGACGTACAAACAGCATACCTGCATGCCAAGTTAGACAAAAAAAATTATGTCAAGGCCCCGCCTGGAGTAGAGGACAGAGAAGGTAAAATATGGCTCCTAAACAAGAGTCTATACGGCCTTAGGCAGTCCGGTAAAAGATGGTATGACTGCCTAGCCAAGACCCTCAATTCAATAGGCTTTACAGCCACCTCAGCAGACAAATGTTTCTTTGTAAGGAAGGAAAACAATTCGATTGAGAATGTCCTTGTTTACATGGATGATATATTATACATTGGAAAACAAAAATTCAAATGTGACGAATTTGCCACCGAACTAAAAAAACATTTCTCACTCAAATCCCTGGGAAAAGTAGACAAATACTTAGGGGTGCACATCACCAAAGCAGACAAGATGTCAGCGTTCCAATTTATGATTTTCCCCAGCGCTGACATGAATGAGAGAAAGAGAAGCCTTGCTTTAATGCTGAGATGAACTTTCACTTAGTTTCCTGCTCCTTGGTAGATAACGTTACTTAGGTGATAGAGGGAGGGGGGAATTCCTGTGACTGGAAAGGGCTTTTGATGGAGAGATGGATCTGCACGATGGCCAATGAGACATTGGGGAATAAAGAGCGGAAAGGGAGGGGTTTGGAAGGAGATGCCAGTTCTGGCTGCACAAGAGTTCAGGAATGACGTAGTTAATTCTTAAATAAAGAAAAGTTTCATCAAAGACTTTGCGTTTGAGAATGAAGTTTATTTGAGATAACACCGAATCCTGACACAAAGGCTTTTGACTCTCTCAAAAAGAGAAAACCACAGAACTGCTATACAAATGCAACATGTCGGATGCCAAACCCAGTGAGACACCCATGCAGGCAGACTTCCTAAAGCACATGTACAATGAGGCAGAACCATTCACAGACAACCAATTGTACAGATCCACCATAGGCTCATTGCTATACATAGCAAACTGGACTAGGCCCGATATCGCACTGTCAGTCAACCTACTATCCAGACATGTCAGCCAACCCACCAAGTACGATTGGGACACCATCAAGAAGCTACTCAAGTACTTAAAATATAGTTCTGACGCGTACCTATGTCTCGAACACGACACCTCCAAAGGACCTACCCTATCATGCTACGCGGACGCAGACTGGGCAGGGGACATCAAAAGCAGAAAAAGCACATCAGGATACATTTTCTTCCTTAACAACAGCCCCATACATTGGTACACAGGCAAACAAAAGTTAGTGGCCACCTCCACCACAGAGGCCGAGTTTGTGTGCATGTCCAAAGCCGCTAACAACCTGACCTGGTTTGATGACCTACTCCAAGACATCTGGGCAGAACCATCATACCCCATCATCATCCACGAAGACAACAAAGCGGCCATTGAAATATCCAACGCCGACGCTGTTGGGCAGAGATCACGACACATAGACATTAAATACAAACACGTCAGACAACTTGCAGAAATTGGTTTCATCAAAGCCATCCATTGCAAAACCAAAGAACAAACAGCCGACATACTCACCAAACCATTGCAACCCAAACAACATACTTACTTAATGACAAAATTGTGTGTGTACAAGTGAGCACCCAAAGACCACATCCGTCAGACATTTAGAGGGGGTTTTGTCAGTTAAAATGTTTAACTCCTGTGTAGTTCCCCATACCAGTCTAGTAAGGGTTAAGCCACTCAAGACCACCACCCCTTAACCTCATCTCACTTCTGACTCCTCCCCTTGGGTATTTAAGGTTGACACCTGGGCCCAAAGGTCAGATCGAGCTATGACCCCGTGAGATGATAAGGTAGAGCTTAATGCATGCTTGAACCTGAGATATACTCTGTATGAATAAACTGAATGTACCAACTATCTGGTTATCCTGTGAGTTATTGGGCTAGATCTGTCAGTCCTTTGACATACTAATGGTCAAAGCAGATTGACAGTACATAAGAGTCAATGGAATTCAAGGTGGGATGGACTTAGATCACTTATGGACACAAAGGGGCTTGAGACTGATGATGCCTTTGATACCTCCCATAGGCTCAGCCTGTTGATCTCCTACACACTCTTTTATATAAAAATGTGAGACCCCAGGGACAAAACTCTGTAGCCTACCTTTTTGGAAGGCAACCTCTGTGCTGTGCTCTCAGAAATAAAAGAATATCATCTTCAAGCAGCAGTGTTTGTGTATTCATTTCCAGCTCGGGCACCTGGACAAGGAGGACCTTCTGACAATTTGGCAACCATGAAGGGACCTGAGACTAATCTGGCCAGCAGACCTAGCCTGGTAACACTTTACCCAGCCAGCACCAGGCCATTTTGTCTGGGGGTGTTGCTCCCAGACTTTACCCCCTTGGCATTAGGTACTAAAGGGAATTGTGGGCTTTTAGCCCAAACAGGTGCTTGAACAGAAGCGTAATTGGTAAGTACCTAAAAATTGCTTTCTTTCCCAGGAAGAATTTGTTTGTGTGCACGTACGTGTGCAACCCTCCTGATTTCCCTTTTCCTTGTTGCAGCAAGATTCTGGTTCTTGTGTCAGTCTCAGCCAGCTCCAAGCTCCTGCGAGCCCCATCAGGCTGTGACCATGAGATTTTGGAAAACAAGGGTGTCTGACCAAGTATTGCATGTCTCTGCAGGCTGTGAAAATTGAGATGAGTGGCTCTTACCTGAGTAGTTTCCAGTCTGATCCCTGAATGAAGTCATTGAAATAGAAGAGGAGATGCTTTTACTCTCCAGAGAGTCCTCCCAGGCAAAGGTGTATAGAATTGTTGGCAGTTTAAAGAGTGAAAAGGAAAAAGATAGGTGAGCTGCTTACCTAGCTAGGAGGTCTCCTTGGGTGCAGTAGGTTGCACTCAAAACAGCTCAGGGACACGCACGTTCAGTAGGAAAATGGGAAATTCTGTGTCAGACGTTTCACCAGTATCCCCACTGGGGAGGTTATTAGATGCCTGGAACAAAATGAAATTGCCTGTCCATGTGGGAATGAAAAAGAGTTGTAAACAATGGTTGTGTAGGGCAGGGTTCCCCAACCCCCAGGCCGTGGAAACCATTAAATTGGTCTGAATTCCAATACATAGTACAAAGAGAGAAGGAAACTCCTGATGCATTCTGGGTCCACCTCCTTGAGGCTGAGTTCACACATGCCTATGTGGATGTAAATAATCCAAAGGACCAATGAATTTTGGCATCAGCTGCAGATATGAAACAATTTCCAAACAACAGTTTCAAACTGGTCATTATTAGAAATTCCTGAACTGCGCCAAATTGCCAATTTTGTATATGACCAAAGAAAAAAGATAAAAGAGGAGGGCAGGGAGAAGAAGGAGGAAGAGAAAGAAAAGGAACATGAGCAGAGAAGGAGAGCAGAGAGGAAAGAAGACCTAAAATGTTTGCTGCCCTCCACAATGACCAAAGGCACCTACCGGTAGCTCCATGAAAATGTGGAAAACTGAGCATGCTGTTTCCAATGTGGGAGAGAAGGCCACTATAAACAAGACTGCAGAGGACTCCCCATCCATCCATCATGGAGATGTTTTGGACCTCCTGAAGCTCTGCTCTCAAGGAAAAATAGCTTCTTCCCTCCCAAGCCTAGACATCCCATCACCTCGTCATGAAGGCCACAACCACGATCCTACCCAGTTGAGCAACACTCTGATCATGAATGGAAATGAGAGCGGAAAAGAAGGCCAGAAAGGAAGGAAGACCTAAAAATGTTTGCTGCCTTCCCCAACAACCCAAGACACCTGGCCCCATGAGGTTCAGAAAGATGACCACACTGTTTCCAATGTGGGAAAGAGAGAGACTATAGGCAAGATTGCAAAGGATCCCTCAATTATCTCCCACAAAGATGTTTCAATTCTCCCAAAGCTCTGTTCTCAAGGAAAAATAACTTCTTCCCTCCCAAAGCTCAGTACCCTACCACCCCACTGAGAGAAGAGAAATATATCCATTGGAAAGTTGCAAGTAATAAGGCCTAGGAGTGGGCTTGCAGGCCTCACTGAACCAAAGTTTTAAACTAACATAATTGCAAAATGTACCAGACATATTTCTAATGTGCTGACTTGTGTGCTGCATTTTCTGCAAAGTATGTACTTGTATATTTAGAACAGGAAGAATGAGACAGTGGGAAATGAGGAACTAAAAGTAACAAATGGCTGAGAGCTTCAAATGTACACGGGTGTTTGCAGAAAGTGACGGTCAGTAAGAAAGTAAGAAAGAACAAGGAAGTGAAACTATGGAATGCGTATGTCAGTAAAAAAGAAGGTATAAGAAATGTGGCTTGAGATAAGAATGGGGTCCTTTGCCTAATAGCAATCCTTGAAGGAACTTCTATATCTCTGGACCCCATTGCAATGCCTTGTAATGTAAGTGCACTATTGCTATTATATCTATTATATCTTTTGCTTCTGTCTTTTGTTCCAAATTATTAAAAACAATAAACCTCTGATTTTAAAGTAAGAATTATTGTTTGTGTTGCTGTCCTTTGTTTCTTTATTTGAATTTTCCTATGACACCACAACAAAGGCCACCAACATGACTCTACCAAGAGCATTATGATGAGCAACAATCCGATCCTGACTGGAACCCTGAGCCCCAATAACTAGATCCAGACCCTCCAGAACTAGAAACATCCTTTTCTGGACTTGTAATATATGGCAACCCTTTTAGGGACCGAGTGCCCAAACTGCAACCCAAAACCCACTTATTTATCACAAAGTGCCAACATGGCAATTTAACCTGAATAATGAGGTTTTGTGAGGAATTTCAAGCACTCTTTCACAACTTGACTTCTCCCTGGTGGCACTGGAGTTCTTTAACAGCACAACTCAGAAATGATGGGAGTGTAGTGCAGTAGCCTCTGGAGGGCCATCACATCCTCCTTCCTTCCTTCCTTCCTTCCTTCCTTCCTTCCTTCCTTCCTTCCTTCCTTCCTTCCTTCCTTCCCCCCTCCTCTGATTTCACCTTCCTTCCTTTAATCCTGTATATTATGGTTCGTTATTGTTAGTATTTATTAAAGAATGCTGTGTAGCTTAGAAGCTCTCAGCAAAAATAACAGCAGCTGTTGTTTGTGGCTGAAGGTATCACGGGTTGTTATTTACACACACACACACACACACACACACACACACACACACACACACTATTTTTATTCCACTTTCCCTGGGTCCTTGGGAAAGGAATGGCATCTTTTCCCCATCCCTGTCTTTAATAAACCCTAACCCACTTGCAGCCTTTTAGATACTATTGTCCCACCTTGCTTTCCCCTACCCTTAAAATGAGGCTAGGGAAGAAAGCTGGGAGGGGGGAATCTAAGGGGGAGGGAAGAAGAGACCCAGGCAGACCCCTCTCTGAATAGCCTCCCACCCAGATTTCAACTGATTTCCTCTCCAATCCTCCAATGAACAGACCCCACCCGCCTTTTTGGACTCTGGACCACCGGGCCTTTATTTTCCCCATTTATAGGGGGAAATTGGATTTTTATTGGGTCTTCTCTCCGCCCCCGCCCCCCCCCGCCAAAAGGAAAGCCAGCTGGGCTTCTCCTCCTAGAAGCCCTCCTACCCTTCCCCCTGCTCTCTGCTCCCTTCCCCCTACCCCCCACTCAATCCCACTTTGGGACAGATGAGCACGCACCGGAAACGTGTGTTGGGGTGATGTGGGAGCATGCCTTCTGACCCTCCGGCACTTGGCCCACAACTCTCCATGTTCCTCCAGGGCCAGCTTGCTGAGAAGGAGGGGGAGCAGCCCTGACGCCTCTGCTGCCACCCCCCCATGGCCCCAGCCATTGCTGCCTGGCTTCCTCAAAAGCACGGCAAATTTCAAAGGTGGCAGCTCGCATCTGGAGGTGCCAAATAGTGTCCCGCTGTGACAGCTGGGCCAGGCCTCTCCACCATCCGACTCACCAATGGGGGCTCTTCTGGTGGGCCAGCCGCCCCTGCATCCTGCTGGGCTTTTGTGGTCAGCGCTCAGCCAGGGGAGGGAAACGCTCCCCACACTGCCTCCTTCTTTCTCTTGGCCCCGCAAATGGCATGGGGGATGGCCCTCACCCAGCAAGATCTGCCCCCACCATTCTCTTCCAGCCCTCTTTGCTGGCGACAACAGCAAATGTACCATGATGAAGGCGGAATGCTGTTGCTGTGCAATGGCAAGTGCAGGGGCACTTCACTCCTGCACTAAGGCTCCGCCCATCGCCGCTACTGAGACAGCTCTTTCATCCCTCTGCTGCGACAGGGTGACAGGAAGCCTCAGCAGAGGGGTGAAAGAGCTGCATGGGTCACATTGTGGCTCCACATCCTAATGGGCTTCAGGAGGAGGAGGGGACCCCGCCTCCCCCATTGTGAAGTGTGTGAGTGAAAAAATTCACTCAATCAATTCCAACTTCGCGAGATCTTTTTCTTTCGCGAGAAGTTGGAATTGATTGACTGAAATGCGATGGAGAAAGGCGATTGGAGCTGGGCTGGGGTGGCTGTGCACGTGTCCACAGAGAGGGCTCTGCTTGCTACGTCTGGCACATGTGCCATGTTAGATAGATGGATCTAGCCCAATAACTCTCAATACAACATAATAGTTGGTATAGCTCATTTATTCAAAAATGAAGGTATGATATAGGTACAAGCATAAATGTATCTGACCTCACATCTATACCTTACAGATGTTCAACTGGATCTGAATCTGGTGCCCTGGTGGATGGACACTTATACCCGAAGGGAGGAGTTAAAGGTAAGGTGGGGTTATAGGGATGATGGGTCTGGATGAGTTAACCCTTGCTGAACCACGGTATGAGGATCAGTACTTGGAGTTAGACATTTTATATGACAAAACCCCCTCTAAATGTCTAACTGATGGTAACCTTGAGCATCCATACGTCTACATATATAAGTTTCAGATATACACACATAATTTCAACATTAGGTAGGTATGTTGTTTGTGTTGCAGTGGTTTGGTGAGAATGTCCGCCGTTTGTTCCTCGATTTCACAATGGGTGGCCTTGATGAAACCAATTTCTGAAAGTTGCCTGATGTGTTTGTACGTAATGTCTATATGGCGTGACCTTTGCCCAACAGCGTCGGCCTTGGATATTTCTATGGCGGCTTTGTTATCTTTGTGGATGACAATGGAATATGACGGTTCTGTCCAGATGTCATAGAGTAGATCGTCGAACCAGGTTAGGTTGTTAGCTGCTTTGGACAAGCACACAAACTCCGCCTCGGTGGTGGAAGTGGCCACTAGCTTTTGTTTGCCTGTATACCAGTGTATAGGACTATTGTTGAGGAAGAAAACATATCCAGATGTGCTCTTTCTGCTTTTGATGTCTCCTGCCTAGTCAGCATCTGCGTAGCATGATAATTTTGGTTCTTTAGAGGCGTCGGGTTCAAGACATAAGTACGCATCAGAACTGTATTTTAAATATTTGAGTAGTTTCTTGACGGCATCCCAATGGTAGGTGGTGGGTTGGCTGACATGTCTGGATAAAAGGTTGACTGGTAGAGCAATATCAGGCCTTGTCCAATTTGCTATGTATAGCAGGGAACCTATGGTGGATCTGTACAGTTTGTTGTCCGTAAACGGTTCCACATCATTATACATGTTTTTTAGGAAGTCCGGCTGCATGGGGATCTCGCTGGGTTTGGCGTCCGACATGTTGCATTTATGTAATAGTTCTAAGATCTTCTCTTTTTGGGAGAGTCGGAAGCCTTTGTCCGTCTTGGTGATATGGACTCCCAAATATTTGTCAATTGTTCCCAGAGACTTGAGTGAAAAATGTTTCTTGAGTTCAGCAGTAAAATCGTCACATTTGGATTTCTGTTTCCCAATGTACAATATGTCGTCCACATAAACAAGAACACTTTCAACTGAACCGTTTTCCCTCTTTAAAAAAAAACATTTATCTGCTGAGGTAGCCATAAAACCCATTGACTTAAGGGTCCTAGCTAGGCAGTCATACCACCTCTTGCCGTACTGTCTAAGTCTGTACAGGTTCTTGTTTAGGAGCCATATCTTGCCGTCCCTGTCCTAAATTCCTGGTGGGGCCTTAACATAGATCTTTTTATCTAATTCAGCATGTAGGTACGCTGTTTGGACATCGAATTGGTATACCCCAACTCCTAAGATGGAAGCTCTTAACGCTCTCAGCCCTGACCGTGGTAGAATATGTGTCAGTGTAATCATCTGGGTATTTCTGTGCAAAACCTTGGGCTACTAATCTCGCCTTGTATAGCACCTTGTCATCTTCTAGAGGTTTGATTTTGTAAACCCACCTTGTCCCAATTGGTGTTTTGTACTTCGGTGCTCTGGCTGGTGTATATACTTGTAAGTCCCTGAGGCTACTCATCTCCCTTGCCATAGCTTGTTCCCATTTCTTCTTTTCCTCCTGGGGTAGTTTGAGTACTTCCGCATATGAATTAGGAGTGATGTTGTCTGTCTGTATGGAAATAATGTAGTCTTCGAATCTTTTGGGTGTCTTGTTCCTATTTGCTCTGACTGGCCTATCTGGTGGTGTGTCTGCATCATGTAGGCACTTTGCTTCCTTATCTGAGAGCTTGTCCAGCCTTAATGTTGGGTGCCCTTCCTTCCACTCCTTAATCTTAATTTCGTGATGTCTCGCTCTACGTGTTTTGTGTTCTCCTACTTTATCTATGTCCTGGTCCCTCTCTTCCTGTCTGTATTTGGATTGGACTCACCCTAAGAAAATATCGTTTGAGTGTATTTTTGACCAGTTGGAGTGCTCGTGAAAGTCTGCTGATCGTGATATTATGAATCTATTATTGTTGTCTATGAACTTAAAGCCCTTTGTCCCTGATTCGTATCCCATGAACCTTAGTCTCTTGGAGACCTTGTCCCCTTTTCGTCTTAATTGCTTAGGTATGTGGACATCGGCGGCGACGCCGAATACATGTAAATGGGCCAGGTTTGGTTTCCTCTTGTACACCACCTCGTATGGTGTCTTGTTAATTATGCTGGACCATAGTCAGTTTAGCATGTAGTTGGAGTAAAGGAGGGCTTCTGAACAAAAAACCTGACTCATCCCTGCATCTTCTAAAACGCATCTCATCATGGTTTGGAGGATTCCATTTCTATGTTCTACTACCCCGTTCTGAAAGGCTGAAAACGGCGAAGTGGTGAAGTGTAACACACCGCTCTCCTTTAGCCATTTTGAGAAATCTTTGGACATGAACTCAGAGCCGCGGTCTGTCATTATTTGCTTGACCCTGGTGTTGTGTTGAACTTCTACCTTCTTATAAAACTCTTTGAATTTCTGGAATGCTTCGTTTTTCTGCTTAAGGGTATATACGAAACCATAACGGCTAAAATCATCTACAATGGTTAAAAAGAACCTGTCTTTGTATCTGATAGAGGGCTTCAGTGGTCCCACTAGATCCATATGTATTATCTGGAAAATGGAGTTAGTGGTGCATCCTGATTTCCTTGGTCTTGGACTAACCTTAAGTTTTGAACATTTACAGACAGAACATTCGAGATAATTTTCACAACTTTTTACTTTTAAACCTTCTGTACAATCAACCATTTTTTTGACAACTGGGAAACCAATGTGACCCAACCTTCTGTGGAGGAGGTGGGCGCAATTGTCGTGAACGGGTTTCCCAATGGAGAACTTATCATCCCTAGGCGATTCACAACTATTATCAATATCCTTATCAGTTTCCTGATTGACCCCCTCTGTTTCCCCATTTTCTTTTCTCTCATCCTTGTGCTCCCTTCGTTGGTTAGGTTTGCATTTATACATTGTTGGTCACCCTTGTTTGGTATAAAATATGACAGGCCACCGCTCACTATGACTTCTCCGATGTTTTCCCCATTATTGGACATGAATGCCTTGCCATCTCTAAACATGACCTCAACTGTGCTGTCCCAGCTTAGTTTTATGGTGGCCAATACATTGTATGGTATTTCGGGTACGAACAGTACCCCCTCTATTTCGCCTATCCCTGGTATGAATACGTTCCCTTTACCTACTACCCTGGCGTTGTTCTGGTTTGCTACCTTTATCATGAAATCCACTTCAGTAAAGGAAGTGAATAGTTTAGCATTGTATGTGGTATGGTTGGTAGCTCTTGCATTTATGAGCCAGATGTTTTCTCTCTCCCCCCGGCTGAAAATAAATTCTCCATTCCTAAAGCCGTTTATGAAATCCATGTTGCTATCCCGGGAGTTGTCCCTGCGTTCCCTTCCCTGTCTGGGGCTGGGGGACCCTCTGCGTCCTCGTCCGCTTGTGGGTCTATGGTCTGGTGAATGTCTCCCTTGGTACCTTTGTCTGGAATCTGGTCTTTCCCTGTGTTGGCTGTACCCTCTATCTCTGGTGTTTCTAGGGCAGTCTCTTCTGAAGTGGTTCCTAGAGCCACATAAGAAGCATTCGGGTATGCTGTTTACTCTATCCTGAAATTCCACCCTCTTGGCTGGCCTATGGTCTTTGCGGGACAGGCTGCGTTCTCTTCTTAGGTTGTCCTCAGCGATCAACCGATTGGTGAGGGTATCTAGTGAGATACTTTCTATGCTCAGGCTATCTAGTTGGGTGACAAAATTATCCCAGCTGGAGTCTAATGAGTTGATGATGATGCTCATCATACTCTCTTCTGTAATGATCTCACCCCTCTGTAACAGTTCAGCTCTAGTTGCATTTAGTTTTAATAGATGTTCACTCATGGACATCCCAGGCCTAAACCTAGCAGAGTGAAAATCCCTTGAGATCCTGGTAGTGGTGGCCCTGCTCTTACTGTAAAACAAACCATAAAGTTTTTGCATTATTTCAGATACAGTCATGTGATTACCAATGCTAGGGTATATGGCAGGTGTGATACTTGCCAATAACAAACAGTAGGCTTTGTGATGTATGCAGTCTGTTTCAAAAGACCATGGTTTCTTTGGAGGTCTTGAGATCAGGAGTAGTATGTTCTCCCTCATAAATATGATCTGAAGTTGTTGGTTCCACTCCAGAAGATTCCTCCCATCCAGCTGTAGCTTGGGAAATCCATTTGGTAAAGTTCCAGAGTTATGAGAGCTGCCATTCACAAATGGCAGCTGTCTGTGGTCCTGAATGTGAGGAAATTCGCAGTAAGGGACTGGTATACTAGCAGTCAGGTTAAAGAAACAGTCTGCTATTTTTTTTTCTTCACTTTCAATAGGAAGGTACTGAGCATGCGCGGAGCTCATTCTTCATTGGACGCCGTCGAGTGAGGAGCTAGCAGCCGCAGCTCCGGAAGCTAGGCCCAGCCCTGCCAGGGGAAGGTTGGACTCACCCCTGGGGTCTCGGAACTGGGCGGTGGAGGTCCGGAACTGAGCCTGGGTCGCTGGGTTCTTGCTGGACATCGGCAGGAAGCCCGGGAAGCTTGCAGTCGCTGAATGAGGTTCCCAGATCGGCTGGGCTGTCGGCATAGTGGTTGGCTCTGGTCCAGAAGCGTCGGTCGTGGAGCGGATCGGGAAGCCCGGTGGAGGCTGTGGTGCCGGTAAGTAGTTTGCTTGGCTTCTGGGTCTCGGGGCTTGCGGCGGTAGCGAGGCAGGCGGGAGATTCAAAATGGGTCGCGGAGCTGGTGTCGGGGCTGCGGGTGGCTGAAGCATGCTGGCGGTGGGTGTCGCATTCCCAGGTGGGCTGCGGTCGGCGCTTCTGTGATGGTGGTTGCCTGGGCATTTTCTCGGCCCTTGAATGCCTTTTGCGCGTTCGGTAGGGATGCTGGTGGCTTGAAAGCAGAGCCGAACACTGCTTTGAGGGTCTCTATAGCTCTCTCTATTTTGAGCTCGGTAGGTGGGCTCTTGATGTCTTGATTTTGTTTTTCATTATTATTTTCGGGGAACCCCTTGTCTGTTTTTGGGTTAGTGCTAGTTCGCGCTGAAAAATTTGAATCCAGGTTTCTCATTGGCTGCTGGTCGACCATTTTTTGTGGCTGGTCATTTAAAGATAGCCGCCGGGAAAAGGGCGCGAAATTGGATTCTGCTGCCTCTGGTGTGTTAGGGTAAGGTGGCGTCTCCCTTACCGGTCTGGTGTCCACGTGGGTTGGTCCTTGTTCTTCGGTCACTGCTCCATGGCTTTTGAGTAGGCTCTGGAGGTCCACGATGAGGTCCTTGCTGGTGGCAGGCAATCCTAGTATTTTTAATACGGCTAGCCTGAGGTCATTATCTCCTTGTACTTTCGTTTTGGAGTTCTCCTTTTCTTCTTCCCGTTGCTCCTCACCTTTTGGTGGGGTGCATGGATCAGGTGTCTGCTTGCTTCCAGCCGGAGTAGTTTTTGGAATGGCTCCGGTGGGTGATAGCTGTGCTGCCATCTGTCTTGCAAAAGCTCTAGTATTCATTCTATTTTTTTCTGCTGAGTGCTCAGTTGACTCAGACATGATTGGGAGTTATGCTAGATAGATGGATCTAGCCCAATAACTCTTAATACAACATAATAGTTGGTATAGCTCATTTATTCAAAAATGAAGGTATGATATAGGTACAAGCATAAATGTATCTGACCTCACATCTGTACCTTACAGATGTTCAACTGGATCTGAATCTGGTGCCCAGGTGGATGGACACTTATACCCGAAGGGAGGAGTCAAAGGTAAGGTGGGGTTATGGGGATGATGGGTCTGGATGAGTTAACCCTTGCTGAACCACGGTATGGGGATCAGTACTTGGAGTTAGACATTTTATGTGACATGCCATAGGTTCGCCATCACGGCTATAGGTGGTCAAGATTATGACTGCCTTATTGACACAGGAGCAGCCATCTCCTTAATAACCCATCCTCTCCTTAGGAAGTCTATAGTGCCTGGTGCCCAGGATAACATTATTGGGGAGGGGAAATTATTCCAGTTGAATTCACGAACAAATTGAGGGTAGAAGTAGGCCCCCTTTCTCTTGATCTCTCTTTTACTGTCTGCTCAAAATCTCCTCTTTCTATTATGAACAGGGATCTCCTCTGCAAACCTTTTAATGCCAGAGTTGGAGCTGATTATAGTTCTTGGCCCACTTGTTTAGGTCAGTTCGGTGTCGGGAAGATGAACGAAAATGGTCAATGCCTGCTGGAGTTTTGCTGCTACTATGGTTTTTGTGTTAGCAATACATACTTTAAAACAAAGCCTCAACACAGAGTCTCTTGGAGACATCCAAGATCGAAGCATTGGCACCAGCTCGACTTGATTCTTACCAGGTGCTCCAACCTCCCCAATATTACAATCACATGCAGCTATCAGGGTGCTGATTGTGATACAGTCCACTCTTTGGTGTGCAGCAGAATAAAACTGCAAACAAAGAGATTGCATCACTTGAAGAAGGAAGGAAGACCACGAATTGACATCAACAAGACCCGCAATCAGGGCAAAGTGGAGGAATTTGCACAAGCACTCAAGGAAACTCTCACAAGCTCGGCTGAAGTAAATGCATCTGAACGATGGGAATATTTCAAGAATGCTGTTGGACTTCTGGTTTGGCGTCGCAGCGAGACAGTCGGGGAAATAGCGGGCTCTGATGAGTCCCACAAAACCCCCGGCTGCCGAACCACCGCCGATGGGTCTTCGGACCGGAACCATCCTGCAGGGATGGGGTAGAAAGAGAGGCACCTCTGATGACCAAGAGGAACAGGCAAGTTCCTCGGAGGTCGGAGGGAACGCTCTGTGAGTCGTCAGTGGGGGGCGGCAGCAATGGCGGCTGCCACAAAGCTGGGACAACCAGATTAAGAGATATGCTGGAGGAGAGTGGAATGGAACGGAGCTCTTTGAAGCCGGTGAGTGACAACCAACCAGGCTTGTAACAACGTTTAGAGCAACATTCTTTAAACTATAAGACCCCTAGCTATAAAATAGCGGCTGAGGAATACGGGGGCTTAGAAGACTTTGAAATGCAATTTTTAAAGAGACAAAGACCCAACAAAAACTCAATTTTGAATAGGATCAATTGGAAAAGTTAAACATGGAGACATGGTTAAAAAATTGGACAGAGTTTTAAATTCAAATTGGATTTTTTTAAAAAAAAGATTTGATATTTTTAAAGTTGAAAAGAAGAAGACTAATCAAGAAGGACTGCTATATAATTGAAACAAAATGGATACTTGTGTGCCTAAGGGAAATTGTGGATTGCAGAGAGACACCTTCTGGTTTAAAAAGGAACATTGTAACTTGCTTTTTGTTTTGAAAAACTGTGAACTTGACAGATAATCATCGTGGGAATTGGTGGAGGATGACTTCTTTGTCTGCAGGCGGCTTGATTTTGGTGAAAAGAAATGGGGGAATTATAATGGAACTCTTAAAACTGGTATAATATTAACTTAAAAAGAATAAACTGGCGCAGGAATTAGAGAAGGAACAAGTTGATATATATTGTTTGGAACAGAAGCAAGAAAAAGAATTAAAATGACATATGGAGGACAAAACTGGAGAATACTGAAACTGAAAGGAAATATATGCCTGCAGACAAGAAAATGAAGAAAAAAGACACGCAACTGGAAATAAAGAAGATAAAAACAATGTGATTAAAAATGATTAAAATGATTAAGCAAAGTATAGGCGGATAGTAATAATAAAAAGGAGGTTTTTATAGATGATATTGAAGACGTGGCTCTTTCGTCAACTTAACTGATCCGTTATGGGTGTACATTGTTATAATTTTAAATTGTTTTAATTGGGTTGTTGATTTTAATTTTATTGTGATTTGTATTGGATATTGTTTTTGTAACCTGAGTCCCTCGGGAGAATGGCGGCATATAAATCGCAATAATAAAATAAAATAAATAAATGATTATGCTGGGTGTAACAGTAAATATAAGGATATTATGCTGGGTTTAACAGTTAAAATAAGATGATTATGCTGGGATTAACAGCAAAAACAAAGATGATTATGCTGGGTTTAACAGCAAAAAAACAAGGATGATTATGCTGGGTTCAACAGTAAAAATAAGATGACTATGCTGGGATTAACAGCAAAAACAAAGATGATTATGTTGGGTGTAACAGTAAATATAAGGATGATTATGCTGGGATTAACAGTCAAAATAAGAGGATTATGTTGGGATAAATAGTAAAAATGAAGATGTTATGTTGGGAGTAACAGTTAAAATATTGTTTAAACATTGACAACAATTGTAATGATTTGAATATTATTATGAATACTTTCATCTAAACAAAAAGAAAAGAAAATTGAAATGATATTAGGCTAGGATTTAAAGATTTAAGTAACGGGTTTTTGGATAATGGTATTGTTAAATAGACAGAATTTAGGGAAATAACTGTGTAAAATATTAAGTTGTGTTATTTGAAAAGGTAAAATAATAGAAAGGTAATTGTTTTGAGTAAGTCATTATGAGCTAGTCTTTTTTTTTCTTTTTTTTTCTTTTCCTGTTTTTTTTTCCTCTTCATACTTTATAAAATGGTAATTTGTGGAGATTTGAAAAAAGATTTTCTTAAAAAGGAGTTAGTAATTGTACAAATTTATGACCGGATCAATGCTTCATTCTGAAAAGATGTATTTTATGTTTATGTTTTAAAAATAAAAAAAAAATTCAAAAAAAAGAAAGAATGCTGTTTATAACACCGCCTTGTCAGTATTTGGTAAGGAAAGACAGCAGATTGGTTTGAAGCCCATTCAGAGGAGTTGACGCCAGCCATCGAGGAAAAAAGGAGAGCTCTAATTGCATATAAAGCCTGTTCCAGTGAGTACAACCTACAGGTTCTGCGAGCTGCTCGTAGCAAAGTCCAACAGACCGCCAGGAGATGTGCTAACAATTATTGGCTGCAGCTTTGCTCTCGGATCCAGATAGCAGCTGACACAGGCAACATCAAGGGGATGTATGATGGCATCAAGCAGGCCTTAGGTCCAACACAGAAGAAATCTGCCCCTCTGAAGTCTGCTACAGGTGAGGTTATCCAGGACCAAGCACAGCAGATGGCACGCTGGGTGCAGCACTACTCTGAGTTATATTCCAGAGAAAATGTGGTAACTGAAGAAGCATTAAATAACATTGAGTGCCTGCCTGTCTTGGAGGAGCTTGACAGTGAACCAACTTTAGAACTAAATGCGGCCCTGGACTCCCTTGCCTCTGGCAAGGCACCCGGGAAAGATAACATCCCTGCCGAAGTTCTGAAGTGCTGCAAAGAGAACATTCCCACTGAACTGCATGAAATCTTCTGTCTTTGTTGGAGGGAAGGTGGAGTACCACAGGACATGAAGGATACAAATATCGTCACACTGTACAAGAACAAAGGTGACAGGGGTGACTGTAACAACTACCGTGGCATCTCTCTTCTTAGTGTTGTAGGGAAGCTGCTTGCCCGTGTCGTACTGAAGAGGCTCCAGGTTCTTGCAGAGAGAGTCTATCCAGAATCACAGTGTGGATTTCGAGCCAACAGGTCCACTACTGACATGGTATTTTCCCTTAGACAGCTGCAGGAGAAATGCAGGGAACAAAGACAGCCACTTTTTGTAGCTTTCATAGATCTTATGAAGGCTTACCATTGGATGTCCACCTCAGCTCCTCAACATCATCACGTCCTTTCATGAGGAAATGAAGGGCACTGTAGTTTTTGATGGCTTAACATCAGATTCCTTTGATATTCGAAGTGGAGTGAAGCAGGGCTGTGTCCTTGCGCCAACTTTATTCGGGATCTTTTTTGCTGTCATGCTGAAACATGCTTTTGAACTGCAACAGAGGGTATTTACCCCCGGACCTGATCAGACAGAAAACTCTTTAATCTCTCTAGATTGAGAGCAAAGTCTAAAGTCCATCTGAAATGCTTACGGGATTTCCTCTTCGCTGACGATGCTGCCGTCACTGCTCACTCTGCTGAAGACCTTCAACAATTTATGGACAGTTTTAGCAAGGCCTGCCAAGACTTTGGACTAACAATCAGCCTGAAAAAAACACAAGTCATGGGTCAGGACGTGGATTCACCTCCCTGTATTACAATCTCTGCACAAGAACTGGAGGTCGTCCATGACTTTGTGTACCTCGGCTCAACTATCTCTGACACTCTCTCTTTAGATACTGAGCTGAATAAACGTATTCGTAAAGCGGCCACCACATTTTCCAGACTTACAAAGAGCGTATGGCTTAATAAGAAGCTGACGGAACGTACAAAGATCCAGGTCTATAGAGCCTGCGTCCTGAGCACACTCTTGTACTGCAGTGAGTCTTGGACACTTTATGCATGGCAGGAGAGAAAGTTGAACACCTTTCATATGCGCTGTCTCCAACGTATTGTTGGCATCACCTGGCAGGACAAAGTTCCAAATAGTGCACTCTTGGAACGTGCTGGAATTTCTAGCATGTATACACTATTGAAACTGCGATGTCTACGCTGGCTTGGGCATGTCGTGAGAATGGCTGATGGTCGGATTCCGAAAGATCTCCTGTATGGAGAATTAGTGCAGGGAAAGCACCTCAGAGGGAGACCATAGCTGCGATATAAGGATATCTGCAAGAGGGACCTAAAGGCCCTGGGAATGGCCATTAACAACTGGGAAACCTTGACCTCCAATCGTTCAGCTTGGAGGCTAAAGACGCAGCATGACCTTCTCCAATTCAAAGAAACACTTGTTCGGCAGGCTGAGGCAAAGAGGCAGTCCAGGAACCAGCAAAATCTGGGGGCTGGGCAGGGGACAGAATGTATCTGCCCTCAGTGTGGAAGGGATTGCCACTCTCGAATTGGCCTTTTTAGTCACACAAGATGCTGTTTTAGGACCTCTTTCCAGAGCACGATACCATAGTCTTTTGAGACTGAAGGATGCCAATGCAAAAATCTGTGTCCAATCAAAGAACTACAATGTTTACAGCTTATACTTTTTCCACTCTCTTTCTCTGTGTTTTCCTCAGTAAACAAGTCCCAGGTGCAGACAGCTTATCTATGTCTTTAAAAAGTTTAATAGCACTGTTTATGCTATCCAATGTCGTTGTAATCAACTGTTTCATTTTTCCACTTTCTCTCACTTTCCCTCTGAGTTTTACTTTGGCCAGGAGATGTCGCTGTTGCACTGTTTTTCTTCTATTCCTTTCCCTTGGCTTGCTTTGTCTGTGCCATCTTTTTTTTTTTTTTTTTTTTTTTACGATTCCGGAGCCAACTTTAAATCCAAATAAAGTTTATAAAATCTTTAGATGACCAATCCGCTTTTCTCCTTTTAACATTTTAATGTCCAATTAATCAAAACAATTAACACTCCTTATTTTGGATCTCTTTCTGCTCTGAGCTTATTCGCCACTTATTCAGGGGGTGGAGGCTTGACAGAACCACCCCCCTTCTTTTTCAGCCCCACTGTTAGTCAGTCTTTTTAGAAAGGGGCATTTCTGACAGAAGTTAAAATATTAAAAATTTCTCACCCAGCCAACACACTGTTCTTCTCTATTTTCAGTCTTTCTTCATTCTCTTCTTTGGAGCTGCCACAGCCTTGGACGGCACAATGTCCGTCTTTTCCTCTCTGCCGAGTTGAGAGATTTCCCTGGTCCGAACAAGGAGATTAGCGATCTTCTTGTGAACAATGGGGCATTCCTCTCTTCTTCACCATCCCTTCAGGATGGCTTAGATCCGTTTGGATTCTCTGGCATAGGGAATTCGGCGAACTTCCATAGAGTTTATGGAAGACTCATCCATTCTGCTCTGATGTCAGCTCCTCCCTCAAAATAAAATGTACTCCTAATAGGGTCATTTTGGATATTCCCCTCAGTCACATGCATTGTTTAACAACTCTCTTCACCAACGAATCAGGTACCCTCCACCCAGATTTACAAGATCTGCCAGCTTCTCTGTGGGGCTGGGACTCAACTGAAGTAGGCTTCCTTAAAAGTGCAGCCCTTGTAAAGGTCCAAGTTAAGCCTGGACCATCCCCATGCTTACTGCAGTATAAAATCCCAGCGAAGGCAATTGAACCCATTCAAAAATTGATTAAAGAACACCTAGAGCAGGGAGTTTTATGAAAATGCACATCCCCTTGCAATACTCCAATCTTTCCAGTATGGAATCCCAAACCATATTCCAAATGGAACCCAATCTTTTGCTTTATTCACAATCTCATGTTTATCATTGCTTACATCATTCCCTGAGCCTCAATTGTGCCCAATCCAACCACTATCATCACAACAATCCCATCAACAGCAACATACTTCACCATTCACTTTCTTTTTTTTCTTTTTTGTGCTTAATGCCAAGTTTATTTAATGCCAGTTACAGACTCATCTCCTTCCCACCACAGCTTTTAATACATTTAAGGCTGTAGGAGCTGGGAGGGAGTCAACACCTCTAGGCTCAGTCACTGGATTTGCCCAGAGTGAGATGGTCAAACAGGTATTCCCCAAGGCCTTCATCCTGGGCACGCACACACTTCAGGTTGGTCACATGGTCTCCCAGCTTCTTGATCAACTTCACCTCCTCATCCAAATAGCGAGTCTCCAAGAAGTCACAAAGATGGGGATCTGTATGGCATGAAGCAACTTGATGCAAATCCAGCAGGGCCTGGTTCAGGATCTTTTCCAACTTCAGGGCAGCTTCCATGGCAGTGATTCCATTCTTCCATTCATCTTGCTCTGGTTTCTTAACATCCTGCAGGACAACTCTTCCCTCATGGCGGTTCTGGAAAGTCAAGAACTTCTCCACTTGTTCATGCTTCTCCTCAGACAGGTGGTGGAAAAAGGAGGTGAACTTGGATAGTGCCACATCATCCTGGGTATATGTGGCACTCAAGGACAAATAGGTGTAGCTGGACTGAAGGAATTGATTGACCAAGCAATTCACGCCAGCTTCGCTTTCAGCTTGGTAGTTCTGGCAGATCTGAGAGCTCATGGTGCACGTTGAGGTTGTTTGGATTGGCTGGCAAAAGGACTTAAGGATGGGGTGGCTGCGATCCTGCTCCGTTCAAGCACTGTTGAAGCAAGAGCGAAGGAATGGAAGCCAAAAGCGAGGTTTCTTCATTATTCCAGTGGATCCCTCCTCTCAATACCTTTTTGCCTTTACCTGGGAAGATCAGCAATATACCTGGACCTGACTGACTCAAGGATACACCAAATCACCTACACTATTCTCCCCAATTCTAAAAACTAACTTATCTTCTATTGCATTGCCTCAAGGCTCAGCCCTCAGCCAGTACATGGATAATTTGCTGTTAGCCTCACTAACAAAGACTGTAAAATTGATACCCATCAACTGCTCTCCTGTTTGGGAGAGAAGGGACACAAAGCTTCACCTTCCAAGCTTCAATATCTACAGCCAGAAGTAATGTACTTGGGATATATAGTTGGACAGGAATAAGAAAATTAGCTCCATAACGCATTAAAGCCATACCCTGTATGAATCCCTCTACCACAAAACATCAGGTGGGAGCTCTCCTAGTAATCCATGTATTCTCTGTTTTGGGGAATTGACATGACCTTTTGTTCAATTAACCAAAAAGGATGTACTAGAGCCCATTCAGTGGACTAAAGATCTGACCTGTGCACCAGAAAAGGTAAAACAAGATTTAGCATCAGCTTCTGCCTTAGGGCTGCCGAATTACAGCAAGCCATGCTTCTTACTTGTGCACAAAAACCTTGGGATGGCTTTAGAAGTGTTGGCCAAGCAATTCAGACCCACATTGCAACCCATAGCTTATTATTCATGCCAGTTAGACCCTGTGCCATGACGAACAGTTCCATGTCTCTGAGCGATCACTGCCACAGTGGAAATGGTGAAGAAATCCAGAGACCTTGTTCTAGGACATCCATTAATCCTAAAAGTTCCACACAATGTGTTTGTAATCCTACTCAAATCACAAACACAAGCTTTCACCCACCAGAGATTGCCACAGTATGAGGCAGACCTTTCTACATCAGACCACATTTCCTTTAAACAATGTACTACCTTGAATCCAGCCACTCTCTTGCCAACAGAAGACACAGAAACATCACTTCATGATTGCCTTCATCTGGTCCATGATGCTGAACAGCCCCAACCAGATTTAGTTGACTCTCCTCTAGAGAACCCAGACATAGAACTATTCTGTGAGGGATCTCACGAAGAATGATGGTTCGTTGAGGGCGCTTCCAAGAAAAGGTCAGCACGCAAGGATGCAATCAAATTAAGTCTTTATTTAGAAGTAAAAGTGGAGTAAAATAAGTTCCCAGGCATGGAGGCATCCGTGCCTGAATTGAGCCCATGGGTCAGTCCCATAGGAGGCTAGAACAAGAGCAGGGAAAAAAAGGCAAAAGGGTAAAAGCAAAAGGGCAAAAAAGGAAGGAGCAGCCCCTGTGCAGGGGTTCTTATAGGGGCCCCTGGCCCCTCCCTTACGGGGTGTGTGGGGGCCGGAGGGCCATTAACTTTCCCCAATGGGGCTGCAGGGGCCTCTTTGCCCCCATCTGGTGGCCTTTGAAGAGACTGCCATGGCTGGCACAAAACACCTAACAATTCCCCTTCTTGCCAGCCAATGACAGGTGACGGTGAATATGTCTGAGAGGGCGAGCAGGTGTCCTGCCACCTCTCCTGTTCTTTAATGGGCAGCTCCTGGATTGCAGAGAAAGTCTTTGGGGTGACCACGACGCTGTTGACGGATGTGACGTGCCCAATGTCAATTCTCTTAGGTGGGACCCCCTTGTTGGACCGCTTTGACCTTCTGACCTCCTGCCACTCACCACCCTTTTCCTCTGCGGGTTCCTCGCTGACTGGCTGTTCACGACCGGGATGTGGAGGCCCTCGGTCCCAGGCGTTGGGCATCATGGGCCTCTGGAGCGTCGCTGGAGGCAAAGAGTCAGGTGAAGATGGCGTGTCTTCCCCCTCAGGACTGGACAGCTCATCCTCCTCATCTGGACCAGGTAGGCTGACCTCTTCGTCCTGTTCCTCGCTCTTGTCGGTGGCAGGGTCTGTGGTTGTTTCAGGCGGTGTCATGGTTGATGCGGCTTTGCTGGGCCGGTTGATGTATGGGCCCAGATCATTTGAGTGGATCTGGGTCCAATTGGAGTCCTCTTTGAAGGAGGCAGATTGGGAGGTCACAGTCCTGCCCCCTTCTCCCAGGAATCGGTAGGCCTTGGAGCCAGGGGCATAGCCCAAGAACCTCAGTCTCTGGGAGACGGATCTCCCCTTCTTCCGCAGCTGCTTGGGGATGTGCACCCAAGCGTAGGAGCCAAACACACGCAAGTGTCCCAAATTTGGCTTCCTACCGTGGACCAGAAAATATGGGGTCTGGTTCACAACGCTGCTCCAGGTGCGGTTCAGGGTGTAGTTGGCGTAGTGTACCGCCTCCGCCCAGTACGATTCCGCAACCCCAGCATCCGCAATCAGGCTGCGCACCATGGTCTGCAGAATGCCGTTACGTTTTTCTGACACACACCATTCTGTGCAGGAGTAAAAGGCGCTGTACGAAAATGGTGTATGCCCTTGTGCCTTATCCAGTCCTGGAATTTTCGGGACATGAACTCAGCCCCATGGTCGCTCTGCAGCTGCACGATCTTTGTCTTGTACTGAGTTTCCACGTAGTTGTACAATGATTTTATGGCATCAAAGGCTTCAGACTTTTCTGTGAGGGTATACACATGGCCATACCTCGAGAAATCATCGATGGCAGTGAGGAAATACTGCCTTTTTCCTAGGGACGGTGTAAATGGCCCAACCAAATCAACATGTATTAATTGATATGGGTATTGAGTTTTACACAGTGACACCTTAGGTATTGGGGCGGCCTTCCTCTTTGCCCTCTTACAGATGGCACAGTCAAGAAACACCTCACAATCCTGGAGATGAATCCCCTCAGTGAATTCCCCCATCTTTTTAACCACTGGGAAACTTGCATGGCCTAACCTCCGATGTAAGAGGTGGGCACATTTAGTATGCAGCGGCTTTCCCACTGACACCCCCTTGGCTCTGGTTGCCTTGGGCGGTGCTGGCACCTTAGGCCCTTCTTTGGGCTTACCTGCCTTAGGTGCCTGCTGAGGCTTGGGTTTCTTGCCCGCATTGGCCTTGGAAGGCTGTGGTACTGGTTGAGGCGGCGTGGGCACAACTGCCCCAGTCTTGTGCATCTTTGACAGCCTGGGAGCTGGCTGTGGAGCCTTTTTCTCTCTGTGTGTGCAGGCCCCTTCTGGGGTGGCACCCTGTGAGCTGTCTCCTGTGGCTGGGTACTCGGGGGAGAAATATGGCAAACCATTTATAATGGTAACATTCCCAATGACCCTTTTGTCTTGAGTGACATGACCTCCCCCTTTGCGAAACAATACCTCCACCCTGCCATCATCACATAGCTTGGTTATGCTTAACAGGTTATTGGCTATAGAGGGAGCGTGTAATACACCTTCGACATTGCCCAGCCCTGGTACAGAGACAGTGCCCTCCCCAACGACCAAAGCATTGTTACCATTTGCAACCTTAACGGAGGAGTTAATTCTCCTTAACCTCTTAAAGCCTTGCCTCAAGTTAGCAATGTGAGATGAAGCCCCAGAGTCCAGTAACCAGAGGCCAGTAGGGCCATCAGCCTTTGTGGCAGGGTGAGCTAACTAGTATACACAAAATTGCCCTTAGCACCACCTTTGCCCCCGCCAGGCCCCCTTCTCTGCCCCCTGCCCCTTCCTTGAGTGGAACCACGCTTAGGTCCTTGCTGGTAATGGGGGCAGTCCTTCTTCAGATGCTCCTCAGAGCCACAGATGAAACACTTGGGTAGAGCGTTAACCTGCTCTGAACTCTGGTGCCTTCTGTTGATGCGATGAGTTGTGGCCCTGGTGTACTCTCCCGCATCTCTACGCCTCCTGTCTTCCTCATTGAGCCTCCCTGTGAGGTAGGACAGAGTCATGGCTTCCTTTCTGGTTCCCTCTAGTGAGACAATAAAATTGCCCCAACTATTGTCCAGGGATGCCAGAATGACAGCGATCATGTTGGCCTCAGTCACGGGGTAGTCCCTGAGCACCAGTTCTGCCCTGAGGGCCTTCAACTTTCCCAGGTGCTCAGCCATGCTAGCCCCAAATTTTAGCTTGGTGTTATAGAACTCCGTTGTGAGTCTTGTGGTGGAGCCCAAGCTATCACTATTAAATAGGCTGTATAACAACCCCCAAATTTCACCAGCTGTGAGCCCATCTGGAATGCTAGGGTACAATTTAGCATCCAGTGAGCTCAGTAGAGTGGTATAGGCTCTCCTGTGGTACCACTCTTCTTGAGGTCCCCAAGGGAAAGGTGGGGGGTCTAAAACCATTTCTAGGGTCCCCTCTTTTAAGAGACATACCTGAATCTCTTTGTTCCATATATTATAATTATCCCCTGCCAGGTGTAATTTCTGAAAATTATTTGGGAGAACAGACACAGCTGGGGGAGAAAATGCTGATCCCACTTGCTGTCCAAGGTATCTTTGCTTTGGTTCCATTGAAGTAAATGGGAGAGGGATCCCTCTGCTGGCCGGTGTAGGTATTTTTCTCTGATTATTTTTTTCTTTTTCAGGTGGAGCGAACTGAGCATGTGCGAACTGCTGAGCATGCCCAGATCTCATTCCAGCCCAGGAGCCGACTGGGGCGGACCTCTCCCTCTGTTCTTCAGAGCCAGGCCTGGGCCCAGGCCTGTGGGGCTCTGAAGAGTCTTCTGGAAGCCCCCCTGGTACTGGAACACTTACCAGGGGGCAAAGGCTGCAGGATGGGGCTGGAAAAGCCCGAAAATGCTGAGGATCGCCTGGAGGGGCCCACTGCTGGTCCTGACATGTGAAAACGAGGGGATTGAGGGGTTTTCTAACAAAATTTTTAGTCAAATTTTTAAGGGGTCCTAGGGAGGGGGAGGGTCAGATTGGAATTTGGGCTGTGGGTATGGGGGATAACCCACAAGGGGGAGGGTCAGGTCTGGCAGTGAAGCGTGGAGTGGGGGATGGGGGACCCGGGATCGAGGGGGGGGTTAGAGCTTGTCCGGATAGTTTTTTGAACATCAGTACTGTAGGTGGGAGGGGTAGATATGGTGGGAGCAGGGGGCCATATCGTGTTAGGGGAGTGCGCACTCGCTGTCTACGAGCGGTGGCGTGCTCCAGCCCCCAAGGCTCTACTCGCTCCTCAGGTTGCATAGACCCTCAGGACCCAGGCCTTCGGCTGATGCTGTGCAATGCCAGGTCCGTAGTAAATAAAGCCCCCCTCATCTGTGATCTTGTTCAGGAGGGGGGTGCAGACCTGGCAGGTATTACGGAGACCTGGTTGGGCCAGGAGGGGGGGTTCCCCTCATTGAAATGTGCCCGCCAGGTTTCCAAGCATTCCATCAGCCGAGGTCACAGGGGAGGGGCGGGGGGGGTAGCAGTTATCATTAAAGAAGGTCTGAGACCGACGGAGGCCACTGTTCCTCAGACGGCCGGCTGTGAATCCCTTTTTGTGAAATGGGGTCATGGGGTTCAGATGGGTTTGCTGATCACGTACCTGGCTCCCTGCCACGTGGCAACAGCCCTGCCCGAGCTACTCAACGTCATTGCCGCGGTGGTGGTTGATACCCCTAAGCTTATGGTCATGGGGGATTTCAACCTGCCGTCCGTGGGTGAGACGTCAGAGATGGCTCGGGAGTTCACGGCTTCCATGACAGCTATGGACCTGACCCAGTTAATTCATGGCCCTACCCACACAGGGGGAAACACGCTGGATCTGGTTTTTGTCTCTGGACAGTGGTTGAGGGATCTTGATATAGGGGATATAGTTACTGAACCCTTGTCATGGTCAGATCACTCTCTCCTTCGTCTCGACTTTCGAACCACTGCACCCCGCCGCAGGGAGGCGGAGCCGGTAAGATGGTTCCGCCCCAGGTGCCTGATGGAACCTGACAGATTCCAGACGGAGCTTGGGCCATTTCCTGAGGTTCTGGCACACGCCTCGACTGGAGACCTGGTGGCCGCCTGGGATAGGGCGGCTGCTGGTGCTCTGGATCGGGTCGTGCCTTTGCGGCCTCTGACCCGGTGCCGATCTCAATTGGCTCCTTGGTTTACCGAGGAGCTGAGGGAGTTGAAGCGCCGGAAAAGACGCCTAGAGATTAGTTGGAGGGCCAGTCTTCTTGAATCTGACCGGACACTAGTAAGATCCCACATTAGGAATTACTTAGTGGCGATAAAAGCAGCGAAATGTAGTTATTTTGCTGCTCTTATTGCATCATCAGATAATCGCCCGGCCACCCTCTTTAGGGTGACCCGCTCCCTGCTCCACCAGGAAGCGCGGGAGGACCCCTTGGAGGGTAGAGCCGAGGATTTTGTTCAGTATCTGTATGACAAAATCACTCAGATTCGGGAAGATTTGGACTCCGACTGGGTAGTCTCAGGGGGAGAGACAGGGGCAGGTCTTGAGAATGTTATCTGGGATGAGTTTGATCCTGTGACTCCTGAGGACGTGGACAGGATTCTGGGTAGACTGAACGCGACCACTTGTTTATTGGACCCGTGTCCTTCCTGGTTAGTACTGGCTTCCCGGGAAGTGACACGAGGCTGGCTCCAGGGGATTATAAACGCTTCGCTGAGTGAGGGTGACTTTCCCGCCACCTTGAAAGAGGCGGTGGTGAGGCCTCTCCTCAAGAAGCCTTCCCTGGACCCGGCAATGTTGGTAAATTATCGTCCGGTCTCCAACCTTCGCTTTGTTGCGAAGGTTGTTGAGAGTGTGGTCGTGCAACAGCTCCCCCAGCACCTGGATGAAACGACGTATCTGGATCCGTTCCAGTCGGGCTTCAGGCCCGGGTACAGCACGGAAACGGCATTGGTCGCATTGGTTGATGATCTCTGGAGGGCTCGGGACAAGGGGTGCTCCTCTGTCCTGGTCCTGTTAGATCTCTCAGCGGCTTTTGATACCATCGACCATGGTATCATGCTGCACCGGTTGGAAGAGTTGGGGGTGGGAGGCACTGTGTTGCGGTGGTTCTCCTCCTTTCTCTCTGACCGGTCGCAGTCTGTGTTGACAGGGGGACAGAGGTCGACCCCGAGGCCCCTCATATGTGGGGTGCCGCAAGGGTCGGTCCTCTCGCCTCTCCTGTTCAACATTTATGTGAAGCCGCTGGGCGAGATCATCCGTGGTTTCGGGGTGGAGTACCATCAGTACGCTGACGACACCCAGCTGTACATCTCCACCCCGGATCACCCCAACGATGCCCTTGAAGTGATGTCCCGGTGCCTGGAGGCCGTACGGATCTGGATGGGGAGGAACAGGCTCAGGCTCAACCCATCCAAGACTGAGTGGCTGTGGTTTCCGACGTCCCGATATAGTCAGTTGATGCCATCACTGACTATTGGGGGCGAATCATTGGCCCCCACGGAGAGGGCTCGCAACTTGGGCGTCCTCCTGGATTCACGGCTGTCTTTAGAAGAGCACTTGACGGCCGTGACCGGGACTCGTTACGCACGGTCACTCATGCCCTTGTCACCTCCCGCCTGGACTATTGCAACGCTCTCTACATGGGGCTCCCCTTGAGGAGCACCCGGAGGCTCCAACTGGCGCAGAGTGCGGCCGCGCGGGTGGTTATGGGAGCGACATGGCGTTCCCATGTAACACCTCTCCTGCGCGAGCTGCACTGGCTCCCGGTGGTCTTCCGGGTGCGCTTCAAGGTTTTGGTTACCACCTTTAAAGCGCTCCATGGCTTAGGACCCAGGTACTTGCGGGACCGCCTACTACCACCAATAGCCTCCCACCGGCCGGTACGCTCCCATAGAGAGGGGCTCCTCCGGGTGCCATCAGCCAAACAATGCCGACTGGCGGCCCCCAGGGGGAGAGCCTTCTCTGTGGGGTCACCTACTATCTGGAATGAGCTCCCCCCAGAGATACGGAGGATCCCGGATCTGCGCACCTTCCACCGCGCCTTAAAGACCTTACTATTTCACCAGGCCGGCCTGGCCTAAATTTCCCCCTCTTTTATAAAAGATTTTTAAAATTTTAAATATCTTTTAGTATTTATATATTCAATTTTAAATTGGTTTTAAAAGTTTGGGGTTTTAAATTTGTCGGGGCCAAAATTATTTAATTTGATTTTATTCTATTTTTAAATTTTGTATTGTATGTGTTTTTATTGTTTGGCTGTGCACCGCCCTGAGTCCTTCGGGAGTAGGGCGGTATAGAAATCTAATAAAATGAAAATGAAATGAATGAAAACTCCGGAGGAGGCATCCATCTTGGGAAGTGGGAGGCTCGGCTGGAGACCCCCTGAAGTCATCCAGGTGAGTCCTCCATTGCCTCAGTGGGGGTATTGGGAAGGCTGGAGCCCCCAGGGGTTCTTCTGGGGCTCTCTGGAGGCCTGGGTCCTGGCTGGGGGGCTCTGGACTGGATGCCCCCCCTCGCTGGTCCCCTGGGGGTGTTGAGGGAGGCTGGCTGCCCCCGAGGTTGAGGCCACGGTCATTGTGGCCTCCAGGGCTGCGATGAAGACTTGGATTGTAGCCCTGATGCCTGCTGCAGCAGGAGCAGCTGGGCAGACTTCGAGGCTTGCCTGTGGGGGGGCCCGAGCAGTTTGCATGCTGCTTTGGCTGGCTGCCATCCGTTGCTGGGCCTCATGGCCTAGCTGAGGCCTACCAAGCCTCGCTGGAGTAGGTGGCCTGGGGGCTGCCATGTTGCTTCCGGTTGGCCCCGGAAGCTGCAGGTCACGATTTGGCGGGAATTTTCCTGCCAAAAGCTCCGGGGCCCTGGGGTCCCCCAGGGTGGTCGGCACCATATTGGGGAGCCTCCTGGGCGCTGGGGAAGGACTTACCCGGTGTCCAGAGGCCCCTTGCGCTGGTGTCCCACGTGGCTGGGCTCCTGGCGTCCCTCAGGTTGCTAGGAGCGATCGTAGCAGCTCTCTGCATTCCTCACCAGTGAGCTGGTCTACGCTGGGGGTGGCCTAGTCCCTGGCCACATCCCCGGTGTCCTGGCAGTCCTGGGTGGACTGCTGGTCTTCCATGCCTTCCTCTGTGGCTTGCAGCTGCAAGGAAGCATGCGAAGGGGTCCCTGGCATTCCGCTGGGTCCTCTGGGGGCATAGAGATCATCTGTACCCTCCTCTGGATCGAAGCTCGCATCAGAGACTGGATGCAGGGCTGCCAACCTTGCTTGGAGACTCCTGGTCATGACCGGGGAAGTCCTGCCATCCATCTCTTGGGGGTTCTTGCTGGAACCTCCTGGCATCTTGCTTCTGCTGGCTTGGAAGCGTTGCCTCAAACCATCCTCTGCTACCACTTTGTGAGGGATCTCACGAAGAACGATGGTTCGTTGAGGGCGCTTCCAAGAAAAGGTCAGCACGCAAGGATGCAATCAAATTGAGTCTTTATTTAGAAGTAAAAGTAGAGTAAAATAAGTTCCCAGGTATGGAGGCATCCATGCCTGGATTGAGCCCATGGATCAGTCCCATAGGAAGGTAGAACAAGAGCAGGGAAAGAGCGGGGGTAAAAAGCAGACGAAGCCGGGAGCAGCCCTGGTGCAGGGGTTCTTATAGGGGCCCTTGGCCCCTCCCTTACCCATGTGTGTGAGGGGGCTGGAGGGCCATTAACTCTCCCAATGGGGCTGCAGGGGCCGGAGCCCCTTGACCCACCAGTGGGATCAAAGGTGCCTCTTTGCCCCCATCTGGTGGCCTTTGAAGAGACTGCCATGGCTGGCACAAAACACCTAACATATTCACTGATGGATCCTCATACTCATATGAGGAAACTCGGTTTTCAGGGGCTGCGGTAGTCACCCTGTTTGAAATTGTTTGGGCATCACCCCTTTCACCCTCACACAGCACCCAAGCTGCTGAGCTCATTGTGCTAACCCAAGCCTGCAAAGCTGCCACTAATCAATTGGCAAATATTTTTACAGATTCTAGATATGCATTTGGGGTATGTCGCCACCAGAGCCTTATGGAAACAATGAGGTTTTTAACATCAACAGCTGATCCTATTGCACATGCCACATTGGTTTCTGAACTGCTCCAAGCCATTGAATTACCCTCCAAATTTGCAGTAACCCATTGCAAGGCACATCAATGTGATGACTCTTCAATCACAAAAGGTAATGAATATACAGAAACAACAGCAAAATGGATTGCCATGCAGCCTCTACCCCGCTCAGTCTCCTTGCTAGTTTTTCAGTTACAGCCCACCATTCTGTATTTATTTATTTGTTTGTTTTAATTTGTATACCGCCCTTCTCCAGCAGGACTCAGGGCAGTGAACAGCCAGAATAAAACAGAACACACAAAATTTAAAAACAGTTTAAAAAATAATTAAATATTTTTGGCCACAATTTAAAACAACCCAATTAAAATCAATTCAATTTAACCGAAACAGTGGGATCAAGCCAGCCCGGCTAGGTGAAATAAATAAGTTTTCAGGGCCCGATGAAAAGTCCGGAGGTCTGGTATTGTGCGTATCTCTGGGGGGAGGTTGTTCCAGAGGGCGGGCGCCACCACAGAGAAGGCTCTCCCCCTGGGGGTCGCCAGCCGACATTGTCTGGCAGATGGCACCCTGAGGAAGCCCTCTCTGTGCGAGCGTACTGGCCGGTGGGAGGCTATTGGTGGCAGAAGGCGGTCTCGTAGATACCCCGGCCCTAAGCCGGGGTATGAAGATTTTTTTTTAGAAAGTGGGAAGGTGAAACACTGGCAAGAAAAACGTGAAGTCTCATTTACCAACAGATTCTGGTGAGTACCTGATGGCAGACCAATAGCTTCAAGATGCCTGTTATGTCTCATATGCCAACAGCTGCATTCAAAAGGACATTGTGGGGCTCAAGCCATAGTAGATGCCACTCAGTGACAATGGTATGGCCCAGGCATTTACATGGATGCCTCTCAAATAGCTCAGAAGTGCCCTACTCACCAAGCCAACAATGCATCCTCAAAGAAAATCACCCATTGTGGAGGGAGACCATGGGCTCAATGACCTTTTGAAAAATTTCAAATAGATTTTGTCCAATTACCTAGGAGTAATGGCTTCCAGTATGCTCTGGTATGTCAGGACCAGCTTACCCACTGGATAGAAGTCTTCCCCTGCTGTCATGCCACCGCTATTGAAACTGCCCAATATCTCCTCAAAGATATTATGCCTAGATTCGGCATATCCAGTACCTTAGTTATGGATCGAGGGAAACATTTCATTTCACAAGTCATCACCCACATTTTATAAGCATTAGGCATCACAACAAAACCTACACACCCATTATCACCGACAATATTCAAGGGGTATGGAAAGAGCTAACAAAGAGTAAAAAAAACCTATTGGGAAAATTATGTCAGGAAACACATTTATCGTGGCCTCAGGTTTTACCTATTGCTTTATTTCACTTAAGAACTAAACCTAGTAGGGACATGGGAATTTCTCCTTTTGAACTAATCTTTGGGAGACCCCCAGACACCCTAAAAGAATTAGATCCCCAGTCTCTTAATTTAGAAAGGGGGGTGTTGTTTTGTGCTCTTATATCTCCTCCCTATGCAGGCGACTCCGGCAACTGTGAAGGCAAGATACTCTGAAGCAAACATTGCTGCTGGAAGCCCTGCATCCATTTGAGCCTAGAGACTGGGTGTGGATTCAGTAATTCACTCAAAAGTCTCCACTACAACCAAGGTGGAAAGGACCCTATTAGATCCTGTTAACAACTCAGACAGCCGTGAAAGTAGCTGAAAGAGACTCCTGGATCCATTGGAGACACGTAAAGCCAGCTGTAATTGACCACAGCAGTGAGCCCAACCCAACACCGAAAGTACCTTCAATCAAACTCATCAGGAATCCAGAAACTGATCATTGGGGACTTAAAAACACTGTTTGAAACCAGCTAAATCTACAGAGGCTGGACATTATGAAATGTACTTTATTATATTTGATATATGCCTTTGTGATAACCCCTCTTCAAGGACTAATAGGGACCCATCTCCCCCTCTAGTGGAACAAATATTTGGGAATATTTTGCCAGATAAATTCTAAATACCACAGACTTCTGTTTAGCAAGAGGTAAATCAGTTAAAGACATTCTTAACACCTGCCTCATAGGAATAGCCACACCTCCCAAGGTTATTCAGAACTATACAGTGTTTAGAAATTTTAATCTTGCCCCTAGTTATGCCACCATCTTTGACTGGGACCTCCAACAGACAGTTGAGATGAAACCATGTTTATATTGAATATACTGTAGCTACCACCACCAGAGCAAAGAATTGTTTCACTATGGTTAATTGTTCCTTCCCAAGAGTACAAAACTGTCATAACCTCACCAACTCCCTACTAACCTGCAAGCATACAGAAGAAAACTCATTTACCTTCATTTACATTAAGCTACCCCTAGGTTGGTTTCTCCTTTGTATAAGTCAAGTATATACTTGACTATATATATATTCATATGTCCCTGCCGATTGCACTAAAGGACCTTGTACCCTAGGATGACTAACAATTATCCTTCCCCCTTATCAAGCCCCACAATATAAGAGAGATCTCCAATGATTAACCCTGATTGTGACTCACAAAGCCCCTTATGGAACAAAGCAGAATATATTTCCCTAGCTGTTTCCCTAGTAAGTGTGCCAGCCTTAGCACCTGGTAATGCCAGAAGCATTAATTGTCTGGCTTGCATATTAGCAAAAAGTTTAAATACAACCTCCAAAGCCTTAGATGCTCTCAACAGCAGTCTTAGACAAGTAATAAAAGCCACCCTTGAAAACAGAGCAGCCATCAACTATATACTGCTGCAACATAACCACGGATGTACAGAATTCTGAGGTATGTGTTGTTTTAATATCTCTGAAAACTCCAAACTAATTGAAAAAACTGTAGTGAATGATATAAGATTTAGAAAGTCCCCATTCAATTTATTATGGTTACTCTCCTGGTTACCAAGATTAGATTGGTTAAAGGCTTTTAGTGGGCATCCTTGGAGTAATACTCTTATTGTTATTAACCTGTTGCCTTGTCCAATGTGCCCCTTTATGTTTCAGTAACTTACGACACTGTCTTCCCTCTGATAAACAACCAGCCTACCGCTCAGGACATTTTTAAAAAAAAAATTAAAAATTTATTCATTTATTTTAAATACAAGTAATGCAAATAATACAAACATATACATATACAGGTGAAACTTGAAAAATTAGAATATCGTGCAAAAGTTCATTTATTTCAGTAATGCAACTTAAAAGGTGAAACTAATATATGAGATAGACTCATTACATGCAAAGCGAGATAGTTCAAGCCTTGATTTGTCATAATTTTGATGATTATGGTTCACAGCTCATGAAAACCCCAAATTCACAATCTCAGAAAATTAGAATATTAGAATATTACATGAAATCAATAAAACAAGGATTGTACATAGAACAATATCGGACCACTGAAAAGTATAAACATGCATATGTACTCAGTACTTGGTTTGGGCCCTTTTGCATCAATTACTGCCTCAATGCGGCGTGGCATGAATGCTATCAGCCTGTGGCACTGCTGAGGTGTTATGGAAGACCAGGATGCTTCAATAGCGGCCTTCAGCTCTTCTGCATTGTTCGGTCTCATGTCTCTCATCTTTCTCTTGGCAATGCCCCATAGCTTCTCTATGGGGTTCAGGTCAGGCGAGTTTGCTGGCCAATCAAGCACAGTAATCCCATGGTCATTTAACCAGGTTTTGGTACTTTTGGCAGTGTGGCGCTGCGGTGGCGGTTGATACCCCCAGACTTATGGTCATGGGGGATTTCAACCTGCCGTCCGTGGGTGAGGCGTCTGAGGTGGCTCAGGAGTTCATGGCTTCCATGATGGCCATGGACCTGACCCAGCTAATTCATGACCGTACGCACATAGGGGGAAACACACTGGACCTGGTTTTTGTCTCTGGACAGTGGTTGAGTGACCTTGAGATAGGGGATATAGTCATCGAGCCCTTGTCATAGTCGGATCACTCTCTCCTTCACCTTGACCTTCGAACCGCGGCACCCCGCCGCAAGGAGGCGGAACCGATAAGATGGTACCACCCCAGGCACCTGATGGAACCTGATAGGTTCCAGACGGAGCTTGGGCCAATTCCTGAGGTTCTGGCTCACGCCTCGACTGGAGACCTAGTGGCCGCCTGGGATAGGGCGGCCGCTGGAGCTCTGGATCGAGTAGTGCCTTTGCGGCCTCTGACCCGGCACCGATCTCGCCTGGCTCCTTGGTTCACCAAGGAGCTGAGGGAGATGAAGCGCCGGAAAAGACGCCTAGAGAGTAGTTGGAGGGCTAGTCTTTCTGAATTGGACCGGACACTGGTAAGATCTCATATTAGGAATTACCTAGTGGCGATAAAAGCAGCAAAATGTACTCATTTTGCTGCTCTTATTGCATCATCAGATAATCGCCTGGCCGCCCTGTTTAGGGTGACCCACTCCCTGCTCCACCAGGAAGCGCGGGAGGACCCCTTGGAGGGAAGAGCCGAGGATTTTGTTCAGTATCTGCATGACAAAATCACTCAGATTCGGGAAGGTCTGGACTCTGACTGGATAGATCCAGCGAGGGTGACGGAGGCAGGTCTTGAGACTGTTATCTGGGATGAGTTTGATCCTGTGACCCCAGATGACGTGGACAGGATTCTGGGTAGATTGAACGCGACCACATGTTTGTTGGACCCGTGTCCCTCCTGGTTAGTGCTGGCTTCCCAGGATGCTTCACTGGGTGAGGGTGTCTTCCCCGCCGCCCTTAAGGAGACAGTGGTGAGGCCCCTCCTCAAGAAGCCTTCCCTGGACCCGGCAATATTGTCGAATTATCGTCCAGTCTCCAAACTTCGTTTTGTAGCGAAGGTTGTTGAGAGTGTGGTTGCGGGACAGCTTCCCCGGTTCCTGGATGAAGCATCGTATCTGGATCCGTTCCAGTCGGGTTTCAGGCCTGGGTACAGCATGGAAACGGCATTGGTCACGTTGGTTGATGATCTCTGGAGGGCTCGGGACAGGGGTTGCTCCTCTGTCCTGGTCCTGTTAGATCTCTCAGCGGCTTTTGATACCATCGACCATGGTATCATGCTGCACCGGTTGGAAGAGTTGGGGGTGGGAGGCACCGTACTAAGGTGGTTCTCCTCCTTTCTCTCTGACCGGTCGCAGTCTGTGTTGACAGGGGGACAGAGGTCAACCCCGAGGCCCCTTATATGTGGGGTGCCGCAGGGATCTGTCCTCTCGCCCCTTTTGTTCAACATTTATGTAAAGCCGCTGGGTGAGATCATCCGTGGTTTCGGGGTGAAGTACCATCAGTATGCTGACGACACCCAGCTGTACATCTCCACCCCGGACCACCCCAACGATGCCCTTGAGGCCGTACGGATCTGGATGGGGAGGAACAGGCTCAGGCTCAACCCATCCAAGACCGAGTGGCTGTGGTTTCCGACGTCCCGATATAGTCAGCTGGTGCCATCGCTGACTATTGGGGGTGAACCATTGGCCCCCACGGAGAGGGCTCGCAACTTGGGCGTCCTCCTGGATTCACGGCTGTCTTTAGAAGAGCATTTGACGGCCGTGACCGGGAGGATTTTTCATCAGGTTCGCCTGATTTTTCCAGTTGCGTCCCTTTCTAGATCGGGACTCCGTACACACAGTCACTCATGCCCTCGTTACCTCTCGGCTGGACTATTGCAACGCTCTCTACATGGGGCTCCCCTTGAGGTGCACTCAGAGGCTCCAACTGGCGCAGAGTGCGGCCGCGCGGGTGGTTATGGGAGCGACGTGGAGTTCCCATGTAACACCTCTCCTGCGCGAGCTGCACTGGCTCCCGGTGGTCTTTCGGGTGCGCTTCAAGGTTCTGGTCATCACCTTTAAAGCGCTCCATGGCTTAGGACCTGGTTATTTATGGGACCGCCTGCTACCACCAATAGCCTCCCACCGGCCAGTATGCTCCCATAGAGAGGGGCTCCTCCAGGTGCCGTCGGCCAAACAATGTCGGCTGTCGGCCCCCAGGGGGAGAGCCTTCTCTGTGGGGGCACCTACGATCTGGAACGAGCTCCCCCCAGAGATACGGAGGATCCCGAATCTGCGCACCTTCCGCCGCGCGCTTAAGACTCATCTATTTCATCAAGCCGGCCTGGCCTAAATCTTCCCCCTTTTACATGTGGAAATTTTAAATTTGTTTTAATTATAGGGTTATGGGTAAGGCGTTTTAAATTGGGGAGCCATTTTGGATTTAATTTTCTTTTAACTGTATTTTAATGTTTATATTATATGTTTTTTTAATCTTGGCTGTTCACCGCCCCGAGTCCTTCAGGAGAGGGGGCGGTATAAAAATTTAATAAATAAATAAATAAATAAATAAATAAATAAATAAATAAATAAATAAGTCAGCATCCCCATAAAGCTCGTCTGCGGAAGGAAGCATGAAGTGCTCCAAAATCTCCTGGTAGACGGCTGCGTTGACCCTGGACTTAATGAAGCACAGTGGACCAACACCAGCAGATGACATGGCTCCCCAAATCAACACAGACTGTGGAAACGTCACACTGGACTTCAAGCATCTTGCAGTGTGTGCCTCTCCATTCTTCCTCCAGACTCTGGGTCCTTGGTTTCCAAATGAGATGCAAAAGTTGCTCTCATCAGAAAAGAGGACTTTGGATCATTGAGCAACAGACCAGTTCTTTTTGTCTTTAGCCCAGGTAAGACGCTTCTGACGTTGTTTGTTGTTCAGGAGCGGCTTGACAAGAGGAATACGACATTTGAAGCCCATGTCCAGGGTCCGTCTGTGTGTGGTGGCTCTTGATGCACTGACTCCAGCCTCAGTCCACTCCTTGTGAAAGTCCCCAACACATTTGATTGGCCTTTTCCTGACACTCCTCTCCAGGCTGCGGTCATCCCTGCGGCTTGTGCACCTTTTTCTTCCACACTTACTGTATTCCTTCCACATAACTTTCTATTAATGTGCTTTGATACAGCACTTTGGGAACATCCAACTTCTTTTGCAATTACCTTTTGAGGTTTTCCCTCCTTATGGAGGGTGTCAATGATGGTTTTCTGCACAACTGTCAGGTCAGCAGTCTTTCCCATGATTGTGATTCCTACTGAACCAGACTGAGAGGCCATTTAAAGGCTCAGGAACCCTTTGCAGATGTTATGGCTTAATTAGCTGATTAGAGTGGGACACTTTGAGCCTAGAATATGGAACTGTTTCACAATATTCTAATTTTCTGAGATTGTGAATTTAGGGTTTTCATGAGCTGTGAGCCATAATCATCAAAATTATGACAAATCAAGGCTTGAACTATCTCGCTTTGCATGTAATGAGTCTATCTCATATATTAGTTTCACCTTTTAAGTTGCATTACTGAAATAAATGAACTTTTGCACGATATTCTAATTTTTCGAGTTTCACCTGTAAATCTAAATACAAAAAAAAGGAGAAAAAATACAAATAATACAGTGCACCCCCACCCCCGGAGACCATCCCCCCCCCTTATATTTCTTCTTCTGTAACAGCTAAAAGATATACAATATATTCTAATTGTGTCCTAATTCTAATTGTTCTAATTTTCTATTTTCTATAGAAAACTAGATTTGGACTCAGGATTTTCTTCCAACATTTTAAAAGGAAAATACCCTCTTGAAGGCCACAAAACATGGACTTTGAAGTACCAACAACATAGACTTTGTAGTATTGTTATACTTGATAAGTAGCATGGGTTTTCTTGCATTTTAATTTAATTTAATTAATTTAATTTGATTTATTTTTCTCTTTTAAATGAGGTTTATCAAACTATTGTACACTGGAATGTAGAAAGCTTTTTATCCTGTTACTGCAGATGGATGGATTGATACTTTGTAACATTCCTAAACTGCAAGATAAACTAAATTTGGCCAAACACAAACTGAATCTAACCACAAAAACCGAATTGGCACAGAAAATAAGAATGGTAAAACAAATTAACTTTGAACACGCTAACAAAACTGGACGCTGGTTAGCATATAAGCTAAAAAAGCAAACAGAAAAAAGAATTATACACCAACTCCAAGACGAATCAGGAACTCTTTACCACACACATCTGGAGAAGAAAAACATAGCTAAAAAATTCTTTCAAAAACTTTATCGCCAGGAAGAGGTTCCGGAAGATCAAATCAAAAAATACCTTCATAAAACCAATCTCACGCACTTCACAGAAGATCACAGAGAGATGTTAAACTGGCCCATAACAATGCTGGAACTAATGGAAGCCCGCAAAAAACAAAAGAACAATAAGACTCCAGGACTGGATGGAATTCCTACTGAATTCTATAAACTTTGTCAACAATCGATAGACCAAATACTGTTTTTAACGAAGCATTATTGATAGCTGAAATTCCAAAATCCTGGACAGAAACTATTATTACATTAATACACAAAGAAGACTCAGATCTGACGCAAATTAAAAATTACAGACCAATTTCATTACTCAACGTGGACTATAAGCTATTCATGTCAATACTAGCTCAGAGACTCAAAGCAATAATACATAACTATATACACCTAGACCAAAATGGTTTCATACCTAAAAGACAAATCAAGAATAATTTGAGAATGATTATAAATATTCTGGAATACTATGATCAGAAGACAGATAGAGAAATGGCCATAATCTCCCTTGATGCCCAGAAGGCCTTCGACAACTTAAATTGGTCTTTTTTCATAAAACAACTTGAACTAATGAACTGTGGAGAGAAATTTCATAACCTGATTAAAAAAAAATTATTCCCAACAAACAGCAAAAATCTCAATAAACGGTGACATGACACAAATTTTTGATATTCAGAAAGGAGTACGACAAGGATGTCCCATGTCACTGTTAATATTGATAATAGCATTGGAAGTATTATTAAATGAAATAAGGAACGAGGAAGAAATCAAAGGACTCAAGATCCGGGGAGAGGAGTACAAATTGCTCGCCTTTGCAGACGACGTAATTTTCAACTTGGAAAACCCAAGACGATCTGGACCCAGACTGATGTCGATGATAGAAGAATACGGGGAAGTCGCGGGCCTCAAAATAAACAAACAAAAAACAAAAATAATGACGAAAAATATGACCCAGACACAGAGATTGGAATTAGAAGAAGAATTAGGAATCCAAATAGTAAAGAAGATAAAGTATTTAGGTATTTGGCTGACGGCAAAAGCAACCACGATCAAAGAAGACAATTACACGAAATTACTAAAAGAAATTAAAAAAGACCTGGAAATCTGGAATAGGCTACAATTGTCATTGATGGGCAGAATCAGTTCAATTAAAATGAATATATTACCGAGAGTACTATATCTATACCAGGTAATACCATTACATCCAGGAAGGGACTTCTTCAAAAATCTCAACAAAATCACAATGACCTACATATGGCAGGGAAAGAAGGCTAGAATTAAGATTAAAGCGCTACAAGACACATGAGACAGAGGAGGCCTCGCAGTACCAGACTGGGAGCTATATTATAAAGCAGCCGGATTGACCTGGATCAAAGAATGGATGAGATTAGATGACAAAATAACTTTATATCTAGAAGGCTTTGATCTCATACGAGGATGGCAAACCTTCCTATGGGATGGACCAGACAAACAACACATGTACTTCCAAAGACACATAATTCGGGCCTCACTCATCAAGATTTGGCAGGGAATCAAGAAAACTTATTATACTAAAATACCAAAATGGTGGTCCCCGATGGAGGCATTGATATTTCCAAATACTCTTGAAATAGGAAAGATGATGCGATACCAAGACTTACTGAATCACAAAGGAGAACTTACTCCAAGACATCAACTCCAAAATGGCGATATAAATATTGATTGGTGGCACTATACTCAAATATATTCAAGATACAATGCGGATAAAATCAAATATGGAATTGCAAAAGATCTGAACGAACTGGACAGAATTCTATTAGGAGCAGACCAGAAAATTATTACCAAAACATATAACTACCTTTTGAGAGACAAATTAATAGAAGAAACAGTTAAACATAACATGATAATGTGGGCCAGGGACATAGGACATAATATTCAATTGGCAGATTGGGAGAAATTATGGAAGCAGAACATTAAAATGACAAGAGCCACATCTTACAAGGAGAACCTCATTAAAATGTTTTATAGATGGCACCTACCACCAGCCCGACTTGCCAAAATACACCCAAACACTCCGGCGTTGTGTTGGAAATGTAAAACAAAAAAGGGGACATATTACCACACTTGGTGGAAATGTAGGAAAGCCCAACACTATTGGCAAGATATAAAAAATATTATTGAAGAAATAACGAACATTCAAATAGAAAACAGTCCAGAATTCTTTTTATTTGGCATGATAATGGCACAATATCTTAAGGAAACGAAATATCTTATCATACATATCTTGACAGCAGCAAGACTACTGTTCGCTCAAAATTGGAAATTAGACCAACTCCCATCCAAAGACAAAATTATCGCAAAGTTAACAGAGTGTGCTGAAATGGATAGATTGACGCTGGAACTCCAGGAAAAGGAAGAAAGCAAATACTATCTTGTATGGCAGCAATGGTATCAATGGCTGGAAAGGAAAATCAGCAAAAATGTAGAGGACAGAAATTAGGGTAAAGACTTACATAAGGAGATGAACTCATAAGAAATGTAAATTTGTAGTGTAAAGTTATAACATTGGAATTAGATATTTAATAATCACTCTTTATTAAAATATATAAGGTCAACGACATATATTCTGTTGATGACAAAAACGTATATGTAGAATGTTAGGTGGGTTTGTAGGTGGTGGGTTTTTTGTTTCTCTTTGTATTGTATGGTATTGTATTGTCTTTATATCTGTGTTTATATTTTAATAATAAAAATATATATAAAAAAAAAAAACTCCTCCCAGATAACACTCTCAAGACCTGCCTCAGTCATCTCGTCTGGACTTACCCAGTCAGAGGCCAGGCCTTCCCGAATCTGAGCGATCTTGTCATGCAGATACTGCACAAAATCCTCAGCTCGACCCTGCAAGGGATCATCCCGCGCTCCCAGATGGAGGAGGGAGCGGGTCACCCTAAACAGGGTGGCTGGGCGATTATCTGATGACGCAATAAGAGCAGCAAAATAGCTAGATTTTGCAGCTTTTATCGCCACTAGGTAGGTCTTAATATGAGACTTCAGCAGTGTTCGGTCGGATTCGGAATGGCTGGTCCTCCAACTGCTCTCCAGGCGTCTTTTCTGGCGCTTCATCTCCCTCAGCTCCTCAGAGAACCAAGGAGCCAGGTGAGTTCGGTGCCGGGTCAGAGGCCGCAAAGGCACGACGTGGTCCAAAGCCCCAGCGGCCGCACTGTCCCAGGCGGCCACCAGGTCTTCAGCTGAGTCATGAGCCAGATTCCAAAGAAATAAGATTACCAACCTAATCCAAAAAGAAACCCCCACTAAAATCCAAGGCAGAGAACAAGAAAACGGCAAAGCCCCCCTCCCATACATAAAAGGCACCACAGACAGAATCAGCAAGATCCTCCACAAACACAACATCAAGACAGCATTCTGCACAAACCAAAAAATATCCACCATCCTAAGAAACCCCAAAGACAAAATTGAGTTAGAAAATCAAGGAGTATATGAAATCCCATGCACCGCCTGCCCCACCACATACATCGGACAAACCAACAGAAGAATAAGTGCATGCATTGAAGAACACAAGAACTCAGTCAGAAAAGAGGAACCAACTTCTTCCCTGGTCCAACACCTCAAAGCCACAGGACATGATATTGACTTTAAAAAGACCAGAACTATCGCCAAAACTGAACACTTTAACAACAGAATAATCAGAGAAGCCATCGAGATAGAAAAACGTCCACACAGCATGAATAAACAAGATGATACCTCCCGCCTACCAGCCATTTGGAAACCCGCCCTTATTGACAAACGAGTCCCTAACACAAAGAATGACACCAGACCCACACTCACAAGAGCCACACAGGATGTAGCCACCACACATCCACGCAGAAAGCAGACTCAAACCCACACTGATGATGAAGCACGACCCCGGACCAGAAGCCAGACCACAGCTGCATCATTAGCCACCTTAAACCCCTCCAATCCATACATGAAGCAGACTGACACCCACCATGAAGAGATAGCACGGCCACGAACACGAAGCCAAACAACAGCAACACAGCTCACCAGCTCAAATCCCCCTGCTACTCAGACTGACCCGAGCACAACCAAGCCCCCACCTAAACAGAACACACACCCATCCAATCAGAACACAGCCAACCCCCCATCCAATCAGAACACAGCCAAACCCCCAACCAATCAGAACACACCTCTGCCCAATCAGAACACAGCCAAGCTCCCACCCAATCAGTTCACACCCCCACTGGCAGTTAAAAGGAAGAAACAGCTGCGATCACACACATTGCTCCTAGAAGCACGAAGCCGAGAACACCAGCCTGAAGATGACGAATGAGACTTTGTCAAAACGTTGCCAAGAAACCTCCAATTTTACGCGGGAGAAAACCCGAATAACCAAAGACCTACATATATATATTATATATATATAACATGTTTAACTTCATGTAACTGATTTCCTATGCAAAGGGGAGGATGCTTCTGTCCTATCCAATCAACTTTTCCTTTGTATTTTTCTTTGATGTGTTAACTTTAAAATTGAATGCAAGTGTAAGTGGTAAACACTGTAGCCCTTTGACTGGATATAGATTTTAGCAGCTGAACAACTGAGCAACTGGAACTGGGGAATAATAGACATTGCTTATAAGATAAAAGAAGATTTTCACACTTCAGCCTTCAACTCTTCTCCTTGGGGATTTATAATTTGTTGGATATAATTTTGGGGTCTTGGTGGGCCTTTGTAGATTACAATTTGGTGAACCCTTGTGGATTATAATTTACAACCTCGTGGATTATAATATACAAGTGATTAAAAAGAAAGAAAGAAGAAAGAATACAAACCTTGTTGAAGAGAATTTGGACTATGGATATTTTGGATTTGTGAAATATAGTACCTAAAAGCAGGAAGTGACTTGAGTTTTGAAAATAAGAACTGTTATTCCCAGTAAGGAATAAAGGAAAGTGTTGGATCACATCAGGTATATTTTATAAATTGGATATTGTGACAACTGTGTTTGATTTATAGTATTATTGATTGTTGGGTTATTGATTGGTTGTCTCTGTTAAATAATAATAATCATTTAAAATTCTTGACTATCTTATACTATCAAAATGACAAGTAATATAAATTCAAGTAAAACACAGAGGAAAACCCCATCATCTGCGCCATCATCAGTGGCATCATCCGCAGCATCGAGCCCAGCAAGTCCCGGCATGCCCACTATAGACACCATGTTGCAGAATGAAAGATTTAACGCTTTTCAGTCAGAGATGAAAAACATGATTCGATAGGAGCCATGGCTAAGAATCATGAGGATATGGCAGATAGGATGTAAAAGATGGAACAAAAAATAGAAGATAAAATAGACAATATCCAGGAAATAATTACTAAAAATGAACAACGGATCCAGAAAGTGGAAGAAAAGGCAAAACAAACAGATAAGAAAGTAGAAGAGATGGAGAATAAATTATCAAAGGTAGATAATTACCTTGAACGATCCATCATTATGTTGGAAATGGATAAAGCAGAATATTTTCTTAGATTCCAGAATATTGAAGAGGAAGAGGGGGATGGCAGAACTCTTGGCAGAGGCGATGGAAATAGACAAACAGGAAGTTCTCTATGGGATGGATGAAATATTTAGAGTATATACAAGTTACGCGAGAAGAAACAAGCTTCCCAGAGAGGTACATGTGAGATTTTCAAAGAAGGCAATGAGAGTGGAAATACTCCAAAGAGCAAGAAATGCACCATTGAAATACAAAGGAAGAGAAATAGTAGTCTTGAAGCAGATACCCAGAAGAGTAGAGACACAAGAAAACAGTACCAATTTCTGACAAGACAATTGATCAAATATGAGGTAAACTTTATTTTTTTTAATAAGTTTATTTCCATTTTTTAAAAAAACCAATTCTTTACATATATACATACAAAGTTATTGCAACGAACGTACACAAATATGTGCCTATACAATTTAGATCACTGATAAGATCCATTTCCTTTCCCTCTCTTTTCTTTCACCCAAATATACCATAGATTCCAACATTCATAATAATCAGAGTCTTTTTGGTTCCTAAGTAATTTCGTTAACCGATCTGCCTCTGCGCATTCTGTAATTTTCCAAATCAATTTATTCTCTGTGGGTATTAATTCATTTTTCCACTCTTGCACCTATAATATCCTAGCTGCAGTAGTGATGTGGAGGATCAAGTACCATTTTTCCTTAGTTATTTTATCTGGTTTCATTCCCAGTAAGAAAACTTCTGGTTTCAGCTCTATATTATAACTTGTAATTTCCACTATCCAGTTCCGGACCTTGGACCAATATTTGCCTGCTTTAGGGCAGGTCCACCATTGGTGGTAGTATGTCCCATTACTGTTCCCACACTTCCAACATGCTGAAAGTATTTGAAAGTAATTACCTTGAAAGTAATTTCTTTTCGATTCCCAGTAAAATTTTATCTAACTCCTGTAATGACCTATAGATTCCCTCCTTTCCTTTATCCCTTCTGACTCTCGACTGTATTTGGGCATAAGCCCACCAATCTACCTTCTTGCCCTGGTTCATAAGCTTCTCATGGGTCTTCAACTCCCCTTGTGGATCGAGCAAGTCCTGATATGTCAATGATATTTCTTTGTTATATAATGTGGAGTGTGTTACTGCCTCTAGTGGGGCAAACCAAATCGGGATAATTGAATAATACCTATTCCTAACCCCTTCCCAGGATTCTAATAAGATTCTCTGAAGGTAGTGTCTCTTAAAGTATCCACATTTCTTACCCCTCTCTCTCCATAGAAAATGGTGCCAACCTTGACACAAATCATAACCCTCCAATGTAAGAATCCTCTTCCTATTTAAGAGCATCCAATCTCTAATCCAAGTTAAATTAGCCACTTGGTAGTAGAACTGTGGAAATTTGGGATCGTAGAAACACCCAGGAGCATAGAAGAGTCCAAAGGCAGATGCATGAATAAATGTGATAAATGTATTTATTCATATAACAAAACATATTAACTATATACAAAGGCTGTCTTAATATCCATTGGGATAGGGGGCACACAGCGTGTGTGACTACCCCTATCAAAAATCATGTCTCATGGAGAACAAACGTAAAAGAGAGCTTGGTGGAAAGGTTAGAGGGGGTTTTATACTCAGTGTAAGCCCCTCCTCTCCACATAGGGGTGGGGGCACTTTCTGCCTCCACTAGTGTCTGTATGATATATGTGCCAATGGCTTGCAAATACTTGACAGTTCCCCTCCTTGCGAGCCAATGGCATGCAAACATACAAATGCAATGCACAACAGATTTTACCCTGTGAGACATAACTTTTTACACAGATCTTTGTGCCTATCTGCTGGTAGAGGTTTTGTGAAAATATCAGCTGTTTGATATTTGGTCTGACAATGTGATAAAGATATAAACCCCATCTCTACTAGTTGCCTAACATTTTGATAGCGGATATCAATATGTCTGGACCTTTTTCCCACCGCATAGGCTTTGGCAATGCCTATGGCCCCGGTGTTGTCTTCTATAATTTGGATGGGCAAAGTCGGTGGTGTCCAGATGCTAGAAATTAAGGCATCAAACCATATCAGATCGTTCCCTGCCTCTGATAAGCATGCATATTCGGCCTCAGCAGTGGAGCACGAAACAAATTTCTGTTGCCCCACATGCCAATGGATGGGTGCCTCATTTAATAGTACCAAGAAGCCCGAAGTACTCCTACGTGTCTTGGTATCTCCGGCCCAGTCCGCATCCGCAAAGCATTTTAATTGGGCCTTGTCTCTATTCTCAGGTTCCAAGCGAAGCACGTAATCTGCTGTGGTCTTGAGATACCTTAATAGCTTTTTAATGGCCAACCAGTGGAACTGGGTAGGATGTTCCACTTGTCTAGATAGCAGGTTTACGGCCAGGGCAATATCTGGACGGCTCCAGTTACTTATATATAGTAATGAGCCAATCACTGACCTAAATAGAGTATTATTTTGGAACTCTGGGCTATCCTTGTGTGCCAATCCATAATAGTCGGTCTGCATTGGGATAGCCGTTGGCTTGCTATCTTCCATTTTACATTTCACCAAGAGTTCCTCTATCTTTTCCTTTTGGGAGAGAGCAAAACCTTTTGGTGTAGTGATGATTTGTACGCCTAGGTACTTGTCCACATATCCTAAAGACTTTAGAGTGAACTTTTTTTGTAGGGTCCTGGCAAATATAATACATCCCCCCTTGTCAGGCCCTATATATAAAAGGTCATCGACATACACTAGGACTTTCTCCAGCCCCCCTTTGGTATCCCTTGTGAAGGTACATTTATCAGCTGGAGATGGATGGAAACCCAGTGATTTGAGAGTTTTAGTCAGGCATTTGTACCACAGTCTGCCTGATTGTTTCTTCAGAAGCCAGGTGTGGCCTTCCTGCCGTTGAAATCCGGGGGCACCTCTGACGTAAATTTCTTGTTTTAGATGTGCGTGTAAATAAGCAGTTTGCACATCAAATTGAAAAATGTGTTCCCCATGTGCTGCTGCGGTGACCAAAGCAGCCCTCACACTTTCCGCTCTCACGGTGGGGGAGTATGTTTCATCAAAGTCCTGCAAGTAGCGCTGTGCGTAGCCTTGTGCTACCAGCCGGGCCTTATAGAGGAGTTTGTTGTTGAGCATTGGCTTGACCTTGTAGACCCAACGGGTGCCAATTGCTTTCCTCTTTTTGGGGACTTCCATGGGGATGAAGACTTTCAATTTTTTGAGACTGTCCATTTCCTGCTCCATTGCCACCCTCCACCTGCGCTGTTCTTCCTCGGGAAGCTGGAGGACATCTGAGTACGTTTTAGGGGCCATGGTAACACTGTTGACCGAGGCAACACAGCCAATGTCCAACCTTTTGGGTGGCACCCCTTTATTGGAGCGTTTTGATCGTCTGGGAAATTGCCACTCACCATCATCATTGTCATCCGGAGCATCGGTGTCAGAATTGGAGCTGCCGGAGGTATCTTTCCAATCAAAATGGGGCGGGCCTCTGTCTCAGGCGCTGCAAAGATATGGTCATTTAGGTGAGGCAGGAGGTGTGAAGTCACCCAGGGATTCCTTGTCTGAATCGTCAGAGTCAGGTAGGGATTCATCACCATATGGATCTTCGCTGGTCAGTTGCTTGGAGTTTGTTGGTTCATCCTCTTCAGGTGGTGCTGCTTGTTCAGTGTCGCTTCTAATAGGGGAATAACCGGGTTCATTGGAATGAATTTTTGACCAATTTGACCCCTCCTCAAAGGAAGCTGATCTAGAGACAATGACAAGGTTATTTTTGTCTACAAACCTAGAGGCCTTGCTGCCGGTTGCATAACCTATAAATCTGAGCCTCCTTGATGCCTTGCCCCCCTTTCTTCTGAGGTGCTTGGGAATAAGGACCCAGGCATAGGAACCAAAAATTCTCAGGTGTGAGAGGCTAGGTTTCCTTCCATGGACCAGGAAGTATGGGGTTTGGTTAATGGCACTACTCCACGTCCTGTTGACTAGATAATTAGCCATTTTGACCGCTTCTGCCCAAAAAACTTGGCTCATGTCAGCATCTGCAAGTAGGCAGTTCATGACATTCTGCAGCACGCCATTTCTCCTTTCTACAATGCCATTCTCGGACGGAGTTCGAGGGGATGATTTAAAATGGAGGATACCTCTCTCCTTCATCCACTTTTCAAAAGTCTTGGATGTAAACTCAGTCCCCCTATCACTCTGCACCTGAGCGATGCACACCTTGTGTTTCGTTTGGATCTGGTTGTAAAGATATTTGAAGTTGGTAAAGACTTCAGTTTTGTCCTTTAAAATAAATACATGGCCATAACGAGAGTAATCATCTACTACTGTTAAAAAATAACGCCCCCTACCAAGGGAGGGTCTAAAAGGACCAACCAAATCCATGTGTACCAGCTGATAAGGGTACCTTGCACGACGGGAAGAGACCTTAGGTATAGCAGCAGTTTTAGATTTTGCTGCCTTACAGATGGCACATTCCAAATAGGTATTACAATTCTTTATCTTAAGCCCATCAGAAAAATCTTGCATTTTCTTAATAACCGGGAAGCTGGCATGGCCAAGCCTGCGGTGTAATATATGAGCACAATCCAAATGTAAAGGTTTACCCATGCATACTTTATCAACCTACATGCCCAAGATGGTGACGGTTGCCGAGATCGCGGCTTGAGGATGAGGGACTGACCTACCCTCTGGGGTCTTTGGGGGTCGTTGTGAAGATCTACGACCCCAGGCCCGGTTAGGAGAACTCTCTGCCCACATGGAGAGGGTCTTTTCCCCTCCGGATATTGAGGCTGGGCAGAGAGAGAGAGCGGGCGATGTCGGGAGCAGCGGACTGCTTCAGCTGGGCGTCGGCAGCGTTTCCTCCAGCTGGAGTCCACGTGGGCGTCGGAATCGGCGTGGCGGCGTTTTTTGCCTGGGGCGCTGCGGTACGGCGATTTCCCAGGCTGAGGGGTTGCCCGGAGTGCTATGGGAGTTGCCGGATTTCCCAGGAGATCTTTGGGACGCTGCCAGACCTTTTGGGGCGTTACAGCAGCGACGGCAGCGATGGCATGACGACGGCAGCTGTGATGGCAGCCCAGAGGGCCTGGCAGGGAGGAGACACCCCCCCCTGGAAGTTGGGGATGGGGGGGGGCAACGAGGCCGGGAGATCATCTGCCTTTTGGGTTGGGCAAGGACCTGGCATGAGACGCTTTTAGATCTTGGGAGGCCTCCATTGTTATGTGAGGGCTGGGGGGGGCTAGAGATAACTGCCCCTGTTTCCCCCCAATGCTTCTCTACCAAGACTATGCCCACCTTGGATTGTCGGCTAGCTCACTGACTCACCTGACGCCAAGTTTATTCTCATCTGAACTTTCCCTAACTGCGGGGAGGACTATTTAAATCTGAATGGGGGCTGGTACATGGCTCCATCCCATCAGCTGAGAGGGCTGGGCTCAGTTAAGCCACCGTGAGAGGGTGGCTCTGATGTCGGGGCCCCTGGGGGCTGAACTGGGATGATATTGAATTTCTTGCATCTGCCAGCAGAGGGGACCTGACCATCAGACCAACCGCCGTGAGAGGGCGGTTTTTGGACCTGAGCCCCGGATGCTGTGCTGTCTGCATTGGTTCATCGCTGCCATCTCACCACAAGAGGGGGTCGAATGGTTGATCGGACCTCCGTGAGAGGGTGGTTTGGTCTTCCCCCTTCCCCCCCCTTGGACTGTGGTCGACCTGGAACTTGACTTCGTCCTCTGTTGTGAGGGGACAGTGGACCGGTCCTGTTGAAAATGTTCTTGAGACTCCCATTCCATGTCTCTCCCCTGGACCTTCTATATGGTCCCCTAGGATATGGTTGCTCCCATCCTCTGTGGTCAAGATGTATTCCGCAGCGGAGCTTCTTGGTCTGCGAGACTCCCCCCTCTCGCAGGCTTGGCCCTCCACTCTATCGAGGGCCTACCTCGATGACGGGCTTTGGAACCCCGAGAGGTGGCATGCCGCAAAGAGGGGGTTGTGGGGTTTTTTAAAATTGTCTTTTTGTAATCTTTTAAGGGGCTTAGGGCGGGGGGGTGGGGAGGGAGGGGCATAGGTCAGGCCCGTTACAGGGGCATGGAACGGAAGGCGGGGAGCGGGGTGTGGAGGAGCTCAGTGTGGATAGGGTGGAGGGCAGTTCTATCAAGACCGTAGTTGGGAGGGGCAGATATGGCGGGAGTAGGGGGCCACATCAGGTGGTGGGGGCACGCACCCGCTATCTTCAAGCGGTGGCATGCCTCGGCCCCCATGACTCTTCTCGTCTCCCCGGCTGTCCAGAGTCTCAGAGCCCAGGCCTTAGACTGATGTTGTGCAACGCCAGGTCCGTGGTTAATAAGGCCCCCCTCATTTGTGAGCTAATACAGGAGGGGGGTGCGGACCTGGCAGGTATTACAGAGACCTGGTTGGGCCAAGAGGGGGGGGTCCCCCTCGTAGAGATGTGCCCACCAGGTCTCCGCGCATTCCATCAGCCAAGGGCCCAGGGCAGGGGTGGGGGGGGTGGCGGTCGTTATAAAGGAAGGTCTTGATCCGAGGGAGGCCACTGTACCTCAGATAGCCGGATGTGAGTCTCTCCTGGTGAAGTGGGGCCATGGGATGCAGGTGGGCCTGCTGATCGCGTACCTGGCTCCCTGCCACGTGACAGCGGCCCTGCCCGAGCTTCTCAACGTTATTGCCGGGGTGGTGGTTGATACCCCCAGACTTTTGGTCATGGGGGATTTCAACCTGCCATCTACCGGTGGGGCGTCTGGGATGGCTCGGGAGTTTATGGCTTCCATGACAGCCATGGACCTGACACAATTAATTCATGGCCCCACTCACGTGGGAGGACACACTCTGGACTTGGTTTTTATCTCTGGTCAGTGGCGGAGTGGTCTGGATATAGGGGATATAGTTATTGAACCCCTGTCATGGTCGGACCATTCTCTCCTGAGACTGGACCTTTTGACCGCTGCACCCCACTGCAGGGAGGCGGAACCGACCAGGTGGTTCCGCCCCAGGCGCCTGATGGATCCTGATAGGTTCCAGAGGGAGCTTGGGCCAGTTCCTGAAACTCTGGCTCACGACTCGGCTGAAGATCTGGTGGCTGCCTGGGATAGGACAGCCGCTGGTGCTCTGGACCGAGTCGTGCCTTTGCGGCCTCTGACCCGACGCCGAACCTGCCCGGCCCCTTGGTTCTCCGAGGAGCTGAGGGAGATGAAGCGCCGGAAAAGACGCCTAGAGAGTGGTTGGAGGGCTAGTCGCTCCGAATCCGACCGAACACTAGTTAGGTCTCATATTAAGACCTATCTAGTGGCGATAAAAGCGGCAAAGCGTAACCACTTTTCCGCTCTTATTGCATCGGCAGATAACCGCCCAGCCGCCTTGTTTAGGGTGACCCGCTCCCTCCTATATCAGGGAGCGCGGGAAGACCCCTTGCAAGGGCAGGCTGAGGATTTTGCACAGTATCTGCACGATAAAATCGCTCAGATTCGGGAAGGCTTGGACTCTGACTGGGTAGATCCCGGCGGGGTGACTGAGGCTGGTCTTGAGAATGTTACCTGGGATGAGTTCGACCCTGTGACTCCTGAGGACATGGACAGGATCCTGGGGAGGTTAAACGCAACCACATGTTTATTGGACCCGTGCCCCTCCTGGCTGGTACTGGCCACCCGGGAGGTAACACGTGGCTGGCTCCAGAGGATTATAAATGCTTCTCTGAGAGAGGGTTTCTTGCCTCCCGCCTTGAAAGAGGCGGTGGTGAGGCCCCTCCTCAAGAAGCCTTCTCTGGACCCGGCCGTTTTGGCAAACTATCGTCCGGTCTCCAACCTTCGCTTTGTTGCGAAGGTTGTGGAGAGTGTGGTTGCGCGACAGCTCCCACAGTTCCTGGATGAAACCGTCTATCTAGATCCGTGCCAGTCCGGCTTCAGGCCTGGGTACAGCACGGAGACGGCATTGGTCGCATTGGTGGATGATCTCTGGAGGGCTCGGGACAGGGGTTGTTCCTCTGTTCTGGTCCTGTTAGACCTCTCAGCGGCTTTTGATACCATCGACCATGGTATCATGCTGCGCCGGCTGGAGGGACTGGGGGTGGGAGGCACCGTGTTGCGGTGGTTCTCCTCCTATCTCTCTGACCGGTCGCAGTCTGTGTTGGCAGGGGGGCAGAGGTCGACCTCGAGGCGCCTTGCTTGCGGGGTGCCGCAAGGGTCGGTCCTCTCGCCGCTCCTGTTCAACATTTATGTGAAGCCGCTGGGTGAGATCATCCGTGGTTTTGGGGTGCGATGCCATCTGTACGCTGATGACACTCAGCTGTACATTTCCACCCCAGACCACCCCAATGATGCCCTCGAAGTGATGTCCCAGTGTCTGGAGGCCGTGCGGGTCTGGATGGGGAGGAACAGGCTTCGGCTTAACCCTTCCAAGACCGAGTGGCTGTGGATGCCGGCGTCCCGGTATAGCCAGCTGGTGCCATCTCTGGCTATTGGGGGCGAGTCACTGACCCCCACAGAGGGGGCTCGCAACTTGGGCGTCCTCCTGGACACACGGCTGTCTTTAGAAGAGCATATGACGGCCGTGGCCAGGGGGGCTTTTTATCAGGTTCGCCTGATACGCCAGTTGCGCCCCTTTCTGGATCGGGACTCCTTGTGCACAGTCACTCATGCCTTGGTTACGTCACGCCTGGACTACTGTAACGCTCTCTACATGGGGCTCCCCCTGAGGAGCACCCGGAGGCTCCAGCTGGTGCAGAATGCGGCCGCGCGGGTGATTATGGGAGCGACGTGGCGCTCCCACGTAACACCTCTCCTGCGCGAGCTGCATTGGCTCCCGGTGGTCTTCCGGGTGCGCTTTAAGGTGTTGGTTCTCATCTTTAAAGTGCTCCATGGCTTAGGGCCAGGGTATTTGCGAGACCGCCTGCTGCTACCGATAACCTCCCACCGGCCAATACGCTCTCACAGAGAGGGCCTCCTCGGGGTGCCATCGGTCAGGCAATGTCGGCTGGCGGCCCCCAGGGGGCGAGCCTTCTCTGTGGGGGCACCCGCCCTGTGGAATGAGCTGCCTCCTGGATTACGATTGATCCCGGACCTCCGGACCTTCCGTAAAGCCCTGAAGACGTTTTTATTTCATCAAGCCGGCCTAGCCTAAATGGTTTTTTAATTGGGATTTTAAATTTTATGGATTTGGGGTTTTAAATTTGGGTAGCCAATGATTTAATTCTTTTAATTATCTTAACTTTTGCATTTGTATGTTTTTTAATTTTGGCTGTTCACCGCCCTGAGTCCCTTCTGGGAGAAGGGCGGTATATAAATTAAATAAATAAATAAATAAATAAATAAAAACCTTATGTATCTTACCATTACAAGCCTTGGTCTGTTCAGTAATGAGAGTAGGCACTGGATTAATGGTCACTTTAGAGTTCCTCAGAATTGGCTGAGGAGTTGTGACCTTAATGGGCTCAGCCTTAATGGCTTTGGATGTCCTAGGAGCTGGTTTAAAAGCTTCATTGGTTTTAGGTCCAGGGTCCTTGAGTTTGGACAACCTGGGGGCTGGCACAGAAGCTTTCTGCTCTATCTGGGCGTTAGCTCCCTGAGCCCTCTTGTTAGGTTTCTTGTGCCTTTTGACCTTTGCTTTTGGGGAAAAATAAGTCAAATTGTTGATTTTTACAATATCGCCAACAACACCCCCATTTTTGAAAACATAACCTCCACCCTTCTCAAAAACCAGTTTTACATTTTTATCCTCAGTCAATTTTAAGATGCTTAAAAGGTTGTTCTTGATTGAGGGAACATACAGTGCCCCTGTGACATCTCCTATACCAGGCACATTGATCACGCTTTCCCCAGTTACCTCTGCCTTGTCCCCAGTGGCAACTTTTACTGAGGACTTGAGTGGGTGTAAAACCTTAAATCGTTGCTTCGTGTTGGCTATATGCGGTGATGCACCTGAATCAAGAAGCCACAGCCCCTCAGCATCCTTTACCTGGGAGGTGTGATTGTCACTAGTGACACTACAGAATTGGTATCCTTTATGACCACCTCCCCCTCTTCCACGGCCTCTTTTATTTTTATTGTGCTTAAGTCCAGCCGTGTTGGCCCTAGAGCGAGGGCACTCCCTTTTAAAGTGACCTTGTATGCCACAGTCAAAGCAGGTGGGAAGGGTATTAATCCTTTCACTTGTGTCCTGGCGCCTCCTCTGAGGCCTAGGTCTGTGATATGCCTCCTTCATTTCTTGTTGTTCCTCATCTCTGCGCCTTAAATCTTCCTCAATAAAGCGGCCAGAAAAGTATTCTATATTTCTTTGTTCCCTAGAAACCCCTTCTAGAGAAATAATAAAGGGACTCCAGGATTTGTCTAGGGAGTTCAACATCACACTAATTAAAGTGGATTCAGAAACAGGCTCTCCCCTCTGTATAAGCTCATCTCTCATGGATTTAAGCGTTGCCAAATGTTCCCCCATTTTGACACCAGGTTTGAGTTTATAGTTATGGAAAATTCTTTTTTTTTTTTTTATTGAAAAAGTTTTCAAATACAAATTTTTCCCCCTTTTTTTCCCCCCCCTCTCCCTCCCCCTCCCTAACCCCCCTCCCCACCCCACCCATCCCCCCCTGTGACTTCTTCATAACAAAAAAAAAAACCTAATTCATAACAGATTACTTACTCCCTCCTCTAGATATTGACCTTTACTTACTAAAAATATTATTAATATTATAACATCCCCCTTTATCCATACATTTCAGAAAAGAGAAAAGAAAGGAAAAAAAGGAAAAAAAAAAAGACATTATACTATGACATTATAAAATAACTTCTCCACTTTAAAGCTATACAATAAGTCCTACTTTAACATTTAATCTTCTATGTATATTACTATAACATTTCAAAGCAGCCTTCCCCATAAAATCTAGTTTAACATTTATTCCACTCTATCCATTTCCTCCACTCCCCTAAATATATCACTTAAAAATCCCTTTTCTTAGACTAATCAATCTACTAACTAGCTTATTCACCCACTATCATGCAAAATTACCATACACAACATTTCTTAATATCTTTGATTCACTGCCCACACTACTTAAAAATATATGTCTATATTTTCCATTATATCTAAATAAAAAAAAAGAAAAGACAATGACTTTAAATTTATAATCCATATAGTATCTTCTTTAAGGTGTTTCCACTGGATTGGTAGAACCAACATCCATAATCGGGTAACATAGCTTGCTGGTGCAACAGTTTATTCAGGATCTTCAATCATATCTGCCCCCATCAGTAGTAAATATCTTCTTATATGTATAAAAGTAAAAACAACCACCCGAGTGACATTATAATTATATTCCATATAGTAATAATTGTGGGTTTCATCAGGATTATTAATTCCCATCATCGTAGTGGGTAACAACCCGATCTTCTGCATGCCCCAGCATAATTCTCTTGCCTTGTAATTCAAGATAATATAATATGTTTATCAACACAAAAAAAAATTCCAAAATGGATAATTCAAATCCATCAGTTTAAGGCTCTTTTCACGTCCCCAAATTACGGCCATGCAGAGATCTGCCACAATCTTCAGGATGATATTAACCAATACGTCGCCTCTTCTGTGTTTACACATAATCATTCATATTTTAAAGTCACTGGCTTCACTGTTGCCTGATTTAGAAATTTCTATTTTTATGCCACCTATTTCTTTTTTTCTTTTCTTTTTGTGGGTTTGGTTTCCATCCTGGTTTCTTTTCTACAAATTGTGTATCATCTGGTCGGATTTTGTTCTGCTTTGTAGATTGGTCTTGTTGGTTTTGTTTTTGTATCTCATATTTCTTTTTTATCCCTTGTATTTCCCCTAATTGGTTTCCATGCTTATCCTTGCCTTGATAAGTCATCACATTAAGGTTAGATGCCACTTCTCTCAGATTTGTAGATAGTCCAGCTGGGGTATCCAATGAATCCAAAGGCAATTCATCTGGTACAATCTCTATATTTCGATATTTTACCTTTATTTCCGGCTCCTTCTGCTTATCCTGTATTATACCTGAAGATGTTAAGTTCATTTTCAACCTATTTTGATAAAATTCTTCCGCTCTTTCAACAGTATTTAGCTGATATCTTTCTCCTTGATATCTAAATATAATACCAACTGGGGCGTCCCACCTGAATGAAATATTTCTCTTTTTTAACTCATTCACCAAAAAACCAAATTTCTTCCTTTCCATCAATATCTTAGGTGGGAGTTCCTTGTAAATCCAAATCTTTCTTCCATGCAATTGCAAATTAGAATTGAAGGAATTTTGCACGATATTATTCCTAATTTCTTTATCTGTAAAATAAATCACCACATCTCTAGGCAATTGCCTTTGCTTGGCAGTCCAGGAGTTGATTCGATAAACTCTGTCAATCCTACAAAACACTTCGTCAGGTTGAACCTTTAGAATCCCAGCTAGAAATTCAGAAGATATTTTCCTTAAATCATCTCTATTATTTTCCTGCAAGCCTCTTAATCTTATCGCATATTCTGTGAAATTATATTGTACCATTAAAATCTCTTTTTCAATCTTCTGTTGCAGATTTTCTGCATTACCATACTTTTGATCAGCATCCATTTTAGGTTTTTCTTCTAAGCTATTATCCTGAATGTTTATCAAGTCATTTTCAATTTTTTGAATTCTATTGTCCAATTTATCTTGAATTTCTTCCATTTTAGACTCTAGTACATTAGTATTTGTGTCCAACTGTATCATAAATTCTATAAAACCATTAGCCATTTTTGAGAGTTTTTTCTCCAAAAAATCAAACTTAGATTTCACCAATTCTTTAATTTCCTGCTTAAATTTTTCAAATTGCTGATTCACAATCTCCTCCCTTCTTTCAATCTCTTCTATAAAAAATTCTATTATATTAAAATCAGGTTTCTCAGACTGAAGAGTTAAGACTTGTTCCTTTAAGTTGTTGGTGGGGGAATCCCCCCCCTTCTTGTTTATCTGACTTTATGAGTCTCAGTGCCATGTTTCCGCCCAGGCAGGCTTTGTTAAAAAAAAGCAAGAAAGACTTCTTTCCAATCAACAACAATATCAGGTCTCCAAGGGAAAGAAAAAGAGAAAAAGACACAGGAGCGAAGTTTTGTCTACAAATGTAGCCAGTGGTATTTATTCCGCTACATTGTAGTAATAAAAAACGGAAGGACTTTCCCTTTCAGCCTCTCCTCCAACCGACGCCATTTTAAAAGGCTTTTTTTCCTCTTTCTTTTCCTCCTCTCTCTTAAGTAATTTCTTTTAAAAAATCAGTAAAATACTTGCGGTTCAGTATTACAGGTCCAGCTCACATTTTCTTTGAGTAGTCTGTTAAATTTGCAGGCTTGCTTTTGACGCCTGGCTCTGCATCAGCAGAGGTCTCCCAAAGCCCGGAGCAGTGGCTGTGGATACGGGGCATCTCATCCGCTCCGTCCCAAAAGTAAAGGAAAAACTTTTGGGACTCCGCAGAGAGTTCTACCCACCCCTGCCGGCTCTATCTCTGTTTCCTCATGGAAACGGAGTTTTTTTCGAGCTGCCATTCCGTTGTGAAGGCGGCTCTGACAGGCGATGGAAGCTGACGATCCCAAAGGAACGTCTGGCAGCGACAAGCAGCAAACCGGAAGTCCGTTATGGAAAATTCTTGACAATCTGCTGGTTGCAGCCATATTGTCACTATGGAACAAATTATATAGGGCAGTCCAAACTTCCTGAGCTGTGAGGCCGTCTGAAAGACTGGCATACAGAGCTGTGTCTATAGAACTTAACAGAGTTGTGTAAGCTCTTTTATGCAGGAACTCAATTTCAGGGCTCCAAGGTAAAGGGGGTGGTCTTTTGATTATGTCCAGAGTATTTTCTCTTAAGAGAATTATCTGAATCTCTTTACACCATTTTTTAAAATTCTGACCACTTAAATGTAATTTTTCAAAATTATTTGGCAAAGTTACAAAATTATTGCCATTAAACTGCATGGGGAGTTGTTCAAATGGCTGAAAAGAGCCTGTTGTGAATGGCATTGGGATCCCTAAGCCTGGGATCGATTGCTTAGGTCTGGCTCCTTTTTGTAGTCCTTCTGTAGTTTGAAGCAACTGGGCACGTGCAGGAAATGGAGCATGCTCCAAAGCCTTTTCTTGTTGGAGCTCCGAACTCCCTCTCTGAGCTCTGAAGTCAGGTCTGGCTGGAGCTTCAGTATAGGCCCGGACATCAGCGATGTGGCGGGGAAACCTTGGAGGAGTGGGAAGAAGGCCTGGAGATCTTTCTGGAGACTGGAGGCCCATCAGATGAGGTCCATGGGCTGGATAGGCCTGGAAATGTCTCTGGATCTCCTCTTCTCCATCAGAGGAGCAGGATTACAGCTCCGGATCATCCCAGCAGGACCGGAAAGGTGCGGGGGCCTCAGCCTGGGCCTCCGTGGAGCATTCAGTGAATGGTGAGCGCCTCTGCAGTGGGGGGTGGGAGGCTGCAGGTCCATCTGGGTTCCTCTGGGGGTGGGAGGTTGGATTTGGGGCCCTCCTTAAGTGGGCAGCTGGGTCTGGGACCTCGGGGCGGCCGGTGGGTGGTTGCTCCATAAGTTCCAGGGCAGCGACCAGGGCCTCTATGGCCTCTTTGATGTTTGCCGTGGCAGGCGGGGCCTGGCAAGGGGCATGTGGGTTCGGAGTGGTCCTCTGGGCCGCTGGAATGCTGAACTGACTGGCTGGCGTTGTAGGCCTGGGCTGTGGAGCTGGGGATGGCCTGGCTCGTGGTTCTGGCAAAGTGCCCAGGGGAGCAGCCATCTTGGAGGAAGTTGCCTCCGGAAGTGGCCTGGCGGCCATTTTGTTTGGTGGGAAACTGGGTGGGTGGGGAGTCTCTCTGGCGGCAGGCGCCATCTTGGAGAGATCAGGCAGGGGAGTCCTTACCGGGATGGCAGGCATCTCTGGTGCTGCCTCCTCAGGCCTCTTTCTGGCTGCTGCCCTTGTCTTCAGGAGGGAGGCGAGCGCTGCTCGGCACTCCTCTTCTGACATCTCAGCCACTTGCCTGTCCAGGCTTTCATCTGGTCCTTCTGCCCCCTCTTCGTCAGTGCTGAAGAAGCCTTCTCCAACATTGCCTGGCTCGGCCCCTGGGATCTCTTGCTGCATCTGGGTGGCCTCTGGCTGCCAGGGTGTAGCTGGATGGAAACCCCCTTCAACGTTTTCCATCGTTGATTCAGACTGGGGCTGCTGTGAAGTTCTCCTCCATTGAAGGCCTCTGGTCACAACAGGGGAGCTTCTCTCACAGGTTATTTTGGAGGGCATCTCGCCTTTTCAACAGCTCCTGGAGTGGAGTTCTGCTACCATTCCCTCTGCTACCATTCTGTGGAAATTGGGATCGTAGAAACACCCAGGAGCATAGAAGAGTCCAAAGGCAGATGCATGAATAAATGTGATAAATGTATTTATTCATATAACAAAACATATTAACTATATACAAAGGCTGTCTTAATATCCATTAGGATAGGGGGCACACAGCGTGTGTGACTACCCTTATCAAAGATCATGTCTCATGGAGAACAAACGTAAAAGAGAGCATGGTGGAAAGGTTAGAGGGGGTTTTATACTCAGTGTAAGCCCCTCCTCTCCACATAGGGGTGGGGGCACTTTCTGCCTCCACTAGTGTCTGTATGATATATGTGCCAATGGCTTGCAAATACTTGACAGTTTTAGACATATTTTAACAACACTACAACCTGCATTCATGGCCTAGGCTACTCCTGTGACTCCTCCTTGCAAGGCCTGAAATTCGGATTACCGGACTTGTTGACAAACCTCACTGGAGGCCCCTAACTTCGGAGGGGATTTTGAGCTGTTTGTTTTTGGAACGAGTACAGTAAGGAACTGGCTGCAGACGCTCCCGGTAGGCCTGCCTTTAATGAAACCTTATCAGCTTTTTAGTCTCCTTCCCCCACATATTTCCCTGTGAAATAATTTAAACAATTTAAACATTTCTGAAAATAGATGATAGCAAAGAAGTAGGAGTAAAAGACAAGCCGTTGTTTGGAAAGGAGATTGGTTTTTACCTCTGTGGTGCCTCAGCTGAGACCATCATTAAGGCCTACCTTAACTACGATTGCCGAGGGAGGATAAATTATTGCGATATTTAATTTCGCTGGGAGATACTGGATCAACTATCTACCGGAATGGGAAAGAAAAGTAAGAGGCAGAGAGCTTGCTCTCTCTCCCCAAAATCTATGACAGAATTTAATTACTCCAAGCCTTTTAAACAGCTTAAATTGGATGACTTTATGGAGAGGTGTAATCCAGAACCCCAATCTGAACTTCGAACTTTGTCTCTGTTGACTGTATCATTGGGAGAGGGAGATACAGAAGGGGAGTTTTCTTCCTGGATTTCAGATTCAAACTCGCCTGCTAGAATGGGTGATTTTTCAAGCTCTATCCCCTCTCCTACTTCTAGCTGCTTAAAACAAGTTCCGACATATTCAGACCTCAGAGAGATGGTCTGTACTCAGAGTATGTTAACTGCGCACACAGTAGATTCAATATATGACTTACTGACATCGATCAAAAGAGACATCGAGAGGATGTTCCAATTCTTAAATGGCCCTCACTCCACAGCTAAGGAGGGTGAGATTGCACACCGTCCTGACGCGCGGAGAGAGTGGGAGGGTGTAAGACCTCAACCCAAACAACAAAGCATTGCAATGACTGATGCTAACCCTCATCAAGGAAGAAGGTTGTTAAAGAAACAAATTGCTTTAAGGATAAGGAAAATCCCATGCAATAGAGGACGATGGACTTCAAAGGAAAGGATAACCCTCTCACTTGCACAGCTATTGAAATCTGATCCTTTATTAATAGATCTACTCAGATATGAAAAACTTCCCCAGCATAGCAATTGTGTTCGACTAATACTGCATTTTGACAGCAATACTATACCGAACGCTGTAATGAAAAGAAAAGGATCCCTGCTCAGATTTGAAGTCATTCCTACAAGAGTCTTCTCGAGTGGGCCTATTAAACCGCTTTTACAAGGACTTAACCAAACATCAAAAATGGTACCTAGGAACCACTATGCTACCTCCAGGGTCTTTCCTCCAGAATCTGGAGAAACTATGGAGGCAGGCCAGATCAGGGAGGTCCCACATATGAAGGCAAGCACTGACAAACCAGAGGATGTTATAATCAGCGAATTTGTCTCCTTGTCTCCAAAGGAGCAAAGGTCGATGTTAATTGAATTTGATTTATTAAGATCTTCGCTAGCAGAAGCCTGTAGTTCAACGAGAAGGCTATCCAAGTCGGAAGAACGGGGAAAGCATGTGCAGACAAGGACTAAAGTCGTTAAGTCTGTCCAGCGGGATAGAAAGGAAGGCAAAAGTCTTTTCAAAGAAACAAAGACCATGAACGTAGCGGCAGAAGTTCACCCTCCCCCAACAGTGCAACTGCCCTCACCTGTCTCATCTTCCTTAAGAACGGAGGAGGCACTTCAGCAACAAACAGAGGCCACTTTTGACTCCTTTGGCACTCCAGAGAAGGCGGTGGTAGTAATTCCGGACCCCTCCACCAGAAGGGTGGAGGAAGAGACACAAGGAGTAGTGCCTCAGGGTGACTGACTAGACAACAAATGGCCAACAACTAGGGTATCTTATATCCCTAGCCTTTCCCTCCTGTCCTGGAATATAGCGGGCTGGAAAGGCATTGCAAACCAGATGGATTTTATAAAATTGATTTCAACACATCATCTCATCCTCCTTCAAGAAACCTGGCTGACTACTAATGATCCACAGATCAGCTTACCGGGTTTTGCCTCATGGCATAAACCGGCAGGCAAAGTCAATTTAAGAGGGAGGGCAATTGGGGGCTTAACCACGTTGGTCAAAAGGGATACGGGATGGAAGGGTGAAGAAATTTCTTTAGATCCTCAATTCCAATATATTCTGCCTATTAGATGTACGTTCAGGGGGATGGACTTAATCTTAATTAATGTATATATCGCTCCATTTTCATTCCACCTTCTAGGAAGGGATTTGTGGGATGAATTAGATTCAGTATTAGCTACCTTAAAGGGACGCTTTCCCCAAGCAAAAATTATATTAGCTGGAGATACTAATGCAAGACTAGGTCCCTCAATGAAGAGCTATGCTAACCGAGGCCTGGTACCAACTGGTTACTTTTATAATGAGTTCACTTGGTCCTCAATGGACAAGAGGACCAATAAATATGCCCAGAGGTTAATTTCCCTGCTGTTTATGAATGATATGCAAGTACTTAGTGGCTCGAGTGATGGGTATATATATCCCTATACTTTCTCGTCCAACAAAACCTCAACCTCTATCTCTTCCGGTTTGCTGTTCATCGCTGCCAGACGTTCCTTTGGATCGTCAGCTTCCACTGCCTGTCAGAGCTGCCTTCACAACGGAATGGCGGCTCGAAAAAACTCCGTTTCCATGAGGAAACGGAGATAGAGCTGGCATGGGTGGGTAGAACTCTCTGCGGAGTCCCAAAAGTTTTTTCTTTACTTTTGGGACGGAGCGGATGAGATGCCCCATATCCCCAGCCGCTGCTCCGGGCTTTGGGAGACCTCTGCTAATGCAGAGCCAGGCGTCAAAAGCAAGCCTGCAAATTTAACAGATTACTCAAAGAAAATGTGAGCTGGACCTGTAATACTGAACCGCAAGTATTTTACTTATCTTTTAAAAATTACTTAAGAGAAAGGAGGAAAAGAAAGAGGAAAAAAAGCCTTTTAAAATGGCGTCTGCCGCGGCTGGAGGAGAGGCTGAAAGGGAAAGTCCTTCCGTTTTCTATTATTACAATGTAGCGGAATAAATACCACTGGCTACATTTGTAGACAAAACTTCGCTCCTGTGTCTTTTTCTCTCTTTTTCCCTTGGAGACTTGATATTGTTGTTGATTGGAAAGAAGTCTTTTTTCTTGTTTTTTTTTTTTTTTTTTTTTTAACAAAGCCTGCCTGGGCGGAAACATGGCACTGAGACTTACAAAGTCAGATAAACAAGTAGGGGGGGGGATTCCCCCACCAACAATTTAAAGGAACAAGTTTTAACTCTTCAGTCTCAGAAACCTGATTTTAATATAATAGAATTTCTCTTAGAGGAGATTGAAAGAAGGGAGGAGATTGTGAATCAGCAACTTGAAAAATTTAAGCAGGAAATTAAAGAATTGGTGAAATCTAAGTTTGATTTTTTGGAGAAAAAATTTTCAAAAGTGGCTAATGGTTTTTCAGAATTTATGATACAGTTGGACACAAATACTAATTTACTAGAGTCTAAAATGGAAGAAATTCAAGATAAATTGGACAATAGAACTCAAAAAATTGAAAATGATCTGATAAACACTCAGGATAATAGCTCAGAAGAAAAACTTAAAATGGATGCTGATCAAAAGTTTGGTAATGTAGAAAATTTGCAACAGAAGATTGAAAAAGAGATTCTAATGGTACAATATAATTTCACAGAATATGCGATAAGATTAAGAGGTTTGCAGGAAAATAACAGAGATGATTTAAGGAAAATATCTTCTGAAATTCTAGCTGGGATTCTAAAGGTTCAACCTGAGGAAGTGTTTTGTAGGATTGACAGAGTTTATCGAATAAACTCCTGGATTGCCAAGCAAAGGCAACTGCTTAGAGATGTGGTGATTTATTTTACAGATAAAGAAATTAGGAATAATATCGTGCAAAATTCCTTCAATTCTAATTTGCAATTGTATGGAAGAAAGATTTGGATTTACAAGGAACTCCCACCTAAGATATTAATGGAAAGGAAGAAATTTGGTTTTCTGGTGAATGAGTTAAAAAAGAGAAATATCCCATTTAGGTGGGACGCTCCAGTTGGTATTATATTCAGATATCAAGGAGAAAGATACCAGCTAAATACTGTTGAAAGAGCGGAAGAATTTTATCAAAATAGGTTGAAAATGAACTTAACATCTTCAGGTATAATACAGGATAAGCAGAAGGAGCTGGAAATAAAGGTAAAATATCGAAATATAGAGATTGTACCAGATGAATTGCCTTTGGATTTATTGGACACCCCAGCTGGACTATCTACAAATTTGAGAGAAGTGGCATCTAACCTTAATGTGATGACTTATCAAGGTAAGGACAAGCATGGAAACCAATTAGGGGATATACAAGGGATAAAAAAGAAACATGAGACACAAAAACAAAACCAAGAAGACCAATCTACAAAGCAGAATGAAAACCGACCAGATGATACACAATTTGTAGAAAGGAAACCAGGATGGAAACCAAACCCACAAAAAGAAAAGAAAAAAAGAAATAGGTTGCATAAAAATAGAAATTTTTAAATCAAGCAACAGTGAAGCCAGTGACTTTAAAATATGAATGATTATGTGTAAACATAGAAGAGGCGACGTATTGGTTAATATCATCCTGAGGATTGTCGCAGATCTCTGCATGGCCGTAATCCGGGGACGTGAAAAGAGCCTTAAACTGATGGATTTGAATTATCCACTTTGGAATTTCTTTTTGCGTTGATAAACATATTATAATTATCTTGAATCACAAGGCAAGAGAATTATGCTGGGGCATGCAGAAGATCGGGTTGTTACCCACTACGATGATGGGAATCAATAATCCTGATGAAACCCACAATTATTACTATATGGAATATAATTATAATGTCACTCGGGTGGTTGTTTTTACCTTTATACATATAAGAAGATATTTACTACTGATGGGGGCAGATATGATTGATGATCCTGAATAAACTGTTGCACCAGCAAGCTATGTTACCCTATTATGGATGTTGGTTTTACCAATCCAGTGGAAAGACCTCAAAGAAGATATTATATGGACTATAAATTTAAAGTTATTGTCTTTTCTTTTTTTTATTTAGATATAATGGAATATATAGACATATATTTTTAAGTAGTGTGGGCAGTGAATCAAAGATATTAAGAATTGTTGTGTATGGTAATTTTGTATGATAGTGGGTGAATAAGCTAGTTAGTAGATTGATTAGTCTAAGAAAAGGGATTTTTAAGTGATATATTTAGGGGAGTGGAGGAAATGGATAGAGTGGAATAAATGTTAAACTAGATTTTATGGGGAAGGCCGCTTTGAAATGTTATAGTAATATATATAGAAGATTAAATGTTAAAGTAGGACTTATCGTATAGTTTTAAAGTGGAAGGTGGTCTTGAATTGTTGTAATAATATATAGATATAAGCTTGGGAGAGGAGAAAAAGGGCAGATTATTGCCAAATTGGGAGTTATAATACTATTATGCTAAATTAGAAGTTATTCTATAATGTTATAGTATAATGTCTTTTTTTTTTCTCTTTCTTTTTTCTTTTCTGAAATGTATGGATAAAGGGGGATGTCATAATATTAATAATATTTTTAGTAAGTAAAGGTCAATATTTAGAGGAGGGAGTAAGTAATCTGTTATGAATTAGGTTTTTTTTTTTGTTACGAAGAAGTCACAGGGGGGGATGGGTGGGGAGGGGGGTTAGGGAGGGGGAGGGAGAGGGGAAAAAAAGGGGGAAAATTTGTATTTGAAAACTTTTTCAATAAAAAAAAAAAAACCTCAACCTCTATCGATTATATCTGCACTTCCTCTAGTTTAGTACACCATTTTTCAGAAGTAAGAGCTATATTTAGAGAGGAAAGTGACCACTTTCCCATCACGGCTCTGGTTTCACTCTCTTCAGAAGTTAGGCCTCATTCAAGAGAGGAAATTGACACCTTAGCAAACGCCCGGGTTTATAACTATAAAGGTTATATTGGCACAGACTTGATGTCAAATCTGTCACCACTTATTTGGGCTCAGACAAAGCCAGACACCTAGCAAGGGAAATCTCCCAATCTAAGCCCGGAGACAACACCCCAATGCCAGCTTATACAGAGCTAACTTCTACTCTTAAGAACTTAATGATCCAGAACAATAGAAAAGTAGATGGGATCTCTAGAAAGTGGTTTGATGATGATTGCCATAACTTGAGGTCAAATCTAAGAGCCGCAGTTAAGAAAGTTAACCGATCCAGACAGGATGGTGATTATTCAAATATGGTTCAACTCAGGAGAGCATACAAATCCCTACTGAAAAACAAGAAAAGTAGCTATAACACCAGGATGTGGAAAGAGGTAGAAATGGCAGCGAAATCCCAATTCCCTACGATCTTTTGGCATAAGATAGCCGGTATATTAAAACAACGTTCCCCATTTATGGACACTGATATATCAGCAGTAAAATGGGAGAAGCACTATCTTGCTTTATTTGATGGTAACAATACAACAAATGTCTTGCAATTGGATATCCTCCAGCAAGAATTAAGGAAATGTCCGGAATGGACACCAGTTACCCCTACCGAAGTTAAGCATATAATTCAATCCTTAAAGGCCGGGAAGGCCCCTGGAGAGGACTTGTTGCCTCCTGAACTCTTTAGGTCCAACATTGACTTTTGGGTACCGGTGCTGGTAGCACTGTTTACTTATATCGATAAAGTAGGGATAATCCCTGAAGGGTGGAGGTTAGCTATAGTTTTTCCAATTTTTAAGAAAGGTGACAGAGCTGCCCCATCCAACTACCGACCCATCAGTCTTCTTAATATAATTTCAAAAATGTATACGAAACATCTCCTAAATAAAATAGAGGACTGGTGCTTGGATAAGGAAATTCTGGCAAATGAGCAGGCAGGTTTTAGATCAGGTAGGTCTACCATAGACAATTGTTTTGTCCTTTCCCACTTAATTAATAAATACAAGACCCAGGGGAAAAAGCTGTATACCGCCTTTATTGACCTTACTGCTGCTTTTGATTCTATAGATAGGAACCACTTGTGGAGGAAACTACAAGTTATGGGGATGGACCCCAGACTTATTTTGTTGATCAGGATTCTCTATACTAATACGGCAATTAGAAACAGATATGCAGCAAATGGGGCCTCAACAAACAGCATACCGACAACTAGAGGAGTGAGGCAGGGCTGCCTGCTGGGCCCTACTCTTTTTAACCTTTATATAAATGATATCCCAGCGCAGCTGGATGATCTTCTGACGCACAGCCCCCAAATAGGCTCTAGATTTATTAACGTATTAATGTATGCCGATGACTTAGTGTTGTTTTCTAGAACCCAAATAGGAATGAGGAGACTTCTTGACAAGCTCACACGTTACTGTACTGCAAACCACTTGACTATAAATGTAGCTAAATAAAAAGTTTTAGTCTTTGGCAATAAGAATAAAAAGCACAATTGGCAGATTAATGACACAAAAATTGAGCAAGTTACCCAATATACTTATCTCGGAATTGTTTTTTCCAGTGCAGGAGGTTGGACTCCACACCATCAATACCTTTCTCAAAAGGTCAGAGCAGGAGCAAGCCTTGTATCCAAATTAAGTAAACGAATCCAACCAACCTCCATTTTACCTCTTCGTAAAGTCTTTCAGGCTAAACTTGTTCCGATCATGCTCTATGGTGCTGAAATTTGGGGTCTTACAGAGGCCCCCATATTAGAGAGAACTCAAAATAATTTGTTAAGGAGGATGCTTGGGGTAAACAATTCCACTTCAGCTGCAGCCGTCAGAGCTGAATTGGGACATTTCTCACTGTACACCTATACAATCACTAGGGCGGTAGCCTACTGGCTAAAAATGACCCAGATGGATGCCAGCAGACTCCCTAAAATATGTCTAGAGGAACAGCAGATTTCAAATCCTCAAAGGTATTCCTGGCTAACCCGGCTGTCAGAAATATTGAACCGATATGGCGTAGGGTTCCCGTTGTGTGGCACACTGAACCAAGTTAAACAATGGATTAAAGATATACATGGGCAAATGGACATGGCAACCCTTTCAACTAATCATTCCCTTAAACAGCTGACAGCAGTTAAAACAACTTTCACTCTGGAAAAGTATTTACAGAAATGCTATCAGTGGAGAGACAGTTATTTGTTAAGTTTAGATTCAAACTTCTAGATACCAACGTTAGATTCGTCCGTTATCGGAAAATCCCGTATGACAAAAGAATATGCATATGTGGGGTAAACGTCGTGGAGGACACGGCGCATATAATATTCGAATGTAGTCTCTATCAAGAAGTAAGAAAACAATATCTGTCCCCAATTATAAATAAATTTCCCCACTGGAATATAAGCCAAAAATTAGCATTTCTGTTGAGGGCTGACTCTCCTCCCCTGGTAAGAGCGATCACTCGATACCTTAAAAGAATGACGGCAATACGAGCCAGTTATATCAAAAAACTTTTTATCGATTGTAAGGAAGATGAGCTCAGTTAGAGAGGAGCTATCCTATTTGGGTTATCTAGTCTTGGCAACTTAGCTATTGAAATTTGATATTGTAAAATTTTAATGTCATCTATCATATATTTTTAGATTGCTATTTTTGTAACTGTTTTATCTTTTTCCCTTTTTCTTTTCTGTTTTGTTTGAAAAGGCCTTCGGGCTATTCAATAAACTATACTATACTATATTTGCATGCCATGTCTCCTTTCTCGTGGAGAGGTGGGTGAGCCCCTTGTCCTTTGCTTCTCACACCACTCTTTTCTCCTCTGCTTCAGCCCAGCCTAGCCCTCCATCCAGCAGCTAATGATGAGGGGCTCACCCACCTGTCCACAAGGCCTCTGAGGAGACACAGCGTGCAAATTCAAACAAAGTCCAGGCACCCTTTCCGTTTGTTCCCCCCTTCTCTCTCTCTCACCCCCTCTCCCTCCCTGGGAACTGTGTGGGGGGAGGGGAAGGGCCATCAAGGGGACGCTGGCAAGACACTCCCTGGGAAAGGACAAAGTGGCCCCACTGCCAGAGCCTAGGCACTGCTGCTGACTTGGAAGGAGCAGCTTTTACATTCGCACACCATGTCTCCTGAGAGGTCTCATTGAGAGACAGGTGAGCCCCTCATCCTTAGCTGCATGGCTTTTCCTCCCCCCCCCCTTTCTCCTCTGCTTCAGCCCAGCCTAGCCCTCCATCTCCCTCCAAGGAGAGAGGCTAGGTTGAAAAGGGATGGGAGGGTCGGGAAAAATCTGAAAAAAAGACCCTTCCTTCCACACTGGGTTTCCACGATCAAGCCCAGGGAGCAGCTGGTGAAGAGGCAGCCCTCAAGTGACCACTCTCACTTTCCCTTCTTCTTCTTCCTTCTGAGGTGAGGGATGAAATGCCCCATCATTCCCAGCTGCTGTCCCACCATCTGTCTTTGCTTGTAGAGTGTGTAGTGGAGCTGGAGGACGAGGTTGGATGGTGGTGTCCGAGAGCGCAGGGGCCGTAGCATGGGCAAGCAACGGCCACCTACCCTGTCGCAGCCATGGGCAAGCAAAAGACGGACAGAGTGGGTGGCCAGCCACGCATCCAGTGGGCCGGATCGTGTGCCTCCCCCCCCCACCCCCGTGCCTCTAATGGTGCCGCCTCCATGAGGCAAGTGGTGGGGCAGGTGTGACGCAATGCCTCGCCCCCCCACCATCCAACCTTGTCCTACAGCTGCAGTGCACACTCTGCAAGCAAAGACAGACGATGGGACAGATTGCATGTCTCCACCCACCTGCACCTCTGCCTCCTCCTCCTGCTTGGAGGGACTGGGCTGCGTGGGCTGCAGTTGCTTCTGGACACCGTCGGGCCCCACACAACTCTTGTGCTGACCATGCCCACTCCCCACCCCTGGCTGATGACGCTCTGAACTAGGGCTTATTTTGGGGGTAGGGGCTTATATTATGAGTAGCATAAAAAATCATGCTAGGGTTTATTTTGGGGGCAAGTCTTATTTAAACACAGTACTATGTCCACAACATTTTGCTGGTCTACTAGTTTAGTCACTTTATCAAAGAATGAAATAAGATTGGTTTGGCATGGTCTGTTTTTAACAAACCTGTGCTGGCTAAGAGTTATAACTTTATTTGTTTTTAGTTGTTCACAGATCTGTTTTTTGATGATCTTTTCTGGGATCTTCCCAGGTAGTGATGTTAGACTGATTGGTCTGTAGTTTCCTGGGTCTGGTTTTTTTCTCCTTTTTTGAAGATGGGAACCACATCAGCCCTTTTCCAATCTTCAGGTAGTTCCCAGGTGCTCCAGGATTTTTGAAAGATTTGGTACACTGGTTCTGAGATAACATCTGCCAGCTCCTTCAGAACTCTGGGATGTAATCTGTCAGGTTCCAGTGATTTATATTTGTCAAGTTCAGACAGGTGTTCTCTTACCATTTTCTTACTTATTTTAATTTTTATTTCTAGCCTGTCTTTTACAGTTAGCTTTTTGTTAGGTTGGGCTATAGTTTCTTTTTGCGTGAAGACTGATGCAAAGAATGAGTTAAACAGATCTACATTCTCACTACTGCCTGTTACTTCCTTGCCATCTTCTTAGTGGACTTACTGTTTCCTTAACTTTTTTCTTCTTATTTATATGTTGAAAGAAACTTTTTTTTTTAATTTTCAAAGAACCTTTATTAAAGTTTAAAACATTAAAATACAAATACAAATACATCTGTAACGAAAATACGTCCATAATAATTGTACAATTCAACGTTGTTCTGACAGTACACAAATCTTAACTCTATTCATATATTCCCAGATATTCCTACTTGATCAAGTATGTGTAAACACAATTTATGTCTTATTTTGATCTATATATTTCCTATTTTTATTTTCTATCCATTGATACCAGTTTTCCCAAGTTGAGTAATATTCTGAGTCTTCCTTATTATTTAGTTCTATAGTAAATTTGTCCATTTCTGCACACTCAAAAATTTTCCAGATTATTACATAATCTGTCGGTATAGTGGACATTTTCCAAGCTTGTGCGAGTACAATTCTCACTGCAGTAGTGATATGAATGATAAGATATTTAATCTTTTTTGGATATTTTCTTTTAATAATCCCCAGAAGAAACAGTTCAGACTTCAATTCTATTTGGCAATGCGTAATTTCATTTAGCCATTTTTGTATTTTAATCCAGTATTTTTTGATTTCTGGGCAAAGCCACCATACATGAAAAAAGGTACCTTGCATTTTTTTACATTTCCAGCAATTAGGGTTTAGATTGGGATACATTTTTGCGAGTCTTGTTGGGGCTAAGTGCCACCGATAGAACATTTTATACTGATTTTCTTTATATGCGGCGGATTTTGTTAATGTATAATTTTTCTTCCAGATTTTTTCCCAATCTTCTAACTCAATATTATGTCCCATGTTTTTAGCGCATGCTATCATTGATCCCTTTATGATTTCCTCTTCCAAATCAAAGTTTAATAAATAATTATGTATTTTAGATAGTAATTTCTCTTCCGGGCCTGTTAATAATTTGTCTAGTTGTGTTAAATTCGGTTCAAATCCAAATTCCTCTAAATCTTTTTTGTATCTTGATTGTAGCTGGAGATACGGCCACCAGTCTATAATTATTCCCTGTTCCTTTACTTCTTGGTTGGATTTTAATCTTCCCCCGTTACCCAGAATTTTGTTATATTTTACCATCTTACCAATGTCTAATGTATTAGGGTAGATCATTGCCTCCATAGTGGATAGCCAGCCCGGTATTTTCAAATAGTGCTTCTTCCTGATTCCCTCCCAAGTCTGTATCAACAAATCTTGCAATGTATGTCTATAAAAATATAAATGTTTCTTGTTTCTGGCGTTCCATATGAAAGCATGCCACCCTATCTGAAGGTCTATCTGAACTTTTATTATTATTATTATTGACTTTTGTTGCAAGTCTTTGTTCATTCTGAGCCTTTGCTTTCCTGTCTTCATCTTTACAGATTTATCTTTATGCTTTACAGATCTATCTGCTGATATTCTGCCTTAGTTATTGTGCTGGACTGGGCTTTTATCATCATATTTTTTAGAGTTTCCCATGCTTCTTGAGTTTTTTTCCTCTTTAGGATTTTCATCCATGGAATCTTTCCTAGGCTCTCTCGAAGTTTGTTAAATTAAGCTCTTTTAAAGTTTAAGACACTGGTTGGATTATGTTCTATTGCTTGCATTTGCATTATATTGAATTCCAATATGACGTGGTCACTGTCTCTCAAAGTTCTGGCAATTTCAACTCCCTCTATCACTTCTTCTGTATTAGTAAGAATTAGGTCCAGTACAGTTTTTCCTCTAGTTCCCTCCTCTACCTTTTGGATGACAAAGTTGTCAGCTACAGTAGGTTGGTTAGGAATCTGTTCCATCTCTCACTTGCTGCAGAGTTTGTCTCCCAGTTGATATCAGGGTAGTTAGAGTCTCCCATTACTACTGTGGTATGTTTCCTACATACATTTGTTGATTGATTAGCAAAAACTTCATCTACTTCTTCTGCTTGATTGGGTGGCCTGTAGTATGCGTCTATATCAATGTCATTCTTTTTTCCTTTTATATTGACCCATATGCATTCTAGGTGGTTTTCATCCTTGGTTTTGTGCATTTCTTTAGAGATGTAGTGATCTTTTATATATAATGCAGCTCCACCTCCTCTTTTGTTAGGTCTGTTTCTTTTGAATAGATTGTATCCTTCCATCAGTAGGTTCCAGTCATGTTCTCAGGTTGACCGTGCGAGACGCAATCAAAACACAGCAGCACCCCTTTCAGCTCTTTTTGGCACGCTGGTTTATTCGCGTCCGTGGACGGCTACACGCTGTGACTCGTAAAGACCAATGAAATCGGCGCTACAGTGTAGTAGAAACGGGAGTTTATATAGCCCTCCCTTCTCATTAACGCTTTTAAACCGCGCCCCCCGTTTATCACCACACCCTTGTTAGTGCGGAAGCGTCTCAGCTGGTTCTTGAAGGTGCTGGTTGCAGCATCATTTGGAGACGTCCTAAGCCCGTCGCACCCGATACCACCTCCCCTCGCCCCGCAGACGGCCGCCTGCACCCAGTGCCACCACCACCAAGTATGTATATGTCCCTAGATGCTTTCAACACGCGTTAGCGGTGTCGAGCAGGTTGCTAGGCTCGACAGGCAGCTCCCCTTTCACCAAGTGTCCTTCTGTAAGAGACAAATTACACATATTATTAGATTGTTCTGGTTTGTGAGGATATAGTTTATGAAACCGTCAAACTATACGACTCGCGTTCATATTGCTCTGCAGTATCCAGGAAGCTTCCTCTATTGGATAGCCCTTCCATTTAACCAGGTAATGGAGGACCCCCCGTTTCCATTTAGAGTCTAGGATGTCATTGACCTCGTAATGGCCCTCTGTAATCGGACCAGGATGTTCAAATGTTTGGGTGTGGGTGGCGGGTTTGAGAAGACTACTATGAAATACGGGGTGGATCTTCCCCAGTAACAGAGGTAACTTTAGAACCACAGTCACAGGATTTATTGTCCTCACCACTGGGAATGGGCCTAAATATTTTGGTCCCAGTTTCCTACTAGGAAGTCGTAGTTTGATGTACTTGGTGGAGAGATATACCATGTCCCCCACCTTAAAAGGTTGGAATGGTGCACGTTTTTTATCTGCCTGGGTTTTGTATGCGATAACAGATTTATCCAATGCCTCCCTGACCTGGGGCCATACTGTCTTTATTCTGTCGGACCACTCTTGGGGCATTGTGGTAGCTGTTGATGAATGACTCAATTCAGGTATCGCTACGAAGTCCCGTCCCATCACCACCCGGAAAGGGGTAAGACCCGTACTGCTATGAACCGTGTTGTTATAGGCGACCTCTGCAAAGGGCAAGAGTGATGACCACTTGGTCTGTTGATATGAAACATAGCAACGGAGGTATCGCTCTATCATTGCGTTTGCTCTTTCTGCAGCCCTGTTGGTACTGGGGTGAAACGCCGAACTAAGTCCTTGTGTTGACCTGATAGCTGAGGGGAAGTTTCTCCAAAAGCGAGCAGTAAACTGCACCCCTCTATCAGATATAATACGGTGGGGCACCCCATGTAGCCGGTATATGTGCAGATAACCTACGAGCTGACGGCAAACCCCGGCAAGGAATGAAGTGAGCTTGTTTAGAGAACAATTCAATAACAGTCCAGATAACTGTGTTCCCATTGCTGTCTGGTAGGTCAACTATAAAATCCATCCCTATTTCCTCCCACGGTTGGGTAGGGGTGGCTACAGTCTGTAACAACCCTAATGGTTTTCCAGGGCGGGACTTGGCTTTGGCGCAGACAGAACAGTTTTGTGTATATGTTTCTATATCTTTCCTCATATGAGGCCACCAAAACTGCCGCCTTGTTAGGTGTAGTGTTTTGAGGAAACCATAATGGCCAGCCACTTTATTGTCATGGCATCGGTGTAACACTAAGCCCCGAACCCCTTCAGGCACATATATCTTGTCCTCTTTCCATGAGACCCCGTCTCTGTGCGTGAGCAGATGTTTGTTTTCTCCAAACCACTTATCAGTATTTAACTCTCTTTGCATCAACTCTTTCCACTTTGTCGAGGACTCCGTTGTTACGGCTGCTACAGTTCCCCTATCCTTGCCTGGTATCATAGCTTGCACTACCTCGTCCCTTTTGCTTTGGAACTGGGGCATCCGAGACAGAGCATCAGCCAAGAAATTCTTGCCTCCGGGCATGTGTTTTAATGTGAACCGGAATCACTAGAAGTGATGAGCCCAACGGACCTGTTTGGGGGACAGCCTTCTGGGTGTTTGCAACGCTATAAGGTTGCGGTGATCCGTCCACACCTCAAACGGCACCTGCGCTCCCTCCAATAGATGTCTCCAGGTGAGGAGAGCCCAACGGACAGCAAACGCCTCCTTTTCCCAGATAGCCCAGCCCCTCTCCGTGGAACTGAACTTTTTGGAGGTGTATGCACAAGGGTGTAACTGACCTTGGACATCAGTCTGCAATAACACGGCACCTACCACAACGTCACTGGTGTCTACTTGTACTATGAACTGTTTCGCCTGGTCAGGATGCTGCAAAATGGGTGCCTCTGCGAACTGGCGCTTCAGGGTTTTGAACACCATTTGGCACTCCAGTGTCCAAGCCAAACGATGGCCCGGTCGCTGAGGCCCCTCCCCCTTTGTCCGTAGTAAGTTTGTTAAGGGCAAAGCGATTTGCGTGAATGTTGGGATGAACTGACAATAAAAGTTGGCGAAGCCAAAGAAGCTTTGTAATTGCTTTCTAGTCGTCGGGGCTACCCAGTCTAATACTGTTTTTACTTTTGCAGGATCCATAGCTATGCCATCCTTAGATATTCTATATCCCAAATAGTCTAGTTCTGTGCGATGGAATTCGCACTTGGATACCTTAACGTACAGTTGAGCTTGTAATAACCGTTCCAACACCTGGCGTACCAACACGATATGTTCCTCCATAGACTTGGTGTATATCAAAATATCGTCTAAATACACCAATACCCCTTGGTATAAATAATCGTGTAACACCTCATTGATTAGTTGCATAAAGACCGCGGGAGCGCCTTGTAACCCGAAAGGCATAACACAAAACTTATAACTGCCCAACGGGCAGTTAAACGTGGTCTTCCACTCATCGCCTTGTTTCACTCGTACCCTATAGTAGGCCTCCCGCAAGTCCAATTTCGTAAAATATTTGCCGGTCGCCAAAGCAGCGAGTAGATCTTTCATTAATGGCAATGGATACACTGGTTCCACACTCACTGCATTTAAACCCCGGTAGTCTACATATAAACGAAGTCTAGCCAGGCCAGACCCAGGATCACAGGCTCGATCATCGTATCCATCACCACAAATTGTATATACTCCCAATGGGCCCCTATTTCCATCTTTACCAACTCCGTGACCTGGGTTACCGGGGCCTCCCCTAACGTGGACCCATCCATTTGTTCGAACGTTATCGGGGTTTTTAGTGATCATAACTGGATACCCAAACGGGTGGCTACAGCACGTCTCATCAAGCATCGTGTACATCCAGAATCAATAAGGGCCTCGTGTTGTACCCGTCCCGCCCCCTTTAACGGGATTAGTGTGATGGGTATGAGGAAGGGATGAATGGGCTCACTTACCATCGGGTCGCTGGTATCCTCATCCTCATCGCTATCAGCCACTACCATGGGGACTACACCAGGGAGTATAGCAGGACCCGGTCCCCCTGTGTTGGTTCCAGTTGGACTCTGTCCTTGCTGTGACAGGGCTCTAGTTTTCTCCGGAGATGGTCGCCCACGAGGCTTCCCACTGGTTGTCGGAACATTTGGCCCAGGTGGTTGAACCGGTGGCCACGGGCACTCCAGAGCCCTATGGCCGGGCTGGTTGCATCGGAAACAGCGTAATGGTCGGCGTGTGGAGTCAGTCACACGGGGATCGAGCTCCCCTCTCCCTACTGCTCTGACGGGAGCCGGTTGGTCTGGCTGGCGTCAGATGGGGATCGCGCTCACAGCACCCTTCACCCGAAACTCTCTCAATCCCACGTCTAGGTTGATGGCCGCTTTACACCACTCGGACAGGCAGGGTGGCATGCCCCGATATACGCAGGCTTTTCTTAGTTCACGATCCAAGCCAAGATGGAATTGATGAACAAGCATGCGTTCGGGCCAACCCCTCACCCTCCCTGCGAGCCGACAGAACTCCTTTACGTATTCCTTTGCTGGACGTCCCCGTTGTTTCAGGGCTACGAGCTCCCCCTCGGCCACCTGGGTTCGTGTATCATCCTCAAACCGCACCCTGAGTCCTTCCAGGAACAGACCAACATCAGTGAGCTCTCGAGCATGATCATTGTGAAGGTCCGCTACCCAGTCAGCAGCTTCCCCTGTTAAGGTTGTTGTTATGGCGACTACCATGGACCACTGGGTTGGATATAGGCACCCATATAGGTCGAGGTAGCTAAGTACCTGGCTCAGGAACAGGGCCACACGGTCTGGGTTGCCATCGAACGTGGTCTGCAGGGGGGGCAGTCCCCAGACCGGTTGGGGCCCCCACACCCCAGCCTGCCCAACCGGCACAGCTGGATAAGCCATCGGTCAAGCGGTCGGAGCCGTACCTGGGCCTGAAGGGCACCGCACTGAGCCAGATGCTGTCCCTGTAGCCACGCCTCCCAATGGCCCAAATGGCTGAGTTGTAGCAGAATGGGTAGCCGGGGGTCGGGTATCGCTTTGGGAGGGACCCAACCACAGCTTGGGGCTAGCCAATCAAAACCTAGTCTCTGTCCCTGCGGAAGACGCGTGATCTGTCCCCGTCCACACACACACACACACACACACACACAAACACAGCCAGCCAAGGGTTAAGGAAGCACTTGGCACACACCCAGGTCTTTATCTCCAACTTGGCAGCGATATACACACCGTCTGCCAAGTGCTTTATTTCCACAGAAACAGAAAGATAATATACTCAGCGTACAAGAGTCCAACAAAAATAAATATTCCTCTCAGCAGTTTCGGACAAGGCTTTAGTGACTATCCAAGGTTTATTTTTGTTTGTCACAGGGATCACTGGCCACCACCCTCTATTATATAGTCTCTGGGGTGTGGTCCAGTGACTCAGTTCTAATCCCTAGCACGCCTCCTGAGCTGCTGCAATCGTTTATCACGCCTTCGGAGGCGTGCGTCCAGGAATGATGTCTCTCCTTCGCTCTCATCCGAGCCACCTGTCTCCCTGTTAATCTCCTCTCCCTCGGCCGGCACCTGAGACAGTGCCAGAGGGGAGGGGCCTGGAGAGGGAGGCCTGGCTGACTCCTCTTCCTCATGCTCGGAGCTTTCTTCCTCTGATGGGATAGGCTCAGAGGGCGGGGCCACAACAACGCTGGCCAGCCTGGGCTGGGCTCTGCCCCCGCCATCCATGGTTGCCAGGACTGCGCATCCCGGAAGCTAGCTTCCCCAAAATGCTCTCGAAGGACTTCTATAGTTGAGTGGCCCAAACCTGTTGAATAACTCCACTCCCCGTCGTCATCATCCACCCAACGACGCTCTCTCCAGCGGTGGAAACGTTCGCTGTAAGGGAGTGATGCTTGGCCCTTCGGGGCTCCTATCGGGGCTGCCAAGGCAGGACTCTGCCACCACTCCCCCAACTCTGTCGGGGAGGGGGGCCTCCTCTTTGCCGTGACAGCGTTCTTCCCCTCCTCTCCCTGGCTGCGACTTCGGCAGCGCTCTTTCGGACGAACCGCAGGTGGATCCTCAGCTGGGCTTTCTCCCGATGCCGGCGAGTCCTCCTCCTCTGAGGGCGGTGTTGCAGCGGCGGTCGGGTCCACCCCCTCCGCCATCCCGCTGAAGCAAGTATTAAGAGCAGCGCCAATTTCCTCTCAGGTTGACCGTGCGAGACTCAATCAAAACACAGCAGCAACCCTTTCAGCTCTTTTTGGCATGCTGGTTTATTCGCGTCCGTGGACGGCTACACGCTGTGACTCGTAAAGACCAATGAAATCGGCGCTACAGTGTAGTAGAAACGGGCGTTTATATAGCCCTCCCTTCTCATTAACCCTTTTAAACTGCGCCCCCGTTTATCACCACACCCTTGTTAGCGCGGAAGTGTCTCAGCTGGTTCTTGAAGGTGCTGGTTGCAGCATCATTTGGAGATGTCCTAAGCCCGTCGCACCCGATACCACCTCCCCTTGCCCCGCAGACGGCCGCCTGCACCCAGTGCCACCATCACCAAGTATGTATATGTCCCTCGATGCTTTCAACATGTGTTAGCGGTGTCAAGCAGGTTGCTAGGCTCGACACATGTGTTTCATCCCACCAAGTTTCATTAATGGCTACTATGTCATATCTGCCTTCATCGGTGGTGGGTTGCTCCCAGTTCGCTCTGGTTCGCAAGAACCGGTAGTAAAAATAAATTAGTAGTTCAGAGAACCGGTAATAAGATTGGCTGGCCACGCCCCTGAACCGGTTCCCGGCCCGGTCACCGCTCACTTACCCCGCCCATCGTCATTGCCCGCATGCAGCCCCAGGACTTCGCCCTTTGCCAGCCAGGAGCGCTGCCGCCAGTCGCTCCTGTGCTTCCGGCTGCCTGCCTGCCTCATCACCGCCACCATGAGGAAAGGCCCCGAAGTTGCGCTGCCTGGGATCCACGTGGGCTGCCACAGGGAGAAGCCAGGTATGGCTGGCTGGACGCTGCCTGGAGCTGAGCTCGAGGCTGGCAGGAGGAGGAACATTGCCTCTTAGCTGGCTCGAACTGTCTGTTGCCGAAGCCTGCCACCATCCCCTCTCCCCTGCCAGCTGCTTCTGCCACTGCCAGGGAAGTGGCTGTGCGAGAACTGCTGCCACCAAGGGTGAGGGGGCAGTGGTGGCAAGGATGGGCCATCCGGGGCTTCCTTGTCTCCCCACCTGAGCAGACTTCTGGCATAGCCCCAGGCTTCTCGAGGGAGGGAGGGAGGGAGGGAGGGAAGCCCTGGCCTGCTGCTCCTGCCGCCGCCACCCCCCTTGCCCCCAGCAAGAGCGGTTCTCGTGCTGCCGCTTCTCCAGCAGCACCAGGAGCAACTGCCGGGGCAGAGAGGGCGGGGCAGGCTGTGGTGGCAGGCCGTTCTCGCCGGGTAACAGACAGGCTGCTCCTGGAGCAGGCAGGAGAAGGAGAAGCCACCAGCGGGGAGGTGAGCTGCCCCAGGAGGACTGGAGGAGAGCGCAGCTCCTCACTCATGGAAATCCACCAGTGGGGAAGTGGTTGCGGAAAGCGGTAAGAAATGCATAAGCCATGAAGCGGTCATGCTCCCTGGCCGGAGAGGGTTGCACGTTCACTCCAGCAAAGGTTTATGCAACCCTCTCCGGCCAGGGAGCATGACCGCTTCCTGGCCAGCGTACCTCTTACCGCACCCACTTCCCCACCGGTAGATCTCCATGAGTGAAAAGTTGCACTCTCCTCCAGTCCTTCTGGGGCGGCTCGCCTCCCCGCTGGCAGATTCTCCTTCTCCTGGCTGCTCCAGGAGCAGCCTGTCTGTTACCCGGTGAGAACGGCCTGCCATCACACTCTGCCAACAGAAGTCGGAGAGGAAAAGGCAGTTGCTTTGCTGAGCATTTCTCCGCGTTTCCAGTGAGGGCGGCTGACTTGGGATGGAAATGCAGAGAAATGCTCAGCAAAGCAACTGCCTTTTCCTCTCTGGCTTCTGTTGACAGAGATAAGGAAGAGGCAGAGGTGGCGGCAGCAGCGGCAGCGGAAGGCAAGGGGCCGATCGCGTGGCTCACTTCAGCGCTGCCAAACACACACACACCTTCGAAGCCTTTGAGAGGCTTCAGAGGCCAAGGCTTTTTTTTTCTTTTCCCCCTCCTGCAGCCACCTCAAGGGCTTTGTGGTGCGGAGGATGCCGCCTCCCAAGGTTTGGGGAGGGAAGCGGGACGCGTTAAAGAAAGGTAAAAGGGAAGCGGGGTGGGGTGGGATTTGGTCCCCCCACCATGATCCTCTTCCAAGCGCAGATGGTTCCTCGTTTAATACCTGGTCCTGCACTTGACCTGGCCGGACAGCGCCCCCCCCCCCAGTGCCCTCCCGCCTGTCCTTCCTTCTCCTGACAGGCTGCGGAGACCAAATGTCCGGGGGGGGGGTTTGTTGCTCAGACCGAGAAGTCAAGAGAGAAAGCCAGCTTTGCTGGCTGAGGAACTCTGGAAGTTGAAGTCCACAAGACTAAAAGTTGCCAAGGTTGGTGACCCCTGCCCTAGACCACTTTAGGAGCAAAGTGGTGGGTTTTGCTGGCATTTCAGGAGGAAGGGGAGGGAGGAAGGGAGGGAGAGAGAGAGAGAGAGAAATAGAAAAAGAAACAAAGAAAGAAAGAGAAAGAAGGAAAGAGGGAGAGAGGGAGAGAGAAAGAAAAGAGAGAGACAAAGAGACAAAGAGACAAAGAGAGAGAAAGAGAAAGAAAGAAAGAAAGAAAGAAAGAAAGAAAGAAAGAAAGAAAGAAAGAAAGAAAGAAAGAAAAAGGAAGGAAGGAAGGAAGGAAGAGAGAGAGAGAAAGAAAAAGAAAGACAAAGAAAGAGGAAGGGAGAGAGAAAAAAGAGAGAGAGAGAAAGAGAGAAAGAAAGAAGAAAGAGAAAGAAAGAAGAAAGAGAAAGAAAGAAAGAGGAAGGAAGGGGGGAGAGAAAGAGAGAGAGAGAGAGAGAGAAGAGGAAGGAAGGACCACAAAACCTGGCACTAGACGTGGCTTCAGAAGACGCATTGAAACAGGACAGCAATCTAGGGCTGGAAGGGACCTTAGAGGCCATCTAGTCCAACCCCCTGCTCCAGCAGGAAACCTTACATCGTCTGGATTATTTTGGTGCCTCTAACAGAGAGGAAAATTGCCAGAAAGGAGAAGGAGTTTACTAGAACAAGGCTGCCATGCAGAGGAAGTTTCAGTTTCAGTTTATTTAAATTTATATACCGCCTTACTCCCGAAGGACTCAGGTCAGTGAACAGCCATAAATAAAACAAATATAATATAAAATTTAAAAACAAGTTAAAAGACATATTACATAGATTTGGCCCACTAATTAAAACACCCCTATTTTTAAGAACAGATCCGAATTAAAATGAAACAATTAAAAAGGGTTAGGCCAGCCCCGCTTGATGGAATAAAAAGGTCTTGAGGGCACGGTGGAAAGTGCGCAAATCCGGGATCCTCCGTATCTCTGAGGGGAGCTCGTTCCAAAGGGCAGGTGCCCCCACAGAGAAGGTTCTCCCCCTGGGGGCCGCCAGTCGACACTGTTTGGCCGACGGCACCCTGAGAAGCCCCTCTCTGTGGGAGCGTACTGGTAGGTGAGAAGCTACCAGTGGCAGAAGGCGGTCTCGTAGATAACCAGGTCCTGAGCCATGGAGCGCTCTAAAGGTGGTAACCAGTACCTTGAAGCGCACCCAGAAGACCACCGGGAGCCAGTGCAGCTCGCGCAGGAGAGGTGTTACGTGGGAGCGCCATGTCGCTCCCATAACCACCCGCACGGCCGCATTCTGGACCAGTTGGAGCCTCCGGATAATCCTCAAGGGGAGCCCCATGTAGAGAGCATTACAGTAGTCCATGCGGGAAGTGACGAGGGCGTGAGTGACCGTGCATAAGGAGTCCCGATCCAGAAAGGGACACAACTGGCGAATCAGGCGAACCTGATAGAAAATCCCCCTGTCCACAGCCGTCAGATGTTCTTCTAAAGACAGCCGTGTATCCAGGAGGACACCCAAGTTGCCTGGTTTAGCTCAACAGACAGAAGCACTGTAATTTAACACCAGCTGTCTGCAATTAAAGTAAGATCGAATGTCGCCAGGCTCAAGGTTGACTCAGCCTTCCATCCTTTCTAAGGTAGGTAAATTGAGGACCCAGTTTGTGGGGGCAATAAGCTGACTTTGTATAAATATACAAAAGTATGAAGGCTATTGCTTAACGCATTGTAAGCCACCCTGAGTCTCCGGAGAAGGGCGGCATATAAATTAAAGCAAAAAAAAAAAAAAAAGTTGCGAGCCCTCTCCGTGGGGGCCAACGACTCACCCCCAATAGCCAGCGATGGTGCCAGCTGGCTATATCGGGACACCGGAAACCACAGCCACTCGGTCTTGGATGGGTTGAGCCTGAGTCTGTTTCTCCCCATCCAGATCCGCATGGCAGAGCGGCAGAGGAAGGCAGAGATAGTCCTTGACTTATGACCAGAATTGAGTCCAAAATTTTGGTTGCTAAGCAAGAGCATTGTTAAGTGAGTTTCACCACATTTTACTCAATCCATGATCTCTCCTGGCTCTAACAGTCATGTGCAGGCTAGGAAAGTAAATCTGAAGGCCTGTGTAATGTTTCAATGTACAGAAGTTATAGTTAAATGTGTGACAGAAAGTGGACTCTGGGTGTGTTTTTCCAAATGTAGTAAGTGAGGTTGAATGTGTATAGTTTTAGAAGAGGGGTGTGTGTGTGTGTGTGTGTGTGTGTACATACACATATAGTATATATAGTAGATAATGTATCTTTTTGTGTGCCTATACACACTATACTATGTAATATATATGTACACATATTTTGGATGTTCAGTAGTAGTAAAAATTGTACAATTGGGAAATTGTATCTTGTTGAGACCTTTGAGGTGAGGAGAGGCCAGGCACCCTAACCCTAGCCTTTGACGTGAGTGACATCAAGTGGGCCACACCCACCCAGTCACATGACCACCAAGCCACACCCACCAAACAAGCCACGACCACAGAACCGGTAGTAAAAAAAATTAGAACCCACCCCTGGCCTTCATGTACTAGTACTTCACGTTCACCCTGTTTGTTGCTTAAACTTTGAGCATTAGTGCAGGGGTCACCAACCTTTCGGACCTCAGGGACCACTAAATTCATAATTTTACATTCCACGGACCACTAATAGGATCTGCCTAATGACTGGCTGGATAGGTGCAGCTAGGTGGTCAAGTGACTGGATGGGCGTGGCTAACTTGATGTCACTCATGTCAAGGGGTGCCTCACCAGCCTCTACTCGTCCCTCCCCTCCCACCCACTCATTGCCTGCCCACCTGGGCTCCTTAGGGCCCCAATAGGAAGCAGTTGTTGGAGCTAAGCAGCCACCATGAGAAAGAGTTGGCAAAACAGCTGGCTCAGTTCAAATTGGATCTGACCAAGAAGGAGGCTCAGCAGAAGCACCTCACTGAGGACTACGAGCATAGGATTTCCAAGCAGAGAGAAGACCTGTGAGAGTGCAAGGCCAGGTACCGGCACCTGGAGGCTCAGCGGGCTGAGATGGTCAGCCAGTTCCAGGCCATGATGCAGTCCCACTGGAACAAGGCCCTCCAGGTCTTCGCCACCAGCGGCACTTCCCTCCAGTCTTCGCCCAAAGCCCCACACCAGGAGGCTGAAGCAGACCCCAAGTCAGAATTTCTCCCCCCCTCTGACCCACACAAAAAGATCCCAAAGGGGGAGACTCTCTGCAGCAACACAAATGTTCATTGCACATATCCAGCCCAGGGTCCGTAGTTTGAGAACCCTTGATTTAGTGCAATATAAAAAATGCAAATATTTTTTCTGCGTACCACCAAAATTTTCTCACAGACCACCAGTGGTCCATTAGTGTATAGGCATTTGAGTCCTTTATGGGTCTTGGGTTTGTTTCTTGTATCTCCTACTTTGTAACTGGGTTTTCCATCCTTCCCATCGCTCTCTACCTCATGTTTTTCTTTTTTTCCCCTTTCTCTTTACTCCCTACCACATTATATGATTGGTTATCTAGTGGTTTTTACTTGAAATTAGGTTCTAAAGGTCATGAAGATTGGCCCCCCTCCCCCCTCAATTTTAATTTAAAGCCCTTTTGATAAGATGAGCCAGTTGTTTTCCGAATATATTCTTTCTAGTACTTGTGAGGTGCAGTCCATCCCTTGCCAGGAGCCCTTCATGTAGGTAATGCAGACCATGGTCTAGGAAACCAAAGTTCTCTTGATGACACCAGTTTTTAAGCCAGTGGGTGGTTTCTAAAATCCTTTGCTCCCTCATTGGATGTTGGCCTTTTGTTTGAAGTATAGATGAAAATACCACTTGTGCTTCTAATTCTTTAACTTTCTTCCCTAGGTGTTCATAATCTCGTTATTGTTTTCAGATTCATTGTTGTGTCATTGGTCCCCATGTGTAGAAGGAAGGAGTAGTAATCTGTGGGTTTGATTATTTTGGTAATGTGCTGTCAATGGTCCGACTAGCGAACCCAAAATAAGTAGACAGTCTCGGGATCTTTGAATTCCCAAAAGTATAACTTTATTGGATACACCATCTCGGAAGTGCAGAAGTAAAACCAGTTTTGCTTTTCCCGTGCAAAATCTTACTTACTTAAACAATAGATTCCCTTTCTCCCCACCCCTGGGTGTTCACATTGTCCAATTATAAGACTTCCTTTTTTTATGGGAACAGTCCATGTCTCCGTCTAATACCTGCAGCAGTGACCTTGGCCAGGTTCAAGCTTTCACAGTCTGTAGATCAGCAGTTCTCAACCTGGGGGTCGCGACCCCTTTGGGGGTCGAACGGCCATTTCACAGGGGTCGCCAAAGCCCTCTCTCGCCCCCCCGCCACGCCTTCACTCACCCTCACTCTCTGCTCTGTTGGATCACCAGCCGTTCGCTTACCCCGCCCACTCCCAATCTATTGCTGCCTCCTGAGTCCCAGCTGATGGCTAGAGGAAAAAAAACTGTTTAAATTCTTGCCACGGGGCTTCAAAGGGCTGCCCTATAACTAGTGGTGGGATTCTGCCGGTTTCACCCCGCCCCTTGCCCCGCCCGTCCGCACCACTATTTATTGCCAATAAATAGTGGTGGGCAAGGGGCGAGTGAGCCAGCAATTTAACAAATGGTTCGGTGTTTTTTTGTAATTTTATTGGCCCACGGAGCTTCAGCATAGGCTAATTAGCCCTTGATTAGATCGGCTCCCGACTCTCAGCTGATTTGCTCTCAGCTGTTTTGCTCAGGGCTCTGCTGCTTCCTTGCAAAGAGTCCTGGAGCAGATTTTTTTTTCCCTAGCTATACTGAAAAACGAAACTGAAAGTAAAGCAGGCTGTTGGCTTTGCTGTTGCTGCAATGTTGGAAAATTAGGCAGGCAGATTTCTTTTCTTTTTCCTCACCAAAAAAGGTAGGTGCAAACAATGGGAAATTTAGGGAAAAAGAAGAGAGTTCAAGATTTTAAAACACAAAAGAAAAAAAGCTCTATTTAACTAGGGAATTGTAATAATTGAGATACTATTAATTGTATATTGTGTTGAGAGCAGAAATGGTTAAGTTATGGTTTGGAGGAATATATGAGGGAAATTATTTGGTTTATTATTATTGGTAAATATAATTAATTGATTTGTACAAAATTGGATTGCATGGAAATAATTGGAATATTCATGTTCATATTGATTAATATACAAAAAAGGTAGTTATATAACTAATTGATTTATATTAAAATGTTGAATTTATATTAAACAACTGTAATATTACATAATTAACCAATGTGAGGATGGATATAAAAATAGATGACAATGGGAAGGGGTATAATATAGAATAGAAGGGAAAAATTGAATTTGATTAAGATTAGAGATGAGGATGAATGATAATATTGGTTTTTTACAAAAATAGATGAGGAATAAATATGGCAAAAAGGAAATATAGAAATTGTAAATTTAATTGAAATGACTAAACACTGTTTAAATTTGTGAACCGGCCAAATACTCTGTTCAAAGAAAATACATTGTATGTTTGTATGTGTGTTTCTAATTATTGTTATTTATTCATATTTGTTCTCTTTTATTCTTTAAAGTTTAACAATTCATTCTTTATCTTAATATCTTTATATTTGTTTGGGGTTGGCTTTCTTCCCTTTCATCTTTTTTATTGTACAGCAATCTTTCTCCTCAAACCTACCACCTCTCTCTTTTCTTTCCTTCTTACTTTCTCTTCCTCCCCCTCTTCTCTTCCTCCCTACTTCCTCTTCCTTTCTCCTTCTCCTCCTCTCTTCCTCCCTCTCTTACCCTCACTCCTACTCTAATTTCCCTTCCCTTCCTTCATTCCTCTCTATTGCTGTATCCTTTTATGCATATGGACTACTCAGAGGGCTGAAAAAGTTATTTTTGACTGGTCCTCGCACTTTTGACCAGATCTCGAATTTGCGACTATCCTCACATTTTACGTTTTTTGCCCTATCTTATCACCATGGTGAAAAGAAGCAGTTGTGAAATGAGTGACATGGTTGTTAAGAATGCTGCACGGGCATAAATGTGAGGATGGTCATAAGTGTGAGGACCTGTCAGAAATGACTTTTTTCAGCCCTCTGAGTAGTCCCTATACACATAGCCATGGCCATCTGGTCACATGACCAGCTAGCCACGCCCATCCAGTCACATGACCTCCAAGCCACGCCCACAAAATAAGCCATGCCCACAGAATCGGTAGTAAAAAAAATTTAGAACCCACCCCTGGTTGGGGGTCACCACAACATGAGGAACTGTATTAAAGGGTCGCGGCATTAGGAAGGTTGAGAACCACTGCTGTAGATGAAAGCTTAGCATTCCATTTCCCCCCTCCCCCGTCCCGCTTGAATGGCAAGATAAAAATGATAGAAGCTCAGAAGAAGTAAAGTGTTTCAATCTTGTCAGGTGCTCAGTTGCACCTTTGATTTTTGCTCCAGGGAGATAACATAGCTGCCTAGATCTGGTCTGCAGACTATAGTTTCTGTTCCCCTAAGAATTGTATCTCCTATCACCAATATTTGCCTTTTTTCCCCTAGAATTCTGGAATACCTTTCTTCCTGTCACAGGAATGCTGGGTTATGCCTCTTTTTTAAAGAAAGTATTGATGACTGCTCTTTTATAGGTGTCTGCATATTTTCTTCCAGGGGGAGGCTATGAAAGCAATTGTTCAATTCCAGAGGGGCTTCATTGGAGTGGGCTGCGGTAAATAGTAGCGGCTTTGCTCTTGGTTGCTGTTTTCTTCTAAAAGTGACATGTTTCCATGTCACTTTTAGAACCAGGACCAGGAGCCCTTGCTCAGTCACTCATGCCTTAATAACCTTCTGTTTCGATTGCTGCAATGCATTCTACATGGTGTGAGGGGAAAATAATGGGGATCCCCTTCTAGCACAGTAAAGTTTGGGTGGGCTGAGATGGGTTCAATATTGACATTAATTGCCTGATGCAAGTATAAAGGAAAATTTGTAATCAGCATGTGCATCTGATGAAATGGTAGCTGACATGGACACCATAGTTCCCTATATGCTGAAATGAGGGGGGCTGAGGCTGTGGGAAAAGAGGAAGTGTATGCTTAAAGTACATGTACAAATAGCCATGTTGTAACATTGAGGTTAAAGGAACAGAAAACTGCCCCTGTTGCTATGACAGTATGGACAGATCTCGAAAGTCATATGATTTGTGGTTTTAAGGTATAAAAGACAAAGTTGAATAATGGGAGGTTGCCAATCGGCCTCAAGCCATCCCTTTTGACAGCTTGTCTGATTGACCCTCATTGCGATGTGATATAAGTGCCTACAGCAAAGGCTTTATGTTTGCTATGCTTTAAATTCTAATAAACCTCTGAATCCTAAAGTGAGACTTTTGTGGTGTGTTGTCTGTCCAATTGTTATTAAGTGCAGCTATGCTCATGATTCGGTTTTTCCCCTGACAATGGGACTGCCTTTGAAGACCATCTGGCAACTGCAACTGGTCCAAAATGCAGAGGCATGCACAGTTTTAGGTGCCCTGCGGTTCACCTGAGTAACTATTGCTGTGTCAGCTACACTGGCTCCCAGTTGCTTTCCAGATGCACCTCAGGTTACTAATTATCACTTTTAAAGCTCCCCATGGCACTAGACTCCCATCTGAGAGCTGAGGGATCCCTATCCTTTTAACCTTCCAGAGGGCCGTGAAGACCTGTCTCTTCCCCTAAGCACTGGGCTAGGATGGGGACTGATTTGCGAAGGTGCTTGGGGGGAAGTGTACTTTTGGTTTTAGATATTTTTTATGGATTGTTGTGAGCTCTCCAGAGTCATTGTATGAGAGAGGTGGACATATAAGTTCTGTAAATCAATCAAGCAAGCAATCAAAATCTTCCAGATTCTTTAAGTTACCTCTGACAATTTTCTCTTTGAAGTACACCATCACTGAGTTCAGAAATGCCATGCTGAATTGTATTATCCTGGGAAATGGAAGCAAAATATTGTTAATGTGGAAAGAATTGGAATCCTAAAAGAATTTCAGTTCAACAGGGGGCACACCAAGGTTTGCATTATTTCATTTACAAGTATACATTGAACATAAAGAAACATTGATATTTAAGCCTAGTTAATAGTAGTGTAATTTGGATGATTATTCTAATCCAATTACACTAAAAAATCAATGTCAATAAAATTCTTGGTCATTATATTAAGAAATACAATATATAAATTGAAAATATGATTGCTTAAAATTTGAAAATGGAAGTAAAGCCTTTCTGAGTCAGACTTTAACATAATCAGAAGGGAAAAGCTTCCAACTGAGCCTATATTGTTCAAGTTAAAAGAAGAACAAGTGTGGTTTCACTGTGAGGGGAACAGGCAGTTTGCTTCTTTAGAAAGAACAACATATTCCCACTTTTCAACCTCCACTGTGCAATCACATCACTGAGCAGGACGATTTCCCTTGTGAAGATGCCCCATCAATTTTTTCTGTTTCCAAAATTATCCTCCTGAAAACATCCACAGCAGTCTGAAAGAAGGAAACAGAGGGAGATCCACTAAGAATCCCATGGCCATCATACAGAGTTCCTTCTTTTATGTTAGAACAATGATCAAGATTGACCAGCTCTTGCTCAGTTATCAGATGTGTATGAGGCTAACCCTGCTTTGCTAGCCCACCAGATGATTCCATCCTGTGTGCAAAAATGCAAAAAGGAGTGTGTGTAAGAATGCAAGATCTAAGGAAAACAGCTTCACCAGTGTCTGAGAAAAAGACGGCCACTTTTCTGCCACATGGGACAGCCTGTTCTGGAACTCTGGAGATCTTCAAAAGGTAATTGGTAATGGGGTGGGGAGGAGCAAGTAGAATCTGGTGGGCTAGCAAAGCAGGCCCAGTGCCTGTGGAGATCCGGTGGGGCAGGATGGAGAGGGAAGCAACTATGGGGACACCCAAGGGGTTGTAAGAGAAGCATGAGATATTTTAGTGGGTGGGGGGAGGCCTTGGGTGGTCGGAAGCAGGAGGCCTGTTCCAGCAATAGCCCCCCCCCATGGTCTTCCCCACCCTGAGATACCTCATGTGCATTTAACAACCTGTGCATATGATTAACAAATGCATTGGGGAAAGCAGGGAGGGGGCTCATTCATTTAACATGATCCTGTCAAGTAGCAAATCTCCTCGGCACACACAGCACCAATGTGATGAACCTGATGGCAAGAACCTTACCTATGCAGGGAAGGGGCGTTCAAGAGTACACCTGGATTCAGCAACGCAGCACGGTGGAGGGGGGTGCGCGTATAGGAAACACATTGATGGTGATAGGTGATGGACGGTATAGGAAATAAGAAACCAGGGTGGGGGAAACGGGCAATCTAAAGCAGCAGCGGCGATGACAGGTGATGACATCATCCACCGGCATTTTCAACCCTGCGAATGGGAGGAGAGGAAGCAGGCGGCATATTCAAATATGCTACAGCAGTAACTCATCTACAACGCCAATAAAAACGCAGCAACTGAGCAGCCAGCTAACTCCGTCTTTGAGCTGAAGTCACGGCGCCAGTGTTTTCTGTAACACCGTTGTGTTAACCGAGATTAAACCCTGGGTTGTATTAGCCGATTCCTTGTGTGTGTCGTGCTTTACCTAGCTTCGGACAGACGGTTCCTGAGACGCTGAGAGAAAGACAGAGTTCCTCGTGATTTCTTTGCTCTTCGTTGGGGCGGAATGACGGCAGGCAGCTGATAAGAGCGATGGCAGAAGGGACAACAGACGGAGTGTCTGTGCCGGATTTGGAGGTGCTGGAGGAGACTGAGAAGACAGAGGAAGGGGCGGTGGAGAGTGAGTTGCCAGTGGTTCGCCCTAAACAGCGAGTGGCTCAAGCAGACAAGAAGAAAGGGGGCCAGGACTCTTTGGGAGGCGAGACCGCTCCCACATCATCTGGACATTGGTGGCACAGCTCAGCCTTACTTGGGAAGCAGGGTTTACAAGCACCAACCCCTCCCCCCTTGGGGGTGCAGTGTCAAGGCTGGAGGGAGAGACAGTGGGGAGATGAAGAGGAGGGAGATTGGAGCTATTCTGCTGGCCCTGGAGCTACCATGATGGATATACTGAGAGATAGATTCGGAGAAGCTAGTTTTAGAGACGCTCCCTCCTGGCAACCATGGGCACCTGGAGCAGACACAGGGGCATGGCAAGGAGTGGGAAGTGGTTCATCGATGGGAGGCCCTTCTAAAACCGGATTCCGTCTCGCTAGACCCAAATTAAGATTAGACCAGGCAAGATATCACACCAGGGGAGAGGAGTCTGTAAACCCTGAATCAACGTCTTCGCTGGGGGGAGCAATAAGAAGTGGGGCTCACCCTCAGGGACGGACCCAACATGAGAGGGAGGGGGACTCAACAGGTAGGTCTCGGAGCGGAATGGGTAGGGCATCCCATGACGGTGATGAAACCGTTCGAGGCAGAGACCAAGGACCAATGTGGGTGCCAGGCATGTGGCCACCGCAGCTACCATGGGCCCCACCCCGGTTGCAAGCTACATTTGATGGGAACTCTGAACGTGTAGCCCTTTTTCTCAGTCGGGTGATAAGTCATATGGACACCTATGGGCATTTTTACCCCTCTCAGTGGGCGAAAGTAGTAGCTGTTACCACGGTCTTGACGGGTGAAGCAGCAGACTGGGTTACCGCTGGCTTGTATAATAAACACGCTCAGGAGTTAGCTGACCTTGGGTTCTTCTTAGAGGCCCTTCGCAGGCGGTTTGAAGACGACACCTGTGCCCAGGCTGCTACCGAGGGGGAGTTGATGTCGTTGAAACAAAGGGGCCGAGTAGTGAAGGACTACATACAGGAGTTCTGCAAAATAGCTGGACGATTGAGAGGCTGGCCCAAACGCATGTTAGTACATCAGTTCCACATGGGCCTCGATAGGGAATTACGGCAAGCCTGTGTGTACCGAGGATTGGGGAATAACTTAGCGGAATGGTATAGGTCTGCAGTAGAGCTTGATGTTGGTTTGAAAGAGTTTCGTCCCAATGTGGAAAAGCCAAGTCAAACCTGTAGACTGCTGGAGAGGCCACCAGCAGGGCGAGGGGTGGGTAGACCCTACATACCAACGAATAGTAGGCCAGCAATCAATCAACAACGCTCATTTCGATGCTTTCAATGTGACCAGGAGGGTCATCGAGCAGTGGACTGTCCCCTTCCCCCCGTTCGGGTATCAACCCTACAAGCAGCAGTGCCAGGGAGATGACCAAAGCCACAAGCACAAGTGACACAGGAGAGGTCCCGGATAGCGGCCCAATCGCCGGGCATTGATCCTGAGGTACGTGAGGGAGGTGGTTACCGTTCTGGACCAGCTCGAGTACCAACCCAGATGGAAGCTGCAGACCCTATGGTATGTGCTCCCATATGTCCTTTCATACTTCCGATGACGTTAAAAAATCCACAAATGGGTAAGGAGGTACAACAGGGAGCATTGATAGACACCGGGTGTACACATTGTTTATTAAGGCGGTCGATAGTGGATACTCTGGGTCTTCGTATTGTTCAGTTATGGAAGCCCATAGTGTTTGAACAAATGGACGACTCAGTACTAGGAGGACAGCCAGCCACCCATGTCACTGAACCAGTACAACTTGAATTCGGACAACATTGGGAATTAATATGGTTTGTAGTGGTTGGGGCCATGATTGAGCCCCTCATCTTGGGACTCTCCTGGCTGGATAAAAGGAAACCCACTATTTGGTGGGAGGATGGTTATCGTAAATTAAGGATTGCAGTGGGTCCTGAACCCTTGGAGAGTGCTCACGGAGCAGCTGGGAAAGAAATGCCTCTGCCACTTCCAGTAGGGGTTCCAGATATATACAGGGATTTGGTGCAAGTATTCAGTGAGAAGGAGTGTGAGTCCCTTCCACCTCATCGCAACACTGACTGTGCCATAGAATTAAAACCAGGTGCCAGGCTCCCAAAGCCATGTATGTATTCAATGGCCCCTCATGAACTGAAAGAGTTAAGATGCTATATTGATAAAAACCTCGCTAGAGGGTTTATTAAACCCAGTAGGTCTCATATGGCGGCACCAGTGTTATTCAAGGAAAAGAAAGATGGTGGGGTTGCAATTATGTGTTGATTTTAGAGGTTGAATGCTGTTTGCATGGAGCCGCTATATCCGCTACCACTCATGACCGATTTGATGGCGGCCTTGGCAACTGGTAAGATTTTTACCAAACTAGACCTAAGAGAGGCATATTACAGGGTACGTATCCGTGAAGGTGATGAGTGGAAGACCACATTTAACTGTCCTCTCGGCAGTTATATGTTTCAGGTGATGCCATTCGGTCTGCAGAGTGCCCCTGCTGTTTTTGTGCAGCCTATCAACGAAGTACTCCATGACCATTTGTATTGGGGCATTCTTTTTTTTTTATTAGAAAAGTTTTACAAATATCAATTTTTCCCCCATTTTCCCCCGCCCATCCCTCCCTAACCCCCCCAAACCCTCCCCTCTCCCCATGACTTCCCCAAGGTGAAATCCATCCACATTATATTATATCATACTTTACCACCCCTCTATTCTCCCCCCTGTGCACTATACATTTCTACATAACAATAAGCTATTTTGCCCCCTATAAACTATACATTTCCAGACAACATTTAGCTAAAACCTATCTGGTACTTCCTAGTTTGATATTTATTCTGCACATAATCTATCCATTTCTTCCATTCCCATACATAAGTCTCTTGAGTCTGATCTTTTAAGTATGCTGATATCTTCGCCATTTCTGCAAAACTGGCCATCTTCAAAGTCCATTCTTGAATTGTAGGCATATCATCCCTTTTCCAGTATTGACCAATCAGTAACCTAGCTGCTGTCACCATATACAATATCAATTTTGTTTCACCCACTGAAAAGCCCTTAACTATACCCAGTAAAAACAATTGAGGAGAAAATTGAATTTTTTTCTTCAGGACATTTTGCATAACCCACCAAATTTTTATCCAAAAAGCCTTTGCTTTCTTGCATGTCCACCATATATGATAATATGTGGCATCTAAGCAATCACATCTCCAACATTTTGGTTGAACATTAGGATACATGCATGATAATTTCTTAGGATCTAAATGCCACCTATAAAACATTTTATAAAATTTTTCCCTCAAATTCTGCGACTGTGTGAATTTAACATTCTGAACCCATATTTTTTCCCAAGTTTCCATCAGGTAGGTGAAATGAGGACCCAGTTTGTGGGGGCAATAAGCTGACTTTGTATAAATATACAAAAGGATGAAGGCTATTGCTGAGCACATTGTAAGCCGCCCTGAGTCTCCGGAGAAGGGCGGCATATAAATCAAATTAAAAAAAATAAAAAAAATAACTGGTTCTCCAAAATTTTGCGCCCATTTTATCATACAATCTTTAACCAATTCATTTTCTGAGTCTCTTTCTAACAAAACATTATAAACCCTCTTAATATGCATTGGGCCTTTCTCTTTTATCTGTCTAACCAATTCTTCTTCATGCAACATTAAACCAGTTTTTTTATCTTCTCTCCATCTCAATTGAAGTTGATTATACTGTAACCAAGTTAAATTAATCCCTTCTTCCAACAGTGTCTTCAATGTCTTTAGTTGCCATCTGCCCCATCATTAAAAAGTACTTCTTTGTATAAACCCCCCCCGAGTGACTTTATATTTATATTCCATATAATGTGACCAAGATCCAACCACAACGGTATTTTATAATCCCATTTGAGTCGGTGCTTCTTCCATACTCTCATCAAGGAGCTTCTAAGTATATGGCTATTAAATACTTTATCCACCTTGTTTTCATAAAATAAATATGCATGCCAACCAAATTCAAGATCATAACTCTCAATATTCAATATTCCAGTCTTTGTCCTTCCAAACCAATCACTTGCTTGTGTAAACGCTGCTGCTTCATAATACAATCGCAGGTTTGGAAGTTTAAGACCACCCCTTTCACGAACATCTTGCATAATTTTCAGTTTAACTCTTGGCTTTTTCTCATTCCAAACAAACTTATTCACTCCTTTTTGCCATTCCGTCAACTGTTTATCACTTTTAAGCACCGGAATCATTTGAAACAAAAATAAAAATCTAGGTAGAACATTCATTTTAACTGCTGCTATTCTTCCAAGTAAAGGCAGCTGCAGTTTTTTCCAGGTTTCCATATCCTTTTGTACCTTTCGCCACAACACCTCATAATTATTTTGAAACAGTTTTATATTTGAATCTGCAACTTGAACTCCTAGATATCTCACTTTTGATACTATTTCAAAGCCTGCCTTCCTTTCCAGTTCCTTCTTTTGATCAGCTGTCATATTTTTAACTATCATCTTGGTTTTTTTCTGATTCAGTCTAAATCCTGATACCATACCATATTCTTCTATAATGTCTTTCATCTGAATTATTGATTCCATCGGCTGTGTTAGGGTAACAACCAGATCATCTGCAAATGCCCTTGTTCTGTAATCCTCTTGCCTTATCACTATTCCCTTCAAAGTGCTCGAGTCCCGTATTGTATTCAACAAGACTTCTAAAGTTAGAATAAACAACAACGGGGATAACGGACAACCTTGTCTTGTGCCTTTTTCTATACTAAAGTTTGTAGTTAAACTTCCATTAATAATAATTTGTGCTGTTTGTTCTTGATAAATTGCTGAAACCGCCTGTACAAACTGATCCCCAAAGTCCATCTTTTTTAAAGTCTTTAATAGAAAGTTCCAATTCACTCGATCAAAGGCCTTCTCCGCATCCAAAAACGCCAGTACTGCAGAGATCTGTTTATTCTTCTCAAGATATTCCAATAAATCTATAATTTGCCTCACATTATCCTTCATGTATCTGCCTTCTATAAATCCTGCTTGATCATGATGAATCACCTCTTGAATAACTGGCATTAATCTGTTGGCTAATACTTTCGCAAAAATTTTATAATCCGTATTCAGGAGAGATATTGGTCTAAAATTTTCCGGTTTTGTAGAGCCTGCCTCCTCTTTCGGTATCAAAGAGACAAAAGCTGCTTTCCATGAAGGGGGTATTTTTCCCCCTTGTTGTATGCTACAAAATAAGTCTTTAAGATGTTCAATCATTTCTGCTTGTAAAGTTTTATAGTACACCACAGTTAAGCCATCCGTTCCTGGAGCTTTAGCTGTTTTCAGTTGTTTAATAGCAACAATAATCTCCTCAGCTGTTATTGGTAAACTCGTTCTTTCCTTTTGAACATTAGAAATGTTTATAACTCTCTTTTCTTCTAGGTATTTATAAATTCATTCTGTATATCATCTTTAGCATATAGTTTGGTATAATAATCTAAGAAGGCTTCTTTAATTAATCTTTGTTGAAATACTTCCTTCCCTCTATACTCAATACTCCCAATAGTCTGAGTACTCTGCTGTTTCCTCAATGTGTAAGCCAACCACCTGCCCGGTTTATTGGCATTACAAAATGTATTATATTTCGCAAATTGTAAGTTAGTTGCTGCTTGTTCTGCTGTGAGCATATGGAATTGATCTTTCAAAAGTTTTATAACTCCTTGTAGTTTTTCATCTGTTGGATTTTTTATAAGTAACTGCTCTTTTTTCTTTATCTCCCCTTCCAATTCTAAGCTTTTTCTTTGTCGATTTGATTTATGTTTAGAGTTCATATAAATTAGTACCCCTCACATATAGGCCTTGCTCGCATCCCAGACAATTTAAATAGGGGTACCCTTATTCAAGTTCATTTCAAAAAATTCCTTCATTTGTTTTTTAAGTTCATTTACATTTTTTTCATATCTAAACAAATTTTCATTTACTCTCCAAGATCTTCTCTCTTTCTTTCCCATTTCTATTTCTATCCATACTGGGCTGTGGTCAGATAAAGTCCTCGGAAATATCTTTGTTTTCTTTGTTTTTAAAAGCAAGTCAACTGTAAGTAAAATAAAATCAATCCTAGAGAAGGATCTGTGTCTATCTGAGAAAAAAGTAAAGTCCAATTCTTTTGGGTTATGCGCTCTCCATATATCTTTCAGTTCCAAATCTTCTTTCAGATAAAAAAAAAAAAACTGTGGTAGTTTGACACATGATTTTGCCAAGCTCTTCTTATCTATTTTAGGATCTATTACTCCATTCCAATCTCCCATAAGTAGAATAGATCTATAGTCCCATTGTAGTATTTTAGAATGCAGTAATTTATAAAAGTTTTCTTGTTGCTGATTAGGAGCATAAATTCCAATCACCAAAATTGGACCATTATCTATAAGAAGTTCTATTGCTATATATCTTCCACAATCATCTGCTTCTATGATTTTTGTTGGCAGTCTTTTATTTATATAAATCACTACACCATTCTTTTTCTCCAAGTTTGAAGCTATAAACTGTGTTCCTAATCTAGAATTTATCAAATATTTTTGATCTTGTGTTCTAATATGAGTTTCTTGTAAACAAATAACATCGTTGTTAAATTGTCTCAAATAATGAAATATCTTCCTCCTTTTCTGTGGTGAGTTCAATCCGTTCACATTCCAAGATAAAAACTTAATTGTCATTTGTAGTCTCCTGAAGCGATAAGAGCATTTGCTGAAGTTGCTGTTCCAGACTAGTAGTCTTCGGCTTAGCTCCCCCCATGGCTTCGGTTTTTTGTGCTTTACCATTGGCTCCCTGTTTATCTTGTGGTAGCTTAGAGCTCTGGTGTTGTTGTTTCTCTAGAAGTTGTTTATAAACTGCCCGAGTTATATGCTGATCTTTAGCACTGTGCAACATCAAATCAAGATCCACTGCCACTTCTCTTGTATTTTTAGGTGGATCAGCTAAAGACTCTAAGGGAAGATCCAGCAAAGGTTTATCTAAAAAACCTCCTGTCGCTCCTTGAGTCTGCAATGCCTCCATCTCAATCTGTTTTCTCTGCTCTTCAAGCTCTTGTTCAAATTGCTTCTCTTTCTCACCCTCCACTATGGCTAACACCAAGGAAGTACGTGGAGATGCTGCACCAGGTTTAAAAACACTAAAATAAAATTCTTCCGCTTTTTCAACAGTATTTAATCGATATCTCTCTCCTTGATACCTCAATATTATGCCAACTGGAGTGTCCCATCTAAATGGAATTTGTTGTTTCTTTAATTCAGTCACCAAAAAACCAAAATCTTTTCTATCTTTCAGCATCTTAGGTGGCAACTCTTTGTAAATCCCAATCTCTCTTCCATCCACTTGAATAGTAGAAACAAAAGACTTTTGTAAGATATCATTTCTTATTCTTCTATCTGTAAAATAGATCACCACATCTCTGGGCAGTTGCCTTTGTCTTGCCACCCAGGAATTCACTCTATAGACCTTATCAATTTTGCAAAAAATCTCCTCAGGATCAACCTTTAACATTACAGCCAGAGCATCAGCACAAACCCTTCTCAAGTCTTCTCTATTGTTCTCTTTTATACCTCTGAGTCTTACAGCAAACTCCATAAATCTAAATTGCATCATTGTCACTTCATTTTCAAGCCTTTGCGTTTTATTATCAACATTAGAAAATTTTTGATCAGCTTCCTTCATTTTAGATTCTACTTCTCAGCTAAGATGTTCCACTTTCTTATCAATCTGGACCACTACTTCTGATAAACCAGTCATAGCTGTCAATATGTCCCATTTCATTTTGTCATACTTTTCTTGAATCACCTCCTTAAATTCCTGCTGTGATTTTTCAAATTTCTGGTCTAAAGCTTCATTTTGATTCTTCAAAGCCCCAGCAATAAATTCCTTCAAATCATTAAATCCAGATTCTTGTGTTTGAGTCTGTGTTTGCAAGCTCAAAGGCTGCTCAGCTGGCTTTGTTTGCTTTGAAGTCATTCTTCCACGCAGCCTGACTCTTTCTAAAAAAGATGACCTCTCTCCCTTTCCACCACAAAAACCTTTCAGGAATTTCCCCAGCTTTAGTCAAGTCCCAAGGGAGAGGAAACAAATCAAGTCAGTTTAAAAAGAACTCTTCCTCTTTCTTCTAGACAGCGCTGTTACTTTTCGTTACTTTTCGTTACTTTGTGGCACAATGAGCTCAAACAATTCCACTTTCGCTTTCAGCATTCCTTATTGCTAAAGCCGGGCGCCATTTTAAAAGAACTTTTACTTTTTCTCAATTACTAAATTCATTCACAGGGCTAGTGAAAATACTTGCGGTTTGAATTTCAAGTCCAGATTCCACCCTGCTTATTTTTAAAGATTTTCTTAGCTTTCACTTGTTTCGTTGGACACACCGCCTGGCTCTGCTAAATGCAGAGTTGTCCCTGGAGTCCGGAGCTTCAGCGCGCTGTAAAGGGAGCCTCACCCTGCTTCCTCCCCAGAAGCCAAAAAACACTCTGGGGACTTCGAAGGGGGCTCTACCTCGTCACGCTGGCTCTTCTCCCGAATCCTCCAGATCGAAGAGTTTTTCAAGCCGCCTCTCAGCTGTAGAGGCGGCTCTTTACGGGCAGCGGGGCTGGCGGTCTTAAAAAGACCGTCTAACGACGACAACGGCTCCAACCGGAAGTCCTGTATTGGGGCATTCTTGTTTATTTAGATGATATCCTAATTTATTCTAATACGATGGAGGAACATGTACACCTCATAAGGCAAGACCTGACTAAATTATTGAGGGCTCGACTGTTTGTGAAACTGTCAAAATGCGAGTTTCACAAAACAGAAATCTATTATTTGGGCTTTAGGATTACCGGTAAGGGTATCGAAATGGATCCCAACAAGGTCAAAGCAGTGTTGGAGTGGCAGGCACCGAGAACCCGGAAGAAGTTGCAAAGCTTTCTGGCCTTTGCCAATTTTTATAGGCAATTTATTCCTTCTTTTGCCCAAATAGCTTTACCTCTGACTGATCTTTTGCGAACGAAACACACTAAGCCAGGAAAACCAAACCCAAAGCAGATCATAGAATGGACACAGGCCTGTCAAATAGCACTTGAACAGTTAAAATCCTTATTCGCCCGAGAGCCTATCCTGAAACATCCTGACACGTCACAACCGTTCGTGTTGCAGGCCGATGCCAGTGATGTAGCAGTAGGAGCAGTACTATTACAGAAAGATAACCGGGGGGTGCTCCACCCCTGTGTGTATACCTCCCGAAAATTAACAACCACAGAACGGAATTGGAGGCTTATGCCATCAAATGGGCACTCCAGACCTGGAGACATCGTCTAGAAGGCACTAACATACAGTCCGAAGTCTGGACCGATCATAAAAACTTGGAAGCCCTCCATACACCCCGTAGGCTGTCACCGAAACAAATCAGATGGGCACAGTATTTTCATCACTTTACGTTTAGGTTGAAGGTAGTGCCAGGGGGAAAGAATTATTTGGCTGATGCCCTGTCCCGTATGCCTCAATACGAGAGTAAAAGGGATGATACAACACAAGTGCTAATACCCCACCCCCGACAAATCGGACATCAGTTAAGAGATCATGGTCTTGGGAGGTCCCCATGGATAGAGGAATTAAAGCAGGAATTGTCAACTGATAGATGGCTCACGAATCATCAAACATTAATGACACATAGGGGAGGACTTGCTTGGAGAGGAGATAAATTATATATCCCTTCCGCTCTAAGAGATAAAGTGCTAAAGCAGTGTCACGATGTGAAAACTGCAGGGCACTTTGGCTTTGTAAAAACATTGCATCTGGTACGTAGGCAGTTTTGGTGGCCAAAGATGCGGTCTCAAATAGAAGCCTATGTACGGGGTTGTCCCATTTGTGCACAAACTAAACCGGTCCCAGGTAAACCCCTCGGTCTTCTCCAAAAGGTAGCAGATCCACAGCGTCCGTGGGATGAGGTAGCAATGGACTTTATTGTTGAACTACCAAAGAGTGATGGGTGTACGGTTATATGGACCATACTTGATCTGTTTTCAAAACAGGCGCATTTTGTGCCATGCAAAGGCTTGACTTCAGCGAGGCGTCTAGCAAAACTATTTGTACAACATGTGTACCGCATACATGGTGCACCCAAAAGAATCATATCAGATAGGGGACCCCAATTCACCGCTCACTTTTGGAGAGCATTTCTACAACAGATAGGCACCAACCAGGGACTTAGCTCCGCCTTTCACCCAAGCACTAATGGGGCAGCCGAACGGGCCAACACTATGATAGAAAGATATTTACGATCATACGTCTCATACCAGCAAAACGATTGGGTCGACCTTCTTCCGTTTGCAGAAGCAGCATATAATAACACCATACACAGTAGTACAGGGTATACACCTTTTCAAATTGTATCGGGTAAAGAATTTCCTGCCATTCCCGAACTGGATAGCCAAATACCAAACCAATACAAACCTTCTGATTGGATAGAAAAAATAAATAGAAGCTGGCCACACATAAAAATTGCTTTAACCAAGGCATCCAAAGAATATAAAAAATATGCCGATAAAAGGAGATGTGATAACCCACCCTTCCGGGTGGGAGATAGAGTATATTTGTCCACCAAATATATTAAACTGCGAATACCGAGTAGAAAACTGGGTCCGAAGTATATAGACCCTTTCACCATTATCAAAATAATAAACCCTGTAACAGTAAAGTTAAAACTACCACCTTTGTTAAGTAGAATACACCCCATGTTCCATAGTAGCCTCCTTAAACTGGCAAATGACATACAGATAACAGCTAATTGTCCGGGACCTATAACAGGTAACACATATGAGGTGGAAACAATACTTGATTCAAAAATAAGGCATGGAACACTTAGATATTTAGTGAGATGGTAAGGATATCCTGATACAGATGCGTCATGGGTACGCATAGAGGACCTAAACGCTCCACAATTGTTAAAACGATTTCATAGAGAACACCCAAACAAACCAGGAAATACGGCAAGTAACGGATAATCAATGTCTTTGTTCTCACCCCTGCAGGAGGAAACCTGGTAGGGGGGGCAGCATGTCGAGTAGCAAATCTCCTCGACACACACATAGCACCAATGTGATGAACCTGATGGCAAGAACCTTACCTATGCAGGGAAGGGGCATTCAAGAGTACACCCAGATTCAGCAACGGAGTACGGTGGAGGGGGGTGCGCATATAGGAAACACATTGATGGTGATAGGTGATGGACGGTATAGGAAATAAGAAACCAGGGTGGGGGAAATGGGCAATCTAAAGCGGCAGCGGCGATGACAGCTGATGACATCATCCACCGGCATTTTCAGCCCTGCGAATGGGAGGAGAGGAAGCAGGCGGCATATTCAAATATGCTACAGCTGTAACTCATCTACAACGCCAATAAAAATGCAGCAACCGAGCAGCCAGCTAACTCCGTCTTTGAGCTGAAGTCACGGCGCCAGTGTTTTCTGTAACACCGTTGCGTTAACCGAGATTAAACCCTGGGTTGTATTAGCCGATTCCTTGTGTGTGTCGTGCTTTACCCAGCTTCAGACAGACGGTTCCTGAGACGCTGAGAGATCCAATTAACGAATCCTCAGGTTATAAATGTAATTGGTAGGCTCTATTACAGTTGTAACTCAAGGATTACCTGTAGTGATTCTCACCCAACCTCCTCTTTTACTTTTTTAAAAACAGTTTTAACCAATTGACGTCATACTGACTATATTCAGTTTCTGATGTCTGCAACAGTTTCACAATAGTTTTGGTGACTGAAATGGGTAGCATGTAGTAATTTATGAAAGTCAAACACATGGCAATCTTGAATTTTCCCCCATGAAAAAGGGTCATTAGTAGGTTGCAGAAAGACTGAGAATTCCTTTCATTTAACTAGCAGTTCCGGCTAGAGAAATAATGGAAGAAGGTAAGTATGGAAGTGAATTTAAAAAGAAAACCAGGGTGGGGGGGTGGGATCCCAAGTGTCAGGACAAAATTCTTATTTAAGTCTGTTTAGAAAATGTTTTCCTTTCTCAAGGGCACTGTAAAAACAAAATCAATACAGCAGAAAGGACTAAGATGACTTACAACATAGATATAACAACTTTTCTAAAAGGGGCGTTGGTCTTACCTGACACGCCCTTTCTTGGGGAGGAGGGAACAGCAGTCAGGAATGGGTTAACTCTCTTCCGGTTTGCGAGCCTCGGCGACGGCGGTGTTTCTTTAAAGACCGCCAGCCCCGCCGCCTGTAGAGCCGCCCCGCGATCGAGGAGCGGCTCGAAAACTCCGAAATCTTGAAGATTGAAGGAGAAGAGACAGCAGGGCACAGGTTGAGCCCCTGTAACCCCCCAGGGAATTGTTTCTGGGGAGGAAACAGGCGTGGCTCCCTTCCAACCTGCTGAAACTCCGGGCGGCATGGGACGTTTCTGCTAATCAGCAGAACAAGCCGGCTGCAGCAAACGTTTAAAGTGAAAGGAACCAACCTTAATAAGCAGCGGAAATACCAACTTGAATCTAGAAACTTGAATCGCAAGTATTAGTGCTTTGTTGACTTTTTAACTTAAAAGGAAAAGCGAGTGAGTGAAAGTGATTTGGAAAAAACATGGCGCTCAGCATTTGAGCTAACGAGCTAGTGAGAGTGGATTTGCGAAGTCATCCTGCTTTGTTACAAAGTTACAAAGTTGCTACAAAGTTGCTCCATTTAAAGAAAAATTCCCTTTTTTTATAATTTGACTTTGTTTTACTTCAGTCTCTATTTGACTAAACCTGGGGGACTTTTTTAGAAGTCTCTGTGGAGGTGGAAAAGGAAAAAGAACCCCCCTTTTCAGAAAAACTAGCCTACGTGGCAGGATGGCTTCAAAGAAGCAGGAAGGAAAGGAAACACAGCTTCCTCCTGCTCAACAGATACAGACTCAAAAAAAAAGATTTTGATATTGAACATTTAAAAGAATTTATTTCTAAAGCTTTGGATGATAAATTTCAAAAATCTCAACAGGAAATAGATGATAAACTTCAAAAATCTCAACAGGAAATCATGCAGGAAATTAATGAAATTAAAGATATGGTGAAACAGGATTATGGCAAGGTGACTAAAAAAATATCAGAGGTGGCGTCTGGCCTTGGAGAATTTATTATTAAAGTTGATTCTAAAGTGGATGAACTTAAATCAGAAGTCAATGTTAAGATGAAAGACAATGATTATAAAATTTCTGAAGTTGATGATAAAATGCAGAGAGTTGAAAACGAAATTGTTATGATGCAATTCAGGGCAATGGAATTTGCCATAAGGCTACGAGGAATCAGAGAGGATGATAGACAGGATTTGAGACAGATTTGTGCTGATGCTCTGGCAAGGATTTTAAAAATTAATCCTGATGTGGTCTTTTACAAAATAGACAAAATTTACAGAGTGAATTCTTGGGTGGCCAGACAAAGACAACTGCCTAGAGATGTGGTTATATACTTCACGGATAGAGCAATAAGAAATGATATCCTGCAAAAATCTTTTCTTACTTCTGTGCAAGTGGGGGGTGCACAAATTGGAATCTACAAGGAACTACCACCTAAAATGCTGAAAGCCAGAAAAGATTTTGGCTTTCTTGTAAAAGAACTGCAAAAACAAGAGATACCATTTCGATGGGACGCCCCAACTGGCATAATTTTGAAATACAAGGGAGAAAGACACCGTTTGAATACTGTGGAGAAGGCGGAGCATTTTTATACTACTATTTTTAAAGAAAGAACACCATCTCCACGTACATCTACAGTTCTGGAGATTAAGGAGAGTGACAAGAAGCAACTTCAACAAGAACCGCAAGAACAGCCAAAACAGGTGGAGCTAGTGGAAACGCAGGGTGCGGAAGGAGGTTTCTTGGATGAGCCCCTGTTGGAATCTTCCCCAATCTTGGATCCGGTTCGGATGGCTGAGGTTAAGGACCAGCGCATAACTCGTGCAAAATCTAAGCAACTTAAAGAAAAGCAACAACAACAGGAAAGACAAGACAAAAAGGGAGCTAAAAGTACCACACAAGAGATTGGAGCCATGGGGGGAGCGAGACCGAAGATTCCGGAAGATATTCGGTTATTCTGCTCGTCGCTCTATAAAGATAAAGATGACGATTAAGTGTTTATCTTGGAATGTGAATGGGTTGAACTTGGCACAGAAAAGGAAGAAGTTATTTGCATATTTGAGACAATTTAATAATGATATAATTTGTTTACAAGAAACTCATATCACAACTCAAGATCAAAAATACTTGATAAATTCCAAATTAGGTACACATTTTATATCTTCAACCTCGCAAAAAAAGAATGGGGTGGTTATTTATGTAAATAAAAGATTAACAGCTAAAATTATAGAAGCAGATGAAGATGGTAGGTTTATAGCAATCGAATTGCTTACGGTGAATGGCCAAATTCTTTTGATTGGAATTTATGCTCCCAACCAACAACAGGATCATTTTTATAAAATGTTACATACCAAAATATTGCAATGGGACTATAGATCTATTTTAATAATGGGAGACTGGAATGGAGTAATTGATTCTAAATTAGATAAAAAGAGTTTGGCGAAATCCAGGATTAGACTACCACAGACTTTTTTTGATATGAAGGAAGACCTGGAATTAAAAGATATTTGGAGAATACATAATCCAAAAGAACTGGATTATACTTTTTTTTCTGATAGACATAGATCCTTCTCTAGGATTGACTTTATTTTGTTGTCAGATGATTTACTTGTTAAGACAAAAAGAACAAAGATTTTTCCAAGAATTTTGTCCGACCATAGCCCAGTATGGATAGAAATTGAGATGGGTAAGATTGAACGACGTTCTTGGAGAGTGAATGAAAACTTGTTCAGATATGAAAAAAACATAATAGAACTTAAAAAGCACTTGAAAGAATTTTTTGAAATAAACTTGAATAAAGGTACCCCAATCGAAATTGTGTGGGATGCCAGCAAAGCATATATGAGAGGGGTGCTTATCTACATGAACTCTAAACACAAAATGAATCGACAAAAGAGAAGACTTGAATTGGAAATAGAAATAAAGAATAAAGAACAGCTACTTATTAAAAACCCAACAGATGAAAGAATACGTGGTGTTATAAAACTTCTGAAAGATCAATTTCAAATGCTTATGGCGGAACAAGTTGCAACAAATTTACAATATGCGAAGCATAATACTTTTTGTAATGCCAATAAACCGGGCAGATGGTTGGCTTACACTTTAAGAAAAAAGCAGAGTACACGGACTATTGATAATATTGATATTGGAGGGAAAGAAATTTTTCAACAAAAATTAATTAAAGAAGCTTTTGTGGACTATTACACTAAACTATATGCTAAAGATGATGTGCAGAATGGCCTTATAGAAAAATATTTAGATAATAAAAGAGTCACAAAAATTACAAACCAACAAAAGGAAAGAATGAATTATCCTATAACAGAGGAGGAGATAATGGCGGCAATTAAACAATTAAAAACAGCTAAAGCTCCTGGAACTGATGGCTTGACAGCAGTGTATTATAAAACTTTGCAAACAGAAATGGTGGAACAACTTAGAGATTTGTTTTGTTATATTCAACAAGGGGGTAAAATACCCCCATCATGGACAACAGCATATATTTCTTTGATACCAAAAGAACAAGCAGGTCCTAAAAAACTGGAGAATTATAGACCAATATCTCTTCTTAATACTGATTATAAAATTTATGCAAAAGTACTAGCCAACAGGCTGATGCCAGTAATTCAAAAGGTGATTCATGATGACCAAGCGGGATTTATCGAGGGTAGATACATGAAGGATAATGTAAGGCAAGTAATAGATTTATTGGAATATCTTGAGAGGAATAAACAGATACCTGCAGTGCTGGTCTTTTTGGATGCGGAAAAGGCCTTTGACAGAGTGGATTGGAATTTTCTATTAAAGACTTTAAAAAAGATGGACTTTGGGGACCAATTTATACAGGCGGTCTCAGCAATTTACCAAGAGCAAAAGGCACAGATTATTATTAATGGAAGCTTGACAACAGAGTTTAAAATCGAAAAAGGAACAAGACAGGGATGTCCGTTATCCCCATTGTTATTTATTTTAACACTAGAAGTCTTGTTAAATACAATACGGGACTCTAATATCTTGAAAGGTATAACGATAAGGCAAGAGGATTACAGAATAAAAGCATTTGCAGATGATCTGGTTGTTACCCTAACACAGCCAATGGAATCAATAATCCAGATGAAGGACATTATACAAGACTATGGTAAAGTTTCAGGTTTTAGATTGAATCAGAAAAAAACTAAGATGATAGTTAAAAATATGACACAAGATCGTAAACATGAGCTTGAAAGGAGGGCAGGTTTTGAGATTGTACCAAAGGTAAAATATCTAGGAGTTCAGGTTGCAGAATTAAATATGAAATTGTTTCAAAATAATTATGAGGTTTTGTGGCGAGAGGTGCAGAAAGATATGGAGACTTGGGAAAAACTGCAGCTGTCTTTACTTGGAAGAATAGCAGCAGTTAAGATGAACATTTTGCCAAGATTTCTTTTTTTGTTTCAAACGATTCCAGTGCTCAAAAGCGATAAGCAACTGAAAGTCTGGCAAACTGGAGTGAACAAGTTTGTCTGGAACAAGAAAAAACCGAGAGTGAAATTGAAAATTATGCAAGATGTTCCAGAAAGGGGAGGTCTTAAACTTCCAAACCTACAGTTATATTATGAAGCAGCAGCTTTGACTTCAGCAAGTGATTGGTTTGGAAGGAAAAAGACTGGAATATTGAATATTGAAAGTTTTGATCTTGAATTTGGATGGCATGCTTACTTATTTTATGATAACAAAGTGGATAAAGTATTTAAAAGCCATATACTTAGAGACTCTTTGATGAGAGTTTGGAAGAAGCACCGATTCAAATGGGATTATAAAATACCGCTATGGCTGGATCTTGGTCATATTATGTGGAATACAAATATAATGTCACTCGGGGGGTTTTTATACAAAGAGGTTCTTTTTACAGATGCGGGCAGATGGCAGTTGAAGACACTACAGACACTGTTGGACGAAGGGATTAACTTAACTTGGTTACAATATAATCAATTACAATTGAGATGGAGAGAGGACCAAAAAACTGGTATTATGTTGCATGAGGAAGAATTGGTTAGACATATAAAAGAGAAAGGTCCAATGCATATCAAAAGGCTTTACAATGTTTTGTTGGAAAGGGATTCAGAAACTGAACTGGTTAAAGACTGTATGATTAAGTGGGCACAAAATTTTGAGGAGCCAGTGATGTTGGAAACATGGGAAAAAATTTTGGTCCAGAATGTTAAATTTACACAGTCGCAGAATCTGAGGGAAAATTTCTATAAAATGTTTTATAGATGGCATTTAGACCCCAAAAAATTGTCGTGTATGTACCCCAATGTTCAGCCAAAATGTTGCAGATGTGATTGTTTAGATGCTACATATTATCATGTTTGGTGGACTTGTAGGAAAGTTAAGGCTTTTTGGATAAAAATTTGGTGGGTCATGCAGAATGTTTTGAAGAAAAAAATTCAATTTTCTCCACAATTGTTTTTATTGGGTATAGTTAAGGGTTTTACTAAGGGTGAAATAAAGTTGATATTGTACATGATAACAGCTGCAAGATTATTGATAGGTAAATATTGGAAGAATGAAGTTTTGCCCACTATTGAGGAATGGACTTTGAAGATGGCCAGTTTTGCAGAGATGGCGAAGATCTCAGCATTTTTAAAAGACTGTTCACAAGAGACCTATGAATGGGAATGGAAAAAGTGGATAGATTATGTTCAGAACAAATATCAAACTAGGAAGTACCAAATAGCTTTTAATTGAAAATAATATCCTAAGATAGAAATATTTTAGTGTAATGAAGATGAAAATTTACAAGGAGGGAGGGGTTCAAGTTTTATATAAGTTTTATATCAAGGGGGGTTTTTTACCTGATATAAGTACATTGTGTGGAAGTCCGGGGGGAGGGGAGGGTTAGGGAGGGATAGGGAGGTTGGGAAGTTTGGGGTGGGTAGAGGGGGGGGGAAAGGGGTGAAAATGTAATTGTAAAACTTTTGCAATAAAAAAGAAAAAAGAAAAAAAAAGGAATGGGTTAAATCTGTCTGTTAGCTGCTAGGACTGAGTCTGCAAAACTGTTAAGCCACGCCTCTTCCTGTTGCTTCCCAGCTTTTTTATGAAGGTGTCAATGCAGACTGACGTGTTGAACTGTGAAGACAAAAACAGTGCACATCTCTCCCGAAAACCCCAGGGCCAGACGGAAAAGCCAGGCGGGGCTGACTGCTGTTCCCTCCTCCCCGAGAAAGGGCATGTCAGGTAAGACCAACGCCCCTTATCCATAAAGGAGGGAACAGCAGTCAGGAATGGGACATACCAAAGCTGGAAGTCCTATTGGGAGGGAGAAGTCTGATCCTGGGCCCCCTGTGCTGAAAAAAATCCCTGGAGCACCCGCTGGCCAAAAGCTGCTTCCGCCGAAGCCAGGGAATCCATCTTATAATGGCGGATAAAGGGTGACAGGGACAACCAAGTAGCGGCCCGGCAGACCTCCTCCAGCGAAGCCTGGGTAGCCCAAGCTGCCAAAGTTGCTGCGCTCCTGGTAGAATGGGCAGTGATGTGTCTCGGGACTGGTAATACCTGAACCTCATAAGCTGTAGCAATACAAGCCCAAATCCACCTCCCCAAAGTGGATGACGTAACCTTGCAACCTAGGGTTGCCAGCTGAAATGAGACGAAAAGGGCTTCCGTCCTCCTAAGGGAGGAGGTCCTCTTTAGGTAGATACGGAGAGCCCTCCGCACATCTAGAGTATGCCAAGTACATTCCAAATGATGGGACGGCTCAGGAAAAAAATTGGGCAATACAAGCTCCTGAGCCCTATGGAACAATGTGTTGACCTTAGGAAGAAAAGTTGGGTCAAGGCGTAAAATAACCCTGTCAACATGGAAGACGCATAGGTCCTCCCTGGTTGACAGGGCTGCCAGTTCAGATATTCTCCTAGTGGAAGTAATAGCCACTAAGAACGCCACCTTATATGACAGGAAGCGCAAGCTGACTTCCTGAAGGGGCTCGAAAGGACCCCGGGTAAGGGCATTCAAGACCTTGTTTAAGTTCCATGTGGAAAAGCGATGTACTACAGGAGGTCCCAGATTAGCAGCCCCTCTAAGGAACTGATGGACAATCAGATGGGGATTCTCTGGAACCACATGTCAGAACGGATGACAAGGCTGCTACCTGACATCGAAGAGTATTAGGGGCTAGACCGTCATCTAACCCGTCTTGTAGGAAGTCCAAAACTTGTGCCACAGAGGTTTCAGTGGGAGCCAGACCCCATTTCCTGCACCAACTGCAAAACGCCCTCCAAGTGGCGTTATATATACGGTTGGTGGAGTCCCTACGAGAAGCTTGATGACCCTGGATGAAAGGTTGTCCCCCCTCAGCAGGCCCTGCTCAATCGCCAGGTGGTCAGTTGCAACCACTGGGGTTCCAGGTGGACCAATGCCCCCTGGCTGAGGGATATCCTGTCTCGAGGGATCCTCCAGGGCCAAGCTACTGATAGGGTCACCAAGTCCGCAAACCAAGGACACCTGGGCCAATGGGGAGTGATCAGTAGCAGCTCCGCCTCCTCCTCCAGAAGTTTCCAGATGATCCTGGGAATCAATGGGAGCGGAGGAAAGGAATAAAGCAGTCCCGACAGCCAAGGGCTCTGAAGAGTATCCACTGGCTCTGCTCCCGGAGTCGGGAACCTGGTGAAGAACCTCTGGGTCTGGCGGTTGTCCCGGGTGGCAAACAGGTTGACAGTTGGAAGACTGAAGCAGACAGTCAGTTCTTGAAACAGGGACGGATCCAGATGCCACTCTGCCTGGTTGACTGACACTCGGCTGAGCCAATCCGCCTTGACGTTCGCCACCCCCCGCTATATGAGCTGCTCGGATAGACAGCAGATGGGATTCAGCCCAAAGGCCCATCTGTTCAGCCTCTTGCATAAGGGTCCAGGATTGGGTTCCCCCTAGGCGATTTATGTGAGCCTTGGTGGCCACATTGTCCATCAGAATCAAGATGTCATGTCCTGACACTACCTCTTTCGAACTTCTGAGAGCCAAGTGAACAGCCCAGAGCTCCAACCAATTGATGTTTTGACTCAGATCCTCCAGGGACCAATGGCCCTGAACCATCTGTTGACCGAGATGAGCTCCCCAGCTGAAGAGTCTGGCATCGGTTGTCAGGATAAGCCTGAGAGGCTCCTGGAACCAGCAACCCTTGGAAATGGCCTCTGACCTCCACCATTTGAGGGAAGAAAGAACCTCCTGAGGAACCCGCACTCTTGTTGATGATGTGTTCTGGCGCGCCCTTTGAAACGGCAGAAGAAACCACTGCAGAGCCCTGCTGTGGAGATGTGCCCAAGGAGTGATGCCGAAGCAGGACACCATCTTTCCTAGAATCTGTGAGAGAAGCAGATGAGGAGCGGAACATCCCATAGACTTGCTTGGCGCTCTGGAGACAGATACACCTTTGACTCTGCCGTATCTATTATTGCCCCCCGATGGAGCAAATGAGTGGAGGGGATCAGATGGCTTTTGGCCAGGTTTATGGAAAACCCGTGTTGTTGAAGAACTTGAATGGTGGTAATCAAGTCCTGTTCCGCCAGATGGTGTGAACTGGACTGAATGAGAATATCATCCAGATAGAATTGTATTCTTATGGGAAGAGTGTGGAGATGACCCACCAGGGCAGCCATCAGTTTGGTAAACACCCTGGGGACAGAGGACAGTCTGAAAGGCAGCGCCCGGTATTAATAATGATTTTCCCCGTAGTGAAATCTGAGGAATTGTTGGTAATCTGGATGGATGGGGACATAAAGGTAAGCCTCTGTCAGGTCCACCAACATGAGGAAGTCGCCCTTTCTGACACTCTCCAAGATGGTCTGGAGAGACTGCATTTTGAACTGTCGATAAACAACGTGACAGTTCAGAGTCTTGAGATCAAGAATTGCCCTCCAGCCCCCCGAGGACTTTTGAATAACGAACAGTTGGGAATAAAATCCCTGAGCGTGTTACGCCTCTGGAACCGGTTGAACGGCCTGAATGTCCAACAGATGTTTTATGGCCGATTCCATGAGGCGCCTCCGTGTCCGATCTTGCGACACAGGACAGCAGATGAATAGTTTCAGAGGGCTGAAGAGGAATTCCAGGGAGAGGCCTGAACTCACCATCTCCCTGACCCAAGTGTCCGAGGTGATGTCCTTCCACTGGTCGGCAAATAACACCAGCCGGCCTCCTATGGGAGGATTGGATGAGCAGTCATTTTGAGCATCAAAAGGCACGACCCCTCCCACCCCGAAAGGACCGTCTGGGTGGATAACGTTGCCCCTGTCTGCCTCGTCTGTCCTGACCAGACCCTTGCCTGAATGAAAATGTCCGTTGAGCCCGAGAAGCTTCATACCCGCTGTCTGTTCCTCAAAAGGCAGCTGGGCGAAAATAAGGGGCTGGGCGAGACTCAGCCCGATGGGACAAGCTAGGCAGGATTTTGCATTTGTCTCTGGACTCCACCATGATGGGATCCAGTGAAATGCCAAACAACTGATCGCCTGCATAAGGCGATGATGCCAAGTGCCACTTGGTTCTGGCATCAGCTTGCCACTGGCGCAGCCACAAGAGTTGTCACTGAAGATCCAATGGCCTTCTCCATGAACCTGGAAGCATTTAGCGTTGTCAGGGCATTTATTAATCCCATGTTTGGCTCTGGGACTAATTACCCTGGTTTAGAGGAGATGGGTCGTGGCTTAATCCAAGTTGTCAATAATCTGAAAAGAAACTCGAGGAAGGTTTCTAATAAAACTCATTTATTTGTTATAAAGAAAATAAAACACCTCACTAACTAAGAAAAGTTAATTGTTACATTTTTGAAAATAATTTTCCTGCCGGTCCAAGACGGACCTTGCTGGCAGGAGAACAAAGGAAAGAGAGGTGAGAAGCAAGTGAAGGAATGTGGGAGGATGGACATGCGTAGTAGCTTCTGATAACAATTCTTGGCAACGTACGGAGAGTCAGATAGTCCAGAAATAATGAGCTCAGCTGGTAAATAAAATAACGCAGTGACATTCCCCTTCTTTGCCAGTTGAGCGAATATCAGTTCATCATCAAATAAGGCACATCTTCTCACGCAGATACTCGTGTTGAGCTGCTGGAAGTGGTTTGTTGAGCATATCAGCAATTTGATCATGTGTAGATACATATTGCATTTTGACAAAACCTTTTTTCACTAAATGTTTTATGTTTTGATAACGGATGTCAATGTGTCTGGACCTAGAACCTGTAAAATGAGATTCAGAAATATAAACCACCGATTCATTGTCTTCCATCACGGTGATTGGTCGGATCGGGTGTGTCCAGATATCTGTGACTAAAGCATCAAACCAAGTTAGGGAATTACATGCATCTGAAACACAAGCATATTCAGCTTCAGTAGATGAACAGGAAACAAAATTCTGTTTACGTACTTGCCAATAAACAGGACATCCATTTAAGAACATCATATAACCTGAAGTACTTTTACGTGATTTCTTATCACTTGCCCAATCAGAATCTGCATAACAACATAATTCTGCATAATCAGTATGTGTTGGTTCTAACAATAATTTCATGTGTTTGGTGTATTTTAGGTATCTCAATAATTTCTTAATACATGTCCAATGAAACTGTTTTGCCTTACCTACGTGTCGAGATAAGAGATTAACACTAAGTGCAATGTCGGGTCTGGTCCAACTACTAATGTACAATAGTGACCCAATGACTGAACGATAAAGTGTTTGATCCTCGAACTCAGGACTTTCTTCTTGTGTCAAGTTGTGAAAATCTGTTTGCATGGGTGTCTTTGTTGTGTTAGCATCTTTCATGTTGCAATGATGCAAAACTTGTTCAATTTTATCTTCTTGTGAAAGACTAAACCCCTTCTGTGTCTTTTCAATCTGAACACCTAAATAAGTGCTAATGTGACCTAATGATTTCAATGTGAAGTATCTCTGCAAAGCTTTGGCAAAAATTTCACTCATTTGCTTATTTGGACCAATATAAACAATATCATCAACATAAACAAGAACTATCTCATATGCATTGTTAGATCTTTTTGTGAACACGCACTCATCAGTTTCGGACTTAATAAAGCCCATTGAATTTAGTATGTCAGTAAGACATAAATACCACATTAAACCAGATTGTTTCAGACCATAGAGACTTTTGTTTAGGAACCAGGTATCCCCTTCTTGCTGTCGGAACCCTGGAGGACTTCTCACGTAGATCTCTTCGTCTAGGTCTGCATGTAGATAAGCCGTGTCAACATCAAACTGGAAAACTTCTAAACCAAGGATAGTTGCAGTTGCTAAAACAATTTTTACACTCTCAGTTCTGACTGTCGGTGAGTAGGTATTTGTGTAGTCCTCAGGATAACGTTGAGCGAAACCCTGAGCTACAAGTCTGGCTTTGTACAATGACTCACCATTTGGTTTCTTTTTGATTCTGTAGACCCATCGAGTGCCAATGACCTTTTTGTTTGCTGGAGGTTTTGCAGGTGTAAATACTTTAAGTTTCTTTAGACTGTCCATTTCAGCCTGCATTGCTTCATACCATTTGTCTTGCTCTGAATCAGGGAGCTGCTTGATTTGTGTGAAATTATCAGGTGGAAGTGTGACATTGCAAATCAAAGGCAAGGGTGCTTTTGTCAGTTGCCAAGAATATCGTTGTGGAGGGATCCCTTTTGTGGCCCTCTTGGAACATCTCGGAACAACTGTCCAGTCTTCTTCTGCTTCGTCCTCGTCCTCACTTTCGTCGCTAGCGTCAGCATCCGCGGCTTGCAAAGACGGAACATCGGGTTGAGAAGAATCAGTGGAATCTTGATCATCAATCTGCGTAGCATCAGCAGTATCATCTCTGGAAAAATAAACTCCAGGATCATTGGAATGAATCCTGGACCAGTCAATATCTTCTTCAAAATTAGCAGATTGGGAAATCACAATTGCATGTTTAGAGTCAATAAATTTGCTCCACTTTGAATTATCATCAATACCCATAAATCTCAGTCTCTTTGCTGTTGGATCTCCTTTTCTTCTTTGAGCTAAGGGAATGTTCACCATAGCATATGAACCAAAAATATGGATGTTTTTAAGATCGGGCTTGTAGCCATACAACATGAAGAAAGGAGTCTGATTTGTTACACTGCTCCAAGTACGGTTGACAATGTAATTTGCGTACTTGATAGCTTCACCCCAGTATATCATATCAAGATTGGCGTCTTCTAGAAGACAACGCATCATGGTTTGCAGTACCTCTCCGTTGTGAGCCGATGTGTCAGGGGGTGAAGTCTGATGAATAATTCTATTCTTACACATCCAGTCCTGGAAACGCTGAGACATGAATTCGGCACCACGATCACTCTGGATTCTGGCGATGCGAACTTGGTGTTGGGTAGAAACAAGGGTTGCAAAGTCTTTAAAGATCTGAAAAGTCTCTGATTTTTCTTTCATAGGATATACATATCCATATCTAGAGTAATTATCAACAATTGTTAGAAAATATTTTCTACCACCAAATGATGGCGGGAATGGACCAACTATGTCAATGTGAACCAAATCAAAAATGCGTGTTGACAGGCGTGTAGCGTGTTTGGGAATGGCTGCTGCTTTGGATTTGGCCTTCTTGCATACAGCACAATCCAAAAAACACCTTACACCCCTTTAGATCCAAACCTTTTGCGAACTCCGGCATCTTCCTAAGAACACGGAAACTGGCATGCCCCAATCTTCTATGCCATTTGTGGATACACCTGGAATGCAAAGGTTTACCTGTTAGTGAATTTTCAACATTAACATTTTTATGCGGAACCTCAGGCTTGCTCTGAGCAACCTGTTTACCAATTCTATTTTTGTTGGCTTTAGGAGCCTTAGGAATAGCAACAGGATCTCTCACTGGAGCATCTCTCTCTGGGCCTGTGCTCTGCCTTTTTGGAGTCTGCATACTTGCCTGTGTTTGTTTTTTAGGCTTTGGCTTTAAGTAATAAACACCACCAATTAATATGGTTTCAGCAACAATATCTCCATCTTTAACTATGTAACTTGCTTTTTCAAGGTGGTGAACTTGGAACTTTAACATTCTAGACAAGTGACACTGACTAAGCAAATTGCTGGTTGCTGTTGGTATGTAATAAACATCAGGAATGAATGCATCGAGCTCTTCAACATAAACAGTTCCTTTTCCTTTGACCTGACAAGGATGATTTGAAAAAGAATAAAGTTCACGTAGTTCTGGTTCAGGCTCGTGCATTTCTGTGAAAAATTCCTTTCTGTAGGTAACATGCAATGCTGCACCACTGTCCAAAGTCCACAGGAGTCGTCTGTCGTACTCTGGTTGAGGTTGTGGATCATTGGTTAAAGCCAATGTGGCGAGTGGAGTTTGTGGATCACGCCGGGGACCACGACGACCTTGTCTTCCGCCTCTGCCTCTGCCTCTGGAAACTGTTCCTCTGGGCTGGTACGTGACGGGAGCTGGAACTCGTTGGGGACAATCCCGGGTGGCATGTCCCACACGATTGCAGGTGTTGCATCTTGGCATCCTTGGAGCGTAGGTTCTTCCTCGGAAGGGGCGCCTAGCTGGAGCTCTTGATGCGGGTGGTCCTCTCAAGTGTGGCGTGGCCAACATGAATGCCTCTTCTTCAATTAAAAGTCTACAGACATTGTCCACTGTGCGTTGAGCAATAGGGACTTGGTTAATTTTTGTAACAGCATCTTTCCATTCATAATTCAAAGAGTTAATAATGATGCTGATCATTTGAATATCTTCAATGTTATGGCCTCTTTCTCTCAATTCTGTTCTCAGACCTTTCAGTTTGGTCAAATGTCCTCCAATTTGTTCACCGGGTTTCAATCTCGAACCGTGGAGTTCAGACATTTTTAGTTTTGACTCACCAGTTAGTGGAGAGACAGAAAATGCCTGGTGAGGAGCCTGCACTTGGTATGCTGGCTGTGCTGGCAGAAATGCCTGTGGTATTTGCTGTGCCTGTTGTGGACCTAAAAATGGTCTTGGTTGTGCCATTGGAGGTGGGCCAGGAGGTGGCCCTATTTGCACTTGTGGCTGGGGCACATATGCAGGCATTTGTAGCTGCTGTGGCTGATGCACTGGAATCTGCTGTATTCCAGTTGCCATTTGTGCTTGAGCTGCAATATTGGCATGACCTGCTGGAGATGCAGTCATTTGCCTTTGCTGCATAAAGTTTGCCTGTGTTCCATCTAAAAAGGCACCATCACCACCAGGGGGTGTTTGAGTTTGGGCCTGTGGAAACACTTGTGGCATTTCAGCTTCCTGTAGTAAATTACTTTCGCCAGCAGATGGTGCTGCACCTTTGGGCAGCTTTGCAGACGTGGCATGTTTATATGTAACTTGATCAGGGAGACTTTCATGTGACGTATGCAGTGCTCTTTGCCTTAATTGGCCTGACACAGGATCCACCAGGGGGAGTGTCTTTGGCTCTGGAGAAAAAGGCAATATGGCGCTTTTTAAAAAATTTAAGTCACGGGATTCTTCCTTATCATGCTCAAGCATAAACAAATCTCTCTTAAATCGAGACAGTTCATTTTCATAATATTTTACATGCTCACGATAGGATTTGATGGCCATCTCACGCTGGGTGAGCTCAGGGCTTTGAGAAGAGTAATGAATTACTTCTCTCTCTGCGTGGGGGTGAAAAAGCTTTGCCGTTTGTGGAAACTTTCTTGGCCTGGCACCATGCACATCGTAATCTGTGGGCTCTGGTAGAATAGATTCATAGCATGCAAATTGAGAAGAAGAAGCTACCGACCTCAGTCGCAGTTCATTATCTTCAAAAGCAGCTGTTCTGATATCTGTCCTTTGATGTGTTTCCGAAAGCATTTTCAGATCTTCTTCACCCATGGCACCTTCTTGTTCCAATTGCGTAGCCGTAGCAAGAGGCTGGAATCTTGAGGGCGTTACTATCTCCTGTTCTTCTTCCAAAGAGGATAAAGCTCTGTGCTTCATTTTTCCTTTTTTCTTCTGTTTCGGCATCTTAGCAATATAATTAGCGTACCTCAGTAGCTAAAAACTAATTGCCTATGCGCTCTTATCAGAAATAACAAAAACAAGGAAAAAGCCATAAATCAGACCATCCTCGTGCTAGCAGTTGTCAGGGCATTTATTAATCCCATGTTTGGCTCTGGGACTAATTACCCTGGTTTAGAGGAGATGGGTTGTGGCTTAATCCAAGTTGTCAATAATCTGAAAAGAAACTCGAGGAAGGTTTCTAATAAAACTCATTTATTTGTTATAAAGAAAATAAAACACCTCACTAACTAAGAAAAGTTAATTGTTACATTTTTGAAAATAATTTTCCTGCCGGTCCAAGACGGACCTTGCTGGCAGGAGAACAAAGGAAAGAGAGGTGAGAAGCAAGTGAAGGAATGTGGGAGGATGGACATGCGTAGTAGCTTCTGATAACAATTCTTGGCAAGGTACGGAGAGTCAGATAGTCCAGAAATAATGAGCTCAGCTGGTAAATAAAATAACGCAGTGACAAGCGTAGCATCAGCAGAAAACTCCAAGGAAGCAATGATCTTGTTGAGGTCCTGGTGAGACCTGGTGTCGGCAACCGGTAGGTGATCTTGCAATTGCCTTAACCAGAGCAGCAAAGCTCTGTTAGAAAATGATGCTGCTGCACTTGACTTGACAGCCCAGGCCAAAGCCTGATGGACCTTAACAAGTGGCTGCTCTGCTCTCTTATCCTCAGGCCAGACGCTCTCCTCCGGTGGTCCTGGTAAAGAAGACTGTGATGAAAAAGCCACCACTGGGGCGTCAATAGTGGGAACTTGAAGAACCTTGGTAAGGTCTGATCCCATATTGTATAGTCGCCTGTCCAAACCACTAAGGTTTGGCCCTGAGCCAGGAGAGGACCATTACCATTTCACAATGTCCAGAAAAAGACTGGGAGCTGGAACCTCTTCCGACTCAAATGTAGGCTCAGCAAATAAAGAATCTGCCGGCTCAGAAGCTTCTTGTGCCACATCAGGACCGATCCTTGCTGGGTAGTGGTTTTAGCCTTATGGAGTAAGGACTTAAACAAGTGAGGTCGAAACAACCCTACGAAGGCCGGCTGGTCAGGCATACTGCCTTAATCGTCAGACAAATCAATATCACGTTGCATCTCCTCTCCTGAAAGAGAGGCTTGACTGGATGAAGCTGCTGAACATCCCGGATCCATGAAATATGGGTCCCCCCCCATCAACTCTGGCTTATGGTGAAATGTCTGGGACCTAGGCAGATCAGATGCTACAGATGCTGACCTCTGCTGCAACCCTACAGCGATGCCACGAGAAATGGCTTCCAATATTAATGCAGCCATGTTGTATGGGAGTTGTAAATCCCTGCCCTAGTCCAACCACAGGCCTGCGGCAGTGGGGGTAAAGGTTGCCTCAGCCGAGGTCACTCTACATTACACAGGATGTTCCCAAGCCAGTTCAGGTAGATCTGGGTCTGGCCTAGCACCAAAAAGCAACTCGTTGGTGCTGGGCAGTAGTGAAGCCTGTTCAGTGCCGTCATCAGGAGACCATGCCACTGGAGGAAGCTCCTTCAGAATAACAGGCAGCTGAAGTTGTCTTGGAGAGGTAATCTGAGAGCCTGAAGGCTCCTCACCTTGGGGGCTCTTGTTTTGCTTCGCTGCCTCCTTTTGAGCCTTCTGTATAGTATGCTCAATGGCTTTGTGCCTCTGATTATCCGCCCTTTGAGAAGCCTTGGAGGCCTTCTCAGGGCCTTTGCTGGCCTGCAAATGCTCAGTACTCCGCCCTGAAGCTTTGGAGTCGGAAGGCCCAGCCACGTGTTCGCTCTCTTGCTCCATAAGGCCCGTTTTGGACCTGGAATGGGCCCGCCCCGATCTGGAGGAAGCCATCATGGAATCCCAGAAAGGACTCTAAGCCAAAGGCCGATCAGGAAAAATTCCCCTGATGCTGCTCTGATGTTAAGCACAGAAAGCCCACAGCCTTATTAAAAGACTCCAGTCACCTCTGCCTCGGTTTACAGCCATATGGCGTCGAGAGAGAGGGGGGGTTGCTGGAGGTAGAGGGGGGGGCAGCCCTTGGCTTCTGCCCTCTAATGAGTGATAAAAGTGGCAATGAAGCCCCCCTGGCTCAGAGTCTCAGAGCTGGCGCATGAACGCTGGCTGACGCCACACTGATCGGCTATGCTGGAAACAACCTCTTCCATTCTGAGCTTCTTCACTCGTTGCAATTGGCGCAGTCTTACCCCGTTCCAAAATGGCCACCAAGCCACTTTGCCGTTGTTGTGGCCCCGCCCTCCGAGCCTATCTCATCGGAGGAAGAAGGCTCCGAACATGAAGAAGAGGAGTCGGCCAGGCCTCCCTCTCCAGGCCCCTCCCCTCTGGCACTGCCTCAAGTGCCGGCCGAGGAAGAGGAGATTAGTCAGGAGCCAGGTGTCTCCGATGAGAGCGAGGGAGGTGATCTGTCGTTCCTGGATCCACGTCAATGAAGGCGTGATAAACAGTTGCAGCAGTTAAGGAGGCGTGCCAGGGATTATAACTGAGTCACTGGACCACACCCCAGAGACTATATAAGAGAGTGTGGTGGCCATTTAAGACTCTGTGACGGACAAAAACTAACTCTGGCTAGTCACTTGAACAACGCTTAAAGCTGCCGAAAGGTTTCTTGTTTGGAACTGGACTATTTGCAATTTGTATGTATTTCCTGTTTATCTGATGAAGTAAAGCCCTTGGCAGTCGATGCTCGTATAGCTGCCAAGTTTTAGATAACAACCTGTGTGCATGCCCACTGCTTCCTTAACCCTCGGCTGACTGTGTTTGTGTGTGTGTGGAGACGGGGACAGAACATCTTGTCCATCACCAAACACAAACCATCGTTAACCCATGATGGACCAACAGCTGCAGCAGCAGGTACAGCATATGCTAGAGGCCAATCAGCTTCTGCAGCAGCAAGTGGCACAGCTAACTGCTCAACTTGCTTTGGGAAATGCTCCTGCAGCTCCCCCTCCTCCCCCTCCCCATCCGAGATGCCCAGTGAATGTGCCAGTTAGGTTTTCTGGGCAGCAGGAGATGTTCCCGGCCTTCATGGGACAATGACAACTTTTCATGGCGATGAGGCCGGAGGACTTTCCAGAGGACCAGGATCGGGTGGCATTTGTGATCAGCTCCCTCTCTGGCTCTGCCGCCCGATGGGCCACACCCCTGTTGCTGCAAATTAGCCCCTTGTTCCTGGACTATCAGGGCTTTTTGCAACACCTGCGCACCATGTTTGAAGACCCCCTCCGGGTGCAGACGGCAGCGAGGCGCATCAAGGACCTCCGCCAAGGGAAACTCCCCCTGCAGGACTATATTGCGGAGTTCCGACTTCTAGGCCAGGATTCGGCTTGGAATGAGGCGGTGCTAATGGATGCCTTCCAGGACGGCCTCTCCGACGAGATGCAGGACGAGCTGGTTCGTGTAAAGGCGCCACAGACCCTCGACGCGCTGGTGACTCAATGCCTGCGCATCGACGCCCGCCTTCAATGGCAACGGCCCCGTCGGGCCCTTCCGGAACCACCGACAGCTTCGGCACCCCCGCGTTTCGCACCGACAGCGCCCCGGACCACACCGCGCTTTGTGGCGACAGCTGAGGAGCCCATGGAGCTCGGAGCAGCCAGACCTCAACTGACGGCCCAGGAGCGGATGCGGAGACGCCAAGGGGGGTTGTGCCTCTATTGCGGCGAGGCTGGACATTTTGCCGCCTCGTGTCCCAGGAAGCGGCGTGGAGCGCTCAAGCCTGTTCCGGAGTCTCGGCGTGACCAGCCGGGAAACGGGCCAGGCCTGGCCTAGGGGAAACCCTGGGCCAGGCACGTGACCATGCCCCGCCGGAGTCGGCGGCTGTGGACTGTGAGCCCCCTCAGCACTTGATTTTGAACACCCGGGTGTTGTTGGCCAACCGGTCGGAGGGGCTTCAGGTGCACACGCTGGTGGACTCGGGGGCCACCACGAACTTCATGGACCAGGCCTTTGTGGCCCATTACAAAGTCCCCTTGGTTCCGGTGGACCCTCCATTGCGGGTCGAGACTATCGATGGGCGGGAACTCGTGGCAGGGCCCATCAAATCCTCTACTCAGCCCTTGCGCCTCGCCATTGGGAACCACAAGGAGGCAATCCAGTTTTACGTGATGGCGGACCTGCACTTTCCCTTGGTCCTGGGGATGGCCTGGCTTCGGGCGCACGATCCTCAGGTGGCATGGTCGAGAAATGCCATCTCGTTCCCGAGCCTGCAGTGTGTCGACCACCTCCGCCACACCTGTGCCGGCCAGGACGTCTCCGCCCCGAATGTCTCCTTGCCTCCGGAGCTGACGTCCTTTGCTGACGTATTCAGCGAGAAGGAGGCGGACCGCTTGCCCCCGCACCGACCCTACGACTGCGCGGTGGACCTGAGGCCCAATGCACCCCTGCCCTCAGGACGCCTGTACTCCATGTTGGAGCCCAAGCTGGCCGCCTTATGGGACTTTCTGGAAAAGAACCTGGCCCGTGGGTTCATCTGGCCTTCGACCTCCCCGCTCTCGGCCCCGGTCCTCTTCGTGAAGAAGAAGACAGGGGACTTACGCCTGTGTTGCGACTACCGGCACTTGAATGCCATCACAGTGCGGAATCGCTACCCCCTGCCGCTGATCCTGGAGCTGATGGAGAGGTTGCGGGAGTCCTCGATCTTCACTAAGCTCGATCTCTGAGGCGCCTACAACCTGGTGCGCGTGCGAGAGGGGGACAAGTGGAAGACGGCATTCGGCACCCAGTACGGACACTTCGAGTATACCATCATGCCGTTCGGGTTGACCAATGCCCCCGCGGTCTTCCAGCACTTGATGAACGACGCGTTCCGGGACATGCTGGACCAGTTCGTGGTGATCTACCTGGATGATATTTTGATCTATTCCCGGACCCAGGAAAGCCACCTCCAGCATGTCCGCCAGGTCCTGCAGCACCTGCGGGAGCACCAGCTCTATGCGAAGTTGGAGAAATGCTACTTTTTCCAGTCTTCCATAGAGTTCCTCGGGCACATCATCACCCCCGAGGGCATCGCGATGGACCCGCGCAAGGTGGAGGCCTTGCGCAGTTGGGAACTCCCATGTCGGGTGAAGGACGTCCAGCATCTGTTGGGATTCGCCAACTACTACCGGACCTTCATCCCGGGCTTCGCCACCCTGACCTTGCCGTTGACCCAACGCCTTCAGAAGAAGGTCCCGTTCCAGTGGGGGGCCCCGCAGCAGCAGGTCTTCGAGATCCTCAAGCAGGCCTTCGTCACGGAGCCGGTCCTGAGGCACCCCAATCCACACTGTCCGTTCGTTGTCGAGATGGACACGTCCAATGTGGCGATTGGGGCGGTGCTGCTACAGGCTCCGGTGGATGGCGGCACTCTTTTTCCCTGCGCTTATTACTCCCGGAAACTCAATCCTTCTGAGCGCAACTACACCATCTGGGAAAAGGAGTTGCTGGCTATCAAGGCCGCGTTCGAGGCTTGGCAACATCACCTCAAGGGAGCTCAACACCAGGTGGAGGTGCGGACGGACCATCGGAACCTGGAGCACCTCACCACGGCCAGGAAGTTGAACCAGCGGCAGATCCGGTGGTCATTGTTTTTCGCCCGGTTCAACTTCCATGTCACGTATGTTCCGAGCAGCCTCAACCAGAGGGCGGACGTGCTATCCCGTAAGCCGGAATACTTTTGCCCCAAGGACTCCCTTCCCCCCTGGATGGTGCTGCCAGCGGATGACTGGTCGCAGCAGCGGAAAGCGGACGTCGGCCCCGCGTCCCCATGGACTGTGGAGGAGGGCTTGCTCAGGCACCGGGGTCGGCTGTACGTGCCCACAAGTCCGCTCCGAGCCCTCATCATGAACCAGTGCCATGACAACCCCGCGGCGGGGCACTTCAGCTTCTTTAAGACCTTGAACCTGGTGACGCGGACTTTTTGGTGGCCTCGGGTACGGCACGACGTGCACGCGTACGTGACATCCTGTGTGATGTGCCGACAGGCCAAAGCCGCGTCCGGCCCCCCTCCTGGACTCCTCCAGCCGCTGCCGACACCGGAGAGACCGTGGGGAGCCATCTCCATGGACTTCCTGATGGACCTGCCCCGTCCGCTACATTCACGACCGTCCTCGTGGTGGTGGATGCGCTCACGAAGATGGCACATTTCATCCCGTGCCACGGCCTGCCCAGGGCCCGCACCACGGCTCGCCTGTTCCTGCAACATATCTTCCGCCTCCACGGCCTACTGTACCGGGTGGTTTCGGACCGCGGGGCCCAATTCACGGCCCGCTTCTGGAAAAGCCTGATGGCCGCGCTGGAGGTGCAGGTGTGCCTGTCATCGTCGCACCATCCGGAGACTGACGGGGGCACGGAGAAGGTCATCGGCATACTGGAGCAGTACCTCCACTGTTTTGTCAACCAGCAGCAGGACAACTGGGCCGAGTACCTTCCCCTGGCGGAGTTCGCCTTTAATAACTCCCAACACACCTCCACCCAGATGACCCCGTTCCATGCCAACGTTGGATACCATCCACGGCTTTTCCCGTTGACAATCTTGGATTCCCCTGTTCCTGAGACCCGGGACTTCCTCTCAGAGCTGCAGGCGGTGCAGCAACTGGTGCGGCGGCAGCTGATCCGGGCGAAAGAGGATTATAAACGGGTCGCCGATCATGCCCGCTGGGCGACGCCACCGCTGGAAGTTGGAGATCGGGTGTGGCTGTCCACGAAACACCTCCCCACGGACCGGCCGGTGAGGAAACTGGCCCACCGCTTTATCGGTCCCTTCCCTATCGAGGCGGTCATCAACCCGGTGGCCTACCGGTTGACTCTACCCCGCTCCATGCGGCTCCACCCCGTTTTCCATCGGTCCCTCCTGGTCCCTGAGGGCCCCGCGAGCCATCTCCACCGCCCGCTGACGCCTGCCCCCCCAGCCGCAGCCGACGAGGACAACACCTCGACGTACGAGGTGGACAGCATCCGGGACTCCCATTGGCTGAAGGGGCGCTTCCAATACCTCATCGCCTGGAAGGGGTACGGGCCCGAGGATTTCACCTGGGTGGATGCGTCTGCCTTTCAGGCCCCTGACCTGGTACGGGCTTTTCACGAACAGTTCCCGTCCCGACCCCATCCCGACCGTCAGACCCGGGGAAAGGGCCCTGCGGTGGGGGATAGTGTTGTGGCCCCGCCCTCCGAGCCTATCTCATCAGAGGAAGAAGGCTCCAAACATGAAGAAGAGGAGTTGGCCAGGCCTCCCTCTCCAGGCCCCTCCCCTCTGGCACTGCCTCAAGTGCCGGCCGAGGAAGAGGAGATTAGTCAGGAGCCAGGTGTCTCCGATGAGAGTGAGGGAGGTGATCTGTCGTTCCTGGATCCACGTCAACGAAGGCGTGATAAACGGTTGCAGCAGTTAAGGAGGCGTGCCAGGGATTATAACTGAGTCACTGGACCACACCCCAGAGACTATATAAGAGAGTGTGGTGGCCATTTAAGACTCTGTGACGGACAAAAACTAACTCTGGCTAGTCACTTGAACAACGCTTAAAGCTGCCGAAAGGTTTCTTGTTTGGAACTGGACTATTTGCAATTTGTATGTATTTTCTGTTTATCTGATGAAGTAAAGCCCTTGGCAGTCGATGCTCGTATAGCTGCCAAGTTTTAGATAACAACCTGTGTGCGTGCCAAGTGCTTCCTTAACCCTCGGCTGACTGTGTTTGTGTGTGTGTGGAGACGGGGACAGAACAGCCATGGCCTGCTGGCTAGTGTTACGGAGCAAAAGCTCGTGGGCCCTGCCTCAACCGATCCGGTCAATGGCACTCTCCAGGCAAGCACTACAGAGCCAAGACTTGTGGGCATTGCCTCCGGATTTAAACTGGGAGGAATCCTCCGATCCCCAGCTAGCTAGTTGTTCAGGGCCATGCCCGTGAACGCTGCTTGGAGATCTGCCAGCCGGCAGATCTCTCACTGCCCATGCACCCTTCAGCGGGCTTGGGCTAAGTCGCCCTTGATGCTGGAACAATCTTGAAGATTAATTTCCCAAAGGTAGGAACCTTCGCTGAAGAATTAGGTTGAATTAGCTTTTAAGAAAACCCAGTCAGGAATGGGAGTTCTCTAAAACACATCTGTCCAGCTAGACTGAGTCTAAAGAGCTGGGAAGCAACAGGAAGAGGTGTGGCTTAACAGTTTTGCAGACTCAGTCCTAGCAGCTAACAGACGGAGTTAACCCATTCCTGACTGCTGTTCCCTCCTTTGTGGAGAATGGGTGATTCTCTGTATATATTCCAGCTAAATGTCTATTGTGGAATAGCATCAAATTATGAATGTAACCAAACAAGTGTGTTTATGACAAGACAGGAATGCTGCTGCAATAAACAGAAAAATAGAACTACATGGAAAATAAATATTCTTAAATCCCATGGCATATATTCGCTTCTAATATAAATAAAAATAGAAGCAAAAAGACTTCCATAAAAACAAAATAAAGCACAAATCCATAAACTACTTGACCAGATTGCTATACAAAACTGAATTAAATTGAAAGCTGCTCTGTATTACTGTCCAGAGGTATTGAGAGTTGAGCAACATACAAGTTTTAATAATTATCATAATATTTATAGGCCCTTGAGGTTCTTCCCTCTCTCTTTTGCTCTATTTAAAAATGGGATTTAAAATATATTTGTTACCTGGTTTTCTTTAGCAGAAGATTCCAAGAAAGCTGCATTCCATGATTCTGCTAAAGCTTTCCCTTCTTCATAGCTGATCACCCTGGAGCAGAGATGGGATAAAACAGCAATTTGGTTCAAGGGAGTCATAATAGGGAGAAGACCCACCCACCCACCTGAAATACAATGGCAGCATGACCCTAAAGTCCTGGTGTGTGATTTTTGTAGCCTTGAATTACCACACTGTATAGGAAAAGGTCTGTAGTCTTTTTCAATAGAAGGTTATGCAACCTGCCTATCGTTGGGAAGGGATGGAACTGTATTGTTATGGATATGTAAGGAAAGGGATATTCAGATAGTAGAGTGACATTAAAACTTCACAAATGATCACAACTGTTTGACAGCAACAACTTAGGTACCATCTCCAATAGCACATTACAACAGCTTCACAAGCAATCTGACATGTGTTATTTTGGGAACAGCCAACTGGGCCTACTAGGGAAATACCATGTCCTTTGTAGATTGCTGTGCTAACCACATGGGTCCTCAAACTACGGCCCGTGGGCCACATGCGGCCCGTCGAAGCCATTAATCCGGCTCATGCAGGAACACGAGTCTGCCCTGCCCACATTGCCCCGCCCACCCTTCAGCTGAGCGCAGGATTTACCTTCACGAGCCCTGCAGGCTGGAACTGAAAGGTAAAACCAACAATTTTTGCTTGCAGAATGCTGCTGGAGGTGGGGGAGGTGAAAAATGGGGTGCACAGATGCCCCAGGAGGCCAAAAAATGGGCAAAAACCAGGGGTGAAATGCTCCCGGTTTGGACCGGCTCACCTGATCCAGTAGCGATCATGGCGAGTGGTTTGGAGAACCGGTAGTGATCATGGTGTGAAGCTCCACCCACCCGCCCAGTTTTATTTATTTATTTAACCAGGAAGTAATGTGTTTTGAACCCTCTGTGCATGCGCACGTTTTGCTTTTTTGCTTTTAAAAGTAAAAAAAAGGCTCTGACGATCACAGCAGAGCTGCGCGATCGTCAGAGCCTTTTTTTACTTTTAAAAGCAATTTTTTACAACCTATTCGCCCGAATAGGTTGTAAAAAAATGCTTTTAAAAGTAAAAAAAAAAGGTCGCGCACCACAGCTGATCTCACCCCCCTGCACGTGCTGTTCTACTTACCACATGCCTCCTTTTGGCGTGCACTACGCATGCACACGCACCTCACATTTGGTGTGTGGTGTGCACTGTGCATGCGCGCACACAGTGTGCGTTTGCCACGAAGCACGCATGCGCAGCCAGTGAACTGGTAGTAAACCGGTTCAGATTTCACCACTGGCAAAAACTGCCCATTTTTCACCTCCCCCGCCTACAGAAGATAGATAGATAGAGAGAGAGAGAGAGAGAGAGAGGGGGGGGGGAGAGGGAGAGAGAGAGAGAAAGAGAGAGAGAGAGAGAGAGACAGACAGTGAGAGAAAGAGAGAGAAAGAGACAGAATGAGAGAGAGAGAGAGAGAGAGAGAGAGAGGAGACACACACACACACACACACACACACACACACACACACACACACAGACTTGTAAGCTCCTTGGAGCTGAGAAAAATTGCTGCAAAACTGAGTTTTCTGAAGTGGACCACTAGACTCCTAAACAACTGAAAAAATGATCTAGTAAAAAGAAAAGTCAATCAAAAGAGCAACATGCAAACAAAAGCAAATACCCCCCCCCCCCAGGAACAAAACAAATTAACGTTTAATTTGTGTGCATTGTTTAATGGACTGTTAAGTTGGCCACACCCACCTAGTCACATGACCTAGCCACACCTGCCCAGTCACATGACCACCTAGCCACGCCCACCCAGCCGGTCCAGTCCCCCAACAGTCTGAGGGACCGTGAATTGGCCCCCTCTTTAAAAAGTTTGAGGACCCCTGGCTAACCATCTAAGAGAGGATCTTTATCTGGGGACGCCTTCTTCTAAAATATTCAAAAAAGTGAAGTAACAACAGAAGAATTAGTCTGTTATCATAATTAGAAGTTATGGCTAAATTGTTAAATATTCTATTTTATTTATTAAATAAATTTATATAGCTGCCCAACTCACACATATGTGACTCTGGGTAGATTACAACATTTAAAAAAACCACCATGTAATTTAAAAAAAATATTCAAACCCCCCCACCCACCCCATGGCATCAGCAACACAATCAAATTAGCCACTTGATCGGCTCAGTCTCCACTCACGGTCCCCAGGCCTGTTGACAAAACCAGCTTTTTAGGGCCTTTTGGAAAAGCAACAGGGTGGGCCCAACCTTAATTTAATTTAATTTAATTTAATTTAATTTAATTTAATTTAATTTAATTTAATTTAATTTAATTTAATTTAATTTAATTTAATTTAATTTAATTTAATTTAATTTAATTTAATTTAATTTAATTTAATTTAATTATTTAATTTAATTTAATTTAATTTAATTTAATTTAATTTAATTTAATAATTTAATTTAATTTAATTTAATTTAATTTAATTTAATTTAATTTAATTTAATTTAATTTAATTTAATTTAATAATTTAATTTAATAATTTAATTTAATTTAATTTAATTTAATTTAATTTAATTTAATTTAATTTAATTTAATTTAATTTAATTTAATTTAATTTAATTTAATAATTTAATTTAATTTAATTTAATTTAATTTAATTTAATTTAATTTAATTTAATTTAATTTAATTTAATTTAATTTAATTTAATTTAATTTCCAATTTATATACCGCCCTTCTCCCTGAGGACTCAGGGCGGTGTACAGCCAAGATAAGAACATAGAATACAAATATTAAAAACAGTTAAATATATATATAAATTTGGCCCAAAAGTTAAGAAATCACAAACTAATTAAAAGAATTTAAAAATTTCTTCTTAAGCCAGCCCGGCTTGCTGGAAAAGATGGGTTTTAAGGGCACGACGGAAGGCATTGAGGTCATGGATTCTCCTTAACTCAGGGGGCAACTGATTCCAGAGGGTAGGAGCCCCCACAGAGAAGGCCCTCCCCCTGGGGTTCACCAGCCTACATTGTTTGGCTGATGGCACCCTGAGGAGGCCCTCTCTGTGGGAGCGCACGGGTCGATGCGCCCCCAATAGTCAGTGATGGAGTCAACTGACTATATCGGGATGCCAGGAGCCACAGCCACTCAGTCTTGGAAGGGTTGAGCTTGAGCCTGTTCCTCCCCGTCCAGATCCGCACAGCCTCCAGGCACTGGGACATCACTTCAAGGGCATCATTGGGGTGGCCTGGGGTGGAGATGTACAGCTGGGTGTCATCAGCGTACTGATGGTATCTCACCCCAAAGCCACGGATGATCTCACCCAGCGGCTTCACATAAATGTTGAACAGAAGGGGCGAGAGGACCGATCCCTGTGGCACTCCACAGATGAGAGGCCTCGAGGTCGACCTCTGCCCCCCTGCCAACACAAACTGCGACCGGTCGGAGAGAAAGGAGGAGAACCACCGCAACACAGTGCCTCCCACCCCCAACTCTTCCAACCGGTGCAGCATGATACCATGGTCGATGGTATCAAAAGCCGCTGAGAGATCTAACAGGACCAGAACAGAGGAGCAACCCCTGTCCCGAGCCCTCCAGAGATCATCAACCAACGTGACCAATGCCATTTCCATGCTGTGCCCAGACCTGAAACCCGACTGGAACAGATCTAGATAAGATGTTTCCTCCAGGAATTGTGGAAACTGTCGCGCGACCACACTCTCAACAACCTTCGCAATAAAGCGAAGGTTGGAGACAGGATGATAGTTAGCCAATATTGCCGGATCCAGGGACGGCTTCTTGAGGAGAGGCCTCACCACCGCCTCTTTCAGGGCAGCGGGGAAGTGACCCTCACTCAACAAAGCATTAATAACACCCTGGAGCCAGCCTCATGTAACCTCCCGGGAAGCCAGTACCAACCAGGAGGGACACGGGTCCAGTAAACATGTGGCCGCACTAAGTCTCCCCAAAATCCTGTCCACATAATCGGGAATCACAGCATCAAACTCCTCCCAGATAACATTCTCAAGACTGTTCCTCGTCACCCTGCCCTGATCTACCCAGTCAGAGTCCAAATCCCCCCGGATCTGAGTGATTTTGTCATACAGGTATTGTCCGAAATCCTCCGCCCTGCCTTCTAAGGGATCCTCCCGCACTCCCGGATGGAGCAGGGAGCGGGTCACCCTAAACAGGGCGGCCGTACGATTCCCTGATGACGCAATAGAGGCGGAAAAGTAATTAAACTTTGCCATCTTTATCGCCACTAGATAGGCCTTAATATGCGACCTTACCAGTGTTCGATCAGATTCAGCGAGACTGGCCCTCCAACCGGGTCAATAACTTTGAGGGAATTATGTTCCATAAAGAACAGGCCACCACCAAGAAGGGCCTTTTTCATGGTCCTGCTAGATATGCATCCCTAATCAATAGTACCCATAACATGCCCGGACTTCCCATCCTGGTGGGACAGGAAGATGTAATAAGGGAGAGGCGGTCCTTCAAATAGCCTGGCCCCAAGCCACACACAAGCAAATATAAATATGCTTTGACAGTAAGTGACTTTTCCAGCTAGCACAAAAAAACTGCTGGGGTGGGGGGTTGCGTGGGTTGGTTGAGGATCAGTGCTGTCTCTGGTTGGGTGTGTGGTTGGTTTGGATTCTGAGGAGTTCGTCCCACCAATTCTATGTGGGACAAACATCACATCAATTAAAAACCAGGATCCACAAACACCGGCTGGCAGTCAAACACCACGATCCCAAATTCTTAATATCTACCCACACTGACACCAAACAGCACCAATTCAATTGGAGCAACACAAAAATAATTGGCCACGCTACCACCCGCCATCCTCGTGAGTTCATCAAAGCCTGGCACTCCGACTTCCGGTTTGGTCTTCGCCGCCGCCAGACGGTCTTTTTTTAGACCGCCAGCCCTGCTGTCTGTAAAGAGCTGCTTCATGAAAGGAGAAGCGGCTCGAAAAACTCCAAATCCGAAAGGAATTGCGAGCAGAGCCGGCGGGATTTGGTTGAGCCCCTGTGAAGCCCCCAGACTGCTTTTTTTTTGCTTCTGGGGGAGGAAACAGGCACGGCTCCCTCTCCAGCCCGCTGAAGCTCCGGACCCTGGGGATGCTTCTACTTCGTAGAACAAGACGGCGTGACCATCCAAACAAGCGAAAGTAAAGCAAATCTCCTAATCGAACAGGGCGAAATCGGGACTTGAACCTCAAAACCGCAAGTATTTTTGCTGTGCTGTGCTAGCCCAGTGATTAAACTCAAGTGGGAGATTGAAAGTTTCCTGAAAATGGCCCCCGGCTTCAGCGCAGAGGAATGCTGAAAGTGAAAGTGGATTTGCCTAGTTACTTTAATATGTTACAAAGTCTCACTGCTTGTAACAACTGAAGAGAAAGACTAAAAGACTATAATAAGCAAGCTTGATTTTGACTTAATTTTATTTCTAATCTGATCAAACCTGGGGGAATTCTTTAGAGGACTTTGTGGAGGAAGAAGGGAAAGAAGAACCTCCCTTTTTGAAAAAGTTAGGCTACGTGGCAGAATGGCTTCTAAACAGCCAAAGCAAGATACGAAGGCAGCAGGGGGGGGATCTCCCACCCATAAGCCACAACAACAGCCTTCTAGCCAGCAGAGTCAGAGAAAGGAGATTGATCTTGAAAGTTTGAAAGAGTTTATTGCCCAGGCTTTGATGAAACAAGATGAAAATATGGATGAGAAGTTTAAAAAGTCACAACAGGAAATTAAGCAGGAGATTAAAGAAATTAAAGAGGTGGTGCAAGAAAAATATGAAAAGGTGACTAAAAAATTAATGACAGTTGTGACTGGATTGTCAGAAGCAATTATTAAAACTGATAAAAAAGTGGAGGAACTCAGATCAGAAATGGATGTCAAAAAGAAGGAGACTGATTATAAAATCTTTGATGTTGACAATAAAATGCAGAGACTTGAAAATGAGATTACAATGATGCAGTTCAGGTCTATGGAATTTGCCATAAGGCTGAGAGGTTTAAAAGAGAATGATAGGGAAGACCTGAGAAAGATCTGTGCTGATGCATTAGCTGTGATGTTAAAGATTAGTCCTGAAGAGATTTTTTGTAAAATGGACAAAGTGTACAGAGTGAATTCTTGGGTGGCCAGACAAAGACAATTGCCTAGAGATGTGGTGATATATTTTACAGACAGAAAAATGAGAAATGATATTCTGCAAAAGTCCTTTGTCTCTGCTGTGCAAGTGGATGGAAAGGAGATTGGAGTTTATAAAGAGCTACCACCTAAGATGTTAAAAGATAGAAAGGACTTTGGATTTCTAGTGAATGAATTAAAAAAACAACAAATTCCATTTAGGTGGGATGCTCCAACTGGTATAATCTTGAGATATAAAGGAGAAAGATACCGATTAAATACTGTTGAGAAGGCGGAAGAATTCTATTCTAATTTTTTTAAAGCAAGTTCACCATCCCCACGTACATCTTCTGTGTTGGAGACAAAGGAGAGTGATAAGGAGAAGCAATCTCAGCAAGAGATGGAAGAGCAGTCTAAGCAGCTGGAACTGGAGGCAATGGAAATGCAGGGAGCTACAGGAGGATTTCTGGACATGCCCCTGCTAGACCTTCCTTCGGAAATTGTAAATGTACCACCCAAGACCACAAGAGAAGTGGCTTTGGATCTAGCCCGAATGTGTGAAGCTAAAGATCAGCGTATAACTCGAGCAGTTTCTAAGCAAATTAAAGAAAAACAACAACAGGAAAGGTCCAAGCCACAGCAATACAAGAAAGGAGTCAAGGGCAATATACAAGAATCTGAAGCCATGGGAGGAGCAAAGCTGAAGACCATCGACTCGGAAAATCTTCAGCACGTGCTCTTGTCGCTTCAAGAAAGTATACATGACGATTAAATTTTTATCTTGGAATATGAATGGATTAAACTCACCACAGAAAAGGAAGAAGATAGTTAACTATTTGAGACAATTTAACAATGATATAATTTGTTTACAAGAAACTCATATTAGAATACAAGATCAAAAATATTTGATAAACTCAAGATTAGGAACACATTTCATAGCTTCAAATTTGGAAAAAAAAGAATGGTGTAGTGATTTATATAAATAAAAGACTGTCAGCTAAAATTATAGAAGCAGATGACTGTGGCAGGTTTATAGCAATTGAACTCTATACAGCAAATGGTCCAATTCTGGTGATTGGAATTTATGCTCCTAATCAACAACAAGAACATTTTTACAAAACTTTGCATTCTAAAATATTGCAATGGGATTATAGATCTATGTTAATTATGGGAGATTGAAATGGAGTAATTGATTCTAAAATAGACAAAAAGAGTTTGGCAAAGTCAAGGATTAGATTACCACAGACTTTTTTTGATATGAAAGAAGATTTGGAACTAAAAGATATTTGGAGAATACACAACCCAAAAGATTTGGACTTTACTTTCTTTTCAGATAGACACAGATCCTTTTCTAGGATTGACTTTATTTTATTATCATCTGATCTGCTTGTAAAAACGAAAAGAACAAAGATTTTTCCAAGGACTTTAACTGACCATAGCCCGGTATGGATCGAAATTGAGATGGGAAAGAATGAGAGAAGATCATGGAGGGTAAATGAAAATTTGTTTAGATATGAAAAGAACATAACAGAACTTAAAAAGCAGATGAAAGAATTTTTTGAAATGAATTTGAATAAGGGTACCCCTATTGAAATTGTGTGGGATGCGAGTAAAGCATATATGAGAGGGGTACTCATTCATATGAACTCTAAACATAAATTAAATCAACAAAAGAAAAGATTTGAAATGGAAGCAGAAATAAAGAACAAAGAACAGTTACTTATAAAAGACCCAACAGATGAAAGAATACGAGGAGCTATAAAACTTTTGAAAGATCAATTTCAAATGCTTATGGCGGAACAAACAGCAACAAATTTACAATTTGCGAAACATAATACATTTTGTAACGCTAACAAACTGGGCAGATGGTTGGCTTATACACTAAGGAAGAGGCAGAGTACACGGGTCATTGATAGTATTGATAGTGGAGGGAAGGAACTTTTTCAACAAAAATTAATTAAAGAAACTTTTTTAGATTATTATACTAAATTATATGCCAAAGATGATACACAGAATGGACTTATAGAGAAATATTTAGAAGAAAGAAGAGTTACAAAAATTTCTAGTCAACAAAAGGAGAGAAAGGATCATCCTATAACAGCTGAGGAGATTATTGCCGCAATTAAACAATTGAAAACAGCTAAAGCACCAGGGACGGATGGTTTAACTGCGGTGTATTATAAAACTTTACAAGCAGAAATGATTGAACATCTTAAAGATCTATTTTGTAGTATACAACAAGGGGGTAAAATACCCCCTTCATGGAAAACAGCTTATATTTCATTGATACCGAAAGAGCAAGTAGGTCCTAAAAAACCTGAGAACTTTAGACCAATATCAATATGAATAATGATTATAAAATTTTTGCAAAAGTATTAGCCAACAGGTTGATGCCAGTTATTCAAGATGTGATTCATTGTGATCAAGTGGGATTTATAGAAGGCAGATATATGAAGGATAATGTAAGGCAAATTATAGATTTATTGGAATATCTTGAGAAGAATAAACAGATCCCTGCAGTGCTGGTTTTCTTGGATGCGGAGAAGGCCTTTGATAGAGTGGATTGGAACTTTCTACTAAAGACTTTAAGAAAGATGGATTTTGGGGACCAATTTTTACAGGCGGTTTCAGCAATTTATCAAGAACAAATGGCACAAATTATTATTAATGGAAGTTTGACAACAAATTTTAGTATTGAAAAAGGAACAAGACAAGGTTGTCCGCTATCCCCATTGTTATTTATTTTAACATTAGAAGTCTTGTTGAACACAATACGGGACTCGAGTACCTTGAAGGGAATAGTGATAAGGCAAGAGGATTACAGAATAAGGGCATTTGCAGACGATCTGGTTGTTACCCTAACACAGCCGATGGAATCAATAATCCAGATGAAAGACATTATAGAACAATATGGTATGGTATCAGGATTTAGATTGAATCAGAGAAAAACTAAGATGATAGTTAAAAATATGACACAAGATCGAAAACAGGAACTTGAAAGCAAGGCAGGTTTTGAGATAGTACCAAAGGTTAAATATCTAAGAGTTCAGGTTGCAGAATCAAATATGAAATTGTTTCAAAATAATTATGAGGTGTTGTGGCGAGAGGTACAGAAAGACATGGAGACTTGGAAAAAACTGCAGCTGTCTCTACTTGGAAGAATAGCAGCAGTTAAGATGAATGTTTTGCCAAGATTTCTTTTTTTGTTTCAAATGATTCCGGTGCTTAAAAGTGACAAACAACTACAGTCAGGTCCAGAAATATTGGGACATCGACACAATTCTAACATATTTGGCTCTATACACCACCACAATGGAGTTGGAATGAAACAAACACAATGTGCATTAACTGCAGACTGTCAGCTTTAATTTGAGGGTATGTACATCCAACTCAGGTGAACGGTGTAGGATTTACAGCAGTTTGCATATGTGCCTCCCACTTGTTAAGGGACCAAAAGTAATGGGACAGAATAATAATCATAAATCAAACTTTCCCTTCTTAATACTTGGTTGCAAATCCTTTGCAGTCAATCACAGCCTGAAGTCTGGAACGCTTAGACATCACCAGACGCTGGGTTTCATCCCTGGTGATGCTCTGCCAGGCCTCTACTGCAACTGTCTTCAGTTCCTGCTTGTTCTTGGGGCATTTTCCCTTCAGTTTTGTCTTCAGCAAGTGAAATGCATGCTCAATGGGATTCAGGTCAGATGATTGACCTGGCCATTGCATAACATTCCACTTCTGTCCCTTCAAAAACTCTTTGGTTGCTATTCAGTATGCTTTGGGTCATTGTCCATCTGCACTGTGAAGCGCCATCCAATGAGTTCTGCAGCATTTGGCTGAATGTGAGCAGATAATATTGCCCAAAACACTTCAGAATTCATCCTGCTGCTTTTGTCAGCAGTCACATCATCAATAAATACAAGAGAACTAGTTCCATTGGCAGCCATACATGCCCACGCCATGACACTACCACCACCATGCTTCACTGATGAGGTGGTATGCTTAGGATCATGAGCAATTCCTTTCCTTCTCCATATTCTTCTCTTCCCATCACTCTGGTACAAGTTGATCTTGGTCTCATCTGTCCATAGGATCTTGTTCCAGAACTGTGAAGGCTTTGTTAGATGTTGTTTGGCAAACTCTAATCTGGCCTTCCTGTTTTTGAAGCTCACCAATGGTTTACATCTTGTGGTGAACCCTCTGTATTCATTCTGGTGAAGTCTTCTTTTGATTGTTGACTTTGACACACATACACCTACCTCCTGGAGAGCGTTCTTGATCTGGCCAACTGTTGTGAAGGGTGTTTTCTTCACCAGGGAAAGAATTCTTCGGTCATCCACCACACTTGTTTTCCATGGTCTCCCAGGTCTTTTGGTGTTGCTGAGCTCACCGGTGCATTCCTTCTTTTTGAGAATGTTTCAAACAGTTGTTTTGGCCACGCCTAATGTTCTTGCTATCTCTCTGATGGGTTTGTTTTGTTTCTTCAGCCTAATGATGGCTTGCTTCACTGATAGTGACAGCTCTTTGGATCTCATCTTGAGAGTTGACAGCAACAGATTCCAAATGCAAATAGCACACTTGAAATGAACTCTGGGCCTTTTATCTGCACATTGTAATTGGGGTAATGAGGGAATATCACACACCTGGCCATGGAACAGCTGAGAAGCCAATTGTCCCATTACTTTTGGTCCCTTAACAAGTGGGAGGCACATATACAAACTGCTGTAAGCCCTACACCGTTCACCTGAGTTGGATGTACATACCCTCAAATTAAAGCTGACAGTCTGCAGTTAACGCACATTGTGTTTGTTTCAATCCAACTCCATTGTGGTGGTGTATAGAGCCAAAGATGTTAGAATTGTGTCGATGTCCCAATATTTCTGGACCTGACTGTAAGAGAATGGCAAAGAGGACTGAATAAGTTTGTATGGAATGAGAAAAAACCAAGAGTTAAGCTGAAAATTATGCAAGATGTTCCAGAAAGGGGAGGCCTTAAACTTCCAAACCTACAATTATACTATGAAGCAGCAGCTTTGACGCAAGCAAGTGACTGGTTTGGAAGAAAAAAGACTGGAATATTGAATATAGAAAGTTATGATCTTGAACTTGGTTGGCATGCATACTTATTTTATGAGAACAAAGTGGATAAAGTATTTAAAAGCCACATACTCAGATATTCTTTGATGAGAGTTTGGAGGAAGCACCGATTCAAATGGGATTATAAAATACCGCTATGGCTGGATCTTGGTCATATCATGTGGAATACAAATATAATGTCACTCGGGGGGGGTTTATATAAAGAAGTTCTTTTTACAGATGCGGGCAGATGGCAACTGAAGACATTAGAAACGCTGTTGGAAGAAGGGATTAATTTAACCTGGTTGCAGTATAATTAACTTCAATTGAGATGGAAAGAGGACCAAAAAACTGGTATAATGATGTATGAAGAAGAATTGGTTAGACATATAAAAGAGAAAGGTCCAATGCATATTAAAAGGGTTTATAATGTTTTGTTAGAAAGGGATTCAGAAACTGAACTGGTTAAAGATTGTATGATAAAGTGGGCACAAAATTTTGCAGAACCAGTGATGTTGGAAACATGGGAAAAAATATGGGTTCAGAATGTTAAATTTACACAGTCGCAGAACTTGAGGGAAAATTTTTATAAAATGTTTTATAGGTGGCATTTAGATCCTAAGAAATTATCGTGTATGTATCCTAATGTTCAACCAAAATGTTGGAGATGTGATTGCTTAGATGCCACATATTATCATATGTGGTGGACTTGTAAGAAAGTGAAGGCTTTTTGGATAAAAATTTGGTGGGTTATGCAAAATGTTTTGAAGAAAAAAATTCAGTTCTCTCCACAATTGTTTTTATTGGGTATAGTTAAGGGTTTTACATTGGGGGAAGTAAAGTTGATATTGTATATGATAACAGCAGCGAGATTACTGATAGGTCAATATTGGAAAAATGAAGCTATGCCCACTATTCAAGAATGGACTTTGAAGATGGCTAGTTTTGCAGAGATGGCGAAGATTTCAGCATATTTAAAAGATCGGACACAAGAGACTTATGTATGGGAGTGGAAAAAGTGGATAGATTATGTGCAGAATAAATATCAAACTAGGAAATATCAGATAGCTTTTAACTGAATGTATTATATAGTGATAGAATAATTGAATTGTGAGGATGTGAAAAATATACAGGGGGTGGAGGGGTTCAAGTTTTATAAAATATGTTTCTGATTTGGATTATATTCTGTGGAAGTCTTGGGGGGAGGGGAGGGTTGGGGGGGTTAGGGAGGGTTAGGGGGGTCAGGGAGGGTTGGGGGGGAAATTGGGGAGAAAATGTTTTTGTAAAACTTTTTCAATAAAAAAAAAGCCTGGCACTCCAACAAGCAATTCCATCAACAGACACATTGACCTACAACCAGTCTACGAACCCCTCAGAATCCAAATCAACTGCACAGCCAACTAGAAACAGCACCAACCCATGTAACCCCCCCCCCCCATTAGTAGTTCACCTTCCAATGACCCTGACCCAGTGGTGGGATTCAGCCAGTTTGCACCACTTCGAGAGAACCGGTTGTTAACTTTCTGAGCAGTTTGGTGAATTGGTTGTTGGAAGAAATCATTAGGGCACAGAACTGGTTGTTAAATTATTTGAATCCCACCATTGCCCTGACCTGATGTAATCTCCTTATCACAAGACCCATCACAAGACTCACTGATGACTCACAGCTGACCCATCACAAGACCCTCACTTGACACACCCACTCCTGAAGCCCTTATAAACAGAACACTGACACTCCCTAAACTCTGCTGAAGGTGTTACCTAGCCTGGTAACAAAGCGTTCAGCAACCAACCCACAAGCTTGGAGAATGAACCCTCACCCTCATTTTCAAGTGTAATTGCAATGCATGAAATGATATGCCAGGGGAAACCTCAAGTTTGATAAACACACAAAAGGAAAGAAAAGCAAAAGGTAGTAAAATACTGCCAAAAGAGTGAAAATAAAATTTCAGAATAATTTGTCTGACAAATATGGCTGCCAATGAACTATTGCACCAGACCTATCCCTAATTAAGCCTTAGCATAATGAAAAATATTCTTCATTTTCACAACAGTTGCACATTTTTACCTACTTGCCAGTCAGGCGCAAAAGACCAGGAACACATGTGAAGTTCCAATTTATTGCTCATACCTATGCATTCTCAACTAACGGTTAGCATCTGCTAGAAGTTAGAGAATTGTCGACAGAATTCATGGTGGGTTGGACCTAGTACGTTTGTGGCTACATGTGAGCCATGGTGGCATAGTGGTTAGAATGCAGAACTGCAGGCTACTTCTGCTGACTGCCGGCTGCCTGCAATTTGGCAGATTGAATCTCACCAGGCTCAAGGTTGACTCAGCCTTCCATCCTTCCGAGATTGGTAAAATGAGGACCCAGATTGTTAGGGGCAATATGCTGACTCTGTAAACTGCTTAGAAAGGGCTGTAAAGCACTGTGAAGCGGTATAGAAGTCTAAGTGCTATTGCTATTGCTATATAGGGATTCTAGGCTAATGCCTCTTTTGACCCCTTCCCCAGACTGCCACTCCTTCTCCTACATCACCCCACAAAGAGTGTGTGAGTATATGGACATGCCACATGGATTCCTTGTAAAACTAGAAAGCAAGTTAAGGATTTAGGTAACACTAGATTTCCTACATATCCCATGAAGATCACTGGGTGAACCTGAACCTCTTATGTTGTCTTAATCTAACCAGTTACATAGGGTGAGATTTAACCTGAATATACAGTCAGGTCCAGAAATATTGGGACATCGACACAATTCTAACATCTTTGGCTCTATACACCACCACAATGGAGTTGGATTGAAACAAACACAATGTGCGTTAACTGCAGACTGTCAGCTTTAATTTGAGGGTATGTACATCCAACTCAGGTGAACGGTGTAGGGCTTACAGCAGTTTGTATATGTGCCTCCCACTTGTTAAGGGACCAAAAGTAATGGGACAATTGGCTTCTCAGCTGTTCCATGGCCAGGTGTGTGATATTCCCTCATTACCCCAATTACAATGTGCAGATAAAAGGCCCAGAGTTCATTTCAAGTGTGCTATTTGCATTTGGAATCTGTTGCTGTCAACTCTCAAGATGAGATCCAAAGAGCTGTCACTATCAGTGAAGCAAGCCATCATTAGGCTGAAGAAACAAAACAAACCCATCAGAGAGATAGCAAGAACATTAGGCGTGGCCAAAACAACTGTTTGAAACATTCTCAAAAAGAAGGAATGCACCGGTGAGCTCAGCAACACCAAAAGACCTGGGAGACCATGGAAAACAAGTGTGGTGGATGACCGAAGAATTCTTTCCCTGGTGAAGAAAACACCCTTCACAACAGTTGGCCAGATCAAGAACGCTCTCCAGGAGGTAGGTGTATGTGTGTCAAAGTCAACAATCAAAAGAAGACTTCACCAGAATGAATACAGAGGGTTCACCACAAGATGTAAACCATTGGTGAGCTTCAAAAACAGGAAGGCCAGATTAGAGTTTGCCAAACAACATCTAACAAAGCCTTCACAGTTCTGGAACAAGATCCTATGGACAGATGAGACCAAGATCAACTTGTACCAGAGTGATGGGAAGAGAAGAATATGGAGAAGGAAAGGAATTGCTCATGATCCTAAGCATACCACCTCATCAGTGAAGCATGGTGGTGGTAGTGTCATGGCGTGGGCATGTATGGCTGCCAATGGAACTAGTTCTCTTGTATTTATTGATGATGTGACTGCTGACAAAAGCAGCAGGATGAATTCTGAAGTGTTTTGGGCAATATTATCTGCTCACATTCAGCCAAATGCTGCAGAACTCATTGGATGGCGCTTCACAGTGCAGATGGACAATGACCCAAAGCATACTGAATAGCAACCAAAGAGTTTTTGAAGGGACAGAAGTGGAATGTTATGCAATGGCCAGGTCAATCATCTGACCTGAATCCCATTGAGCATGCATTTCACTTGCTGAAGACAAAACTGAAGGGAAAATGCCCCAAGAACAAGCAGGAACTGAAGACAGTTGCAGTAGAGGCCTGGCAGAGCATCACCAGGGATGAAACCCAGCGTCTGGTGATGTCTAAGCGTTCCAGACTTCAGGCTGTGATTGACTGCAAAGGATTTGCAACCAAGTATTAAGAAGGGAAAGTTTGATTTATGATTATTATTCTGTCCCATTACTTTTGGTCCCTTAACAAGTGGGAGGCACATATGCAAACTGCTGTAAATCCTACACCGTTCACCTGAGTTGGATGTACATACCCTCAAATTAAAGCTGACAGTCTGCAGTTAATGCACATTGTGTTTGTTTCATTCCAACTCCATTGTGGTGGTGTATAGAGCCAAATATGTTAGAATTGTGTCGATGTCCCAATATTTCTGGACCTGACTGTACCTAAGGCCCTTGGAAAAAGTGATAAATGTAGAATAAATATAGCATGTCCTTGGCAGCTTGTGATACTTACTTTCAGCTAAATAGGTCATCGACTGGCCAATGATCCAAGTTTAGTTGGGTTTACAAGCAAAGGCAAATTTAGACTCTCTAAATACTTTACTTTAAACTAAGACTTTACTAAACATACTTTACTAAAGTTTAACAGGATTGCAGCAGAACCTTTATTATTTATTTATTATTGTGATTTATATGCTGCCTTTCTCCCTGGGGACTCAAGGCGGCTTACAAAATGACAAATTCCAATTCAAATCACAATGAAATAAAATTAAAATCAGCAACCCTATTAAAAACAGTTTAAAATTATGACAGTGTACCCCCAAACGGAACCTTCATTGTTTTAAGGAAAATATTCAATACCGTTCCATATGCAGGTCTTTCTTATTTCCAACCAACATAATGGGAATACTGTGGAAGAAAAAACATACAACTACTTTCAGAATAGAAGTTAATACATGGAGAATAAAACAATAGAAAAGTTTTAAAAACTAAACACGGAATGAAACGACTGTGTTGGTACTTACTGGACTTTTCCCACCATATCCAATAACTTTCCATGGATAACTTTAATCACTTCAAAACTGCAAAATAAAAGGATTACATCATACCCAATGACCAAGGGTGCACTCATCAAATGACTTTATTAAACTCTTAGGGTGTCTATTAGACTAGAAATAAATGTGTAAAATAAGGGTGGTGTTTCTGAAATGTTCCACTTTCTCTCAGAACATTTTGTCTTTCCAGAGGGCCAACTGAAAGGGTAAGTGGATCATTTCTGGAAGTTGGTTGTCCGAAGCACAAAGAGGTTTGGTGACCCAGTGGTTGAGTCCCAAACCAGACCTGGGAAAAAGTGGTCTACTTCACACTAATAATAACATTCTCATATAGGTACATTTTAAAATGATCAATTAGTCTTTAACTCAGTTTATCCAAGGCAAGAAATGTTAGCTGGGTTGTGTATGAATTTGATTGTTAAAAATAGTTAAATCACGTAACAATTAACACAATGATAGCACGTTCAAAATAAGGGGAGCTGTACTACATTATTATTATGGTTTGTTGATGTTTAGACTGGATTTGGCATTTCTGTCCACCTACTGAATCCTTCCCAATGACTTGGGACAGGCAGATGTTGATGTTTTATGGAGTTAGGTATTGTTGTAGCATGTAAGCTGTTCTGAGCAAAGTTGCCTTGTGCAACTGACTGTTCGTGAATTTGTCAATGTTAATGGTGCTCAAGTGGTGCTCCAGTTGTTTTGGGATTGCACCCAAGGCGCCTATGACTATACACTGTGTGCACAATTATTAGACAAGTATTTAAACCATATCATCATTTTTATGCATATTTTCCATCCCCAAGCTGTATATTGTCAACGTCCAAGACAGCACGCTGTTCGCAGTTCCACAACGCGCCATTTTGGAGTTGCTACACACGCGCAGGGGTGTGTGTGCTTGGGGTGCACAGGTGGGTGTTGGGTGATGGGACTCATGCTGGGAAAGGTCCGAAAGAACGAGGAGCCAGGAAGGCAAGCCAGCTGCGGTCGGTTCAGAAGCCATCCAGGCCTGAAGAATACTTGCTGGAGCCATCCAGGGAGCAACCGGGCTCAAAGATTACTTGCTGGAGCCAGCCCCAAAGAGTACTTGCTGGAGCTGGCCGGGAGCAACTGGGAACAGGAGGGCGGGACGTACCAAGTCCGTATAGCCATCTGGCTAGCAGAAGCCAGTAATGCTGGCTAGAAACCCTTTTACTTGTATTGTTCACCACGCGCTGAGCCGAGACTCCAGTAAAGAGACCCGTTCTGCTCACAGTGTGGCCTCTTCTTTTGCTGGCTTGGTTTGGAACTGTGACAGGTAGCCAGCATTCCCCACCCTTTTTCTTTTGTGTTCTGGGCTGCTAGCTGTTTCCAGCCTGCTCATAGGGATCAGCTGATCGTCAGGCTGCTAGGAAGCAGCTGATCGTCAGCCACTGCATGCTGATTCTGGTCAGTTTTGCGGAGTCAGCTGTTTGTCAGCTTGTTTGGAATCAGCTGTTTGCTGGGGCAGCTTGCTGATTCTGGAGGCAGCTGTGCATTGATGCTGACTGGTGGGATGGCTTAAGAACCGGCAAAGGAGACTGACGTGGGAATGATGGAGGGGGTCACAGCCCATGTGGGCAAACCCCTGAAGCTGGCCACTGGGGCTGCCCAGCCAGGGGCACGTCCCAAGGAGTGGGAGGGCTACCAATCTGGCCCACAGGACCGAGAGAAGACAGCTACGTTAGAAGGTCCGGTGGCACAGGCTGCTGGAGAGTGGTGGAAAAATTCCACAGCTGCAGGAATACATTGACAAGAACCTGGCCAGGGGATTCATCCAGCTGGCACATTCCAGGATTACTGCCCCAGTGTTGTTTAAGGAGAAAAAAGATGGGTTGATGCACTTGTATGTGGACTTTCCGGGCATAATCGGCGTGTGCATTGAAAACATGTATCAGCTACCCCTGATGAAAGACATGTTGGCCCACCTCGCTAGAGGTAACATCTTCACTAAGTTGGACCTACCAGAAGCATACTACATAAGGGATGGGGACAAGTGGAAAATGGCCTTCAACTGCCCCCTGGGGAGCTAACAGTTTAAGGTGATGCCGTTTGGGTTGCAGGGGGGCCCTGCGGGGTTCATGCAACTTATCAATGAGGTGCTGCATGAGCACCTGTACAAGGGCGTATTGGTCTACCTGAATGATATTTTAGTTTATACAGAGACCATGGAGGAGCACATTCAACTGGTCTGGCAGGTGTTGAAAATATTACTTGTGGCACATCTTTATGTAAAACTGTCAAAGTGCAAGTTTCATCACACCCTATTTGGGTTACTGGATATCCAGTGGGGGGTGTGGTTGATGGATTCTGCCAAGGTAAAAGCTGTCCTGGAGTGGCAGGCTCCCAGGACACGTAAGCAGTTGCAGAGCTTCCTGGTGTTTGCAAACTTTTATAGGCAGTTTATACCCTCGTTTGTCCGAGTAGCTTTGCCAATCACCAACCTACTGAAAACCAAACCTGCCACGACCAAGCCCCGGACCAACCAGCCCCTTCATTGGACTGTGGAGTGCCAGCAGGCCTTTGAAACGCTGAAGGGCCTGTTTGCCCAGGAGCCGATCCTCAAGCACCCCGATCCCAAATGACCCTTTGTCATCCAAGCGGACGCCAGTGACGTAGCTGTTGGGGCCATCCTGTTGCAGTGCAATGATAAAGGCGAGCAGCAGCCTTGTGCCTATACCACCTGGAAACTCACTGGCGCAGAATGATGGTGGGTGATTTGGGAGAAGGAGGCCTTCGCGGTGCATTGGGCTCTGCTGACGTGGTGACATTTCCTGGAGGGGAGTGAAATACCATTCGAGGTATGGATGGACCACAAAAATCTGGATGCTTTACAGACCCCAAGGAAATTGTCACCGAAACAGGTGAGGTGGGCACAATATTTCCGGCGTTTTCAGTTCACTCTCAAGTATATACCAGGAGGGAAGAATTTCTTGGCAGATGGCCTGTCCCAGCTACCACAGTACAAGAGTGCCCGGGAGGAAGTAGTGCATGCAATCATCCCACTGGTCCAGCTGGCAGCAGAGATTGAGGCAGAGCAACAAGCCAACAGGGGATCGAGCTCCATCGCGACTGACCTGATCCAAACTCTGAAAACTGCTTTGTTGACTGACCCCTGGTTCCTAGGGAACCAACAATGGTTAACCCATGGGGGGTTGTTGGCATGGAAGGGCACTAAACTATATGTTCCCAGTGTACTAAGAACACAGGTGCTGCAACGCTGCCACGATGTCAAACAAGCCGGTCACTTCGGTTTCCTGAAGACACTACACCTGACCAATAGGCAGTTCTGGTGGCCACGAATGAACATTGAGGACATTGAGGCCTACGTAAAAAGCTGCCTGACCTGTGCCACTATGAAAACCAGGCTGGGGAAACCTCTGGGCCTGCTGCAGCCAATTGCTGACCCAGTTAGGCCATGGGAGGAGATTGCCATGGATTTTATTGTGGACCTCCCAGAAAGCCATGGGAGCACAGTGATCTGGACAGTGATAGACCTTTTTTCCAAGCAGGCCCACTTCATCACGTACCCAGGCTTACCCTTGGCTCGCAAGCTGGCCAAATTGTTCTTGATCCATGTCTACCGGCTACACGGGGTACCAAGAAGGATATCGGACCGGGGGGTCCAATTTGAGCAGTATCTCCAGTGTTACGTCACCTATCAGCAGAATGATTGGGCAGAGCTTCTGCCGTTCACAGAGGTGGCATATAATAATACCATACACACCAGTATGTGATCTGTCCCCGTCCACACACACACACAAACACAGCCAGCCGAGGGTTAAGGAAGCACTTGGCACACACCCAGGTCTTTATCTCCAACTTGGCAGCGATATACACACCGTCTTCCAAGTGCTTTATTTCCACAGAAACAGAAAGATAATATACTCAGCGTACAAGAGTCCAACAAAAATAAATATTCCTCTCAGCAGTTTCGGACAAGGCTTTAGTGACTATCCAAGGTTTATTTTTGTTCGTCACAGGGATCACTGGCCACCACCCTCTATTATATAGTCTCTGGGGTGTGGTCCAGAGACTCAGTTCTAATCCCTAGCATGCCTCCTGAGCTGCTGCAATCGTTTATCATGCCTTCGGAGGCGTGCGTCCAGGAATGATGTCTCTCCTTCGCTCTCATCCGAGACACCTGTCTCCCTGTTAATCTCCTCTCCCTCGGCCGGCACCTGAGACAGTGCCAGAGGGGAGGGGCCTGGAGAGGGAGGCCTGGCTGACTTCTCTTCCTCATGCTCGGAGCTTTCTTCCTCCGATGGGATAGGCTCAGAGGGCGGGGCCACAACAGTATGGGGCAGACACCCTTTAAGGTGGTGCATGGGGTGGACTTTGTCCCTATTCCCGAGCTCCCTCGGGAGGCCCTCTCACTAGGCAGTCTGACGGAGTGGATGGATTACCTGCGGGGAGTTTGGGGGAATGTCAAGCAGGCATTGATAAAAGCAGCTGAGACCCAAAAACTCTAGGCGGACAAGAAAAGGTCACCACAAAAGCCATTCTGTGTAAGGGAAAAGGTGTACCTCTCCACAAAGTACCTTAAACTGAAGCTGACTTGCAAAAAGCTGGGTCCGAAATACCTAGGTCCATTCCCCATAGTCAGAATAATCAACCCTGTGATTATTAAAACTCCCGCCCCTACTGGGGAAGGTCCATCCGGTCTTCCATAGCAGCCTGCTGAAGCTGGTGGTGGCATCAAGCAGTAGACTCTCAATCCCATACCCACCCAGACCAGGGGTGGGTTCTACTTACCTTTACTACTGGTTCACACTGAAAAAAGTGGCTTATGACCAGTCCTCCCACTTATGACCATTGTAGCATCTCCATGGTCATGTAATCAAAATTTGGGTGCAACTGGAATGTATTTACGATGGTTGCTGTATCCCGGGGTCATGTGATCACCATTTGTGACTTTCCCAGCCAGCTTCTCATAGGCAAAGTAAATGGGGGAAGCCAGATACGCTTAACAATCGCATGATTCACTTAACTGCAGTGATTCGCTTCACCATTGCAAAAAAGGACATAAAATCAGGCATGACTCACTTAACAACTGCCTTACAGAGGAACAGAATTTTTTTTTTATAAAAAAAGTTTTTTTTATTTTATAAACAAACAAACAAACAATACATAATCAATCATTATATCTTCTGAATACATCTTTTAAGTCTTCTTTTTGCTCCTCCAATATTTATCATATCTTAATATTGTAAACAAACAAACAAATAATACATAATCCATCATTCAATATATCTTCTGAGTACATCTTTTAAATCTTCTTTTTACTCCTCCAATATTTATCATATCTTAATATTGTCATTCCCTTTATTATAACATTTCCCCCATTTTTCTTACTTCTCTATTAATACCTTAATCTATCTTTTAATTATATTAAAAATTAGACAACCATTTTATCCCCACACAACCTTCAACCCCCCTCCCCACCCCCACCCCCGACTTCCCAGAGCAAAAACAGGGTATAGCATTAAACTAAACATAAGCTAAAATATACTAACTTGCTACAAGATTCAAAACTCCCTCACCCTCTTTAACTCCTCTTTTAAAAATTGTTCATCAGCCTCCCCTTTTAAAATTCTAATTTAAACATTTTAAAACTTTCTTTAAAGCATATCTCTTTAAGAAAAAGAAAAAAAAGAATATATTATTTTGCATCCATTCAATTTTAAATTAACCATTTTAGTACTTCATTAAGTTCTTTTTTTTCTTTTTTTCTTTCTCTCAAAAAAAAATACTTCAATAAAATATTCTTCAGAATATAACCTTAAAGATACTATTAATCCATTGAGTTTAGTTATTTCTAAGTCTTAAATTCATTCTTCAAAATATCAATTTCAAAACTTTCAGAAAACTATCCATTAACTTTAAAGTTAACCTTTTTAATACCACAGTCATTTTTTAAAAAAGCTATCCATTTTTAGTTAAACATTTTTACTTAAACTTAAAAAAAAGTGCTAATTTCAATAGACTTTTCAAATTTATTATTAAGATCCTCCCCAAAAGAAATTAATCTTGAGGACTTCCGGTTGGCACCGCAGGCTCCATGGACGGTCATTTATGACCGCCAGCCCTGCGTCTCCGTTAAAGCCGCTTTGACAGCGCAAAACGGCTGTCTAGCGGCTGAAAAACTCTCCTTCGGGAAAAGAAGGAGAGGAGAGCCGGTGGGCAAGAGTAGAGCCCCCCGAAAGTCCTCTGGATCATTCCCAGAGGCTTGGAGGGTGAGAGCTCCTCAGTCAGCCCGCCAAGAAGCTCCGGAGCCAGGACGACCCTGCAAAAGCAGGGCGAGAAGCCACGATCCGATCCTGCTTTTAAAAAGTGAGTTTGATTGATCCCAAGCGCAGGCAGAGCGGAAAACAAGAGAACAAGCCTTAAAAATACAGAGCTTAACTCCAAAGCTACTTTGTTTCAATTTGAATCTTGAGCTAGAGGCGGAAGATGGCGTCTTTGTTAGGGCTTTGAAAGTGAAAGCCTGAAACGAAAGTGTTTGAGAACTTTGCGCTGGGAGAGTGGATTAGCTGCCTATTAACTGCTGGGAACTGAGAGTGCGGAGGGAAGAGAATAAAGAAAAAAACTACTCTGTCTGGCAAATTAGAGATTATAAATTAACATCTTTAAGGACTTTGTTGCTTTTAAAGAAAAGAGGGGGGGAAGAAAAAAAATGGCTTCTAGACAAGTGAAACCAGGACTTGTTAAAGGAGGGGGAGGCTCTCCAGTTGTGTCAGTGGTGACACAGAAAGCACAACTTCCGGCTGATACACAGAGCCAGACCCAGAGTCAAGATGCAGCACTTAATGATTTTAAGGAAGCTATGAAAGAAGCCATAAATAATCAAGCAACAGCAATGAGAGAAGCAATGAACAATTTAACATTATTTGTTGAAGGGAAATTTAAGAAAATTGAGGAAGACATAAGCTCGATCAAGGGAGCAGTTGCAAAGGAGCACGATAAAATAAGAGATGATATTGTTTTTGCTGTATCAGGACTCTCAAACCTTGTTATTCAGCTTGATGGGAAAGTTGAAGAAATTAATGAAGCCAACTTAAATTTGGAAAGCAAAATGGGTGATGTCATGACTAGAACAGAGAAAGTGGATGATGAATTGGTAATGTTACAATACAGATCTATGGAGTTTGCTCTGAGATTGAGAGGCCTGAAAGAAAATAGCAAAGAAAATTTAAAAGACATTTGTGCTGATGCTATTGCGGAGATATTTAAAGAAAGACCAGAAGATGTGGCAATCCAAATTGATAAAATTTACAGGGTTAACTCCTGGTTGGCAAGACAAAGACAGCTGCCAAGAGATGTGGTGATCTACTTTACAACTAGGAGGATCAGAAATGAAATTCTACAAGCTTCTTACAAGAACAAAGTTCAGGTGGCTGGGCAGGAGGTGGTGGTTCTCAAAGAGATTCCTCCAAAGATGTTGAGAAGCAGGAAAGATTTTGGCTTTCTGGTAAATGAGTTGAGAAATCAACAAGTGGCATACAGATGGGACGTTCCAACTGGTCTAATAGTGACTTTTAAAGGAGAAAGATACCGGTTAAACACAGTTTGGAAGGCAAAAGATTTTTATGTAAATGTTTTACAGGCTGGATACCCACCCTCACCGGGGGGGGGGAAGGAAAAAAATGGAGATGTTACAACAAGAAAAAGATGGAAAACAGATACAAACTTACACTGAAGTTGCAGCTGGAGGAATTATTATGGAAGAAGATTTGGATTTTGGGGGCTTACCCCCAACTTTGGAACCACCTAAGAAGGGAGAGCCGAAAGCACAATGACTGACCCGATCAACTTATAAATTGCAACAACAACAATCAAAAGGGCAACAATCTCAAGATCCATCTCAAGAAGTCCAAAAAAGAGAAGCAGTGGGGGGAGCTAGGCCGAAGAGTAAGGTGGAGGAGGAGCTTCAGCTGATGCTCACAAGGCTTCGAAAGGCTAAAGATGGCAACTAAATTCCTATCTTGGAATGTTAATGGCCTAAATTCACCACAAAAAAGAAAGAAAGTATTTCACTACTTGAAACAATTTAACAATGATGTTATTTGCTTACAAGAAACACATATTAGATTATCAGACCAAAAATATTTGATAAATTCAAGTTTAGGTACAAACTTTGTGGCATCAGCGCCAGAGAAGAAAAATGGACTAGTGTAAGGAATATAGAGGTAAGGAAGTTTACCAACAGAAGATGATTAAAAAGGCTTTTTTGGAATTTTATACAAAGTTGTATGCTAGTGACTCAATACAAGGTATAGATATAGATAGATATTTAAAGGAAGGGAATATTTTGGAATTAACGTTGGAACAGAAGGAAGGATTGAATCAACCAATAACTTCTGAGGAGATTGTTGCGGCAATTAAGCAGTTAAAAATAAGGAAAGCTCCAGGAACAGATGGACTAACAGCTGTTTATTATAAGAATTTACAGCTTGACATGGTAGAGCCACTTAGAACTCTATTTTGTAAAATTCAATCGGGGAGGAGTTCCACCCTCTTGGAGAACAGCTTTTGTTTCATTGATTCCGAATGAAGATCAAAACTGTATCAAACCTGAAAATTTTAGGCCAATTTCACTTTTGAACACGGATTATAAAATTTTTCCTAAGATACTATCGAATAGATTAATGCCAGTTATGCAACAAGTTATTCACAATGACCAATCAGGTTTTATAAAAGGGAGACAGATGAAATATAATGTTAGGCAAATTATAAACTTATTGGAATATTTGGAGAAAAATAATCAGGTCCCTGCAGCGTTTATATTCGTGGATGCAGAGAAAGCATTTGATCGATTGAACTGGCAATTTCTGTTTAAAATAATAGAAAAAATGCACTTTGGGGAGTATTTCATACATTCAATTAGAGCAATATATCAGGAGCAAACAGCACAAATAATAGTTAATCGAGGTTTAACAGATGTGTTTAAAATTGAGAAAGGTACGAGGCAGGGCTGTCCTTTGTCGCCATTGTTGTTTATTTTAACTTTAGAAGTTTTGTTGAATAAGCTACGTGATTCTGACAAAATAAAAGGAATTGTAATTAGACAGCAGGATTATAGACTAAGAGCGTTTGCAGACGACCTGGTTCTTACTTTATCTCAACCTATAGAAGGGGCTCCCTATATGTTGGATATAGTAGCTCAATATGGTAAAGTATCTGGATTTAAAGTAAATCTACACAAGACAAAGATGATAACTAAAAATTTATCTATAACTCAAAGAGAAGAGTTAGGGAGGATAACGGGGTTTGAAGTAGTTAAAAAGGTTAAGTATCTAGGAGTATATATTGCAGCCTCAAATACGAAACTGTATAAAAATAATTATGAAATTCTTTGGCAAAAAGTACAGAAAGAAATGGAAAAATGGAAAAAGTTACAACTATCACTACTGGGAAGGATAGCAGCAATAAAAATGAATTTACTACCTAGGTTTTTATTCTTGTTCCAAATGATACCAGTGCTTAAAAAAGATGGAAATCTGATGGAATGGCAGAAAGGGGGTAATACTTTTATTTGGGCTGGGAAGAAACCAAGAGTGAAACTGAAAATTATACAGGATATACGTGAGAGAGGAGGGCTTAAAATGCCTAATTTAAGATTGTATTATGAAGCAGCAGCTTTATCACAAATTAGTGATTGGTTTAACTTAACTGAAGAAAGAATGTTAAACATAGAAGGTTATGATTTGTTATATGGATGGCATGCTTATTTGTTGTATGAAAAAAAAAGTGGATAAAGTGTTTAAGAGTCATATACTCATAAATGCATTTTTGAGAGTTTGGAAAAAGTACCAATATAAGATGAACTATAAGATACCTATATGGGCAAATCCCAGACATGCAATAGAAAATATAAGTATAGAGCAAAAAATAGAGGTGATTACCTATAAAGAGCTTCTTCTTTTGGAAAGGGGTAAGTTGCAACTGAAATCTCTAGATGAATTAAAAGAAGAAGGGATAATTTATACGTGGTTTCAGTATGGTCAGCTTCAAGCTAGATGGAGGGAGGATCAAAAAATTGGGGTTATGCAAAATGAGGAAAATTTGGTGAAACAGATTAGAGATCAAAGTCAGATGCATATTAAAAGGTTGTATAATGCATTACTGGAAATAAACTCAGAAACAGAATTGGTTAAGGATTGTATGATAAAATGGGCACAAAACTTTCAGGAACCAGTGATGATGGAAACGTGGGAAAAGATTTGGGTCAGAAATGCTAAATTTACGCAAGCACAAAATTTGAGAGAGAATTTTTATAAAATGTTTTATAGATGGCACTTAGATCCTAAAAAATTATCATGTATGTACTCGAACTTGCAAGCTAAATGTTGGAGATGTGAATGTAATGATGCAACCTATTATCATATATGGTGGACCTGTAAGAAAATCAAGGCATTTTGGACAAAAATTTGGTGGGTGATGCAGAACATTTTGAAAAGAAGGTTGAAATTTACTCCTCAATTGTTTCTATTGGGTATAATTACAGACTGTACAGTTTCAGAGACTAAATTGATTTTGAACTTAATATCAGCAGCTAGGCTGCTGGTAGCTCTATATTGGAAGAAGGACTCTTTGCCTACTATTGAAGAGTGGATATTGAAAGTAACAAACCTAGCAGAAATGGCGAAAATCTCGGCCTATTTGAAGGACCACACGCAAGAAAGATACGCATCGGAATGGAGAAGATGGATTGATTATATTCAAAATAAGTATCAGACAAGAAAATATCAAATAGCTTATGAATGACTGTTAGTATTAGAAGTATTTGGTTATTCGTAGTGGAGTTAAGGTTTCAGTGGGGGAGGCAGTACTTTGAGGATAAGTAGATTAATCTAGTTTATGTTTGATTAAATGAAATACCTTGTATTTTGCTCTGGGAAGTCGGAGGGGAGGATGGGATGAAGGGGGGGAAAGGGTGGGGGGAACATGGGGTGTGAGAAATATAAGAATTATTCCTGTAAAAGCATAACCTGAGTTACGCCATTTTAAAATCATGTTAAGGCTTTATTTTACCTTGTATAACCTGATTATATAACTTAGCTGACATTTAAGAAAATGAGAAAGGAACTGTGTAATTCCTGTGTTCTTGAGAATATGTTTATCTTGCAGGAAATATGCTTTTGGGTCAGCTTGCCCTCATTAATTAGGGGAAGTACGCATATGCTGATATCACACGTATAAGCAATATTTTTAAGTGGGGTATTTTTATACTGGAAATGTGGGGACTTTCCACAGGGGCAAAACATGTGTTCAACTTGTTATATAAGATCTGAAATTGTACTCCAGGGACATGCTTGTATCCTGTACGGTGTAACGATGTAACCTGAAAACTGCATATAAGATGGTAAGAAAGAACCCATAATCCGCCTTCTCTCTTTCTGAGAAGGACCTTTGCAAAGAATAAAATTAACCTTGTCTTGTCTATCAACTCTCTGTCGTTATTTTGAAGGTAACAGGTATTTCCTGTGTATCACAATTGGCGCCCGAAGGGACCTGAAAACTCTCTGTCTGGAATGGAACTCCCTGATACGTGCGCACACACTGATTTCAGTGAGATGGGGTTATTTCCTTTCCAGCCAGAATTGCTTTTCTATGTACCCTGAGATAGAGGCTTGAACGTCAAGACAGGAGGAACGTTCCTGGGGACTACAGTGCACTGGGAGTGAGTGAGTATTTTTTTTCTTTCTCTCCCTGGGGTTATTATTAGGTGTGCTTAGTGTGTGTGGTCTGTGTGTGAAAGTGACAGTATGGGGTTTTCTAGGAGCAAACGTGGTAATAATATTAACAATGAAATATCCTCCATCCCCCATATCTCCATTAGGGAAATTGTTGACACAGTGGTCAGAGGATTGGTTGAAAGCTTATACAAAGGTATTAGATAAGGTGACTATGATTAATTATTGTAAAAAGGTTTGGCTGACGTTTGTGTTGATACAGCCTAATTATAGGTGGGGAGTCAGACCCATATTGGATCAATGCTTTGAAGAACATTTTGGTGAAAAAAAGAAGTTGAAAGCTCAATTGTTATATGTTGAGCCTCGGTTCCATGTTCAGTAGTTTGACCCTTCTCCCCCGAGAAGTTCTAGATTTTTGTATGGGAAGGAAGAAGAAGAGGAAGGCTGGGATCCTTTAGTTTATGCTACATGCCCACCTCCCCCTCCTTCGTATAATCCAAGTGGAGCTAAAGTTGTGGGTGGAATTGATGTTGCTGCTGGGAGCAGAAAGGAAGAGACCTCGGCAGGGCAGTAATATAGGCAGCTGGAGAAGGAGTTGGATGAATTGTCAGTAACTGTGAAACAGAATCCATCCACTTCTCCTCGTGTTACATGTTCACAAACTAAAGGAATGTTTCCTTTAAGAGGAATGCCGAATGGTATTGCGGCTTTTGTGAATGTGTCTTTGACATCTTCTGATCTGGGAGATTATAAAAGCAACATGCCGTCTTTATAGGCGGATCTGATCAAGTTGTCTGAGTCATTGGATTTATTCCTGGGACCCAATCTGTATACTTTTGCAGAGTTACAGCATATATTGGGTTATTTGTTCTCCCCTGAGGAGAGGTCACAAATTCGAAAGGCAGCTATGGCTTTTTTGGGATAAAATCCAAGTGGGGACTGCTCAGCCCGTTGCTGCCGATGTTAAGTCTCCATTTGATCCTAAATTAGCTAAATTAGTTAATTTGGCTGACCGGGGGCAAATGGAGGACCTGAAGAGAATTATAATTCAGGGAGTTAAGACAGCTGTACCTCAAGGAAGAAACTTTAACAAAAGTCTTGGAGGTGGAACAATTGTGGGAAGAAACACCATCTGTGTTTCTGGAATATATTAAGGACAATTTGAATAAGCACTCTGGTCTTTCTCCTGAAACGCCGGCTTATGAGTCCTTAATGAAAATGAAATTTGTGACGAAATCATGGCCAGACATACAGAAGCTTGAGAATTGGGCTACTACTGATATTGCTGCTCTGTTGAAAGAAACTCAAAAGGTCTATGTGAATAGGGATGAGGCCAAGACTAGGAGAAAAAGAAAGAAAGAAAAGTCGAATGATGGTGTCTGTGTTGAAACAGACAGGAGAGAGAAAGGAGAGGCATTTTGCTAGAGCTTGTCCTGAGAAGAGGATGATTAGTGTGTCCAGAAGAGGAGGATCATGTGTTTCTAATAGATACGGGTGTGACTAGAACCTCTATTTGTAAATTGCCTAGAGGAGTGCATCCCACAGGTGTAACTATTAAGATAAGAGGTGTCAAGGGTATACCTTTTGATGTGCCATTGTTGAAGAATGTGAAACTGAGTTGTGGAAAGTGTATTATACATTTGGATGTGATATTTGTTCCAGAAGCAGGTATTAATCTGTTTGGGAGGGATGCATTGTCTCTTCTGGGATGTGAGCTTGGTATACAGATCTTTCTCGTTCTTGGATGAGGCAGAAAACTCTGTAGGAATGTAGTAAGGAAGGTTTATTGTTCTTCCTACCTGAGGTTGAATGTGAATATTTTGTCTTTGATTAATGTGATGTGATAGTGATATGTGTGTGCCGGCTAATTAAGTGACCTTCTTGACTTAAGCTTGGAGCTGTGGAAAACGGATGATGGTTAGGGCCCGAAATCAAGTTTTTGATTAAAAACCGCATCCTGCAGTTTTCCACTGCTTGAGGAATAGGCTACAAGATGTCAAGGATGAAAATGAAATGGGTATCTGAAGGGATGGAACATTCCCAGGTTTTATTCCAGGTTTGCAAATGTTGTTAAATGGTATGTGTGTGTTGGAATACACTAAAAGGTCTGATTGCAGAATAAATATGAATGTGTGTGGCAAGCCCTCACATGGGGGTGGTACAGTGATCCTGATATTTGTAAATGCCTGTGCGTTGAACCCCTGAGAGATCTCCTTTTGTATAATGAAATAGTGAGTGGCAAGAGTTTGTTGTTGTAGTTGTTGTTATGTTGTAATAGCAAGTGTTTGACTGAGCAAGTGAGAGATGAGAGAGATCCTATGGAGAAGTAGGATTAGGAAGAGGTATTTACGATGTTAAATGGAGACAGGAGTAGTATTTTTCCTCCCTATATTTCCCCTGTTTTTTTGTTCTGAACAAGAGAAGTAGGAAAGGGGGGGGGGAAGGTGCGGTTTGTTTTCCCTTTTACACATTTTTTTTCCTTTGCTGAGTTTGTCTGAGAGAAAGGAGGGGCGAATGGGTGATTTGATCCTGCATTGTTTCTGACTGCATTGGCAGCTATGCAGATATATTTCCTGTCCTGCTCTGAGTTTTGATTTTATTTTTGTTTGTGAAATGTTTGAGGTGTTTAAATAAATCTATATAATAGAGAAGTGACATTGAAAGTTTAAAATAATTATTTTTGGGAGTAGAGACCCGGAGTACCTCTATTAGGTGATTTTCTTTTGTTTTTTTGGAGTTTTTTTATTACCCTCTTTTATGTTTTTATGTCTGTGCATTTTGAATGATTTTGAATGCTGAGAAGGAGATTTCTAGGATAGCCTGGATACTGGATAGCCTGGGGAATAGTTGACTATGTTATTTTAGCTTAGTGTTGTCCAGATAAGGGATGTTCCCTTGAGGGAAGAATTACTGCTAGAAGGTAAAGATGGACTTTTGGTCTGGTTAGCTAGGAAGTTACCTGTAAGTTAGTCTGTATAGACTTGTGGTTTAGACTTGTGAATTTAGATTAAGCTTTGCAATTCTTTGAAGCTTGTGGAAATAGTTTAGCTAATTTGTGATAGAGATGTGGTGTGATTCCTCCGAAGTGGGGAGAGTTGAGTATTTATTGATACTTTATTGATTTATTGATAGTTAATTCCAAACTAAGTTGTTTGGAAGAAAGGTTTGAAGAGTTGAAGAAAGTAATAAAATTGTCTCAAGAGAGTTTGGTTCTCTTGACCAATAAGAATTTAAATTTAGTTGAATTCCTGTCAGGAGAGAGAGATGGGATGATGTGGAACGAAATTGTGTGGTTATGAATTAATGGGTTTTCCCGAGTTGAGAATGGGATGAAGCTGAAAGGTTATGCAGTTGTGAATGGAGACACTACTGAGATATTGGAAGCTGGAAAGTTACCGTCTGAATGGTCAGCGCATACATGTGAGGTTTTTGCTTTATTGTAAGCATTGCACATATTAACTAATGAGGTAGGGAACATACATGCTGATTTAAAGTATGCTTATGGTATCTTACATACTTTTGGGATAATCTGGATTGAAAGGGGGTTGATATTTAGTAAAAGGAAGGAATTGCAACAGGTGGAACTTATCACAACTGTTTTAAAGGCAGTTGAGGATCCTTCTAAACTTGCTATTATACAAATAGTGGATGAAGGGGTGTGTAAGTGAATGGGAAATGGATGACTAAAGATGGGGTGCAAATTTTTACTAAAGCTGTGATGTGGAATGTAATTGAATGAGTGCATGAGGGAACCCATTGGGGAACGCAAGCACTCATTGATTTTATTAAATGTATATATGCATATATGTGTGTAGGGGTATGTATACAATAGCTATACAAATGGTATGGAAATGAATACATTGTGTATGTGAAAAACATGTAGAGATTGACCATTTGGCCTTTTCAATGAATCCAAGTAGATTACATTGAAATGCCGGTGGTGTGACCATTGATATATGTAATAATAATAGTGGATTATTTTACTGGATGGTTTGAAGCCTTTCTTTGTGTAAAGACAGGTGCTCAGATGATTGTTAAATCATATTGGAACGAATAATACCCAAATATGCATTGATTGATCTTATTGATAGTGATAGGGGTACACATTTCATTGTCCAGGTGATGGAGGTTATGGAACAATTAGGAATTGATTGGCAACTACATTTATTGTTCACGCCAAGTTCTATAGGGCGTTGTGAATGTGCTAATCAGACAAGTAAATCTATGTTACAAAGATTAATGTTAGAGCTTCAACTACCTTGGACGAAGTGTTTGACTTTAGCTCTATTAAGAATAAGAACTAGTCCTAGGAAAGATCTGGGGATATCTACGTATGAAATGATGTTTGGATTGCCATATACGGGGAAAGTTGAGATGCCTAGGAGAGAATTGAAAGATGTTTTTTCTGAGAAAATATATACAGGGACTGTCCCAGTGTTTTTCTCATTTAAGGTCAAAAGGACAGAATCCACCTCTTGATTTCCAAGCACATGAATACAAAAGCGGAGACTGGGTCCTGATAAAAGCTATTACGGAAAAGAAGTTGCAGCCGGTGTGGGAAGGACCGTTCCAAGTTCTTCTAACTACAGAGTCGGCTGTAAGGACTAAGGAACAAGGCTGGGTACGCTATTCCAGAGTCGAGGGACTGGTGGCTTTACCTTATGGATGGACAGTTGCTACGGAACCTGCAAACCCTCTTAAACTGACTTTTCGATGACAAACCTTAGACGATTGAGGACCAATGGATGGAAGAAGAGATTTGTATTTGGCTAGGAGTGATAATAATTCTTGTTGTGTTTCTGATTGTATTGAGGAAAGATATTATTGATTGGTGTAAATCTATGCTTTGGTATCCAGTGGATGTAAGTTGTCCTCTATTGCTTGATGAATTGGAGGTAAGATAATAACCTTTTATCTCTTTGGACAATACGTTGGGGGAGCTAGTTCACTAGGAATAATGGGGTTTCTTGTGGTAGCGTTTGTTATTCTACAGGTGTGGATAGGAATGGGGATTTTGGCTGTGTTGCCTAGTTACCCTATAACATGGTAGCAGCTATGTTTCCATACTGAACTTGAGCACCGTTATTCTCTTATAGAAACACCACTAACCCTAATAGACACTACTGAGGAAGCTGAGATATGTATTAAGTCATCTTTTGGAGATGGTGTGTGCCAAGTGCAACCGTACATATGAGATAGAGATGACATTGATCTTTCAAATAGAATGGAATTTTTATATAAACAATGCACTGAGCTATTTGGTAATTATACACCTTCATACAAGAAGTTTCGGATTTTAGAGGAAGGGTTATACAAGCTCCCTCCAAGTTAATGTTTCTATGTGGTAACATGGCATTGCCCAAATTACCTATTGTATGGAGAGGAGTTTCTATACTGTTACAGGATATTCATAATTTACAGGAATAAACTGGTAAAGAGGAGAATTGGGGATTGTGAGAAATATAAGAATTATTCCTGTAAAAGCATAACCTGAGTTATGCCATTTTAAAATCATGTTAAGGCTTTATTTTACCTTGTATAACCTGATTATATAACTTAGCTGACATTTAAGAACATGAGAAAGGAACTGTGTAATTCCTGTGTTCTTGAGAATATGTTTATCTTGCAGGAAATATGCTTTTGGGTCAGCTTGCCCTCATTAATTAGGGGAAGTACGCATATGCTGATATCACACGTATAAGCAATATTTTTAAGTGGGGTATTTTTATACTGGAAATGTGGGGACTTTCCACAGGGGCAAAACATGTGTTCAACTTGTTATATAAGATCTGAAATTGTACTCCAGGGACATGCTTGTATCCTGTACGGTGTAACGATGTAACCTGAAAACTGCATATAAGATGGTAAGAAAGAACCCATAATCCGCCTTCTCTCTTTCTGAGAAGGACCTTTGCAAAGAATAAAATTAACCTTGTCTTGTCTATCAACTCTCTGTCGTTATTTTGAAGGTAACAGGTATTTCCTGTGTATCACATGGGGGGGGAAATTTCTGTATTTTTTTTTTTTTTGTAAAACTTTTCAATAAAAAAAAAAAGAAATTAATCTTCAATTCTTCCTTTCTTTCTATATTTTTTCCAATCCTTCTTCTTCAATAATACTTTCTCCTTCAACATTGCTCCTCCCCCTGCTTTTATTTTCGAAAATTTTTGAATGTAGATTTGAGACTGATGCATCTTTGAAAATCGCTCTCTCCTTAAAGTTATCTCCTTCATTTTGAAAGCTCCATTTCTACTCTTCCTGCTATAATCAGTCACTTCCTCCCTTAAAAATTGATTCTGTCTATAAAACCAAGAATTGTCACGATAAAGTTTATCAGTCTGCAGGAAAGAGTCTATTTGATGCTTTTCAGTTAACTGCATAGAAGCCTCTGCCAAAACCTCTGTTTTCAATGTGGTAACTTCTATCGTGTTCCTGACAACCTCTTTTCCCTGCTCCAAAGACAAATTAGTTTGATTTTCTTGCCAGCAAATCATTTTTGTTCTCCAGATTATAATTTTGAATAGTCCTTTCAATTGATTCCAGTATAGCAGAAGTATAGAAATTTAAAAGTTCTTGTAAAACCTCTACAGTCACAACTTGTGAATTTGCTGGCTCATATAGTAATGATCCTCCATCCTTGATGTCAGCCATATTTCAATTCCCAGTTTAAGTTTATTCAGCTATCAGGTCAATAAATCCAATAGTTTTCCACACAATTTAGAAGTATAAAGTAGTTGAGGTCAATACCATAGTCTTTTTCATTTCACTAGCACTTTAAATCTTTTTCTTGCCGTGTAATCTGGTAGCCTTTACAATGTTGCAGCTTTAACGATCACTTTCACTTGTAAGTTTTGTTTTAAATGCCCTTAAGCGCCATCTTTTTTCCTTTTTCTTTTAAACGGAGTTAAAGTTTAATACTTGCATTTTCTGTTCTCCTGATTTGCTCTGTTAGCATCCAGATTCGAATTTTCTCATAGTCCTTAAAATTGCACTGCTGGTGTGGTCGCGACCCCTTGTTCTGCATAGAGCAGAATCGTCCCGTATCCGGAGCACTGAAGGGCTTTCAGGGAGCTCTCACCCTGCAAACCCCAGGCTTAAAAAAAAAGCCTGGGGGTCTAGGGGAGCTCTACCCAGACCCTTCTGCTCTTCTCTCCCCCTTTTTCCCGGGGGGAGAGTTTCGAGCCGCTAGAACAGCTGATTTTCGCTGTTCTAGCAGCAAACAGAATCACGGGGCTGGAGCTCCTAAAGGAGCGTCCATTCGGGGAATGCAGAGCCACCGGAAGTCCCCAGAGGAACAGAATTTTTGATCCCAATTGTGGTAGTAAGTTGAAGACTACCTCTAAGAAGATCTGACTCTCATACTTTAAAAACATACTATCAATCTGTTTGTAATTGTACTAAAAGCCTTTACTCAACGTATACCCTATTTTTATTATAAGATGGATTTGAACAACTTACTAACAGAATTAAACATATGCATTAGATAGTAAAGGTATTGCTCTGATCACATATTTTTTTCCTTGTAGTTGGACACTGGTGAGGAATAGTGGTGGAACTGGCTACTTGATGGATAGGCAGAGGATTACTAGTCCACGAAACACAGTTCATCTCTTCTTCCATTTCTTTTTCTAAGCCCTTCATTATAGTATTTATTTTAGCTCATGTGCTGTGACTCCTCAATGCAAGCTTATGCAGCCAACAACAGCCTATAAAACAGACTTTTCTATTTTTTTTGGAAAGACTGAAGCACAGATTAAAACAGCTCAAAATTAGACAACAAAGATAGGACCATAATTTACCTTTTTATTGATGTCACTGAATAAACAAGAATATAGCCATTAATGTCTATGGAATATGTCTGAGGAAATATGGAATATTAATCCTGTTGGAAGATAAAGCTTCATTTTAAAGTTTTGTAGCCACACACACATATTGGTAATAAATACTGTATCTAATGTTTAAGATTAAACACAATCATCACATCATTTAAACACCATACGTGAATGTACATGGACACAAACTGTCTTCTTTTCATAGCTCTGTTTTACACTCTCAGAATTCCAGGCATAGCTGACAGATTTCAATGCTTGTGCAAAGGTCAGCAAGAACTCCGTTGAAAATACAAGGCATAAAAGCAACATTTACTGAGATGGCATGTCCATATACTTATTTCAAGTTTATAACCAATGATTTTAATGAAATACTAAACTGGAAAGTAGTAATACTTAGGTTTCAATTTCTAAGTTGTTCTATTAAAGTTGAATATGAAGAAAACTATTAGAATAAACTATTACATTGCTAGATTTACATGTTAACAAATTTATATCTTGCTGTTAAAAATGCAAAATCAGATAAACCAGGGGTGTCAAACTCAAGGCCCGCAGGCCGTATCTGGGCCATGGGGTGTTTAAATCTGAAAATATCAAAGGACTGGCCCATGGTGACCCTGGAAGCTAAAATGGGCTGCATGCAGCTCCCCCGTGCCTCGTTTTCACCCTCCATGGCCTCCTGCAGCACTCTGTCAGCCGAAAACGGGGCAAAAACGGCTGGCAGAGTGCTGCAGGAGGCCATGGAGGGTGAAAACGAGGCACAGGAGGGCCGTGTGTGGACTCCCCACACCCCATTTTGGCCGGCAGGGTGCTGCAGGAGGCATCTGGCCCACAGAGGACAACTACAATGCTGATCCAGCCCTCAAAGAAATCCAGTTTGACACCCCTGAGATAAACCATTTCAGGAAATTTATACATTCTCAACTACATTATAAAGATTAAAAAAAGCCCCCAGACTTTAGTTCATAGCAAACAGTAAGTCACTGCCAGAATGAACACATATAGTACTATATGAAAGGTTTCGCCAAACAATAGTCTGTTCCAAAGATCTAAACCTTAATCCTGTTTATTATTGTGTAGGTGTTTTTAATTCCCCCCTCCAAAGGTTAGACGGTAACCCTCAAAAGAAAATTCCCTAAAGAAGAAATCCTCCATAAAGAAAATAATTCTATCTCTACTTTCTCCTTTTAACTGCTAATTGATGACAGCCATACAATGTTTCCATCAGCAGAGATATACATTGTCTCCAGCTAAACTGGAGAAAGTAATATATTTGAAACACTAGAAGACGGTGATACAAAGAGTGCAGGCAGGCAGGAATCTATCACTGGAGCCAATCCATATTTAAAAGGCATGGGAATTTAACACCTAAGCCCTATGTCCATGTTTCTCACAACCATAAAAGACAATGACAAAAACCATATGCCTAACCAGGAAGATCTTTTCTGGTTCCTCCAGTCATAAAATCAGCGTCCTGATCCCCGAACAAAGTCCTACTTTTATTAGAAGGAGGGTCCCTTACTCTAGAAAAATAGAGTCCACCCAGACCTAAAGGTCTGAAAACAGCAATTGGGTTCAGTAAATAAAGATAGAGGGCTGTTTACCTCACTAGGAGGTCCCTTGGGTGCAACACATGCACCCCAAACTGACAGGCGACCACGGTCAGGTAAGGACGGGGAACGCCATAACCTGAGTTTCACCAGGATCCCCATTAGGGGAGGTTGCTGAAAGCCTGAGATGACAAGAAATTGCCTGTCCAGGTGAGAAATGAGAGAAGTACATGTGCAAAGATTATGTAGAGATTGGATTTAGTTCAGGGATGGGGCAGTCAGTCAGATTTGGCTAAATAAAGGTACTTTCAAAAGAAAAAGAAGAAAAAAATAAGACTGATCTTTCTCTTGTGTGTGTTTATTGAGATTTTTGTCTTTAAAAATAAGGAAGTTAATGTGGAAAAAATTGATTACTTATACTTTACAGTTGAGTGCAGATTTGCTAAGCCTTCTTTGCTTTACAAGTACATTTGAACAGGAACCAAACTAAGATCTACAATGAAAATGACTGACCATGGTGTGTAAAACTTAAGAACCCCAATTTTTTTTCTATCTTTGTGTATGTATGTGTATTAAGGTCTTTGTGTGTCCTGGAGGTAAAATAATTGATGTGAAAAGATGGGTTAATTGTGCTGATAATAGGCTTCCGGTTGATGTCGCAGCGATACAGACAAAGAGGAACGGGTCTCCGCATTCCCTCTACTGAATTCTTCATGTTTGTGGGCTCCGGAGGGAGCCTAAGCCGCCCTGTGTCGAAGCGTAAATCAGCTTCGATACTACCCCCTGGGGTAATTGCACTTGATTAGAGACGGATGGATCTTGTTTTTCCATGCTGTATACTTTAAAGAAAGAAAACCCGAAATATATTCTAAGAAACATTTTATTATAAAGAAATAAAACAAACTTACTAACTACATCATTATCGGCAGTTCTATCACACAGACGGACAAAGGAAAAAAAAATCAGGAAGTTACTTCCTTAAACTTGGACATGCGCAGTAGCTCAGAAATCACAAGACAGTCTTTTTTTTTTTTTTTAATAATACTTTATTGAGTTTTAAAAAAGTTTTTTTTAAAAAATAAAATATCAAATCTCAGGTAACATCTGAGGTATCGTGCAATTACATATATACCATATATACACAGTAAGTATTTTCAAATCAATCATTATTATTAATCATTTTTAGAGATAGGTATATCCTTATAGTCATATTCTATTATTCCACCATATGTACCACCTTTGCCATACTGCCTTAAATTTTGAATTTTCCTCATCTTTGAGCATACTGGTTAATTTCGCCATTTCTGCACATTCCAAAATTTTATTTATTATTATCACCTCTGGAGGGACTTGTTTATCCTTCCAATATTTTGTGAAGGTTAATCTGGCCGCTGTTATGATATGTATTATTAGTTGTGTCTTGTCCTTAGAGAACCCGTCTCCCGTCATTCCCAATAGGAAAACTTCTGGAGAAAATTCTATATCTTCTTCTACTATTTCCTGCAGCCAGGTTCGTATTTTTGTCCAGAACTTCTTTGTCTCTGAGCAGGACCACCACATATGAAAGAAGGTGCCAATCTCCTTTCCACACTTCCAACAAATTCCTGAGGCATTAGAAAATATTTTTGCTAATCTAGCTGGGGCTAGATACCATCTGTGAAATATTTTGTAGTGGTTCTCCCTATAAGTAACAGATTTAGTAAAATTATAATTTCTATTCCAGGCCTCCTCCCAATCATTAAAATTTAATCTGTGGCCAATGTTTTTTTCCCAAATGCTTAGTTGGTTCCTCGCTATCCCTTCTGCTCTGTCTTCGCCTAATAAGAGGTTATAGAATCTGGCTAGCATTTTCTTTTCCATTCCCAGGATAATTTTATCTAAATTGTTATACTTCATCTCTATCCCAAATTGATCCCTATCTTTTTGATATCTAGAGCTTATCTGCATGTAGCTCCACCAGTCCAAATTAAAGCCTTGATTGTTTAAAGTTTCTCGAGGTCTAAGGGTACCATTTCCATCTAGTATGTCTTTGTACGTGCCAAATTTTCCAATATCCCTTTTATTAGCAGCAAGCAACGCCTCTGTAATTGAAAGCCAAATCGGAATTTTGGTATAAAATCTTTGTCTAATTTCTTCCCATGTTTGGATCAAAGTCTCTCTTAATTTGTGTCTGTGAAAATGTAATTTCTTTTTATTCTTTGGACCCCATAGATAAGCGTGCCAGCCTGCCTGTAGATCGTGGCCTTCTAATGTCAGAATTCTCTTATTTTGTAGTGTGACCCAATCTTTGATCCATACTAATTTGGCCGCGTTCTGATATAATTGCCAATCCGGTAATCCGAAGCCGCCCATGTTTCTTTTCCCTTGCAGCGTTTTATATGCAATTCTTGCCTTCTTCCCTTCCCACAAAAAATCTCGCACCTTCCTTTCCAAATCTAGAAAATATTTTTTATCCAGGTTCACCGGAATGGTTTGAAACAGAAATATGATTTTAGGAAGAATATTCATTTTAATTGCTGAGATCTTACCTGTAAAGGATAATTTTAGTTTCTTCCATCTATCTATATCCTGTTTTATTTTTTGTAATAATGGGTTATAATTGTCCTCTTTTAAGGAGGAATACCTTACAGTGATCCAGATTCCCAGATATTTTATCTTCTTTCTTATTTGCAATTCCAGGGACTTTTCTAACCGCTTCTTGTTCATCTCATCCATATTTCTTACTAAGATTTTGGTTTTAGTTTTGTTAAGTTTAAAGCCAGCGACTTCACCATACTGTTGTATTTCCTGGAGTACCTTGGGACCAGATTTTAAAGGATCTTCCATTATTAAGGCCACGTCATCCGCGAAGGCTTGTATTTTAAAAATTTCTTTCTTAATTTGTAATCCTTTGATTTCTTTGTTGTCTCTAATCTTTCTTAATAGAATTTCCAGCGCCATTATAAAAAGTAGGGGGGACAGGGGGCATCCCTGTCTAACTCCCTTTTGTATCCAGAATGTCCGTGTCTTATCTCCATTTATTAATATACTTGCTCTCTGTTTATTATATATATTTTCAATCATCTTTCTAAAATTTGTACCGAATCCCATCAAATCAATTTGGTTAATCATGAATTTCCAATTTAAATTGTCGAACGCCTTTTGGGCGTCCAAAAATGCTAACGCCAGCTGTTTTTCTGGGTGTTGTTCATAATATTCTATAACATCTATTATTGTCCTCACGTTATCCCTCATTTGCCTCCCTGGGAGAAATCCTTTCTGATCGCTATGAATCCAGCCATTTAAAATTTTTTTTAGTCTCTCCGCAATTATACTAGTGAATAATTTATAATCTGAGTTTAACAGAGAAATCGGCCTGTAATTTGCTATCTGTTTTGGGTCAGCACCTTCTTTCAAAATGAGAGTAATATAGGTTTCCTTCCAGGAGTCTGGGATTCTTGTACCCACTAGTACCTCATTGAATATGTCCAGCAATTTTAGTAGTAGTTCTTCCTCAAATTTTACGTAAATTTCCCCCGGGAGTCCGTCTGGACCTGGTGTTTTATTTTTCTTTATTTTGGCAAGCGCAGATTTAAGTTCTTCCATTGTGATTTTATTATTTAACATTTCTCTCTCTTCTTCTGCTATCTGTGGCAAGTTAGCTTCCACCAAATATTGTACAATTTTGTCTGGGTCAATCACTTCCTCTTTATATAAGCCTTCATAAAATTTTCTCGCTCTTTCTAACTTATCCATTTCTTTTGTCAGAATGTCCCCACTGATGTCTTCTAATATAAGAATCTGATTTTTTTCCTGTTCTTTTTTTAGTCTATATGCTAGCCATCTTCCCGACTTGTTGGCGTTTTCAAATTGATAGTGTTTTATCCTCTTAATTTTTTGTGCCAGCTCTTTCTGATCCAGGACGTTAAGGTTATGTCTTGCCATCATCCATTTTTGCTTGGCCATCTCGTCTCCCGGGTTTTGTTGTAATTTGCTATCTGCTTCTTTCAAGTTCTTATTATATTCGTCTCTAACTTTTCTTTCTTCCTTATTCTTAAATGCCATGTATGAGATCGCTACTCCTCTCAAATACGCCTTCATAGTATCCCATACAATTTCCTTCGCCGTATCTTGCCTGCCGTTCTCAATGAAGAAGCGCTTAATTTCTTCATTTAATTTTATTATAAAATCTTTTTCATTCAAGAGGTTAGATCTTAGACTCCATCTTTGTTGTCTCCTCTTGTTAACATAGTGCCAATGTATTTCCAGAAATTTATGGTCTGTCCAAGAATTTATGCTTATATCTGCTTTCTTAATTTCTAAGCCTAATTTTCTAGTAGTCCAAACCATGTCAATTCTAGACCAAGAACTCTGTGGGTTTGAGAAAAAGGTATATTGAGAGTCGTGAGGATGTAAAGTACGCCATATATCAATTAAGTTGAGTTCATCAACAAGATCAAAGAAGCTTTTTGGCAGCGGTAATCTTTTATTCCTTTTTCTTTCACCACTTTTATAGTCTTTCAATGGATTAACAATTCCATTAAAATCGCCTAGCATACATATTTCCAGATGGGCCCAGTTCCCTAATTGTTCATGTAGTTTTTTATAAAATTGTCCCTGTTTCTCATTTGGAGCGTATACTCCCACTAACAACATTTTTGCATTAGCTCTCCTAATTTCTACCATTAAAATTCTCCCTTTAGTATCTTTATGTTTTATTTCTGCCTCGATTCCCTTTTTCACATAGATCGCCACACCCCTTTTCCTTTTCTCCGCTAATGACACAAATAACTTACCAAATTTAACAAATTCTAAACGATTTGCCTCATCTTCTTTTATGTGGACCTCCTGTAGACAAATTATATCTGGATTCTGTTTTGTCAATTTTGATAGGATTGTCTTTCTTTTTTTATAGTCATTTAAGCCATTGACATTTAAGGATATAATTTTTAGGCCGTCCATTTCTTATTTTGTGTCCGGGTTCTAGTTTTTATTTGTCTTTAGAGTTACCGCTCTTACTGGTCTAGTCTTTTTTCCTTGCCCTTCCGCTTCTTCTTTTTTCTTCTCCTCCTCTATATCTTCTTTTGTAGTTTGCTCTTGTGAGGTCTCTTCTTCCGTATTTACTGTATCGAGCTCTTCTTTACTAGTCTGTTCTTCTTCTCCTCCTCTTATTTGTTCTAGGAAGTCTTGTGCTTCAGATAAACTATCGATTTTAACTTTTCTTCCTTGCCATGACACAATCATCCCCTCTGGCAGAATCCATCGAAATGTGACATTCCTTCTATTTAAGTAGCTCGCCAGGAACCTATAGTTTTTCCTCACTTCCCTCACTCTTCTAGGTACCTGTTTTAGGATATTCACCTCCTTTCCTTGGAATTCAATCTTTTCTTCTCTCGCTATGTTGAGAAGAATATCCCTCACTTTCTTCCTGGCGAACTTCACGTGGACCTCCCTAGGAAGTCTATTTCTTCTAACATAGTTCGTTTGAACCCTGTAGACCTCGTCAAGTTCTTTACTAATATCTTGTTTGTCCTGCTGAAGGACATCTGCTATCAACCCGGCTATTTTATCATTTAAGTCCTCCTCCTTCTCTTCATAAATATTTTGGAGGCGAATGTAATATGAGGCCTTATCCATTTCTAGCTGTAGCAGGGATTCTTCAATTCCTTTGTGTTGTATCGCATATGTTCGGTCCACCATGTCTAATTTTTTCTCGCTTTGATCCATCCTCTGTTCTACATCTTGGATTCTCCTTTCATTATTCGCTATAGAGGCCTGAATCTCCGTCATTTTTGCGTCCAACACATGAATATCTGTTTTAAGTTCAGAATGACTATTTAGCAGTTTCTCCTGCATTGCAAGCATGGTTTCTTGAATCATGAATACCACAGGCTTCAAGAGGCTACTGTGAAAAATGGGGTGTATCCTCCCTAGTAACCGGGGCAACTGCAATTGTACTGTAACCGGGTTGATTATTTTTACTATTGGAAATGGTCCTATGAATTTCGGGCCCAGCTTTCTAGTCGGGAGTCTGAGTCTTAAATACTTGGTGGAGAGGTAGACCTTCTCCCCTACTTGGAACGGCCTCTGGGGGGCTCGGTGCTTATCTGCCTGTTTCTTATAAGACTGTGCCGCCTTGTCTAATGCCTTCTTGACGTTCTCCCAGGTTTCTTTCAGCATTGCCATCCATTCGGTCAAGCTAACTGAGGAAGGAGGCTCCCTTGGGTACTCTGGCATGGGGACGAAATCCATGCCGCTCACTATCTTAAATGGGGTTAGTCCTGTACTACTGTGGACAGCATTTTTATATGCGACCTCCGCAAACAATAAGAGGTCCGTCCAGTTCAATTGTTGGTAGTCAACGTAGCACCTCAAGTACTGCTCTATCATGGCATTCAATCTCTCCGCCCCCCCCCCATTGGTGCTCGGGTGAAACGCTGAGCTGAGGCCTTGGGATGATCCTATGGATCGAAGGAATTCCCTCCAGAACTTCGCGGTAAACTGGACACCTCGATCGGAGATTATTCTTCTGGGTACTCCGTGCAGGCGGTAGATGTGTTTTACGAACAGTTTGGCCAATTGGCGGGCTGAGGGTAGTCCGCTGCAGGGTATAAAATGTGCCTGTTTGGAAAATAAGTCTATTACAGTCCAGATCACTGTGTTTCCGCTGCTCCTCGGCAGTTCAACTATGAAGTCCATAGCAATCTCCTCCCATGGCCTTGACGGTTCAGCTACTGGCTATAGCAGCCCCGGGGGCCTTCCTGGTCGGGTTTTCATCGTGGCACAGATGGTACAACTTTTTACATAGCTGTCTACGTCTTTTCTCATGTGGGGCCACCAGAACTGTCTCCGTGCTAAATGCAGAGTCTTTAGGAAACCAAAATGTCCCGCTGGTTTGACGTCGTGACTCCTCTTGAGGACCAAGGTGCGTAAGGTCTGTGGAACATAAAGTTTTATCCCTCTCCATGCTAGGCCATCTCTCTCTGTCAGGAGATGTTGATTGTCTTGGAACCAGGGGTCCGCCAACGTTTCTGCCTTGAGCCTTGTCGTTAGGTCACTTGCTGGTTGCCCCTGCTGGTCTCGATGCTGCTGTCTGGTGGTTACTTGGCCCACTCCTTGGGCAGAGGGGATGATGGGATTCACTATCTGCTCACGTTCACTGTTATATTGAGGCATTCGGGAGAGGGCATCGGCCAGAAAGTTCTTCCCCCCTGGGATGTGCTTCAGCTGGAAATTGAAATGATTGAAGTATTGGGTCCACCGGACTTGCCTGGGCGATAACTTCCATGGGGTCCTAAGGGCCTCCAGGTTTTTATGGTCAGTCCAAACCTCGAACGGTGTCTGGCCTCCTTCTAGCAGGTGTTGCCAGGTTAACAGCGCCCATCTCACTGCGAACGCTTCTTTTTCCCACGCTGCCCATCGTCTCTCTGCGTCGGTGAGTTTGCGGGATGTGTAGGCACAAGGTTGCAGGTCCCCCTGGCTGTTCTTTTGGAGTAGGATCGCTGGCATCTGCTTGGATGATGAAGGGTTGTTCGGGGTCAGGATGCTTCAAGACCGGTTCTTTTGCAAACATTTGCTTTAGTGTCTCGAATGCCTGTTGGCAGGCCGGGTCCCACTGTAGAGGTTGTCCCGGGTGGGGTTTTGTTGTTGGACTCCCTGTCTTTAGGAGGTCCGTCAGAGGTTTGGCAATTCTTGCAAAGGAGGGGATGAATTGCCTGTAGAAATTTGCGAACCCCAGGAAGCTTTGTAGTTGTTTGCGGCTGCGAGGGGTTCGCCAGTCTAGGACTGATTGTACTTTAGCCGGGTCCATCTCTATCCCCTCGTTTGACACCCGGTAACCTAAATAGTCTAGCCTTGATTGGTGGAACTCGCATTTTGACAGTTTGACATAGAGGTTCGCTTTCAGCAGTTTTTCCAGCACTTTGCGGACGAGGTGTCAGGTTTCGGTGCTATCTTGAATAAACTTCATTCTCAAGCGCAAGCTGTCTAATGAATCATTTTATTTTTAAGAATAGCAGAATCCGACATTTCTGACTCAAATTGCAGCCAAACTGGCCCCTCCTTCCAACCCCCTCCTCTTCCGCTCTCCAACCCCCAACGTCCCATTGGCCATCATACAGATCCATCTCTACATCCTGGCACGTTCTTTTCACAGGAATGCAGCCCCCATCCTCGTCTCCCAGGAAACCCTATCTGTACATACAAAACTAGGTAAAAGTTCATCTCAGCAATAAATCAAGCTTCCGCTCTTTCTGCTTCAACTTGTTATGTCAGCGCTGGAAGAAAGCCTAATTTGGAACGCTGACATCCGGCCCCTCGCCCTTCACTTCTGCGACATCACCTATCCCATAGGGAAAACACAACAAGATTAGTCTCATCAGCCCCTTCCTGGCTGTGCACCCCCCTCTCCCGGCTTTCCCGGGTGGTCTGCATGGAATTTTGCTATAAGGCGATCAGCTTGGATGTTTGCGCTCTTCACCCAGGAAGCCTCTGACAATGGGTAACCCTTCCATTTAATTAAGTACTGAAGGCGCCCCCTGTGCCATCTTGAATCAAGAATCCGCTGCACTTCGTAGTGCGTTTGGCCCCCAACAACCAGGGGCCCAGGGGGTTCACATGGCGTTGGCCTTAAAGTAGACCCCACTACAGGTTTTAGAAGGCTACTGTGAAAAACGGGATGAATTTTCCCCAAAAGCCGTGGCAACTGCAATTGCACTGTAACGGGGTTGATTATTTTTATTATAGGAAATGGTCCTATAAATTTTGGGCCCAATTTCCTGCTCGGGAGTCTAAGTCTCAAGTACTTGGTGGAGAGGTAAACTTTCTCTCCCAGTTGAAATGGTCTTTGGGGAGTTCGGTGCTTGTCTGCTTGGTCCTTATAAGATTGAGCCACCTTTGCCAGCGCCCTCTTAACATTTTCCCAAGTTTGTCTCAACATTGCCATCCAGTCGGTCAAACTGACTGAGGAAGGGGGCTCCCTCGGGTATTCTGGCATGGGAACAAAATCCATGCCACTCACTATTTTGAACGGGGTTAGCCCCGTGCTGCTGTGGACAGCATTATTATATGCAACCTCCGCAAAAGATAGGAGGTCTGCCCAATTGGACTGCTGGTAGTCGACGTAGCATCTTAAATACTGTTCTATCATAGCGTTCAGTCTTTCTGTCCCCCCATTGGTGCTCGGGTGAAATGCTGAGCTGAGCCCTTGGGATGAACCTATGGACCGTAGAAACTCTCTCCAGAACTTTGCTGTGAACTGGATCCCTCTGTCGGAAATGATTCTCCTGGGGACTCCATGTAGGCGGTAAATGTGTTTCAGGAACAGTTTGGATAACTGACGGGCTGAAGGCAGTCCACTACAAGGAATGAAGTGTGCCTGTTTGGAGAATAAGTCTATTACAGTCCAGATCACTGTATTTCCACTGCTCCTCGGTAGGTCTACTATAAAGTCCATTGCAATCTCCTCCCATGGTCTTGTTGGCTCAGCTACTGGTTGCAACAATCCAGGCGGGCACCCTGGCCTTGTCTTCATCGTGGCACAAATGGTGCAGCTTTTTACATAACTGTCTACGTCCTTTCTCATATGTGGCCACCAGAACTGCCTTCGTACTAGGTGCAGAGTCTTTAGGAACCCGAAGTGTCCTGCTGGTTTAACATCGTGGCTCCTCTTGAGAATCAGGATGCGTAAACTCTGTGGGACATAGAGCTTTGTCCCCCTCCATGCTAGTTCATCTCTTTTTGTCAAGAGATGTTGATTGTCCCGATACCAGGGGTCTGTCAGCATTTCATTTTTTAATTTCGCAGTTAAGTCACTTGCAAGTTGGCCTTGCTGGTCACGTCGTTGCCGTCTGGTTACCACTTGGGCCGCAGCTTGGGTGGAGGGGATGATGGCATTCACTACCTGCTCCCGCTCACTGTTGTATTGGGGCATCCGGGAGAGGGCATCAGCCAGGAAATTTCTCCCACCTGGGATGTGCTTAAGCTCAAAATTGAAACGATTGAAGTATTGTGCCCACCGCACTTGCCTGGGCGACAGTTTTCGTGGGGTTTTTAGGGCCTCTAGGTTTTTATGATCAGTCCAGACTTCAAATGGTTTCTGGCCTCCCTCTAGAAGGTGCCGCCAGGTCAACAAGGCCCACCTTACTGCAAACGCTTCCTTCTCCCACGCCGCCCATCGCCTCTCCGTATCGGTGAGTTTGCGGGAGGTGTAGGCGCAGGGTTGTAGATCACCTTGGTTGTTCTTTTGGAGTAACACGGCTCCTACTGCCACATCACTTGCATCTGCTTGGATGACAAAAGGCTGTTCTGGATCCGGGTGTCTTAAGACAGGTTCTTTTGCGAACAGTCCTTTTAGCGTCTCAAATGCCTGTTGGCAGGTCAGGTCCCACTGTAGGGGTTGTCCCAGGCGAGGTTTCATCGCTGGGCTTCCTGTCTTTAGGAGATCTGTCAAAGGTTTGGCAATCTTCGCGAACGAGGGGATGAATTGTCTGTAGAAATTCGCAAAGCCTAGAAAACTTTACAGTTGCCTGCGGGTGCGAGGGGGCTGCCATTGTAGAACTGATTGGACCTTGGCTGGGTCCATCTCTATCCCCTCATTTGATACTCGGTAGCCCAGGTAGTCTAGCCGTGATTGGTGGAAATCGCATTTTGGCAGTTTGACATATAGGTTTGCCCGTAGCAGTTTTTTCAGTACTTGGCGGACGAGGGGTATATGTTCGTCTATGGTCTCCGTGTAGATAAGAATATCGTCCAGGTAGACGAGGACCCCTTTGTAAAGGTGTTCATGTAAGACTTCGTTTATTAACTGCATGAACACTGCCGGGGCTCCTTGCAATCCAAAAGGCATTACTTTAAACTGGAAACTACCCAGGGGGCAGTTGAATGCTGTTTTCCATTCATCTCCTGCCCTTATGCGTACTCGGTAATAAGCTTCTCGAAGGTCTAGTTTGGTGAAAACCTTCCCTTTAGCTAGGTGGGCTAACATGTCTTTCATGAGGGGGGGGGTACAAGTTGTGTACGCAAACAGTGTTGATACTTCGAAAGTCGACCACCAGTCTCATGGAGCCGTCCTTTTTCTCTTTAAACATGACCGGCGCCACTACCCTTGGTTTCACTGGCTCAATAAATCCCCTTTGTAAGTTTTTGTCTATGTAGTCCCGCATTTCCTGCATTTCTCGGGGCGTCATGGCATACATTTTAGGTTTGGGTAGTTTCGCTCCTGGGATAATCTCGATGGCACAATCGGTCTCGCGGTGGGGGGGTAGAATGTCACACTCGGCCTCGCTGAATACCCCTGCAAGGTCTTGGTACTCCCTTGGGATCTGGTTTGCGTTACAAGCGGTGGTGGGTGCGGCTGCCAATTGCTTTGCTGCACCTTCTGGGAGGGACCCTTGTGTTGGTGGTGTTTTCTTCTGTAGTGGAGGGCTGCTTTGGGGTTTCAGCATGGGAGGGAATTCTTCTGGTCAGGGCGGCAGGGGTTGGGGCCCCTTTGCTATTCTCAGCCTGCGGGTTCCCTCTTGCCACCAAATGATTGGGCCCCATTTGTCGAGCCATGAGAGTCCCAATATGACTGGTTCTGTCATCTTGGGGGCTATTATGAAGCGGATTGTCTCCCAGTGATCTGCGAGTTCTAGTCTCACGGGTTCAGTCAAGTGTGTGGCGTACGTTCCTCCCACTAGGGACCCATCAACTTGCTCGAAGCGAATTGGTTGTTTGAGCTGTTTAGCTCGGATTCCCAATTTTAGAACTGTGGGTAGGTTGATTAGGCACCGTGTGCTACCCGAGTCTATTAGGGCTTGGAAAGTCTCTTGGGCCCCTGTTTTGGGGGCTGTTAGGCGTATGGGGAAAAGAAAAGGATGGACGGGTCCACTCACCATCGGGTCATCCTCGCCTTCGTCTTCCGTGTCATAGGGTTCAGGGAACTGATCTCCCTCATCTGGGATTCCTCTGGTTTCGGTCAGATGAGCGAAAAACTCAGGGATTTGGGGAGCTTCCTGCGGTACGTGGGTGACGCGCTTGGGCCCTCGTTCCGGTCGTGCTTTGGGCGGTGGAGCTGGTCCCGGTCTAGGCGTTCCACATCTTGCTGCTATGTGGCCGCTTCCTCCACATCTGTAGCATTTCAGTGGGCTCCGTGGGGCAGTTGGTCTGTAGGAGGGCTGTGATGTTGGGGTTTCTCGTCTGTTGAGTGGCCCCTGGTCTGGTCGGCCTCTCTCCTTTCCCTCTGGTGGTTTTGACGTGTCACTCGCCCGCAGCCCTCTGTCGACTTTTATCGCTACCCGGAACCATTCAGCGAGTCGGTTTGGGATGTCACGATAGGCAGTCACTTGGGAAATTCTTTTATCTAGGCTTGTTCTAAAAAAATACACCAGCAATCGCTCTGGTAGGGGAGGCAGTGTCCCAATGACTCTCCTGAATTCACGGATATGCTCTCTGATAGGCTTCCCCCTCTGCATTAGGTTTCTGAGCTCGTCTTCCACATAGGGGTCCTCCTCCTCCTCCTCATAACGGGCTCTCAATAGTTGCAAGAACCCATCCGCATTTTGTAGCCGGGGAGCCCTGTATTTGTAGAGTGATGCTGACCACCTCTTTGCTTCTCCCTCCAGCCCTTCCGAGATAGCATTCACTAGGGCTCTGGGGAAAGGGTAGAGGTGTCCGAACCGCTCTATGTATATCTCAGCTGAATCGAGGAATTGGGCGAGGTTGTCTGGGTCACCATCGAACTTCCCTCTGAACTGGGGTGGCTCCTCCCTCTCTGCCCTCTCCTCTCTGTGCTGAGCTCTGGAGGGCCAGCCCTGGTGTTGATAGTCCTCTGCCTCGTCTCTCATCCTGGGGTGGGGAGGTGCTGCCTTGTCTGGGCTTCGCTGCCATTCCCATCCCCAGCTCGCCCTTCCCAATTCACTTAGGGGTTTTTCTTTATCTTTTACCTTTGCAAAAGGGGATTCCGTCTCTAAGGCTTTTGGCACAGTCCCCAGGTACTTATCTGCTTCACGTTTCTTTGCTTGAAGTTCTGCGGGGAGGGAAGGTGAAGAAAGTTGAACCTTTGTATTTTCCAAGTTGGCTGGAATCACGACCGCTTCTGCTCCTCCCGTTTCTTGAAGCAGGCTTTCCTCCGATAGCTTGGCTTCAGCCATAGTCCCTCCGACCAGATGTCTGGGAGGGAATGGGATGATTTAAACTCAGCCAGCCTGGATTTGGAGGAGAGTTTGGCTGTCTGTCAGGTTTCGGTGCTATCTTGAATAAACTTCATTCTCAAGCACAAGCTGTCTAATGAATCATTTTATTTTTAAGAATAGCAGAATCCGACATTTCTGACTCAAATTGCAGACAAACTGGCCCCTCCTTCCAACCCCCTCGTCTTCCACTCTCCAACCCCCAACGTCCCATTGGCCATCATACAGATCCATCTCTACATCCTGGCACGTTCTTTTCACAGGAATGCAGCCCCCATCCTCGTCTCCCAGGAAACCCTATCTGTACATACAAAACTAGGTAAAAGTTCATCTCAGCAATAAATCAAGCTTCCGCTCTTTCTGCTTCAACTTGTTATGTCAGCGCTGGAAGAAAGCCTAATTTGGAACGCTGACACGAGGGGTATGTGTTCGTCTATGGTCTCCGTGTAAATGAGAATGTCATCTAGGTAGACGAGGACCCCTTTGTATAGGTGGTCATGTAGAACTTCATTTATCAATTGCATGAACACCGCTGGGGCTCCCTGTAGCCCAAATGGCATCACCTTGAATTGGAAACTTCCCAGGGGGCAGTTGAACGCTGTCTTCCACTTGTCTCCTTCCCTGATGCGTATTCGGTAGTAGGCTTCGCGGAGGTCTAGTTTGGTGAAAATCTTCCCCTTGGCCAGGTGGGCTAGCATGTCTTTCATGAGGGGGAGGGGATATAAGTTGTGTACGCAGACCTCATTGATCCCTGAAAGTCAACTACCAGATGCATAGAGCCGTCTTTCTTCTCTTTGAAGAGGACCGGTGCCGCGACCCACGGTTTGACTGGCTCAATGAAACCACTTCGTAGGTTCTTGTCTATGTAGTTTCACATTTCTTGCATTTCACAGGGCGTCATGGCATACAATTTAGGTTTAGGTAGTTTCGTCCCAGGGATGATTTCGATGGCGCAGTCGGCATCGCGGTGGGGAGGTAGGACGTCACACTCGGCCTTGCTAAATACCTCTGCTAGGTCTTGGTAGTCTTTTGGGATCTGTTCTGCTTCATGGGAGCTGTTGGATGTGGCTCCCAGCTGCTTTGCAGTGCCCTTCGGGAGGGGCCCTTGTGTCGGTGCCATCTTCTTTTGTTCAGGCAGGAGAAGTTGGGCCTCGAGTGTGGGGGGTGTCTGGCCTGGTTGGAGCGGCAGAGGTTGGGACCCTTTTGCTATCCTCAGTCTGTGGGTCCCCTCTTGCCACCAGATGATTGGACCCCACTTGTCTAGCCAGGAAAGTCCCAGTACGACTGGATCGGCCATCTTGGGGGCTATTATGAACCGTATCGTCTCCCAGTGATCCCCTAGTTCTAGCTTCACTGGCTTGGTCAGATGTGTGGCGTAAGCTCCCCCTACTAGGGTCCCATCAACTTGCTCAAATCGAATTGGGTGGTTGAGTTTCTTGGCTCGGATCCCCAATTTTAGGACTGTGGGTAGATTAATCAGGCACCTAGTGCAGCCCGAATCTATCAGGGATTGGAAAGTCTCTTGGGTTCCTGTTTTTGGGGCTGTTAGGCGTATGGGAAAAAGGAAAGGGTGGATGGGACCACTCACCATTGGATCGTCTTCACCATCGTCCTCGCTGTCATACAAGTCAGGGGATTGGTCTCCATCATCCGGGACTCCCCTTGTTTCGGTCAGGTGGGTGAAGACCTCTGTGCCTGGGGGGAGATTTCGTGGCGCATCGGTGGCTCGCTTGGGGCCCCGTTCCCATCGTGCCTTTGGCTGAGGGTTTGGCCTCGGGCCCGGGGTTCCACACGCTGCTACTAGATGGCCCATTCCCCCACATCTGTAGCACCTCATTGGGCTCCGCGGGACGAAAGGCCTTTGGGTAGGCTGTAGTGCCGTGGATCCTCGTCTGGTATGTGGTCTCAGGTCCGATTGGTATCTTTCCCTGGCCTCTGGTTGCTTTAGCATGTTGTTGGCGCGCAGCCCCCTTTCAACTTGCATCGCCACGCGGAACCATTCGGAGAGTCGGTTTGGGATGTCCCGATAAGCGGTCACTTGGGCGATCCGCTTATCTAGGCTTGTTCTGAAGAAATACACTAGTAGTCGCTCTGGTAGGGGAGGCAAGGTGCCTACGACTCTTCGGAACTCACAAATGTGCTCCTTGATGGGCTTCTCTCTCTGCATTAGGTTTCTGAGTTCGTCTTCCACATAAGGGTCCTCCCCTACTTCCTTGAACCTTGCCCGTAGTAGTTGCAAGAAACCATCTGCGTCTTGCAGTTGGGGGGCTCTATTCTTGTAGAGGGCTGATGACCAAGTCTTTGCTTCTCCCTCCAGCCCTTCTGAAATGGCATTGACTAGGGCTCTGGGGAATGGATAAAGGTGCCCATAGCGCTCGATATAGATCTCAGCCGCGTCGAGGAACTGTGCTACCTGGTCTGGATCACCATCGAACTTCCCTCTGAACCGGGGTGGCTCCGCCCTCGGTGGCCCCTCTTCCCATAGTGGGGCTCTGTGTGCCTGTCTAGGGTGTTGTTGGGCTTCTTCCTCATCTCTCATTCGGGGGCGGGGGGTCAAAGCCCTGCTTAGGCTGGTATGCTTGCTGGGCAGAGGAGGAACCAATGGATGTACACTGGGGTTTTCTTTCCTTCTGGTGTGGGAGGGGGGTGGGCTGCGTTCCCATCTATGGTGACTTAGTTCAATAGGGTCAGCTGGCCTCCCTCTATCTTTGGGCCTGCAGGATGGACCCTCTTCCAGTCTGGCGGCACGTTCAAAATCTTGCTTTAACTCCTCCATGGGACTTTCGAGTGGCAGCTTTGAAGTTTTCTGCTGTCTGGCCTGCTGCCAATCCCATAACCAATCCGCCCTTCCCAATTCACTCAGAGGCTTCCCCTTACCTTTAGCGTCTGGAAAGGGGAACTCAGCTTCTGCAGATTTTGGCAAAATCCACCAAGGTTCATCATTTTTTCTTCTCTTGGGCTGGAGCACAATCGTCTGTCCTTGGTAATTCTGTGGCAGTGGGGGGGAAGGGGGGGTTGCAGCTTTGCTGGGGGAGGGGGTGGCCCCGTTGCATCCAAGCTGGCTGGAGTAGGGAGGGGAGGCTGGTTCACAGCCACTCGAAGTAAACTTTCAGTAGAGAGCTGGCTTTCTGCCATGGCTTTGGAACCTTGGCGCCACTCTGTCCAAACATCTGGCAGGGAGCTGGAGGGCTGGAGGTTTGCCAGTTTGGCTTGGAAAGTTGTGAGTACTGACCGTCTGTCAAGCTTCGATGCTATCTCAAAATAAATGACCTTCCAAACTGCCAATCTTTAAGGAAATTTTCTCTTTATTCGAGTACAGCAACCGGATCATGACTCTGCGCGGTCAGTACTGACCTTTGCCCCCCAATCCCTCCCTTTCCGATCCCCAATTCTCTGCTTCTCATTGGCTATCTTCCAAGTCACTCTCTTGATTTCTTTTCCTGTCAGTTCACAGGAATGTTCCCCCCTCCTCTTCATCTCCCAGGAGATCGAATCTTCAAAGGGATTTAGTAGGCAAAAGTTCAAGCTTCATCCTCCCTTTTCTATGTCAGCGCTGAGATGCTGACATCAAGTTTCTTTAGACTGTCCATTTCAGCCTGCATTGCCTCATACCACTTCTCTTGCTCTGAGTCAGGAAGATGCTTGATTTGCGTGAACTTATCAGGAGGAAGTGTAACAGTACAAATCAAAGGCAAGGGTGCTTTTGTCAGTTGCCACGAATATCGCTCTGGAGGGATCCCCTTTGTGGCCCTCTTGGAACGCCTCAGAACAGCCATCCATTCTTCTTCCGTTTCGTCCTCGTCTTCACCATCATCGCTAGCGTCAGCATCGGCGACTTGCGAAGACGGAACATCAGGTTGAGAAGAACTAGTGGCTGGAACATTTGCCTGTGAATCTTGATCATCAGACTGCATGGCATCAGCAGCATCATCTCTAGGAAAATAAACTCCAGGATCATTGGAATGAATCCTGGACCAGTCAGCATCTTCCTCAAAATTGGCGGATTGGGAAATCACTATTACATGTGTGGAGTCAATAAATTTGCTCCACTTTGAGTTATCATCAAGACCCATAAATCTCAGTCTTTTTGCTGCTGGACCTCCTTTCTTTCTTTGAGCTAAGGGAATGTTCACCATAGCGTGGTGTAAGTGTTGACTTAAAAGGACCTACTATGTCAGTGTGTACCAAATCAAAAATGCGTGTTGACAGGTGTGTAGCTTGTTTTGGAATGGCTGCTGCTTTGGATTTGGCTTTTTTGCAGACAGCACAATCCAAAAACACCTTACACCCCTTTAGATCCAAACCGCTCGCAAACTCCGGCATCTTCCTAAGAACACGGAAACTGGCATGCCCCAATCTTCTATGCCACTTATGGATACACCTGTAATGCAAAGGTTTACCAGTTAGTGAATTTTGAACATTAACAGTTTTATGAGGAACCTCAGGCTTGCTCTGAGAAACCTGTTTCCTAATTTTCTTTTTGTTGGCTTTAGGAGCCTTTCGAGTAGCAACAGGATCTCTCACTGGAACATATCTCTCTGGGCCTGTGCTCTCCTATTTTGGAGTTTGTATACTTGCCTGTGCTTGCGGTTTAGACTTTGGCTTTATGTAATAAATACCACCAATTAACATGGTTTCAGCAACAATATCTCCATTTTTAACTATATAACTTGCTTTTTCGAGGTGGTGGACCTGGAACTTTAATACTCTAGACAAGTGACTCTGACTAAGCAAACTACTATTTGCTGTTGGTATATAATAAACATCAGGGATGAATGCATCGAGCTCTTCAACATAAACAGTTCCTTTTCCCATGACCTGACAAGGATGATTGGAAAAAGAATAAAGTTCACGTAGTTCAGGTTCAGGCTCGTGCATCTCTGTAAAAAGTTCTTTTCTGTAAGTAACATGCAATGCTGCGCCACTATCCAAAGCCCACAGAAGTCGTCTGTCGTATTCTGGACAAGGTTGTGGATCGTTGATTAAAGCCAATGTGGCGAGTGGAGCTTGAGGATCATGCCTGGGACCACAACGACCTTGTCTTCCGCCTCTGCCTCTGCCTCCTCTGGAGTCTGTTCCTCTGGGCTGGTACGTGACGGGAGCTGGAAATCGTTGGGGACAATCCCGAGTGGCATGTCCCACACGATTACAGATGTAGCATCTTGGCATCCTTGGAACGTAGGCTCTTCCTTGGAAGGGGCGCCTCGCTGGAGCTCTTGATGTGGGTGGTCCTCTCAAATGTGGCGTGGCTAGCATAAATGCCTCTTCTTCGGTTAAAATTCTGCATACATGATCCACTGTGCATTGAGCAATGGGCACTTGATTAATCTTTGTAATGGCATCTTTCCATTCATAATTCAATGAGTTAATAATAATGCTGATCATTTGAAAATCATCAATAAGATAGCCTCTTTCACCCAAATCCTTCCTCATTCCTTTCATTTTAGTTAAATGTTCTCCAATATATTGCCCAGCAGGCAGAGGAACCATTGCTGTGGTGAGAGGGCAGCGAGGATTATCATCTTTGGTCATTCCCGGCTGCTGTGAGAGGGCACCTGGGGATGAAGGTTCCTGCTGCTGGGGTGGATCTGGTCATACCCCCATTCGCTATGGACGTACCCATCTCAATGACTGAGGATGGTTCTAACATACTTGAGCGCGGATTTGGTTGCTCTGAGGAATACCCCCCATTCCTGGGAGTGGCCTGCTGGCCTGGCGAAGATCTACCTTAATGATGGGTCCTGGGATCCCGAGAGGTGGCATAGGGGTTTTAAGGGTTTTAATAAGGGGACTCTATATTGTTTTTTACTTAGGTTTTTAAGGGGACTGGGGAGGGGGGAGGGTTATGTCCGGCAGGTTGCTGGGGGGGCTCCTCCAGACCAATGGCAGTCCAGGTCATGGACGGGTAGCGGTGGGGTTGGAGCGGGGTTGGGACCCCCCGGGCGCCCCGGGGGAGAGGGTGGGATTTTTGATCCCGGTTGTGATGGGGAATGGAGGCAGATGGATGAACCGAGGGCTGAATCAAAATCTGGGAGCTCGCCCCTGCTATCTCCAAGCGGTGGCGTGCTCCGACCCTCCTGGTTCCACCCGACTTCCTGGGGGTTTGAGAGAGGGGGCCCCTGGGCTCAGGCTGGTCTATTTTAATGCCAGGTCTGTGGTTAACAAAACTCCCCTCATTCGTGATTTGATTGAGGAGGAAAACACAGACCTGGCTTGCATTACGGAAACCTGGTTGGGCGCAGAGGGGGCTGTCCCTCTGACAGAACTTTGCCCACTAGGCTTCCGGGTGCTACACCAGCCAAGGGCCCAGGGGAGGGGAGGGGGTTGGCGGTTGTTATTAGGGAGACCTTCAGTCCACGGGAGGTCACTGTTCCCCAGATAGACGGGTGTGAGACCCTCCTTGTGAGATGGGGTCTGCAGGGGCAGTTGGGCCTGTTGATTTCATACCTGTCTCCCAGCTGCGTAACAATGGCCCTGCCCGGGCTGCTCGACGCCCTATCGGGGTTGGTGGTGGAGTTCCCCAGACTTATTGTACTGGGGGACTTCAACCTGCCTTCCCTGGGCTGGGTGTCGGGGGTGGCTCGGGACTTCATGGCTTCCATGGCAGCCATGGACCTGACTCAGATTATTCAGGGCCCGACTCATGAGGGGGGCCACACGCCCGATCTTGTTTTTATCTCGGAACAGTGGCGGGTTGAGTTCGGTGGGGGAGAATCTGCTATTTACCCCCTGTCATGGACCGATCACTATCTCCTTTGGCTAGGCTTCCAGTATGCCACCCCCCCTCGCTGGGATGAGGGACCGACCACCTGGTTCCGCCCCAGGTGCCTGATGGACCCAGAGAGGTTCCAGGTGGAGCTGGGGACGATACCTCTCTCTCTCTCCCACACCCCGGCTGCGACCCTGGTGGATGCCTGGGATAAGGCGGCCACTGGGGCTCTCAACCGGGTCGTGCCTTTGCAGCCTCTGACTCAACGCAGATCCCGGTTGGCTCCATGGTTTACGGGGGAGCTCCAGGAGATGAAGCGCCGCAGGAGAGGCCTAGAGAGCTGTTGGAGAGCCAGTCGTTCTGAATCTGACCGTGTACAGCTAAGGTCATTTACACAATCTTACCTAGTGGAGATGGCGGCCACGAAGCGTCATTACTTCTCCGCCCTCATCGCGTCCGCAGATAATTGCCCAGCTGCCCTGTTTAGGGTGTCCCGCTCCCTCCTGAATCAGAGGGAGGGGGAGGACCCTCTTCAAGGGTGAGCCGAGGAGTTTAGTCAGCATCTGCTGGACAAGATCGCTCAGATTCGGGACAGCTTGGCCTCCGACTGGGCAGGGTCAGACGGTGGGGAGGCAGCGGGTCTTGTCATCTGGGAGGAGTTCGATCCTGTCACCCCGGAGGAAGTGGACAGGATCATGGGGAAACTGAGTGTGACCATGTGTATATTGGACCCGTGCCCCTCCTGGCTGGTTTATTCGGCTCGGGAGGTGTCACGTGACTGGATCCAGGCAGTGATAACTGCTTCATTGGGTGAGGGAAGCTTTCCTGCCGCCTTGAAGGAGGCGGTGGTTAGGCCCCTCCTCAAGAAACCTGCCTTGGATCCAGCTGTTCTAAATAAATTCCGTCCGGTCTCCAACCTTCGCTTTCTTGCGAAGGTTGTTGAGAGCGTGGTGGCACGTCAGTTCCCGATGGCCCTGGATGAAGCTGAATACCTCGATCCGTACCAATCAGGTTTCAGGCCCGGCTACAGCACAGAGACAGCATTGGTCGCGCTAGTGGATGATCTCTGGAGGGCTCGGGACAGAGGTTATTCCTCTGTTCTGGTCCTATTAAATCTTTCGGCGGCTTTCAATACCATCGACCATGGTATCTTGCTGCGACGTCTCGAGGGGTTAGGAGTGGGAGGCACTGTTTTGCGGTGGTTCTCCTCTTACCTCTCGGGTCGTACGCAAGCGGTATTGGCGGGGGAGCAGAGGTCGGCCATGAGGCCCCTCACTTGTGGGGTGCCCCAGGGGTCAGTCCTCTCGCCTCTTCTGTTCAACATTTATATGAACCCGCTAGGTGAGATCATCCGTGGTTTCGGGGTGAGGTATCATCAGTACGCTGATGATACCCAGCTTTTTATATCCACCCCGAACCAGCCCAGTGATGCCCTCGACATGATGTCCCGGTGCCTGGAGGCGGTACGGGTCTGGATGGGGAGGAACAGGCTTCGGCTCAACCCTGCCAAGACCGAGTGGCTGTGGGTACTGGCATCCCGGTCCGATCTAGAGGTTCCATCTTTGTCTATAGGGGATGAGGTGTTACCCCCAGTAGACAGGGCATGCAACTTGGGTGTCCTCCTGGATTCACAGTTGAGTTTAGAAGATCATATAACAGCCGTGACCAGGGGGGCGTTTGCCCAGGTCCGCCTGGTGCACCAGTTGCACCCTTATTTGGACTGGGATGCCCTACGCACAGTTACTCATGCGCTAGTCACCTCCCGTATTGACTACTGCAACGCTCTCTACCTAGGGCTGCCCTTGAGGACCATCCGGAGGCTTCAGCTGGTACAGAATGCAGCCGCGCAGGTCGTGATGGGTGGTTCCTGATACGCCCATGTTACACCTCTCCTGCGCGACTTGCATTGGTTGCCGGTTGTCCTCTGGATGAGATTCAAGGTGCTGGTGATGACCTATAAAGCCCTACAACAGCTCCCCATCACCTGATGCATTCTCACAGGGAGGGCCTACTCAGGATGCCGTCGGCTAGACAGTGTCAACTGGTGATCCCTAGAGGCAGAGCTTTCTCTGTGGGTGCTCCCACCCTCTGGAACCAACTTCCTCTTGGGCTCCGGTTGGCCCCTGACCTCCGCACCTTCCGCCGCAACTTAAAGACATGGTTGTTCAGCCTGGACTAGGGGGGTTAACATGTATTTTAACACACTTTTATTCGGATATTTTATTGTTGTGAGCCGCCCTGAGTCCTACGGAGATAGGGCGGCATATAAATAAAATAAAATAAAATAAAATAAATAAAATAAATATTTACCAGGTTTTAATCTCGAACCATGGAACTCAGACAAGAGCAAACATGTAGATTCAATTGAAACAGGCTGGTAGCATGTTTCTAATTGGGCCCAAATTTGTTGGGCAGTTGCATGAGGTGGAAAAGTAACCTGCAGTTCAGTATCTATGGACATCAATAATGTTGTGGATGCTTTAGTATCTAAGTCTCTTATTGCAGGAGCCCATGGCTGGTCAGGAGGATTAAACACCACGCAATGGGTGTTTAATCCTCCTTCTCTTTTGCTTCTCTACAGAGCAAAAGTCCAACCTCACTGACCCACGCCTTATAGTTTTGTCCTGAGTGCCTTAATTTCAAATCACCAGCCAGTGGAACAATAAATAAATAAATAAATAATTTTATTTCTATACCGCCCTTCTCCCGAAGGACTCAGGGCGGTATACAGCCTATTAAAAGCACAAATACAGACATCAGTTAAAAATAATTAAAATTATTAAATAATTTCGGCTCAAATTTAAGACCCCAAAATTTAAAACACCCAATTTAAAAATCATTACATTGATAGCCCGGCCTGGCGGAACAACAGGGTCTTGAGGGCACAGCGAAATACACAGAGGTTGGAGATCTTACGCATTTCCGGGGGCAGTTCATTCCACAGGGCAGGGGCTCCCACAGAGAAGGCCCTCCCCCTGGGTGTCGCCAGCCGACATAACTTGGCCGATGGCACCCTGAGGAGACCCTCTCTGTGGGAGTGAACTGGCCGGTGGGAGGCTATTGGTGGCAGAAGTCGGTCTCAAAGGTACCCGGGTCCTATGCCCCTGAGTGTCGCAAGCCGACATAACTTAGCCGATGGCACCCTGAGGAGACCCTCTCTGTGGGAGCGAACTGGCCGGAGGGAGGCTATTGGTGGCAGAAGTCGGTCTCGAAGGTACCCGGGTCCTATGCCATGGAGCGCTTTAAAGGTGGTAACCAACACCTTGAATCACACCCGGAAGACCACCAGCGCAGCTCACGCAGGAGGGGTGTCACGTGTGTTGTGGCCCCGCCCTCTTAGCCTATCTCATCGGAGGAAGAAAGCTCCGAACATGAGGGAGAGGAGTCAGCCAGGCCTCCCTCTCCAGGCCCCTCCCCTCTGGCACTATCTCAGGTGCCGGCCGAGGGAGAGGAGATTAGCCAGGAGCCAGGTGTCTCTGATGAGAGCGAAGAAGGAGAACCGTCGTTCCTGGATCCACGCCAACGAAGGCGTGATAAACGGTTGCAGCAGTTAAGGAGGCGTGCTAGGGATTAGAACTGAGTCACTGGACCACACCCCAGAGACTATATAAGAGAGGGTGGTGGCTGGTAAAACTCCGTGACGAACAAAAACTAACTTTGGCTAGTCACTTGAACAACGTCTGAAGCTGCCGAAGGGATATTGTTTTTGCTGGACTATTTGCAATGTGTATGTAATTTTATGTTATCTGTTGAAGTAAAGCTCTTGGCAGACGGTGCTTATATTGTTGCCAAGTTTGAGATAACGACCTGTGTGCGTGCCAAGTACTTTCTTAACCCTCGGCTGGGTGTGTTTGTGTGTGTGTGTGGACGGGGACAGATCAACGTGGGCACAACGAGTTGCGCCCATAACCACCCGCGCGGCTGCATTCTGGACCAGCTGGAGCCTCCAAGTGCTCTTCAAGGGGAGCCCCATGTAGAGAGCATTACAATAGTCCAGCTGGGAGGTGACAAGGGCTTGAGTGACCGTGCGCAAGGCGTCCCGGTCCAGAAAGGGCTGCAACTGGCGAATCACGCGAACCTGATAAAAAGCCCCCCTGGCCACGGCCGACATATGCTCTTCTAAAGACAGCCATGCATCCAGGAGGACACCCAGATTGCGAGCCCTCTCTGTGGGGGGCAGGGATTCACCCCCAATAGTCAGTGATGGCACCAGCTGACTGTATCGGGGGCAGAGGTCAACCTCGAGGTGCCTCGCAATGGGAGTGCCACAGCCACTCGGTCTTCGAAGGGTTGAGTCTGAGCCTATTTCTCCCCATCCAGACCCGCATGGCCTCCAGGCAGCGAGACATCACATCAAGGGCATCGTTGGGGTGGTCTGGGGTGGAGATGTACAGCTGAGTATCATCAGCGTACTGATGGACTCTCACCCCAAAACCACGGATGATCTCACCCAGCGGCTTCACATAAATGTTGAACAGAAGGGGTGAGAGGACCGACCCTTGTGGCACTCCCATTGCGAGGCACCTCGAGGTTGACCTCTGCCCCCCTGCCAACACAAACTGTGAATGGTTGGAGAGGAAGGAGGAGAACCACCGCAAAACGGTGCCCCCTATTCCTAACCCCCTCAACCGCTGCAGCATGATACCATGGTCGATGGTATCAAAAGCTGCTGAGAGATCTAATAGGACCAGGACAGAGGAGCAACCCCTGTCCCTAGCCCTCCAGAGATCATCCACCAACACGACCAATGCCGTTTCTGTGCTGTACCCCTGCCTGAAGCCCGACTGGTACGGGTCCAGATAGATAGCTTCATCCAGGTGCCAGGGAAGCTGTCGTGCCACCACACTCTCAACAACCTTCGCCACAAAATGAAGGTTGGAGACCGGACGGTAGTTAGCTAATTCAGCCGGGTCCAGGGAAGGCTTCTTGAGGAGGGGCCTCACCACCACCTCTTTCAAGGTGGCAGGAAAGGCACCCTCACTCAGAGAAGCACTCATAACCCCCTGGAGCCAGCCTCGTGTAACCTCCCGGGAGACCAGTACCAACCAGGAGGGACACGGGTCCAATAAACACGTGGCGGCACTAATCTTACCCAGAACCCTGTCCACATCCTTGGGAGCCACAGGATCAAACTCCTCCCAGATAATGTTCTCAAGACCTACACTTGTCTCCTCCCCCGGACTCACCCAGTTGGAGTCCAAGCCTTCCCGAATCCGAGCGATTTTATCATGCAGGAATTGCACAAAATCCTCAGCTCGACCCTGCAAGGGATCTTTCCGCACTCCCCCCCAAAGAAGGGAGTGGGTCACCCTAAACAGAGCGGCTGGGCAGTTCTCTGCAGATGCGATAAGAGTGGGAAAATTGTTAGATTTTGCCGCTTTTATCACCACTAGGTAGGTCTTGATATAAGACCTCACCAGTGTCCGGTCAGAATTGGATTGACTAGTTCTCCAAATGCTCTCTAGACGTCTTTTCCGACGCTTCATCTCTCTCAGCTCCTCAGAGAACCAAGGAGCCAATTGAGATCGGCGTCGGGTCAGAGGCTGCAAAGGCACAACACGGTCCAAAGCTCCGGTGGCCGCACTCTCCCAGGCGGCCACCAGGTCTTCGGTCGGGTCGTGTGCCAGGGTCTCAGGAAACAGCCCAAGCTCCGTCAGGAACCTTTCGGGATCCATCAGGTGCCTGGGACGGAACCATCTGGTCGGTTCCGTCTCCCTGCGGCGGGGGGAAGCGGCTGGAAAGTCCAAGTGAAGGAGCGAATGATCTGTCCATGACAAGGGTTTAATGTCTAGATCCCCTCTACCAAGTTCATTCAACCACTGACCAGAGACGAAAATCAAGTCCAGAGTGTGTCCCCCTATGTGAGTGGGGCCTTGAACTAACTGGGTCAGGTCCATGGCCACCATGGAAGCCATGAACTCCCGAGCCACCTCTGACGCCTCACCTGCGGATGGTAGGTTGAAATCCCCCATGACAATAAGTCTGGGGGTATCAACCGCCACCCCGGCAATAATGTCGAGCAGTTCGGGCAGGGTCGCCGCCACGTGGCAGGGAGCCAGGTACATAGTCAGCAAAACCATCTGCACCCCACGGCCCCACTTCACAAAAAGGGACTCACATCCGGCTATCTGAGGAACAGTGGTCTCCCTCGGACAAAGACTTTCCCTAATAATCACCGCCACTCCCCCACCCCTCCCCTGAGCCCTTGGCTGATGAAATGCACGGAAACCTGGTGGGCACATTTCAATGAGGGGGACCCCCCCTCCTGGCCCAACCAGGTCTCCGTAATACCTGCCAGGTCCGCACCCCACTCCAAGATAAGATCACAAATGAGGGGGGCTCATTTGAAGATGGCTGTTGAGGAACATGCATTACAGGTGCTGGTTGTGCAGGTAAAAACACTTGTGGTTGAACCTGAGGCTGCTGTACTGGAACATGCAGATGTGGCTGAGGCTGTTGTCTTGGAACCTGCTGCTACTGTGCTCCATCTGGGATTGGAATTTGGACAAAACCGTCACCAGCACCACCAAGGGGTGCTAAAAATTGAGCCTGTGAAGGCACAGATGGCGGTGCAGCCTTAAGAACTGAGTGATTTAGAGACATCGTTGAAAACATTTGCTGTAATTGTTGTAAATGCTCTTGGAACATGTGAAGCAATTCAGTTTTATCTTGTAAGTTACTTTCGTCAGTAGATGGTGCTGCAATACTAGTTTCAGGCATCACAGAAGACTTTGCTGCTGTAGCAGCGTCATGTGTAATCTGAGAAGGCATAACATCACAAGGCAATTGTGACGTATACACAGCTTTCTGTTCTGATTCGCCTGACGTGACACCCTCTTGTGGGAGTGGCTTTGGCTTCGAAGAAGAAGGCAAAATGGAGGTCTCAGGAATTTGAAAAAACTGAGAGTCCCTCTTATCTGGCTTGAGTATAGAAACGAACGCTTTCGCCTTGTACAGCTCATTTTCTAGAATCTCTATTTGATCAAGATAGCTTTGCACAGGAGAATAATGAGTTTCACCTATCTCTTTGGGAAAGGAATGCCCAGCTGCTTGTGGAATTTTAGGTTTGGCACCAAGCCTTTCAAATTCCTGGGCTTCTTTAGTACAATCTTTAGTAATTAATTGAGGGCATGTAGAATCAGAAGAGGGCGTCACTGACCTCAGTAGCACGTCGTCTTCAGGATAAGCTCCCCCAACAGCATTTTCCTCGAGCCTGGTCGCTGAAGCAAGTGGGGTTTGGAAAGTTGAGATCCTCTGTAAAATTATTTTCACTGCTTCATCAGAGAGATTTAAGTCTTCAGCAGACTGTGCCCTGCGTCTGGTTTTTTTCTTTCTTGGCATATTTGCAGTAATTAATCAGCGTTCCTTGGTCACTGGACTAACTAACTGTTTAATAGCCTGTTCGCTTATCAGCAGAGCAACGGCAAAGAAAAACATCGTAAATCAACCATCCTCTGCTACCATATGTCGAAGCATAAATCAGCTTCAATACTCCCCCCTGGGGTAATTGCACTTGATTAGAGACAGATGGATCTTGTTTTTCCATGCTGTATACTTTAAAGAAAGAAAACCCGAAATATATTCTAAGAAACATTTTATTATAAAGAAATAAAACAAACTTACTAACTACATCATTACCGGCAGTTCTATCACACAGATGGACAAAGGAAAAAAAAATCAGGATGTTACTTCCTTAAACTTGGACATGTGCAGTCGCTCAGAAATCACAAGACAGTCTTATCTCTGTTACTACAGAGACGTGATAAAGTTCTCGGCCAGGCTACCATTTTAAGATGGAAGCTCGGCTGACAAATACATAACGCAGTGACACCCTGCAGGGGTGGTGAAGCAAAGAGGGGCACCCTGTGAGGTAGGGAAGAGTTTCAACTGTCCTGTTCAGCCCAGGGTCTTTTTTCCCTCTCAGCCACAGCAAGAAGAAGAAGCAGCCTAAAGATGGCCACTACAAAGCTGGGACAACCGAAGAATAACAGCTAAGACTGGTGCAGGAGAGAAGAAGGTGAGCCGTGGTGGAACTGGGGGAGAGGATTTTTCTTTGTTTTAAATTACCCCAAGAAATAATTTAGAACTATTTGCTCAGAACTATGTGTTAAAGTGTCGCCTAATCTTTTTGGGGCACGCTGAAGAAATACCTAACCAGAAATGAAAGGTGCAGGAGAATAAATAACAGACTTTGAAATAAACAGAAAAGTGACTCCTAAACTGGGAAGAAGCGGTACTGGGAAGGCATTTTTAAATATTGGAATTATCTATATACAAAACTTACTCTGCTTTTATATTTGTTGTATAATCCAAACAACAATAGACTAGTAAACTGAAATTCAAGTGGAGAGTGCCACCTGCTGACAAAAAGGGAAACTACAAGGAAGTGATTCAATTACAGAGACATTTGAACATTATATTAGAGGATTGAATTTGCAAAGAGGACACAAGGGGCTTTTGATAACCTCTGGGCGTACTCGAATGGAACTGAGTGTTAACCTATGAAATATAAAGAATTCGGACTAGTTTACTCCTTGAAGGGGAGTTTAAAGACTAAATAAATAGTCCTGGCTGGACTATTGTAATGCTCTCTACATGGGGCTCCCCTTGAAGAGCACTCGGAGGCTCCAACTGGTCCAGAATGCGGCCGCGCGGGTGGTTATGGGCGCAACCCGTTGTGCCCGCGTGACACCCCTCCTGCGCGAGCTGCACTGGCTCCCAGTGGTCTTCCGGGTGCGATTCAAGGTGTTGGTTACCACCTTTAAAGCGCTCCATGGCATAGGACCCGGGTACCTTCGAGACCGTCTTCTGCCACCAATAGCCTCCCACCGGCCAGTCCGCTCCCACAGAGAGGGTCTCCTCAGGGTGCCATCGGCCAAGTTATGTCGGCTGGCGACACCCAGGGGGAGGGCCTTCTCTGTGGGAGCCCCAGCCCTGTGGAATGAACTGCCCCCGGAAATACGCAAGATCTCCGACCTCCGGGTGTTTCGTTGCGCATTGAAGACCCTGTTGTTCCGCCAGGCCGGGCTATCAACTTAATAATTTTAAATTGGGGTATTTTAAATTTTTAAATAAAATAAATAAATAAATAAATAATTTTATTTCTATACCGCCCTTCTCCCGAAGGACTCAGGGCGGTGTACAGCCAATTTAAAAACACAACACACAACAATAATTAAAAATTAAAATAATTACATAGATTTGGCCGATTTAAAACCCCAAACATTTAAAATACCCCAATTAAAATTATTAAGTTGATAGCCCTGCCTGGCGGAATAACAGGGTCTTCAGTGCGCAACGAAACACTCGGAGGTCCGAGTGTTTTTGGGGTTTTAAATCGGCCAAATCTATTTAATTATTTTAATTTTTAATTATTGTTGTGTTTTGTGTTTTTAAATTGGCTGTACACCGCCCTGAGTCCTTCGGGAGAAGGGCGGTATAGAAATAAAATTATTATTATTATTATTATTATTATTATTATTATTATTATTATTATTATTATTATTATTATTATTATTATTATTATTATTATTATTATTATTATTATTATTATTGGACTGTTGGGAAAAAATCAACTTTCTTTAAAAAAAACAAAATAAGACATTTAAGAAGGAGAAATGAGTGGAATTGTCCAGGAGATGGATTTACTCTTTCAAAATACAATAGACATTATGGACAAAGGATTTAAGGACTTTATGGAAAAAATGGAAAACACTATACAAGGGATGATGGCTACAGACCAAGACATCCAGGAAAGGGAGGAGCCAAAAGAAGAAAAGAAGAAAGAAGAAGACAGAGAGGAGATTACAATGAAAATAATAGTGATTGATAAAGTAAACCAGGGGGGAAACATACAAAGGGAGTTGGAAGATATGCCTGAAATGGAGGCAGGGGCCTCGGTAGAAATTTTAGAAAATAGGCAGTGGAAGAGGGTAGAGGTGGGAGGAACACTTAGATTGGACTTCCAAGAAATAGATATAGATGGAGACTTAAGAGAGGAATGAAGGCGGCAAGTCAGAAAAAAAAAAGCATAGCAATTGAAGTATTGAAGCGGGCAAGAGACGATGGGTAGATGATTTCTCTCTTTTTTTCTTTATTGTTGTTCTGACTTGCTTTTCCTTTTTCCTCTCTTTCTTTTAAAACATAGCAACTAAAGCATAAAGTAAAAGATGAAGGATGGTTGATTCCCTTCTTCTGTCGTTGCTTTGAGTTGTCTTTCCCTCACTCTCACTCTCTACTCTTTTTTTTCCTTCTTTTTTTTAGGCAGGTGACATGATTAGAAGTTAGACAGGAAAGAAAGGAAAAGCCTTTAAATATAGGGTGACATGATTAAAAGCTAGAATAAGTGATAGAAGTAAAGGGAATATTAATGTATCCACTTTTATCTGATAAAAAGAAAATAATAACGAGAAATAGGTGGAATATTTGAATAATGATAAGATTGTAACCTAATATAGAAGTGTATTGTTATTAGAAATAAATAAATTGATTGAATGTAATAATAATGTTTAATCTGATCAGTTTTATTTGTATTGGAATGTATGGCGCCCAGGTGTCATACTGTTCATGCATTGATTTGACATTTTAAAAAAAATAAAAAAATATTTTTTAAAAAAAAAATAATCATGCTGATAATAACTGATTTATAGAAGAAACCATAGAAAGCAAACAGTATCTCCCCCTTGTCTGGCTAGGACCAATCAAATAACCTTGAGAAACTTTTATGCAGCTGTCAAACATCTTTAATCACCAGAGACAAGATTTTTAAATTTTGTTAGGAAAATACTGAAGTAAGCCATAAAAAGGGGGGAAAAATCTTCACTCTGGTTCTTCACCCTGCTTTCGTGACATTATTTCTTTGTCGGTAAATATAAATTCAACACAAAAATATAGTTTGTCGTGAAAGCGACTGCCTGCGAAGGCTCCTGGATTGGGCCTGAAAGACAAAAGTGGAAGCAGTATGCTTCATCCCATATTTGGATAGACCAGGTTGCCCTGATAAAAGACACTTAATCTCTCCCCTGGTATAGCTGACAAAGCGAAGAGAACCTGTGGCTTAGAGGTTAATACATCTACCTAATATGCAAGTAGCCTGGGTTCGAATCCCAGAAGGGTATGGCTAGCTGACGAGAGCTAAATAGATCTATACTAGTCTCCCTTTATTTTTTTGTTGGTAAATATAAATTTAACACAAAAATATAGTTTGTTGCAAAAGTGAATGCCTGCGAAGGCTTCTGGATTGGGGCTGAAAGGCAAAAGCGGAAGCAGTATGCTCCGTCCCATATTTGGGTAGACCAGGTTGCCCTGATAAAAAACACTCCCTTCTCTACTTTCTCCTTTTAACTGCTAATTGATGACAATAGGAGAAATACAATGTTTCCATAAGCAGAGATATACATTGTCTCCATCAACCTTAGATAAACAGGAGAAAGTAATAAATCTGAAGTGTTAGAAGGCGGCAATATAAAGAACGCAGACAAGCAGGTATCTGTCACTGGAGCCAATCCACATTTAAATGGCATGGGAATTTAACACCTACAGGTGAAACTCGAAAAATTAGAATATCGTGCAAAAGTTCATTTATTCCAGTAATGCAACTTAAAAGGTGAAACTAATATATGAGATAGACTCATTACATGCAAAGCGAGATAGTTCAAGCCTTGATTTGTCATACTTTTGATGATTATGGCTTACAGCTCATGAAAACCCCAAATTCACAATCTCAGAAAATTAGAATATTACATGAAATCAATAAAACAAGGATTGTACATAGAACAATATCGGACCTCTGAAAAGTATAAGCATGCATATGTACTCAATACTTGGTTTGGCTCCCTTTTGCATCAATTACTGCCTCAATGCGGCGTGGCATGGATGCTATCAGCCTGTGGCACTGCTGAGGTGTTATGGAAGACCAGGATGCTTCAATAACGGCCTTCAGCTCTTCTGCATTGTTCGGTCTCATGTCTCTCATCTTTCTCTTGGCAATGCCCCATAGATTCTCTATGGGGTTCAGGTCAGGCGAGTTTGCTGGCCAATCAAGCACAGTAATCCCATGGTCATTGAACCAGGTTTTGGTACTTTTGGCAGTGTGGGCAGGTGCCAAGTCCTGCTGGAAAATGAAGTCAGCATCCCCATAAAGCTCGTCTGCGGAAGGAAGCATGAAGTGCTCCAAAATCTCCTGGTAGACAGCTGTGTTGACCCTGGACTTAATGAAGCACAGTGGACCAACACCAGCAGATGACATGGCTCCCCAAATCAACACAGACTGTGGAAACTTCACACTGGACTTCAAGCATCTTGCAGTGTGTGCCTTTCCATTCTTCCTCCAGACTCTGGGTCCTTGGTTTCCAAATGAGATGCAAAAGTTGCTCTCATCAGAAAAGAGGACTTTGGACCACTGAGCAACAGACCAGTTCTTTTTGTCTTTAGCCCAGGTAAGACGCTTCTGACGTTGTTTGTTGTTCAGGAGTGGCTTGACAAGAGGAATACGACATTTGAAGCCCATGTCCAGGATCCGTCTGTGTGTGGTGGCTCTTGATGCACTGACTCCAGCCTCTGTCCACTCCTTGTGAAAGTCCCCAACACTTTTGAATGGCCTTTTCCTGACAATCCTCTCCAGGCTGCGGTCATCCCTGCTGCTTGTGCACCTTTTTCTTCCACACTTTTCCCTTCCACATAACTTTCTATTAATGTGCTTTGATACAGCACTTTGGGAACATCCAACTTCTTTTGCAATTACCTTTTGAGGCTTTCCCTCCTTATGGAGGGTGTCAATGATGGTTTTCTGCACAACTGTCAGTTCAGCAGTCTTTCCCATGATTGTGATTCCTACTGAACCAGACTGAGAGACCATTTAAAGGCTCAGAAACCCTTTGCAGGTGTTATGGCTTAATTAGCTGATTAGAGTGGGACACTTTGAGCCTAGAATATTGAACCTTTTCACAATATTCTAATTTTCTGAGATTGTGAATTTGGGGTTTTCATGAGCTGTAAGCCATAATCATCAAAATTATGACAAATCAAGGCTTGAACTATCTCGCTTTGCATGTAATGAGTCTATCTCATATATTAGTTTCACTTTTTAAGTTGCATTACTGGAATAAATGAACTTTTGCACGATATTCTAATTTTTTGAGTTTCACCTGTATGCCCTTGCCCTATGCTCATGTTTCTCACAATCATAAAAGACAATGACAAAAAAACCATATGCCTAACCAGGAAGATCTTTTCTGATAAAGGAGATAACAAACAAAATATTTCCTCTACATTCCTCTGGTCATAAAATTATACATCACACTTGCATTTCCTTCACAAAGGGCTCAAAATCATATAAAAATTTTGGTGATGTGTCAGTCAGTTGCCAGCTGCCCCCCAAATGACTTTGTATTGTTTTTTGAAATAAAGAGAGAGACCTCCTTTCCAGCAGCTCACCTTGAATCTTGATTGCTTGTGTTCTTTTCCTGACTTGGAACAAAAGGGACCCAGGGAAATTCTCCCAACATTATATTACAGTTCCAAATTTTAAGGTTATTCTATTTTGGTCACCTTACTAGCCAGTCCAAGCATCTTTCAGAGGCATATCCATTTACCATAGTATTTCCTTGACTGCCTTTTGGGACAGGCTTTGCCAACACTACTTTTATTATAAGGTTATGGTAACAGAATCTTGCAAGTATGAATGCCCCCCATCCTATGAATGCCCCCCACCCTTATCTTTGTGAGAACTACAGACTGTCTTGTATGAGACATTTTCTCAATTACATTTCTGACTTGGACTTGGGTTTTTTTTTTTTATCTGACCATTGTCTTGGTAGTGGCTCTTCCTCCTGTTACTCAAGGATATTCCTTCTGCCCATTACAAGGTTAGACTAGTCCTTTATGGATTCTAGTGAACTTGGAAGAGTTAAAATGGGGAGGACCGAGCTGACCATGAGGCTCAACCCTTATGTATTCACCTCTTTCATTCCCAAACTCATATTTAGCAGGGACATCTGAAGAAGCATTGTCCATATGCTTCACTGAACAAAAGCACAGCACTCCACATGCTGCAGGACTGCAGGTGTTCAGATGTCTGTGCTCAACAGAGGGAGATCAGGGAATGAAGGGTCAGGAGACAAGAATGGAAACAGATGGGGGGGGGCGGGGGGAACGGGACCAGCATGTACAACTCCAGCCTCCTAACCACTGGAATCTTCACATTACAATAATGTATGTGAAGAAGGCTACACTAAAAAGACTGAACCCATTTGATCACAATACAGTTCTTCAAGCACATCAACAAATTATTATGAAATTTGAAGATATTAAAATGAGACTAAGAGTCACATACCTGTCCAGCTGTGTCAACTACCTGGAGATGATATTCTTGCCCATTTACTGTAATCAGCTTTGTGAATGCTGGACAAATAAGAAAATAGTATTTTAACATTTCAGATGTTAAACATTAAAATCATGCATTTGATAAGCATTAGTATTGAAGTAAAATTACTTTATGTTTTGTGAGAAATGTTTTACGTTATTAAACAACTTTGCCCCCCAATGTCAGTTATAACATCTCTGGGTTGATTTACATAATAATGATGGAAAAAACAGATTCATAATAAGACATTTAATTTAATTAATCAATTAATCAGGATGAAATTTGGTGAAAAATTTATAGAAATGATTAAGACAATTTATTCTAAGCAAACAGCAAAAATTATGGTCAATGGAGATCTTACAGAAAAAGTCCATATAAACAAAGGGGTTAGACAACGCTGTCCATTGTCCCCCCTCTTATTCATCCTTTCATTGGAAATATTATTGGCACAGGTAAGGGGAAATAAGGAAATAAAAGGGTTAAAAATTAAAAGAGAAGAATACAAAACACAGGCCTTTGCCGACGACATGGCATTTATATTAGAGGATCCTTTGGAAACAGGAGAAAAACTCCTACTAGAAATAGAGAAATTTGGAATAGTAGCAGGCCTGAAAATAAATAAAAACAAAACAAAGATAATTACCAAGAATCTCATGCAAGGCCAAAACAAGAAATTAGAGGAAAAACTAGGAATTCAAATTGTCAAAAAAGCAAAGTACCTGGGCATTTGGCTCATGGCAAGAACTTCTTCAATAAAGGAAGACAACTACTCAAAATTATTGCAACAAATTCAAAAAGATTTAAAAAATTGGGCAAAACTACAAATTTCTTTGATTGAGAGAATCGCCACGATAAAGATGAATATCTTACCTAAAATTTTATATTTGTTCCAAACAGTACCTATAAAATTGGGGAAAACCTTTTTTGAAAAATTGAATAAAATTATTAGTAAATTTATATGGCTAGGGAAAAAGCCAAGAATCAAAATTAAAATGTTACAAGATGCCAGAAGTAAGGGTGGCTTTGGCCTTCCAGACTGGGAACTGTACCATCAGGCAGCAGTAATGTCATGGCTCAGGGAATGGATAAATCTAAAGAATGGAAGAATTTTAACAATTGAGGGCCATGACTTGCAGAAAGGTTGGCATGCCTTTATTTGGGATGGAAAAGACAAAGCCCACAAGTATTTCCAGAGGCATCAAGTGAGGGAAGTACTATTAGAAACTTGGATGAAAATTAAAAGGAACTTTTATCCAAAAATCCCAATTTCATTTGCACAAAATTGGAAACAAAGATTTGCTCCATCAAATACAATGATCATAAAAAAGGTGCTAAAATGTGCAGAAGCAGATAAATTAACAATGGAATTAAAAGACCGAGAGGAAACGATTTATTATGAGACATGGAATAGATGGTATAACTGGTTGGAGAAACAATCCAAAATTAATGTATAAATGTATAAACATAAGAGAAGATTGTGTAATAGATAGGTATAAATTGTAGTGAATATAGAAATTAGTAAGTAGATATTATTAAAGATGCTGGTATCGGAAAGCTGTAAAAATGTAACAAGGATGTTAAAGATGTAAATGTTGAATAAAAATTATTTTAAAAAAAAAAGAAAGAAAGAAAATAGTATTTTAACATTTCAGATGCACAGTTCATTAAAATCATGCATTTGATAAGCATTAGTATTGAAGTAAAATGACTATGTTTTGTGAGAAATGTTTTATGTTATTAAACAACTTTGCCCCCCAATGTCAGTTATAACATCTCTGGGTTGATTTACATAATAATGATGGAAAAAACAGATTCATAATAAGACATTTAATTTCCTTATTAGAATATGTACACAGTGCAAATACAAAACTGAAAGCCAGCTGGACTTTAACAATTTACCTTTAGTACACTTTTTATTTTTGTAAAAATAATATATAAAACTATTTTTGTAAAAAATCATAAAAATCCCAAAATAAACTACATTAAAAAGTTTGCAATTGGCTTCCGGTTGGCACCGCCTGGCGTCGCGGATGGTCTTCTTGGACCGCCAGCCCCGCGATTCCGTTCGAGCCGTTCTGACAGCGCTAATCAGCTGTCAGATGACTTAAAAACCTCTCCTTCAGGAGAAGAAGGAGAGGAGAGCCAGTGGGCGAGGGTAGAGCTCCCCGGGAGCCCCTGGAGCAATTCCAGGGGCTTGGAGGGTGAGAGCTCCCCGTTCAGCCCACTGAAGCTCCGGAATCGTGGCAACTCCGTTTAAACGGAGCCAGACGCCGGCGACCGACTCTGCTGCCAAGAAGAAGATCAACTGATTTCAAAAAGCAGACAGAACGGAAGCAGGAGAACAAGCTTTTGCAAGTAAATGCTTAACTCCTGGGATACATTGTTTCTATTTGATTTTGCTGAGCTGGAGCTGGAAATGGCGTCTTTGTTGTGGGTGAAAGTGAAAGTAGGAAAAGAAAGTGCTTGTTAACAGACTTGTGCTCAGAGACTGGATTTAAACTGCTGGATTTGAGAGCTGGGTCCAGAAAAGACTATCTTGCTTGATAAACTACAAATAAATCTGAGAAAGCTGTTTGAGAGACTTTATGGCTCTGAAAAGAAAAATTCTTTTAAAATAATATGGCTTCCAAGGAAGGAGTTTCTGAAAGTGGAGGCTCCTTAATGGCGTCAGAAATGACACGGAGAACTGAAACACAGAGCCAGGAGGCTTTTTTTAGAGACCTTGCAGAATTTATAAAGGAAGCCATGAATAAACAAATTGAAATTATTAATAACTTTACAGCAATCATGGAACAAAAATTTACAGAACTGGTGGAGGATAAAAAAGCAACTGAGGATGTTTTTGAAGGAAAGCATAATGACAATGCAGGAGACATTTTGATCAAGACAGAGAAGCTGGAACTGGCTGACCCTCAAGAATTTTCAAACCTTCTTCCTGCCCTTTTGGAATTAACTGACAGAACTTTTCAAAAATATAATTTGGAGCAGAAAGAAGAAGAAACTGATCAGCTCTACGAGGTTTCGGAGGATTTGGCAAAGGCTTTCACACAATTAATTGAAATGCAGCAACTGGATTTTTCTTTGCAAACTGATCGAGTTAATTCTTTGTTCTATGAACTGACTGTCTATACAAGCAAGAAGAGTTGGTATGGGGGCTCTAAACCAGAGGAAATGGTTTTGAGACAGGGACAAGTCTTAAAGATACATCAACCCTCAGTTAAAATTCAAAACCTCCTCAAAATAAAAGAAGGAGGGAGGAAGAAAGATTGGAAAAAATACAGAAAGAAAGGAAGAAGGGAAGATTAATTTTTTCTGGTCTAATTATTGATGTATTAATGATTAATTACAATGATTAACTAAATGAATTGAGAGTTCAATTAATGATTTATTAAGGTTTAGTTATTGTTAAAAATATTTGAATATTGAGAACAAAAGCAGGAGGAATAGCCAAATGATTAAGTATGTATTATCTATTAGTGTTTGTTATTGTTTTTTTAAAAAAAATTCTTAGGGCTAAAGGATTATATGTTATTTTGTGTTTAAAGGGAGGTTGATGAATAATCTGTAGAAGGGGAGTTAAGGGGTCTAGGGAGTTTTAATGTCTTGCATTAATTTAGCATATTTTAGTGTATGTTTGGTAAAACTTATACCCTGTTTTTCTTCTGGGAAGTTGGGGGAGGGGGAGGGAAGGGGGGGTTGCACAAATGTTTGATTAGATAAGTGATTTGTTTGATTTGTTTGAATTTTAAAAACAATAAAAAAAATTTGTTCAAAAAAAAAAGTTTGCAATTGATACAAACACAATATAAGGGAATCAACTTCACAGAGACAGAAAAGTTACTTTTTGCAGTACATTTCCATTCTGGAAAAGATAATCAAGCAATGAATCTGTAAACACCTAGAGCAGCGGTTCTCAACCTGGGGGTCGCGACCCCTTTGGGGGTCGAACGGCCATTTCACAGGGGTCGCCAAAGCCCTCTCTCGCCCCCCCCCCACGCCTTCACTCACCCTCACTCTCTGCTCTGTTGGATCGCCGGCCGTTCGTTTACCCCACCCACTCCCAATCTATTGCTGCCTCCGATGGCTAGAGGAAAAAAAACTGTTTAAATTCTTGCCGCGGGGCTTCAAAGGGCCGCCCTATAGCCAGTGGTGCAGCCGAACCGTTTGTTAAATTGCTGGCTTGCCCCGCCCCTCCGCACCACTATTTATTGCCAATAAATAGTGGTGGGCGAGGGGCGGGGGAGCCAGCAATTTAACAAATGGTTCGGTGTTTTTTTGTAATTTTATTGGCCCCCGGAGCTTCAGCATAGGCTAATTAGCCCTTGCTTAGATCGGCTCCCAACCCCCAGCTGATTTGCTCTCAGCTGTTTTGCTCAGGGCTCTTTTGCTTGCTTGGAAAGAGTGCAGATTTTTTTTCCCCTAGCTATACTGAAAAACGAAAGAAAAAGTAAAGCAGGCTGTTGGCTTTGCACGTTGGAAAATTAGGCAGGCAGATTTCTTTTCTTTTTCCTCACCAAAAAAGGTAGGTGCAAACAACGGGAAATTTAGGGAAAAAGAGGAGATTTTAAAACACAAAAGAAAAAAAGCTCTATTTAACTAGGGAATTGTAATAATTGAGATACTATTAATTGTATATTGTGTTGAAAGCAGAAATGGTTAAGTTGTGGTTTGGAGGAATATATGGGGGAAATTATTTAGTTTATTATTATTGGTAAATATAATTAATTGATTTGTAAGAAATTAGATTGCATGGAAATAATTGGAATATTCATGTTCATATTGATTAATATACAAAAAAGGTAGTTATATAACTAATAGATTTATATTAAAATGTTGAATTCATATTAAACAACTGTAATATTACATAATTAACCAATGTGAGGATGGATATAAAAATAGATGACAATGGGAAGGGGTATAATATAGAATAGAAGGGAAAAATTGAATTTGATTAAGATTAGAGATGAGGATGAAGGGTAATATTGGTTTTTTACAAAAATAGATGAGGAATAAATATGGCAAAAAGGAAATATAGAAATTGTAAATTTAATTGAAATAACTAAACACTGTTTAAATTTATGAACCGGCCAAATACTCTGTTCAAAGAAAATACATTGTATGTTTGTATGTGTGTTTCTAATTATTGTTATTTATTCATATTTGTTCTCTTTTATTCTTTAAAGTTTAACAATTCATTCTTTATCTTAATATCTTTATATTTGTTTGGGGTTGGCTTTCTTCCCTTTCATCTTTTTTATTGTACAGCAATCTTTCTCCTCAAACTTACCACCTCTCTCTTTTCTTTCCTTCTTACTTTCTCTTCCTCACCCTCTTCTTCTCCTCCCTACTTCCTCTTCCTTTCTCCTTCTCCTCTCTTCCTCCCTCTCTTACCTTCACTCCTACTCTAATTTCCCTTCCCTTCCTTCATCCCTCTCTATTGCTGTATCCTTTTATGCATATGGACTACTCAGAGGGCTGAAAAAGTTATTTCTGACTGGTCCTCGCACTTTTGACCAGTCTTCGAACTTAAGACTGTCCTCACATTTTACGTTTTTGCCCTATCTTGTCACCATGGTGAAGAGAAGCAGTTGTGAAATGAGTGACACATTGTTAAGAATGCTACAATGGGCATAAATGATGACCAGTCATAAGTGCGAAGACCGGTCAAAAGTGTGAGGACCTGTCAGAAATCACTTTTTTCAGCCCTCTGGGTAGTCCTTTTGTGCATATGGACTACTCAGAGGGCTGAAAAAGTTATTTTTGACTGGTCCTCGCACTTTTGACCAGTCCTCGAACTTACGACTGTCCTCACATTTTACGTTTTTGCCCTATCTTGTCACCATGGTGAAGAGAAGCAGTTGTGAAATGAGTGACATGGTTGTTAAGAATGGTTGTTAAGTTTCAGGTTTTAGATTGAATTCAAAAAAGACCAAAATGATAGTTAAAAATATGACACAAGATCGTAAATATGAGCTTGAAAGGAGGGCAGGTTTTGAAATTGTACCTAAGGTAAAATATCTTGGAGTTCAGGTTGCAGAATCAAATTTGAAATTGTTTCAAAATAATTATGAGGTGCTGTGGCGAGAGGTCCAGAAAGATATGGAGACCTGGAAAAAGCTGCAACTGTCTTTACTTGGAAGAATAGCAGCAGTTAAGATGAACATTTTGCCAAGACTTCTGTTTTTGTTTCAAATGATTCCGGTGCTTAAAAGTGATAAACAATTGAAAGTTTGGCAGTCTGGTGTGAATAAGTTTGTCTGGAACGAGAAGAAGCCGAGAGTGAAACTGAAAATTATGCAAGATGTTCCAGAAAGAGGAGGCCTTAAACTCCCAAACCTACAGTTATATTATGATGCTGCAGCTTTAACTTTAACAAGTGATTGGTTTGGAAGTAAAAAGACTGGAATACTGAACGCAGAAAGTTTTGATCTCGAATTTGGATGGCATGCTTATTTATTTTATGACGACAAAGTAGATAAAGTATTTAAAAGTCATATACTTAGAGACTCCTTGATGAGAGTTTGGAAGAAGCACCGATTCAAATGGGATTACAAAATACCGCTATGGCTGGATCTTGGTCATACTTTGTGGAATACAAATATAATGTCACTCGGGGGGTTTTTATATAAAGAGGTTCTTTTTACAGATGCGGGCAGATGGCAGCTGAAGACATTACAGACACTGTTGGATGAAGGGCTTAATCTAACTTGGTTACAATATAATCAATTACAACTGAGATGGAAAGAGGACCAAAAAACTGGTATTATGTTGCATGAGGAAGAATTGGTTAGACATATAAGAGAGAAAGGCCCAATGCATATTAAAAGGCTTTATAATGTTTTGCTAGAAAGGGATTCAGAAACTGAATTAGTTAAAGATTGTATGATTAAGTGGGCACAAAATTTTGAAGAACCAGTGATGTTGGAAACATGGGAAAATATTTGGGTTCAGAATGTTAAATTTACACAGTCCCAGAACTTGAGGGAAAATTTCTATAAAATGTTTTATAGATGGCATTTAGATCCCAAAAAGTTGTCATGTATGTACCCTAATGTTCAGCCAAAATGTTGGAGATGCGAATGTTTGGATGCTACGTATTATCATGTTTGGTGGACCTGTAGGAAAGTTAAGGCTTTTTGGATAAAAATTTGGTGGGTCATGCAGAATGTTTTGAAGAAAAAAATTCAATTTTCTCCACAATTGTTCTTATTGGGTATAGTTAAGGGTTTTACTCGGGGTGAAATAAAACTAATATTGTATATGATAACAGCAGCAAGATTGTTGATAGGTAAATATTGGAAGAATGAAGCTTTGCCTACTATCGAGGAATGGACTTTGAAGATGGCTAGTTTTGCAGAGATGGCGAAGATTTCAGCGTATTTAAAAGATTGTTCACAAGAGACTTATGAATGGGAATGGAAAAGGTGGATAGAATATGTTCAGAACAAATACCAAACTAGAAAGTATCAAATAGCTTTTATTTGAAAATAATGTATTAGAAATATTTTAATGTAAAGAGATAAAGAGGAAAAATTATATAGGGGGAGGGACGGGTTCAGGCTTATATATTAGTGTTATTAGTTATGAGTATGTAATAGGGAAGTCAGGGGGGGGAGGGTTAGGGAGGGTTAGGGAGGACGGGAAGTTTGGGGCGGGAGGTGGGGGGTGAAAAAGGGGGTGAAAATGTAATTGTAAAACTTTTGCAATAAAAAAAAAAAAAAGAATGCTGCACGGGCATAAATGTGAGGATGGTCATAAGTGTGAAGACCAGTCAAAAGTGCGAGGACCTGTCAGAAATGACTTTTTTCAGCCCTCTGAGTAGTCCCTATACACATAGCCATGGCCACCCGGTCACATGACCAGCTAGCCACACCCACCCAGTCACATAACCTCCAAGCCATACCCATAAAATAAGCCACGCCCACAGAACCGGTAGTAAAAAAATTTAGAATCCACCCCTGGTTGGGGGTCACCACAACATGAGGAACTGTATTAAAGGGTCGCGGCATTAGGAAGGTTGAGAACCACTGACCTAGAGGCAAACAAAGTCATAACTGGAAGCCAACATTGGTTTGTCAAAAACAGATCATGCCAGACAAATCTTATTGCATTCTTTGACAAAGTGACTAAATTAGTGGACCAGCGAAATGTAGTGGATATAATTTCTAGATGACAAAATCGCTCGACTTCATTCCCAGTTAGATGCCAGTGTGCTTAAAGCCCCTGAGGCAGGTTCTTGCCCTGTTATCTGGGAACAGTTTGACCCTGTCGCTCCTGAGGAAGTGGACAGGATCCTAGGGAGTATGCGCGCAAGCACCTGTGTTTTAGACCCATGTCCCATGGCTTGTGAAAGCTTCCCGGGAGGTGACAGGCGGGTGGACTCTGGCGGTGATTAACACTTCCCTACAGGAGGGGGTAGTGCCCCAGCACTTTAAGGAGGCTGTGGTCTGCCTCCTTCATAAGAAGCCATCGCTGGATTCTGCCCTGTTGGATAATTTCCAACCTGTCTCCAATCTTCCCTTTTTGGGAAGGTTGTTGAGAAGGTGGTCGCACGGCAGCTACAGAGGTTTCCGGATGACACAGATTATCTAGACCCCCACCAGTCAGGATTCAGGCCTGGATTTGGGACAGAAACAGCATTGGTCGCACTTTTGGATGATCTCTGGCGGGAGCAGGATGGGGGTAGTGCATCTATCCTTGCTCTACTTGACCTCTCGGTGGCTTTCGATACCATCGACCATGGTATTCTCCTGGAGTGGCTTTGGAGGATTGGATTTTTTTTCTTTTAAAAGCCTCTGACGATCCCAGCTGAGTTGCCTGATCGTCAGAGGCTTTTTTTTCCTTTTAAAAACATTTTTTCTACAACTTCTTCGGCCAAAGAGGTTGTAAAAAAAATGCTTTTAAAAGCCTCTGATGATCCCAGCTGAGCCGCGCGATCATCTGAGGCTTTTTTTTTACTTTTAAAAGCATTTTTTCGGCTGAAGAGGTTGTAGAAAAAATGCTTTTAAAAATAAAAAAAAGCCTCTGATGATCGTGCGTCTCAGCTGGGCATGGGGGGGGCAGGGATTTTTGCTACCAGTTCTCCGAACCACCCGCTGCCATCGCTATCGGATCAGGCGATCCGGTCCGAACCGGGAGCATTTCACCCCTGGTCCTCCCTCTCGCATTGCCTGGAGGCTGTTAGGGGCTGGATGGGGAGCAACAGGTTGAAACTCAACCCTGGCAAGACCGAGTGGCTCTGGGTTTGGGGTTCGTTGGCTCAGGGAGAATTGCCACCTCTGGTCTTGGATGGGGTGGCACTATGCCAAACAGACCCTGTGCATAATCTGGGGGTTCTCCTGGACTCACGACTCCTGCTCAAAGAGCAGGTGGTGGTCGTGGCCAGGAGGGCCTTTGCGCAACTGTGAGTTGTGCACCAGTTACGCCTTTTCCTGGACCAACAATCCCTACTCACAGTCACTCATGCCCTAGTCACTTCCCGTCTTGACTATTGTAACACGCTCTACATGGGGTTGCCCTTGAAGAGCATCCAGAAGCTAGAGTTGGTGCAAAACCCGCATGGTTTTGTGCAGACCCCGGTGTGCCCATGTATCACCTCTCCTGCGGGAGCTGCATTGGCTGCCGATTTGCTTCTGGGTACAATTCATTTTTTTTTAGTTTTTTTTAAAAACAAACAAACAAACAATGCATCATTAATCATTCAGTGTGTCATCTGAGTACATATTTTGTGTCCTCTACTTCTTCCTCCATCGTCTTACTATATTTCTATCACATCTTTATATTTTCATTTAATTTGTTACATTCTTTCCAAATTTCTTACGTTTATATTAATTCATTTTGTGCCTCCTTTCTCCCCATTTTTCTTACTACATTTCTACCTTGCTTTTACATCTTCATTCAATTCATTACAACATTTTTCCCAAAAATATTATTATATTGATTTTCATATATATCTCTTCTCTAACCATTGATAAAATTGCCCCATACCTTAAAATACTCCAATTCTTCTTTTTCTTTAATTGCCAATGTTAATCTATTCATTTCTGCACATTCCAACATTTTCTTAATTACTTCTCCCTCTGTAGGGATTTTCTCTGCTTTCCAATTTTGTGCAAATACAATCCTCGCTGCAGTTATAACATGTATAAACAAGTATATATTTTCTTTACTATATTTCTCTGGTAAGATACCCAATAGGAACAGTTCAGGTTTTAAGTCAATATGTTATTGTGTCATTTCCTCTAACCATGTTCGCATTTTAACCCAATAATTTCTCACTTCTGGGCATGTCTACCACATATGATTGTTAATTTATAGCTTCTTTCCCATAATTGCTGCCATTTATCTAACTCAATTGTATATCCAAAATTTTTAGCCCAAGCTATCATTGTTTCTTTTACCTGTTCTTCTTCTAACTTAATACTAAGTAAATAGTTATGTAATTTTTTAATCATTTTCTCATCTGTTCCTGTATCTCATCCAGTTCTGTCATTTCCAAATAAAAACCATATAATTTAGCATCCTTTTCATATCTTGTTTGTATTTGCAATTGTGTGTACCAGTCCATTTCAATCCCTTGTTCTTCTATTTCTTGTTTCATTTTCAATTCCCCCCTTATCTGATAATATAGCTTTGTATCTGACAATATTTCCCATATTAATAATATTTGGATGTATTAATGCTTCCATTGTTGATAACTATGTTGGTATTTTCAAATAATATTTATCTCTAACTGTCATGTATAAATGCCTCACTCATACCAGATAAAAAAATATGTTTTGGGATGACAAGGGTTAACTCATTCCTCCCTTCTAAATGTATCACTCACAAACCACTCCCTACCTTTAGTTCCGCCTCCTTGGTATAAAAGGTGGAGCACATCTCTTCTCCTTTCTTCTTCCTGCAATCTTTCTGTGAATGAAGAATGACATCTGTAAATAAACTATCTTCTGTTTGAATGAAAAAGAGGTCTGTGTATATTATTGAGTCTGATCCTCGAATTATGGCAACAATTTGGTAGCAGAGGATGGTTTAATGACTCAATAAAAAAAAGCAGACATGCCAAAGAAAGAAAACTCCAGAAACAAAAGGGGAAGACCCAACACCAGGGCACACACCAAAGAAATGGAAACAGATCAAGAAATGATCAGCGAAATTCCAATGAAAATGACAGAAGAATCCGAAAACCTCACTACAGATGACGAAGATGTAATCAATGAATTCAGCGACCAAGAAGCAAGCGCGCCCGAAAACAACACACTTAGATCAGAAATACTAAGGCTGCTAAAGAACAAAAAAGACGACAAAAATCTCATCGCGAACCTCCAAGACATCATAAAAGATAGCGGAGCAGCGAGAGAAAACTACATCAACACATCAGAGCCAAAAGACCACGAACTGGTAAGCGACTTACTCATAAACGAAAATATGACTAAGGCAAAAGCTAGTGGTCCCATGCAAAATTTCGAATGGCGGCCATCTTTGATTTGTCAGCCCGCCAAAATGACTGACCAAGAACCAATCAGAAAGCAGAGTTCAAAATGGCCGGCGCGAAAAACTCCACACATCAAGAAAAATATAAAAGAAAAACTCTACTGGTCAGAAGAGTCCGATACAGACACCGAAGAAACACCAACTGAACTACAAATCGAAACGGCTATGAAAACGCTTTTCGCAGCTTTCGGCCCAAATTTAAAAATCTCAAAAGAACCACCGAAAACGCCGAAGACAGCCGACCAAATAACAAAGAAAAGACAAACTGCACGCTCTAAAGAAGAAGATACAGAAACAAACGCATAAACATCCCAGCGTCGATTAAAATCAACTCCGATCCGATCGACAAGGCCGCTAACACCTGAACCCAGGGGATCTTGCAAATACTCACCCACACCGCAGACGTATCCGGGAGCCAGGGACCTCCGCCATGACGACTACAAGGGGAAAGGACGAGCCTCGCTTCACCACTGGACACCCAAGGCCGAACCAGAAAGCTAATCTTCAGAGGAAGACCACTACGAGGGAGCTACAGCAGCGAGACCCTTCCCCGACAGCTTCAGAAACGAAATGAGCTTCGCGCACGCGCAAATACATCTAGACGAACATAGAGACAGTAAAGAGCAGAAAGAACCGTTCAGACTGACTGCGAGTATTCCTTGTCAAGTATTTGCAAGCCATTGGCACATATATCATACAGAACACTAGTGGAGGCAGGAAGTGCCCCCACCCCTATGTGGAGAGGAGGGGCTTACACTGAGTATAAAACCCCCTCTAACCTTTCCACCTTGCTCTCTTTTACGTTTGTTCTCCATGAGACATGATCTTTGATAGGGGTAGTCACACACGCTGTGTGCCCCCTATCCTAATGGATATTAAGACAGCCTTTGTATATAGTTAATATGTTTTGTTATATGAATAAATACATTCATCACATTTACTCATGCATCTGCCTTTGGACTCTTCTATGCTCCTGGGTGTTTTCTACGATCCCAATTTCCACAGAATGGTAGCAGAGGGAATGGTAGCAGAACTCCACTCCAGGAGCTGCTGAAAAGGCGAGATGCCCTCCAAAATAACCTGTGAGAGAAGCTCCCCTGTTGTGACCAGAGGCCTTCAACGGAGGAGAACTTCACAGCAGCCCCAGTCTGAATCAACGATGGAAAACATTGAAGGGGGTTTCCATCCTGCTACACCCTGGCAGCCAGAGGCCACCCAGATGCAGCAAGAGATCCCAGGGGCCGAGCCAGGCAATGTTGGAGAAGGCTTCTTCAGCACTGACGAAGAGGGGGCAGAAGGACCAGATGAAAACCTGGACAGGCAAGTGGCTGAGATGTCAGAAGAGGAGTGCAGAGCAGCGCTCGCCTGCCTCCTGAAGACAAGGGCAGCAGCCAGAAAGAGGCCTGAGGAGGCAGCACCAGAGATGCCTGCCATCCCGGTAAGGACTCCCCTGCCTGATCTCTCCAAGATGGCGCCTGCCGCCAGAGAGACTGCCCCCCCACCCAGTTTCCCGCCAAACAAAATGGCCGCCAGGCCACTTCCGGAGGCAACTTCCTCCAAGATGGCTGCTCCCCTGGGCACTTTGCCAGAACCACGAGCCAGGCCCTCCCCAGCTCCACAGCCCAGGCCTACAACGCCAGCCAGTCAGTTCAGCCTTCCAGGGGCCCAGAGGACCACTCCGAGCCCACAAGGCCCTTGCCAGGCCCCGCCTGCCATGGCAAACATCAAAGAGGCCATAGAGGCCCTGGTCGCTGCCCTGCAACTTATGGAGCAACCACCCACTGGCCCCCCCGAGGCCCCAGACCCAGCTGCCCACTTAAGGAGGGCCCCAAATCCAACCTCCCACCCCCGGAGGAACCCAGATGGACCTGCAGCCTCCCACCCCCCACTGCAGAGGCGCTCACCATTCACTGAATGCTCCAGGGAGGCCCAGGCTGAGGCCTCCGCACCTTTCCGGCCCTGCTGGGATGATCCGGAGCTGCAATCCTGCTCCTCTGATGGAGAAGAGGAGATCCAGAGACATTTCCAGGCCTACCCAGCCCATGGACCTCATCTGATGGGCCTCCAGTCTCCAGAAAGATCTCCAGGCCTTCTTCCCACTCCTCCAAGGCTTCCCCACCACATCGCTGATGTCCGGCCCTATTCTGAGGCTCCAGCCAGACCTGACTTCAGAGCTCAGAGAGGGAGATCGGAGCTCCAACAAGAAAAGGCTTTGGAGCATGCTCCATTTCCTGCACGTGCCCAGTTGCTTCAAACTACAGAAGGACTACAAAAAGGAGCCAGACCTAAGCAATCGATCCCAGGCTTAGGGATCCCAATGCCATTCACATCAGGATCTTTTCAGCCATTTGAACAACTCCCCATGCAGTTTAATGGCAATAATTTTGTAACTTTGCCAAATAATTTTGAAAAATTACATTTAAGTGGTCAGAATTTTAAAAAATGGTGTAAAGAGATTCAGATAATTCTCTTAAGAGAAAATACTCTGGACATGATCAAAAGACCACCCCCTTTACCTTGGAGCCCTGAAATTGAGTTCCTGCATAAAAGAGCTTACACAACCCTGTTAAGTTCTATAGACACAGCTCTGTATGCCAGTCTTTCAGATGGCCTCACAGCTCAGGAAGTTTGGACTGCCCTATATAATTTGTTCCATAGTGACAATATGGCTGCAACCAGCAGATTGTCAAGAATTTTCCACAACTATAAACTCAGACCTGGTGTCAAAATGGGGGAACATTTGGCAATGCTTAAAGCCATGAGGGATGAGCTTATACAGAGGGGGGAGCCTGTTTCTGAATCCACTTTAATTAGTGTGATGTTGAACTCCCTAGACAAATCCTGGAGTCCCTTTATTATTTCTCTAGAAGGGGTTTCTAGGGAACAAAGAAATATAGAATACTTTTCTGGCCGCTTTATTGAGGAAGATTTAAGACGCAGAGATGAGGAACAACAAGAAATGAAGGAGGCATATCACAGGCCTAGGCCTCAGAGGAGGCGCCAGGACACAAGTGAAAGGATTAATACCCTTCCCACCTGCTTTGACTGTGGCATACAAGGTCACTTTAAAAGGGAGTGCCCTCGCTCTAGGGCCAACACGGCTGGACTTAAGCACAGTAAAAATAAAAGAGGCCGTGGAAGAGGGGGAGGTGGTCATAAAGGATACCAATACTGTAGTGTCACTAGTGACAATCACACCTCCCAGGTAAAGGATGCTGAGGGGCTGTGGCTTCTTGATTCAGGTGCATCATCGCATATAGCCAACACGAAGCAACGATTTAAGGTTTTACACCCACTCAAGTCCTCAGTAAAAGTTGCCACTGGGGACAAGGCAGAGGTAACTGGGGAAGGCGTGATCAATGTGCCTGGTATAGGAGATGTCACAGGGGCACTGTATGTTCCCTCAATCAAGAACAACCTTTTAAGCATCTTAAAATTGACTGAGGATAAAAATGTAAAACTGGTTTTTGAGAAGGGTGGAGGTTATGTTTCCGAAAATGGGAGTGTTGTTGGCGATATTGTAAAAATCAACAATTTGCCTTATTTTTCCCCAAAAGCACAGGTCAAAAGGCACAAGAAACCTAACAAGAGGGCTCAGGGAGCTAACGCCCAGATAGAGCAGAAAGCTTCTGTGCCAACCCCCAGGTTGTCCAAACTCAAGGACCCTGGACCTAAAACCAATGAAGCTTTTAAACCAGCTCCTAGGACATCCAAAGCCATTAAGGCTGAGCCCATTAAGGTCACAACTCCTCAGCCAACCCTGAGGAACTCTAAGGTGACCATTAATCCAGTGCCTACTCTCATTACTGAACAGACCAAAGCTTGTAATGGTAAGATACATAAGGTTGACAAAGTATGCATGGGTAAACCTTTACATTTGGATTGTGCTCATATATTACACCGCAGGCTCGGCCATGCCAGCTTCCCGGTTATTAAGAAAATGCAAGATTTTTCTGATGGGCTTAAGATAAAGAATTGTAATACCTATTTGGAATGTGCCATCTGTAAGGCAGCAAAATCTAAAACTGCTGCTATACCTAAGGTCTCTTCCCGTCGTGCAAGGTACCCTTATCAGCTGGTACACATGGATTTGGTTGGTCCTTTTAGACCCTCCCTTGGTAGGGGGCGTTATTTTTTAACGGTAGTAGATGATTACTCTCGTTATGGCCATGTATTTATTTTAAAGGACAAAACTGAAGTCTTTACCAACTTCAAATATCTTTACAACCAGATCCAAACGCAACACAAGGTGTGCATCGCTCAGGTGCAGAGTGATAGGGGGACTGAGTTTACATCCAAGATTTTTGAAAAGTGGATGAAGGAGAGAGGTATCCTCCATTTTAAATCATCCCCTCGAACTCCGTCCGAGAATGGCATTGTAGAAAGGAGAAATGGAGTGCTGCAGAATGTCATGAACTGCCTACTTGCAGATGCTGACATGAGCCAAGTTTTTTGGGCAGAAGCGGTCAAAATGGCTAATTATCTAGTCAACAGGACGTGGAGTAGTGCCATTAACCAAACCCCATACTTCCTGGTCCATGGAAGGAAACCTAGTCTCTCACACTTGAGAATTTTTGGTTCCTATGCCTGGGTCCATATTCCCAAGCACCTCAGAAGAAAGGGGGGCAAGGCATCAAGGAGGCTCAGATTTATAGGTTATGCAACCGGCAGCAAGGCCTCTAGGTTTGTAGACAAAAATAACCTTGTCATTGTCTCTAGATCAGCTTCCTTTGAGGAGGGGTCAAATTGGTCAAAAATTCATTCCAATGAACCCGGTTATTCCCCTATTAGAAGCGACACTGAACAAGCAGCACCACCTGAAGAGGATGAACCAACAAACTCCAAGCAACTGACCAGCGAAGATCCAGATGGTGATGAATCCCTACCTGACTCTGACGATTCAGACAAGGAATCCCTGGGTGACTTCACACCTCCTGCCTCACCTAAACGACCATATCTTCGCAGCGCCTGGGACAGAGGCCCGCCCCATTTTGATTGGAAAGATACTTCCGGCAGCTCCAATTCTGACACCGATGCTCCGGATGACAATGATGATGGTGAGTGGCAATTTCCCAGACGGTCAAAACGCTCCAATAAAGGGGTGCCACCCAAAAGGTTGGACATTGGCTGTGTTGCCTCGGTCAACAGCGTTACCATGGCCCCTAAAACGTACTCAGATGTCCTTCAGCTTCCCGAGGAAGAACAGCGCAGGTGGAGGGTGGCAATGGAGCGGGAAATGGACAGTCTCAAAAAATTGAAAGTCTTCATCCCCATGGAAGTCCCCAAAAAGAGGAAAGCAATTGGCACCCGTTGGGTCTACAAGGTCAAGCCAATGCCCAACAACAAACTCCTCTATAAGGCCCGGCTGGTAGCACAAGGCTACGCACAGCGCTACTTGCAGGACTTTGATGAAACATACTCCCCCACCGTGAGAGCGGAAAGTGTGAGGGCTGCTTTGGTCACCGCAGCAGCACATGGGGAACACATTTTTCAATTTGATGTGCAAACTGCTTATTTACACGCACATCTAAAACAAGAAATTTACGTCAGAGGTGCCCCCGGATTTCAACGGCAGGAAGGCCACACCTGGCTTCTGAAGAAAAGTTTGTACGGCCTCAAACAATCAGGCAGACTGTGGTACAAATGCCTGACTAAAACTCTCAAATCACTGGGTTTCCATCCATCTCCAGCTGATAAATGTACCTTCACAAGGGATACCAAAGGGGGGCTGGAGAAAGTCCTAGTGTATGTCGATGATCTTTTATATATAGGGCCTGACAAGGGGGGAAGTATTATATTTGCCAGGACCCTACAAAAAAAGTTCACTCTAAAGTCTTTAGGATATGTGGACAAGTACCTAGGCGTACAAATCATCACTACACCAAAAGGCTTTGCTCTCTCACAAAAGGAAAAGATAGAGGAACTCTTGGTGAAATGTAAAATGGAAGATAGCAAGCCAACGGCTATCCCAATGCAGACCGACTATTATGGATTGGCACACAAGGATAGCCCAGAGTTCCAAAATAATACTCTATTTAGGTCAGTGATTGGCTCATTACTATATATAAGTAACTGGAGCCGTCCAGATATTGCCCTGGCCGTAAACCTGCTATCTAGACAAGTGGAACATCCTACCCAGTTCCACTGGTTAGCCATTAAAAAGCTATTAAGGTATCTCAAGACCACAGCAGATTACGTGCTTCGCTTGGAACCTGAGAATAGAGACAAGGCCCAATTAAAATGCTTCGCAGATGCGGACTGGGCCGGAGATACCAAGACACGTAGGAGTACTTCGGGCTTCTTGGTACTATTAAATGAGGCACCCATCCATTGGCATGTGGGGCAACAGAAATTTGTTTCGTGCTCCACCGCTGAGGCCGAATATGCATGCTTATCAGAGGCAGGGAACGATCTGATATGGTTTGATGCCTTAATTTCTAGCATCTGGACACCACCGACTTTGCCCATCCAAATTATAGAAGACAACACCGGGGCCATAGGCATTGCCAAAGCCTATGCGGTGGGAAAAAGGTCCAGACATATCGATATCCGCTATCAAAATGTTAGGCAACTAGTAGAGATGGGGTTTATATCTTTATCACATTGTCAGACCAAATATCAAACAGCTGATATTTTCACAAAACCTCTACCAGCAGATAGGCACAAAGATCTGTGTAAAAAGTTATGTCTCACAGGGTAAAATCTGTTGTGCATTGCATTTGTATGTTTGCATGCCATTGGCTCGCAAGGAGGGGAACTGTCAAGTATTTGCAAGCCATTGGCACATATATCATACAGAACACTAGTGGAGGCAGGAAGTGCCCCCACCCCTATGTGGAGAGGAGGGGCTTACACTGAGTATAAAACCCCCTCTAACCTTTCCACCTTGCTCTCTTTTACGTTTGTTCTCCATGAGACATGATCTTTGATAGGGGTAGTCACACACGCTGTGTGCCCCCTATCCTAATGGATATTAAGACAGCCTTTGTATATAGTTAATATGTTTTGTTATATGAATAAATACATTCATCACATTTACTCATGCATCTGCCTTTGGACTCTTCTATGCTCCTGGGTGTTTTCTACGATCCCAATTTCCACATTCCTACACCATTCTGCAATTACCAGCATATCCAGCACCATGGACAGCCACCAGCTGTGAGTAACATAACAAATAACATTGGAAATTTGCCTAGTGATTTTCCCAAATTGAGGATAGACGGTGTTAATTTACAGGAATGGAGTCAACAACTCCAGGCTGTCTTTTTAAAAGAAAATTTATTGTTTTTCATTACTAACCCTCCTAAAAAACCATGGACACTAAAATTGGACTGCCTACATCACAGAGCATTTTATTTACTAATCTCCAGTATCTCACCTGCTATTTATCATAGTATTAAGCATAACTTAACTGTTTCAGAAATAATTCATTGTATGTTTAAACTGTTTCATAGTGAGAGTGTAGCAACCACAATGAAAAGCGTTATTATTAATTCATTAGACTCATCATGGGACAACTTCATATCACATCTAGATACAATTAACTTAGGCTATCTATCTATAGAGAGTTTATCAAACAGACTAATTGCTGAGGATAATTTAAGAAAAAGCCGCTACAATATACATAAAGAGCATAGACATGTCAAAAGGGTAGTATTCCAAGACAGGCACCAGGACACGATAGAATGTTATAACTGTGGGTCCAAAGAACATTACAGAAGAGACTGCCCCAAGCCTCCTAGAGAGAGACAAAGACATGATATAAGGAACAGTTATCATGATAGGCAATCATCCATTGACAGATATAGACACAGAAACTCACCAAACTTTAGAGAACCTAGAAGGGGCAGAGACAACTCAAGGGACAGAAAGTCTGGGTCTTTATACGGAATAGATAAACACACGAAACTCAAAAATCAAGACACAAAAGACAGTGCATGGCTCATTGATTCTGGAGCAACAAATCATACAACACACGATAGGAAAATATTATGTTCTTTCATTGAGGAGAAATTTTTAATTAAAGTAGCAAATCAAGACGAAGTTCAAGTTATTGGAAAAGGAAATGTAGAATTACCCGGTCTAGGAAAAATAGAGGGGGTACTATTAGTACCTAAAATACCCCATAACATTCTTAGTGCGATAAAATTAAGCAGGGAGTCAAACATCGGCAAAGACGGTTGGCACCTTTTATCATCTGTGGTGGACTTGCCCTGAGACCAAAAAGTTTTGGTTAAAGATTCAACTCTGGCTCTCTGAAATAATGGGACAGGAGATAGCCCTGGCCCCGGAATCTTTCCTCTTAGGTATGACTGAAGATGGTCTCGACAACAATAAAACCCAACTGGCAATTCAAATTATTACTGCGGCTAGATTAGCCTTTGCGAAACTCTGGAAATCTAACTCTACCCCCTCTGAGGAAACATTAATAAATAAAATTCTAGAGTGCGCAGAGATGGCTAAATTGACGAGCGAGCTAAAAAATGAAGAGAATTCTAAGTACTACGAAGTATGGGGAATTTGGTATAACTGGTTAAAGAATAGGATAAAAATATGATAATAGGCTATGATTTGTTAGACACCCGAAATAGACTTAATTGTATAGAAATGTAGAGAATTGTATAGAATTGTATATCGTATAGTTATGGATGGAATTCACCTAATGTTTGATCTATGAAATGTGTAAACACTGCACCTCGGATCAAGATTGTGATTGTACATTGTCTTTTTAAAACTGGAAAATTCAATAAAGTATTAAAAAAAAAAAAATACCCCATAACATTCTTAGTGCGATAAAATTAAGCAGGGAGTCAAACATAGATATAACATTCTCAAAAGGAAAAGTAACACTAGAGAAAAACAAGATAAACATAGGTAATGTAACTATCAAAGGAGATCTACCATACTTAATTACAGAAGAAAAATGGCTACACAACATAAATTCAAATATAGAATCAAACACTAACACAGAAATAGAAGATGGTATAGATAGTGACAATGACGAACGTGAAACAGAACATGACGACGAAGCTGTACCAGATAACAATACATGCACAAACAGGAAACCCATAATTGGAAAGCCAATACATGATGAATGTGCACACATACTCCATAGAAAGTTAGGACATGCCAGTTTTCCTGTAATACAAAAAATGAGTGACCATGCTGAAGGTATTAAAATAAAAGACTGTAAAAATTACTTGGAATGTTCAGTATGCAAATGTTCAAAATTAAAAACCAAGCCCAGACCCAAAAAGGCAACAAGATCAACCAATCATATTTTCAATTTAGTACATATGGATCTAGTTGGTCCATTAACCCCATCAATTACATACAAAAAACGATATTTCCTCACTATTGTAGACGACTTCAGTCGTTATGGTTTTGTCTACACTTTAAGGCATAAGGATGAAGCATTTCAAAAGTTTAAAGAATTTCATAAGCGTGTAGAGACACAACATCACATACAAATCAAACAAATCATGACAGACAGAGGGTCCGAATTCATGTCAAAAGAATTCTCTCATTGGCTTAAATCAAAGGGAATGTTGCATTTCAGCTCTAGTCCCTTCTCAGCTTTTCAAAATGGAGTCGTAGAACGACGGAACTCGACATTACAAACCATGATTAGATGTACATTAGAAGATGCAGAATTAGGTAAGCATTTCTGGTCAGAAGCCCTGGTATATTCCAACTATACACTCAACCGACTTTGGTCTAGTGTCATAAACAAAACACCATACGAATTGATGTATAATAAAAAACCCCAGATAGCTCATCTGCATGTGTTTGGAGTTACAGCAGATGTACACATACCAAAACAATTACGACGTAAAGGAGACAAAGTGTCCAGAAGGCTTAGATTCATGGGTTATGAAACAGGTACAAAAGGATATAGGTTTATTGACAGTAACAACAAATTCATAGTATCTAGGACTGCTGTATTTCACGAACAAACAAATTGGTCCAAAATACATCTCAATGAAATACATCCAATAGCAAGGCCCAACGTTAATCAACAAAATAGAACAGAGAAAAAGGAACAAACATATAATACACAGGAAGACAATACTAAAGTATGGATAGGAAATTGCCCCAAAATTAAAATAGATTCTCTAACACAAAAGGAAGCAAGATACTTACACGATAATAATGATAGACCAGAAAGAACAATTAGATGCAACAGAAATCAAGTACCTAAGCGATTCAAAGACTATATAATGCACATACACAATGAACCAACTACACCAAACACTTATGAAGATGTATTAAAACTCCCTCTAGAAGAAAGAAACAAATGGGAACTAGCCATGTCTAAAGAAATGGACAGTTTACGGGAACTAAACGTATTCACTCCAGCCCCAGTACCAAAGGATAAAACAATCATAGGCACTAGATGGATCTTTAAGATTAAAAATTTAGAAGAGGGTAACACACTATATAAAGCACGATTAGTAGCACAGGGCTTTGCCCAAAGATATCCTGAGGATTATACCGACACATACTCTCCTACGGTGAGAACAGAGAGCGTCAAGACAGCTTTAGTAGTAGCTTCAGCACTTAACCTTGAAGTTTTTCAGTATGATATACAGACTGCATATCTACACGCCAAACTTGATAAAGAAATTTATGTAAGAGCTCCACACAGTAAAAACACAAACAAAAATGACACATGGTTACTGAACAAAAGTCTATATGGATTAAAACAATCCGGTAAACGTTGGTACAAATGTCTGGTCAATGTACTCAAAGCCATGGACTTTAATGCCACAGCAGCAGATAACTGTTTTTTCATTAGAAGAGAAGGCGAATCATTAGAGTTTGTATTAATATATGTGGACGATATTCTATATATTGGTAAACATAAAGATAAGAGGGACATTTTTGTAACAAAATTAGGGGAACATTTTTCATTGAAGTCACTGGGAAAGGTAAACAAATATCTTGGAGTACATATCAATAAAACTAAAAAAGGGTTTAGCCTATCACAAAAGGATAAAATAATCGAACTATTAAACAAATGTAACATGATTAATGCAAAGCCTTGTGACACTCCCATGCAGATTGACTTTATAAAAAATATGAATGAATCATCTCCAGAATTTAATGACAATACACTTTATAGATCAGTTATCGGTTCCCTTTTGTATATTGCTAATTGGACCAGACCTGATATTGCTTTACCTCTTAACTTGTTATCTAGGTATGTCAGCAAACCCTTAATGTATCATTGGGAGGCAGTTAAAAGAGTATTAAGGTATTTGAAACACAGCTTAGATTTTTGCTTATTATTAGAACCAGACAACATTAAAGAACCTATTCTCACTTGTTACGCTGACGCTGACTGGGCAGGTGACACTAAGAGTAGGAAGAGTACTTCCGGTTATGTATTCTTTCTTAACAATTGTCCAGTCTACTGGTATACTGGAAAGCAGAATTTAGTAGCAACTTCAACTACGGAAGCAGAATACATTTGTTTATCTAAAGCAGCTAACAATCTTATTTGGTTTAATGATTTACTAACCAATATTTGGAAGAACCCATCACAACCCATTATAATATATGAAGATAATAAAGCTTCAATAGAGATATCAAGAGCAGACGCTATTGGGCAATGATCTAGGCATATAGATATCAAATACAAACACGTAAGACAATTATCCGAAGAGGGGTTCATCAAAGCCATTCACTGTGACACTACGGAACAAATAGCTGATATATTGACTAAACCCTTACAATCTAAGCAACATAAATATTTAGCTTCGAAATTATGTGTTCAATACTATTCTACTTCTGAATGTAATTATTGTTGTGTATCAGCTCGGCATTTAGAGGGGGATTTGTCATGTATAAATGCCTCACTCATACCAGATAAAAAAATATGTTTTGGGATGACAAGGGTTAACTCATTCCTCCCTTCTAAATGTATCACTCACAAACCACTCCCTACCTTTAGTTCCGCCTCCTTGGTATAAAAGGTGGAGCACATCTCTTCTCCTTTCTTCTTCCTGCAATCTTTCTGTGAATGAAGAATGACATCTGTAAATAAACTATCTTCTGTTTGAATGAAAAAGAGGTCTGTGTATATTATTGAGTCTGATCCTCGAATTATGGCAACACTAACCTTCTCCCACACCAATAGTAATGCATTTCTTACATGATGCCTTTGAAAATAGCTATGCATCTTATTTTTGCCATACCATAAAAAGGCATGCCATCACAATCGTAAATCATGTCCCTCCAAAGTTAATAGTCTTGTATTTCTTAATTCAATCCATTGTCTCATCCATGTCAACGTTGCTGCCTGGTAATATAGTTCCCAGTTAGGTAATCCAAATCCTCCTCTAAGTCTCGCATCTTGTAACATTATTATGTTAATTCTCGCTTTTTTCCCTTGCCATATAAATTTCATTACTATTTTATTAAGATGTTCAAAGTATTTCTTTTTCACTTTTATCGGTATTGTCTGAAATAAAAATAGCAATCTCGGTAATATATTCATCTTAATTATCGCAATCCGTCCCATTAGTGATAGCTGTAAATTTTTCCTTTTCTCCAAGTCCTCCTCAATTTGTTTTTTTCAATTTGTAGTAGTTGTCCTGTTTAATCATTAAACATCTTGAAGTTAATTGGATTCCTAAATACTTTACTTTCTTCACAATCTGAATATCTAGTTTCCCCATTAAGTCTCTTTTCTGTTTTTCTGTAATGTTTTTCACCAATGGTTTTGTTTTTTCTTTGTTTATTTTCAATCCTGCCACCTCTCCATATTTTTCTATTTGTTCTATTAGTTTGGGTCCTGTTAGTTGAGGATCCTCCAGGATAAACACTAAGTCATCTGCAAAAGCTTGCAATTTGTATTCTTCTTTTTTAATTTTCATTCCCTTTATTTCTTCATTTTGTCTTATGTTTCTATTCAATACCTCTAGTGTCAACACAAATAGTAATGGAGATAAAGGGCATCCTTGTCTTGTTCCTTTCATTATATTGACCTTTTCTGTCATGTCTCCATTTATCATTACCTTTGGTGGTTGCTTATTATAGATTGTTTTATCATATTTATGAATCTCCCCCTCAAAATCCATAACTTGTAGTTGCTTTATCATACATTGCTAATTCAGATTATCAAATGCCTTCTGTGCATCCAAGAATATCATTGCCATTTATTTATTTATTTATTTATTTATTAATCAAATTTCTATACCGCCCTACTCCCGAAGGATTCAGGGCGGTGAACAGTCAAGATAAAATACAAATAATACAAATATTTAAAAATCCCTTAAAATTATTAAATATTTTGGCCGAAACACGGATTACCCAATTTATAAAATCACAAATTAAAAATTTAAAAGAGGAGAGTTAGGCCAGGCCAGCCTGCTGAAATAAAAAAGTTTTGAGAGCACGACGAAACGTGCGCAGGTCCGGGATCCTCCGTATCTCTGGGGGGAGCTCGTTCCAGATGGTAGGTGCCCCCACAGAGAAGGCTCTCCCCCTGGTCGGTGAGAGGCTATTGGTATTGTTTTTCTGAGTGCACTTCATAGTATTCCAAAGTATTCAAAATTGTCCTCATATTATCTTTAATCTGTCTTTTGGGTAAAAAATCATTTTGATCCATATGTATTTATTTATTTTATTTATTAAATTTATATCCTGCCCTTCTCCCCGAAGGGACTCAGGGCGGTGAACAGCCGAGAATTAAAATGACATACAATATAAAAGTTAAAATAATTAAAAATAAATTAAATTAAACAGCCAACCCAGTTTAAAACCCCTAGCAATACAATTAAAAACTAACCCATAAAACCTATTCAGGCCAGGCCGGCTTGCTGAAATAAAAACATCTTCAGGGCCTTACGGAAAGTGCCGAGATCCGGAATCAGCCGTATTCCGGGAGGTAGCTCGTTCCAGAGGGCGGGTGCTCCCACAGAGAAGGCCCTCCCCCTGGGGGCCGCCAGCCGACATTGCTTGACCAACGGCACCCTGAGGAGGCCCTCTCTGTGAGAGCGTATTGGCCAGTGGGAGGTTATCGGTAGCAGCAGGCGGTCTCGTAAATACCCTGGCCCTAAGCCATGGAGCGCTTTAAAGGTGAGAACCAACACCTTGAAGCGCACCCGGAAGACCACCGGGAGCCAGTGCAGCTCACGCAGGAGAGGTGTTATATGGGAGCGCCATGTTGCTCCCGTGATCACCCGCGCGGCCGCATTCTGGACCAGTTGGAGCCTCCGGGTGCTCCTCAAGGGGAGCCCCATGTAGAGAGCGTTAGCGTAGTCCAGGCAAGAAGTGACGAGAGCATGAGTGACTGTGCATAAGGAATCCCGACTCAGAAAGGGGCGCAACTGGCGTATCAGGCGAACCTGATAAAAAGCCCCCCTGGCCACGGCCGTCATATGCTCTTCTAAAGACAGCCGTGTGTCCAGGAGGACGCCCAAGTTGCGAGCTCCCTCTGTGGGGGTCAAAGACTCGCCCCCAATAGCCAGCGATGGTGCCAGCTGGCTATATCGGGATGCCGGCATCCACAGCCACTCGGTCTTGGAAGGGTTGAGTCGAAGCCTGTTCCTCCCCATCCAGACCCACACGGCCTCCAGACACTGGGACATCACTTCAAGGGCATCGTTGGGGTGGTTTGGGGTGGAGATGTACAGCTGAGTGTCATCCGCATACAGATGGCATCGCACCCCAAATCCACGGATGATCTCACCCAGCGGCTTCACATAAATGTTGAACAGGAGTGGCGAGAGGACCGACGCTTGTGGCACCCCACAAACAAGATGTCAGCGTTCCAAATTAGGCTCTCTTCCAGTTCTGACATGAACGAGATGAAGCAAAGACCAGAAGTGTTGATTTATTGCTGAGATGAACTTTTACCTAGTTTTCTGTATGCAACAGATAGTGTTGCCTGGGGGAAGAGGGTGGGGGCCACATTCCTGTGAAAAGAACGTGCCGGGATGTAGAGATGGATCTGCATGATGGCCAATGGGACATTGGGGTTGGAGAGCGGAAGAGGAGGGGGTTGGAAGGAGGAGCCAGTTTGGCTGCAACTTGAATCAGGAATGTCGGTTTTTTTTCTGTTCTTAAATAAAAGTGATTCATTAGAGACTTTGCGCTTGAAAATGAAACTTATTTAAGATAGCACCGAAACCTGACACAAGGCGCCTCGAGGTCGACCTCTGCCCCCCTGCCAACACAGACTGCGACTGGTCGGAGAGATAGGAGGAGAACCACCGCAACATGGTGCCTCTCACCCCCAATCCCCCCAGCCGGTGCAGCATGATGCCATGGTCGATGGTATCAAAAGCCACTGAGAGATCTAATAGGACCAGAACAGAGGAACAACCCCTGTCCCAAGCCCTCCAGAGATCATCAACCAACGCGACCAATGCCGTTTCCGTGCTGCACCCAGGCCTGAAGCCGGACTGGCACGGGTCTAGATAGACGGTTTCATCCAGGTACTGTGGGAGCTGTTGCGCAACCACACTCTCAACAACCTTTGCAATAAAGTGAAGGTTGGAGACAGGACGGTAGTTAGCCATAACAGCCGGATCCAGAGAAGGCTTCTTAAGGAGGGGCCTCACCACCACCTCTTTCAAAGCAGGCGGCAGGAAACCCTCCCCCAAAGAAGCATTTATAATCCTCTGGAGCCAGCCTCGCGTAACCTCCCGGGTAGCCAGTACCAGCCAGGAGGGACACGGGTCCAGTAAACATGTGGTTGCGTTTAACCTCCCCAGAATCCTGTCCACGTCTTCAGGAGTCACAGGATCGAACTCGTCCCAGATAACATTCTCAAGACCCGCCTCAGCCACCCCGCCGGAATCTACCCAGTCAGAGTCTAAGCCTTCCCGAATCAGAGTGATTTTATCTTGCAGATACTGTGCAAAATCCTCAGCCTGCCCTTGCAAGGGGTCCTCCCGCGCTCCCTGATGTAGGAGGGAGTGGGTCACTCTAAACAAGGTGGCTGGGCGGTTATCTGCCGATGCAATAAGAGCGGAAAAGTAATCACACTTTGCCGCTTTTATCGCCACTAAATAGGTCTTAATATGATACCTAATTAGTGTTTAATCGGATTCGGAGCAACTGGCCCTCCAACCACTCTCTAGGCGTCTTTTCCGGCGTTTCATTCTTTTCCGGTGAACCAAGGAGCTGGGCAGGTGCAACGCTGGGTCAGAGGCCGCAAAGGCACGACACGGTCCAAAGCCCCGGCGGCCGTCCTATCCCAGGCGGCCACCAGATCTTCAGTCGAGTCGTGAGCCAAAGCCTCAGGAAATGGCACAAGCTCCCTCTGGAATCTCTCTGGATCCATCAGGCGCCTGGGGTGGAACCACCCAGTCGGTTCCACCTCCCTGCGGTGGGGTGCAGCGGTCAGAAAGTCCAGCCTCAGGAGAGAATGGTCAGACCATGACAGGGGCTCAATAGCTACATCCCCTATAACCTGGCCATTCAACCACTGACCAGAGACAAAAACTAAGTCCAGAGTGTGTCCTCCCATGTGAGTAGGGCCATGAATTAGTTGTGTCAGGTCCAAGGCCGTCATGGAAGCCATGAACTCCCAGGCCAACTCAGACGCCTCACCGGCCGACGGCAGGTTGAAATCCCCCATGACCATCAGTCTGGGGGTATCAACCGCCACTCCGGCAATAAAGTTGAGAAGCTCGGGCAGGGCCGCTGTCACGTGGCAGGGAGCCAGGTACGTGATCAGCAGGCCCATCTGCATCCCATGGCCCCACTTCACCAGGAGAGACTCACATCCGGCTATCTGTGGTACAGTGGTCTCCCTCGGATCAAGACTTTCCTTAATGACAACCGCCACCCCCCCCCCACCCCTGCCCTGGGCCCTCAGCTGATGGAATGCTCGGAAACCTGGTGGGCACATTTCTACGAGGGGGATCCCCCCCTTGGCCCAGCCAGGTCTCTGTGATACCCGCCAGGTCCGCTCTCCCCTCCTGAATTAACTCGCAGATGAGGGGGGCCTTATTAACCACGGACCTGGCGTTGCACAGCATAAGCCTAAGGCCTGGGCTCTGAAGCTCTGGACAACCCGGGAAATGAGAGGAGCCTTGGGGGCCGAGGCATGCCACCGCTTGAAGACAGCGGGTGCGTGCCCCCTTAACACGATATGGTCCTCTGCTCCCGCCATATCTGCCCCTCCCAACCATGGTCCTGATGGAATCGTCCTCTTCCATACTTACACTAAGCCCCTCCACACCCGGCTCCACACCTCCCAATTCGTGCCCCTGTATGTGCCCTGTATGAATTCATTTAACAACCTTTTTAATCTATTCGCCATTATTGAGGCAAATATCTTATAGTCTGCGTTCAGCAATGAAATCGGTCTGTAATTTTTAACTTGTTGCAAATCTGTATCTTCTTTAGGTATAAGCGTAATATATGCCTCCATCCATGAGTTTGGAATCTTTGCTTTTACTAGAAGTTCATTAGAATAGAATAGAATAACAGAGTTGGAAGGGACCTTGGAGGTCTTCTAGTCCAACCCTCTGCCCAGGCCAGGAAACCCTACACCACTTCAGACAAATGGTTATCCAACATCTTCTTTAAAATTTCCAGTGTTGGGGCATTCACAACTTCTGCAGGCAAGTTGTTCCACTTATTAATTGTTCTAACTGTCAGGAAATTTCTCCTTAGTTCTAAATTGCTTCTCTCCTTGATTAGTTTCCACCCATTGCTTCTTGTTCTACTCTCAGGTGCTTTGAAGAATAGTTTGACTCCCTTTTCTTTGTGGCAACCCCTTAGATATTGGAACACTGCTATCATGTCTCCCCTAGTCCTTCTCTTCATCAAACTAGACATACCCAGTTCCTGCAACCGTTCTTCATATGTTTTAGCCTCCAGTCCCCTAATCATCTTTGTTGCTCTTCTCTGCACTCTTTCTAGAGTCTCAACATCTTTTTTACATCGTGGTGCCCAAAACTGAATGCAATATTCCAAGTGTGGCCTTACCAAGGCATTATAAAGTGGTATTAACACTTCACGTGATCTTGATTCTATCCCTCTGTTTATGCAGCCCAGAACTGTGTTGGCTTTTTTGGCAGCTGCTACACACTGCTGGCTCATATCTAAATGGTTGTCCACTAGGACTCCAAGATCCCTCTCAGAGTTACTACTATTGAGCAAGGTACCACATATACGGTACCTGTGCATTTAGTTTTTCTTCCCTAAATGTAGAACCTTGCTTTTTTCACTGTTGAATTTCATTTTGTTAGATAGCGCCCAATGTTCAAGTCTGTCAAGATCCTTCTGTATCTTGAGCCTATCTTCTGGAGTGTTGGCTATTCCTGCCAGCTTGGTGTCATCTGCAAATTTGATGAGTTCCCCATCTATCCCCTTGTCCAAGTCATTGATGAAGATGTTGAAGAGCACTGGGCCTAAAACAGAGCCCTGGGGTACTCCACTGCATACTTCCCTCCATGTAGATGCAGTTTCATTGAGGACTACACGTTGAGTGTGGTTGGTCAGCCAGTTATGAATCCATCTGGTGGTGATGCTGTCTAACCCACATTTTTCTACTTTATCTAGTATCCTCTGGCAATTCCCCTGTGCTCCGGGATCTTTGAAAGATATAGTTCAGTGGTTCTGAGATTTCATCTGCCAGTTCCTTCAGAACCTTGGGGTGTAAATATTAAATACTTCCAACATTACATTACTTAATACGTCTTGAAATGTCTTATATAGTTCTGCTGGTAATCCTTCCGGGCCCGGTGTTTTCCCATTCTTTTGTTTTTTAATCGCTTCTGTTAATTCCATCATCATTATTCTTTCTTCCAATGCCTCTTTATATTTTTCAGGTATTTTAGGTAATTCAGATTTTTCTAAGTATTGTTTTATCCTCTCTCCAGATATTGTCTCTTGTTTATATAGTCTCTCATAGTAATTTTGAATTACTTTTTTCTTTTCTTCATTTCTATAACATATGGTTCCTTTCTCATCTATTAATTGAGTAATTAATTTTTTCTCCTTCTCTTTTTTCATTTTGTATGCCAACCATCTGCCTGGCTTCTTTGCATTTTCAAAAAAAATCTGTTTAGAAGCCCTTAATTTACATGCCAGTACCTCTTGTTCAATTAAGTTTATTTCATGTTTTTTCAGTTCCATTTGTTTTTTAATTCTTTTATTTTGTGTATCATTTTGTAATTCCTTCTCTAATTTCCTATACTCCTCTTCCAACTACTGCAGAGTCACAGAAAACATCAGAGACTATGGAACTAAAAAATTTGATACAGATGTTTCATGAAGATTTGAAAGAAAGAGTAGTGAAATTGGATGAGAAAATGGAAAAAGTAGATGGTGATTTAAAAGAAGTCAAGGAAATGATTGGGAAAAATGAAGAAATAATTCAAAAAGTAGAGGAAAAAGCAGATTTGACAGAAAAAAAAGTGGGAGAACTTGAGGAAAGATTGACATCAGTTGACAAAAATCAGGAAAGAACAATTATTGCCTTAGAAATGGACCATTCTGATTATTACTTAAGATTTCAAAATATAGAGGAAGAGAAGGGGGAAAATCTGGCAGAAGTCATGGCAGAGATGCTGGCAGAAGTGATGGAGGAACCTAAAGAGAAGATATTAAATGGGATTGACAAGGTATTTAGGGTGCATACAAGATACACAATGAGAAATAAATTACCAAGAGAAGTGCACGTAAGATTTACAAAGAAAGCAATAAAAACAGAGATACTACAAATAACAAGGAATACCCCAATGAAATATAAGGATAAAGAGATAGTAGTGCTTCTGGGTACAATTCAAGGTGCTGGTTGTCACCTTTAAAGCCCTTCATGGCTTGGGACCAGGTTATCTGAGGGACCGTCTCTTGCCGGTCACATCTACCCAAACCATCAGAACAGAGAGGCAGAGAATGTTGATGGTCCCATCCCCTAGGGAGATACATCTGGTGGGACCCAGAAGAAGGGCCTTCTCTGTGGTGGCCCCCTCTCTCTGGAACTTCATCCCCCAAGAGATTATAATGGCCCCCACTCTAGCACTCTTCTGGAAGGTGCTGAAGACCTGGTTCTGCCAGCAGGCCTGGGGAACCCAGAGCGCAGTGGTGAAATTAAAAAATTTCCCCTACTGGTTCTGTGGGCGTGACTTGTTGGGGGGAGGTCATGTGACTGGGTGGGTGTGGCCAACTCGACATCACTCACATCAAGCGGCTCCTCACTGGCATCTCCCCTCCCAGCCACTCCTTGTCGCGAATGGCAGGAAAATGGAGAGGGGAATATTCCTGCCTACCATCCTTCCCTCAGTCTGTGCTGAGATTGAGGAATGGATGACAGGCAGGAAAATCCCCTTTCCCATTTTCCTGCCTTTCATGAAAACAGCTCCATTCCATCTGCTCCCCCCATCCCCATCCCTTCTGGGGTCTACCTTAAAGGGACAGGTTGCAGCAGCTCTGTTCTGAATGGAGGGAGAAAAGTTAGCATTCTCTCTGCTGCATTTAACGTTGAATTCTGTGGCAGAGAGAATGCTAACTTTTCTCCCTCCATTCAGAACGGAGCTGCTGCTCCCTTTATGGTTCCCTCCCATCCCCCTCCCTCCTGGGGACTACCTTAAAGGGACAGGCTGCAGCAGCTCCATTCTGAATGGAGGGAGAAAAGTTAGCATTCTCTCTGCTGCATTTAACGTTGAATTCTGTGGAATATCAAGTGGCCGGAAGAGGTGAGCGGCGACCAGCCAGGTGTGGGTAAGGCCAATGAGGGGTGATTACTAATGGTTCAGCGAACTGATGCCAATAATCCCTAGTGGTTGACCCGAACCGGTCTGAACTGGTAGGATTTCACCCCTGCCAGAGCAGGATGGAGCCCATTAAATGGCTCGTGTGAGGTACTGTCGCCGGGGAAGGGGTGATTTTATTATATTGATTTATTATATGACTTTTTTTTAATTAGTTTTATTGTTTTTATATGAGGTTTTATATTCTGTAAGCCACCTTGAGTCACCATGTGCAAATAGGTGGCAAAATAAATGAATAAATAAATAAATAAATAAACAAATAAATAAATATAATTTACTTGGACTTCAGTAAGGCAGTTGATAAAGTAGACCATAACATACTAATTGATAAGATAGAAAAATGTGGGTTAGATAGCATCACCACCAGATGAATTCGTAACTGTCTGACAAACTGCATACAACGTGTAGTCCTTAATGGAACTGCATCTGCATGGAGGGAAGTATGCAGTGGGGTACCCCAAGGTTCTGTCTTAGGCCTAGTACTCTTCAGTATCTTCATCAATGATTTAGATGAGGGGATAGAAGGAGAACCCATCAAATTTGCACATGACACCAAACTGGCAGGAATAGCCAGCACTCCAGAAGATAGCCTCAAGTTACAGAAGGATCTTGACAGACTTGAACACTGGGCTCTATCTAACAAAATGAAATGCAATGGTAAGAAGCAAGGTTCTACATTTAGGCAAGAAAAAACAAATGCACTGGTATAGAATAGGTGGTACCTGGCTCAATAGTGGTTAACTGTGAGAGGGATCTTGGAGTCCTAGTGGACAATCACTTAAATATGAGCCAGCAGTGTGCTGCAGCTGCCAAAAAAGCCAATGCAATCCTAGGCTGCATTAACAGAGGGAAGGGGTGATGAAGAAAGGAGGGGACCCTCATTGATCGCGGGGAGATGGCGGTCTCTCCGCTCAATCTGAGGAAGCTCTCCAGACTGGCAGAGGAAAGGACAGCCATACTTGAGTGGTCTGTTCAAAACTACTGACAGCTGAAGAGAGACAGCACGATTAATGATCCGTGGACAGTGTGCTAGTACTGGGTGAGATCTATCCTTTTTCTACCACTCGGCAATTTACTTCCTAGGGAAAACAACTTTTAAAGTGAATAAAGTTTCTAGAGGCGAAAGGAAGGGACTTTTACTCCTTCCTTTAAGAAAGGGAGCGGCAACCTAAACGCTTAAAGAGACAGACACAGAAAATACACAATACTAAATATAAGAACATTAAATGCAGTGAAGTTGATTGGAATAAGACAGCAACTTAGAAAATAATTAAAATTACTTTGGAAAGATACAGGGTGATTTTTAAAAACTAATTTAATGAAAGAAATTTAAATTAAGTTTCGTTTTATGAGCTGGAAGATGGAGTTGGATTGACATCTAGTGGTAAAAAAGAGGTATAGCACAAGCTGGAGCAAATTTGGGAAAAGCTTGAAGACATATAAGGAACAGCTGCAAGGCCACTCCTGGTTTGTTTGGTGGCAGGTGAATTGATTGGCAACTTATTGAACTTTGTGGATTATAAACATCGTCTAACTTGTGGAGCTGCTTAGTGACTGAGGGAATTGGATTTGGGGTTTTTTTTTTGAATACTTGAATACTCAGGAGACTATAATGGCCTGTGGGCCACTTTGGATTATAATCAGTGGTGGGATTCAGCCAGTTCGCACCACTTCGGGAGAACCAGTTGTTAACTTTCTGAGCAGTTTGGCAAACTGGTTGTTGGAAGAAATCATTAGGGCACAGAACCGGTTGTTAAATTACTTGAATCCCACCACTGATTATAATCATCATTTGACAAAACAATTTGGGGAGTGAAAGAAGATGAGTAAAACAACATTTATATTTTGGATGAGATATTGAATGACGAAGCCAGATTATAAAAACTGCTTATTTTGAATTATCCCTTTTTTAGTGGATTCAATACTAGAGATCATATAAACCTGATACAAATGTAGAGATAAACTTTAAAGGTGTATTGCTGGACTAACTATAGAGTTTATGATATTGTATTGTATGGTTGCACTAACTATAAGATTGGTTGTAGAGGACAAAGGATATTAAGAAAATAGCGCGTTGATAAGATAAAAGGGGAAGGGTGGAACAAAAATGAGCACTTCAAAATTAACTAAAATTGGGAAAAAAACACCCTCCACACCAGCATCTGCAGCTTCCAGTCCATCAAATCAAAGATCAATAGAAGCAATGTTGCAACAAGAAAAAAACAATGCTTTTCAAAAAGTAATACAATCTGTACTACAATCAATCCAAGAAGCAATCACTTCACATAAAGAGGAAACAAGGAAAATCACAATGAGGTGAAAGTCAGTTTGGAGGAGATGAAGGAACAGATTCATAATATAGATGTGAGACTAGAAAATTTTCAGCAAATTGTAACAAAAAATGAACAAAGAATACAGAAAAAAGAGGACAAATTGGAAGAAACAGAACAAAAGATGGAAGAAATAAACCAAAGACACCTAGAGAGTAGTTGGAGGGCCAGTCTTTCTGAATCTGACCGGACACTGGTAAGATCTCATATTAAGAATTACCTAGTGGCAATAAAAGCAGCAAAATGTACATATTTTGCTGCTCTTATTGCATCATCAGATAATCGCCTGGCCGCTCTGTTTAGGGTGACTCGCTCCCTGCTCCACCAGGAAGCATGGGAGGACCCCTTGGAGGGTAGAGCTGAGGATTTTGTTCAATATCTGCATGACAAAATCACTCAGATTCAGGAAGATCTGGACTCCGACTGGGTAGTTCCAGGGGGGTTGACTGAGGCAGGTCTTGAGAATGTTATCTGGGATGAGTTTGATCCTGTGACCCCTGACGACGTGGACAGGATTCTGGGTGGACTGAACACGACCACATGTTTATTGGACCCGTGCCCCTCCTGGTTAGTGCTGGCTTCCCGGGAGGTGATGCAAGGCTGGCTCCAGGGGATTATAAATGCTTCGTTGGGTGAGGGTGACTTCCCCGCCGCCTTGAAAGAGGCGGTGGTGAGGCCTCTCCTCAAGAAGCCTTCCCTGGACCCGGCAGTGTTGGCTAACTATCGTCCGGTCTCCAACCTTCGCTTTGTTATGAAGGTTGTTGAGAGTGTGGTTGCGCGACAGCTCCCCCAGTACCTGGATGAAACGACATATCTGGTTCCGTTCCAGTCGGGCTTCAGGCCTGGGTACAGCACGGAAACGGCATTGGTCGCGTTGGTTGATGATCTCTGGAGGGCTCGGGACAGGGGCTACTCCTCTGTCCTGGTCTTATTAGACCTCTCAGCGGCTTTTGATACCATCGACCATGATATCATGCTGCACTGGTTGGAAGAGTTAGGGGTGGGAGGCACTGTATTACGGTGGTTCTCCTCCTTTCTCTCCGACCGGTTGCAGTCTGTGTTGGCAGGGGGGCAGAGAGGGCTTCTTGAGGAGGGGCCTCACCACCGCCTCTTTCAAGGTGGACAGCAAGACACCCTCACTCAAAGAAGTGTTAATAATCCCCTGGAGCCAGCCTCGCATAACCTCCCGGGAGGCCAGCACCAACCAGGAGGGACACGGGTCCAATAAACATGTGGTCGCATTCAGCCATCCCAGTATCCTGTCCACATCCTCGGGAGCAACAGGATCGAACTCCTGAGATAATGTTAGAGGCCAAAATACCAAACACCTGGACAGAAGCAAACATTACCCTAATTCCAAAAGAAGATTCAGATCTGACACAGTGTCAGCGTTCCAGCGCTGACATATCAAAGGGGAGGAGAAGCTTGAACTTTTGCCTACTTAATTCCTTTGAAGATTCTGTTCCCTCGGAGATGGGAGGAGGGGGGGACATTCCTGTGATCTGATGGAGATGGGATGAGGAGAGTGGCTTGGAAGATAGCCAATGAGACGTAGAGATTTGGGGATCGGAAAGAGAGGGCTTGGGGGGCAAAGGTCAGTGCTGACCGCGAAAGAGCCAGGGACAGATCACTATGCTCAATAAAGAGAAAATTTCCTCAAAAATCGGCAGAGGCAAGAGGGAACCCACAGATTGAGGATAGCAAAGGGGCCCCAACCTCTGCCGCTCCAACCAGGAGAGACGCCCCCCACACACACGAGCCCCAACTTTTCCTGCCTGAACAAAAGGAGATGACGCCGACACAAGGGCCCCTCCTGAAGGGTACTGAGAAGCAGCTGAGGGCCACATCCAACAGCTCCCATGAAGCAGAACAGATCCCAAAAGGGTACCAAGACCTTGCAGAGGTATTTAGCGAGGCCGAGTGTGACATCCTACCCCCCCCACCACGATGCCGACTGCGCCATCGAAATCATCCCTGGGGCGAAACTACCTAAACCTAAATTGTATGCCATGACGCCCCGTGAAATGCAAGAAATGCGAAACTACATAGACAAGAACCTACAAAGGGGTTTCATTGAACCAGCCAAACCGCGAGTCGCAGCACCGGTCCTTTTCAAAGAGAAGAAAGACGGCTCTATGCGCCTAATAGTTGACTTTCGCTATTTCAACGCTGTCTGCGTACACAACTTATATCCCCTCCCCCTCATGAAAGACATGCTAGCCCACCTGGCCAAAGGGAAGGTTTTCACCAAACTAGACCTTCGCGAAGCCTACTACCGAATACGCATCAGGGAAGGGGACGAGTGGAAGACAGCATTCAACTGCCCACTAGGGAGTTTCCAATTTAAGGTGATGCCATTTGGGCTACAGGGGGCCCCAGCGGTGTTCATGCAATTGATAAATGAGGTTCTACATGACCACCTCTATAAGGGAGTCCTCGTCTACCTAGATGACATTCTCATTTACACAGAAACCATAGACGAACACATACCCCTCGTCCACAAAGTGCTGGAAAAACTGCTGAAGGCAAACCTCTATGTCAAACTATCAAAATGCGAGTTCCACCAGTCGCGGCTAGACTACTTAGGTTACCGAGTGTCAAACGAGGGGATAGAAATGGACCCAGCCAAAGTACAATCAGTCCTAGACTGGCGACCCCCTCGCACCCGAAGACAACTACAAAGCTTCCTGGGGTTCGCGAACTTCTACAGGCAATTCATCCCCTCCTTTGCAAGAATTGCCAAACCTCTGATGGACCTCCTAAAAACAGGGAGTCCGACAACAAAACCCTGCCCGGGACAACCTCTACAGTGGGACCTGGCCTGCCAACAGGCATTCGAGACACTAAAAGAAATGTTTGCAAAAGAACCAGTCCTGAAGCACCCTGACCCCGAGCAACCCTTTGTCATCCAAGCAGATGCCAGCGACGTGGCAGTGGGGGCTGTCCTACTCCAAAAGAATAGCCAAGGGGACCTACAATCTTGTGCCTACACATCCCGTAAACTCACCGACACAGAGAGATGATGGGTGGCGTGGGAAAAGGAAGCGTTCGCAGTGAGGTGGACACTGTTGACCTGGCGACATCTGCTAGAAGGAGGCCAGACACTGTTTGAGGTTTGGACTGACCATAAAAACCTGGAGGCCCTTAGGACCCCATGGAAGTTATCGCCCAGGCAAGTCCGGTGGGCCCAATACTTCAATTGTTTCAATTTCCAGCTGAAGCACATCCCAGGGGGAAAGAACTTTCTGGCCGATGCCCTCTCCCAAATGCCCCAATACAACAGTGAACGGGAGCAGGTGGTGAATGCCATCATCCCCTCTCCTCAAGGAGTGGGTCAGGTAACCACCAGACGACAGCATCGCGACCAGCAGAGCCAACCAGCAAGTGACCTGACGACAAGGCTCAAAGCAGAAACATTGGCGGACCCCTGGTTCCAAGACAATCAACATCTCTTGACAAAAAGGGATGACCTCGCACGGAAAGGGACAAAGCTTTATGTCCCAGAGACTCTATGCACCCTGGTCCTAAAGAGGAGTCACGACGTTAAACCAGCGGGACATTTCAGTTTCCTAAAGACTCTGCATTTAGCACGGAGACAGTTTTGGTGGCCCCACATGAGAAAAGACGTAGACAGCTATGTAAAAAGTTGTACCATCTGTGCCACGATGAAAACCCGACCAGGAAGACCTCCCGGGCTGCTGCAGCCAGTAGCTGAACCATTAAGGCCATGGGAGGAGATTGCTATGGACTTCATAGTAGAGCTGTCAAGGAGCGGAGGAAACACAGTGATCTGGACTGTAATAGACTTATTCTCCAAGCAGGCACATTTCGTACCCTGCAGTGGACTACCCTCAGCCCGCCAGTTGGCCAAACTGTTTGTGAAACACATCTACCGCCTGCACGGAGTACCCAGAAGAATCATCTCCGATCGAGGTGTCCAGTTTACAGCGAAATTCTGGAGGGAATTCCTCCGATCCATAGGATCATCCCAAGGCCTCAGCTCAGCGTTTCACCCGAGCACCAATGAGGGGGCGGAGAGATTGAATGCCATGATAGAGCGTTACCTGAGGTGCTACGTTGACTACCAACAATTGAACTGGGCGGACCTCCTATCCTTTGCGGAGGTCGCATATAACAATGCTGTCCACAGTAACACAGGACTAACCCCATTTAAGATAGTGAGCGGTATGGATTTTGTCCCCATGCCAGAGTACCCAAGGGAACCCCCTTCTTCAGTTAGCTTGACTGATTGGATGGCAACACTGAGAGAAACCTGGGAGAATGTCAAGAAGGCATTAGGCAAGGCAGCACAGTCTTATAAGAAACAAGCCGATAAGCACCGAGCCCCCCAAAGACCGTTCAGAGTAAGAGAGAAAGTCTACCTCTCCACCAAGTATTTAAGACTCAGGCTCCCGACCAGGAAGCTGGGCCTGAAATTTATAGGACCATTTCCTATAGTAAAAATAATCAACCCGGTCACAGTACAATTGTAGTTGCCCCGGTTACTAGGAAAGATACACCCCGTTTTTCACAGTAGTCTCCTGAAGCCTGTGGTGGGGTCAACTTTAAGGCCGGTGCCACGTGATCCCCCGGGGCCCTTGATCATTGGGGGCCACACTCACTATGAAGTACAGCGAATTCTTGATTCGAGGTGGCACAGAGGGCGCCTCCAATACTTAAGTATTACCCCTTGTCAGAAGCTTCCTGGGTGAAGAGCACGAACATCCAAGCTGACCGCCTTATAGCTAGATTCCATGCAGATCACCCAAACAAGGCGGGAGGGGGTGGGACACACCCTCAGACGGGGTAATGGTACTAAACTTGTTGTTTGTCTCGTGCAGGCCTCACTGGGAGAATGAAGGGAGAGGGGCCAGATGTCAGCATTCCAGTGCTGACATATCAAAGGAGAGGAGAAGCTTAAACTTTTGCCTACTTAATTTCTTTGAAGATTCTGTTCCCTCGGAGATGGGAGGAGGGGGGGGACATTCCTGTGATCTGACAGAGAGGGGATGAGGAGAGTGGCTTGGAAGATAGCCAATGAGACGTAGAGAATTGGGGATTGGAAAGGGAGGGCTTGGGGGGCAAAGGTCAGTGCTGACCGCGAAAGAGCCAGGGACAGATCACTATGCTCAATAAAGAGAACATTTCCTCAAAGATCAGCAGTTTGGAAATTCATTTATTTTGAGATAGCATCGAAACCTGACACACAGGTTAAGAATTATAGACCAATATCACTATTGAATGAGGACTATAAAATATTTGCATCAATAATGGCAGAGAGACTAAAAAGAGTTTTAAATGAACTTATTCATCCAGATCAGAATGGATTTCTACCAAAAAGACAAATAAAAAACAATGTAAGGTTTATCTTAAATACGTTGGAATACTATGAAGTACATTCAGAAAAACAAATGGCACTGATCTTCTTAGATACACAAAAAGCATTTGATAACGTAAATTGGCAATTTATGATGCAACAGACTGTATGGACTTTGGAGAGGAATTTACAAAAATGATTAAGACAATATATTATACACAAACAGCCAAAGTAATAATTAATGGGGACTTTACAGAAAACTTTAATATAAAAAAGGCACAAGACAAGGATGTCCACTATCCCCATTATTATTTATATTAACATTGGAAGTGCTAAACAGAAATATTAGACAAGACTTAGAAATAAAAGGTATGGAAATAAAGAAGGAAAAATATAAATTACTAGCATTTGCAGACGACTTAATATTCATATTAGTAGAACCATTGGAAACTGGTCCCAAACTAATGAAAAGAATAGAAGAATATGGGGAAGTAGCAGGATTGAAAATAAATAAAGAAAAAACTAAAATAATATTTTAAAATCTTACAGATAAACAAAAAAATGAACTGGCAAAAAAGACAGATTTTCAGATAGTTAAGGAAGTTAAATATTTGGGAATATATCTAACAGCAAGATGTGCAACAATAAAAGATTATTATATTAAGCTATATTAAGCTATATTACTATAATATATATATATATTCTCACTGCTAGGTGGGAGACCTAAATAGATCCATTTCTAGCTCGTTAGCTGTCATCAGTAGGCCACACCCATATCCTCCCTGTAAAGGCACAGTATCAATTTTCTTACTTCTTCGTAGGGTTTATGTGTGTTTTTCTTCTAGCCAGGTTTTCCCTACGTAGCCAAGGTTTTTTTTTGTAGCTCCAGCTCAGTAGAATCTCATCTACTCGGTTCTGGGCTTTTTTCTTTTCTAACACCTAGCAAGCTCTCACTGCTAGGTGGGAGACCTAAATAGATCCATTTCTAGCTCGTTAGCTGTCATCAGTAGGCCACACCCATATCCTCCCTGTAAAGGCACAGTATCAATTTTCTTACTTCTTCGTAGGGTTTATGTGTGTTTTTCTTCTAGCCAGGTTTTCCCTACGTAGCCAAGGTTTTTTTTGTAGCTCCAGCTCAGTAGAATCTCATCTACTCGGTTCTGGGCTTTTTTCTTTTCTAACACCTAGCAAGCTCTCACTGCTAGGTGGGAGACCTAAATAGATCCATTTCTAGCTCGTTAGCTGTCATCAGTAGGCCACACCCATATCCTCCCTGTAAAGGCACAGTATCAATTTTCTTACTTCTTCGTAGGGTTTATGTGTGTTTTTCTTCTAGCCAGGTTTTCCCTACGTAGCCAAGGTTTTTTTTGTAGCTCCAGCTCAGTAGAATCTCATCTACTCGGTTCTGGGCTTTTTTCTTTTCTAACACCTAGCAAGCTCTCACTGCTAGGTGGGAGACCTAAATAGATCCATTTCTAGCTCGTTAGCTGTCATCAGTAGGCCACACCCATATCCTCCCTGTAAAGGCACAGTATCAATTTTCTTACTTCTTCGTAGGGTTTATGTGTGTTTTTCTTCTAGCCAGGTTTTCCCTACGTAGCCAAGGTTTTTTTTGTAGCTCCAGCTCAGTAGAATCTCATCTACTCGGTTCTGGGCTTTTTTCTTTTCTAACACCTAGCAAGCTCTCACTGCTAGGTGGGAGACCTAAATAGATCCATTTCTAGCTCGTTAGCTGTCATCAGTAGGCCACACCCATATCCTCCCTGTAAAGGCACAGTATCAATTTTCTTACTTCTTCGTAGGGTTTATGTGTGTTTTTCTTCTAGCCAGGTTTTCCCTACGTAGCCAAGGTTTTTTTTGTAGCTCCAGCTCAGTAGAATCTCATCTACTCGGTTCTGGGCTTTTTTCTTTTCTAACACCTAGCAAGCTCTCACTGCTAGGTGGGAGACCTAAATAGATCCATTTCTAGCTCGTTAGCTGTCATCAGTAGGCCACACCCATATCCTCCCTGTAAAGGCACAGTATCAATTTTCTTACTTCTTCGTAGGGTTTATGTGTGTTTTTCTTCTAGCCAGGTTTTCCCTACGTAGCCAAGGTTTTTTTTTGTAGCTCCAGCTCAGTAGAATCTCATCTACTCGGTTCTGGGCTTTTTTCTTTTCTAACACCTAGCAAGCTCTCACTGCTAGGTGGGAGACCTAAATAGATCCATTTCTAGCTCGTTAGCTGTCATCAGTAGGCCACACCCATATCCTCCCTGTAAAGGCACAGTATCAATTTTCTTACTTCTTCGTAGGGTTTATGTGTGTTTTTCTTCTAGCCAGGTTTTCCCTACGTAGCCAAGGTTTTTTTTGTAGCTCCAGCTCAGTAGAATCTCATCTACTCGGTTCTGGGCTTTTTTCTTTTCTAACACCTAGCAAGCTCTCACTGCTAGGTGGGAGACCTAAATAGATCCATTTCTAGCTCGTTAGCTGTCATCAGTAGGCCACACCCATATCCTCCCTGTAAAGGCACAGTATCAATTTTCTTACTTCTTCGTAGGGTTTATGTGTGTTTTTCTTCTAGCCAGGTTTTCCCTACGTAGCCAAGGTTTTTTTTTGTAGCTCCAGCTCAGTAGAATCTCATCTACTCGGTTCTGGGCTTTTTTCTTTTCTAACACCTAGCAAGCTCTCACTGCTAGGTGGGAGACCTAAATAGATCCATTTCTAGCTCGTTAGCTGTCATCAGTAGGCCACACCCATATCCTCCCTGTAAAGGCACAGTATCAATTTTCTTACTTCTTCGTAGGGTTTATGTGTGTTTTTCTTCTAGCCAGGTTTTCCCTACGTAGCCAAGGTTTTTTTTGTAGCTCCAGCTCAGTAGAATCTCATCTACTCGGTTCTGGGCTTTTTTCTTTTCTAACACCTAGCAAGCTCTCACTGCTAGGTGGGAGACCTAAATAGATCCATTTCTAGCTCGTTAGCTGTCATCAGTAGGCCACACCCATATCCTCCCTGTAAAGGCACAGTATCAATTTTCTTACTTCTTCGTAGGGTTTATGTGTGTTTTTCTTCTAGCCAGGTTTTCCCTACGTAGCCAAGGTTTTTTTTGTAGCTCCAGCTCAGTAGAATCTCATCTACTCGGTTCTGGGCTTTTTTCTTTTCTAACACCTAGCAAGCTCTCACTGCTAGGTGGGAGACCTAAATAGATCCATTTCTAGCTCGTTAGCTGTCATCAGTAGGCCACACCCATATCCTCCCTGTAAAGGCACAGTATCAATTTTCTTACTTCTTCGTAGGGTTTATGTGTGTTTTTCTTCTAGCCAGGTTTTCCCTACGTAGCCAAGGTTTTTTTTGTAGCTCCAGCTCAGTAGAATCTCATCTACTCGGTTCTGGGCTTTTTTCTTTTCTAACACCTAGCAAGCTCTCACTGCTAGGTGGGAGACCTAAATAGATCCATTTCTAGCTCGTTAGCTGTCATCAGTAGGCCACACCCATATCCTCCCTGTAAAGGCACAGTATCAATTTTCTTACTTCTTCGTAGGGTTTATGTGTGTTTTTCTTCTAGCCAGGTTTTCCCTACGTAGCCAAGGTTTTTTTTGTAGCTCCAGCTCAGTAGAATCTCATCTACTCGGTTCTGGGCTTTTTTCTTTTCTAACACCTAGCAAGCTCTCACTGCTAGGTGGGAGACCTAAATAGATCCATTTCTAGCTCGTTAGCTGTCATCAGTAGGCCACACCCATATCCTCCCTGTAAAGGCACAGTATCAATTTTCTTACTTCTTCGTAGGGTTTATGTGTGTTTTTCTTCTAGCCAGGTTTTCCCTACGTAGCCAAGGTTTTTTTTTGTAGCTCCAGCTCAGTAGAATCTCATCTACTCGGTTCTGGGCTTTTTTCTTTTCTAACACCTAGCAAGCTCTCACTGCTAGGTGGGAGACCTAAATAGATCCATTTCTAGCTCGTTAGCTGTCATCAGTAGGCCACACCCATATCCTCCCTGTAAAGGCACAGTATCAATTTTCTTACTTCTTCGTAGGGTTTATGTGTGTTTTTCTTCTAGCCAGGTTTTCCCTACGTAGCCAAGGTTTTTTTTTGTAGCTCCAGCTCAGTAGAATCTCATCTACTCGGTTCTGGGCTTTTTTCTTTTCTAACACCTAGCAAGCTCTCACTGCTAGGTGGGAGACCTAAATAGATCCATTTCTAGCTCGTTAGCTGTCATCAGTAGGCCACACCCATATCCTCCCTGTAAAGGCACAGTATCAATTTTCTTACTTCTTCGTAGGGTTTATGTGTGTTTTTCTTCTAGCCAGGTTTTCCCTACGTAGCCAAGGTTTTTTTTGTAGCTCCAGCTCAGTAGAATCTCATCTACTCGGTTCTGGGCTTTTTTCTTTTCTAACACCTAGCAAGCTCTCACTGCTAGGTGGGAGACCTAAATAGATCCATTTCTAGCTCGTTAGCTGTCATCAGTAGGCCACACCCATATCCTCCCTGTAAAGGCACAGTATCAATTTTCTTACTTCTTCGTAGGGTTTATGTGTGTTTTTCTTCTAGCCAGGTTTTCCCTACGTAGCCAAGGTTTTTTTGTAGCTCCAGCTCAGTAGAATCTCATCTACTCGGTTCTGGGCTTTTTTCTTTTCTAACACCTAGCAAGCTCTCACTGCTAGGTGGGAGACCTAAATAGATCCATTTCTAGCTCGTTAGCTGTCATCAGTAGGCCACACCCATATCCTCCCTGTAAAGGCACAGTATCAATTTTCTTACTTCTTCGTAGGGTTTATGTGTGTTTTTCTTCTAGCCAGGTTTTCCCTACGTAGCCAAGGTTTTTTTTGTAGCTCCAGCTCAGTAGAATCTCATCTACTCGGTTCTGGGCTTTTTTCTTTTCTAACACCTAGCAAGCTCTCACTGCTAGGTGGGAGACCTAAATAGATCCATTTCTAGCTCGTTAGCTGTCATCAGTAGGCCACACCCATATCCTCCCTGTAAAGGCACAGTATCAATTTTCTTACTTCTTCGTAGGGTTTATGTGTGTTTTTCTTCTAGCCAGGTTTTCCCTACGTAGCCAAGGTTTTTTTGTAGCTCCAGCTCAGTAGAATCTCATCTACTCGGTTCTGGGCTTTTTTCTTTTCTAACACCTAGCAAGCTCTCACTGCTAGGTGGGAGACCTAAATAGATCCATTTCTAGCTCGTTAGCTGTCATCAGTAGGCCACACCCATATCCTCCCTGTAAAGGCACAGTATCAATTTTCTTACTTCTTCGTAGGGTTTATGTGTGTTTTTCTTCTAGCCAGGTTTTCCCTACGTAGCCAAAAAATACCAGAGACCGGTATTTTTTAATTATTGTTTGTGTATTTTTTAGTGAGTGCTCTGCATGTTCAGGCACAAGTAGTTTACAGCCGACAAGAGTTATTAATCATTGGCAGAGAAGGCTGCATTTTTGAACCAGGAGTCTCAAGTTACAACATTCCAGCTAAGCTGGTTAGAATGATGTCGTGGATTACTCTCCCTGCTAGAGAGCAAAGGAAATGGAGGAGACGAAGAAAATGCAGGCAGAAATGAGGCTGTAGAGCCGGACTACACGTAAGGTTAGGAAAAAATCCTCACAAGCCTGCACTGCCAAGTCTTTTTGTTTCAAATGTTAGATCTCTCCCTAATAAGATTGAGGAGCTGGAACTTACTATCTCTCTGCAGGAAAACGTTCAGGACTGCTGTGTTATGGTCTTTACAGAGACGTGGCTTGACCCTACCATTCCAGGGGAGGCTATTGAATTACAAGGACGCTCAGTTTGTCGAGCGGATAGAACCATTGTCTCCGGGAAGAGCAGAGGAGGGGGACTTTGTGTTTACATAAATAACAACTGGAGCACAAATGTTAAAATAATGGATACTCCTGATTTGGAGTATTTGGCAGTGAAATGCCGCCCCTTTTATCTTCCTCGTGAGTTTAACATTGTAATAACAACTGCAGTATATATACCTCCTGATGCTAACATGACCACAGCCATGAGTCACCTGTTAACTGCTATTAGCAAACAGCAACAGGCCTACCCGGACGGAGTACTGGAGTGGTTGCAGGTGATTTCAATCAAGCCAATTTAAAGACTGTCCTCCCTAAGTTCTATTAGTACGTAGACTGTCCCACTAGAGGGAAAAATACCTTGGATCAGGTATATAGTAACATCATGCATAGATATGATGCATAGATATGCCTTTACCCCACCTGGGACAGTCAGATCATACAGTATACTGTGTATACACATACAATGACAATAAAGTTATTATTATTAAGTCAAATAAAACTAGACTTGGAAAAATGGAAAAATTTGCAATTATCAATGTAAGGAAGAATAGCGACTATAAAAATGAATGTCCTACCGAAATTACTTTTCCTATTTCAAACGATTCCTATAAAAGTAGAGAATTTTTTTTTTTATGAGCTAAATACAATAATTTTGAAATTTATTTGGCAAGGGAAGAAAGCCAGAATTAGATTGAAAATGCTGCAAGACGCTAAAAACAATGGAGGTTTTGGACTACCACATTGGGAGCTATATTATCAAGCATGTGTATTAAGCATGTGGGTGAAAGAATGGATAACCCTTAGACATAAAGGTTAAAAGACATAAAATATTATTGTATTTAGAAGGTCATGATTTACAACTAGGATGGCATGCTTTTTTATGGTATGGTAAGAATAAAATTCATAGCTATTTCCAAAATCACTATGTAAGAAATGCGCTATTTTTAGTATGGGAAAAAGTAAAAGCTAAAATATACCGTATTTTTAAGAGTATAAGATGCCCTTTTTCCCCCCTAAAAGAGGGTGAAAATTTGGGTGTGTCTTATACACCAAATGTAGCCCAGCCCACCCTTCGGCCCCCATCCTTCAGCCTCCGTGTATCCTCTCAAATGGCTCCTGAGCTCCATTTTTAAAAAAAAAAAAAAATTATTGAAATTTATTATAGTACAATACAAAACAATCAGTCAGACAGTGTTACTTTTCTACACGTTAGATTGATTCTTCCTTTATGTTTCATAGTTCCAAATTCCTATATATATCTTAAGATTTGTATTAACTTTCATCTATTCTTTATTCGGTTATCAATCCACCTGTACCAATCATCCCACACCGTATAATATTCGGAGTCTTCTTTTTCGTTTAGTTCTAACGTTAATTTGTTCATTTCGGCACATTCTAAAACTTTCTGAATAATATGTTCCTCTGGTGGTGTATCCTTTCCTTTCCAATATTGGGTGTATGCTATTCTCGCTGCAGTGAGTATATGTATAATTAAATATCTTCTTTTTTTCCCATATTTGGACTTTAGTATTCCCAGGAGAAATGTTTCAGGTATCAATTCAATTTTTTTATTAGTTGATTCTTGTAGCCAATTTTGAATTTTTCTCCAATACCTCTTTGCTTCGGGACAGGACCACCACATATGAAAGAAGGTACCTTGGTGATATCCACACTTCCAACATTTGGGGCTTACAGGTGAAACTCGAAAAATTAGAATATCGTGCAAAAGTTCATTTATTCCAGTAATGCAACTTAAAAGGTGAAACTAATATATGAGATAGACTCATTACATGCAAAGCGAGATAGTTCAAGCCTTGATTTGTCATACTTTTGATGATTATGGCTTACAGCTCATGAAAACCCCAAATTCACAATCTCAGAAAATTAGAATATTACATGAAATCAATAAAACAAGGATTGTACATAGAACAATATCGGACCTCTGAAAAGTATAAGCATGCATATGTACTCAATACTTGGTTTGGCTCCCTTTTGCATCAATTACTGCCTCAATGCGGCGTGGCATGGATGCTATCAGCCTGTGGCACTGCTGAGGTGTTATGGAAGACCAGGATGCTTCAATAACGGCCTTCAGCTCTTCTGCATTGTTCGGTCTCATGTCTCTCATCTTTCTCTTGGCAATGCCCCATAGATTCTCTATGGGGTTCAGGTCAGGCGAGTTTGCTGGCCAATCAAGCACAGTAATCCCATGGTCATTGAACCAGGTTTTGGTACTTTTGGCAGTGTGGGCAGGTGCCAAGTCCTGCTGGAAAATGAAGTCAGCATCCCCATAAAGCTCGTCTGCGGAAGGAAGCATGAAGTGCTCCAAAATCTCCTGGTAGACAGCTGTGTTGACCCTGGACTTAATGAAGCACAGTGGACCAACACCAGCAGATGACATGGCTCCCCAAATCAACACAGACTGTGGAAACTTCACACTGGACTTCAAGCATCTTGCAGTGTGTGCCTTTCCATTCTTCCTCCAGACTCTGCGTCCTTGGTTTCCAAATGAGATGCAAAAGTTGCTCTCATCAGAAAAGAGGACTTTGGACCACTGAGCAACAGACCAGTTCTTTTTGTCTTTAGCCCAGGTAAGACGCTTCTGACGTTGTTTGTTGTTCAGGAGTGGCTTGACAAGAGGAATACGACATTTGAAGCCCATGTCCAGGATCCGTCTGTGTGTGGTGGCTCTTGATGCACTGACTCCAGCCTCTGTCCACTCCTTGTGAAAGTCCCCAACACTTTTGAATGGCCTTTTCCTGACAATCCTCTCCAGGCTGCGGTCATCCCTGCTGCTTGTGCACCTTTTTCTTCCACACTTTTCCCTTCCACATAACTTTCTATTAATGTGCTTTGATACAGCACTTTGGGAACATCCAACTTCTTTTGCAATTACCTTTTGAGGCTTTCCCTCCTTATGGAGGGTGTCAATGATGGTTTTCTGCACAACTGTCAGTTCAGCAGTCTTTCCCATGATTGTGATTCCTACTGAACCAGACTGAGAGACCATTTAAAGGCTCAGAAACCCTTTGCAGGTGTTATGGCTTAATTAGCTGATTAGAGTGGGACACTTTGAGCCTAGAATATTGAACCTTTTCACAATATTCTAATTTTCTGAGATTGTGAATTTGGGGTTTTCATGAGCTGTAAGCCATAATCATCAAAATTATGACAAATCAAGGCTTGAACTATCTCGCTTTGCATGTAATGAGTCTATCTCATATATTAGTTTCACTTTTTAAGTTGCATTACTGGAATAAATGAACTTTTGCACGATATTCTAATTTTTTGAGTTTCACCTGTACATTTGGATAAATTTTTGCTAATCTCGCAGGTGCTAGGTGCCATCTGTATAACATTTTATATTGGTTTTCTTTGTATGATGCCGCTTTTGTTAATTTATAGTTTCTATTCCAGATCGTTTCCCATTCATCCAAATTTATGTTATGTCCAATATTTTTGGCCCATGCTATCATTGGCTCTTTTACTACCTCTTCCGCCCTGTCGAATTCTAATAAATAGTTATATAATCTGGATAATATTTTTTTTTCTGGACCTATCAGTAATTTGTCTAATCTATTTGTTTCCACCTCAATACCAAATTCTTAATTATCTTTTTTGTACCTAGATTGAATCTGCAAGTATGGCCACCAGTCAATATGTATTCCCTGCTCCGGTTGACTTCCGGTTGGCTCCGCGAGCCTCGTTGACGCTCCTCCATGGGCGCCTGATCCCCGGCACCGTAAAAGCCGCCAGAACAGCTGAAAAACAGTTGTCTGGCGGCTTGAAAACCCTCTCCCCGGGCAAAGGGGAGAGAGAAGAGCCGACAGGTGGAGGTAGAGCCCCCCCAAGCACCCTAGGAGAATTCTTGGGGAGCGAAGGGTGACAGCTCCCTAGAAGCCTGTCAGTCTGCTCCGGACCTGGGACGACTCCGCTATTTAGTGGAGCTAGAAGCCGCGACCAATTCTGCTGATAACAAGTGTGGGATTTTTAACATCTTCAATTGCTGCAGGCAGAACAAGCCAGGAGAAGTCAGACTGCAAGTATTTACACTTAACTCCAATGTTTATAGCCTCCTTCGGAAGTAACAATTTAGTAATTTGCAACAAAATGGCGATTGTCGCTTGAAAGGGCGTGGAAAGTGAAAGTTACAAGAAAGTTTTGTTTCGCTGTAGCCTTTTGCCTGGAAAGAACTTTTGTGTTGAGCGAAGGAGGATTTTAAACGTTAATTTATGATTGGGGAAATCTTTTGACTTTGTGGAACTTTTCTTTTTGGCTTTTGATTAAAATATAATGACCAATTTAAACTGAAAATGGCCTCAAAACCTGTAAAGACCATTCCTATTAAAGGAACTGGGAGCGCTGGAAGCTCCCCAGCTCATCCTTCTAGATTGCAAGCCTCTGCCCCCCCAACAGACCCACAGACTTTAACGTTTGAGATGATACAAGAAGCCCTACAAGCCACACAAAATAAAATTGCTACTGTGATTAATGAAAAAATTAATGAAACTAATGAAAAAATTAATGAAACTAATGAAAAAATACAGGCTGGGGCGTGGTTATGGCCGTGGTGGTGTGAGGACGTTTTCTCCACTTCGCAGGGCATTTTACGGAAGATAAATGTGGATTAAAGTGTTTGAAATGCACTGATAAGGACCAAAATTTTATAAATTGTATCGGAAGAGCTACTGGCCCAACAGACTGACTTTGGAATCGGTAGGTCACCCTGAACGACTTGAATTTTGAAGCTTTTCATAGCATGGGAAAGTGGAAGGAGCGAGGGGTGACCAGATAGGCAGTCGCAATTGTGTATTTGGAGCAAATAGCTGCCTTTGTTCTCATTATTACCGCGATCTGTGTTTGTTTTTGCTGTGGGATAAAGGCACGGAACATCAAAAGACCGGTGAAAAGGTTTTTTTTTTTTTTTTCTTGGAAGAATATGTGAATTTTAAGTTGATCTTTTGTTTGTGAAAGTGCCTGAGTTGAAGCAGCAAAACGCATTTCTGGGCAGTGCCTTCCAACGGATGTTAGCTTTTTCTTTTTTTTTTAAGGGAAATTACGTAAACTGAATTGAGAACTATAAACTTTTATTGCTGGTCCTTTTGAGTGCAATAATAAGCTGTCTCAGCTTCAATTGTGGATTGCTGTCCCTTAATCTTCATTACAGACCCTCTTGGCAAAAGTGGATAATTAAAACTTATTAAAAAATGGCGACCCAACAATCTTTAGAAATGCAACAAGTTGCTGTGGCCTTAACTAAAATTGGTGAAAAGATATCAGGACTGTCAGATAGTATGGATAATATGATATTGGAAATTAAAAGAATGAAGCAAGAAATGAATGAAAATTTTGCAAAGCAAACAGTAGAAATGACAATAATTAAAGATGAAATTGAGCAGATTCATACACATGATGCAAAGATAGATCGGCAAATTGGAGAAATCTTTTTTAAAAATGAACAACAAGATAAAAAAATTTGTCTTTTGGAAGAAGAAGCGAGGAAATATAATCTGGTTATTCGAGGAATTCAAGAAGAAAAAGTGGACAATTTGAAACAACGAGTTTTAAAATGGCTCAATGACCTGGATACACAAATCACATTTACAGCAACAAATCTGGCAAGTGTTTTTAGAATTGGGTTTAAAAGACAAAACAGCTTAAATAGAAATGTACTTGTCAGATTTGCAAATCTTAGTGACAAACTGGAAGTGATGGTGAAAGTGAGAGAGATGGGTGAAGCTTTGAAATTTGAGGAGAAAATTATTCAAGTCTTTCCGGATATATCAAGAGAAGAAAGAGCGTGGAGATTTTTTTTGAAGCCAATTACAAAGGTTCTGAGAGACAATGGAATTAAATATAACTGGAGGCCACCACAGCAACTAAAATTTTTTTATAAAGGAAGAATGCAAATAATTACTTTGGAAACAGATGCAGTGTTATACTTACATGAACTTGGATTGATTGTAAAGTATGAGGACATAACAGAGATAAAAGATCAAATGCTCAAGATGGGTGGAACATATGCAAAAACATCAACACCAGAAGAAAAAGGGGCTGCTGGAGGACAAGACCCTAAAGGATTAAAGCGGAAGAAAATCTCACCTGCGATGGTTGAACAAAAGAAAAGTCGTGATGATATAATGGGAGATGGAGCGGATAAGAAATTGAAGGATCTGGAAAAAGAATTGCAGGAAGCTGAGTGCGGGGAGAAGTTACCACCCTTTTCTCTGAGAGATGAATTTAAGTAGACTACCCGAAAGAAGTGACCCGACCATTAGCACGTCCCCTCTCCCCCACTCTCTTTATAGAGGCGGAAACCAATTGAGGATGTGGGGAATGAAGATTGTTTGTTATTTAATGTTTGATGTGTCTTTTGTCCCTTTTTATTTTTTTTTTATTTTTTTTCTTCTATGTTGAATGTTGTTTGGAATGTGGGAGATTGGTACTGGGATCTGGGCACAGAAAGGAAGAGGAGGGGAAAGGATTAAAAAAGTTACAGTTTAAATGGGTTTAATAAAAATAATGACATGGAATGTGAAGGGTACAGGGAATCAGATCAAGAGAAGACGACTGGAACTTAAAATTAAAAGAGATCTGCCAGATATATTATTTTTGCAAAAAACCCATCAGAAATCTGAAGACTCAAATAAAATGTATATAAAGGGTATGCAAATTTATGAAAAATTTTTTGGAACTTCAAAAGCTAGAGGAGTTGCAACATTGATATCAGATAGGGTATATTTTGAAAAAGAACAAGTAATTGTGGATGAAGAAGGAAGATATGTAATAATTGTGGGAAATATTAATGAGGAAAAAGTGACACTAGTTAATTTATATTTACCGAATGAGAAGCAAAAAGAATTTCTTGAAAAAATAACTAAAATTTTGGAAATTGAAAGTGTAGGGAAAGTAATTGTGGCTGGGGATTTTAATTTAATTAGAGATAAAATAGATAGTACTAACCCCACTCGTTGTGGAGGAGCAAATAAAATGGGGACCTTAAATAAATGGATGTTTCAAAATGGCGTGGTGGATGTCTGGAGAGAAGTGAAAGGAACTGAAAGAGTGTACACTTTTTACTCTAAGATACATAATACATATTCAAGAATTGACTATATCTTAGTTTCTAAAGATTTGTTGAATAATGTGGATAAGATAGATGTGGGAATTTTTAAGGATTCTGATCATGCAGAAGTTATGATGGAAATAGATTTTAATTTTGAGAAAAAAGGAAGTTGTTGGAGATATGATGAAAAACTGTATAAAAATGAGGAGGATAAAAAATGGATATTTGAAAAATGGGAAGAATGTTGGAGATTGAATGATAATGGAGAGGTTAAATTTGAAATTGTTTGGGATGCGATGAAAGCAGTTTTTAGAGGGGAAAATATCAAGTTATCAAGCAGAAAATATAAAAATTATAAAAATAAAATTGAAAAAGATAAAAGCCAGATTAAGGAATTGGAGAATCAATTTTTGCTTACTAAAGAAAAAAATTTTTTGGAGGAACTAAATTTGCTAAAAAAATAAATTGATAGAAGAAGATATAGAATTGGTAAAAAAGAATATGAGATATTTAAATAGGATTTTTTTTGAATTTAGCAATAAAAACTCTAAGTTATTGGCAAGGATGGCGAAAAATAAAAGAAAGAAGAGAGAAATTGGAGCCTTGATAGATGATAAGGGTATAAGATGCTATAAAAAATTAGAAAAATGTGAAGTGGTCAGGAACTTTTTTCAAAATTTATATTTGAAAAAATTAATTGATCGGGAAAAACTGAGAAGTTATTTAGAAAAACATGTTGTGAAAATTGACCAAACATATAAAGACTTGATGGAAGAAGATATAACACAAGACAAGATTAATGGAGTAATACAAAAAATAAAATTAGGGAAAGCTCCAGGTGAAGATGGATTACCTGCTGAGTTTTATAAAGAATTTAAGGAAATAATAATACCAAAATTGCAAAAACTATTTAACGGAATTTTACATGGTGGAGAAGTTCCGTTGTCATGGAACAGAACGGTGATATCTATAATCCCTAAACCAGATAAAGACTTAGAAAGGATTGAGTCCTATCGGCCCATCTCCTTAATTAATCAAGATGCAAAGATATTTACCACCATTATAAGTAATAGATTAAGTAGATTTATAGATAGATATATAAGTTATAACCAAGTAGGCTTTGTGAAGGGTAGATACATGAGTGATATTGTCAGAAGAGTATTAAATATTATAGATGTTGCTGAATATAATGCTGATAAAATAGGTATAGTATCATTAGATATTTTTAAAGCTTTTGACTCTGTACAATGGGAAACTATTAAAACAATTGTTGAGGTACTAGGTTTTGGTAATAAGTTTATACATGTTATTTCAAAACTGTATCAAAAAAGTAGTGCAAGAGTGAAGGTGAACGGAAGGCTGACAGAAGAGATAAGATTGGAAGCGGGTACGAGACAAGGATGTCCCCTGTCTCCAACATTATTTTTATTAGTTATGGAAATTTTGACTAAAATGATAGAAAAAGATGAAGAATTGGAAGGGTATAAGGGATATAAGATAAATCTGTATGCGGATGATACTTTGATTATTTTGAAAGATATAGAGAAAGATTTGAAAAAGATACATAAGCATTTGGAAGAATTTGAGGAAATGACAGGTTTGAAAATAAATTGGTCAAAATCTGAACTATTAATGAATAATAATGGTAAGGAGTGGGAGAATATGCAAGAACAACTTGGGATAAGGATTAAAAAAACATTGAAATATTTGGGCATAACACTTTCACTCAAAGTTAAAGAAATGAAAAAACTAAATTATGAATGAAATTGAGAAAAAGATAGATAAATATAAAATGATAAAGTTGTCTTGGTTTGGTAGAATTGCAATGTGTAAGATGATGTTGTTGCCAAAGTTTAATTTTTTATTTGAGATGTTACCGTTAAACTTGACAGAGAAAGATATTGAAGGATATCAGAAGAAATTGGATAAATTTTGCAATGGTGGGAAAAGACCTAGATTAGTGAAGAAAATGTGGTATCAAAATCAAAAGGAAGGTGGATTAGGAATCCCCAAACTACTCAATTATTATTGGGCTTATGCTATTCGGACTGTGGTAAAAATATTTAAAGGTGAAGATAGTCATTGGAGAGATTTAGAATTAAAAGACATCAAGAGATTTGGCTCAACATAGTTTTTAGATAAAGCAAAATCAAAATGTGTAATTAATAGCTATTGGTTAAAGGGACTGAGTAAAATTTGGAATAAATTTGTTAAAATTTTAATTCCAGATATAATTTTCTTAGGGAAGACAATTGAAAATTGGCCGATTAAAACTAATATAAGTCGTGATAGGGTAATGGAAGATGAAAATATACAAACTATAATAGATTGGTTAAAAACTTCAGAAAATGAAAGGAGGAAAAAAGAAATCATTGAAAAATTGGGTTTACGCTGGTTTGAAAAAATACAGATAGAAAAATGGACTAAGAAGGTAAGGGACAATTGTTCGATAAGTAGAAGTAAAACTGAATTTGAACATTTAGTATTCCAAATTATGAAAGATGAAATTGGGCTAAAGGGACTCGTTAGTAAGATATATAAGATTATAAATTTTGATGGAAAACCACAAAGGGTGATGAAGATGAATTGGGAAAAAGAACTTAATATTAAAATATCAGATTTAGATTGGAACGTGAATTGGAAGAGTAGAATTATGAAGACTTTATCTGTAAGGATTAAAGAGCATAATTATAAGGTTGTTTGGAAATGGTATTTGACTCCATTAAGATGGATAACAAAATTAGTAAACAATGTTGGAGATGTGATATGGAATTAGGGACTTATGAACATATGTGGTACAAATGTGATAAAGTTAAAAAGTTTTGGCAACAATTGGAGGAAATGATATTTGAAATGATGGGGAAAGCAATAATATTGAGACCAGAAACTATATTACTGTTGATAATTAAGGAAATAGAACCAACAAAATATGAGAAAGAATTGATTAGAATTATGATTATAATGGGTAGAATTATAATAGCCAGATATTGGAAATTAGATGTGAATTTTAGAATAGAAGAATGGTATTGTGAAATGTGGAAATCAGCTTTAAACGATAAAATGACATGTGATATTAAAATTAGAAATGGTGACTATAAAGAAGATATTTTCTGGAAAATTTGGAAACCATTCGTGGACTATGTGCTGGGAAAATTGGATGCTTCGGTACCTGTACCCCGAGAACGTGGATTTTGGCGATCATGAGGATATATCCGAAGAACCAAATCTTCCTTTCTTATGTATAGCACAGGGTGAAATATTGTATATGTTGTTTGTAATGTTAGTAATTTAAATTATAAAAATAAAAATTAAAAAAGAAAAAAAAGAAAAAATACAGGCTGTTTCAGAGGAGATCTTAACTCGGAATCGGCAAATTAGAGAAGACATATTATTGGCATTTAAATGTTTGGCAGGTGATATTGAAATGATGGATGATAAAGTGGAAGAAATTAAGCAATCCACGGAAATTTTGGATAATAAAATAGGAGAGACTCAAAACAGACTTGAAAGGGCTGAAGTTGATGTAACGATGTTACAATATAGAGATATGGAATTTGCTTTAAGATTCAGAGGGGTGAAGGAGAATAAACAAGAGAATTTGAAAGAAATGATGTCAGAGGCATTGGCACAGTTGCTGGGGGAGACGAAAACTGAGCTGGGCTGGCAGATTGACAAGATATATCGTGTCAATTCGTGGGTGGCCAGACAGAAACATTTACCAAGAGACATTGTAATATATTTTACCACAAGGAGACTATGCAATTAAATTTTACAGGCTACCTTTAAAAACAAGCTTCAGGTGGAAGGCCAGGAGGTGATGACAATGAAAGAAATCCCTCCCAAAATGTTGAGAGCTAGAAGGGATTACGCCTTTCTGGTGGATGAACTGAAAAAACACCAAATACAGTATAGATGGGAAGTGCCAGCCGGCCTAGTGGTGATCTATTCGGGAGAGAGATATCGGCTTAATACAATATGGAAAGCAAGAGATTTTTATGCCAATGTGTTAAAGGCTGGGACATCAAAATCACCAGAAGGAAAAAGAAAGAAGGAAGTAATGGAAGGAGAGAGAGAAGAGCTGTTGACAGTAGTCCAGGGGGGAGCTTCGACAAGTCAACAAGATTTGCTACAAATCCAGATTGCCGTTCAAGATTTGGATTTAATTGATATACAAGAAGAACCGAAGGATCAAAGACAGACCAGAGCAGCAACAGCTAAACGCAAGGAAGAATTAAGACAGCAACAACTTCAGATGGCAACCCAAGAAACTACCAAAACAGAAGCTGTGGGAGGAGCAAGACCTAAAGGTCAAATGAGGCAAGATCATCAGAAATTGCTCCAGACGCTTCAGAGGCCCAGAGATGGGAACTAGATTTTTGACTTGGAATGTCAATGGTTTGAATTCTCCACAGAAGAGAAGGAAAATATTTCACTATCTTAAACAATTCAAGAACGAAGTAATTTGTTTACAAGAGACTCATATTAGGATACAAGATCAAAAATATTTGACAAATACAAGATTAGGTACACATTATGTAGCAGCAGCACCAGAGAAGAAAAACGGTATAGTTATATATTTGAAAAGAGACTTAATTGCAAAATTAGTTGAAGCGGATGATCAAGGAAGATTTTTAGCGATTGAACTTTTAATAAAAGAAGAAAAAACACTTGTAATTGGAGTATATGCCCTGAACCAACAACAAGAAAATTTTTATAACTTACTACACTCAAAGTTGACACAATGGAGATATAAAACTTGTATCCTATTGGGGGATTGGAATGGTGTTTTGGACGTAAAAAAAGATAAGAAGGGACCTAAACAAAATGTTTTAACAAGAGCAAAATTGCCCAAACCGTTTTGGGAGATGATGGACGACTGGGAGTTGAGGGATATTTGGCGTGAAAGAAACCCAGAAGAAAAAGACTTTACTTTTTTCTCGGCTAGACATCAATCTTTTTCAAGGATTGATTTTATATTAATTACCAATGATCTCTTATCTAGGGTGAAGAACACGAAGATTTGTTCAAGAACATTGACAGACCATAGTCCAGTCTGGCTGGAATTGGAGTATGGAAAAGGGCCTAGGAGGTCCTGGAGGTTAAATGATAACTTGTTTAGATATGAAGAAAATGTAAAAGAGTGTAAAAAATTTATGAAAGAATTTTTTTTATTGAAAAAGTTTTTCAAATACAAATTTTTCCCCCTTTTCCCCCCCTCCACCCTAACCCCCCTCCCCCTCCCCTTCCCCTTTGACTTCTTCATAATAAAACCCAAATTCATAACAGATTATATCATACTTTACCATCCACTTACTCCATCTCCATATGCTGACCCTTTCTTTCTAATAAAATTATCATATCCCCCTTATACTATACTATAATATACATTTCAAAGTGACATTCTATTATAACATTATCTAATAACTCCTAATTTAACATAATAATGTTATTATATCTCCCAATTTAACGATTTCCACTCATGATCTACCCTTTTACTACCCCCCATGCGATATAACATTTCAGAACATACTTCCACTATAAGACTATACAATAAGTCCTAATTTAACATTTATTCAGTTCAGTTACCCATTTCCTTCCCCCCATCATTATGTCTCTTAGCTCAAATCTTTTACATATATTCACATTTAAACATAATATCCCTTTTTTTTTTAAACTAAACAATCAATAACCTAACCTATCTCCACCCACTTTCCTACAAAACTACCATAATTGTTGTTAATATCTTTATTCTTCTGCCCACCCCACTAGAAAAATATTCCCTTATGTAAATAAAATCCTAAAAGAAAAAAACTTTAGACTTGTAATCCATATAATATCTTCTGTAATGTCTTTCAACTGGATGATAAACTCCATCGCCCATGTTAGGGTAACATCGCATCCTAATTCCAACAGTATTCTCAATATCTTCAATCACCATCTGCCCCCATCAGTAACAAATATCTTCATATTGCAAAAAGAAAAGAAAAAAACACAACAACCACCCGAGTGACTTTATATTTATATTCCATATAATGTCTATAGAGGTGTCTTGTATCCAGATTATTGACAAATAATGACAAATCAAGGCTTGAACTATCTCGCTTTGCATGTAATGAGTCTATCTCATATATTAGTTTCACCTTTTAAGTTGCATTACTGAAATAAATGAACTTTTGCACGATATTCTAATTTTTCGAGTTTCACCTGTATGTCCGCCAATCAATTTATATTCTTCTTTTTTAATTTTTAGCCCTTTTATTTCTTGATCATCTCTAATTTTTATTAAAAGTATTTCTAGTGATAAAATAAATAGAAGTGGAGAGAGCGGGCACCCTTGTCTTACTCCTTTGGTTATATCTAAGTGTTCTGTAATGTCCTCATTCATAATTACCCTTGCTGTTTGTTTAGTATAAATTTTTTCTACCATCTTTACAAATTTTGTCCCAAATTCCATAGACTTCAATTGCATTATAATGAATTTCCAATTCAAATTATCCAATGCTTTTTGAGCATCAAGGAAAACCAGTGTAGCTTGTTTTTCAGGGTGTGTTTCATAAAATTCCAAAATGTTCATTATAGTCCTCATATTGTTTTTTATCTGTCGGCCTGTCAAAAATCCATCTTGGTCCGGGTGGATATATTTATTCAGGATTTTTTTATTCTCTCTGCTACTATTGACACAAATATTTTGTAATCTGTATTTAATAGTGAAATTGATCTATAATTTTGAATTTGTTGATGGTCCATGTCTTCTTTATGGATAAGAGTGATAATTGCTTCTGTCCATGTTGCTGGTATTTTCGCCTCCTCGAGGACCTCATTGAATATTTCTAACATTATCCATCCTAATGTATCTTGAGTGTTTTTATATATCTCAACGGGTAGCCCATCTGGGCCAGGTGTTTTGTTGTTTTTTTGTTTTTTCAATGCAGTCTCAATTTCTATCGCAGTTATTGGTCTATTCAACATTTCCTTTTGCTCTTCAGTAATTTTTCTCAGATTTATTGCCTCTATATATTGCTTAACTTTTTCTTCTGCTATGTCATCCTGACAGTATAGCTTTGAGAAGAATTTTTGAATTTGTTCAGGATATTGTTGTGTTAACCAACCAGCAGAGCGTAGAGCACAGGGAAATGGTGCTGAGAGCAATGAATAAAATACATACAAACTGGTTTATCAAAGTTTTTACTTTGTAGTGAAAAGCAATCTCATAGTCTTTAATCAATCCAAATCTTTGCCAGTTAAATCAGTCCTGTGATACAAACGTCTTCTTACCATACAAAACAGCAGTAGGTAATAAATAGCAGCACATACACGCTGGTAACAGATCACGATGGTAGCATATCCACCCACAATGATAGCACCTCCACACACGATGGTAGCATATCATCAATGACTACATTTCATCTCCCTTCTTAAATACAGTTACAACAGAGCTTATCCAGTTAGGATACAATGACTCAGCATTTCAATGACTCAGCAGTACTTCTTAAAGTCATATAATACATATTCATGTTAAAGTCATAGAACACATATATTGCCTGGACAACATGTTAGGCATACACCATATCCTAACATTCTCCCCTTTGGACAGGCCAATATATACCAGTTCATATTCTCAAGCCATAGCTTTCGCAACACATCTTATGTTTAATTGCACCTTGCGCTTTGGTGAAATTATCGGTAATATTATTTTCGGACATACAATATTCCAGCTGGACCATATCGCTTTGAATACTCTGACGAACATTTAAATAATGAATGTCAGTATACTTAGACCTTGTCTTAACTGCTAAATTGGTCGCCATTTTTATAGCAGCTTGGTTATCTTCATAAATTACAATTGGATAATCTACCTTCAAGACGACGTCCATCATTAGTTGTTTATAATAAATCAGATCAGTACATACTAGTGACAAACATGAGAATTCTGCTTCCATAGTGGATAGACTAATATGTTTCTGCCGTATTGATTTCCATCTGATTAGACAGTTACCTAACATTATCGCAATACCTGATGTAGACTTTCTGGTGGTCAAATCAGTAACAAAACTAGCATCAGCATATGCACTCAGTATTAGATCATGGTTAGGTTCTAAATATAATGCATAATGCATTGTCATCTTTAAATATCTCAATATCCGCTTTGCGGCCTGCCAATGCCGATCTGTTGGCTCTGCATTATATCTTGCTAATTGGTTTACGCTATATGAAATATCAGGTCTAGACCAATTGCTGATATATGATAGACTTCCTATTAGGGATTGATAGATCTCCTTGCTAAATCCAGGACTTTGGATTTCTCCATGTTGAAAAACCTGTGCCATAGGGGTTTTAGCTGGCTTACATAGCTCCGTACTATAGCATTTCAACATCTGACTTATCTTGCTAGACTGAGATAGTTTATATCCTCTAGCTGTTTGAACAATATCAAGGCCCAAATAATGTCTAATATGACCTAAATTCCTGATCTTAAATTTATCTTGCAACTTTCTAATAATTTCCATTGCTTCTTTATCAGTTTTGGTTATTATTGCTATATCGTCAGTAAATAATAGCAAAAATGATATTAAACCATCATTCTCTCTTTTAAAGAGACATTTGTCTGCTACACCTTCCTGAAATCCAATATTATTAAGATCTTTAACTATACACTGGTTCCATTCAAACTCTGATTGTCTTAAACCATAAAGGCTTCTTTTTAACTTCCAACAATCAGTTTGATTATTTGTTTTAACTCCTAACGGCTTTCTCATATAAATGGTATGTCGTAATGGAGTATGCAAGTATGCCGTCTCCACATCTATATGGTTTATTATATACTTATTCTTTGCTGCCCACACTAGCATTTTTCTTAACGTGCTAGCTCTTAAACTCGGAGCAAACAGCTCATCAAAATCTTTTTCAGTTTGAGCAAAACCTTGAGCTACAAGGCGAGCTTTATGGGTTACAGTCCCATCTATACCTTTCTTTAATTTATACACCCATCTACAACCAATCAATTTCTCTCCAGGTGGTAATTTAACATTTTCATAAACTCCCAATTTAGTTAATGAGTTGATTTCTTTACTAATTGCCTCCTTCCATGCATTCTGCTCCTTTTCAGGATACATCCTGATGTCCTCATAATTGGAAGGTTCTATGTTAACCTGACAAACCACGGTTGCTTTATACCTATCAGGTGGTTGTCTTTCCCTATTAGATCTCCTAGGCAATACAGGACTCATTGCAGGTATCTCTCCTAAACCTACTTCCTGTTCTTCATCCTTAATAGAGACCTCTACATTGTCTATATCTTCATCAGGGGTATCGTTGAACATTTGATACTCAATACTAACATTATTGTCATCCTGTCTGTAATCTGCACGCTCAAGTTTCTCCCATCCTTCGTGCTCCAGAAATTTTGCATTTGCACTACAGTAAACACTAGTAGTTCCTGGTGCCCAAAATCTAAAGGACCGATGATTTGAGTCATAGCCAACAAAAAACATTTTTCTGGCTCTCTGTTGTTTCTTCCTCCTCACATTAGATGGAATATGTACCCAAGCTGGGGCACCAAATGTGTGCAAGTAACTCAGGTTTGGTTTCCTCCCATACCATAATGTAAATGGTATTTCACCCGTAGATGAATGTACAATGTTATTTAACACATGGTTAGCACACATAACGGCCTCACCCCATAAGGTTTCAGGCAAACCAGAATCTGCCAACATTGTTCTAGTCATGGCTTGTAATGTTTGACCCCTTCTTTCAACATAAGAGTTATGTTGTGGTCTATACGGTGCAGAACATTTATGCTGTATTCCTGCTTCTTGCAAAAATTTCTCTAACCTTTGGTTAGTGAATTCTGTGCCATTATCAGTTACTAAGCACATTACTTTAAACTTCTGTTTCCTTTCTACAAATCGCAGCCAGTTATTTATATGCTGGAATGTTTCAGATTTTGTTTTCATTAGATAACAGAATCCGTATCTAGAGTAATGGTCTACTATGCTTAGGATATAGCAGGCTCCTCCTATACTGGGTTTTTTTGGGTCCAATCAAATCTACAAACACTACCTCTAATGGCTTTTTGGTTTTAAAACCATTGATATGATTTGCTGGGGTTACCCTGCTTTTTTGCTGACTACAGGCGTTACAATTCAAATACTTACTACATGATTGTAGCTTTATCCCCTCAGATAACTGAACTGTTTTCTTTAACGTCCTGAAATTTATATACCCTAGTCTCCGATGCAACAGATGAATACATTCATCATGTGGTTTATCGTTCCTATAAACTGACTTAGAATTAGCCACTAATGCTGGGTTCTCACGTAAAATGAATAAATCATTTTCTAATATTGCAGTAACAACATTGCCATCTTTCTCAATTAAACACTTATCATTTCTAAATGTTACTGTAAACCCGACTTGCAATAAAGATTTAACAGATAGCAAATTAAATTTTAACCCAGGAATGTATAACTTTGGCAACTGTTCATTACTAAATGACCAACGTGCAACACCCTCTCCAGCTACCTTAACCTTCTAACCATTGGCTAATTTAACATGTTGGTTACTCTTCTTCAATTCCACAAAAATTTTTCTATTCCTAGTAATAGATTGAGAAGCACCACTATCAACAACCCACCAATCCTGGTTAACTTTAGTAGTAGAACTGGATATAGCTAAATTACAACCCTTCTTGGGTCTATTATTGTCCCCAACAGACATTTTCTTATTCTTACAATACTTAGCTATATGCCCTTTAGCCCCACAAGCAAAACATCGTTTTACAAAATAAGCAGTTGAATACATTTTTTCTTCTTTTGGTTGTTTTACTCTCAATTGATCCCTTTCTTGTCTTCTTCTGGACTCTTCCAATAACCTACCAGTTATGCCAGTCAATGTGAGTTCATCTCTGGTCAAAACCTCCAGTGAAGAAACATAGTCATCATAACTATCGTCCAAAGAAGAAAGGATTATATAAACTTGTAGTTCCGAGAAAATAAGTTCCTTTTCATGCAGCTCCTGGAAAATTCTAGTCATGGATTCCAAATGAGCCATCATATCTCCTCCTTTAAGAAGATGTTGTTTAAACAATTTCCGTGTGAGATATATATGAGCACCCACACTGTCACGAACATATAGTCTCTTCAACTTGGTCCAACACCTAGCAGCAGATTCCTCGCCATGAATATGGACAAGCTGCTGGTCATTCAGTGTCAGTCCAATTATGCAAAGAGCTTGTTCATTGTCTCTGTTAAACTTGGCCAATTTCTTCGCATCTTCATCGTCATCAGGATCCCATGCTGTTACATCTGGTGGATTATTTACTACGCCCCACAGTCCTTCTCTACGCAAAAGTAGATTACATTTGGTAGACCAGGATACATAGTTTGTTCCAACCAACCGGGTTATCATGGAGATATTCGATACTTGCTCTTGTGCCATCTTCACTTGGATTATATAGCACAAACAGTTTTCTGTATTATTCACATTAACTCTCAGTTTACTATATAGCTCTATTTAGCTCTGAACAATCCTAGTTAGTTATGGTTGGCTCTGGGCCCATAACCAATGTTAAGGATATTGTTGTGTTAACCAACCAGCAGAGCATAGAGCACAGGGAAACGGTGCTGAGAGCAATGAATAAAATACATACAAACTGGTTTATCAAAGTTTTTACTTTGTAGTGAAAAGCAATCTCATAGTCTTTAATCAATCCAAGTCTTTGCCAGTTAAATCAGTCCAGTGATGCAAACGTCTTTTTACCATACAAAACAGCAGTAGGTAATAAATAGCAGCACATACACGCTGGTAACAAATCACGATGGTAGCATATCCACCCATAATGATAGCATCTCCACACACGATGGTAGCATATCATCAATGACTACATTTCATCTCCCTTCTTAAATACAGTTACAACAGAGCTTATCCAATTAGGATACAATGACTCAGCATTTCAATGACTCAGCAGTACTTCTTAAAGTCATATAATACATATTCATGTTAAAGTCATAGAACACATATATTGCCTGGACAACCTGTTAGGCATGCACCATATCCTAACAGAATTATTTTCTTTTTTTCCTCCCTTTTATATTGCATTGTCCCGTTCTCGTCTTGTAATTGATATATCATCCTTTTATCCTTTTCCTTTTTTAATTTATGGGCTAACCATCATCCAGTTTTATTCACATGTTCAAAATAATTTTGTTTTACCATCTTTATTTTCTGGGCTGTTTCCTTTTGATTTATCAAGTTAATTTTGTGTTTTATTATATTCCATTCTTCTTTTATTTTATTATTTTGAGGGTCCTCCTGTAGTTTGTGTTCTAGTTTTTAAAGTTCTTCTTGTAATTTTTCTTGTTGGTGTTTCCTTTCTTTATTTTTCCTAGCTTTATACTCTATTGTCAATCCGCAGATATATGCCTTTACAGTATCCCATAGGTTTTGTATTGAAGTGTCTTCTTTTTTATTCACCATAAAAAATAGTGTCAGCTCTTTTTCTAGCATTTGTCTATATTCTTTATCCCTACATATACTTTGATTTATTGTGCATCTCTTAAACTGTTTTTGTCCTTTCCATTTTATGATTATTGTATTATGGTCTGCCCAGTCATTAACTCCTATTTCTACTTCTTCTATCCCAGTTCGTATGTCTGCTGTCATCCAGGCCATGCCGATCCTGGACCAGGATTGATGTGGGTGTGAATAAAATGTGTATTGGTTGTCTGATCTGTGTGCCTCTCTCCATGCATCTTGAAGATTTAGTTCTGATTTTGGTAGTATGTTTTGGTAGTATGTTTTTCTTCTTTTTATTTTTCTTATTGCTTTTATAATCTTTTTTGATGTCCACTATTGCGTTATAATCCCCTATGAGGCAGATATTTTCATATTCTAATTCTGTTATTTTATTATGTACCTTTTTGAAGAATTCATGTTGGTTTTTGTTTGGTGCATATATTGCCATAAGTAAAATTTGTTTTTGTTCAACTGCCAATTCTATCATTAAAACTCTATCCTCTTCATCCGAATAAATTAATTTTTATTTTATTCTTTCTTTAACATATATAGCAATTCCTCTTTTCTTTTCTTTTTTTTGCGCTAATGTTGTATGCAGTGTCCCTAATTTTACATTCTCCAACAGCTTTCTATTTCCTCTATTTGATCTTTGTCTTGGCTTCTGCTCTCCGGCTCTTCCCTGCTTTCTTGGTCATCTTCTTGTGCAAAATGATGTTCATAAAATTCCTGCGCTTTCTCCAATGTATCCACCTTAAATTTCTTCTCTTGCCAAGTTGTAAGTATGCCTTCTAGTATCAACCATCTAAACATGACCTTATATCTTGTTAATTGGGTTGTCAGGAATTGGTATTGTCATCGCTGGTTTCGTATTCTATGTGGTATTTGCTTCAGTATTATAATTTCTTTACCCTTATACATTATTGATTCTTCTCTTGATTTTTTATATATTTCATCCCTAATTGTTCATTTGGTGAATCTTACATGGACCTCCCTCACCAATCGATGCCCTCGTGCATAATTTGTATGCACTCAATAAATTTCATCTATATGTCCTCTTAATTCTCGTTTCTCCTTTTGCAATATTTCCGCCAAAATCTCCACCATCTTCTCTCCCAGATCCTCGTCTTTTTCTTCTAAGATATTTTGGAACCATAGAAAATATGAAGCTTTTTCCATCTCCAGGAATGCAATTGACTCTGCCAACTCCCTATTTACTTGCAGGGACTTCTGCTCCATCATTTCCATTTTGTTGTCAACTTGATCCATTTTTGTTTCCATTTTTTTAATTCTTTGGTCGTTTTCTATCATTGCTTGTTGAATGCTCCCTATTTTGTCATTCATGTTTTTGATATTGTCTTTCACTTCTCCAATTTCATTTTTAATTTCTTTATGATGTATTTTCATCTCCTCATAATTATCAGCTATTTTCTCTTGCATCTTCATCATTGTTTCTTGGATCATTTGCAACATATTCTGCATACTCTGGATATTCAATGTTGATTCTGATTTTTCTTTTCCCAACATGGTCTTTATCGTTCTTTGATTTGAGGGTGATGCTGTTATGGGGATAGGGTTTGTAGTTGGTTTTTTCCCTACTTTGTAAAGTTCTTCCACAATATCATATAATAAATAACAAAATATTTTTATACACACGTTCTTATATACTGGTTATTTACTCTATCCATATTCTCTAGAAAGGTTTATTCTATATCTAATTACCCAACACTATATCAGTCTATAAATTCTATATACAAGCTTACTCTGAAGTTATATGATATCTAATATGGTTGATAATATTCTTAAATTATTTTATCTGTCCACAGTTACTATCAATATAGAGTTATTACCTCTCAATATTTTATCACCGCTTTAAATCTCAATCAATATCTATCTTTATATCGTTTATAAATAACTTTAAATTATTCACTTAATCTTTAAATCTATAAATCTATAATCTATAATTCATTAATCTATTACAATTTACTTTTTCAATTTTGTTTCTTATTGTTTATAATTATTATCAGTGTTCAAATATATCAATTCATTGCTTTTATCACTCCAACAGTTATAATTGTTCTTGTTTCTTATTTCTTATTTCTTTCTCCAAACCGTTTCTTCCTGTTATCCAGTCTCTGCATATGTCTATATGAGGCAACGTTGCATCAGTCTTACTCAGTTCTTTAATCAAGTCCTCAAGTCCATTATTTACTTCTGTATCTCCAATAGTCTGATTTTTACAGTTATAATATTTCAAAAATATAATTCCTTTAAAGTTGTAATAATAGTCGATCTCCTACTGGCTATCTTTGTATTCTCCAATCCCCACTTCTCCACGCTCTGCTTTTCACAATCCTTAAAGTCCTCTCGCAGTTAGTGTCAATTCCTCACACTTTACGCAATCCACTTGTTGGGCTCCTCCTGTTTTACGCTAGGCTTTCTCGGATCTGTCTCACTGCTCTGTGCTCTACTCCATTTCAGTTGCCACTTTTCCGGACATGCTTTGTCCTTCTCCTTAGAGCCTTACTCTCTCCGTGCCTCCAATCCACAAAATATTCCTCACCTACTTCTGGGGTTATCATCTCCGCCAAACGAAGCTGTCATTTTCCACTTTTTGCTTCCTTCTTATGCAGCTGTCATTGCTCCCGATCTGCCTTAAGGGTAGACTGTTTCTTCATCGGATTTAAGAGGGTTGCTCCTGTCTGCTCAGGCAATTGCTTTTCGTCCGGCATCTTCAGAGCTTCCTCTTTAGTTTCCCGATCTCTACAGGATTGGTATTGCCCTTAAAGGGCTCCTGATGAAGAATTTTTGGGATTTGGATATGGAGCTCCATTCCCTTTTTCCCACTCCGCGATGACATCACTGCCAGAAGTCAAAACCCTCTTTTATTTAAACAGCTGTGAATTATGGTCATTCACAGCCTGTAATAATTTACAAACATTCTGTGAAGAGTCCAAGAGATGTCTGCCACAATCTTTCAAGGTAACGCTGATAAGCACCCACCTTTATCTCCCTTGAAACACTGCCAGAGACCTAATTGCCAATTAGTTTTGCAAGGCCAAATGGAGCACAGAGTCAAACGGAGCTTCTCAGAGTTTGAACCCACCAGAATGAACAAATTGCTTCCTGCAAAGGCTCACGTCCATTTGCTCCTCTCTTATGTATTATGGGAGGGGCCAATCATCTCCAAGCCTTACTCCTGAGTCACCCTTTTTGTCTTAACTGTTCTTGCCTCCTGGCAGCTCTGTGCATGCACACACTGGGAACAGGCTCCCCCTCTTCTTCTGCCTCGCTGATGTCAGATTCCGGAGGCTCTGGAGGCAGCACATAACTACCAGATGGCCCTGGCCCTCTCTCTGCCGCCGATGCAGAGCCCTCGTCCAAGCCTTCCCCAGACTCCAGGACTGGTCCACGTTCCTCCCCAACCTTCTCACTGTCCAAATCTGCTGCCAGCTCTGCTGGCCGCTGGCGGACCACAACATCTGGTTGCTTTCTCATGTCGTTGGCATGCAATCCGCCATCAACTTTTATGGCTACTCGGAACCACTCAGCGTGTCGGTTCGAGATGTCCCAATAGGCGGTTACTTGGGCAATTTGCTTATCCAGGCTTGTTCTGAAAAATGAACTAATAGATGCTCCAGCAAAGGGGGTAGCCTTCCCACGACTCTCCTGAACTCATGGATTCTCTCATGTTCCTTAATGGGTTGCCCTCTCTGCTTTAGGTTTTGGAGCTCATCCTCCATGTACTGATCCTCCTCCACCTCCTCAAATCTGGCTTCTAGCTCTTGTAGGAAGTTGTCAATGTCTTGTAGCTGGGGGGCTCTCCTCTTGTGGAGGGCTGCTAGCCATTCCTTTACTTCTCCCTCTAGCCCCCTGGCAATGGTATTCACCATGGTTCTGTGGGATGGGTAGAGGTGTCCAGGCGAGTCAAGGGATAGAGCCAGCTGATCTGAGTCCCCATCAAATTTCCCCCTGAATCGGGGCGGCTCATTCAGCACTACTCCTCCCTCCTCATGTTGGCCCCCGTGTGTTTGGTGTGTTTGGCGATCTCCCCCGGCCCTAGTTCATAGAGAGGGGAGGGGCTGCCTGCCTTGGACGGCTTGCCTGTTGCGTGGGGTAGGCACTGGCTGCAGCCTCGGCTCAGTCTCTGTGAGAAATAAAGAAATTAGGATTATTCCTGTAAAAAAGTATAACCTAAGTTATGCCATTTTGAAATCATGTCAAGGCTTTATTTTACTCTGTATAACCTGATTATATAATTTAGCTGACATTTAAGAACATGAGAAAGGAACTGTATAATTCCTGTGTTCTTGAGAATGTGTTTATCTGGCAGGAAATATGCTTTCAGGTCATCTTGCCCTCATTAAAAAGGGGAAGTACGCATATGCTGATATTACATATTACACGTATAAGCAGTATTTTTAAGTGGGGTATTTTTATATACTGGAATTGTGGGGACTTTCCACAAAGGGGAAAACATGTGTTTAACTTGTTATATAAAGTCTGAAATTGTACTCAAGGGACATGCTTGTATCCTGGCTTGTATCCTGTACGATGTAACCTGAAATTGTATAAAAGATGGTAAGAAAGACCCTAAATTCGCTCTCTCAATTTGAGAGGGACCTTTGCAAAGAAATAAACTTTTTCTTGTCTTGTCTTTCAACTCTCTGTCAATTATTTTCCGGGTGACAGGTATTTCCTGTGTATCACAACTGGCGCTGAACAGGGACCTGAGGACCTTTCGTCTGGTGAGCAAATAAATCTAAAAAAGCGCACTAAAAACTGTTTTGGTGTAAGGTTTGTTTTCTTGCCGGACAGGAGCAGCTTCTCTAAAAGCCCTGAGACGGAGACTTGGACGTTAAGACAGGAGACAAGAGGAACGTTCCTGGGGACTACACTGGGAGTGAGTGAGTATTCTTTCCTCTCTCTCTGGGGTTATAATTAGGTGTGCTTAGTGTGTGTGGTCTGTGTGTGAAAGTGACAGTATGGGACTTTCTTGGAGTAAACGTGGTAATGATACTAATAATGAAATACCCTCCATCCCTCCGATATCACCTTTAGGGGAGTTGTTAACTCAGTGGACAGAGGACTGGTTGAAGGTTTATACAAAACAGTTGGATAAGGTAGCTATGATTAATTATTGTACTAGGGTGTGGCCGAAATTTATCTTGATAAAGCCTAATTATAGGTGGAGTAAGTTTGGGGAGTCTGACTCATATTGGATTAATGCCTTGAAGAAGGTTTTGGAAAGCAAAAAACTTATTTCTCAGTTGCCATATGTTGAACCTCAGTTCCATGTTCAGTAGTTTGACCCTCTTCCCCAGAGAAGTTCTAGAGTTTTGTATGGGAAGGAGAAGAGGAAGGCTGGGATCTTTTAGTTTATGCTACATGCCCACCTCCCCCTCCTTCGTATAATCCAGGTTGTGGGTGGAATGTTGTTGCTGGGAGCAGAAAGGAAGAGACTTCGGCAGGGCAGTAATATAGGCAGCTGGAGAAGGAGTTGGATGAATTGTCAGTAACTGTGAAACAGAATCCATCCACTTCTCCTCGTGTTACATGTTCACAAACTAAAGGAATGTTTCCTTTAAGAGGAATGCCGAATGGTACTGTGGCTTTTGTGAATGTGTCTTTGACATCTTCTGATCTGGGAGATTATAAAAGCAACATGCCGTCTTTATAGGCGGATCTGATCAAGTTGTCTGAGTCATTGGATTTATTCCTGGGACCCAATCTGTATACTTTTGCAGAGTTACAGCATATATTGGGTTATTTGTTCTCCCCTGAGGAGAGGTCACAAATTCGAAAGGCAGCTATGGCTTTTTTGGGATAAAATCCAAGTGGGGACTGCTCAGCCCGTTGCTGCCGATGTTAAGTCTCCATTTGATCCTAAATTAGCTAAATTAGTTAATTTGGCTGACCGGGGGCAAATGGAGGACCTGAAGAGAATTATAATTCAGGGAGTTAAGACAGCTGTACCTCAAGGAAGAAACTTTAACAAAAGTCTTGGAGGTGGAACAATTGTGGGAAGAAACACCATCTGTGTTTCTGGAATATATTAAGGACAATTTGAATAAGCACTCTGGTCTTTCTCCTGAAACGCCGGCTTATGAGTCCTTAATGAAAATGAAATTTGTGACGAAATCATGGCCAGACATACAGAAGCTTGAGAATTGGGCTACTACTGATATTGCTGCTCTGTTGAAAGAAACTCAAAAGGTCTATGTGAATAGGGATGAGGCCAAGACTAGGAAAAAAAGAAAGAAAGAAAAGTCGAATGATGGTGTCTGTGTTGAAACAGACAGGAGAGAGAAAGGAGAGGCATTTTGCTAGAGCTTGTCCTGAGAAGAGGATGATTAGTGGGTCCAGAAGAGGAGGATCATGTGTTTCTAATAGATACGGGTGTGACTAGAACCTCTATTTGTAAATTGCCTAGAGGAGTGCATCCCACAGGTGTAACTATTAAGATAAGAGGTGTCAAGGGTATACCTTTTGATGTGCCATTGTTGAAGAATGTGAAACTGAGTTGTGGAAAGTATATTATACATTTGGATGTGATATTTGTTCCAGAAGCAGGTATTAATCTGTTTGGGAGGGATGCATTGTCTCTTCTGGGATGTGAGCTTGGTATACAGATCTTTCTCGTTCTTGGATGAGGCAGAAAACTCTGTAGGAATGTAGTAAGGAAGGTTTATTGTTCTTCCTACCTGAGGTTGAATGTGAATATTTTGTCTTTGATTAATGTGATGTGATAGTGATATGTGTGTGCCGGCTAATTAAGTGACCTTCTTGGCTTAAGCTTGGAGCTGTGGAAAACGGATGATGGTTAGGGCCCGAAATCAAGTTTTTGATTAAAAACCGCATCCTGCAGTTTTCCACTGCTTGAGGAATAGGCTACAAGATGTCAAGGATGAAAATGAAATGGGTATCTGAAGGGATGGAACATTCCCAGGTTTTATTCCAGGTTTGCAAATGTTGTTAAATGGTATGTGTGTGTTGGAATACACTAAAAGGTCTGATTGCAGAATAAATATGAATGTGTGTGGCAAGCCCTCACATGGGGGTGGTACGGTGATCCTGATATTTGTAAATGCCTGTGCGTTGAACCCCTGAGAGATCTCCTTTTGTATAATGAAATAGTGAGTGGCAAGAGTTTGTTGTTGTAGTTGTTGTTATGTTGTAATAGCAAGTGTTTGACTGAGCAAGTGAGAGATGAGAGAGATCCTATGGAGAAGTAGGATTAGGAAGAGGTATTTAGGATGTTAAATGGAGACAGGAGTAGTATTTTTCCTCCCTATATTTCCCCTGTTTTTTTGTTCTGAACAAGAGAAGTAGGAAAGTGGGGGGGGGGGGGGGAAGGTGCGGTTTGTTTTCCCTTTTACACATTTTTTTTCCTTTGCTGAGTTTGTCTGAGAGAAAGGAGGGGCGAATGGGTGATTTGATCCTGCATTGTTTCTGACTGCATTGGCAGCTATGCAGATATATTTCCTGTCCTGCTCCGAGTTTTGATTTTATTTTTGTTTGTGAAATGTTTGAGGTGTTTAAATAAATCTATATAATAGAGAAGTGACATTGAAAGTTTAAAATAATTATTTTTGGGAGTAGAGACCCGGAGTACCTCTATTAGGTGATTTTCTTTTGTTTTTTTTTTGGAGTTTTTTTATTACCCTCTTTTATGTTTTTATGTCTGTGCATTTTGAATGATTTTGAATGCTGAGAAGGAGATTTCTAGGATAGCCTGGATACTGGATAGCCTGGGGAATAGTTGACTATGTTATTTTAGCTTAGTGTTGTCCAGATAAGGGATGTTCCCTTGAGGGAAGAATTACTTACTGGTAGAAGGTAAAGATGGACTTTTGGTCTGGTTAGCTAGGAAGTTACCTGTAAGTTAGTCTGTATAGACTTGTGGTTTAGACTTGTGAATTTAGATTAAGCTTTGCATTTCTTTGAAGCTAATGGAAATAGTTTAGCTAATTTGTGATAGAGGTGTGGTGTGATTCCTCCGAAGTGGGGAGAGTTGAGTATTTATTGATACTTTATTGATTTATTGATAGTTAATTCCAAACTAAGTTGTTTGGAAGAAAGGTTTGAAGAGTTGAAGAAAGTAATAAAATTGTCTCAAGAGAGTTTGGTTCTCTTGACCAATAGGAATTTAAATTTAGTTGAATTCCTGTCAGGAGAGAGAGATGGGACGATGTGAAACGAAATTGTGTGGTTATGAATAAATAGGCTGAGAATGGGATAAGGCTGAATGGTTATGCAGTTGTGAATGGAGACACTACTGAGATATTGGAAGCTGGAAAGTTACCGTCTGAATGGTCAGAGCAGACCTGTGAGGTTTTTTCTTTATTGTAAGCATTGCACATATTAACTAATGAGGTAGGGAATATTCATGTTGATTCAAAATATGCTTATGGTATCTTACATACTTTTGGGATAATCTGGATTGAAAGGGGGTTGATATTTAGTAATAGGAAGGAATTGCAGCAGGTGGATTTTATCACAGCTGTTTTAAAGGCAGCTGATGGGTTCTTCTAAACTTGCTATTATACAAATAGTGGATGAAGGGGTGTGTAAGTGAATGGGAAATGGATGACTAAAGGAAGGGTGCAAATTTTTACTAAAGCTGTGAGTGCATGAGGGAACCCATTGGGGAACGCAAGCACTTATTGATTTTATTAAACATATATGCATATATGTGTGTAGGAGTGTGTATACAATAGTTATACAAATGGTACGGGAATGAATACATTGTGTATGTGCATAACATGTAGAGATTTGACCATTTGGCCTTTTCAATGAATCCAAGTAGATTATATTGAAATGCCGGTGGTGTGACCATTGATATATGTAATAATAATAGTGGATTATTTTACTGGATAGTTTGAAGCCTTTCTTTGTGTAAAGACAGGTGCTCAGATGATTGTTAAATCATATTGGAGCGAATAATACCCAAATATGCATTGGTTGATCTTAGTGATAGGGGTACACATTTCATTGTCCAGGTGATAGAGGTTATGGAACAATTAGGAATTGATTGGCAACTACATTTATTGTTCACGCCAAGTTCTACAGGGCGTTGTGAATGTGCTAATCAGACAAGTAAAACTATGTTACAAAGATTAATGTTAGAGCTTCAACTACCTTGGACGAAGTGTTTGCCTTTAGCTCTATTAAGAATAAGAACTAGTCCTAGGAAAGATCTGGGGATATCTACGTATGAAATGATGTTTGGATTGCTATATGTGGGGAAAGTTGAGATGCTTAGGATAGAATTGAAAGATGTTTTTTCTGAGAAAATATATACAGGGACTGTCCCAGTGTTTTTCTCATTTAAGGTAAAAAAGGACAGAATCCACCTCTTGATTTCCAAGCACATGAATACAAAAGCGGAGACTGGGTCCTGATCAAAGCACTCAAGGAGAAAAAGTTGCAGCCGGTGTGGGAAGGACCGTTTCAAGTTTTGCTGACTACTGAATCGGCTGTGACGACAAAGGAACGAGGTTGGGTGCATTATTCTAGAGTGAAAGGACCGGTGGCTTCGCCATACGGATGGACGGTTGCTGCGAAATCTACAGATCCTCTTAAATTGACCTTTCGTCGACAACCCTTAGACGATTGATGACCAACGGATGGAAGAAGAGTTTTGTGAAGAATTTTGTATTTGGCTAGGAGTGATATTAATTTTTGTTGTATTTTTGATTATATTAAGAAACGATGTAATTGACTGGTGTAAATCTGTGCTTTGGTATCCAGTGGATGCAGGTTCACTTCGACAGTCTGATACTTTGGTGGTAAGATAATAATATTTTATCTTTCTGGAAGCTACATTGAAGAGGGGAGCTTAGTCCACTAGGAAGATAGGGTATATGGTGTTTCTGTTTATTCTTTTGGAGGTGCAGATAGGGATGGAAAAAGAGATGTTGGATGTGTTACATGATTATCCAATAACGTGGCAGCAGTTATGTTTCCATACTGAACTCGAGCACCATTACTCTTTAATAGAAACACTGACCCTAATAGAAGGTGCTGAAGAAGCTGATATATGTATAAGATCATCTTTTGTGGATGGTATACCGTTGGGCAGATATGCCAGTTGTAACAATACATATGACATAACCCCTAAATACACTGATTTATCAGATAGAATGGAGTTTTTATATAATCAATGCACTGATTTATATGGTAATCATACTCCTTCATATAAAATGTTCTGTATTTTGGAGGAAGGATTACACTTTCCATATTTTGAAATAAAAGCCCCTTCGAAGTTAATGTTTCTATGTGGAAATTTGGCTTTGCCTAAATTGCCTTATTTCTGGAAGGGAAGATGTGCTGTTGGTTATCTTAAGGCACCTTTATGATATACCAGAAGTATTGCTGAACGGAGAACGAGAGAAGGCAATATATTTCTGGATTTAATGAAGGTAGCTTTAAACAGTACTTCCTTTTGTATCAGGGGTGAGACAACTGTCTCTGATATAATGGCTACATGTTTTGTGGGGGTGCCAGTACCGGAAAAGTTTTTATTTGAAGAAGCAAATATCATAATAGAACCAAATAATTTTAATTTATCACATGTTATAACATTATTTGGGAGTCCACAAAAGCCAACTAAATGGACTAATCAGAAGAAACTGGTGATTGAAGTTAAGACAATATTACCAGCATATGATTGTGTATTATATAAACATCCTGAGAAACGACCTGAGAAGGTAATATATGTTCCTGTGCCTACTAAAAAGGTTTTTCACTGCTCGGAGACGGAGGAAGTGGAAGCCATAAATCAGGTTCTATATTTGCCTAAAGGTTGGTTTCTCTTTTGTGGATTGTATGCTTATGCATATATTCCGGCACATGCCGTAGGTGGTCCTTGTACTATTGGCCGTTTAACTACTGTTATGGCTGTTGCACATTTCAAAGATATAAACTATAAAACAGAGTTTTACTATGAAATGATGAGTGCAAGTTTGTATCATACTAACCGTGTTCAGAAGAAAGTGATGACTAAGGTAACTACGCATGAAGGTGTTGAAACCGTAGAGGGACATGGAGATGGAGAAATTCCTAGGCCTGAAAGAGAACCTCATTTAATTATATATGCTCCTAAGGATCCTACTAAATGGCATATTACACCAATAGAATCATATGACCATGTTGGAGAAGGAACATATAAGGGGGTTTATAGAGGTAAAAGGGATGTTAAACAGTTGGAGTTTGATGCTAACTGTAATGATGAAGTGGTAGTATTGAATAAGGTTCAGGCTGGACTTTTGGAAATGTTTCCATGGATGTCTACACAATATAGCCAGAATCAACTTGGACACCTAGCTTGTGCTTTAGCTAAAAGTATAAATGAAACATCGTCTGCTATTGCTGCATTAGCTGATGAGATGAGAGAAATAAGACAATCATTATTACAAAATAGAGTGGCTATAGATTATATGCTATTAAGAATGGGTCATGGGTGCGAGGAATTCCACGGCCTTTGTTGTTTCAATATATCAGATAGATCTCAATTTATAGAATCTAAGATAAAGATATTACATAATATCACTACACATTTAACACATGTAACTGAAAATACAGCTTTTAGAGGAGTCTGGGATATATTAACCTCATGGTTACCTAACTTTGCATGGTTAAGGGAATTGTTTGTAGGCATATTATTAATTATAGTTATATGTCTTATTTCTTGTCTTCGTATTAAATGCATACCTATTTGCTGTGATTTTTGGAAGTGTTGCTGTCGACTAAAGAAGCAAAAGAAATTGGCTGGAGATTCGCATGGTGGCTTAGGGAGAAGAGAAGTTTCTATAATGTTACAAGATATACATAATTTACAGGAATAAAAAGTAATGAAGAGGAGAAGTGGGGATTGTGAGAAATAAAGAAATTAGGATTATTCCTGTAAAAAAGTATAACCTAAGTTACGCCATTTTGAAATCACGTCAAGGCTTTATTTTACTCTGTATAACCTGATTATATAATTTAGCTGACATTTAAGAACATGAGAAAGGAACTGTGTAATTCCTGTGTTCTTGAGAATGTGTTTATCTGGCAGGAAATATGCTTTCAGGTCATCTTGCCCTCATTAAAAAGGGGAAGTATGCATATGCTGATATTACATATTACACGTATAAGCAGTATTTTTAAGTGGGGTATTTTTATATACTGGAATTGTGGGGACTTTCCACAAAGGGGAAAACATGTGTTTAACTTGTTATATAAAGTCTGAAATTGTACTCAAGGGACATGCTTGTATCCTGGCTTGTATCCTGTACGATGTAACCTGAAATTGTATAAAAGATGGTAAGAAAGACCCTAAATTCGCTCTCTCAATTTGAGAGGGACCTTTGCAAAGAAATAAACTTTTTCTTGTCTTGTCTTTCAACTCTCTGTCAATTATTTTCCGGGTGACAGGTATTTCCTGTTTATCACAGTCTCCTTCTGGCGGGTGGAGAAGGGGGGCTGCATTCTCGTCTGCTTCTCCTCTCTTCAAAGGGATCAGTCGCCACCCCCCTCTCTTTTGGGCGGCACGACGGCCCCTCATCACGAAGGGTGGTTCTAATCACACAGAATGCCACTCATGGCCGTGAGCAACCACAGTTCTGCACCCTTTCCCCACTTGGCTCGAGACTGGCTCGAGCCATACTCCATGTCCTGTCACCACAGCAACTGGCCCTTTTGCACCAGCATGGCTAAAAAGATGCGGTGGAGCACAGCCCGCCAAGCAGCACCGGGGAGAATGATGTGAGCTTGCACAGATGAGCCAAATTGGCTCTGCTGAGCCCAGAGAGGTCCTGCCGAGAAGCTGGGGAACACAGTTTGTGGGTGAGAGCATGCACGGTTTAGAAATTTCATTGTAGCACCCTTGGGGGTTGTTTCAAATCGCTTTAGGAAAGGGTGGTGGCGATTTTAATCCCAGAGCACGAGATGCCTTTTAACTTTCAATTAATCCTGCAATTGCTACGTCCCTTTTCCTCCCTCCCTCACCTCCTTTGCTTTGAAAAGTTGTGGAGCAACTTTTTCATCCCTCTGCTGTGACAGGGAGCCATAGCAGAGGGATGAAAGAGCCACATGTGGCTCCACAGCTGTGGGTTGCCAACCCATGACCTAAGATGTTATGTCAATTATCAGCAAGATAATTGGGCTGACCTACTCCCATTTGCAGAGGTAGTGCATAACAATGCAGTATATAGCAGCACTGGCATTGCCCCTTTCCAAGTTGCTAAAGCTACCCCGATTGTTGGGGAAAGTACATCCAGTGTTTCACAGCAGTCTGCTGAAACCTGTAGGGGAGGCCTCCACTCGGCCACCACCATTACCATTACACAGCACTATGGAAGTAGGGTGAGAGACCCATTACAAGATCAATCAGATATTGGCTTCCCAATTACATAGGGGTCGGCTGCAGTACCTGGGTTGATGGAAGGGATACCCCATCACAGAGGCCTCTTGGGTGGCAAGTGGAGATGTACAGGCAGGCCGACTGATTAAACAGTTACATAAGGAACATCCCCACAAACCAGGGGAAGGGGGGATTCGAGCGGTCGGGTGTAATGGTCTGTCGCCATATGTATTCACTGTTTCTGCTTCCTGTCTTCCAGGTGCAGCCCTGGTATTTATTTCTTTATTTATTTTATTATACTTATATGCCGCCCTTCTCCCGAGGGACTCGGGGCGGCTTACAGAAACCTAGACAACAAAAATGGTAAAACAGTAAAACTAACTACACAGACAATCAATTTAAAATCCATCCAATTAAAACCACCCAGCAGATCAGCAAATTTGTTGGAAAAGCCATGTCTTCAGCTCTTGGCAGAAAGAGCAGAGGTCGGGGGCCATCTGGAGCTCTGTGGGTAACCCATTCCAGAGGGTCGGTGCAGCCACAGAGAACGCCGTCATCCTCGGTGTCACCAGCCGACATTGTCTGGTCGATGGCACCCAGAGGAGGGCAGTCCTATGTGAGCTCACAGGGCGGTGGGAGGCAGGCAGAAGGTGGTCCTGTAAATACCACGGGCCCATGCCATGTAGGGCTTTATAGGTAAGTACCAGCACCTTGAAGCGAATCCGAAGGACCACCGGTAACCAGTGCAGCTCGCGCAGGAGAGGTGTTGCACGGGAGTAACGGGAAGCTCCCGTGACAACCTGCGCGGCTGCATTCTGGACCAGCTGGAGCCTCCAGGTACACCCCAAGGGCAGCCCCATGTAGAGGGCATTACAGTAGTCCAAACGAGAGAAGACGAGAGCTTGGGTGACTGTGCGGAAGGCATCCCTGTCTAGGAAAGGACGTAACTGGCACACCAGGCGAACCTGTGCAAAAGCCCCCCTGGTCACGGCCGTCAGATGGTCCACTAAAGACAGCCATGAATCCAGGAGGACACCTACATTACACGCCCTTTCAGAGGGAGTAAGCGACTCCCCTCCCATCAAAAGCGGTGGGGCCACTAGATCATGAGATGCCGGAAACCACAGCCACTCCATCTTGGAAGGGTTGAATCTCAGCCTGTTCCTACCCATCCAGACCCGCACCGCCTCCAGGCACTTAGACATCACGGAAAGGGCATCTCTAGGTTGGTCCGGGGTGGAGATGTAAAGCTGGGTATCATCAGCATATTGATGATACCTCACCAATGCCGTTTCCATGCTGTGTCCGCGCCTGAAACCCAATTGGTATGGGTCTAGGTAATCCGTTTCCTCCAGGAATTGTGGAAGTTGGTATGCCACCACGGACTCAACAACCTTCGCTATAAAGCGAAGGTTGGAGACGGGATGAAAGTTGTTCAAGGAGGCCGGATCGAGGGCAGGCTTCTTGAGAAGGGGTCGAACCACCGCCTCCTTAAGGGTGGCAGGGAAGACCCCATCCCTCAACGAAGCGTTGACAATTGCCTGGATCCAGTCTCTAGTCACCTCTCTGGTTGCCGCAACAAGCCAGGAGGGACATGGGTCCAACAAACATGTGGAGGCCCCCAATCTACCCATAATCCTGTCCACTTCATCTATGGATACAGGGTCAAAGTCAACCCAGATGTCACCTTCAAGACTTGCTCCCGTCTCCTTTTCAGAGCCCGTCCAGTCAGAGTCTAAACCCATCCAGATCTGACCGATTTTGTCTTGCAGGAATTGAGCAAAATCCTCAGCACTGCCCTGCAAGGAGTCCTCCCTCGCTCCCTGATTAAGAAGGGAGCGGGTGACTTGGAACAAGGCTGCTGGGCGATTCTCTGCAGACGCAATGAGAGCGGCGAAGTAATTACACTTCACCGCTTCCATCGCCACAAGATAAGACCTAATATAGGTTCTTAACTGTGTTCGATCAGACTCGGAATGGGAAGACCTCCAACAGCCCTCTAGGCGTCTCTTCTGAGCTGCACGGGATCCCTGTTGAAGGAGAGGCCGCAAGGGGGCGATTCAATCCAATGCCCCGGCGGCAGCCTGTTCCCAGGCATCCACCAGGGCCTCTGGCGAATTGTGGGATAGGGATGTGGGAAATGTTCCAAGCTCCGTCAGGAATCTTTCAGGATCTATCAGGCGCCTGGGGCGGAACCAACGTATTGGTCCCGCCTCCCAGCAGTGGGGGTTAGCGGATAGAAAGTCCAGCCTAAGGAGGTAATGGTCAGTCCATGACAGGGGTTGAATAGATAATTCCCCCCTACCCTGAACATTTATCCACTGCCCAGAGACAAAAATCAGGTCAAGTGTGTGTCCGCCACTGTGAGTTGGGCCCTGTACAACCTGAGTCAGGTCCATGGCCGTCATGGACTCCATGAACTCCCAAACCAGCTCAGATGTCTCGCCGGCTGACGGGAGATGGTAGAAGGGAGCTGCCTGTCAAACCCTGTGACACCCCAGGGTTTGCCATACTGGGGGAGGTGATGGGTGCACTGATGATGGGGGATGTAGACCCAGAGGCTGCAGTGGCATGCTAATGAACGCTGCGAATCAGCTGTGTGGTGGGGGGGCATGAGGCAAGCAGCTTCGAAGCACCAGCGTCAGGCCAATGATCAGCTGGTTGACGCAGCAGCAGCGACGGGATGACAATCAGCTGTTCTGGCCCGGAGACCGGCTGGGTGGCATCCAATCAGCTGTCCTGATGCACAGCTGGCCATGGAGCAAAGACAGCGCTGGCAGAAGGGCGTGGCTCACCTGGTTAAAATGCTCTGGGAGGCGGATGCTCCCAGCACTGACTTTACATCTTTGCTGCATTTTGCTTTTGGAACTCATTGCGTGCCAGAGTCCGGCTAAATAAATCCAGTTAGCCTCCATATGAGTGGCAACTTAATGCTAGTTTAGGTCTGGAACTTGGACCCATTCACAGAAGTAGTAAATAACAATGCAGTATATAGCAGCACTGGCATTGCCCCTTTCCAAGTTGCAACCGGCAGAGACTACATAGCCATAGCTGAACTCCCAGAGGAGCCACCTAAGAGCCTGTCCCTTACAGAATGTAGAAAGCAATTGCAAACTACTTGGCCAGTGGTTCACCAGACATTGGATGAGCCTAGGGAAGCATATAAGAAATATGCTGGCAAAAAGAGGGCCCCAGAGAAGAAGTTTGAAGTAGGGAATGAAGTTTATTTGTCCACCAAATATCTAAAGCAGGGACCCTCAAGCTATGGCCCGCGGGCCGGATAAGACCCACCAAAGCAATTAATGTGGCCCGCACGGCACCACAAGGCTGCTCCGCCCACATTGCCCCACCCACCTGCCAGCCCCCGCCCTTCGGCCAAGCACAGGCCTTACTTTCGCAGGCAGCCGTGGTGAGCAGAGCAGAGCAAGCCCAGTGGGCTGCAACTGGAAGGTAAGGCCAACGGTGGAGGAAGAAAATCCGCTCTGGGCCCACCACGCTAGGCTGAAGGGCCGCCTTGGCGGGGTGGACACAGCGAGGCTCAGCCACCTTTCGCTGCTCTGAGCTGGGCAGCAGTTTGGCTTTCCCAGCTGGCTGCAATCCCTGATCCCTGCCTACACTTCCCTTTCTCCCGTAGCTGGTGGCAAAGAGAAAGGCGAGCCACTGCCGCTCGGCCCACCAGCCCACATCTCGCTCCCCCACCTGGACTCTCCACAGCTGCTGGGCCTCACCTGCCGCGGCTGCCAGCAGCCAGGAAGCACTAGGCTACACTGCCCGCATTGCTCCTCTGCGAGCTGGCTTTCCCCACCAGCCCGTGACCTTCACGGGCCTTACTTTCGCAGGCAGCCGCGGCAAGCAGAGGGGTGCGAGGCTGGAACCGGAAGGTAAAGCCAAAAGTGGGGGAGGAAAATCTGCACTGGACCTGCTGAGATAGGCTAAAGGGGGGGGCTGTGGACGGCGAGCCTCAGCTGCCTTTCAGGCCTGCCTCTTGGCTTCTGTGGGGCCTCCAGGCACCTGCCGCATGCTCTCCCTCCCCTCCGCCTCGGGCCCTGCATCCAGCCCACGACCGGAGAATGAGTCTCCCAGTGTAACACTCTTCCCTGAGAGCTGCCTGCTCACCCATCTGCCAGCTGGACTGGCGTGGAAATGGGTGCGTCACCTTGTGCCCGTGCTTGGCCTCCTCCCGCCCAGCCGCCGGCTTCTTGATGCGAGCAGAGGCTGCTGGTTGGAGTGAGGGGAACTGCAGTGCTGGGCTCCCACAGCTGCGAGTGCCAAGGCATAGCTAGAATTGGAAGAAAAGGCTGTGCGGCTGTGGCAGAAAAAAACAGAGCAACACCCGGCAGCTTGGATGAGAAGGTATGAGTGAGGCGGCAGCTGCTCTCACCGGTAACTGAGCCCACTGCGCCAATTTGTGCCTTGCTGCAATTGGCTGGGACAGGGCAGGTGGTTGCCTGATGTATCCGGCCCGCGGGACCACATTCCTCTCCCCTGTGCCTCTGCCTTCAGCTACTGCTCCCACTGCAGGCAAAGACAAAGTGAGGAGGGTGTGGGGTAGCTGCTGCCTACTTATTCCTGTCTCTTTTGGCTTGTGGTTGGAAATCTGGTCACCGCTGGTCATCTCCTTGGCCCCTCGCAGGTGTTGCCCTTGGCCTGCGCGTGACTGCAGGGGTGGGTGCACAAGAGGGGCGCTTTGCCAGCAAGTCCTCCAAGAACTAGGGGAAAGTGTGGCATTTCCCCGTCCGCTACCAGACCCAACACATAGCGCCTGGCTGGACTTCCCTGAAGCGTCACGGGGGGCAGGGTAGGAAGCGGCGCCCACCCCAAGGCTGGAGGAAGAGGGCCTTTGAGCCCCAGGCACCGGTTTGGGTAGCGCCCGGCCGACTTGCCCGCTCATGTGGAAGGAAGCCTAGCTATGCACGAGCCGTGCCTTCCTGGAATTTGGCTGCAACCCTTCACTCAGAACAGAGATGCGGCATGGTGGTGGTGGCTGCAAGGCAGAAAGGTGCCTTCAGTCCAGGGAAGGGACCGCAGCCTTGGGGCTCTGTCTGAAGGAGTTGCATCGCTGAGGCAGCACCCCGAAAGCACTGTGGAGCTCATGCAGGTCCATTAAGCCAGTACCATCACTGAGGCAAAGTGGCCAGCTAGATAGGCTGAGTAGAGGTGGTAAAAGCACGCCCATTCCCAGCAGGCAAAAGGTGGCCACCACAAGCAGGGAAAGCTCGATCCCCATCGGCACTATGGCCACCCAAGTCCAGCAGGGATTGTGTGCCTCCCCCCCCACCTCATCTCTGCTGGGTCTGGGCAGCCAGGGCTCTGATGGGGATCTGGCTTTCTCCACTCGGGGTGGCCATTTTTTGCCTGCCGGGCCTGGATGTGATTTGCCACCTCTACTTGACCTTTCTAGCTGGCCACTTTGCCTCCTTCGAGCTGCACGGGGCTGCCAAGCAGTGGCGGAGTTGCCACCCAGGAGCTGCCAGGGGTAGAGACCCCCGATGATGTGCCTCTTTCACTGGGGCTGTTCAGCAGGGAGAGCAGAGCCCCACCCTGTCCTGTGAGGCACCAGCTCCAGAGCACTTTTGGGGCGCTGCCTGCCCCTGCCGCATCTCCGTTCTGAGCTGAGGGTTGCAGCCAAATTCCGGGAAGGCACGGCTTGTGCGCCTGTTGGCACAGTGGGGCTGGCAAGACATGATCGAGCTAGGGAGTGGGGGCCGCAACAGCCATTGCCGCCTTCTTCCCCCCCCCCCCCGCCGCTGCTTGGCTGCCTGTCCTTCTCCCACTCAGCTGCCCGCTCCTGAAGGAGGACAGCTGTCTCTGCCACTGGAGAGGGAGGCGGGAAGGGCTGGCTGGCCAGTGGGTCAGCGCTGCTGAGCCCCCGTCTTGGGGCTTCCTCACCACATCCACTCCAAGTGATGCCTGCTTGGTCCAATTCTGCCTGCCAGATGTGCGGACCCCTTGCCCGAGCCTGTTGTGCACATTCTGCACATTTGGAGGGAGCTCCGGGGCGGCCAGAGATTCCAAAAGTGGATTGAAACTGCTGTGATGCAAATGGAATGGAATGGAATTCAGCAAGGTTTCTCTTCCCCACCTCCATTTGCTCTTCTAGCACACTTTTCTTTTCTGAGAGACAGATGAGAGAGGGAGAGAGGGAGAGAGGGAGAGAGAGGGAGAGAGAGAAAGAGAGAAAGAGAGAGAGAAAGAAAGAGAGAGAGGCTGAGAAGAATTGCTGCAAAACTGAGTTTTCTGAAGTGGACCACTAGACTCGTAAACAACTTTAAAAATTATCTAGTAAAAAGAAAAGTCAAACAAAAACAAATAAAACACCCCCAGGAGCAAAACAAATTAAAGTTTAATTTGTGTGTATTATTTAATGGACTGCTAAATTGGCAAAATGGACTGCTAAATTGGCCACGCCCACCCAGCCATGCCCATCCAGTCACATGACCACGTAGCCACACCCACCCAGCCAGTCTGGCCAACCAACAGTCTGAGGGACTGTGAAGTGGCCCCCTGTTCAAAAAGTTTGAGGACCCCTGATCTAAAGACTAGACTGACTTCAAAAAACCTTGGATCCAAATTTGTGGGTGCTTTTCCCATTGTGAGAATTATTAACCCAGTGACTGTTGAACTTAATTTACCAAAGAACCTTAGGAGGGTGCATCCTGTTTTCCACTGTAGTCTTCTTAAACCGGCCAAAACGTCCCCCTTATGAACACCTGCAGAATTCCCTCTTCTTCCTGATCTCATTGAAGGTGAGCAACATTTCAAAGTAAAGAACATTTTGGACTCATGTTTCCATAGGGGCAAACTCCAATATCTTATTTCATGGAAACATTTTCCCTCCTCTGAAGCTGAATGGGTGGCTACCCAACATGTCCGAGCGCCAAAGCTCTTATGTAACTTCCATGCTCAGTATCCTGATAAACCACATTAAATTACAAACCTTTCTCCTTCTCATTTCCAGGCCTAACGTCTTATTTCAAGATTGGCAGAATGTCAGCTGTCACTTTATGCTTGCTGTGCTTCACTGTTATGTGGTGACAGACTGCCATGAGCTGTGGGGAGGGGGGATGAGGAGAGGGATGCTTGAGGAATTGAAAGTAGAGACTATACCTCCTCGAAATGCTGCCCCAAGGTCACCCAGCTGTAAGAAGGAGGGAGCCACATACCAAGCTGTGCTTGAAAACATCTTGCATGGACTTGATTAGTTACAGTGAGGTGGGCAGCGAGGGACAGTTGGTGGGGGAAAAGTAGAACTTAGGGATTTTGGCACACAATTCTCAGTTCTGGCTATGCACTACTGCAATACACTTGAAAGTACTGTATATCTTTCTCAACAAATGGAGCAGCATTGTCCTGCAGCAAGTTGTCCCGTGGTGAATTGGCCATGCTGAGTTGTCCTGCAGCCAGTTGGCCATGGTGAGTTGACCGTGGCGAGTTGACCGTGGCAAGTTGTCCCATTCTGCCTCACAGAGGGCCCTTTACTGGCCCTTTCAGCTGTCAAGCTACCCTGTTTTGGCTGCCCCGAGCTGGGAAGGGAGTGGGCAGGGTTGCCGCCCTCATTGCTCTAAGCTGACTCTGGGTTTTGGTGAGCGGCTTTATATCCCATCTGAGGCTTGGCCCAGTCACAGAGCTGGACTTCTGAGAGGGCCACAGAGAAGTGAGTTGTGCAAATGCTACTGCTCAGCTCTGCGTCACAAGCACGCCCATGGTGTGGAATTGCTAAGTGCAGGCTTCCAAGCTAAGTGTGGTCTGTTGAAAGGTAAGCCCCCCCCACCCTTGCTCTAGTGGCAGGAGGCCTACTGGGCCAGCCCAGACTTCACAATCACCAAAACAAGGAAGTCAGCCAAATGGCTGCTGGAATTCCCCCACTGGGTCAATTTGCAGGTCAAAACTCAAGTGATGTGACAGCAGCAGGTGGATGCAGAGAGACTCTGGCAGAAGTGGCAAGAAATGATCCCGAGCTCTGTCCTCCTCCATGGCCCGGGGCAACGATCAGGGCTTCATCCCCCTCCCTGTCTTGGAAAGTCCTTCCTTGCCTGGCCCAGCCATACCTTCCTGGACTTGGCACCCTGCCAAGCGGCTTAAGGCTCGCTGCTGCTTCTCTTCCAGCTGGGTCAGCCAGCTTTGAAGGTGCCACTCCCACTCCTGGGCCTCGGCTAGCCACTGCTCTTCCACTTGCCAGGGGAAGAGTTAAGTGGGAAGCGTACTGCCCTCCCTGACCTGCTGCCCAGTGCTCCACACCCAGCAGTACAGCACCCAGTGGCACAGGGAAGGCATGGGGCACCTGGGGCTGGCCCAACGAAATGGGAACCAGTGGCTGGGGGAGCTGGTGAAGATTTGGACGGGTCACCTTGCCCTCCCTCCAATATCCCTCCCTCTGCATAAGCTGCCATCAGAGGAGGATGCATGTTTGGGCCCTCTCTGAGGGGGAAGCTCTGTCAATTTTTCTGCATACTGGTGGGGGAAAAATGCTGGCAGAGGGCCAGCTGAGGATAAATGCCCGTGATGGGTTGGCTGTGGTGGGGGGCCCGTGGTGAAGTGGGTGTGGCCATGAAGCTGTGTTCAATTGTCGTAGACCCTTTCATTTAATTATTTAAGCTCTCCGAGTTTAAGCTCTGAGCAAAAATAATGCCACATATCTATTTTTGTACATAGCATCTTACAGGTACTAAATGAACAACTACTATTTTCATTAGAAACTGTAATTTTGAGACTTCCGGTTGGCGCTGGGCGATTCAGTTGGGGAAATGGCGGGGCTCTTATGAGCCCCGCGGAAACCCCGACTGGCGAGCCACTGCCGACAGGTCTGCAGACCTACCCTGTCCTGAAGGGACAGGGGAAGAGAGAGGGACCCCTTGGATGGCTGAGAGGAACGGGCAAGTTCCTCGGGCCGGAGGAAGCCCTCTGAGCCGGCGGCAGGGGAGCGGCAGTCATGGCGACTGCCTCAAAGCCCGGGCCAACTGGAGAAAGCACTGTGCTGGAGGAAGAAGGAAAAGTGAGAGCGAGGCATTCAGAAGCCAGGTAAGCAAGACCAAACCCAGGCAGGAACAGCATTTAAACTGTGGATATTGATAAGTGTGCCCCAGCCTTAATTAGTGACTATGGTGTATTGGGGCAAGAAGATCTGCAAAATACCTTTTAAAAGGGAAAGACCCACCAAAGGAGTATGGATTTTATTGCTAATTTGGGATGATTGCCTTTTTGGAAAGTTATAAATTTTGAAAACTGTTCTTTTTTCTTTTTTTTTTAAACGGGAATGGATTATTCTTGGAAGAGAGAAAAAGGAAAGAGGCAATAAACAGGACTTTTTTAAAACAAAGGGAAAAGACAAACGGATAGTCTTGCAATACACAAAATGGAGACTGTGAAGCAGTGAAAGTGTAGTTGCGGATTGCTAGCAGCTTGGAAGAGAAACTAAGTGTCTTGTTATTTTAACTGGATTACTTTGGCAACAAATAAGGAGCTTTGACTCTGGGGATACTCAATCTGTCTATTGGAAGCTTTATTGATGGAAAGAAAAAAGAAATAAAATGGAATAACTATAACTGAATTAACAGGCGCAGCAAGAAAAGGAAAAAAGGCGTGGCACTAAAAGAAAAGATGATGATATTATATATGGAACGATACAAAAGAACTAAAGTTTATAGAATTTTTAACATTGATAATATTGAAATTGAAAAAGAACAATTTTGGACAGATTGGAAAAAGATTTATAGTAGGTTGCAAGATAAGAAAAATAACATAGTTTGATTAAAATGGAAATGTAATGCTTAATGCATATTTGAAGTCTGAATACTGATATGAGGTATTATACCTTTTTTTTGTTTCCCTTTGCTACCTTTTTGATTTTCTTTCTTTTCTTGATACTTTTTTCTTTTTTATTTCTACTTTCCCTCTTTTCTCCTTCTTTGTTTGTTTTTCTTTCCTTCTGTTTTTCACCTTTTATTTCCATTCCTTTTAAACTGGACTATATAAACATATCTATTTGGTTATGAAATAAGACTATAAATGAATGAATGAGAATATGATTTTTCTAAATGTTCTAACCGCTTAAATGAATTTTTGAGATTTAAAATAAATATGAAGTAGATGATCTTAAAATATATGAGAAGATATTTGTTAAAATTTATGCTGAGTCAAATTGTGGTATCTGAAAAAGTAATTTATGTAATATGTGAATTAGTTAAAATGAAATAGCTAAAACAACAGATGCAGGCGTGGAGGAAAATATGCTGGTAACACCAGCCAAATAAGAGAAGGAGACTTGGAGGAGAATGTGCTGGAAATCAGCCAAAATAAAACATGCTGGAACTCAGCCAAATAATAGTGGGAGGTTCGGAGGAGACTATGCTGGAAATCAGCCAAAATACAATACGTTGGAAACTAGCCAACAACGGGTGGAGGTATGGAGGTGACTATGCTGGAAATCAGCCAAAATAAAGCATGCTGGAAATCAGCCAAACAAAAGCTGGAGGTATGGAAGAGGATATGCTGTTAATCAGCCAAACAATAATATGCTGGAAATCAGCCAATAATAGGAGGAGATAGGGAGGAGGATATGGATTTTGAGATAAATTTGAGAATATGAAATATGCAAAACTAAAGGCAAATTGATAAAGCTTTAAGGTTTAAAGATCTGATGAAGGGGTCAAGAGATTAAGAAATATGGACTGAATTTTGATTTATTAATTGAAATAAAAAATAGAGCTGTATCTAAGTTGAAATTATGATGTGTGGTTAGAAATTGTAAGGTAAATAATTAGACTAAGAGATTAGAATATTTTTTCTTTTTTTAATGTTTTAATATTGATGTCAAAAGGTGTAATGAAGAGAGCTTGGAAAAGAACCAGAGATAATTGAACTTATAAATGAGCATAATAATGAATTAAATATGTACTTGGAAATTAAATTGGTGGTGATATAATAGAATGGTTCTGATCAAGATATTAGAGTTTATGACTAAAAATTTTTCTATGTTTTGACTTTGAATTTTAAAAGATATAATGCGAAATTGTGAATGGAGCTTTTTCAAAATGTAAGCGATTGTACCTATTCATGACCGGATTGAGACTTCGCTCTCGAAAGAGATGTATTTTATGTGTTATGTTGGGGAAAAAAAAATATTTTGGAAAAAAAAAAAGAAACTAATTTCATTTATTTCTATTTATTTCAATCAAATGCATGGATTTAAGCAAAGTCAATTAAGCTGCAGTGCTGTGATTTTTGAGACTATGTATTTTTCAGATTTTCCCTTTGGAGGTTGAAAAGAAAAGTAAAGCTCAGAGAAGAAAATCTGATGTTGGAAAACGTTTCCCAGACTACTTCAGATGCCACCAAGGCTAATGTTGCTTCAATATCAGAACCCCCAAAATGAGACAAGTTGTTTAATCCAATCCAGTATTCTTTCATATAACACCTCCCCATCAAGAGGACTATATGTCAGCTCTAAAACTCTAAATGAAGAAGTGAGCAAAAATGAAGGTACCCATCTTCAATTCTATTTATTTCATGCTGACAAGGTTCTGGATTCTTCAAATGTTCCTATGACTGTTTCACCCTTCCTAAGGGTCAGAATAAAATTGCTCCATATAAATAGATTTATGGATCATTCTTTGGAACTGAAAGCTCTGATGCTTCTTTCAATTGACTTCTTCTGTTGAAACCTGAATAGCAAAATATCTTGGAAATATTGTTTTAAAAGGCCATATAAATACCATCCAGATCCTTGAAAACAAGATGATATCACATTTAGTGATAGTTACAAGGTGTCCACAAAGAAGGGGTCAAAAAAGTCAATATGGCAGCCTAAACCATGTGATCTGAGCACATTCCTTTTTATGTGTGCTGTGTTCTCATGGTTGTGGTTGTGATCTTGACTTTTTGACCCCTTTTGCTTATACCCTTGGATAGGAATTAAGCATATTCAAGTTAAAAGAAAATTCAAGCTTGAAAATAAGGAATCAAACCTACTATTTTTTTCTTTCAAGGAGACTTTTTAAGAGTTTTCCAAGCCATTGCAAAGGAAAGTTCATTTAAAGTTGTTTTTAAAGGATTGTCTTGATGTTTATGGCAGGTTTAGTTGAACACCTTCCTGTCTTCATGGGGATGATCTATTGCTTACCTAGCCACAATTGGTTCTTGAGCCTTATTAGGATTACAGTAATTATGCAACATAAGACGAAACTGCTAGGCTGATTTTCACAATAGGGAAGAGAAATCATCAAAATTTTGCACAATGGTAGTAATGCATGCAACTCCCATGGGGGGGGGGTGCGCATTGTCCTAGATAGCAGGTCCCTATACTGCGACATGACAGGCGTAAATGCAAATAATCCTGAGACAAAACTTGTATTGACTATTACATTCCTATTTACTTCAGCTGCAAAGAAATTTAATACCTTCCTATTCCTAATAATTACCCAGAATGAAAGTTTGCAAAGCTGGGAGGAGAGTTACAAATTGATATAGAAATTGCCTGTATTGCTTCCAGAGCCAGAAGTTGTTAGAAAGATACAAGTCCATGGAAGCGCTATCCAATATTGTCTTACCTAAACCTTGTCACACCATTTTTTCCTTATCATGTGCCATGTTGAGGGACAAAGATGAAACCCAGTAAACTTCTCATAATCCATTTAGAATTTAAAAAATGGAACACATGAAGCCACACTGATTTTTTTTCTCAAGGGCCAGCATTGAGCCAACACTGGAGTTTTGGTGCAAGGCAGATGTGGGAAGCCCCCCTCCCCCAAGAATGAAATATTTTGGGGGATATTAAAAGAGGCAGAATATTATATTTCCCCAAAATGAGAAATGGAGGAACATTCTCCAGCCCCAATTTCCTGCATAGTAAAACAGCTTCCAGCAAAAATCTTTAGAGATGGAGATTTTTGGGCCCATTAAGAAATCCCAGCCAATCTATTCATAAACAAAACATCTTCAGCTCCAGGGTGATGGGGTTAAGAAGGACAGGCCATGACCTTTTAGGTCAGGACATAATACGATTAACCCACTACCATTTGTCTTGCCAATATTTTTCTTTTTTTCTTTTTTCTTTTTTCTTTTTTCTTTTTTCTTTTTTCTTTTTTCTTTTTTCTTTTTTTTCTTTTTCTTTTTTTTTCAGTTTTCTTGCCAAGATGGTGCTGCCGACGGCAGCCTTGGTGAAATGCTGTCTGATAGTTTTGCTGTTTTTTCATCATTCTCTGTGTTTCACTACGGATTTCATACTCAAGAGACCAACTGCTAAGCATCAAGCAATTTTCTTTGATGGGCAGCTTTCTGTGACTTCACACACACACACACACACACACACACACCCGTCTTTACAAATGCAGAAGAGTTTCTAACACAGGAAGAAGCAACTTCCTCTGAACAATGGATAAACAAAAACAAATGGAGGAGACACCGGAGGCGAAGCAGGGGTAAGCAAGCAGGAATTTTGAATAGACTAAGGAAAAGTGGGATAAAACCCCCTCTTCCTTCACTCTTTCTGACTAATTTACGTTCACTCGCTAATAAGATGGATGAAATACTTCTTTTAAATAGATGCAATTCTGATTTTTACAACTCAGCAGCTCTCTGCTTCATTGAAACTTGGCTAAATGAGTCAATTGATGATAGCAGCCTGCATATCTCAGGGTTTCAGATACAAAGAGCAGACAGAATTGCAGAAACATCAGGTAAAAAGAAGGGAGGAGGCTTATGTTTATATATTAACAGCCGCTGGTCCCAAAATATAACTATACTAAAGAAATTCTGTGATGTGGACTTAGAGACATTAATTATTAATTGCAAACCATTTTATTCTCCACAAGAGTTCTCCTCATTTCTCCTTATTGCTGTGTATGTTTCTCCACAAGCTTGTGTAAACAATGCATTACGAACTCTATCTGACCAGATTATGTGGGCTGAAATACCCAGATTCACTTCCGATCGTTTTAGGAGATTTCAACAAATCTAACTTAAGGAAAGAGCTATCACAGATCCGCTGTTAGACCCTTTGCAATTTGCCTACTGAGCAAATAGATCGACAGATGATGCTGTTACTATGACTCTGCACTACATCTTAAAGCATCTTAAATCTCCAAAGACCTATGCAAGGGTCCTCTTTGTAGATTTCAGCTCAGCATTCAATACCATCATTCCAGATATTCTTCTAACTAAACTAAATCAGCTAGCTGTACCTGACCACACTTGTAAATGGATCATAAGCTTCCTAACAGACAGGAAGCAGCAGGTGAAGCTAGGCAAAATCACATCAGATACCTGTACAATTAGCACAGGAGCCCCCAGGGCTGTGTGCTCTCTCCATTTCTCTTCTCTCTATACACCAATGACTGCATCTCAAAAGATTCCTCTGTTAAAGTACTGAAGTTTGCAGATGATACAACAGTGATTGGTCTCATTCGAGATAATGACGAATCTGCATACAGACGGGAGGTTGAACAACTAGGCTTGTGGTGCAACCAGAACAATCTTGAACTAAACACACTCAAAACAGTAGAAATGGTGGTAGATTTTAGGAGAAACCCTCCTATACTACCACCTCTTACAATACAGTACCAACACAGTACAACACAGCCTCCCACCCCCCCAAGGGCAAACAAAATCCCGATGTGGCCCACGATGGGATCTAATTTGACACCTTTGCTCTAAAGTATACAGTCCTTCTACCTCACTGGGCCCTCAGTGACATTTTTGACCCCAATCACAACTCTCCCTTGGGTCCACCACAATCTTTGGTGGACACCACTTTGGGGATCACCTCCACCCGAGTGCATCTTGGGGTGGGGTCAGGATAATGTAGGGCCTGGGTTGCTTCCAGTTTAGCCTGATGGATGCCTGCAAGCATGCCAACTCCCCTGGTTGTAACACCCTTCTCATTTGGTCCAGTTTCCATAGTTTTTCCACCGCCTCTGTGGGAGCAGGAACAAGAAGGGTGAACAGTCACCTGACTAAGCCGGTGTTCATCCCCACTATCAGGGAACTCCGGTTATCTCCTGAGGGGTGAATGCATACAATGGCCAATGTCGAGCGTCAAGAAGCACTCGACATCGTGTCCATGCACCGGCAGAACATGGATACCCGGCTGGAAGGGGGGGGGGGGTTGAGCCACATGGGTGATGGTGGTGGAATAGGCTTCCGAGTAGGCGTTTATGTGCACGGGTGCCTTATGAGGTCGCGTGGGATTAGCTTACTACTCTGAGAACACTCTAGAAAAGTGACGGCATCCCAGTACGTCCGAAGGAAATGAGGAAGTACGAGACCTTCCAGCTGAATGTAATCTGGAAGGAACTATATAAGGACTCGCTTGCAAGGGCGTGACAGCTGCGTCTTTGTTTTGCTAGCTTTGCATTCCGGTTTCTGTAAGCGCTGATTGCCACGATTAAATGAAGATACACCAGCTTGGCTTTAAGCGTGTTCTTTGAGCGTGGACACAGTCCTAGGGGAGCCGAGAGGAAGACGCAGCTCTCCCTTTTCACAAGCCGTTTTGGAGCTGCCCCCCCCCCCGTGAAGGAAGGAACGGGATGGCAGAGGGCGTAGCGGCCGACGTGCTGCCGGAGGATACAGCGGAGACCGTGGGCGAAGCGGAGGAGGAGGTTGACGCTGGGATGGATGGGGCGGCCAGCCCGCCGGTGGTGCGGCCGAAACAGCATGAGCCCGGGGTCGACGGCGCCCCTAGTGAACAAAAGGAACGCGAACGCAACGCCCGGGAGACGCCCGGCCCAGAGACAGGTGGGATGCATCTTCAAACCCCGCCCTATGCCGGTTCCCAGTTCCAGGATTGGAGGGAACAGCGATGGCTGGAAGACGAGGAAGGGGACTGGAGCCACTCCACTGGCCTGGGGTCTTCGACCCTAGAGATCCTACGCGACCGTTTTGGCGAGGCGAGCTTTCGCGACGCGCCCTCCTGGCAGCCATGGGTGCCCAGCATGGAGGGAGCCACCTCCTGGTCAGGAGGCGGTACGGCGGGTGGGAGGTCTGACAGCAAATTCCGCCTTGCCAGCCCGAAGCTGAAGTTGGAGGGGCGTGAACAACGCTGGGTGAGTGGAGAGCGGAGACAGGCTGTACATTCATACGGTGGGGGCGAGGGCAGCCACGCAACTCCCGGTGCCGCTACACAGCCTGGGAGAGAGAGGAGAGTAGATCCCGTGAGAGACGCCCCTCGACAGCTACCCGGCACAGGAGATAGGCCACCGCAACAGCGTTACAGAGACCCGCTACCGGCATGGGGCCACGGTCCCTGGGCACCCCCCCCTCCAGCAACATCCCTGGGGATTACCGCCTGTGCAGGCTGCATTTGATGGAACTGCAGGAAAGGTGGCACTGTTCCTGAGTCAGGTAATAAACCATATGGACCTTTATGGCAGATTATATCCTTCGCAGTGGTCCATGGTCGTGGCGGTCACAGCAGTGCTAACGGGGGAGGCAGCTGAATGGGTCGCCGATTTACATAGTGAACACGCCCGCGAGTTAACGGATCTGGGCCTGTTCCTTGAAGCATTACGCAATAGGTTCGAGGATGAAACTCGGACCCAGGTCATCGAAGGTGAATTGGTCAACCTACGACAGCGTGGTCGCCCTGCCAAGGATTATGTCAAGGAGTTCCGTAATCTGGCAGGAAAACTCCATTCGTGGCCAGAGCGATTACTTATCCACCAATTCCAGGCAGGGCTAGATAGAGAAATAAAACAGGCCTGTGTATACCGGGGTCTAGGCCCACGATTGTCCAAATGGTACAAGGCAGCGGTGAGCCTAGACGTTGGTTTACGAGAATTCAGGCCTTGGAACACACCACCGTTCCAGTCCCGTCGTGGTCCAGGTGGCAGATCCAGTGACCGCGGGGCGTTTAGAGGAACCCCGGCATTCGGGCCGACCGCTACTGAGGCGAACAGACGCCCGTTCCGGTGCTTTCGATGCAACCAAGAGGGTCATAGAGCTGCGGACTGCCCCGTCGCAGCCCCGCGACTGTCAACTCCCCGGCCATCCGTTCCGACTACCACGCCACGTGACCGACCCCTACGAACACCAGAACGCTCTAGGGCGGCCACGCAGATGCCCTCGTTAGAACCGACAACCCGGTCCAGTAATACCATGCCAGGGACGGCTCGTGTCCCCGACGCATCCGAAGAAAGCAACAACGGAGATGAGTTGCAGGATCCTATGGTAAGTGACCCTGTACACCCCTTCCTGATACCAGTGACCCTTAGACATCCTGTCACTAAGAAGGAGTGTGAACAAAAAGCCTTAATTGATACAGGCTGTACTCGATGCCTTATGCGGCAGTCGGTAGCTGAGGGCTTGGGCCTTCGGATCCTGACTCTTCGTACCCCCATTAAATTCGAGCAGATGGATGGGTCCATCCTGGGAGGCACACCTACCGCCAGTGTTACAGAACCCGTATTCCTGCAAATAGGAGCCCATCAGGAAATGATCCGGTTCATTGTAGTAACCCAGATGATCGAACCCATCATTCTTGGGCTCGCGTGGTTGGACAGGTGGGAACCACACATTTGGTGGGAGGGGGGTTATCGTAGGCTCAGACTGCCATGTACAAAAGAGAGGGTGGCTCTCCAGCAAGAAACAACAAGACAAGGTACATACCCCCAAGCATATAATGACCTCGCCCGAGTATTTAGCGAGGAAGAATGTGACATCCTGCCCCCCCATCGGGATACGGATTGTGGTATCGAAATACTTCCCGGAGCCCGGTTGCCAAAACCCCGTATGTACTCGATGACACCACAGGAACTGAAGGAATTGCGAACGTATATAGATAAAAACCTGGCCCGGGGATTTATTCGTCCCAGTCGTTCGCATTTAGCGGCACCCGTCCTCTTTCGAGGTAAGAAGGATGGCGGCTTACGTTTATGTGTTGACTACCGGGGATTGAATGCTGTCTGCGTAGAACCGTTGTACCCCCTGCCGCTGATAACTGATTTGTTGGCTACCCTGGCGTCAGGGAAAATCTTCACGAAATTGGACCTCCGCGAAGCCTATTATCGGGTACGGATACGTCAGGGAGACGAGTGGAAAACCACATTTAACACTCCCCTCGGCAGCTACCAGTTCCTGGTGATGCCTTTCGGTCTACAAGGGGCACCAGCGGTGTTTATGCAGCTTATAAACGGTATTTTACATGAACACCTATATCGGGGCGTCTTAGTCTATCTGGACGACATTTTGATCTACTCTGATACAATGGAAGAACACGTCCAGCTGGTTAGACAGGTCCTGACCAAGTTGCTGGACGCACATCTTTTTGTAAAACTCTCAAAATGTGAGTTCCACCGGGAGGAGATCGATTATCTAGGTTTTCGAATTAGTCGTACTGGTATCCAGATGGACCCGAAGAAAGTAGCTGCGGTCTTAGAGTGGAAAGCTCCACAAACCCGTAAACAACTGCAAAGTTTTTTAGGTTTTGCAAACTTTTATCGACATTTCATTCCGTCCTTTGCAACAACAGCATTACCATTAACGGAGCTATTGCGAACAAAAGGTGTGGTGGCCCCTGGGAAAAAGCCTAGGCCGGGATACAAACTACAATGGTCATCTGAATGCCAACAAGCCTTTGAAAATCTTAAACGGGCTTTTGCCACTGAACCCGTATTGATACACCCTAACACGTCACAACCGTTCGTAATACAAGCGGATGCTAGTGACGTGGCAGTAGGAGCTATTCTAATGCAGAAAGATGTGAACGGTATGTTAAGGCCTTGTGCATACACCTCCCGAAAATTTACAACCACAGAAAGGAACTGGGCAGTGTGGGAGAAAGAGGCCTATGCCGTAAAATGGGCGTTACAGACATGGCGGCACCTACTGGAGGGTAATCCCATACCGTTCGAGGTCTGGATGGATCACAAGAATCTACAGGCCCTCCAAACACCTCGGAAACTGTCCCACAAAACAGGTGAGATGGGCACAATATTTTCAGCGGTTCCGTTTTGCCCTCGTGTATAAGCCAGCTAGAGGAATGTTTTTAGCGGATGCGTTGTCACGGATGCCGCAATATCACAGTAAACGAGATGAGGGTTTACAAGCAGTAATCTCACCCCTAAAAGCGTATGTATTGACAGCCCCGCAGACCGAGGATTGGCTCACGCTTTTACGGAAAGCCATTCGGACGGACGCATGGGCACAAAACAATGCAGCATCCCTAACCCACCATGATGGCCTAGCGTGGTGGGGAGATAAACTCTATATTCCAGCAACATTGAGACAACGAGTGTTACTCCAGTGCCATGATAGGAAAACCGCCGGACACTTCGGGTTCCTTAAAACCCTACATCTGACGCGCAGACAATTCTGGTGGCCTAAAATGAGGAAAGACATTGACCAATACGTCCGGGGATGCCACACATGCGCGGTATCCAAGCCACAACCAGGGAAGCCACTGGGCTTATTACAAACCGTAGCCGAACCAAACAGACCATGGGAGGAAATAGCCATGGATTTCATTGTAGACCTTCCCAGTAGCAGAGGTTATACCGTTATTTAGACAGTAGTCGATCTTTTCTCAAAGCAAGCCCACTTTATTCCATGTAAAGGCTTACCCTCTGCCCGACGCCTGGTACGTTTATTCCTACAACATATTTACCGTTTGCATGGAGTGCCTAAGAGGATAATATCAGACAGAGGGGTACAATTCACCGCCCGATTCTGGAGAGGGTTTCTCCGTGATATAGGGTCAACCCAGGGCCTTAGTTCAGCCTATCACCCTAGTACGAACGGTGTTGCTGAACGCACGAATGCCATGATAGAACGATACTTACGCTCCTACGTTACCTACCAACAAAACGATTGGGTTGATTACCTTCTATTTGCTGAAACGGCATACAATAACGCAGTACATCGGAGTACCGGATTTACTCCGTTCCGGGTAGTCATCATAGTCCCTGCTATCCCGGAGTTAGACCTTTCCCTCCAAAAACCTATGACTCCCAACGACTGGGCTACTAACGTGAATGCTGTGTGGCCTCATGTAAAAACCGCTTTGACACGGGCAGCCGATGAATAAAAGCTCCAGGCAGACAAAAGGAGGGCTACATGTCCATCTTTTCAGATCGGAGACCTGGTTTATTTGTCAACAAAATACTTAAAGCTACGATTACCAAGTAAAAAACTAGGACCCAAATATATAGGCCCATTTCCTATCATTAGAGTAATTAACCCCGTAACATTCATGCTAAAACTACCCCCCTTATTGGGAAAGACCCATCCGGTATTCCACTCTAGCTTGTTAAAACCGGCCACTACACCCACTACAACACCAAAACCACCTCCTGGCCCGGTAACCGGTGCCCACTATGAAATACAAGACATCATCGATTCCAAACTACGTAGAGGCCAGTTATACTATTTAGTCCGCTGGACAGGGTATCCTGATAGTGAAGCATCCTGGGTACCTGTAAAAGACATAAACGCCCCTAGATTACTGAGAAAGTTCCACAAAGCAAACCCCCAGAAACCACATCCCTTACCTGACCATTAATATCATCTCTTTTTGTCTCCTCCTCTTAGACGGACGCCTGGTAGGGGGAGCCGCCTGTCGAGCGTCAAGAAGCACTCGACATCGTGTCCATGCACCGGCAGAACATGGATACCCGGCTGGAAGGGGGGGGGTTGAGCCACATGGGTGATGGTGGTGGAATAGGCTTCCGAGTAGGCGTTTATGTGCACGGGTGCCTTATGGGGTCGCGTGGGATTAGCTTACTACTCTGAGAACACTCTAGAAAAGTGACGGCATCCCAGTACGTCTGAAGGAAATGAGGAAGTACGAGACCTTCCAGCTGAATGTAATCTGGAAGGAACTATATAAGGACTCGCTTGCAAGGGCGTGACAGCTGCGTCTTTGTTTTGCTAGCTTTGCATTCCGGTTTCTGTAAGCGCTGATTGCCACGATTAAATGAAGATACACCAGCTTGGCTTTAAGCGTGTTCTTTGAGCGTGGACACAGTCCTAGGGGAGCCAAGAGCCAAGTTATCAACAGTGTCAAATTGGAAAAAGATGAACTGGCACAAAAAATCAAAAGTGCAAAACAAAACTTTTGGGGAGGGACCTACTAACCCATCAGGGACTCTTCCCATAGGTGCTAGTGTGTCTGATCTACTGGTTTATGCTTGAACACACTCCGTGTCTTGTGGAGACTGTTGCTGGTACCTGCTGTGATGTCTTGCTGCTTTACCATCACCAGACCCTCGTGGGTAACAGCCCATCACTGCAGAAGGTATCCCCACTACTTCTGTGGCTGGGTGGGATTTGGTAGGAACTTCACTCATGGGTGGCAGTGCACGATATTGCCATTTGCCCTTCTTGAAGCTGGAGCTAGCTGGCAGAGGTGAGCACACAGTTTGTTCCTTCACTGGGGCCCTTTGTAGTTTCCCAACTGGGTCTGGCTTTTGGGTTTGGGTGCTCTCAGACAGGTATACCTATAATGTCCTTCACCCACACAATTATAACAGATCACTGACCTCACTGACTTCTTGGCTGTGGCAGGAAAGTCTGCCCCTCCTTTGGCCAAGCCTGTCATGTCTCCACCTGGGCTTTAGGCTGCCTTTGCTGTCCACGAGGTCATCAGCTCTGTCACTTGAGAAATTTGAGCCTCTAGGGTGGTAATTCTGGTATCAGTGTCTACAGTGCTCACCACCCCAACACCCAGGGGTAGTCCTGATGCCAGCCTGGCCACAGGTTTTTTTGCATCCATCATGGCCTCTTCTCCCCAGCCCACCTAATGAGCTCAGTGTGCTGTAAGGGGGGGCTGTCACCCAAGACCATTAACTGGAACCAGACTGGGATCATAGGCAGGCTGCCTCACGAGATCTGTTCCATCCTGGCTTGATCTATATCTCCAGGCTCTACCCCTTTCCTCACTACAATCTGATACAATAACCTGTTCAAACACCTGATGTACTCAGATAGTCATCCATCACCTTGTGTGTTTGAACTGGTGGATTAGGTCAGTGACTTTCCTGGTCTGCCCAAACTTTCCTTGCAATGAGCTGAAGTAGTCATGGGCTGTACATGACCCCTGGCTAAGCTTCAGATTTCTGATGGCTTCTGCAGCAGGGCCCTTCAGGCTCTCAGTGATCCTCTGCTTCTTTTGTGCCTCGGAGGTATCCCATTCTTCCACTGCCTGCATGGATTGCTCCATCCAGGCTTCATACTCCTCTTCTCTGACTGGTACCCACTGCACCCTTGAGAAAATTTGCAACTTTCTGTACCCAGCTCCGGAGTGACTGTGGTCAGCCCAAGTACAAATTTTGCATGGTGGTGAAAAACTCTGCCCACAACATCACTGAGGTAGGAGAGGTAGGTGTTTCCCCCTTGGGGGAGGGTGCCTGGTCCGATGACGGGGCCTGATCCCTGCTTCTTGAGTCACTACTCCCTGAGCCACTGGCCTGGGTGTTTGGGTGGATCACCTGCACCCTCACATCATCTGTTAACTGAAGGTTCTCACCCCGAAAGCGGGTTGGGACCCTCTTTTTCCACTCTAGTAATGCATAGGAGTGGGAGGTGTCTTGGTCCACTTTTGTGTCCACAACAAATACCTTCTGATATGAAACTAGGGCCCTCATCACCTGCAGAATTTGGTCCTCTGTCCAGGCATCCCTAGGGATATCAATTACCACGGCTGACTCTATCTCACTATTTTGTTCCTCACACCACTTACTGTAGTAATGGTGGTGGGCTCCATTTTACCTGCTTGGCTCATTTCTCTGGACATGATCACTCCTGTGAGAAAGGGCTAAAGGTCGATCCTGGATGATCCCCCACTTGTAGTAGAGGAGACAAAGCAGTCTGCCCCATTCCAAAAGAATATTGGGGTCTGGAGGTTTTCAGCAAGTGGGAATTGGATATACTCCCGCCTCATCGCCCATAGACCGTGCTATTGAAATCTTGCCTGGGGCCAAGCTACCAAAACCCAAACTATATTTGATGACATCAAGGGAGTTAGAGGAACTTAGGACTTTCATTGACAAAAATCTGGGATTTATTCAGCTGGCAAAATCACACTTGGTGACACCTGTTTTATTCTGGGAAAAGAAAGACGGATCCCTAAAACTCTGTATAGATTATTGAGGATTCAATGCTATTTGCATAGAGAATGTGTACCCCCTGCCATTGATGAAGGACGTGCTAAGCCACTTGGCCAAGGGAAATTTTTTTACCAAATTGGACCAAAGGGAGGCTTATTACTGAGTACGAATTAAAGAGGGTGATGAGTGGAAGACCGCTTTCAATTTCGGGTCCTCCCATTCGGTCTTCAAAGGGCACCTGCTGTATTTATGCAACTAATTAATGCATGAACACATATTCAAGAGAGTCCTGGTTTACTTGGGTGACATTCTAATTTACACAGAAACCATGGACAAACATGTGAAGCTGATGAGGGCTGTCCTAGGAAAACTTCTAGCTGCTCAGCTATACATGAAGCTCTCCAAGTGCGAGTTTCATAAAACTAAATTGGACTACTTAGGGTACTGTACCTCTCATGGAGGGGTGGAGATGGACCCAGAAAAGGTACAAGCAGTACTTGAGTAGGAGGCACCCCGCACCTGAAAACAACTGCAAAGCTTTCTAGGTTTCACAAACTTCTTTTTTTTTTTTTGAAAAGTTTTACAGAAAAAAAAGAATTTTCTTCCCCCCCAAGTTCCCCCCACCCTTTCCCTCCCCTCACCCCACCCTCCCCCCCAGACTTCCCAGAGCAAAATACAAGGTATTTCATTTAACAATCATAAACTAGATTAACCTACTTATCCTCAGACTACTAACTCCCCCCCTGAAACCTTAACTCCACTGTAGATAACATAATACTTCTAATACTTAACATTCATTCATAAGCTATTTGATATTTTCTTGTCTGATACTTATTTTGAATATAATCAATCCATCTTCTCCATTCCGATACGTATCTTTCTTGTGTATAGTCCTTCAGGTACGCTGAGATTTTCGCCATTTCTGCTAAGTTCATTACTTTCAGTATCCACTCTTCAATAGTAGGCAAAGAGTCCTTCTTCCAATATTGCGCTACCAACAGCCTAGCTGCTGATATTAAGTTCAAAATCAATTTAGTCTCTGATACTGTACAATTCATCATTATACCCAATAGGAACAATTGAGGAGTAAATTTCAACCTTCTTTTCAGAATATTCTGCATCACCCACCAAATTTTTATCCAAAATGCCTTGACTTTCTTACAGGTCCACCATATATGATAATAGGTTGCATCATTACATTCACATCTCCAACATTTAGCTTGCAAATTCGAGTACATACATGATAATTTTTTAGGATCTAAGTGCCATCTATAAAACATTTTATAAAAATTCTCTCTCAAATTTTGTGCTTGCGTAAATTTAACATTTATGACCCAGATCTTTTCCCACGTTTCCATCATCACTGGTTCCTGAAAGTTTTGTGCCCATTTTATCATACAATCCTTAACCAATTCTGTTTCTGAATCTATTTCCAATAATGCATTATACAACCTTTTAATATGCATCTGACTTTGATCTCTAATCTGTTTCACCAGATTTTCCTCATTTTGCATAACACCAATTTTTTGATCTTCCCTCCATCTAGCTTGAAGCTGACCATACTGAAACCAAGTATAAATTATCCCTTCTTCTTTTAATTCATCTAAAGATTTCAGTTGCAACTTACCCCTTTCCAAAAGAAGAAGCTCTTTATAAGTAATCACCTCTATTTTTTGCTCTATACTTATATTTTCTATTGCATGTCTGGGATTTGCCCATATAGGTATCTTATAATTTAGCTTATATTGGTACTTTTTCCAAACCCTCAACAATGCATTTCTAAGTATATGACCCTTAAACACTTTATCCACTTTTTTTTTCATATAACAGATAAGCATGCCATCCATATAACAAATCATAACCTTCTATGTTTAACATTCTTTCTTCAGTTAAGTTAAACCAATCACTAATTTGTGATAAAGCAGCTGCTTCATAATACAATCTTAAATTAGGCATTTTAAGACCTCCTCTCTCACGTATATCCTGTATAATTTTTAGTTTCACTCTTGGTTTCTTCCCACCCCAGATGAAAGTATTAACCCCTTTCTGCCATTCCATCAGATTTCCATCTTTCTTAAGCACTGGTATCATTTGAAACAAAAATAAAAACCTAAGTAGTACATTCATTTTTATTGTTGCTATCCTTCCCAGTAATGATAGTTGTAGCTTTTTCCAATTTTCCATTTCTTTCTGTACTTTTTGCCAAAGAGCTTCATAATTATTTTTAAACAATTTCGTGTTTGAGGCTGCAATATATACTCCTAGATACTTAACCTTTTTAACTATTTCAAACCCCGTTATTCTCCCTAAATCTTCTCTTTGAGTTATGGACATATTTTTAGTTATCATCTTTGTCTTATGTAGATTTACTATAAATCCACATACTTTACCATATTGAGCTATTATGTCCAACATATAGGGAGCCCCTTCTATAGGTTGAGATAAAGTAACAACCAGGTCATCTGCAAACGCTCTTAATCTATAATCCTGCTGTCTAATTACAATTCCTTTTATTTTATCAGAGTCACATAACTTATTCAACAAAACTTCTAAAGTTAAAATAAACAACAATGGCGACAAAGGACAACCCTGCCTAGTACCTTTCTCAATTTTAAACACATCTGTTAAACCTCCATTAACTATTATTTGTGCTGTTTGTTCCTGATATATTGCTCTAATTGAGTGTATAAAATACTCCCCAAAATGCATTTTTTCTATTATCTTAAACAGAAATTGCCAATTCAATCGATCAAATGCTTTCTCTGCATCCAAAAATATGAACGCTGCAGGGACCTGGTTGTTTTTTTCCAAATATTCCAATAAGTTTATAATTTGTCTAACATTATATTTCATTTGCCTCCCTTTTATAAAGCCTGATTGATCATTATGAATTGTTTGTTGCATAACTGGCATTAGTCTATTTGCTAATATCTTAGCAAAAATTTTATAATCCGTGTTCAAAAGTGAAATTGGCCTAAAATTTTCAGGTTTAGTACAATTTTGATCTTCCTTCGGGATCAGTGAAATAAAAGCTGTTCTCCAAGAGGGTGGAACTCCTCCCCCTAATTGAATTTTACAAAATAGAACTCTAAGCGGTTCTACCATTTCAAGCTGTAAATTCTTATAATAAACAGCTGTTAATCCATCTGTTCCCAGAGCTTTCCCTATTTTTAATTGCTTAATTGCATCAATAATCTCCTCAGAAGTTATTGGTTGATTCAATCCTTCCCTCTGTTCCAACGTTAATTCAGGAATATTCCCTTCCTTTAAATATCTATCTATATCTATACCTTGTATTGAGTCACTAGCATATAACTTTGTATAAAATTCTAAAAAAGCCTTTTTGATCATATTCTGTTGGTAAACTTGCTTTCCTCTAAATTCTATCTTACCAATGACTCGTGATTTCTGTTTTTTCCTCAACATGTAGGCCAACCACCTACCTGGTTTATTGGCATTACAAAATGTATTATGTTTAGCATATTGTAAGCTAGTTGCCACCTGATCAGCCATTAACATATTAAATTGCCCTCATAGTATTTTTATTGTTTCTTTTACTTTCTTGTCTCCTGGATTAAATATAAGTAATTGTTCTTTCTTTTTTATTTCTTCCTCTATCTCTTTCCGCTTCTTTTGTTGTTTTAGTCTATATTTATTATTCATATGTATTAACATACCCCTCATATAAGCCTTACTAGAATCCCAGACCATTTCCATAGAAGTACCCTTATTCATATTAATAACAAAAAATTCTTTCATTTGTTTTTTAAGCTCTTTCACATTTTCTTCATATCTAAATAAATTTTCATTTAACCTCCAAGACCTCCTTTCTCCCCTCTCCTGTTCCAATTCCACCCAAACCGGACTGTGATCAGTTAAAGTTCTTGGACATATCTTCGTCTTCTTCACCCTGGAAATAAAATCATTTGTGGTTAGTATAAAATCAATCCTGGAAAAGGATTGATGTCTATCAGAAAAAAAAGTAAAGTCTCTTTCCTCCACGTTACGTTCTCTCCAAATATCTCTCAGTTCTATATCTTCCATCATATCAAAAAAAGATTTAGGTAATTTTGCACATGTTGAGATCTTTTTTTTTTTTGTTTTTTTTTTTTTTATTGAAAAAGTTTTCAAATACAAATTTTTCCCCTTTTTTCCTTCCCCCCCTCCTCCCTAACCCCCCCTCGCCACCCATCCCCCCGTGACTTCTTCACACCAAAAACCTAATTCATAACAGATTACATAATATTTTACCATCGCCTTACTCTCTCCTCTATATACTGACCCTTACTTACTAAAAATATTATTAATATTGTTACTTTCCCCTTTTACCATACATTTCAAAAAAAAAAAAAAAGCAGTCTGCTATAACATTGTATGATAACTTCTAGTTTAGTATAATATTATTATAACCCCCAATTTAGCAATAATCTACCCTTTTTGTCCTCCCCAAAACTTATATCTATGTATTGTTACAACATTTCAAAACAACCTTCCACTTTAAGACTGTATAATAAATCCTACTTTAACATTTATTCTTTGTGTATATTAATATAACATTTCAAAGCAGCCTTCCACATAAGTCCTAATTTAACATTTATTCAACTCTGTCCATTTCCTCCACTACCCTAAATATATCACTTAAACATCCCTTTTCTTAAGCTAATCCATCAGTAGACTAACATATTTCCACCCACTTTCCTACAAAATTACCATACACAACAATTCAATTCTTAATATCTGCCCACTCTACTAATATATATATATATATACATATATTCCGTTATTTAAAAAAAAAAGACAATAACTTTAAATTTATAATCCATATAATATCTTCTTTGATGTCTTTCCACTAGATTGTTGAGTCCCCCATCCATAATTGGGTAACATAGCATCCTGGTGCAACAGTTTGTTCAAAGTCTTCAGTCTTCATCTGCCCCCATCAGTAATGAATATCCTCATATATATATAAAAATAAAAACAACCACCCGAGTGACATTATAATTGTATTCCATATAGTTGTAATTGTGGCTTTCATCAGGATTATTAATTCCCATCATCGTAATGGGTAACAACCAGATCTTCTGCATGCCCCAACGTAACTCTCTTGCCTTGTAGCTCAGAATAATTATAATATATTTATCAGTACAAGAAAAGAAATCCAAAATAGATAATTCAAATCCAACAGATTAAGGCTCTTTTCACATCCCAAAATTACGGCATTGCAGAGGTCTGTCACTGTCCTCAGGATGATATTAACCAATACTTCGCCTCCACTATCTTTTCACATATTCATTCATTTTTTTTTTTAAATCACTGGCTTCACCGTTGCTTAGTTTAGAAATTTCTGTTTTTATGAGACCTATTTCTTTTTTTCTTTTCTTTTTGTGGGTTTGATTTCCATCCTGTTTTCCTTTCTACAAGTTGTATATCAACTGATCGGTTTTCATTCTGCTTTATAAACTGATCTTGTTGGATCATCACGTTGAAATCAGATGCCGCTTCTCTCATATTTGTAGATAATCCAGCTGGAGTATCAAGAGAATCCAAAGACAGTTTGTCTACCACAACCTCTGTAATTCGATGTTTTCCCTTTATTTCCAACTCCTTCTGCTTATCCTGTATTGTGCCTATAGATGTTAAGTTCATTTTCAAAATTTTTTGATAAAATTCTTCCGCTTTTTCAACAGTATCTAATTGGTATCTTTCTCCTTGATATCTCAATATTATGCCAACTGGGGCATTCCACCTAAATGGAATATTTCTGTATTTTAACTCAGTCACCAGAAAACCAAATTTCTTCCTTTCCATTAACATCTTAGGGGGAAGCTCTTTGTAGATCCATATCTTCCTTCCATACAATTGCAAAGTAGAATTGAAGGAATTTTGCACAATTTTATTCCTAATTTCCTTGTCTGTAAAATAAATCACCACATCTCTAGGCAATTGCCTTTGCTTTGCAATCCAGGAGTTTATTCTGTACACTCTATCAATCCTACAAAACACTTCCCCAGGTTGAACCTTTAAAATCCCAGCCAGAATTTCAGAAGATATTTTCCTTAAATCATCTCTGTTATTTTCCTGTAAACCTCTGAGTCTGATCGCATATTCTGTAAAATTATAATGCATCATTAAGACCTCTCTTTCAATCCGTTGTTGTAAATTTTCTACATTACAAGACTTTTGTTCAACCTCCATTTTAGATTTTTCTTCTGAGCTATTGTCTTGAGTATTTGTCAAATCATTTTCAATTTTTTGTATTTTATTATCCAAATTGTCCTCAATTTCTTCCACTTTAGACTCTAATAAGTTAGTATTTTCATCCAACTTAGTCATAAATCCTACAAGATCATTAGCCATTTTAATAATCTTTCGATTCAAAATATCAAACTTTAATTGCACTAATTCTTTAATTTCCTGCTTAAATTTTTCAAAGTTCTGATTCACAATCTCATCCCTTCTTACAATCTCCTCCAAAAGAAATTCAATTATATTAAAATCGGTTTTCTGAGACTGGAGCTTTAAAACTTGGTCACGTAGTTTGTTAATGGGGGAATCCCCCCCCATTGCTTGTTTGTCCAACTTTAATGCCATGTTTCAACACAGACAAACTATTTTTCTTAAAAAGAAAAGAGAGGCAGCAGAGAAAAAAAAAAACCTCTTTCCAACCAAGATGAATATCAAATCTCCAGGAAAAGAAAAAACACAAAAGTAGAGCTTTATTTTAAAGTGTAGCCAAAAATATTTATTCAGCTACTTTGTATCTCAATGAGAAACGGAAGGACTCTCCCTTTCAGCCCCTTCTCAAGCCTCGGCAGTCGCCCTTTTTAAAGATTCTTTTTTCCTTTTCCTTTTCCTTCTTCAATAATTGTTATAAAATAAGTGAAATACTTGCAATTCGAGGTCACAGATCCAGCTCAAATCCCTTCAAATGTAACCAGGAGCATTTATTCTGCTATTTTGTAACTTAATAAGAAACGGAAGGACTTTCTCTTTTCAGCTTCCCTGCTCCAGTTTCGGCAATCGCCATTTTAAAAGGTCTTTTTTGCTTTGTTGAATATCCTTTGTAAAATAAGTATTAATACTTGCAATTTAGGGTCACAGATCCAAATCCGAATCTCATCATCTTTAGTTAATCTGTTAAATATCTTAAAAGGCTTGTCTTCGTAGCCTTGTTCTGCAAAAAGGCAGAAGTCTCCCAACGCCCGGAGCGGGCGGCGAGTGCTATAGGGAGCTTCCTCCGCCCGCCCCCAAGAGTAAAAAAAAAAAAACCCCTGGGGGCTACGGAGAGCTCTACCTGCACTCACCTGCTCTATCCCACATTTCCTCCTGGAAATGGGGTTTTTCGAGCCGCCTTTGCGCTGTACAGGCGGCTCTTTACAGGCGAAGGGGCTGGCGGTCCCAAGAGACCGTCTGGTGGCTACGAAGAACAAACCGGAAGTCCATGTTGAGATCTTTGATAAACTTTTTTTATCTTTCTGTGTATCTATTACTCCATTCCAGTCACCCATTAATATAAAAGATTTATAATCCCATTGTATTATTTTAGTATGTAAAAATTTATAAAACTTGTCTTGTTGCTGATTAGGGGCATATATTCCAATTAAAAGCATTTTTCCAGTCTGTGTTAATAATTCAATTGCAATACATCTTCCTTGATCATCTGCCTCCATTAAATTAGCTGATAATCCTTTCCTTACATATATGACTAGCCCATTTTTCTACTCTGGCGCTGATGCCACAAAATGTGTACCTAATCTTGAATTTATCAGATATTTTTGGTCTAATAATCTAATATGTGTTTCTTGCAGACAAATAACATCATTGTTAAATTGTTTCAAGTAGTGAAATACTTTCTCTCTTTTTTGTGGTGAATTTAAGCCATTGACATTCCAAGATAGGAATTTAGTTGCCATCTTTAGCTTTTCGAAGCCGTATGAGCATCAGCTGAAGCTCCTCCTCCACCTTACTCTTCGGCCTAGCCCCCCCCACTGCTTCTGTTTTTTGAACTTCTTGAGATAAATCTTGAGATTGTTGCCTTTTTTATTGTTGTTCTTGAAGTTTATAAGTTGATCAGGTCAGTCGTGCTTTCGGCTCTCCCTTCTTAGGTGGTTCCAAAGTTGGGGGTAAACCCCCAAGATCCAAATCTTCTTCCATGATAATTCCTCCAGCTGCAACCTCCGCATAAGTTTGTATCTGCTTTCCATCTTTTTCTTGTTGTATCATCTCCATTTTTTTCCTTCCCCCCCGCCCCCCGGTGAGGGTGGGTATCCAGCCTTTAAAACATTTACATAAAAATCTTTTGCCTTCCAGACTGTGTTTAACCGGTATCTTTCTCCATTATAAGTCACCATTAGACCAGTTGGAATGTCCCATCTGTATGCCACTTGTTGATTTCTCAGCTCATTTGCCAAAAAACCAAAGTCTTTTCTACTTCTCAGCATCTTTGGAGGAATCTCTTTCAAAACCACCACCTCTTGCCCAGCCACCTGAACTTTATTCTTATAGGAAGCTTGTAAAATATCATTTCTGATCCTCCTGGTTGTAAAATAAATCACCACATCTCTTGGCAGCTGTCTTTGTCTTGCCAGCCAGGAGTTAACCCTGTAAATTTTATCAATTTGACTTGCCACATCTTCTGGTCTTTCTTTAATTATCTCTGCAATAGCATCAGCACAAATATCTTTTAAATTTTCTTTGCTGTTTTCTTTCAGGCCTCTCAATCTCAAAGCAAATTCCATGGATCTGTATTGTAACATTACCAGTTCATCATCCACTTTCTCTGTTTTGGTCATTACATCTCCCATTTTGCTTTCCAAATTTAAATCGGCTTCATTAATTTCTTCCACTTTCCCATCAAGCTGGATAACAAGTTTTGACAATCCTGATACAGCATAAACAATATCATCTCTTATTTCATCGTGTTTTTCTGCAAACACTTCTTTAATTGATCTTATATGCTCCTCAACTTTCTTTAATTTCCCTTCCACAAGTACTGTTAAATTATTCATTGCTGTGGCTTGATTATTCATAGCTTCTTTCATTGCTGTTGCTTGATTATTCATGGCTTCTTTCATAAATTCTTTAAAATCATTAAGAGCAGCCTCCTGACTCTGTGAATCAGCCGGAAGTTGTGCTTTCTGTGTCACCACTGACACAACTGGAGAACCTCCCCCTCCTTTAACAACTCCTGGCACCGCAGGCTTCGTGGACTGTCTTCTTAGACCGCCAGCCCTGTGTCTTTGTAAAAGCCGCTTTGACAGCGTAAATCGGCTGTCTGGCGGCTGAAAAACCTCCCCTTCGGGAAAAGAAGGAGAGGAGAGCTGGTGGGCAAGAATAGAGCTCCCCGAAAGTCCTCTGGAATATTTCCAGAGGCTTGGAGGGTGAGAGCTCCCCAGTCAGCCCGTCAAGAAGCTCCGAAGCCAGGACGACTCTGTGAAAGCAGAGCGAGAAGCCGCAATCTGATCCTGCTGTCAAAAGTGAGTCTGACTGATTACAAGCGCAGGCAGAGCGGAAACAGGAGAACAAGCCTTAAAAGTACAGAGCTTAACTCCGGAGTTACTTTGTTTCAAACTGAATTTCATTGAGCTGGAGGCTGAAGATGGCATCTTTGTTATGGTTTTGAAAGTGAAAGCCAGAAACGAAAGTGCTTATTGAGAACTTTGCGCTGGGAGAGTGGATTAGCTGCTTATTAACTGCTGGGAAGTGAGAGCTTGTGGAGAAAAAAAACTATCTTGCCTGATAAATTAGAGACTATAAATTACAAACATTTTAAAGTTGTTTAAGGGACTTTGTGGCTTTGGGGAAAAAAAAGAGAAAAAAAGATCTTTTTAATAGGTTTCACAAACTTCTATAGACAGTTCATACCTACTTTTACCCAAATCAGGCAGGTGCGTGCATGTGCAAGCACCTGTTGCTCGTGTGAGTGGTTCCAAGAGCGCCCATTATGCTTGCGCTGAGCCAGGCTAAGATTCGATATTGGGATAAAACTCAAATATTAGAAATCCAAATCTTTGGTCAAGACAGAAGTGCCTCTTCCTTGCCAAGGTGCTGAGATGACAAACGGTATTTGACGTAGGTACAGAATTGTAAAAGGGCAAACTGACCCTAAACAGATACATTCTGTTGTTTAATGTTTATTGCATCCCAAATGTCATGCATATCCCTGGATAAGGGGTGCTGCTTCCTTATTGCCCTTGAGGCGTCTTCTAGCCTCTTATCTCCTTTTGTTATGTCTTGAGCTCCGGAGCTGAAAACCTGAGCCTGTGGGAACAGGGCTGTTATGTCTTTCCTAGAGATAGATTAAAGGGTAGCTTCTACATGTGAAATGCATCACTCTCTGTAATAATTTTGCCTTTAAACTGTATAAATACATGGCCAGAAGAAGCCATCGGCGTTCAGACTTTTTGTTTGCCTTTGGGCTGTTTGAACCATGCACAATAAACTTTTTCCTGCATTGGAGAGCTTGGCCTAGTCTCGTTTCATTTCCTGCAACAGCTGGCGACTCCGGCCGGGACTGGGTGCAAGGCCATATTTCGCTGAGGACCGTTTCGACCCCTCGGGACCATCGGGAGATCGCTCCTGAACATTCTCCAGGCGCCACGGAGATACGTCTCCGGGAGACAGAAGCGATAGCCCTGTGGGACCGACGGTGCTCTGATCGAGTCCAAGAACCCTGCGGTGCAGGAAAGGTGGTCTGAACAAATTCCTGGCCAGGAATCTACGGAGTGGGAGCGTTTTAAGTGAGTATATTGTAAAAGAATTGTACCTGCTTCATTTGAAAGCAGACGGAGGGAATTGATCACTCCCTCGGACTCGGGGTGTCTACCCTAATGAAGTCCATGTCAGGTTGTGTGGGTGGTTAAGCCGTCGCATTTCTCATTAGTGGCAGTGAGTTTCCGGGGCTATGAGTTGACGGCAGTGTGGTAGAAGGGATGGGGTTCAGAGCGTGCCAAATACTCCATTTGCATGTATGTTAAAAGGTTTTGACAAGTATTTTAGCAACCCTTCCTATTCGAAAGGATCAAAGGATCAATTACAATTCTTATGTAAACATGTGTGGCCACAATGGGAGATGGGCTGGCCCCCCTCAGGGATGGTTAAGGGAAGAAAATGGATAAGTTGTGGGGAGTGATTGTAGTGAATCAGGATAAATATCCTGATCAATTTCAATATATTGATCAATGGGTGAGAGCCCTGTTGAAAAAAGCTGAGGATTTATTGCAATGTAGGGCTGAAACAGTCGGGTTATGTGTATCTGAGCAGGCAGGAAAAGTAAGGGGGCTGCTGGAGGGAGCGGAGGAGGAAATCAGAGGCGTATGAGTGATCCTGGCATGAAGTCAAGGGGAGTCATTCGCCTAGAGGTAGCAGTCAGAGTGCGGGAGAGGGGGATGAGGAGGAGGAGGATGATTTGGAGGCTGTGGGGGCTGTAGGTGGAGAAGAAAGAGCAGGAGGCACGGATGAATAAAAAGGCTGGTTTGTTGGCAGGGGCACTGCGAAGTGGGATGCAAGGGGTTTTTTTCTCTCCCCCCCCTTCCTTTGAAGGGGAGAAACAGGAAAAGAGATGCTTTTTGTTCTTTTAAAACTTTTTTTCTCCTTTCTCTCACCCCCCACCCCTCCTCCTCTTTCTGTGAAGCCTCTTTCATTAACATATGAAAGCTATGCAGATACATTTTCCTTTCTGCTCTGAATACGTTTTATTTTTATTTTTTCTTTTCTGGAAATTTTTGGAGGTTTAACAACACTTAATTAAACCTGTACTCAAGATCCTGTTGCTTCGCCAGGCTGGGTTAGCAACATAAGTTTACATTGGATGTTTTAAATTTCTGGGGTTTTAAATTGACCCGAATCCATTTAATATTTTAATTATTTTAAATTGGTGTTTGTCTTGTTTTTTTTTTAACAAAATAGGCTGTACACCGCCCTGAGTCCTTTGGGAGAAGGGTGGTCTAGAAATAAAATTACTTGGGAAAAGGAATGCCCAAGACAGATGGTGAGAAGTAGAGGGATGAGAAGAGTGGATTTTGGGTCAGGGATGCGTAGGCAGCTCTCTGGGAGAAGGGGAGAACGAGGACAGAGGAGAGGTTTGAGTAGAAGGTTGGACAGACAAGTTCAGGTTGGGGTTTTGGTAGAGGATTTGGAGAGGGCGCAGGGCAGCAGAAAGCGGACAGTATTGGATTGGCAGACATGACTCGGTCAGATTGAGGGGGACCAGGCTTGGAAGAACCCCCGCCTGAGCCATTAGTTACAATGAAAATAGGGGGTCAGTACAGAACGTTTCTGGTAAATATGGGAGCAGGAAGATTAGTTGTAAATAAGCAGTTTGCAGCCCCCCGGATCCCATAAAATTCAGGTCCAGGGGGTATCAGGGCAAGCCATGGGGCGGCAGGTCTTGAAACCAGAGATGTGTGATTTTAAGGAAGCTGAAATCCAGCATGAATTCTTGTATATCCCTGAATGCTTTATTCTGTTGCTAGGCAGGGATTTGCTGAGTAAATTAGGGGCAACAATTTCTTTTGATGAAGATAGTTAGAGAATGACCATAAGGCATTCTCCGGAGGAGATTTGGAGGTTGTTTGATGTGCGCTGAGGATAACCTGCCGGGTTTTGCAGCCCGCCACCCTCCAGTGGGGGTGGAACTAAAACCTGGAGTGGCGTCTGTGAGTAGAAGGCAGCATCCCGTTTCTTGGGAAGCTATTTGTGCTATTTATGAAAGCATTCAGAGATTTGGAAGAGGGGTTTTTGGTGCCTATTTAGTCCTCCTGGAATACTACAATTATCCCAATTAAACAGTCAGATGGGTCTTACCGCCTGGGGCATGGTAACTTTACACCTGGCCATGTCAAATTCATATACCCTGTTAAGTTTAATTCCACCCCGGGCTGAGTGGTTTTCTGTTATTGATTTAAGGGATGCATTCTTTACAATTCCCATTCACCCCGTAAGCCAGCCACTGTTTGCATTTTGAGTGGGAGAATCCTTATACAGGAATGAAAATGCAATATACTGGGACTCGGCTGTCTCGGGGATTTAAGACCTCCCCCACATTGTTTGGAATAGCGGTAGCTAGAGACTTACAGTATTATGTGCCTCAACAACCAGGAGACACAATACTGTAATATGTTGATGATGTTTGGATCAACAGGACTGACAGAGGATTTATGATGGGATAATACTAAGATGAATGCACGATGATGTTAGATTTGTTACTAGAGTGTGGTTATTGGGTATCAAGAAAGAAAGCTCAATTGGTGAAAAGGAAAGTTAGATATTTGGGATACAATATAAGGGTCATTGAGCTTTAGGACCAGAGCAGAAAAGGGCGGTCCTAATGCTGGCAGAACCCCGAACAAAAAGACAACTGAGAAGCTTTTTAGGACTAGCTAGCTTTTGCTGTAATTGGATGGGGGGGGGCAAAAAGCTGGCCCCACTGGTTGAAGGTGCTGGCTGCAAGTGCAGAATTGATTCAGAATTGTAATAAACTTACTTTTTCTTGTCCTATACTCATGCACTCCCCTCATGAGGAGCAGTCTGTGTTGGATACTAAGGGACTTTTGTGGATTAGTGGGCAAAGGCTGACAAAATATCAGGCAATTAGGAGTGAGAATCCACAGGTGTGTCTGGTGGTGTCTAACCGATTAAATCCAGCAACTTTGTTGCCTACGGAGTCTGTTTCTGAGCATGATTGTTTACAGGTATTGGAGGTTTATTCCACCCGACCATGTAAATAAGATAAATATGTATGTTAGGTGGCCTGATTTAGGTCATAAAGGGGGGGTTTGGAATATGGAGATGGTACAAGAACTTAATAAGCAAATTGAGAGATTCCAACGATATGTGATGGAACAGGTACCCCCTAGATTAGTAACTTAATGTCACTCATTTGAACCGGGGGACCAAGTGGAAGATGGAAGGGATCTTTTATTGGTATTATGACTTCTCCACTTGCTATTAAGATTGCAGAATCAAAATCATGGATCCATTGGACATGAGTCAAGGCAGCAGCTGACACCGGCTGGAAAGTGTCCGTGGACAAACAACATTCAACAAAACTGACATTTGAATGTGCTTAAAGAAAGCTTTTGTATTCTATATATAGGTTACCTTGATGTATATCTGCTGATGTAACCCGCTGTAAGCTAAAAAGAGGATGGAGCACCTGCTCTCTTGAATTGGTCCGGAACTTGGATCCTGACAAGAGATTGAAGATCATTGCGGATCCATGTGGGAGAAAAATTGGGTGTGGGCACTTTGAGTAATTGGGGTAGTAGCTTTATTGATTATTGTGTTTTACAGATATAAGCAATGGTTTTGTGGACAACCAGGGCCCATTTGATTTCTCAGTCGTTCCAATCCCTAATATTTCCCAACCGGCTGCGGAGTGTGAACCTCTTACAGATGAAAGAAGTCCCTGCTTAGGATACCCTGGAAGCTACCTTTTGATGCAAAAGAACAGAAAAGAGAATTTTCTTTAAATGTGTTGGTTTTGTAATTGTGGGTGTGAGTGTTGTTGTTGCACTCACTGTATTGATTGTGTTTTATGTATAAGCTGTAAGGTAGAGTGTGATGTGAAAATTATAGAGGAGGTGCTAGTACATTATTTGGTAATAAATCCTGAAGAAGTCCCCTTGTAATATTATCTGAAAAGGGAAAAGCTGAATATACCCGAAATCCCTAGCTATGTAACAAATACCTTTGTCAAATTGGCAGAAGACATAGCCCACACTCTGAATGTATCAAATTGTTTTGTATGAGGAGGAACTAACATGGGAGAAAAATGGCCATGGGAAGCCCAGGAATTAAATTATTCCAAAGTCTTAGAAATGGACCATAAGGGTAATCTGTCATATAATAAGGGTAAGGATGGAGACTGGACTTTGACTACTAGTCTGGTAAAGAATGTCTGTTTCCAGAGAAAAATTGTGGCAGGCTGTCATCAGGTAGGAAACCTCATATGTACAGGAAAATGGGAAAGTAAGGTATGGTGGTCAGGAGGTAATGCCACAGAGGGAACTGATGAAATGGCCCTGTTTAAGGTAAACGGGTTATTTTTTTTTAAAGGGTCCTGATAATCAGGCCCTTGAATGGCTGGCTCCTGACGGACTATACTGGATATGTGGTAAAATGGCATATGGGGTTCTACCAAAATCTTGGTGTGGAGCTTGTGTCCTGGGAATAATTGGACCAGGATTCTTTTTGCTTCCCCTTAAAACTCGACAGGTTTTAGGTGTCCCGGTATATGATGAGGTGGGAAACTTAAGACAAAGATGACATGTAGATATATCTGCAATAGGAAGAGTTAGGGTTGGAGGTAACCAATGTAGTTGGGGAAGTGAAGAATGGCCTGCAGAGCGAATTATTGTGGTTTATGGACCAGCTACATGGGCGGAAGATGGCATGTAAGCTATCGGACCCCTATATACATTCTGAACCGTTTAATTCGTCTGCAAATGGTGGTTGAAATCATCACCAACGAAACTGTAAAAGGTCTTACTCAATTAGCTAGGGAGAGTGTCAAATCAAGGACATATCTTATGCAGAATAGGTTAGCCTTAGACTATTTGTTAGCCAAGGAAGGAGGGGTATGTGGAAAGTTTAATTTGACTAACTGCTGTATAGAGGTTGATGAAAGCGGAAAGGTTATTAAGGAAATAACAGACAAAATGGTTGAAATAGCTCATGTGCCAGTCCAGACTTGGAAAGGTCTTAATTTACAGGATATGTTTTCAGGATGGTGGCCAAAGTTAACTGGCCTGCAGGCCATTTTTGGCCTGGTGGGATTGGTAGCTGCAGGGTGTATTTTTCTCCCATGTATTTTACCTCTGTTTGTTAACACTATTAAAAGTCTATCCTTGCTGGTGGAACGTAAGACAACTGCTCAGGTGATGGCTATGTGGGATTACAAACGGCTCCAGCAGGAAGAGGACCTATGGTGTGACTCGTCTGGATAAACAGATGAGTCACAAAGGGGGGTATGAGCCAGGCTAAGATTCGATATTGGGATAAAACTCAAATATTAGAAATCCAAATCTTTGGTCAAGACAGAAGTGCCTCTTCCTTGCCAAGGTGCTGAGATGACAAATGGTATTTGACGTAGGTACAGAATTGTAAAAGGGCAAACTGACCCTAAACAGATACATTCTGTTGTTTAATGTTTATTGCATCCCAAATGTCATGCATATCCCTGGATAAGGGGTGCTGCTTCCTTATTGCCCTTGAGGCGTCTTCTAGCCTCTTATCTCCTTTTGTTATGTCTTGAGCTCCGGAGCTGAAAACCTGAGCCTGTGGGAACAGGGCTGTTATGTCTTTCCTAGAGATAGATTAAAGGGTAGCTTCTACGTGTGAAATGCATCACTCTCTGTAATAATTTTGCCTTTAAACTGTATAAATACATGGCCAGAAGAAGCCATCGGCGTTCAGACTTTTTGTTTGCCTTTGGGCTGTTTGAACCGTGCACAATAAACTTTTTCCTGCATTGGAGAGCTTGGCCTAGTCTCGTTTCATTTCCTGCAACAGCGCGAGTGGGGCCACAAGTGCCTGCACAAGTGGGCTGCAAGCACCCACACAAGTGGAGCTGTAACCACATGTGACGCTCACATGAGTGGGGCCCTGAGTGCCCATGACGCTCATGCAAGTGGGGCTGTGATTCCCTGTGATGCTCACGCGAGTGGGGCTGTGCGTGTGCACACACATGCACATGCCATCTGGCCACACACACAGCCTGGTTTGCGAATAGGCCATGGACTGGTAGTGGGCCATGGCCCACAGGTTGGGGACCCCTGCTATAGAATTATTACAAGATTGCTTTGCGTGCACGGATTGGGGCATGTTTAAATAAGTGGCAACAGATAACCAACATATAAATGTAGAGGAGTATGCCACCACTGTGTCTGCATATTCAGAGGTGTATTGAGGATGTCTGTGTCCCTTAAATACATTGTTGTGAGGGCTAATGAAAAACCGTGAATGACATATGAGGTTCGCAAGATGTTGAAAGCTTGGAATGTGGCTTTTAAATCTGGTGATATACTGGCACTCAGAACAGCCAGAGCCAATTTGAAAAGCACCATAAAAACAGCAAAGCAAGCCCATTGTCAGAAAATTCAGAACTTTTTCCAGGACCCTATGAACACCAGGTGTATGTGGCAAGGCATCCAGGCCATTATAGACTATAAGATGGCTCCATCGTGTTGTAAGGGTGACACAGACTTTTTAAACGAGCTGAACACATTTTTGGGAACATTTGAGGCATCAAATAGCACCCCTGTGAGGAAAGTTGTGCCCTATCCTGATGAGCAAGTGCTTAGCTTTGATGTTACCTCTGTCCAGAGGACATTGCAGAAAGTTAACATTTGGAAAGCAGCAGGCCCAGATAATATCCCTGGGCCTGTTCTTAGGGAATGTGCAGACGAGTTGGCTTGTGTTCTTACATATATTTTCAATCTTTCACTGCAGCAGGCAGTGGTCCTATCGTTTTTTAAGACTGCCATTATTTTGCCAGTGCCAAAAAAGTCTACAATTACGGGTCTTAATGATTACTGTCCTGTTGCACTTACATCCATCATTATGAAATGTTTTGAGAGGCTGATAAAGGACATTATTGTATCCAGCCTCCCTCCAGCATTTGACTCACTCCAGTTTGCTTACTGTTCAAATTGCTCTACAGAGGATGCTATTTCTTCTGTTCTCCATCTGAGCTTGGCACACTTAGAGGAAAGAAATACTCATGCTGTTTGTTGACTTTACTTCGGCATTTAATACAATCATTCCTCAGCATTTAGTAGACAAACTGGGCCTTTTAGGCTTTAACATTCCTTTGTGCAACTGGATTGTTGATTTTTTTTTAAAAAGAAATCTTTATTGAAGTTTCAAACATTAAAATACGTAATACAAAAAATAGAAAAGAGCAAAAAATAGAAAACTATAATAACGAAAACAGACAAAAACAAACACACCAAAGCTTAAACACTAATAACAGCTTTTCTACATTGGTATCTCTATCCTAGTTAACTTCCATACACAAATTCTACTTCTATCTATCACTATCTTAATTTACATCCTTATCTAAGTTGTACTAACTTCTATTCACAATTCGGTTTTGTAACATAATATTGCTTACATTTTAGCTTTTTTTTTTTTAATTTGATTTATATACTGCCCTTCTCCGGAGACTCAGGGTGGCTTACAATGCGTTAAGCAATAGCCTTCATACTTTTGTATATTTATACAAAGTCATCTTATTGCCCCCACAAACTGGGTCCTCAATTTACCTACCTTAGAAAGGATGGAAGGATAAGTCAACCTTGAGCCTGGTGAGATTTGAACTTACAGTAATTGCAGACAGCTGGTGTTAATCACAATGCTATCAGTCTGCTGAGCCACCAGGCCCTACAGCTTTACTCTCCAGCCAGGAATACCATCTATTCCAAATTAAATAATACTCAGTGTCTTCCCTTTCCTTAATTTCCATGGATAATCTGTCCATTTCTGCGCATTCATATATTTTTTTAATTATGATTTAGTCTGGGAGGATATCCGGTTGTTTCCAATTTTGTGCTATGACGATCCTACTCGCAGTTAGTATGTGTAATATGATATATTGTAAATTCTTTTCCATTTTCCCTTCCAAAATACCCAGGAGGAATAGTTCCGGTTTTCTTTCTATCTTCCGCCCAGTTATCTCTTCCAACCATTTTTTTATCTTCCACCAAAATTTCCTAATCTTAGGGCAGGTCCACCACATGTGGTAGAACGTCCCTTGGTTACGGCCGCACCTCCAACATTCCGGGGACCTGTTTGGAAACATTCTAGCCAATCTCGCTAGTGGCAGGTGCCATCGGTAAAACATCTTGTAAAGATTCTCCTTGTAAGCAGCTGACATTTTTAGCCTGTAGTTTCTTTCCCATAATTTATCCCATTGATCCAAATGAATGTTGTATCCAAAATTTCTTGCCCAACTCATCATTGTTTCCTTCACGGTTTCTTCTTCCATTTTAAATTTTAACAGGAAGTTATACATTTTTGTAATCATTTTTCCCCCCAGTCCTAATAATATCTTATCCAATTCCAATTGTTCTCTGTATATACCATATTGTTCTCTGTCTTTTTTATATTTTGTCCTAATTTGCAGGTATGGTCACCAGTCAATTTTTACTCCTTGTTTTTTTAGATCCTGTTCTGTTTTTAAATTTCCAAGTTCATCTAATAGTTCCGAATATCTTACAATTTTGTTTAGGTCCAGGACATTGGGATAAATTATGGCCTCCATCATCGATATCCAAACTGGAACTTTCATATAATGATTTTTTCTTATAGTATCCCAAATGTTTATCAGAGCATTTCACACCAGATGTCTCTGGAAATATGCATGCGTCTTGATTTTCCCTTCCTAGAGAAACGCATGCCATCCTAATTGAAGGTCATGGCCTTCCAGTATTAATATTCTCTTGTTTCTTAGTTGTACCCAATCTTTTAACCAAGTTGTTGCTGCCGCTTGATAATATAATTCCCAATCGGATAGGCCGAAGCCTCCTTTGGTTCTGGAGTCTTGCAGAAGTTTACGTTTTATCCGGGCTTTTTTCCCCAGCCAAATGAATTTACCTATCATTCTATTTAAATGTTCAAAAAATGGTTTCCCTAATCTAATTGGTATTGATTGAAACAAATATAGCAATTTGGGTAATACATTCATCTTTATTACAGCTATTCTCCCTATTAAAGATAGCTGTAGTTTGGCCCATATATCCAAATCTTTTTGTAATTGTTGAATTAATTTATCATAATTATCCTCCTTTACAGTAGAGCATTTTGCTGTAAGCCAAATTCCTAAGTATTTAGCAATTTGAATCCCCAATTTCCTTTCCAATTCTTCCCCCTGCCTTTTAGTACAATTCTTCGTTAACAATTTAGTTTTTTCCTTATTTATTTTAAGCCCTGCTACCTTACCAAATTCTTTAACTTCGTGCATCAAGATGGTTCCCATCTCCAAAGGATCTTGCATAATAAATACCAGATCATCTGCGAATGCTTGAACCTTATATTTTTCCTGTTTGATTTTCAATCCTTTAATTATTTGATTTTTCCTAATTTGTATTAATAGTGTCTCCAGGGATAATATGAATAAGAGGGGTGACAAGGGACATCCCTGTCTTACCCCCTTAGCTATATCAATCTTCTGTTGTTTCCCCATTCATTATTATGCTGGCCAATTGTTTCAAATAAATTGTTCTAATTAAATCTGTAAATTTCTCCCCAAATTTCATAATTTCCAATTGGTTAATCAGAAAGTTCCAGTTTAAATTATCAAATGCTTTCTGGGCATCTACAAACATCAATGCCAGCTGCTTATCCAGATGGACCTCATAGTATTCTAATGTATCCAGAATCGTCCGTATATTATCTCTTATATATCTATTTGGAAGAAATCTGTTTTGATCCGAATCAATAATTTCACTTAATTTTTTTTTTTTGGCCCTTTCAGCTATTATTGTTGTGAAAATTTTATAGTCCACATTAAGCAGCGAGATTGGCCGGTAGTTCTTGACCTGCTGTGTGTTCGTGGATTCCTTTGGGATGAGTGATATCAAGGCCTCTCTCCATGTCTGTGGTAATTTCGATTGCCCTAAGACTTCATTATATAAGTTCAACAATAACACTTCCAGAGGTCCTTGTATCTTTTTATAAAACTCAGAGGGGATGCCATCAGGTCCTGGTGTTTTATTATTTTTCTGTTTTTGAATAGCCGCCTTCATTTCCATCATAGTAATCCTGCTGTTTAACATTTCTTTCATTTCATCTGATATTATCGGAAGATTCCTAACTTTTAAATATTTCTTTATATCTTCCTCCTCCACCTTCTCCTGGCTATAAAGTGTTTCAAAGTAATTTTGGGCTATTCTCTTTTTTTTCTTCTAACCGATGGTGAATATTCCCCTCCTCGTCTTGTAATTGTGTTATTAGCCTTTTCTCCTTGTCCTTTTTTAGTTTATAGGCCAACCATCTACCTAGCTTATTAGCATGTTCAAAGTATATCTGCTTTGTTGCCTTAAGTTTTCGCATCATTTCCTCCTGGGAACGTAGATTTATTTTATGTTTAATCAGATCTCTTTCCTCTCTAATTTTTTTATCTGGGGATTCCTGCATCTTATTTTCCAATTCCTCCAATTTCTCTTGTAATTCCAATTGTTGTTTCCTTTTTTCTCTATTTCTTCCCGCCCAGTATGCTATTGTTAGTCCTCTGATATAAGCCTTGGTTGTATCCCAAAGGTTCTGAAGTGTCATATCTTCATTTGTATTTTCTTTCAAGAAGAAATCCAGCTCTCTTTTCATCCATTCTATATACTTTTTTTCTTTTACTACTCCTTGATTCATGGTCCATCTCCTTCTCGTTTTAGGTCTTCTTTTCCATTTTAATATCAATGGGCTATGATCCGCCCATATGTTAGTTGCTATTTCTATTTCATCTATATTTTTACTTAGTTCTAAATCTGTCCAAATCATATCTATTCTGGACCATGAATCATGTGGGTTAGAATAAAAAGTATGTATATTTTTTTGTGGATTTCATTCTCTCCAGATGTCTTTTAGATTCAGCTCTTGCACCATATCAAAAAAAGTGGTCAGCAGTATCCTCCTCTGTTTTTTTATTTTTCTTCCCCGATTTATAAACTTGTTTTGTATCTACAACTGCATTAAAGTCCCCCAATAAACAAATATTTTCAATTCCCAATTCCACTATTCTTTTATGTAATTTATAATAAAATTCCCCCTGTCTAATATTCGGTGCGTAGATAGCCGCCAATAACATTTTTTTTCTGTCTTATTATTATCTCAATTAATACAATTCTGCCTTCCTCATCTGCATAAATTTGTTTCGGTTGTAGCCAATCTTTAATGTATAAAACTACTCCTCTCTTTTTTTGTGGTGCAAGAGCTGAATATAATTTTCCTAATTTAGGGGCTTCTAGTAAATGTCCTTGTTGCTTTTTAATGTGGGTTTCTTGTAGACATGTGATATCAGAATTGTGTTTTTGTAGTCTAGATAGAATCTGTCTCCTTTTGGCTGGGGAGTTTAAACCATTTATATTCATCAAAATTAATTTAATTTTTTCTTCCATTTTACCTTCTATTAACAGCCCTGGTTCCTTTCCTTAGTCTCGTTTCCGTTTGTGTCCTCGACCTTGTCCCTGTTCTTTCCCTCTGTTCTCTTTCAAGCCTCTCCTGTGATTCCAACTCTGACTCCTTCCCTTCTTCCTGACTCTTATCTTCTGTCTCCTCTCCACTCTCCCTCTCTTCATCTTTTGCTATACACTGATCGTAAAATTCCTGGGCCTTCTGTAGTGTATCCAACTGAATCTTTTTGTCTTGCCAGGTCACTAATAGGCCTTCTGGGATAAGCCACTGGAACATTATTTTATATTTGATAAGTTGGGGGGAGAGAAAGTGGTAGCTCTGCCTTTGCTCCCTTACCCTTCTGGGTACTTGTTTAAGAGTCAGAATCTCTTTTCCTTTGTATATCATCGTTGTATCTCTCGTTCTCCTATAGATTTCATCCTTAATTGTTTTTTTAGTAAATCGAATGTGTACCTCAAGTGGCAATTTATTTCGCTGTGCATAATTAGTATGCACCCTATACAGTTCGTCAATACCATTTTGCAGCTCACTCTTGTTCATCTTCAGATTGTCCGCCAACAACTCTATCATAAGATTCAGGAGGTCTTCTTCCTTATTTTCTGGTATATTTTGAAATCTTAAGTAGAACGTGGCCTTGTCCATTTTGAGAAACGTTATTGCCTCTTCAAGTTCTCAATTTGTTGCCCTCAATTTCTTTTCTGTCTCCTCCAATTTTTTTCCTGTCTGTTCCGTTCTTACTTCCACTATCTTTATCCTCTGTTCGTTCTTGACAATTGTCTCTTGTATTTCTCCCATTCTGTCATCCAGTTTCCTTATGTCACCTTTCACTTCGCCCATGTCGTTCTTTAGTTCTTCATGGTTCTTTCTAATAGATTCCTGGGTCTTGAGAAGAACCTCCTGAATCACATTCAGAGTTGTCTGCATGCTTTGCATATTCATTGCAGCTCCTGCCTTTTCTCCTCCTAACATGTCTCCTATCAGTTTTTGTCCTGCTGGAGAGGCAGTCATTTGTATAACTTTTTTTGCAGTTTTAGTTACTGATGTTGTACTTGTCATATCCAATTTCCCAAAGATTTTCTTCCACAAGACCATAAAAAAATCTATTTCCTTTCTCCTCCTGAGACTATCTTTCCTAGCTTCTTTTCATTATTAAATGCTCCTTTCTTTTATGGTCTTGTCCACGTAATTTACCATCAATTTTGTTTCTTTAGAATTCATTAAATGAAGTACACAAATAGTTAATTAATATAATTGGTTCTATCTTCCCTTAATCTCAATGATTACTCCCAACACTCATGTTACACCCCTCCTGCGGGACCTGCATTGGCTACCGGTTGCCCTCCGGGTGAGATTCAAGGTGCTGGTAATTACCTATAAAGCCCTACATAGCTTAGGCCCGGAGTACCTGGCGGACCATCTGCGGCCAGAGACAGCTCCCCATCGCCCGGTGCACTCTCACAGGGAGGGCCTCCTTGGGGTCCCGTCGGCCAGACAGTGTCGGCTGGTGACTCCCAGGGAGTGGGCCTTCTCTGTGGGTGCGCCTACTCTGTGGAATCAGCTCCCCGTGGAGCTCCGGATGGCCCCTGACCTTCGCTCTTTCCGCCATGACCTCAAAACATGGCTATTTGGCCTGGCCGGATTGGACTGAAGGGGTTTTTTAAAGGGGATTTTATTGGTTTTAATACTTGAATACTGAATTTTATGTGTTTTTTATCGTTGTGAGCTGCCCTGAGTCCTTTGGGAGAGAGGGCGGCATACAAATTTAATAAAATAAATAAATAAACTTAAATTAACAATACCAAAACAAATGATAATATATAACCTCAGTATAAAGAAAGGGTATTTAGGTAGAAATGCCAGACAATTAATATGTTTATCTATTTATATATATTTCAAGAATCAAATAAGTAATAATAGATAATAAGAATAACTAAATAGACAAAAGTATATTACTTCAAGATAAAAAAATATATAAAGAGGCCAGACAATTTATTACAGTCTTTCCTCTTAAACAATAGATTAACAAAATTACTTAATTACTTTCAAGAGTCAATTGAGTAGTAGGTATTAACAATAACAAAAAGGAAAAAAAAAGAAAGAGAAAAAATCAGGGAAAGTCTAGAGATATACCATGGTATTTGTTTCTAAATATAAATCTACAATATACATAATTTCCTACTAATTTCTTCCAGTCTCCTTCTTCTTTGCACTGTCCCAACCTCTTCCATTCACTACTTTCCAAGTCCTTTCTCCGAGATGTCTGCTCCTATTAATCTGCACTGTCACTGTAGCTGTCAATCCACACTCCAATCCTCGTCGTTACAATTGTTATATCTGCACTCTCCGATCTTTCACTTCCAGTCCAAGTATATTCAATCACAGTCCTTACCGCAGTTTCCAACTTTCTTCCTCTCTTTTCCTTTCAACTCCTCTAAACTCCTTCTTTTCTTTTTTCCACCTCCTTCTCGCTACTTTGCTCCACCGCCGCTGTGCCGCTTTTCCTCTCTTTGGAGACTTCCTTGTCACACCTTTTAGTTTCCACCGAATTAGGGAATTAACCTGATAACTCTCTCTGTCCCATCTCTGTTCACCAATGTATCAAGCTGTTTTCTCACTTCTTGCTTCCTTCACTATTCACATGGGCTGTCACGCCTCCGGATCCTACCATTGCAGCCGGTCCCTTCCGCGCTGAAGTTTAAGGGGTTCTTCCTTCCATAACAGGTGATTGCGCAACTCCCCGTTACCCCGAGAATTTCCCCTCTACCAAGCCGACCTCTCCAGGGTCCGCTCTCACCAGTACCGGCTTCCAGATGAGAAAATTCGGTCCGAGGTAGCAGAACTCCATTTCTCGGATTGCAACACCGTGACGTCACCCCAGAAGTCCCTGGATTCTTGATTTTCTTATTGATAGGCCCCACTATGTGTGAGTTGGGACTACTACTTCTAACACCATTTTCTTGAGCACAGGTTCTCCCCAGGGCTGTGTCCTAGGTCTGCTGTTGTTTACCCTGTTGACCCATGACTGTTGTGCAAGGTTTGCCACCAACCATATTGTTAAGTATGTGGATGATACAACAGTAGTGGGCCTTATTCAGGATGACAATGAGGGAGCTTACCGCAAGGTGGTAGAGGGTTTGGTGAACTGGTGTAATAAAAACAGTCTCATTTTAAATGTAGGAAAAACCAAAGAACTCATTGTTAATTTCAGAAAAGGCAGGCACAGCCACACAACTCTGTGTATTAATGATTCACCTGTGGAGGTGGTTAGCAGCATCAAGTTTCTGGGTGTGCAGATGACAAGTAGGTTGACTTGGTCACTCAACAGTGAGACACTGGTGAAGTGGCCACAGCAGCACCTGCACTTTCTGTCATGTGAGAAAAGTACATCTTCCTTCCCCTGTCCTTACCACTTTCTATAGAGGGTCAATTGAGAGCATCCTGTCATATTGCATTACTGTCTGGTTTGGAAGCATTACTGCTTCAGACAGGAAGGCAGTGCAGAGAGTGGTGAGGACAGCAGAAAGGATTATTTGTAGTTCACTTCCTTTTATCCAGGACATAGCATATAAGCACTGCTTGAGTAAGATCCGCAGTATTGTCCGGGATGCGATACATCCTCTCCATGACCAGTTTTCCTTGTTACCTTCTGGGAGGTGGCTTCATGGTATCCGAAGCAGAACATCTAGATTCAGTCACAGGTTTGTTCCATATAGTATCAACCTTGTGAACTCTCAAGTTTCCTCTTTCTGCTATGTATTCAAAATGGAAAGTGATTAATATAAAACAGGGATAAAGCAGAACTACTTAACTTGTTTTTTGCATCTGTCTTTACACAAAGGGAAAAAACAGTCCAACCTATCAAAAACAGCAGCACAAAAAACAAATTAGGAACACAAGTTAAAATAGGGAAGAAAATGGTAAGTGAACACCTGTCCACCCTAGACGAGTTCAAATCACCAGGACTGGATGGATTACACCCCAAGGTTCTAAAGGAACTGGCAGATGAGATCTCAGAACCACTGAACTATATCTTTCAAAGTTCCTGGAGCACCGGGGAACTGCCAGAGGACTGGAAAACAGCTGATGTAGTTCCCATCTTCAAAAAAGGAAAAAAAAAACAGATCCAGGAAACTACACATCTATCAGCCTGACCTCAATACCAGGGAAGATTCTGGAAAAGATAATCAAGCAACGAATCACCGAACACCTAGAAGCAAACAAAGTAATAACCAAAAGCCAACATGGGTTTGTCAAAAACAGATCATGCCAGACTAATCTTATTGCATTCTTTGACAAAGTGACAAAATTAGTGGACCAGAGGAATACTGTCAATATAATTTACTTGGACTTCAGTAAGGCATTTGCTAAAGTAGACCATAACCTACTACTAGATAAAGTAGAAAAATGTGGGTTAGACTGCATCACATCACCAGATGGATTTGTATCTGGCTGACCAACTGCACTCAACGTGTACTCCTCAATGGAACTGCATCTACATGGAGGGAAGTATGCAGTGGAGTACCCCAGGGCTCTGTTTTAGGCCCAGTGCTCTTCAACAACTTCATCAATGACTTGGATGAGGGGATAGATGGGGAACTCATCAAATTTGCAGATGACACCAAGCTGGCAGGAATAGCCAACACTCCAGAAAATAGGCTCAAGATACAGAAGGATCTTGACAGACTTGAACATTGGGCGCTATCTAACAAAATGAAATTCAATGGTGAAAAAAGTAAGGTTCTACATTTAGGCAAGAAAAACAAAATGCCCAGGTACAGTATATGTAGTACCTTGCTCAATAGTAGTAACTGTGAGAGGGATCTTGGAGTCCTAGTGGACAACCATTTAAATATGAGCCAGCAGTGTGCAGCAGCTGCCAAAAAGCCAACTAGGCTGCATAAACAGAGGGATAGTATCAAGATCATGTGAAGTGTTAATACCATTTTATAATGCCTTGGTAAGACCACACTTGGAATATTGCATCCAGTTTTGGTTGCCATGATGTAAAAAAGATGTTGAGACTCTAGAAAGAGTGCAGAGAAGAGCAACAAAGATGATTAGGGTACTGGAGGCTAAAACATATGAAGAACGGTTGCAGGAACTGGGTATGTCTAGTTTAATGAAAGGAAGAACTAGGGGAGACATGATAGCAGTGTTCCAATATCTCAGGGGTTGCCACAAAGAAGAGGGAGTCAAATTATTCTCCAAAGCACCTGAGGGTAGAACAAGAAGCAATGGGTGGAAACTAATCAAGGAGAGAAGCAACTTAGAACTAAGGAGAAATTTCCTGACAGTTATAACAATTAATCAGTGGAACAACTTGCGTGCAGAAGTTGTGAATGCTCCAACACTGGAAGTTTTTAAGAAGATGTTGGATAACCATTTGTCTGAAGTGGTGTAGGGTTTCCTGCCTAAGCAGGGGGTTGGACTAGAAGACCTCCAAGGTCCCTTCCAACTCTGTTATTCTATTCTATTCTATTCTATTCTATTCTATTCTATTCTATTCTATTCTATTCTATTCTATTCTATTCTATTCTATTCTATTCTATTCTATTCTATTCTATTCTATTCTAATATGTATATATGTATGTATGTATACAGCATGAAACCGCTGGGGGAGATCATCCGTGGTTTCGGGGTGAGGTACCACCAGTACGCTGATGATACTCAGCTCTTTATATCCACCCCGAACCAACCCAGTGATGCCCTCGACGTGATGGCCCGATGCCTGGAAGCGGTACAGGTCTGGATGGGAAGGAACAGGCTTCGGCTCAACCCTGCCAAGACCGAGTGGCTGTGGGTACTGGCATCTCAGTCCAAAGGAGGGGTTCCATTGTTGGCTATAGGGGGTGAGGTTTTACCCCCTGTAGACAGGGCACACAAGTTGGGTGTCCTCCTGGACTCATGGTTGAGTTTAGAAGACCATATAACGACCATGACCGGGGGGGCATACGCCCAGATCCATCTGGTGCGCCAGTTGCGTCCCTACTTAGACTGAGATGCCCTACGCACAGTTACTCATGTGCTAGTCACCTCCCGGATTGACTACTGCAATGCTCTCTACATGGGGCTGCCCTTGAGGACCACTCAGAGGCTTCAGCTGGTACAAAATGCAGCCGCGCGGGTTGTGATGGGAGAATCCTGATACTCCCATGTAACACCTCTCCTGCGCGACTTGCATTGGTTGCCGGTTGCCCTCCGGGTGAGATTCAAGGTGCTGGTGATGACCTATAAAGCCCTATATGGCTTAGGCCCAGGATATTTGGTGGACCACCTGCAGCCAGCAACAACTTCCCATTGCCCGGTTCACGCCCATAGGGAGGGCCTGCTCAGGGTGCCATCGGCTAGACAATGTTGGCTGGCGGCCCCCAGGGGTAGAGCCTTCTCTGTGGGCGCGCCCACCCTCTGGAATCAACTCCCCTTGGGGCTCCGGTTGGCCCCTGACCTTCGCACTTTCTGCCGTGAATTAAAAACTTGGTTATTCAAGTCCCCCGGCCTGGACTGATGGGGTTTATATGGGTTTTTAACTTCTATCTGGTTTAATTAGGTATTTTAACTTTGTACTGTGGTTATTGTGGATTTTATTGTTGTGAGCCACCCTGAGTCCGTTGGAGATAGGGCGGCATATAAATTAAATGAAATAAATAAATAAATAAATAAATAAATAAATAAATAAATAAAATGAAATAAATAAATAAATCTGTATATGTGTGTTATATATGGGTATGGGTATATACTTTTTTTGAAAGCGGGCAACAGAATCATTTTTACTGTACGGCAGTGTGCTAACAGTAAAAAAATGACAATAAAGTTTATCTTATCTATCTTATCTTATCTATCTTTAGCAAACTACCTTTTTCACCAAATGGAGTCATGGATCATTCTTACTTAAAGGTTCAAGCTGAGGTAGGGCTGACACTCCCCCCGCCTCTTTCTCTGTGCGATGGCTCGTCCAGCTCTGCTGCTCCACTGTTCTCCGTTGCCCAGCTGGTTGCTGGCTCCACCACTCAGCTGTTCTCTGGCCCCTTTCCAAGCCACACGGTGATGGCCACAATCCCCTTTCTTCTCCTTCCTCCTCCTTTTCTCCTTTTGTTCTCCCCCTTTTGCACCATGCACTCCTCTCTTAAACCCCTCTCTCCCCACCTACTGGCCATACCTGAATGTTTATATCCGGCCGCTGGCAGAGCACACCCGGGGGTCTGCTACTCTCCACTAGTCCTGACTACAGGCAGTCAGCCTATTCTCTAAAGCACCTGAAGGCAGGACATGTTTGTTTTATTGTTTGTTTGTTTGTTTGTTTTATTAAATTTGTATACCGCCCTACTCCCAAAGGACTCAGGGCGGTGAACAGGCACAAGATAAAATACAGAAATACAAAAGTTAAGAACAATTTAAAACCAAATTAAATAATATTGGCCCACGACAATTAAAATCCCAATAAATTTAAAACAAATTAAAATTTAAAATTTAAAATTTAAAATTTAAAATTTAAAAGAAAGGGGAGAAAAAATTAGGCCAGGCCGGCTTGCTGGAATAAGAGGGTCTTAAGAGCACGGCGGAAGGTGCGCAGATCTGGGATCCTCCGTATCTCCGGGGGAAGCTCGTTCCAGATAGTGGGTGCCCCCACAGAGAAGGCCCTCCCCCTGGGGGCCGCCAGTCGACACTGCTTGGCTGATGGCACCCGGAGGAGACCCTCTCTATGAGAGCGTACCGGCCGGTGGGAGGCTATTTGTGGTAGTAGGCGGTGTGTAGGGAGTCCCGATCCAGAAAGGGACGCAACTGGCGGATCAGGTGAACCTGATGAAAAATCCTCCCGGTCACGGCCGTCAAGTGCTCTTCTAAAGACAGCCGTGAATCCAGGAGGACACCCAAGTTGCAAGCCCTCTCCGTGGGGGCCAGCGATTCGCCCACAATAGTCAGCGATGGCGTCAACTGACTATATCGGGACATCGGAAACCACAGCCACTCGGTCTTGGATGGGTTGAGCCTGAGCCTGTTCCTCCCCATCCAGATCCGCATGGCCTCCAGACACCGGGACATCACTTCAAGGGCATCGTTGGGGTGGTCCGGGGTGGAGATGTACAGCTGGGTATCATCAGCGTACTGATGGAACTTCACCCCGAAACCATGGATGATCTCACCCAGCGGCTTTACATAAATGTTGAACAGAAGGGGCGAGAGGACCGACCCTTGTGGCACCCCACATACGAGGGGCCTTGGGGACGACCTCTGCCCCCCTGCCAACACAGACTGCAACCGGTCAGAGAGAAAGGAGGAGAACCACCGCAACACAGTGCCTCCCACCCCTAACTCTTCCAACCGGTGCAGCATGATACCATGGTCGATGGTATCAAAAGCCGCTGAGAGATCTAATAGGACCAGGACAGAGGAGCAACCCCTGTCCCGAGCCCTCCAGAGATCATCAACCAACACGACCAATGCCGTTTCCATGCTGTACCCAGGCCTGAAGCCCGACTGGAACAGATCCAGATACGTCGTTTCATCCAGGTACTGGGGGAGCTGTCGCGCAACCACACTCTCAACAACCTTCGCCACAAAGCGAAGGTTGGAGACCGGATGATAATTAGCCAACACTGCTGGGTCCAGGGAAGGCTTCTTGAGGAGAGGCCTCACCACCGCCTCTTTCAAGGCGGCGGGGAAGTCACCCTCACCCAACGAAGCATTTATAATCCCCTGGAGCCAGCCTCGCGTCACCTCCCGGGAAGCCAGCACTAACCAGGAGGGGCACGGGTCCAATAAACAAGTGGTCGCATTCAGTCTACCCAGAATCCTGTCCACGTCCTCAGGGGTCACAGGATCAAACTCATCCCAGATAACATTCTCAAGACCTGCCCCAGTCCCTCCCCCTGAGACTACCCAGTCGGAGTCCAAATCTTCCCGGATCTAAGTGATTTTGTCATGCAGATACTGAACAAAATCCTCGACTCTACCCTCCAAGGGGTCCTCCCGCACTTCCTGGTGGAGCAGGGAGTGGGTCACCCTAAACAGGGTGGCCGGGCGGTTATCTGATGATGCAATAAGAGCAGCAAAATAGCTACATTTCGCTGCTTTTATCGCCACTAGGTAATTCCTAATATGAGATCTTACCAGTGTCCGGTCCGATTCTGAAAGACTGGCCCTCCAACTACTCTCTAGGCGTCTTTTCTGGTGCTTCAACTCCCTTAGCTCCTCAATAAACCAAGGAGCCAAATGAGATCGGCGCCGGGTCAGAGGCCGCAAAGGCATGACCCAGTCCAGAGCTCCAGCGGCCGCCCTATCCCAGGCGGCCACTAGGTCTCCAGCCGAGGCGTGTGCCAGAACCTCAGGAAATGGCCCAAGCTCAATCTGGAACCTATCAGGTTCCATCAGGCGCCTGGGGCGGAACCATCTTACCGGCTCCGCCTCCCTGCGGCAGGGTGCAGCGGTTCGAAGGTCAAGACGAAGGAGAGAGTGATCTGACCATGACAAGGGCTCGGCAACTATATCCCCTATCTCAAGATCCCTCAACCACTGTCCAGAGACAAAAACCAGATCCAGCGTGTTTCCCCCCGTGTGGGTAGGGCCATGAATTAACTGGGTCAGGTCAATGGCTGTCATGGAAGCCATGAACTCCCGAGCCACCTCAGATGCCTTACCGATGGACGGCAAGTTGAAATCCCCCATGACCATAAGCCTAGGGGTCTCAACCGCCATCGTGGTGATGACGCTGAGTAGCTCGGGCAGGGCTGCTGCCACATGGCAGGGAGCCAGGTACGTGATCAGCAAACCCATCTGAACCCTGTGACCCCATTTCACAAGGAGGGATTCACAGCCGGCCGTCTGAGGAACAGTGGCCTCCCTCGGTCTCAGACCTTTGTTAATAATAACCGCTACCCCCCCCACCCCTACCCTGCAACCTCAGCTGATGGAATGCGCAGAAACCTGGTGGGCACATTTCAACGAGAGGGAACCCCCCCCCTCTTGGCCCAACCAGGTTTCCGTAATACCTGCCAGGTCCGCTCCCCCTTCCTGAACAAGATCACAAATGAGGGGGGCTTTATTTACTACAGACCTGGCATTGCATAACATCAGATGGAGGCCAGGGCCCTGAGGATCTGCGCCACCTGGAGAACGAGTGGAGCTTTGGGGGCCGGAGCGCGCCACCGCTCGAAGACAGCGGGCGCGCACTCCCCTAACACGATATGGCCCCCTGCTCCCGCCATATCTACCCCTCCCACCCACAGTACTGATAGTAAAAACTTTATCTGGATGAACTTTAGCCCCCCCTTGACCCCGGGCCCCCCACCCCCTGTGCCGTGCTCCACAGCCATACCTGGCCCTCCCCTTAGTGGGTTATCCCCCATACCCACGGCCTTACTTCTGATCCAACCCTCCCCCCCCGGAACCCCTTAAGACATTCGCTAAAACTTTATATAAAAAACCCCTCAACCCCCTCTTCGCGACATGCCACCTCTCTGGGTTCCAAAGCCCTTCATCAAGGTAGGCCTTCGATAATGTGGAAGGCCAGGCTTGCGAGAGGGGGGAGTCTCGCAAGGCAAAGAGCTCAGCCGGTGAATACATTCCTGCAAGTCCGCCTGGGGAAATGGAATCAGGCTAAGGATTCAATGATGGTACATTTAAAGGTCCAGGAGAGACAGTTCACCATTTTGGCGGGGATCAGAACCAGGGCTCCACTGTCCTCTCACGGCAGTGGAGAGGAGTCTCAAGCCGATGCCCCGAAAAACAATGACCAAGCCACCCTCTCACGGCGGCTGGTATCGACAGGTCTAATTCAGTGGCAATAACAGCAAGGTGACTCCCTCGGTGACCACACCCAGGCTTAAGCCTCTCCTCACAGCAAGGCATTGTAAATGTGACTGGGACTGATGATATAGCTGGAAACCGGGGGTCAATCATAGTCAGGTCAGGTCAGGGGTCCAATAAGTCCAATGCCGGTGCAGATAAGGTCCAGATCAAATGGCCACAGCCCCAACCACGCCCATAACCAGGCCGCGGCGGGGAGGGGAAAATGGATACAGGCCAGGGGGAGGCAGGCCAGTCACCCAACTTTGCCAAACCCCCAGTCTCCATTAGGTCTTCTAATCCCCTTTAAGTCCCCGGTCTTCAGGGGTCTTCAGGAGTCAGCAACCGGTCAGACTGCATTCTTCCCTTCCTCCCCTCCGCAGTAAATAACCGACCCTGGTAGAAAGGTCTAAAGTCAGTCTGAAAACAGCCAGGGTAGCACCGTTCCACCCAGCACCGCTCCAGTGGCCGTCGTTTCATCCCCAGCCGCCGCAGCCGCCGCTCCAACCTTCGCGGCCGCTGCTGACAGCTGGGAACCATATCGGGGTGCTTTTCCGGGGGGGGCAGCGACGCTCCAACGAGCCGCTGTCTCCCCACACCCCTCCCCTCTCCGTCCGCTTCTGGGGGGGCGCCGCTGGGGGGGGACGCCAAGGCAACCCGGCGCCGCCCCGATCTTGCTCCAGCCTCCCGTCCACCGCCGCCATAGCCTTGTGGCATTTTTCGGCTCCAGCCCCCCACGCCGATCGTCCAGGGGAACTCAAAAGCTCGCAACAGGCTGCCCGCACATTCCTCTTGCTGGGCCAGGGCCAACAGCTGATATTCGGCCCCCCGAGAGTACTCAGCAGGCCCTACTTCTCCCCCGAGGCATCAGAGCTTCACCTACGAGCCGCCATCTTCGCGCATGCTCCAAATTGAACATCTCACAAAGATCAATGGTTCGTTGAGGGCACTTCCAAGAAAAGTCAGCACGCAAGGATGCAATCAAATTAAGTCTTTATTTAGAAGTAAAAGTGGAGTAAAATGAGTTCCCTGGCATGGAGGCATCCATGCCTGGATTGAGCCCATGGATCAGTCCCATAGGAAGTTAGAATAAGAGCAGGGAAGAGCAGCCCCTGTGCAGGGGTTCTTATAGGGGCCCCTGGTCCCTCCCTTACCAATGTGTGAGGGGGCCGGAGGGCCATTAACTTTCCCCAATGGGGCTGCAGGGGCCAGAGCCCCTTGACCCACCAGTGGGATCACAGGTGCCCTTTGCTCCCATCTGGTGGCCTTTGTAGAAACTGCCATGGCTGGCACAAAAACACCTAACAATTCCCCTTCTTGCCAACCAATGACAGGTACCAGAGAATATATGTGAGAGGGCGAGCAGGTGTCATAGACATGTAAAGGTTTACAGGACCAAAAACAAACGCTTACACAGAAGGTTGTGTCGGTCAATGGGCACAGGTTTTGTAAACAGGTCAGCTAACTGGTCAGTAGTGTTACAATGTTTGATGTGTACAAACCCCATTCTGGCAAGCTGCCTGACATTCTTGTAGCGGATGTCTATGTGGCGGGACCTAGAGCCCATCGCGTATGCCCCTGAGATCCCAATTGCGGCTGTATTATCTTCCTGAATTTGGATGGGCAGAGTAGGAGGTGCCCAGGTGCTTGTTACCAGAGCATTGAACCAAATTAAGTCATTTGCTTTGTCCAATAGGCTGGCATATTCTGCCTCGGCTGTGGAGCAAGAAACAAATTTTTCCTGCCTAACATGCCAATGGATAGGACAGCCATTTAGCAGTATGAGGAAACCAGAGGTGCTCCATCTACTCTTGGTGTCACCAGCCCAATCTGCATTCGAGTAAGCGGAGAGCTGGGCTGGCTTCCCCTTCTCTGGCTCCAGCATAAGGAGGGCATCGGCCGTGCACCTGAGGTACCTGAGTACTCTCTTGACAGCATTCCAGTGGAATTCCTTTGGGTTTTCCATGTGCCTGGACAATAGATTTACAGCTAAAGCTATGTCAGGCCTGCTCCAATTGCTAATGTATAGCAAGGAGTCAATCACAGATCTATATAATTTGTTGTCTGTGAAGTCAGGGCTGTCTTTGTGATCATGGCCATAGTAATCACTTTGTATGGGGCTACGCGTTGGGTTAGACTCAACCATTTTGCATTTGGCCCACAACTCTTCAATTTTTTCTTTCTGGGATAATGCAAAACCCTTTTTAGTGGCCAAGATATGCACACCCAGATACCTGTCAACCCGCCCCAAGGACTTCAGGGTAAACTTTTTCCCCAGGGCCTTGGCAAATTCATCACACCTTTCCTTGCCAGGCCCTACGTATAGGAGGTCATCCACATAAACCAACACCCGTTCTGTATCATCTTTGGTGTCACGTGTAAAAACGCACTCATCTGCATAAGATGCCCTGAAGCCAATTCGCTCTAAACCCTTTTTGAGACAGTCGTACCAGAGTTTCCCCGACTGCTTGAGGTCATATAATCCCTATTGGAGTAACCATGTGTTTCCCCCCTCCTGCTGGTAACAAGGAGGGGCCCTCACGTAAATCTGCCGGTCCAAGTTGGCGTGGAGGTAGGCCGTCGAATTGGTAGACTTCCTTCCCCAGAGTGGCTGCAGTTACGAGGGCGGCCTTGACGCTTTCTGCCCGGACAGTTGGAGAGTAGGTCTCTATGTAGTCCTCCATGTAGCGTTGGGCGAACCCCTGTGCTACCAAGTGGGCCTTGTACAGGTAGCGGCCATTGGCAAGTGGTTTGGCCTTGAAAACCCACCTTGTGCCAATGACCTTCTCCTTTGGTGGTTGCCCTGGGGTGAAGATCTTGAGCTTTCTCAGGCTCTCCATTTCCTGTTCCATCGCGAGCTGCCACTTTTCCTGTTCTTCAATGGGCAGCTCCTGGATGTCAGAGAAAGTCTTTGGGGTGACCATGACGCTGTTGATGGATGCGACGTGCCCAATGTCAATTCTCTTTGGTGGGACCCCCTTGTTGGACCGCTTTGACCTTCTGACCTCCTGCCACTCACCGCCCTTTTCTTCTGCAGGTTCCTCACCGACTGGCTGTTCACGACCGGGATGTGGAGGCCCTCGGTCCCAGGCGTTGGGCATCATGGGCCTCTGAAGCATCGCTGGAAGCAAAGAGTCAGGTGAAGATGGCGTGTCTTCCCCCTCAGGACTGGACGGCTCATCCTCCCCATCTGGACTAGGTAGGCTGATCTCTTCGTCCTGTTCCTCGCTCTCATCGGTGGCAGGGTCTGTGGTTGTCTCAGGCGGTGTCATGGTTGGTGCGGCTTTGCTGGGCCGGTTAATGTATGGGCCCAGATCATTTGAGTGGATCTGGGTCCAATTGGAGTCCTCTTCGAAGGAGGCAGATTGGGAGGTCACAGTCCTGCCCCCTTCTCCCAGGAATTGGTAGGCCTTGGAGCCGGGGCATAGCCCAAGAACCTCAGTCTCTGGGAGACGGATCTCCCCTTCTTCCGCAGCTGCTTGGGGATGTGCACCCAAGCGTAGGAGCCAAACACACACAAGTGTCCCAAACTTGGCTTCCTACCGTGGACCAGAAAATATGGGGTCTGGTTCACAACGCTGCTCCAGGTGCGGTTCAGGGTGTAGTTGACGTAGTGTACCGCCTCCGCCCAGTACAATTCCGCAATCCCAGCATCCACAATCAGGCTGTGCACCATAGTCTGCAGAATGCCATTTCGTTTTTCTACAACGCTGTTCTGCGCAGGAGTAAAAGGTGCTGTACAAAAATGGTGTATGCCCTTGTGCCTTATCCAGTCCTGGAATTTTCAGGACATGAACTCAGCCCCACGGTCGCTCTGCAGCTGCGCGATCCTGGCCTTGCGCTGGGTTTTGATGTAGTTATACAGTGATTTTATGGCGTCAAAGGCCTCAGACTTTTCCGTGAGGGTATACACGTGGCCGTACCTCGAGAAGTCATCGACGGCAGTGAGGAAATACTGCCTCTTACCTAGGGATGGTGTAAATGGCCCAACTAAATCAACATGTATTAATTGATATGGGTATTGGGTTTTACGCAGTGACACCTTAGGTATTGGGGTAGCCTTCCTCTTTGCCCTCTTACAGATGGCACAGTCCAGAAACACCTCACAATCCTGGAGGTGAATCCCCTCAGTGAATTCCCCCATCTTTTTAACCACTGGGAAGCTGGCATGGCCTAACCTCCGATGTAAGAGGTGGGCACATTTGGTATGAAATGGCTTCCCCACTGACACCCCCTTGGCTCTGGTTGTTTTGGGTGGTGCTGGCACCTTAGGCCCTTCTTTGGGCTTACCTGCCTTAGGTGCCTGCTGAGGCTCGGGTTTCTTGCCCGCATTGGTCTTGAAAAGCCGTGGGGGTGGCTGTGGAGCCTTTCTCTCTCTCTGCGTGCAGGCCCCTTCTGAGGTGGCACCCTGTGAGCTGTCTCCTGTAGCTGAATACTCGGGGGAGAAATATGGCAAACCATTTATAATGGTAACACTCCCAATGACCCTTTTGTCTCGAGTGACATGACCTCCCCCTTTGCAAAACAATACCTCCACCCTGCCATCATCACATAGCTTGGTTATGCTTAACAGGTTATTGGCTATAGAGGGAGCGTGTAATACACCTTCGACATTGCCCAGCCCTGGTACAGAGACAGTGCCCTCCCCAACGACCAAACCATTGTTACCATTTGCAACCTTAACGGAGGAGTTAATTCTCCTTAACCTCTTAAAGCCTTGCCTCAAGTTAGCAATGTGAGATGAAGCCCCAGAGTCCAGTAACCAGAGGCCAGTAGGGCCATCAGCCTTTGTGGCAGGGTGAGCTAACTAGTATACACAAAATTGCCCTTAGCACCACCTTTGCCCCCGCCAGGCCCCCTTCTCTGCCCCCTGCCCCTTCCTTGATTGGAACCACGCTTAGGTCCTTGCTGGTAATGGGGGCAGTCCTTCTTCAGATGCTCCTCAGAGCCACAGATGAAACACTTGGGTAGAGCGTTAACCTGCTCTGAACTCTGGTGCCTTCTGTTGATGCGATGAGTTGTGGCCCTGGTGTATTCTCCCGCATCTCTACGCCTCCTGTCTTCCTCATTGAGCCTCCCTGTGAGGTAGGACAGAGTCATGGCTTCCTTTCTGGTTCCCTCTAGTGAGACAATAAAGTTGCCCCAACTTTTGTCCAGGGATGCCAGAATGACAGCGATCATGTTGGTCTCAGTCACGGGGTAGTCCCTGAGCACCAGCTCTGCCCTGAGGGCCTTCAACTTTCCCAGGTGCTCAGCCATGCTAGCCCCAAATTTTAGCTTGGTGTTATAGAACTCTGTTGTGAGTCTTGTGGTGGAGCCCAAGCTATCACTATTAAGTAAGCTATATAACAACCCCCAAATCTCACCAGCTGTGAGCCCATCTGGAATGCTGGGCTACAATTTAGCATCCAGTGAGCTCAGTAGAGTGGTATAGGCTTTCCTGTGGTACCACTCTTCTTGAGGCCCCCAAGGGAAAGGTGGGGGGTCTAAAACCATTTCTAGGGTCCCTTCTTTTAAGAGACATACCTTTATCTCTTCATTCCATATGTTAAAATTCTCACCCCCTAGATGTAGTTTCTCAAAGTTATTTGGGAGAAAAGACACAGCTGGAGTAGAAAATGCTGATCCCACTTGCTGTCCGAGGTACCTCTGCTTTGGTTCCATTGAAGTAAATGGGAGAGGGATCCCTCTGCTGGCGAGTGTAGGTATTTTTCTCTGATTATTTTTCTCTTTTTCAGCTGGAGTGAACTGGGCATGCTCAGAACTTCTGGAAGCCCCCCTGGTACTGGAACACTTACCAGGGGGCGAAGGCTGCAGGATGGGGCCGGAAAAGCCCGAAAATGCCGAGGATCGGCTGGAGGGGCTCACTGCTGGTCCTGAAGACTCTGGAGGAGGCGGCTTCCGGTCTGGCTTCCACCGCCGCCAGACGGTCCTCTGAGACCGCCAGCCCCGTCGCCTGTAAAGAGCCGCCTTTACATCTGAAAAGCGGCTCGAAAAACTCCATTTCCTAAAGGAAATGTGAGATAGAGCTGGCGAGGGCAGGTAGAGCCCTCTGCGAAGTCCCCAGAGTTCTTTTTTTACTCTTGGGGACGAAGCAGGTTGTGGCTCCCTATTTCCGCTCGCCACTGCTCTGGGCTTCGGGAGAACTCTGCCTTTTTGCAGAGCTAGGCGCTGGGACCAGACCAATCAACGAAATTAACAGATCATCTGAATAAGCAGGATGAAATCCAGATCGGGGATCCTAAACTGCAAGTATTCTAACCCCAAGACTGATTTTAAAATTAAAGAAGAGTGAAAGGAGGAAAAAGGAGAGTTTAAAATGGCGACTGGCCAAGGCTTGAGAAAAGCTGAAAGCGAAAGTCCTTCCGTTTGAATAGTTTATAACGTTACAAAGTTACAAAGTATCTAGCAAAAGTGCTGGTTAGAAGTGAAGAGAAAAAACTCTTATTTCATGTTTCTTCCTTCTTAGAGACTTGTTATTGATATTGTCTGGAGAGAAGTCTTTCTCTTTAAAAGGAAAAAAAAAATATGTTGTGTGGCAGGATGGCGCTAAAACTGACAAAGCCAGATAACCAAGCCATGGGGGGTGGGGGGCTCTCCCATTTATAAATCACATGAACAAGTTGAGAGTTTGCAGATGCAGAAGAATGGCTTCATAGACCTAAAGAAATTTCTACTGGAGGAGATGGCAAGACATGATAAGACTGTGAATTTGAATCTTGAAAATTTTAGACAGGAAATTAAAGAGTTGGTTCAACAAAAGTATGATATTCTGAAGCAACATATGAAAGATGTCAGCGTTCCAAATTAGGCTCTCTTCCAGCGCTGACATAACAAGATGAACTTTTACCTAGTTTTGTATGTACAGATAGTGTTTCCTGGGAGACGAGGGTGGGGGCTACATTCCTGTGAAAAGAACGTGCCGGGAGGTAGAGATGGATTTGCATGATGGCCAATGGGACATTGGGGTTGGAGAGCGGAAGAGGAGGGGGTTGGAAGGAGGGGCCAGTTTGGCTGCAAAAATGAAATCAGGATTGTCGGCTTTTTATGTTCTTAAATAAAAATGTTTCATTAAAGAGATTGCGCTTGAAAATGAAACTCATTTAAGATAGCACCGAAACCTGACAAAAAGTTTCATAGAACTAATTCTGAAGGTGGATGAAATTATAAATTTAAAAATAGACTCTAAGGAAGTTGATGATAAGATTTATAATTTGGATAATAAAATACAAAGAATTGAAAATGATTTAATAAGGATTCAAGAAAAAAACTCAGAAGTAGAGTTTAAAAAAATAAAGGAAGCTGATTATAAGACTTACAATGTAGATAATATAAAACAAAGGATTGAAAATGAAGCCACTATAATGCAATTCAGACTCATGGAATTTGCGGTTAGAATTAGGGGAATACAGGAAGATAAAAGACAAGATTTGAGAAAGATGTCTGCTGAAGTTCTGGCTGGGATTTTAAAGGTTAGCCCTGAAGATGTATCCTGCAAGATTGATAAGGCCTACAGAGTTAATTCTTGGGTGGCAAAGCAAAGGCAGCTGCCTAGAGATGTGGTGATTTACTTTACTGATAAAGAAATAAGAAATGATATTGTGCAAAAGTCTTTCAACTCCACTCTTGAAATGTATGGAAGGAAGATCTGGATATTTAAAGAACTACCGCCCAAGATGTTAAAAGATAGAAAGGATTTTGGATTTTTGGTGACTGAACTAAAGAAACAAAACATTCCATTCAGGTGGGATGTCCCAGTTGGTATAATATTGAGATATCAAGGAGAACGATATCAACTAAATACTGTTGAAAAAGCGGAAGAATTTTACTATAAGGTTTTTAAAATGGGTTTAACATCTCCACGTATAATACACGAGGGGAATAAAGAAAAGCAAAATCAACAAGAGATTGAAATTCAGGCTAAGCAGATGGAGGTGGAGATAACGGAAAAACAACAAGTTACAGAGGCTTTTGTGGATGAGCCGCTTCTGGATTCTCCTTCAGAGGCTACAGTTGGATTACCTATAAATACAAGAGAGGCGGCTTTGGATTCTAATGTGATGACTTATCAAGCTACAGACCAGCATGGAAACCAAACAGTTGATATACAACTCATAGAAAGGAAACCAGGATGGAGATTTAAGCCACAAAAAGTTAAGAAAAGAAGAAGCAGGTCCTACAAAAATAAAATTTTTTAGACCAAACAACAGTGTAATGCCAGTTACTTAAGAGCTGATTGAATATTTAGAAATTTAGTTGAGGCAAAGTATTGGTGTATATTATCTTGAGGAGAGTGACAGATCTCTGCAGTGCTGTACTCTTGGGATGTGAAGATGCCATAAATTGAGTGGATTGGAATTTTCTATTTTGGATTCTTTGACAAATGGATTGCGTTTATGCTGAGCTATAAGGCAAGAGAACTATGGGATTGGGGCATGCAGAAGATCTGGCTGTTACCCCAACACAGTGGTTGGAATTAACAATCTAGATAGAAGATATTATAGACGACACTATATGGAATATAAATATAAAGTCACTCGGGTGGTTTTTTATATATGAAAACATTTACTATTGATGGGGGCAGATGGTAATTGAACATACTGTTGGAATTAGGATGTGACGTTACCCTAACATGGGTAATGGAATTAACAATCCAGTTGAGAGACATTACAGAAGATATCATATGGATTACAAATTTAAAGTTAATTAAATTTTAAGGATTTTATATATATATATATATATATATATATATGTAAATAAATTCTTTTTTAGTGGAATGGGCAGAAGAATAAAGATATTGAAAATATTATGTATGTAGACCTGTAGGAAAGTGGGTGGAGACAGGTTAGTTTACTGATTGTTTAGTTTAGGAGAAGGGATGTTATGTTATATCAATATACGTAAAAGATTCGAATTAAGAGATATATGTATGGGGGAGGAGGAAATGGATACAGCTGAAAGTTGCTTTAAATGTTGTTTTGAAATGTATAGTATAAGGGGGATATAATGATATTGTTAGAAGGATAGATTATGAGTTGAATAGATGAAATTGCTAAATTAGAATTTATTATATAATCTTACAGTTGAATGTTGTTTTTGAAATGTATAGTATAAGGGGGATATAATAATATTGTTAGAAAGAAAGGGTTAGTATATGGGGGTGGAACAAAAGGATGGTAAAGTATTATATAATCTGTTACTAAGTTGGGTTTTATTTTGGAGAAGCCACAGGGGGAGGGGAGGGGGAGGGGGGGTTAGGGGGGGGAGAAAGGGGGAAAAATTTGTATTTGAAAAACTTTTTCAATAAAAAAAAAAGACTCTGGAGGAGGCAGCCATCTTGGGAGGTGGGAGGCTCGGCTGGAGGCCCCCTGAAGTCATCGAGGTGAGTCCTCCATTGCCTCGGTGGGGGTGTTGGGAAGGCTGGAGCCCCCAGGGGTTCTTCTGGGACTCTCTGGAGGTGTGGGTCATGGCTGGAGGGCTCCGGACTGGACGCCCCCCCTCGTTGGTCTCCTGGGGGTAGTGAGGGAGGCTGTCTGCCCCCGAGGTTGTGGTCGCAGTTATCGTGGCCTCCAGGGCCACGACCAGGACTTGGATTGCGGCCCTGATGCCTGCTGCAGCAGATGCGGCTGGGCAGACTTCGAGGCTTCCCTGTGGGGGGGGGGGCGAGCAGTTTGCATGCTGCTTTGGCTGGCTGCCATCAGTTGCTGGGCCTCGTGGCCTAGCTGAGGCCCACCAAGCCTCGCTGGAGTAGGTAGCTTGGGGGCCGCCATGTTGCTTCCGGTTTGCCCTGGAAGCTGCAGGTCACGATTTGGCGTCCCTCGGGTTGCTAGGAGCATTCGTAGAAGCTCTCTGCATTCTTCGCCAGTGAGCTGGTCTATGCTGGGGGTGGCCTGGTCCCTGGCCTCCTCCCCTGGGTGGACTGCTGGCCTTCCATGCCTTCCTCTGTGGCTTGCAGCTGCAGGGAAGCGTGTGAAGGGGTCCCTGGTGTTCCACTGAGTCCTCTGGGGGCATAGAGATCATCTGTGCCCTCCTCTGGATCGAAGCTTGCATCAGGGACTGGATGCAGGGTTGCCATCCTTGATTGAAGACTTCTGGTCACAATCGGGGATCTCCTGCCATCCATCTCTTAAGGGTTCTTGCTGGAACCTCCAGACATCTTGCTTCTTCTGGCTTGGAAGCGTTGCCTCCAACCATCCTCTGCTCCCACTTTGTGAGGGATCTCATGAAGATCGATGGTTCGTTGAGGGCACTTCCAAGAAAAGTCAGCACGCAAGGATGCAATCAAATTAAGTCTTTATTTAGAAGTAAAAGTGGAGTAAAATGAGTTCCCTGGCATGGAGGCATCCATGCCTGGATTGAGCCCATGGATCAGTCCCATAGGAAGTTAGAATAAGAGCAGGGAAGAGCAGCCCCTGTGCAGGGGTTCTTATAGGAGCCCCTGACCCCTCCCTTACCAATGTGTGAGGGGGCCGGAGGGCCATTAACTTTCCCCAATGGGGCTGCAGGGGCCGGAGCCCCTTGACCCACCAGTGGGATCAAAGGTGCCTCTTTGCTCCCATCTGGTGGCCTTTGTAGAAACTGCCATGGCTGGCACAAAAACACCTAACAGGACAAGAGGCAATGGTTGGAAACTAATCAAGGAGAGAACCAACCTAGAACCAAGAAGAAATTTCCTGACAGAACTAAACCCCAAACAACATAACAAAAGACCTCTTAAGCCTTTTCACCTATATTGACACCTAGGTTGAAACTGACTAAGTGTGAGCATTCCAAGTAATGTACCCATAGAAATGAGGACCACAAAAGACAGGACCTAAACTACTAAAACAAATAGAAGAATATGGAGAGGTTGCAGGTTTAAAAATAAATAAAGAAAAAAAATATTAGTGAAAAATACTACAGAAAAACAAAAAAAAGAGAATTAATGGAAAAATTAGACATACAAATTGTGAAAAAAGTAAGATATTTAGGAATATAACTAACTTCAAGATGTGCAATGATAAAAGAGGACAATTATTATAACTTAAAAAGACAAATTGAGAAAGATTTGGAAAAATGGAAAACCTTGCAGTTATCACTCATGGGGAAGATTGCAATGAACATAAATGAACATATTACCAAGATTATTGTTTTTATTCCAGACAATTCCAATAAAAATTGAAAAGACCTATTTTCAACACCTCAACAAAATAATGAGGAAGTTTATCTGGCAGGGGGAAAAGGTGAGAATTAATATAAAGATGTTACAAGATGCAAGAATAAGGGGAGGTTTTGGACTGCCGAACTGGGAATTATATTATCAGGCAGCAGCATTGACTTGGATGAAGGAATGGATTGAATTAAGAAATACAAGATTACTAACATTGGAAGGACATGATTTGCAATTGGGATGGCATGCATTCTTACGGTATGGTAGAAGTAAGATACATACGTATTTTCATAGACATTATGTTAGAAATGCATTGTTATTAGCGTGGGAGAAAGTTAGAGATAAATACTATTTGAAAATTCCAATATGGTTATCAACAATAGAAGCATTGATACACCCAAACATGGTTAATTTTGGAAAGATTTTTAGATATAAAGATTTACTTACAGATAAGGGGGAACTGAAAGGGAAACAAGAACTGGAAGAACAAGGGATTGTGATAGACTGGTATATGTATATGCAAATACAAGCAAGATATGAAAAAGACCTAAGATTATATGGCTTTTATTTAGAAATGACAGATCTGGATAGGATACTTACAGGAACAGAGGATAAAATAATTTAAAAAAATTATAATTTTCTACTTAGTATGGAATTAGAAGAAGAACAAGTAAAGGAAACAATGATTGCTTGGGCAAAAAATTGTGGATACTCAATTGAGCTCGATAGATGGCAACAGTTATGGGAAAGGAACTATAAACTAACAATGTCCACTGCATACAAAGAGAATCAATATAAAATGTTTTACAGATGGCATATGCCCCCTGAAAAATTGGCAAAAATGTTTAAAGACAAATCACCTAAATGTTGGAAATGCCATCAAAAACCAGGATCTTATTATCATATGTGGTGGACATGTTCAGAAGCTAGAGTATATTGGAACAGAATTAAGATTTGGTTAGAGGAAATGACCCAACAACATATTGATTTAAAACCGGAGCTGTTCCTACTGGTTATCCTACCAGAGAAAATTAATAAAGAAAATGTATATTTGATTATTCATATAATAACTGCAGCGAGGATAGCATTTGCGCAAAGATGGAAAGTAGAAAAAATCCCGTTGGAAGGGGAAGTAATTAAAAAATTTTTAGAGTGTGCAGAAATGAATAGATTAACTTTGATGATTAAAGAGAGAGAAGATACGGAATATTTTAAGATATGGGGCAAATTTTATGATTGGATAGAAAAGAGAAATAGATAAAGATTTTGATAACAAAATAGGAGAATATTATATTAAATGTATTGTATTTGGGGGGAAATATTGTAATAGAAAAATGGAAATTACTGTATAAGGGAAGAAATGAAGATAGGAGGAGTAATTAAAAAGAAGAAGGAGTTACTGAAGAAACACCGAGATGACACACGGAAGGATTGATGTATTATGTGTTTGTTTGTGTAAAAAAATTTACAAAAAGAAAAAAAGAAAAGAAATGAGAACTCTGAGGCAGGTAGATTTCTCAAAGTACAATTTATTGGAAACATCATATTGGCACAACTGGTGAAAGCCGACTCTAAAGTTCCCGTGGCTTTCACCCAATTAAAAGTAAACGTTTCCCCCTTCCCCCGAGTCACTGGTCATGCTGTCCAATCCAGTTGCTGGCTGGTTGCTTGGTTACTTTGGTCCTCCTCTGGTCAGCCACCTGTGAGAATGTCCTTGATTCCCACAGGAAAACTTTATTGTTTTGTCTATCAAACCACATCTAACTATTTCCCTCCTCCCTCTGGTGTGTGGCAACCCTGAAGCCTCCAAGATGGCCTCAGCCAGGTTCACTTCAGGGTTGACACTAAGCATGTCTCCTGCTATGAAATTGGCAACTACCAGCAACTCAATCAAATCCGAAGAAAAACTCCTCAAGACATGAAACTCTTTTACACATACAATAAGATTCCCCAAACCTGGACCCATCATTCAAGGTCAACATCTGGACACACAAAGAGGTGAAGAAGGTGAAGAAAACTGCATTTCCTCCATACTGGACCCAGCTCACCCCCCAGGGCAGATGAAATACTTTTTGCAGTAGTGGTCTGTTGCTTTCTAGTAAATGAGGTTCGTGTATTGATCAAAAGTACAGCCAGTTATATTCTCAATAGAAATAAGTGATACCTAATAGCCATGCTGCTGCATATCCCCTATCCCTGGTGGCCCTGCTGTTTCCCATTGCTTTTCCTGTTACCCATTTTGCTATAATTAATCCAGAGTGCTGTAGCCTCATATTGACTGGTGATAGTTATTTTGGACATACAGTAAAAATTTTGTGGGCCCTGCATTGGTTACCAGTTGGTTTCCAAGTGCAATTCGAATGCTACTATTACTGCATGCTTATCACCTGAGTATTTAAAGGACCACATGCTCCAAATAAGACAATATGTCCCAATAACAGCCTCAAGAAAAGTTGCTTTTGGCTTTCTATTTTAGGGGGTGGGTGGGGGGTGGGGGGTAGGGAGACCTAGGAATTGCTGGATTTTTTTTATCATGGGTCCCATTCCCTGAAACTGCCTCCCTCTGGAAGATAGGCTACCTTGCCCCCCCCCCCCTTTAGTGATTGCCTTTTGGAAGATGGTAAAGACTGTATTCTTCTGGAGGGCATTTGGTGACTGAATGCCATATGAAATCAGATTTTGTTAAAAGTATTTAGTAATTTATTGGTGTTGCTTTTTATTGTTTGAATTACCTAATTATGTATGCTCATAGAATACAGAGAATACATAGAATACATAAACTACCATAGTTTTCTTCCATGACACCTCAAACCCAAAGGATTTACAGATTGCTCATCTAGGGGTTAATCAGATTCAGAAATGCATGGTTGCTATACCCCTTGCCTTCAAAGCAGCTGCAGCACAAAATCTTTTCTTACTATTGTATTATATACTTTTAAATTATTTAATAATACTGTTTACTAATTAAATTATTAGGTTAAAAAAAAAACCAAGATTTTAAGCAGAGGATAATGATTTGCCCATCCATAAATGGTCTGTATCAAACAGGTAACAGCCAAATCATATGAAAATAAACTTAAAACTTCTTCCAATGGTCTAGTGCAGGGGTGTCAAACTCGCGTTGTCATGGTGGTGTTACGTGACATATTGGGACTTTTCCCCCCTTTGCTAAACCGGATGTGGGCGTGGCCAGCGTGTGACACATTTGGCCCACGGGCCATGAGTTTGACAGCCCTGGTCTAGTGGTTAAGGCACCAGGCTAGAAAGTAAGAGAGTGTCACAATTCTGTTACTGTGGCTTTACAATAAAAATAGTACTTACCTACACAAATTGGATTCCTAGTCTGATCTGTCTTGAACAGCTGACAGAAGGCTTTCAGGGTCTGGATGGGACAAAACAAATTGAAACTGAACCCTGGGAAGATGGAGTTGCTGCTTGTTCATTGTAATTCTTGGTGGGATAGCACTGCCTGCAAAGGAAGATATCTGACTAGCACTCATACAGAATAAGAGAATAACAGAGTTGGAAGAGACTTTGGAGGTCTTCTAGTCCAACCCCCTGCTCAGGCAGGAAACCCTATACCATTTCAGACAAATGGTTGTCCAATTTCTTCTTAAAAACCTCCAGTGTTTGAGCACCCACAATTTCTGGAGGCAAGTTGTTCCACTGATTAATTGTTCTAACTGTCAGGAAATTTCTTCTTAGTTCTAGGTTAGTTCTCTCCTTGATTAGTTTCCACACATTGCTTCTTTTCTTGCCTTCAGATGCTTTGAAAATAGGTTGACCCTCTGAGATATTGGAACACTGCTATCATATCACCCCTTAGTCCTTCTTTTCATTAAACTAGACATAACCAATTCCTGCACCAGTTCTTTGCAACCGTTCTTCATATGTTTTAGCCTCCAGTCCCCTAATCATCTTTGTTGCTCTTCTCTGCACTATTTCGAGAGTCTCAACATCGTTTTTATATCGTGGCAACCAAAACTGGATGCAATATTCCAAGTGTGGTCTTACCAAGGTGTTATAAGTGGCATTAACACTTTGTGTCAACTGTCCGACTAGTGCACCCAAAATAAGTAAACACTCTCGGGAGCTTTGAATTCCCAAAAGTAAAACTTTATTGAATACACCATTTTGGTACTGAAGAATCAAAAACAGCTCTGATTTTCCTGCTCAAATGCTTGCCTAGTTAAACAATAGCTTCCCTTTCTCCCCACCCCTGGGTGATCACATTGCCTAATTATGAGACATCCTTTTGTTATGGGAACAGTCCACCTCCTTCTCAAGCACCTGCAGTGGTGACCTTGATGGTTTCCAGACTCTCACAATCCGTGCACAAATTCTCAGCACTCCCTTCCACCCTTCCCTCCCCCCAGTTCATTGGCAAGTTGAATAGTGATAAGGTTTGACAGAAGCAAAGCGGTTCAATCTTGACATCTTGATTCTATACCTTTGCTAATGCAGCCTAGGCCTGTGTTGGCTTTTTTTGGCAGCTGCAGCATACTGCTGGCTCATATTTAAGTTATTGTCCACTAGGACTCCAAGATCCCTGTCGCAGTTACTACTATTGAGCCAGGTACCACCTATTGGTTTTTCTTGCCTAAACGGAGAACCTTACTTTTCTCACCACCGAATTTCATTTCATTAGATAGGACCCAGTGTTCAAGTATGTCGAGATCCTTCTGTATCTTGAGCCTATCTTCTGGGGTGTTGGCTATTCCTACCAGCTTGTTGTCTGCAAATTGGATGAGTTCCCCTTCTATCCCCTCATCTAAATTATTTATGAAGATATTGAAGAGTCCTGGGCCTAAGACAGAGCTTTGGAGTACCCCACTGCATACTTCCCTCCATGTAGATGCAGTTTCATTAAGTTTCATTAAGTCATTGAGTGCAGTTTGTCAGGCAGTTACAAGTCCATCTGGTGGTGATGCTGCCTAACTCACATTTTTCTATCTTGCCAAGTAGTAAGTTGTGGTCTACTTTATCAAATGCCTCACTGAAGACCAAGTAAATTATGTTCACAGCATTTCACTGGTCCACTAATTAACTAAGTTGTCAAAGAATGCAATAAGATTTGTCTGGTGTGATCTGTTTTTGACAAACCCATGTTGGCTTCTGGTTATAACTTTGCTTGCCTCTAAGGACTTGCAGATTCGTTGCTTGATTATCTTTTCCAGAATCTTCCCAGGTATTGCTGTCAGGCTGATTGGTCTGTAGTTTCCTGAATCCATCCCCCCCCCACTTTTTTTTTTGAAGATCTTGCTTATTTTGACTTGAATTCCTAATCTGCATTTTGCAGGGTTGCTGGGTTTGTTTGTTTGTTTTGATAGGCGGGACTGTTTTTTTCCTTTTGTATAAGGACAGATGCAAAAAATGAGTTAAGCAGTTCTGCTTTCTCCCTGCTGCTCATCACCTTCTTGCCATTTTCTCCCATTAAGGGGCCAATCATTTCCTTGACTTTTTTTGTTAGGTGTTTTTCTGCCAGCCATGGCAGTTTCTTCAAAGGCCACCAGATGGGAGCAAAGAGGCACCTTTGATCCCACTAGTGGGTCAAGGGGCTCCGGCCCCTGCAGCCCCATTGGGGAGAGTTAATGGCCCTCTGGCCCCCTCACACATTGGTAAGGGAGTGGCCAGGGGCCCCTATAAGAACCCCTGCACAGGGGCTGCTTTCTCCCTGCTCTTATTCTAACTTCCTATGGGACTGATCCATGGGCTCAATCCAGGCATGGATGCCTCCATGCCAGGGAACTCATTTTACTCCACTTTTACTTCTAAATAAAGACTTAATTTGATTGCATCCTTGCGTGCTGACTTTTCTTGGAAGTGCCCTCAACGAACCATCGATCTTCATGAGATCCCTCACAAAGTGGTAGCAGAGGATGGTTAGAGGCAACGCTTCCAAGCCAGCAGAAGCAAGGTGCCTGGAGGTTCCAGCAAGAACCCCCAAGAGATGGATGGCAGGAGACCCCCGATTGTGACCAGAAGTCTTCAATCAAGGATGGCTACCCTGCATCCAGTCCCTGATGCGAGCTTCGATCCAGAGGAGGGTACAGATGATCTCTATGCCCCCATAGGACTCAGCGGAACGCAAGGGACCCCTTTGCATGCTTCCCTGCAGCTGCAAGCCACAGAGGAAGGCATGGAAGGCCAGCAGTCCACTCAGGACTGCCAGGACACCGGGGATGTGGCCTGGGACCAGGCCACCCCCAGCGTAGACCAGCTCACTGGCGAGGAATGCAGAGAGCTGCTACGAATGCTCCTAGCAACCCGAGGGACGCCAGGCGCCCAGCCACGTGGGACACCAGCGCAGCGGGCCTCTGGCCCCTTCCCCAGTGCCCAGGAGGCTCCCCAACATGGCGCCAGCCACCCTGGGGGCCCCCGGGGCCCCGGAGCTTTTGGCGGGAAAATTCCCGCCAAATCACAACCTGCAGCTTCCGGGGCCAACCGGAAGCAACATGGCGCCCCCCAGGCTACCTACTCCAGCGAGGCTTGGTGGGCCTCAGCTAGGCCACGAGGCCCAGCAACCGATGGCAGCCAGCCAAGGCAGCATGCAAACTGCTCGCCCCCCCCCACCAGCAAGCCTCAAAGTCTGCCCAGCCGCACCTGCTGCAGCGGGCATCAGGGCCACAATCCAAGCCCTGGTCACAGCCCTGGAAGCCACGACCAACATAACCTTGATGTTGGGGGTAGCCAGCCCCCCTCACTACCCCCAAGAGACCAACGAGGGGGGAGCATCCAGTCCGGAGCCCCCCAGCCACAACCCACGCCTCCAGAGAGTCCCAGAAGAACCCCTGGGAGCTCCAGCCTTCCCAACACCCCTACCAAGGCAACGGAGGACTCACCTCGATGACTTCAGGGGGCCTCCAGCCAAGCCTCCCACCTCCCAAGATGGCTGCCTCCTCCGGAGTCTTCAGGACCAGCGGTGGGCCCCTCCAGCCGATCCTCGGCATTTTCGGGCTTTTCCGGCACCATCCTGCAGCTGTTCTGTCCCCGTCTCACACACGCACACAAACAGTCAGCCAGGAGTTAATAAAACCAGCAGTCAGGAATTCCTTTGAGATAACAGAATTGGCAGCAACCCAGTAGCTGCCTGCCAAGGACTTTACTCACAAAGGGAGGTTTTTCTCCTCTGTCCGATACACCAAAATAAGTCCACAAAGGCAAAGAATTGTCAAATTCAGTCCATAATAAATCCAAGGAGGGCATATAACAAAGTTCCAGAAACGCTAGCTTTTCAGTTTTGTCCGTCACAAGGCCTGAATGGCCACCACACCCCCTTTTATCCCCTGTGGGGTGTGGTCCAGTGACTCAGCTTAATCTCTGGCACGTCTCTTTCTCTGCTGCACGCACTTATCTTTCCGACGCTGCCAGGGATCCAGCCAAGACTCATCTCCGTCGCTATCTAACTGCGGCTGCTCGGAAGTGCCTGGCTCCTGGCCTATCTCTTGGCATTCGGAGGACATCTGAGGCATTGCCAGAGAGGAGGGTCCTGGAGAGGGAGGCCTTGCCAACTCCTCTCCTTCACTTTTGAAGTCTTCTCCCTCTGATAATACGGGCTCGGGGGTCGGAGTCACAACACTATCCCCCACCGCAGGGCCCTTCCCCCGAGTCTGACGGTCGGGATGTGGTCGGGATGGGAACTGTTCATGAAAGGCCCGTACCAGGTCAGGGGCATGAACGGAAGAAGCATCCTCCCAGGAGAAATCCTCGGGCCCGTATCCCTTCCAAGCAATAAGATATTGAAAACGCCCCTTCAGCCAATGGGAGTCCTGGATGCTGTCCACCTCGTATGTCCTGGAACCGTCCTCGGCGACTGTGGTTGGGGGGGGCAGGTGTTGTCGGGCGTCAGAGGTGGCAAGATGGGGCCTCAAGGACCAGAAGGGACTGATGGAAAACAGGGTGGAGCCGCATGGATCGTGGCAGAGTCAACCAGTAGGCCACCGGGCTGATGACCGCCTCGACGGGGAAGGGACCGATAAAGCGGTGGTTGAGTTTCTTTACTGGCCGGTCCGTGGGGAGGTGTTTCGTGGACAGCCACACCCGGTCTCCAACTTCCGGCGGTGGCGTTGCCTGTCGAGAGCGGTCAGCGACCCGTTTATAGTCCTCTTTCGCCCAGATCAGCTGCCAACGCACCAGCTGCTGCACTGCTTGCAGTTCCGAGAGGAAGTCCTGGGTCTCGGGAACAGGGGAATCTGAGATTGACAAAGGGAAAAGCCGTGGATGGTATCCCACGTTGGCATGGAACGGGGTCATCTGGGTGGAGGTGTGTTGGGAGTTGTTAAAGGCAAACTCCACCAGGGGAAGGTACTTGGCCCAGTTGTCCTGCTGTTGGTTTACGAAACAGCGGAGGTACTGTTCCAGGATGCCAATGACCTTCTCCGTTCCCCCATCAGTCTCCGGATGGTGCGCCGACAACAGGCACACCTGCACCTCCAATGCGGCCATCAGGCTTTTCCAGAAGCGGGCCGTGAATTGGGCCCCGCGGTCTGAAACCACCCTGTCCAGCAGGCCGTGGAGGCGGAAGATATGCTGCAGGAAGAGGCGGGCTGTGGTGCGGGCCGATGGCAGTCCACGGCACGGGATAAAATGTGCCATCTTAGTGAGCATATCCACCACCACGAGGATGGTCGTAAACGTAGTGGACGGTGACAGGTCCATCAGGAAGTCCATGGAGATGGCTCCCCACGGTCTCTCCGGTGTCGGCAGCGGCTGGAGGAGTCCAGGAGGTGGGCCTGACGCGGCCTTGGCTTGTCGGCATGTCACACAGGATGTTACGTACGCGTGCACGTCGTGCCATACCCAAGGCCACCAAAAAGTCCGCGTCACCAGGTGTAGAGTTTTGAAGAAGCCGAAGTGTCCCGCTGCGGGGTTGTCATGGCACTGGTTGATGATGAGGGCTCGAAGCGGACTCGTGGGCATGTACAACCGGCCCCGGTGCTTCAGTAAGCCCTCCTCCAAAGTCCATGGGGACGCAGGGCCAACTTCCGCTTTCCGCTGCTGTGACCAGTCATCCTGAATAGGTGCAAGCCGGCTGAATCCCACCACTGGACAGATTTCATTGTTAAATAACAATTATAACATTTTTACTGCAATATTGACCGAAAGATTGAAGAAGTTTTTACAACTTTTTATTCATGAGGATAAATCTGGATTTTTGCCAAAAAGGCAACTGGGGACAATGTGAGAACTGTCTTGGATGTTATTAAATATTTGTAATATCATAACATGAAACAAGCAGCATTAATATTTTGGATGCAGAGAAAACTTTCGACAATTTAAATTGGTTATGTTTAAAGTTTTGGAAGATTTTGACTTTGGGGATAACTTTATTCAAGGGATTATGTCAATTTATATACCTTAAAAGGTTCACATTATTGTTAATGGAGATATAACCAAGCTGTGTGAGATTCAAAAGAGTACAAGACAAAGGTGTCCTTTATCTCATTTACTTTTGATTTTAGTTTTGGAAGTTTTGACTAGAGACCTTAGACAGGAAGAGAAAATATTGGGTTTGAAGATTAACATTGAGAACTTTTGCTGATGACTTAGTTTTGATTTTTAAAGACCAACAGAACAGAATGGAATGTATAATGAAGAAGCTGAATGTCTTTGGTGCTCTGGCTGGTTTCAAGATAAAGAAAGCAAAAACACAATTTTGGTTAAAGGAGAAAAATGATAAGTACCTTGGAGTTACATTGACCAATACAAATTGTCAGTTGTTTCAGAACGATTATGTGACTCTCTGGAATTATATTAAAAAGGACTTATTAAGGTGGGACAAATTACAACTACCTTTTTTGGGGAGAATTTCTGTAGTCAAGATGAAGGTTTTACCTAAGATGTTGTTTTTATTACAGATGTTACCAATATTAGTGACAGATGTTCCATTTAAGCAATGGCAAAAAAATATTTCTAAGTTCATAGGGCAAGGGAAAAAACCCAACAATTATATATAAATTGTCTCAGGATGCTAAAGAGAGAGGAGGATTGGGACTATCAGACTTAAAATTATATTTTGATGCCTCTTGTTTGGTTTGGATGAAGGAATGGGTGGCCTTGAAGAACAAGAGGCTATTAGATTTTGAGGGTCATGAATTGAGATTTGGGTGGCATGTCTGCTTGTGGTATGATAAAACTAAAGTGAATACAGATTTTAACAACCATTTAGTTAGGTGTGCCATCCTAAGAGTTTGGACTAAATATAAAATAAGCCTTTCTCCTAAGATACCTCTTTGATTGTCAACCCAAGAAGCCTTTTTTAGAAAAGCAATGACAGTAAGACGAATCTGGTGGACCTATGGTGAGATTTTATGTTTTACTCAAGGTGAATCTAATTTGAAGTTGAAGAAGAATTGGAGGTCAAAGGGCATATTTATAACTGGTTCACTTGTTTAGGTCAGTTCGGTGTTGAGAAGATGAATGAAAATGGCCAACGCCTGCTGGAGTTTTGCTACTACTATGGTTTTTGCATTAGCAATACATACTTTAAAACAAAGCCTCAACACAGAGTCTCTTGGAGACATCCAAGATCGAAGCATTGGCACCAGCTCGACTTGATTCTTACCAGGCGCTCCAACCTCCCCAATATTACAATCACACACAGCTATCAGGGTGCTGATTGTGATACAGTCCACTCCTTGGTGTGCAGCAGAATAAAACTGCAAACAAAGAGATTGCATCACTCGAAGAAGGAAGGAAGACCACGAATTGACATCAACAAGACCCGCAATCAGGGCAAAGTGGAGGAATTTGCACAAGCACTCAAGGAAACTCTCCCAGGCCCGGCTGAAGTAAATGCATCTGAACGATGGGAATATTTCAAGAATGCTGTTTATAACACCGCCTTGTCAGTATTTGCTAAGGAGATCAGAAAGACAGCAGATTGGTTTGAAGCCCATTCGGAGGAGTTGACGCCAGCCATCGAGCCTGCCTGTCTTGGAGGAGCTTGACAGTGAACCAACTTTAGAAGAACTAAACATGGCCCTGGATTCCCTTGCCTCTGGCAAGGCACCCGGGAAAGATAACATCCCTGCCGAAGTTCTGAAGTGCTGCAAAGAGAACATCCCCACTGAACTGCATGAAATCTTCTGTCTTTGTTGGAGGGAAGGTGGAGTACCACAGGACATGAAGGATGCAAATATCGTCACACTGTACAAGAACAAAGGAGACAGGAGTGACTGTAACAACTACTGCGGCATCTCTCTTCTTAGTGTTGTAGGGAAGCTGCTTGCCCATGTCGTACTGAAGAAGCTCCAGGTGCTTGCAGAGAGAGTCTATCCAGAATCACAGTGTGGATTTCGAGCCAACAGGTCCACTACTGACATGGTATTTTCCCTTAGACAGTTGCAGGAGAAATGCAGGGAACAAAGACAGCCACTTTTCGTAGCCTTTATAAAATTCTCCCCAAGATTGGATGCCCACCTCAGCTCCTCAACATCATCAGGTCCTTTCATGAGGAAATGAAGGGCACTGTAGTTTTTGATGGCTTAACTTCAGATTCCTTTGATATTTGAAGTGGAGTGAAGCAGGGCTGTGTCCTTGCGCCAACTTTATTCGGGATCTTTTTTGCTGTCATGCTGAAACATGCTTTTGGAACTGCAACAGAGGGTATTTACCTCCGGACCAGATCAGACAGAAAACTCTTTAATCTGTCTAGATTGAGAGCAAAGTCTAAAGTCCAGCTGAAATGCTTACGGGATTTCCTCTTCGCTGACGATGCTGCCATCACTGCTCACTCTGCTGAAGACCTTCAACAAGTTATGGACAGTTTTAGCAAGGCCTGCCAAGACTTTGGACTAACAATCAGCCTGAAAAAAACACAAGTCATGGGTCAGGACGTGGATTCACCTCCCTGTATTACAATCTCTGCACAAGAACTGGAGGTCATCCATGACTTTGTGTACCTCGGCTCAACTATCTCTGACACTCTCTCTTTAGATATTGAGCTGAATAAACGTATTGGTAAAGCGGCCACCACATTTTCCAGACTTACAAAGAGAGTATGGCTTAATAAGAAGCTGATGGAACATACAAAGATCCAGGTCTATAGAGCCTACGTCCTGAGCACACTCTTGTACTGCAGAGAGTCTTGGACCCTTTACGCATGGCAGGAGAGAAAGTTGAACACCTTTCATATCAGGAGTGGGTTCTAAATTTTTTTTACTACCGGTTCTGTGGGCGTGGCTTATTTTGTGGGTGTGGCTTGGAGGTCATGTGACTGGATGGGTGTGGCTAGCTGGTCATGTGACTGGGTGGCCATGGCTATGTGTATAGGGACTACTCAGAGGGTTGAAAAAAGTCATTTCTGACAGGTCCTCGCACTTTTGACTGGTCCTCACACTTATGACCATCCTCACATTTATGCCCGTGCAGCATTCTTAACAACCATGTCACTCATTTCACAACTGCTGCTCTTCACCATGGTGACAAGATAGGGCAAAAAACGTAAAATGTGAGGACAGTTGTAACTTCGAGGACTGGTCAAAAGTGCGAGGACCAGTCAAAAATAACTTTTTCAGCCCTCTGAGTAGTCCATATGCACAAAAGGATACAGCAATAGAGAGGGATGAAGGAAGGAGAAGAGAGATGGAAGAAGGAAGGAGAGAGAGGGAAGGAAGAGAAGGGAGGAAGGAAGGGAAGGGAAATTAGAGTAGGAGGGAGGGTAAGAGAGGGAGGAAGAGAGGAGGAGAAGGAGAAAGGAAGAGGAAGTAGGGAGGAGAAGAAGAGGGGGGGAAGAGAAAGTAAGAAGGAAAGAAAAGAGAGAGAGGTGGTAGGTTTGAGGAGAAAGATTGCTGTACAATAAAAAAGGGAAGAAAGGCAACTCCAAACAAATATAAAGATATTAAGATGAAGAATGAATTATTAAACTTTAAAGAATAAAAGAGAACAAATATGAATAAATAGCAATAATTAGAAACACACAAACAAACATACAATGTATTTTCTTTGAACAGAATATTTGGCCGGTTCACAAATTTAAACAGTGTTTAGTCATTTCAATTAAATTTACAATTTCTATATTTCCTTTTTGCCATATTTATTCCTCATCTATTTTTTTAAAAAACCAATATTACCCTTCATCCTCATCTCTAATCTTAATCAAATTCAATTTTTCCCTTCTGTTCTATATTATACCCCTTCCCATTGTCATCTATTTTTATATCCATCCTCACATTGGTTAATTATGTAATATTACAGTTGTTTAATACAAATTCAACATTTTAATATAAATCAATTAGTTATATAACTATCTTTTTTGTATATTAATCAATATGAACATGAATATTCCAATTATTTCCATGCAATCCAATTTCTTACAAATCAATTAATTATATTTACCAATAATAATAAACCAAATAATTTCCCCCATATATTCCTCCAAACCACAACTTAACCAATTAATAGTAACTCAATTATTACAATTCCCTAGTTAAATAGAGCTTTTTTTCTTTTGTGTTTTAAAATCTTGAACTCTCCTCTTTTGCCCTAAATTTCCCATTGTTTGCACCTACCTTTTTTGGTGAGGAAAAAGAAAAGAAATCTGCCTCTGCCTGTTTTCCAAGGTAACAGCCAACACCCTGCTTTACTTTCAGTTTCGTTTTCAGCTTGATTTGCATAAGGAGAAAAAAAATCTGCTCCAGCAATTTAGCTCTTTGCAGCAAGCAGCCGAACCCTGAGCAAAACAGCTGAGAGCAAACCAGCTGAGAGTCAGGAGGCAGATCTAATCAACGGGCTAATTAGCCTATGCTGAAGCTGAAAGGAGTTGTTTTTTCTTGCTGTTTGCTTGCAAGGAGGTAACTGCTGCGAGGCACAGGCCAAAGGGTGGGGGCCACCCTCCTTGCCACTTAGTGCCCCCCTGTCGCCCCCTTTTGCCTCTAGCACTCCCCTGCTGCCCCCCTTGCCTCTTACCACCCCCCTAAGGCATCCCACCGCCCCCCAGGGGGCGGTACTGCCCACTTTGGGAACCACTGGCTTAACTACTTAACTACTTAACAACCGGTTCTACCGAAGTAGAATCCCACCACTGGGTCTACCCATTTATTTTTGCAGGCACCGGTCTACTCATTTGTTTTCTTTTAACACTGATCAGCTGTAGGGTGGCCCTTTGAAGCCCCGCAGCAAGAGTTTAAACAGGTTTTTTCCCTCTAGCCATCAGCTGGGACTCAGGAGGCAGCAATAGATTGGGAGTGGGGCCAAACAAAAGGTAAGAATAACGTGGGTGGGGGGGGTGGGGGAGGGGAGGGGCGGGGGGGCAGAACCGGTTCGGTGATGTCATATCGTCACTGCTACTGGCTCGGCCAAATCAGGCCGAACCGGGAGGAACCCACCACTGTTTCATATGCACTGTGCCCTGCCAGATGTATGGAGTGACTGGAGACACAGTCCAGACACCATGGCAGAAAGCCAATTATCGGAAGAGAGCTTACTTCAAGCAACTGGAAAAGAGCCTATCTTGATTCCAGCCCGGTTGGATGACACGGGGCCTCAACCCCCACCCTCCAGCAAAGCTGCAAGATGACCAAGCTCAGACAATCGGCCTACAAGCCAAGAAAAAAAAAAGGTGACTATTGGTGGGTGTTGCCGAAAGCTGCAGAGGCTGAATTCCCTTTCCTGAACGTTCAAGATAAAGGGAAGCCCCTGAGTGAGTTGGGGAGGGCAGATTGGCTATGGGACTGGCAGCAAGCCAGACAGCAAAAAGCTTCAAAGAAGCCACTCGAGAGCCCCATAGATAAATTGAAGGAAGAATTTGACCGTGCAATTATTCGGGAGGAAGAGCCATCATGCAGGCCAAAGGAGAAAGGGGGGTCTGCTGAACTGAGAGGCCGTAGATCGAAGTGCAGCCCTTCCCCCCCCTCATAGCAGGAGGAGAGGAAGCCCAGAAGTGCATCCATGGGTCCCCCTCCTCCCCACACACAGCAAGTGGAGCAGCCTAGGCCAGGCACCATCTCCCCGCCCTCGAATGAGAGATGAGGAAGAGTACCGGGGGCACCGAGGGCAGACTCACAGAGCCCCGCAGTGGGAGGAGAGGGCACCAAGGGAGGACCCACCCCAGTTCAGAGGAAAGTTTGATGGTGATCCAGACCAGCTAGTGCAATTCCTCGACACAGCTGAGATCTACATCGAGCGCTATAGACACCTCTACCCATTCCCCAGAGCCCTAGTCAGTGCCGTTTCAGAAGGGCTGGAGGGAGAAGCAAGAAGCTGGTCAGCAGCCCTCTACAAGAATAGGGCCCCCCAACTGCAAGACGCAGATGGGTTCTTACAACTACTCCGAGCCCGTTTCGAGGAGGCAGGGGAGGACCCTTATGTGGAGGACGAGCTCAGGAACCTAATGCAGAAGGGGAGGCCCATCAAAGAGCACATCCGTGAATTCAGGAGGGTCATTGGCACCTTACCTCCCTTACCAGACCGACTACTAGTATATTTCTTCAGAACAAGCCTAGATAAGCAAATTGCCCAAGTGACCGCTTATCGGGACATCCCGAACCGACTCTCCAAATGGTTCCGGGTAGCAATGCAAATCGAGAGGGGGCTGCGTGCCAACAACATGTTAAAGCAACCAGATGCCAAGGAGAGAGGCCAATCGGACCCGGGACCACACAGCAGACGAGGAACCAAAGCGCTACGGCCTACCCAGAGGCCATTTGTCCCACGGAGCCTGCTGAGGTGCTACAGATGTGGAGGAACTGGCCACATGGCAGCAGCATGTGGGACCCCGGGGCCGAGGCCAGGCCCACCGCCCAAGACACGACCGGAACGGGGGCCCAAACGTGCCACCAACGAGTCACAAAGACTCCCCCCCGGTACAGAGGTCTTCGCCCACCTGACTGAAACAACGGGGAGCCCAGACGATGCAAATCAATCCCCCGAATCGTACGACAGCGAGGACGATGGTGAAGACGACCCAATGGTGAGTGGACCCATCCACCCTTTTCTCTTCCCCATAAGCCTAACGGCCCCAAAAACAGGGACCAAAGGGATTTTCCAAGCCTTAATAGATTCGGGCTGCACTAGGTGCCTGATTAACCTACCCACAGTCCTAAAATTGGGGATCCGCACTAAAAAACTCAGCCACCCAATTCAATTTGAGCAAGCTGATGGATCCCTAGTAGGGGGGACTTACGCCACACACTTGACCGAGCCAGTGAAGCTGGAGCTAGCAGATCACTGGGAAACGATCTGTTTCATAATAGCCCCCAAAATGACAGATCCAATCATACTGGGACTCTCTTGGCTAGACAAGTGGGGCCCAATCATCTGGTGGCAAGAGGGGACCCGCAGATTGAGAATTGCAAAGGGGCCCCACCCCCTGCCACTCCAACCAGGGGAGACACCTCCCACGCAAGGGCCCCAACCCCTCCCGCCAGAAGAACAAAAGACGCCCCCAAGCCAAGCGTCCCTCTCTAAGGGTACAGCAAAGCAACTGGCGGGCACATCCAACAGCTCCCATGAAACAGAACAGATTCCAAGAGAGTACCAAGACCTTGCAGAGGTATTTAGCGAGGCCGAGTGTGACGTCCTACGCCCCCCTCACTGCGAAGCTGATTGCACCATCGAAATCATCCCTGGGGCGAAATTTCCTAAACCTAAATTGTATGCCATGACACCCCGTGAAATGCAAGAAATGCGAAACTACATAGACAAAAACCTACAAAGGGGTTTCATTGAGCCAGCCAAACCGCGGGTCGCGGCACCGGTCCTTTTCAAAGAGAAGAAAGATGGCTCTATGCGCCAGTGGTTGATTTTAGAATTATCAACACTGTCTGCGTACACAACTTATATCCCCTTCCCCTCATGAAAGACATGCTAGCCCACCTGGCCAAAGGGAAGGTTTTCACCAAACTAGACCTCCGCGAAGCCTACTACCGTATACGCATCAGGGAAGGAGATGAGTGGAAAACAGCATTCAACTGCCCCCTAGGAAGTTTCCAATTCAAGGTGATGCCCTTTGGACTACAGGGAGCCCCGGCGGTGTTCATGCAATTGATAAATGAGGTTCTACATGACCACCTCTATAAGGGGGTCCTCGTCTACCTAGATGACATCCTCATTTAAACAGAAACCATAAACGAACACATACCTCTCATCTACCAAGTGCTGGAAAAACTGCTGAGGGCGAACCTGTATGTTAAACTATCAAAATGTGAGTTCCACCAGTCGCGGCTAGACTACTTAGGCTACCGAGTGTCGAACGAGGGGATAGAAATGGACCCAGCCAAAGTACAATCACTCCTAGACTGACGACCCCCTCGCACCCTCAGACAACTGCAAAGCTTCCTGGGGTTCGCGAACTTCTACAGACAATTCATCCCCTCCTTTGCAAGAATTGCCAAACCTCTGACGGACCTCCTAAAAACAGGGAGTCCAGCAACAAAACCCCGCCCAGGACAACCTCTACAGTGGGACCTGGCCTGCCAACAGGCATTTGAAACACTAAAAGAAATGTTTGCAAAAGAACCGGTCTTGAAGCATCCTGACCCCGAGCAACCCTTCATCATCCAAGCAGATGCCAGCGATGTGGCACTGGGGGCTGTCCTACTCCAAAAGAACAGCCAAGGGGACTTACAACCTTGTGCCTACACATCCCGCAAACTTACCGACACAGAGAGGCGTTGGGCGGCATGGGAAAAGGAAGCATTCGCAGTGAGGTGGGCGCTGTTGACCTGGCGACACCTGCTAGAACTTCTAGAAGGAGGCCAGAGACCGTTTGAAGTTTGGACTGACCATAAGAATCTGGAGGCCCTCAGGACCCCACGGAAGTTATCGCCCAGGCAAGTCTGGTGGGCCCAATACTTCAATCATTTCAACTTCGAGCTGAAGCACATCCCGGGGGGGGGAAACTTTCTGGCCGATGCCCTCTCCCGAATGCCCCAGTACAACAGTGAACGGGAGCAGGTAGTGAATGCCATCATCCCCTCTGCCCAAGGAGTGGGTCAAGTAATCAGCAGACGGCAGCGTCGCGACCAGCAGGACCAACCAGCAAGTGACTTGACGACAAGGCTCAAAACAGAAACATTGGCGGACCCCTGGTTCCGAGACAATCAACATCTCTTGACAAAAAGGGATGACCTATCATGGAAGGGGACAAAACTCTATGTCCCAGAGACTCTACACACCCTGGTCCTCAAGAGGAGCCACGACATTAAACCAGCGGGGCATTTCGGCTTCCTAAAGACTCTGCACTTAGTACGAAGACAGTTTTGGTGGCCCCACATGAGAAAAGACGTGGACAGCTATGTAAAAAGTTGTACCATCTGTGCCACGATGAAAACCCGACCAGGAAGACCTCCTGGGCTGCTGCAGCCAGTAGCTGAACCAACGACACCATGGGAGGAGATTGCAATGGACTTCATAGTAGAACTGCCGAGGAGTGGTGGAAACACAGTGATCTGGACTGTAATAGACTTATTCTCCAAACAGGCACATTTCATACCCTGCAGCGGACTACCCTCAGCCCGTCAATTGGCCAAACTGTTCATAAAACACATCTACCGCCTGCATGGAGTACCCACAAGAATCATCTCCGATCGAGGTGTCCAGTTCACAGCGAAATTCTGGAGGGAATTCCTACGATCCATAGGGTCATCCCAAGGCCTCAGCTCAGCGTTTCACCCGACCACCAATGCGGGGGCGGAAAGACTGAATGCCATGATAGAGCAATACCTGAGGTGCTACGTCAACTACCAACAGTCTAACAGGGCGGACCTCCTATCTTTTGCGGAGGTTGCGTATAACAATGCTGTCCACAGTAGCACAGGACTAACCCCATTTAAGATAGTGAGCGGTATGGATTTTGTCCCCATGCCAGAGTACCCAAGAGTCAGTCTGACCGATTGGATGGAAATGTTGAAAGAAACCTGGGAGAATGCCAGGAAGGCGCTAGCCAAGGCGGCTCAATCCTATAAGAAGCAAGCGGATAAGCACCGAACTCCCCAAAGACCATTCCGAGTGGGAGAGAAGGTCTACCTCTCTACCAAGTATTTGAGACTTAGACTCCCGAGCAGGAAACTGGGCCCGAAGTTTATAGGACCATTCCCTATAGTAAAAGTAATCAACCCGGTCACAGTACAACTACAGCTGCCCTGATTACTAGGGAGGATACACCCCGTTTTCCACAGTAGCCTCCTGAAACCTGTAGTGGGGTCAACTTTAAGACCGGTGCCACATGACCCCACAAGCCCCTGGTCATTGGGGGCCACACTCACTATGAGGTACAGCGAATTCTCGATTCGAGGTGGCACAGGGGGCACCTCCAATACTTAATCAAGTGGAAGGGTTACCCCTTATCGGAGGCATCCTGGGTGAAAAGCACAAACATCCAAGCTGACCACCTTATAGCCAAATTCCATGCAGATTATCCGGGCAAGGCGGGAGGGGACGGGACATACACTTCTGGCCGGGGTACTGGTACTTAACTTGTTGTTTGTCTTACACAGGCCACCCTGGAGAAATGAAGGGGGAGGGGCTGGATGTCAGCACGTCAAGATGCATTTATCCTAGTGCTGACATAAGAAGGAGAACGCAAGTGTCTGCAATGGGACGGTTGCCTTTCACCTACTTATTTTAGCTGGAGATAATGTCCCCTAGGAGATGGATGGGAGGGGGGAAATTCTTTGAGTTGGAGCAGTAGATTAGGGGTGAATGATTGGGAAGATGGCCAATGAATGCAGAGGAGTGGGGGAAGGAAGAGGAGGGATTTTGGGTCAGCACCTCAGTGCTGGCTACATGGAGTCAGTGAAAAAGTTGCCGTGCCAAATAAAATGGAAGTTTGTTTCAGACCCAGAACCAGCGAAATCTGGGGGCTGGGCAGGGGACAGAATGTATCTGCCCTCAGTGTGGAAGGGATTGCCACTCTCAAATTGGCCTTTTTAGTCACACTAGATGCTGTTTTATGACCTCTTTCAAGAGCACGATACCATAGTCTTTTGAGACTGAAGGATGCCAATGACATATTTATAATTAAAAGAAATATTTAATTTAGATAAGAAAGGCATGATTTTCACTATACAAAAAGTTAGTTTGAAATTGCATTGTGTGCCATTGATGAACATTTTATTGCTAAGATTTATAAATTGTTGTTGAAATTGAATTTGGAAAATGAACATGTTAAAGACTGCATGATTCAATGGGCAAAGAATTTTGGTTTTAAAGATTGATCACTGGGAAAATATGTGTACTAATGGATTGAAATTTACATTGGATTATAATTTGTCAAAGATGTTTAAAGGAGTTTCATAGAATCATAGGGCCGGAAGGGACCTTGGAAGTCTTCTAGTTCAATGCCTTGCCCCAGGCAGGAGTTCTTATGGCATCCTGCACAAATGGTTGTCCAGTTTTTCTTGAAAACCTCCAGTGATGGAGCACCCACAACTCTGGAAATGCAACTGCAAAGATGGTACTTTTTTATAATTTCTGGTGGGCTTGTGATAAAGCAAATAAATACTGAAACCAGACTTTTATTTTAATGAAGATTGTTAGGAAATGGCTATTGTCTAACTAGTTGGTCAGGCAATATATAAACTATCAATACATGTTTGTCAAAAGGTATTATATTGCTTTAAGACTGTATTGCATCATCCTGTATCCTGATTGGCTAAGCTCTGTAGCCAATGTACTTAAGGGAAAGCCTGAATCATGGCTTGTGGACACTACACCATTTTATCTGCTTATTTGCTGTTACTCTCTACCTGTTCTCTATGTATGATCACTGTTTGATCATTGCTACTTGTTGCTTTCTACTATTTATTGAATGTTTTAATACTGAACTTGTTCCTGTTTGAAACTCAAGAACTGTTTTATTGTGTAATGACAACAACTGGTAAGAAGACTTTGTACTTGGAATATCCTTAACATAGATTCTTAAATACCATATTTTTCAGAGTATAAGACGCTCCGGAGTATAAAACGCACATTAATATTTGGGGAGGAAAACAAGAAAAAAAAAAGTCTGCCTCTGCCTACCAGCATCCATCAGTATTCATCTGGCTAGCGTTCTTGCAGCAAATTCAGCTTCAGCACATTATCGCAGCCTGATTCAGCATGAGCAACTGATTGGTGCGTGGATCAGCCTCCCTGAATACCCCCAATCAGCTGTTCCAGGCTGCAGGGATTGCCACAGACCATTGTGCTTTTGGCCTCTGTGCCTTGCGTTTTTGGCCTCCAAACGCTCCATTTTAGACCCATTCCAGGCTGCGGGGATCACCACAGCACATTGCCGCTGATCACCGCCTCCGTGCATCACGTTTTCTGCCTCGGCGCGTTGCGTTTTTGGCCTCTGCGCATCACGTTTTTGGATAGTTCCAGGCGACGGCGATCCCCTTCCCTGGACTGGAGTCAGCCTTCTGTCTTGCAGCCCCCCCACCACATCTCTGTTCCAAGCTGAGGGTTATAGCCAAATTCCCTGCTTGGCTGGCATTCCCTGAAGCTCAGTCGCGGTGCCCAGTAAGTGGCGGGGTGGCTCAGGAGTAGCAGGGATTCCCTCCACGCAAGTGGACGAGTCGGCAGGGTGCTGCCCAAACCGGTGCCCTCTTCCTCCAGCCCTGGGACAGGCACCGCTTCCTACCCCGACACCTGCCACACTTTGGGGAACCCCAGCTGTGCGCTGCCTGTTGGATCTGGTAGCGGGTGGGGAAGTGCTGCGCCCTCTCCCGTTTCCTGTCTGGCCTGCTGGCGAAGCACCCCTTTCATGCACCTGACGCACCTCGGCACCGCTGTGGGCCACTGCGGTCGGGTGCATGAGGGGAACACACTCCATGTGCAGGCCAAGTGCAACACCTGTGAGGGGGCCGAGAAGATGACCAGCAGTGACCTGCTCTCCAACTACGAGCCAAAACAGACAGTGGGACAGAGTAAACATGTCCAATGGTCCACATCACATTCCTCCCCCGCCTCTGCTTGCTGCTTGGACAGCCAGCCCGGTGATGGCAGCGGTGTCCGGAGTCACCCCCTGCCTCACCTCACCTCATCCTGCGGGATGAGCCTCCCACCCACCATGTCAAGGTTCCAAGTAATACAGCCAAAACAGAACTCCGAGGCAGGTTGATTCCTCACAGAACAGTTTTAATTGGAGATATCATCTTGGCACAAACTGGTGGAAAGCCAGTTCTGAATATTCCCGCGCTTTCCACAACCTTAAAAGTAAGTTTCCTGTTTTCTCAAAACAATAAATCATATTGTCCAATCTGGATACTAGCTGGTTGCCTGGTTACGTCTCTCCTCCTCCTCTGGCCAGCCAGCTGTTGGAATGTCTCTGACTCACCAGAGAGCTATTCTGTTTTGTCTACAAAACCCCCTCTATCACTAACCCCCTTCAGCTCCAAGCTGTGTCAGCCTGAAGCCCTGAGAAAATAAATGTCCCGTAGTCAGGTCGGCTTCATGCTTGACACACCGCCCCACCCACCAGAGACCCCAGGATTCCCTCCCCAATCCCGCCTGGCCCCCACAGGCACTACCCATGCAAGCAATGTCAAGCGGGCCACACACCCTGGCCATGCCCAGTTGGTCACAACCAACCACGCCACTTTCCCCCAGCCACGCCCCTCACCCCTGGCCCCCAGAGGACAACCATAATGCTGATCTGGCCCTCAATGAAATTGAGTTTGACAACCCTGTTTTATTCACAGGATGTCACTTTTTGTCAGCTGAGATCATTCAGTTAGATTAAAGCAACAACATCCCTTTGAATTCTTCGCATCCATGATTGTGTCTAAGCAGCAGGTAGCTAATGGCTGTTCGATTTTCAAGGGTGGCTTCTCTAACCTGTTTCAGTTCTTGGTTTAAAGCAGGGGTGTCAAACTTGTGGCATCACGGCAGCATCACGTGACGTATTGGGACTTTTTCCCCCTTCACTAAACTGGGTGTGGGCATGGCCAGCATGTGATGCATCCGGCCCATGGCCCATGAGTTTGACAGCCCTGGTTTAAAGCATCCAGTGCCTGGGAGGTGGAATTTAGACTTTTCGCCAATGCACAGGCTAGACTTTTCATGGCTCTAGCATTATGGACTGCAAGGGCTGGTACCCCTACTAGGGATACAGCTAGTGATGCATATTCTGCCTGTGTTAATAGTCATGTTTTTGGGTCACAGTCTGGGGTTAATGCCTGGAAGTTCCCTCCTCTGTCACCACTGCAGTGAGGGCATTACCGTGGTCAACCAACCCAATGTGCATGGTCCCACTGTTGCATTTGCTAGGAGGCAGGAGTAGGCTTTCAGTCTGCATAAGAAGAACCAGTCTAGAGGAAGTTTTATGTGGCTATAGGAAAAGGTAATGACCTCGGTGTGGTTACACTTAAGTTCCTTGTTGCTAAGGTTCTGGCAATTGGGAACTTTTGGTTCTCTACAGCCGACTAATTTGAAACATTTAGTTGACAGGGTCACTGTAGCTAACTGCAAGGTGTACATGCTTCTGTCCTTATAATTTAGGCATTCACCCCAATCAAAGATAGTGGAGTAAGATGCTTCAATGGGGAAATTCCTAAGCTTGGTGTTGTTAATTATAGCTTGTGGTCCTGATGCTACACCTATAAGACATGTAGTGAGAATGTCCTTCACTGACCTCCCTCCTGCCAGGCAAAAATTAGTGGCATTTAAAACTTCCATTGCTAAATACTCCTATATGTTTCCCTTATCTGGTAGAAGCAGTGGTGGGATGCAGTCGGTTTGCACCAGTTCACTAGAACCGGTATCTAACTTTTTGTGCAGTTTGGTGAACCGGCTGAATCTCGCCCCTCCCCTCCCAGGTAGTGAGGGGCCGGGAGGCCAGTCTGGACAGAGAACCAGTCCCATGCTGGCATTTCTCCTTTCCTTTTCCTGGCCTGACTTAGGCCATGACCCGAAGCACCTGGCTCTCTTTAACAGAAAGGATGCCGGCAGCAGCGCTGCTCCATGGAAGGTGCGCTGGCGCCTGCCACTCCCTTCAGATGGAAAAGGAGCGGCATCTACCAAGACAGCCAGAACAGTGGGTGAGAAGATGCAGGGATGCCGCCAGGAACGAGGATGCTCAGGCTTGCGTCCATTGACGAGGTTCCACTGAGAAAGAGAAAGAGGGGAGATCTGCTGGGCACTTGAGGTTCCCGCTACTGCTGCTGCTGTTTGCAAAGGGACCCTCAGCAATACCATAATGCCTTCGCTGCCCCGGCCTCCCCAGCACTTTCTGCTACAGTCTTTGCCTGGAACAAAAGGGGAAGGAGCCATGTGGGCCTGTAGAGAGGAGAACGGAGGGGAGGGGCATTCCAGCTGTTTGCATCAAGGCTGGTTTGCAGAGTGTTCTAAGCTTCATCTCTTGGGTTCTCAGGCCCCAGCGCTGCAGCGGAAATCAGGCAGGAGGGCAGGAATCCTTTGCCCATTCATTCATGCACACAGAGGGTGTGTTCTCACAACAAATTAAACTAGGTTAGAATAAAGAGCCATCAAGGGAAAGGCAACGTGTGTTCTCTTCCCCTCAACCCCTTCCAAGGGCTTTTAGAACCCCTTTAAACTAAGCATGATTTTTGAAGGTTGCTGATGTGCTTTCCTTGCTGTTTTGAACTGTGAAACGTACGAAACACGACCACAATGGTAGCTGGAGCTGTGTCTTTATTTCCTCCGTTACAGGCAAGCCACAGAACTCGGTGAAAATGCAAAAGACATGTGAAGTCAGCGCTGGGAGCAGCCGCTTTCCAGCGCTGTTTTCATCTCCCACTCTCCACCACCAATTATCCGGCTTTTTTCCTCCTAATTATCCAATTACCCAACCATCAATTACCCAATTATCCTACAGCATTTCCCCCCACCACCCCCCGGCAGCTAACATCCGGCATAGATGACTAAGGAGTATGTCAGGCTATTTCCCTGGTGGCTTTCCAGGCCAGTGTTCAGCCAAGAGGTGCATGGGCTCTTTGGCGTCTCCCACGTTCCAGGACATGTGCTGGTAGGTCACACCTCTGCCAGGTATTGCTGCCTTCGCCTCTGCTACTCCCACGTTGTCCCCCCCCCAATTGTGGCAAGCCTGAAGACTGGGCTCGACAGGCAGCTCCCCTCTACTAGGGGTCCACCTGGAAGACAGAACAAAGATACATTAGCCCGCGTGCTCTGGCACGTGCCCTGTGTGCCCCCCCCGGCTTGTCTGGATGACAGCGGTGGAATCACTGTAAAAGTCTGTTGCTGTTCACATCCCTGCCGGGTACCTAGGATGCGTCGGTGACTGGGTACCCCTTCCACCGGACCAGATACTGGAATTTGCCCTGATGCAATCGTGAATCAAGAATGCCATCTATCTCATAGTGATCCCCTCCCATGGCTCCAGGAAGGCTTGGTATGGGTCTCATTTTATGGGATGCCATGGGCTTCAGCAAACTGCTATGAAGTACAGGGTGTATGCGGCCCAGAAGGGATGGGAGCTTCAATTTTACTGTTACAGGGTTGATTACTCAAATAATCAGGAACGGGCCCAGGTATTTTGGTCCTAATTTTTTGCAGGGCACCCTTAATTTGATATATTTGGTTGAGAGGTATACCATATCCCCGACCTTAAAGGGTTTTGGCATTACCCGTTTTTTGTTGGCTTGTTTCTTATACATTTCAACTGCTTTCTGTAATGCCTTTTTGACTGAACCCCAGACATCAGGTATTGTGTCGGCCCACTCCTTCAGGGTTTTGGGGTTTTGAGGGTCATTGCTCCACTCAGGTATGGCTACGAATTCAATCCCGTTAACTACCCGAAAAGGGGTGAATCCAGTACTCCCATGAACCACATTATTATATGCCACCTCCGCAAAGAGAAGGAGGCTAGCCCAGGTTTTCTATTGGTAGTCAACATAGCATCTCAAGTAGCGTTCAACCATGGCGTTAGCTCTTTCAACCACTCCATTGGTGCTAGGATGGAATGCAGAGCTTAGCCCCTGGGTGGAGCCGATCAGCTGGATGAAATCACGCCAAAATCTGGCAGTAAATTGAACCCCTCTATCTGAGATGATACGTCGAGGTACTCCATGGAGGCGATAGATATGTTCAATGAATAACTTAGCTAGTCTCCGTGCTGAAGGGATTCCCCCACAGGGTATAAAATGGGCCTGCTTCAAAAATAAATCTATTACAGTCCATATAACCGTGTTCCTGTTACTATCAGGCAGATCTACCACAAAGTCCATGGCAATCTCATCCCATGGACGAACGGGGTTAGCCACTGTCTGTAATAGGCCGGGTGGTTTTCTGGGTCGTGCTTTTGTCATTGCACAAATTGGACAGCTCTGGACATATTCCTCTATCTCTGCCCTCATACAAGGCCACCAGAACTGCCATTTGGTGAGATGTAAGGTTTTAAAAAACCTGAAGTGGCCAGCCGGTTTGATGTCATGGCACCGTTGTAGGACCATGACCCGAAGGGCCATTGGGATATGTATTTTGTCCCCTTTCCATGCTACTCCATTTCGCATCGTGCACAGCCCTTGATTGCCCTTTAACCATGGGTCATTTATCAATGCCATTTTCAGCTTCTCAGTGAGGCGTTCCCCTATGTCAGCCCTGGCCACCCGGCCTACCTGTTGATATGGATCGGTTTGATAGCCTGTACCACGTCCTCCCTGAGGCTATGGTACTGCGGCATGCGTGATAATGCATCAGCTAGGAAGTTCCTCCCGGCTGGGACATACTTGAGGGTGAAACAGAACCTTTGAAAATATTGTGCCCATCGGACCTGTTTTGGTGATAGACGTCTGAGTGTCTGTAAAGCCTCAAGATTTTTATGGTCCGTCCACACCTCAAACCTCTGTTGGGCCCCTTCCAGCAAGTGCCACCATGTAAGGAGTGCCCATCTTACCGCAAAGGCCTCTTTTGCCCAGATGGCCCAACCCCTTTCCGTAGGTGTTAGCTTCCAAGACGTATAGGCGCAGGGTTGTAAATGGCCATTGGTATTCAATTGTAATAAAACCATGCCCACTGCAACATCACTGGCATCAGCCTGAACAACGAACGGCTGTTCGGGATCAGGGTGTTTTAATATGGGCTCCCGTGCAAAGAGGGCCTTTAATGCCTCAAACGCCCATTCCCTTCTGCGCATGTCCAAGATGGCGCTTCAATGCTAGAGCTCCGATTCTTGGGGGTGATGTCCTGGTCAAAGGGGGCTTCGGGGGGGTCAGTTTGATCATCTACGACCCCCCACCCAGGTAAAGGAGGGTCTACGGAGCATTTTGAGAGCTTCGCTAGCTCTCCGGGTCATCCCAGCTCTGAGAGGGATGGCGTTCAGGCGGGGACAGCGCGAGATGGTGGGCGTGGCCTTGCAGGGGCGGCTGTGGTTGATCCAGCGGCTACCTGATGGTCGGCGGGACGGCAGCAGCGACATCCAACAATGGCGACGCTGAGGCCCCCTGCGGAGTCCTCCCATGCCCCCGGATGCCTCGAGAAAGATCTGTGGAGGCTAGGGGCAGCTGGGGACGGCCGCGGGGGGGCCAATGGCGATGGTGTCGGCGGTGGCGAGGTCATCTGCGACGGTGGTCGGTGAGGATGGCGGCTGGTGCCAGGGCGGCTTCCTAAAGGCCTGTAGACCAACTGAGGTGGCGTGGGACTCTTGGCAGCAGCCTCAAAAGTGGATTTCCCTGGTGGCTGGAGGGTGTTTGGCCCTTGGGGGCAGGGCCACCCCCATGCAGACCCGGAGACCTCCATGGTGAGCTGGAGGGGGCAAAACTGGGTGAGCACTATGTTCCATCAATTGGAAGTTTTGAGAGATTTGAGGGGGCTGGAAAACGTCTGTTGGCACTTGCTGCCTGTATTTCCCCCTCCTCTCCTTCCTTTTTTCAACCGAGTTAAGACCTTGTTGGCCTCATTATGGCTATAGCTACCCAGCCTATCCTGGCCTGCTGAGCTGTTCCTACTTTCCCCCATTTCCATCAAGCCATCTCTGAATCTCCTGCCTTGCAAGATTTCTCCTGAACTAAACTTTGAACTAATCCTTCTCATGAACTGGAGGATTTCTGACTTCTCCTAATCCATATGGGGAACTGGATCTATGGACTCGAGGCCGGTGGGAGTTGGTGTATGGCTGCCTTCACTCCCAGGTTTCCATCAAAGTTTTATTGGTCGGCCTTTGTGAGAGGATGGTCGGCCAAGAAATTTCCGGGGGTCGGATGGCATATCTCCCCCTCCACTGCTGTGAGAGGGCAATGGAATTCGGCTGCCTGTGCCATGGACTGGAACTTTTTCCCCTGTATTATAACATCATGGTGGTCTCCCGACCATGGACTATCCTCACCCCTGACGATTTAATGTACTCAGTGTCTGAACTCCTTGCCCTGCGAGATTCCCCCCTCTCGCAGGTTTGGCCCTCCACTCTATCGAGGGCCTATCTCGATGACAGATTTTGGAATCCTGAGAGATGGCATGGCGCGAGGAAGGGCTTGTGGGGTTTTTTAGGAAAGTGTTTTAATAAGATTTTAAAGGGTTCGGGGAGGGGGTCTTTTAACAATTTTTTAAGGGGAACTGGGAGGACGACCAAAGGGGATGGGGGGGGGGAAATCCACTAAGGTCAGAGCCGAGCCTGGCATGGGGCAACGGTTTGGAGGGTGCAGGACGAGGGATTGGGGAGGGGATGGAGGGCTATACCAATGAGGGGTGTACCATCAGCACGGTGGATGGGAGGGGCAGATATGGCGGGAGCAGGAGACCATATCACGTGTCGGGGGTGCGCACTCACTGTTTGAGAGCTATTGCGCGCCCCGGTCTCCAAGGCTCCCCTCGGATACTAGGTGGCTCAGATACTCAGGACCTGGGCCTTCGGCTGATGCTGTGCAATGCCAGGTCCGTGGTAAATAAGGCCCCCCTCATTCACGATCTTATACAGGAGGGGGGAGCGGACCTGGCGGGTATTACGGAGACCTGGTTGGGCCCGGAGGGAGGGGTCCCTCTGGTTGAGATGTGCTCACCAGGCTTCAGAGCATTCCATCAGCCGAGGGCCCAGGGGAGGGGTGGGGGGGGGTGGCGGTTATTATTAACGAAGGTCTTAGTCTGAGGGAGACCACTGTGCCACAGATTGCCGGATGTGAATCCCTCTTTGTGAGATGGGGTCATGGGGTTCAGATGGGCTTGTTGCTTGCGTACCTGGCTCCCTGCCGCGCGGCAACGGCCCTGCCCGAGCTCCTCGACGTGATAGCCATGGTGGCAGTTGATACACCCAGGCTTATGGTCATGGGTGATTTCAACTTGCTGTCCATCGGTGAAACGTCTGAGACGGCTCGGGAGTTCATGGCTTCCATGACAGCCATGGACCTGACCCAACTAGTTCATGGCCCCACCCACAGGGGGGGACACACTCTGGACTTGATTTTTGTCTCTGGCCAGTGGTTGAGTGATCTTATTATAGGGGATATAGACATGGAACCCTTGTCATGGTCAGATCACTCGCTCCTTCGCCTGGACCTTCAAACCGCTACACCCCACCGCAGGGAGGCGGAGCCAATAAGATGGGTCCGCCCCAGGCGCCTGATGGATCCTGATAGGTTCCAGATGGAGCTTGGGCCATTTCCTGAGGATCTAGCACATGACTCGGCTGAGGACCTGGTAGCCGCCTGGGATCGGGCGGCTGGTGGGGCCTTGGACCGAGTCGTGCCTTTGCAGCCTCTGACCCGGTGCCGATCCTGCACAGCTCCTTGGTTTACTGAGGAGCTGAGGGAAATGAAGCACCAGAAAAGATGCCTGGAGAGCGGTTGGAGGGCCAGTCTCGCTGAATCTGATCGAACACTGGTAAGGTCGCATATTAAGGCCTACCTAGTGGCGATAAAGACGGCAAAGTTTAATTACTTTTCCGCCTCTATTGCGTCATCAGGGAATCGTCCGGCTGCCCTGTTTAGGGTGACCCGCTCCCTGCTCCATCCGGGAGTGCAGGAGGATCCCCTGGAAGGCAGGGCGGAGGATTTCGGACAATACCTGTATGACAAAATCGCTCAGATCCGGGGGGATTTGGACTCTGACTGGGTAGATCAGGGCAGGGTGACGAGGAATAGTCTTGAGAATGTTATCTGGGAGGAGTTTGATGCTGTGACTCCCAATGATGTGGACAGGATTTTGGGGAGACTTAGTACGGCCACATGTTTACTGGACCCGTGTCCCTCCTGGTTGGTACTGGCTTCGCGGGAGGTTACACGAGGCTGGCTCCAGGGTGTTATCAACGCCTCGTTGAGTGAGGGTTACTTCCCCACTGCCTTGAAAGAGGCGGTGGTGAGGCCTCTCCTCAAGAAGCCATCCCTGGATCTGGCAATATTGGCCAACTATCGTCCTGTCTCCAACCTTCGCTTTATGGCGAAGGTTGTTGAGAGTGTGGTCGCGCGACAGTTTCCACAATTCCTGGAGGAAACATCTTATCTAGATCCATTCCAGTCGGGTTTCAGGTCTGGGCACAGCACGGAAACAGCATTGGTCGCGTTGGTTGATGATCTCTGGAGGGCTCGGGACAGGGGTTGCTCCTCTGTTCTCGTCCTGTTAGACCTCTCAGCGGCTTTTGATACCATCGACCATGGTATCATGCTGCACCGGCTGGAAGAGTTGGGGGTGGGAGGCACCGTATTGCGGTGGTTCTCCTCCTTTCTCTCCAACCGGTCGCAGTTTGTGTTGGCAGGGGGGCAGAGGTCGACCTCGAGGCCTCTCGTCTGTGGAGTGCCACAGGGATCGGTCCTCTCGCCCCTTCTGTTCAACATTTATGTGAAGCCGCTGGGCGAGATCATCCGTGGCTTTGGGGTGAGATACCATCAGTACGCTGATGACACCCAGCTGTACATCTCCACCCCAGGCCACCCCAACGATGCCCTTGAAGTGATGTCTCAGTGCCTGGAGGCTGTGCGGATCTGGATGGGGAGGAACAGGCTCAAGCTCAACCCTTCCAAGACTGAGTGGCTGTGGCTCCCGGCATCCCGATATAGTCAGTTGACTCCAATACTGAATATTGGGGGCGAGTCCTTGGCCACCACAGAAAGGGCTCGCAATCTGGGAGTCCTCCCGGATATGCAGCTGTCCTTGGAGGAACATCTGACGGCTGTAACCAGGGGGACCTTTTATCAGGTTCGCCTGATTCGCCAGTTGCGGCCCTTTCTTGATCGGGATTCCCTGTGCACAGTCACTCACGCCCTCGTCACCTCTCGCCTTGACTACTGCAACGCTCTCTACATGGGGCTCCCCTTGAGGGGCACCCGGAGGCTCCAGCTGGTCCAGAACGCAGCAGTGCGGGTAGTGATGGGAGCAGCATGGCGCTCCCATGTAACACCGCTCCTACGCGAGCTGCACTGGCTCCCAGTGGTCTTCCGGGTGCGCTTCAAGGTGTTGGTTATCACCTTTAAAGCGCTCCATGGCATAGGGCCTAGCTATCTTCGAGACTGCCTGCTGCTACCAACGACCTCCCAGTGACCCGTGCACTCCCACAGAGAGGGCCTCCTCAGGGTGCCATCAGCCAAACAATGTAGGCTGGTGACCCCCAGGGGGAGAGCCTTCTCTGTGGGGGCACCTACCCTCTGGAATCAGCTGCCCCCAGAGATAAGGAGAATCCAAGACCTCAGTGCCTTCCGCCATGCCCTTAAAACTCACTTTTTCCAGCAAGCCGGGCTGGCTTAGGAAGAAATTTTTTAAAATTTTTAAATGTTTAATTGGTTTGTGGTTTTTTAAATTTTGGGCCAAATTTATATAGATTTTAATTGTTTTTAATATTTGTATTTCATGTTTTTAATTCTGGCTGTGCACCGCCCTGAGTCCTCAGGGAGAAGGGCGGTATATAAATTGAAAATAAATAAATAAATAAAAAATAAATTGACATTCCACCGTCCAGGAAAGGGGTTGGCCTGGCCGGGGTTTGGTATTGGTCTTCTTTGATTGTAGTAAGTGAGTTAACGGCAAGGCGACCCGTGCAAAAGATGGAACAAATTGCTGATAGAAATTGGCAAAACCTAGGAAGCTCTGCAATTGCTTCCTAGCCCGGGGAGCTTGCCATTCCAGAACGTTCTGCACTTTATGTGGATCCATCTCCACCCCTTGGCTAGAAATACAGTAGCCTAGATAATCCAACCGGGTTTGATGGAATTCACATTTGGAAAGCTTCACGTACAACTTGGCCGCTAGGAGTTTCTGAAGTACCTGCCTCACTAAACGAGTGTGTTCCTCCGTTGTGGTGGTGTATATCAAAATGTTGTCGAGGTATACAAGGACCCCCCGGTATAGGTGTTCATGCAGCACCTCATTGATGAGCTGCATGAACACCGCCGGGGCCCCTTGCAGCCCAAACGGCATCACCTGGAACTGGTAGCTCCCTAACGGACAGTTGAACGTGGTTTTCCACTCATCACCCAGTCAGATTCTGACCCGATAATATGCCTCCCGTAAATCCAACTTGGTAAAAAACCAGCCCTTCGCAAGGGTCACTAACAGGTCTTTCATCAATGGTAATGGGTAGAGATGTTCCACACAAATGCCATTGTGACCCCGGAAATCAACACAAAGACGTAACCCACCATCTTTTTTTCCCCAAAACAGTACAGGTGCGGCTAACTAGGACCTACTGGGTTTAATGAAACTCCCGCCGTCAGCCTTACCTTCATGGGCAGCCACGCACTGGCTCCATTGGGATGGACATGGTATTCAGGACGGCAGAGGCGTGTGGAAGATCTAGAAGGTAAGTCCGACGCTGGTGGCAGGGGAGGGAGACCTGCTGCACTCGGCCAAAGAGCCGCCTCGGGGGGACATGGTGAGGCTCGCTTGCCTTTTGGGCCTGGTGTGCTTGGCTTCCGTGGAGCCTTTGGGCGACTGCCGCCCGCTTGCCTTCCCCTCCGCCTTGGGTCCCGCTGCCTGCATCCAGCCCATGATGGGGGACATGCCACTTCTAGGCTGGGCTGCCCCCCATCCCTGAGCACCGCCGTGTGTGTGTGAGAGAGAAAGAGAAGAAAGAAGGAAAGAAGAAGGAAAGAAAGAAAGAAAGAAAGAAAGAAAGAAAGAAAGAAAGAAAGAAAGAAAGAAAGAAAGAAAGAAAAAGAGAAAGAAAGAAAGAGGAAGGAAGGGAGAGAGAGAGAAAAAAGAAAGAGAGAGAGAGAGACAAGAAAGAAAGAGAAAGAAAAAGAGAGAAAGAAAGAAAGAAAGAAAGAAAGAAAGAAAGAAAGAAAGAAAGAGAAAGAGAGACAGAAAGAAAGAGAAAGAAAGAAAGAAAGAGGAAGGAAGGGAGAGAGAGAGAGAGAAAAGAAAGAAAGAAAGAAAGAAAGAAAGAAAGAAAGAAAGAAAGAAAGAAAGAAAGAAAGAAAGAAAGAGAAAGAAAGAAAGAAAGAGGAGAAAGAAAGAAAGAGGAAGGAAGGGAGAGAGAGAGAGAGAAAGAAGATGAAGGAAGCACCACAAACCCTGGCACTATATGTGGCTTCAGAAGACACTTTGAAACAGCACAGCAATCTAGGGCTGGAAGGGATCTCGGAGGTCATCTAGTCCAACCCCCTGCTGCAGCAGGAAACCTTACATTGTCTGGATTATTTTGGTGCCTCTAATGGAGAGGGAAATTGCCAGAAAGGGGAAGGAGTTTACTAGGACAAGGCTGCCATGCAGAGGAAGGCAGAGATAGTCCTTGACTTATGACCACAATTGAGCTCAAAATTTTGGTTGCTAAGCAAGAGCGTTGTTAAGTGAGTTTCACCACATTTTACTCAATCCATGACATCTCCTGACTCTAACAGTCATGTGCAAGCTAGGGAAGAACATCTGAAGGTGTGTGTAATGTACTAATGTATAGAAGTTATAGTTAAATGTGTGGCAGAAAGTGGACTCTGGGTGTGTTTTTCCAAATGCAGTAAGTGAGGTTGAATGTGTATAGTTTTAGAAGAGCTGTGTGTGTGTTTGTGTGTGTGTGTGTGTGTACATACACATACAGTATATATAGTAGATAATGTATCTTTTTGTGTGCCTATACACACTCTATACTATGTAATATGTATGTACATATATGGCATATATACACAGGATTAAATAGTATATAGTATTAGCCTCTACATGGGGCTACCCTTGAAAAGTGTTCGGAGACTACAGTTGGTCCAGAACTCAGCCGTGTGAGCTGTCGTGGGTGCACCTAGGTACACCCACATTACACCAATTCTCTGCGAGCTGCACTGGCTCCCTATTGGTCTCCGGTCACAATTCAAGGTGTTGGTTATTACCTTTAAAGCCCTACATGGCTCAGGGCCAGGGTATCTTCGAGACCGCCTTCTACCGCATAACTCCCAACGACCGGTAAGATCCCACAGAGTTGGTCTCCTCCGGGTCCCATCAGCTAAACCATGCCGGCTGGCGGGCCCGCGGGGGAGGGCCTTCTCTGTGGCTGCCCCAGCTCTCTGGAACCAGTTACCTCCTGAGGTCCGGACCATCCCCACCCTATTGGCCTTCTGAAAAGCGGTGAAGACCTGGCTTTTCCGGCAGGCCTGGGGCCGTTGATCTCAGTTTTGCGATCCGGCGAGATCCGGCCATGAATGGTGTGAATGAGTTTTAATGTTTTTAATGTTTTTAATTTTTAAATGTTTTTTATAATGATTTTAAATGCATTGTGAGCTGCCCTGAGTCTTCAGAGAGGGGCGGCATACAAATTGAATTAATAAAATAATAATAAATAAAAATAAATATATTTTGGATGTTCAGTAGTAGTAAATAAATAGACAGGGAAATTGTATCTCGTTGAGGCCTTTGAGGAGAGGCCAGGCAAGGCGCCCCTTGACATGAGTGACATCAAGTTGGCCACACCCACCCAGTCACATGACCAACCAGCCACACCCACCCAGTCACATGACCACAGAGCCACGCCCACCAAGCCACGCCCACAGAACCGGTAGGGAAAATTTTTGAATTTCACCACTGATAAGGAGATAAAAGGTATGGTAATAAAAAAGGAAGAATATAAATTACAGGCATTTGCAAATGATTTGGTGTTCATTTTAGAAGATCCACAAGAAACAGGGCCAAAATTATTAAAACGAATAGAAGAATATGGTGAGGTGGCAGGATTGAAAATTAACAAAGAGAAAACTAAGATATTCGTGAAAAACGTTAGAGAGAACCAGAAAAGGGAGTTAATGAAGAAGTTAGATATTCAGATCACAAAGAAAGTAAAATATTTAGGGATTCAACTAACAGCAAGATGTGTAACGATTAAAGAAGATAATTATTATAAACTGATAAAACAAATTGAGACAGATTTGGAGAGAGGGGGAAATTTGCAACTATCGTTAATAGGAAGAATAGCAACAATTAAGATGAATATATTACCAAGATTATTGTTTTTATTCCAAACAATCCCGATAAAATTAGAGAAAAAATATTTTGAAAATTTGAATAAAATAATAGTGAAATTTATATGGCAGGGGAAGAAGGCAAGAATCAATTTAAAATTGTTACAAGATGCAAGAACTATAGGAGGGTTTGGATTACCAAATTGGGAATTGTATTACCAGGCAGCAGTGCTAACATGGATGAAAGAATGGATCGTATTGAGAAATACAAGATTATTGATATTGGAGGGACATGACTTGCAATTGGGCTCAGAGGTGGGTTGCAGCAGGTTCTGACCAGTTCTGTAGAACCGGTAGCAGAAATTTTGAGTAGTTTGGAGAACCGGTAGTAAAAATTCTGACTGGCCCTGCCCCCATCTATTCTCTGCCTCCCAAGTCCCAGCTGATTGGGAGGAAATGGGGATTTTGTAGTAACCTTTCCCTGGAGTGGGGTGGGAATGGAGATTTTGCAGTATCTTTCCCCTGCCACGCCCACAAAGCCACACCCACAAAGCCATGCCATGCCCACAAAGCCACACCCACAGTACCGGTAGTAAAAAAATTTGAAACCCACCACTGATTGGGCTGCCATGCATTATATAAGAAATGCTTTACTATTAGTATGAGAGAAAATTAGAGAACAGCATTACTTGAAGATACTAGTTTGGCTTTCGACAATGGAAGCACTAATACATCCAAATATTATTAATATGGGAAATATTGTTAGATATAAAGATAATTTGTCAGAAAAAGGGGAACTTAAAAGGAAGCAAGAACTGGAAAAACAGGGGATTGATATGGTTTGGTATACACAATTGCAAATACAATCTAGATATTAAAAAGATGCTAAATTATATGGTTTTTATATGGAACTGACAGAATTGGATAAGATATTAACAGGAACAGAAGAGAGGGTGATAAAAAAATTGTATAGTTATTTACTGCGTATTAAACTAGAAGAAGAACAAGTTAAAGACACCTCTTTAATTGTTTATTTTATTTTCTAACTGTTTATTTTAAAACCCACTAAAAGCCAAAACTCATTAAATTTCCTTATCAAATATTTAATATTATTTTTTGGGGGGGGTCTTGCAAAAATACAACAAAATCATCAGCAAATGCCTCAATTTATAAACTTCCTTCTTGATACTTTACACCTGTTATTTTCTCATCTTGCCTAATATCTCTATTCAAAAGTTCCAACACCAAAATAAACAAGGGAGACAAGAAACATCCTTGTCTTGTACCCTATTGAATTTCACATGAATTAGATCACCATTAATAATAATTTTTGCTTGCTGTGACATATAGTATAAACTGCTTTAACCCCTTGAATAAAATTCTCCCCAAAGTCCATATCTTCCAAAACTTTAGACATAAAAGCCCAATTTAGATTGTCAAAGGCCTTCTCTGCATCTAAAAATATTAAAGCTGCCTGTTTCTCATTATGATATTGTAAATTTTCAATAATGTTCAGAATAGTCCTCACATTGTCCCTTAACTGTCTTCTTGGTAGAGAGCCAAATTGATCTTCATGAATATATGCCAGACCATCTTATTTGTCTCTTGAGAAACCTATATGCGGGTCAAGAAGCAACAGTGAGAACTGAACACAGAACCACTGATTGGTTCAAAATTGAGAAAGGAGTTTGGCAAGGCTGTATATTGTCACCCTGCCTATTTAACTTATATGCAGAGCACATCATGAGAAAGGCAGGGCTAGATGAATCACAAATTGGAATTAAGATTGCCGGGAGAAATATCAACAACCTCAGATATGCAGATGATACCACTCTAATGGCAGAAAGCGAAGAGGAACTAAAGAGCCTCTTGATGCGGGTGAAGAAGGAGAGTGCAAAAGTTGGTTTAAAACTCAACATTAAGAAAACTAAGATCATGGCATCCAGCCCTCTCAATTCCTGGCAAATAGATGTGGAAGATATGGAGGTAGTGACAGATTTTATTTTCCTGGGCTCCAAGATCCTGGGCTCCCCTCCAAGATGGGGACTGCAGCCAAGAAATTAAAAGATGCTTGTTACTGGGGAGGAAAGCTATGGCAAATCTAGACAGCATTCTAAAAAGCAGAGACATCACATTGCCAACAAAAGTGTGTATAGTCAAGGCTATGGTTTTCCCAGTTGCAATGTATGGCTGTGAAAGCTGGACCATAAGGAAGGCTGAGAGTCAAAGAATTGAGGCCTTTGAACTATGGTGCTGAAGAAGACTCCTGCAAGTCCCTTGGACTGCAAGGCGAACAAACCGGTCAGTCCTAGAGGAGATCAACCCTGACTGCTCTTTAGAAGGCCAGATCCTGAAGATGAAACTCAAATACTTTGGTCACCTAATGAGAAGGAAGGACTCACTGGAGAAGAGCCTAATGCTGGGAAAGATTGAGGGCAAAAGAAGAAGGGGACAACAGAGAATGAGGTGGCTGGATGGAGTCACTGAAGCAGTACGCGTGAGCTTAAATGGACTCCAGAGGATGATAGAGGACAGGAAGGCCTGGAGGAACGTTGTCCATGGGGTCGCGATGGGTTGGACACAACTTCACAACTAACAACAATAGTGAGATTTGTTAGGATATAGTATAAACCTAACAAGTTGTCCAGGCAATATATGTGTGCTATAACTTTAAATGTATTCTGTAACTTTAAATGTAATGCTGAGTAATTGTACTGCTGAGTCATTGTAATGACTAATGACTGCTGACTAACTGCTGACTGCAATTATCATAATTGTACTGTTGAGTCATTGCACTGCTGACTTCACTTATCTTAAGTGGATAATTACTAGTGTAAACTGTATATAAGGAGAGAGCCGAGCTATATCATTGTTGGACCTGCTCTCATCATTGCTTGACTTGCTGCTTGACTTGCTGGTTGAAACTGTTACTGTTGTGTGTGAAGAAGTGGATGGATCTGTTACCATCATGATTTGTTACCAGCGTTGAACTGCTGTTTGTCTGGTAAGAAGGTATCTGTAACTCCGGACTGATTTGAATGGCTAAAGACTTGGATTGATAAAAAGACTATGCAATTGTTTTTCACTACAAAGTAAAAGCTTTGTTAAACCAGTTTGTATGTATTGTATTCATTGCTCTCAGTACCGTTTCTCTGTGCATTTACTCTGCTGGTTGGTAACACAACAATATCCTTAACATTGGTTATGGGCCCAGAGCCAACCAGAGTAACTAGGATTGTTCAGAGTTAAACTGAGAGTGAATGTGAATAATACAGAAAACTGTGTTTGTGAAATCTAATCTAAGTGAAGATGGCACAAGAACAGTTATCAAATATCTCCATGATAACCCGGCTGGATGGAACAAACTATGTATCCTGGTCTACAAAATGCAATCTACTTCTGCGTAGAGAAGGACTTTGGGACATAGTAAATAATCCACCGGATGTAACAACATGGAATCCTGATGACGAAGAAGATGCGAAGAAATTAGCCAAATTTACCAGAGACAACGAATGAGCTCTTTGCATAATTGGACTGACACTGAGTGACCAGCAACTTGTCCATATTCATGCCGAAGAGTCTGCTGCTAGGTGTTGGACCAAGTTGAAGAGACTATATGTTCGTGACACTGTGGGTGCTCATATAAATCTCACATGGAAATTGTTTAAGCAACATCTCCTTAAAGGAGGAGATATGATGGCTCATTTGGAATCCATGACCAGAATTTACCAGGAGCTGCACGAAAAGGAACTTGTTTTCTCGGAACTACAGCAAGTTTATATAATTCTTTCTTCTTTGGATGATAGTTATGACGACTATGTTTCTTCACTGGAGGTTTTGACCAGAGATGACCTCACATTGGCTGGCGTAACCTGTAGGTTGTTAGAAGAATCCAGAAGAAGACAAGAAAGGGATCAGTTGAGAGTAAATCAACCAAATGAAGACAAAATGTATTCAACTGTCTATGTTGTAAAACGATGTTTTGCTTGTGGGGCTAAAGGGCATATAGCTAAGTATTGTAAGAATAAGAAAATGTCTGTTAGAGATAATAATAGACCCAAGAAGGGTTGTAATTTAGCTATATCCAGTTCAACAACTAATGTTAACCAGGATTGGTGGGTTGTTGATAGTGGTGCTTCTCAATCTATTACTAAGAATAGAAACAACTTTGTGAAAATGAATAAGAGTAACCAACATGTTAGATTAGCAAATGGTTGGAAAGTTAAGGTAGCTGGAGAGGGTGTTGCACGTTGGTCATTTAGTAATGAATCATTGCCTATGTTATATATTCTTGGGTTAAAGTATAATTTGCTCTCTGTTAAATCATTATTGCAAGTTGGGTTTACAGTAACATTTAAGAATGATAAATGTATTATTGAAAAAGATGGAAAGATTGTTACTGCAATATTAGAAAATGATTTATTCATTTTAAGAGAAAACCCAGCATTAGTAGCAAATTCTAAATCGGTGTACAGGAATGATAAACCACATGATGAATGTATTCATCTGTTACATTGAAGACTAGGGCATATAAATTTCAGGTCATTAAAGAAAGTTCAGCTATCTGAAGGTATAAAACTACAATCATGTAGTAAGTATTTAAATTGCAACGCCTGTAGTCAGCAAAAGAGTAAGGTAACACCAACAAATCGTTATAATGGTTTTAAAACCAAAAAGCCATTAGAAGTCGTGTTTGTAGATTTGATTGGACCCAAGAAACCCAGTATTGGAGGTGCCTGCTATATTCTAAGCATAGTAGACCATTACTCTAGGTACGGATTCTGTTATCTTATGAAAACGAAATGTGGAACATTCCAGCATATAACTAACTGACTGAGATTTGTTGAAAGGAAACAGAAGTATAAAGTAATGTGCTTAGTAACAGATAATGGTACAGAATTCACTAACCAAAGGTTAGAGAAGTTTTTGCAAGAGGCAGGAATACAGCATAAACAGTCTGCCCCGTATAGACCACAACACAACGCTTATGTTGAGAGAAGGGGTCAAACATTACAAGCCGTGACTAGAACAATGTTGGCAGATTCTGGTTTGCCTGAAACTTTATGGGGTGAGGCTGTTATGTGTGCTAACCATGTATTAAACAACGTGGTACATTCATCTACTGGTGAAATACCATTTACATTATGGCATGGGAGGAAACCAAATCTTAGTTACTTACACACATTTGGAGCCCCAGCTTGGGTGCATATTCCATCTACTGTGAGAAGGAAGGAACAACAAAGAGCCAGAAAAATGTTTTTCGTAGGCTATGATTCAAACCATAGGTCTTTTAGATTTTGGGCACAGGGAACTACTAGCATTTACTGTAGCGCTAATGCAAAATTTCTAGAGCACGAAGGATGGGAGAAACTTGAGCGTGCAGATTATAGACAGGATGACAATACTGTTAGCATTGAGCATCAAATGAGTAACGATACCCCTGATGAGGATATAGATAATGTAGAATCTTCTATCAAGGTTGAAGAAGAGGAGGTAGTTTTAGGGGAGGATGAAATTGAATCACCTGCAATGAGTCCTGTATTGCCTAGGAGATCCAGTAGGGAAAGACATCCACCTGATAGGTATAAAGCAACCGTAGTTTGTCAGGTGAACATAGAACCTTCAAGTTATGAGGATATTAGGATGTATCCTGAAAAAGAACAGAATGCTTGGAAGGAGGCAATGAGTAGAGAAATAAACTCCTTAACCAAATTGGGTGTTTATGAGGATGTGAAATTACCACCTGGAGAAAAATTGATTGGTTGTCGATGGGTGTATAAAGTAAAGAAAGGTATAGATGGGACAATAACCCATAAAGCTTGCCTTGTAGCTCAAGGTTTCGCTCAAATGGAGAAAGATTTCGATGAGGTGTTTGCTCCGAGTTTAAGAGCTAGCACGTTAAGAACTATGCTAGTGTGGGCAGCAAAGAATAAGTATATTATTAATCATATAGATGTGGAGACAGCATATTTGCATGCTCCATTAAGACATACTATTTATATGAAAAAGCCGTTAGGAGTGAAAACAAATGATCAAACTGATTGTTGGAAATTAAATAAAAGCCTATATGGTTTAAAACAATCAGGGTTTGAATGGAACCAATGTATGGGCCAAGGGGGGGGGGTCCCCCTCGTCGAAATGTGCCTGCCAGGTTTCCGTGCATTTCATCAGCCAAGGGCCCAGGGGAGGGGTGGGGGAGTGGTGGTGATTATTAGGGAAAGTCTTTGTCCAAGGGAGACCACTGTTCCTCAGATAGCCGGATGTGAGTCCCTTTGTGTGAAGTGGGGCCGTGGGGTGCAGATGGGTTTGCTGACCACGTACCTGGCTCCCTGCCACGTGGCAGCGACCCTGCCCGAGCTACTCGACATCATTGCCAGGGTGGCGGTTGATACCCCCAGACTTACTGTCATGGGGGATTTCAACCTTCCATCTGCAGGTGAGGCGTCAGAGGTGGCTCGGGAGTTCATGGCTTCCATGATGGCCATGGACCTGACCCAGGTAGTTCAAGGCCCCACTCACATAGGGGGACACACTCTGGACTTGATTTTTATCTCTGGTCAGTGGTTGAATGATCTTGGTAGAGGGGACCTAGACATCAAACCCTTGTCATGGACAGATCATTCGCTCCTCCACTTGGATTTTCCTACTGCTTTCCCCCACCGCAGGGAGACAGAACCGACCAGATGGTTCCGTCCCAGGCACCTGATGGACCCCGAAAGGTTCCTGACGGAGCTTGGGCTGTTTCCTGAGACTCTCAATTGGCTCCTTGGTTCTCTGAGGAGCTGAGAGAGATGAAGCGTCGGAAAAGACGCCTAGAGAGCATTTGGAGGACTAGTCAATTCGATTCCGACCGGACACAGGTGAGGTCTTATATCAAGACCTACCTAGTGGCGATAAAAGCGGCAAAAATCTAACCATTTTTCCGCTCTTATCGCATCTGCAGAGAACCGCCCAGCCGCCCTGTTTAGGGTGAACCCACTCCCTTCTTCGGGGGGGGGGAGTGCGGGAAGATCCCTTGCAGGGTCGTGCTGAGGATTTTGTGCAATTCCTGAACGATAAAGTCGCTCGGATTCGGGATGGCTTGGACTCTGATTGGATGAGTCCAGGGGAGGAGACGAGGGCAGGTCTTGAGAATGTTATCTGGGAGGAGTTTGATCCTGTGGCTCCCGAGGATGTGGACAGGGTTCTGGGTAAGATTAGTGCCGCCACGTGTTTATTGGACCCGTGTCCCTCCTGGTTGGTACTGGCCTCCCGGGAGGTTACACGAGGCTGGCTCCAGGGGATTATAACTGCTTCTCTGAGCGAGGGTGCCTTTCCTGCCGCCTTGAAAGAGGTGGTAGTGAGGCCCCTCCTCAATAAGCCTTCCCTGGACCCAGCTGAATTAGCCAACTACCGTCCGGTCTCCAACCTTCATTTTGTGGTGAAGGTTGTTGAGAGGGTGGTGGCACGACAGCTTCCCCGACACCTGGATGAAGCTATCTATCTGGACCCATGCCAGTCGGGCTTCAGGCAGGGGTACAGCACAGAAACGGCATTGGTCGCGTTGGTGGATGATCTCTGGAGAGCTCGGTACAGGGGTTGCTCCTCTGTCCTAGTCCTATTAGATCTCTCAGCGGCTTTTGATACCATCGACCATGGTATCATGCTGCAGCGGTTGAGGGGGTTAGGAATAGGGAGCACCATTCTGTGGTGGTTGTCCTCCTTCCTCTCCGACCGCTCGCAGTTTGTGTTGGCAGGGGGACAGAGGTTGACCTCAAGGCGTCTCGCATGGGGAGTGCCGCAAGGGTCGGTCCTCTCGCCCCTCCTGTTCAACATTTATGTGAAGCCGCTGGGTGAGATCACCCGTGGTTTTGGGGTGAAGTGTCATCTGTACGCTGACGACACTCAGCTGTACATCTCCACCCCAGACCAACCCAACGATGCCCTTGATGTGATGTCTCGCTGCCTGGAGGCCGTGCAGGTCTGGATGGGGAGGAACAGGCTCAGACTCAACCCTTCCAAGACCGAGTGGTTGTGGCTTCCGGCGTCCCGATATAGTCAGCAGGTGCCATCGCTGACTATTGGGGGTGAATCTTTGCCCCCCACAGAGAGGGCTCGCAATCTGGGTGTCCTCCTGGACGCACAGCTGTCTTTAGAAGAGCATATGACGGCCGTGGCCAGGGGGGCCTTTTATCAGGTTCGCCTGATTCGCCAGTTGCAGCCCTTTCTGGACCGGGACGCCCTGCACACAGTCACTCACGCCCTTGTTACCTCCCGGTTGGACTATTGTAATGCTCTCTACATGGGGCTCCCCTTGAAGAGCACTCGGAGGCTCCAACTGGTCCAGAATGCGGCCGCGCGGGTGGTTATGGGTGCAACCCGTTGCGCCCACCTGACACCCCTCCTGCGCGAGCTGCACTGGCTCCCAGTGGTCTTCCGGGTGCGATTCAAGGTGTTGGTCACCACCTTTAAAGCGCTCCATGGCACAGGACCCGGGTACCTTCGAGACCGTCTTCTGCCACCAATAGCCTCCCACTGGCCAGTCCGCTCCCACAGAAAGGGTCTCCTCAGGGTGCCATCAGCCAAGTCATGTCAGCTGGCGACACCCAGGGGGAGGGCCTTCTCTGTGGGAGCCCCAGCCCTGTGGAATGAACTGCCCCCGGAAATTCGTAAGATTTCTGACCTCCGGGTATTTCACTGTGCACTCAAGACCCTGTTGTTCCGCCAGGCTGGGTTAGCAACATAATTTTAAATTGGATGTTTTAAATTTTTGGGGTTTTAAATTAAGCCAAATTTATTTAATATTTTTAAATTATTTTAAATTGATGTTTACTCTGTTTTTAAATAGGCTGTACACCGCCCTGAGTCCTTCGGGAGAAGGGCGGTATAGAAATAAAATTATTATTATTATTATAAAATTATTATTATTATTATTGTTAAAGAGCTGAATAATATTGGTGTCAGCATTTTGATGCTGCCATAAAAAGGAGGAGATGAGGCTTGACTTTTCACCTACTTATTTTCTCTGTAGATAATATCCCCTAGGAGATGGGATGGGAGGGGGACATTCCTGTGGGCTGAGGTCAGAAGCTGGGGAGACTGACTTGGAAGATGGCCAATGAGAAGATGAGAATTGGGGAACGGAAAGGGAAGGGTTTGGGGGGTCAGAGGGTTAGTATCGGCTACGACGAAGTCGGGGCCAGATCTGTCGTACTCAATAAATGGAATATTTCAGCAAAGATTAATTGTTTGGGAGTGCAATTTATTTGAGATGACATTGAAACCTGACAGTTAGCCGATACTCCTTTCCAAGCCAAGCTGGCTGACCTCCAATCCTCCAGTTCCCTCCCAGACGTACGGAGTGAATGGAGATATTCAACTGACGCCATGACTGAAGAAAGTTTAATTCAGGCAACTGGAAAAGAGCAAGCCTTGATTCCAGCCAGCTTGGAAGCCACGAAATCTCAACCCTGCCCGTCTCCCCCGGCAAAGTTGCAAGATAGCCAAGGTCAGACGATCGTGTTGCAAGCCAAGAAGAAGGCAGATAAGTACTCGGGTGTGGGAATAGTTGTATAGAAATATACCTACATATCAGAATTACCCGTAGACCGTGCCACAGCACAGGGAAATAGGATGTCGAAATACATTACGTCATCTGAAAAGTCCCAACTGCTCAGGCCAGGAAATACCTACATGATTACTCTCGTACCAGCCTGGGAAAGACCTATGTAATTACTATCACATGAGTGTATGCAACCCGATCATGTAACCACCCCCAGCCCTGCCTTGCTATGATGCTGTATAAGTGAGTCCTATTTGGAGAAGGGCGGTATAGAAATGGAAACAAATAAATAAATAAATAATGAGCTTTATGAATTTCTAATAAAAGAGGGTCACGGAGTCAGCTCTGGGCTCTCATCCCGAGATACCTGCGTGTGTGTGTCATTTCTCTCATGGGAGACCACCACACTCGGGGGTTTTGCCAAAAGCCGCAGAGGTTGAGTTTCCCTTCCCAAACGTGCAGGAGAAGGGGAAACCCCTAAGTGAATTGGGGAGGGCAGACTGGCTACGGGACTGGCAGCAGGCCAGGCACCAAGAAATTTCAAGGAAGCCACTCAATAGCCCCATAGATGAATGAAAAGCCTATACCTTGATTCAAAACCACGCTGATTCGCCTCACCAGCTTTTATTAGATCCGCCGCCATACCAGACTCCTTCGGTCATGGTGACTACCCCGCTGCCCTCGGTTTTTTTTTTTTTTTTTTAATTTGATTTATATGCCGCCCTTCTCCGAAGACTCAGGGTGGCTTACAATGCGTTAAGCAATAGCCTTCATTCTTTTGTATATTTTATACAAAGTCATCTTATTGCCCCCACAAACTGGGTCCTCATTTCACCTACCTTAGAAAGGATGGAAGGCTGAGTCAACCTTGAGCCTTGGAGAGATTCGAACCAGCAGAAATTGCAGGCAGCTGTGTTAATAACAGGGTGCACTAAACCACTGTACTATCAAGGCTCTTGTGAGCTCCCTTTCACCCACGGCCCCCGAAGCCCTGGTTCCCCTTGCCGCTGCCCCCGCTCCTGTTTCTCAACCTGGTTTTATTCGCGGGGCATACCAAAAAGCCTTAAAATCCGGCACTTTAGATGCTGCCGATCTAGCCGACACCGAGTTATTCCCGATCGTTTTTCAACAAGGACCCACCGGCGGCATTCTTGTTGACTGGGAACCCTTGCCTCTGCAGATGATTAAAGAACTAAAAAAGGCAACTACGGATTATGGCATAGCCAGCCCCTATACCAGGCGTTTGTTGAATGCCATTGCTGGTAACTATCAAATGTTGCCTCAAGATTGGAAAGACTTGCTTAGAATGCTATTGACCGGCACACAATATGTTGTTTTTGAATCAGAATTCAAAAGGGAAATCCAAACAAGAGTTCTTCGCCCAGGTTTTCAATGGACCGTTGACCAACTCTTTGGGGAAGGTGCTTTTGCTAACATTAATGCTCAGGCTCACAATCTAACACCCCCCCCCCACGTTTCCTGTCATTAGCTCTGCTGTTCTTTCTGCCTTAACTCGTGTCGATGATCGAGGCACCCCAACCCAATCCTTTTCTGCTATTCGCCAGGGGGCGACAGAGTCATACGCCGACTTCGTTAACCGCTTGCAACTCGCAGTAACCCGCCAAATTTCCAACCAAGAAGCGGCAAAAGAAATTTTGATGAAACTTGCTTTTGAACATGCGAATGCAGATTGTCAATCTGTTCTCAAGCCATTAGTCTCTAACCCGGCCTCCACTCTGGCGGATTTTCTTAAAGCTTGCCGTGTTATCGGCACCCAAACCTACCAGATGGATGCATTGGCCGCAGCCCTAAATAAGGGGAACCAACCTCAAGGCACTTGTTTCAATTGCGGAAAACCTGGCCATTTCAAAAAACAGTGCCGAGCCCCGGGTGGCGGCGCTGCCCGCCCCCTACCTAACTCCAGTGCCAAACCGAAGACGGTATGCCCTAAATGTAAAAAGGGCTACCATTGGGCCAATCAATGTCGAGCTTTCCCTCAGAATCAGGGAAACTAATAACGGGGCTTGCAGCTAGCCCCCCTCCAAAGGCTGCACCCTCTCTTTCCTGTGGCGACATTTCCTTCTCTCCTGTCGCTCCCTCTCCGCTTTCCGCCCCGCCCTGCTGCCAAGGCACGGATCTGAAATTTCTTGCTGACACTTCTGTTGATTTTCCTAATCTCCTTGTTGTCGCAGACGCCCAGTTGCCTGGCCCGCTCCCACCGGATGTTACTGCAACCGTTCTTCCGGTGGCGGCGGCCCGTCAACGAGGCATCTTTGTCCTTCCCTCCGTGCTTGATCCTCTACCTCAAAATTGTGTTCAGATTCAGTTCTATACCAATGTCCCCGTATTCGCAAAAAAGGGGGATATTGTTGATCGATTGGTACTGTTACCTAAGGATGTGTCGGCTTCTTCTGTGGAACCCCCACCCACCGAGCTCTTAGCTCTTACCAAGCCAATCACTCCCCAGAAACCGATTATGCCATTTTTAATTAACGGCATTCTCTTTTCTGGCCTTCTAGACTCTGGCGCTGACGTTTCAGTCATAAGAACAGCGGAATGGCCCTCTCAATGGCCCCTTGAACCATCTCCAGTGGTGCGGGGAGTGGGCGGCACACAACAGGCAAGTTCCAGTAAAAATTGGCTCACAGTACAACGTGATACAAAAGGAATTACGGCACAAATCAAGCCAGTTGTCCTGCCCCTTCACATTAATTTATGGGGCAGAGATCTTATTTCACAATTTGATGCAAAACTTATTTTAGAGGACTAGCAATGTCTCCAACTCCCCTGAAACTTACTTTGCTCTCCCTTACGCCTGTCTGGATAGACCAATGGCCACTTACCAGTGAAAAATTAATCACATTACAACAGCTAGTGGATGACCAACTGCGCGCCGGACATTTGGAGCCAACCACTAGCCCGTACAATACTCCAGTATTTGTGGTCAAAAAGAAATCAGGGAAATGGAGATTAATTCAGGATCTTCGCGCTGTCAATGCCATCGTTAAGCCAATGGGCCCACTTCAATGCGGGATGCCCAACCCAAATCTGATTCCTAAAGATTATGATTTAGTGGTCATTGATCTCAAGGACGCCTTTTTTACTATCCCGTTGCATAATAATGATAAGGAACTTTTTGCTTTTTCGATCCCTCAAACTAATATGTCTCGCCCTACCCCGCGCTATCAATGGTCTGTCTTGCCTCAAGGCATGCTCAACAGTCCCACAATGTGTCAATTTTATGTCGACGCAGTTCTTTCGCCTTTTCGTACTTCTCACCCGCATTTGCTGCTTTATCACTATATGGATGATATCCTCATGGCCGCCCCGGGTCCTCCCAGCACGGTCCGACCTTTTATCCCTGAACTGATTCAGCACCTGTCCTCTCATGGGTTTCAGGTGGCTCCAGAAAAAATTCAGACCCACCCACCTTTTTCATATCTGGGTCATAAGGTTTTAACCTCCTCCTCTTCACCCACCCTGCCTCATATTGTTCTTCCGAATCCTCTTACTCTTGTAGCCCTTCAGCAGATACTGGGCGCGATAAATTTTGTCCACCCGTTTCTTGCGCTCACCACGGCCCAACTTTCCCCCCTTTTCCTGGCCCTCAAAGGCCCTTCATCTCCCTCATCAGTCATTGTTTTGACTGATCCTCAAAAGCATGTGCTAACTCTCATCGACTCCGCAATGGCCACTCGTTGGGTGGATCGAGCCATCCCTAATGAACCTGTGTCTCTTGTACTTTTTAACACCCCCTCCATCCCAACCGCTGCCCTGATTCAATATAAAAAGGGCACTGTTGCCGTCCTGGAATGGATTCATCTTCCTAATACCCTGTGCAAATCTATTAACTCCTTGCATTATATGTTCGCTTTGCTCATTACCAAAGGCCGGTTTCGAGCAAAGTGTCTCATTGGCTTTGACGTTACTTCCTTGTTTGTCCCTATGTCTCTCACCACTTGGGAACCCTTGTATGCTACCTCTGATCCCCTGCAACTTTCTTTGGCAGAATGGGCGGGCAGTGTCTCCTGTCACGTCTCGTCTGACCCTCGCTTTCAACTCCTCCACAATGTTCCAATGTTTTTCCATTCCACTCTCTCCTCATCCCCAATCTCTAACGCTGTCACTGTGTATGTAGACGGCAGCAAATCTTATGGAGCATGTGTGTGGAAAGAGGGGGCCCAGTGGCAGACCAAAATTACCCCTCCTCAAACTTCTGCTCAGCGGGCCGAATTAGCCACTACCATCTTGGCTTTTCAGACTTTCCCCACCTCTCCCTTCAATCTTATCCTTGACAGCCTTTATGTTTACAAGGTTCTCACATCCTTGTCGGACTCCTATATATCCCCATCTCTTGATGATAATCTTTTAAATTTATTTATAGCTCTACAATCCCTTCTTCATGCTAGGACTGAACCCTTTTTTCCAGCCCATATCAGAAGTCACCAACCATTTCCTGGTATTATTCAAGAGGGAAACACTCGGGCTGATGCTGCAGCAGCCGCTGCCCTTACTGCCCCTTCTGATCTCTCTATTCTCTCCTTGTCCCCTATTACTCCGTGGGCTAGCCACTCTTACTTTCACCAAAATCGTAAGGCCTTAATGAAACAATTCTCTCTCTCTGCAACGGAGGCCTCTGCTATTATTCAACAATGCCCCACTTGCAGCTTACAAGCGCACTCTGTCCCCCTGGGGGTCAACCCCCGGGGCACGGAGAGATGTCAATTATGGCAAATGGATGTCACGTCGTATCCATCATTTGCCCCCTGGAAGTGTGTTCATGTTTCTATTGATACATACTCAGGGTTTATTATGGCCTCCGCGCAGAGGGGTGAAGCCACCAAACATGTTATTAATCATTGTATTCAGACTTTTAGTATTCTGGGCAACCCCAAACAAATAAAAACGGACAATGGCCCTGCATATACTAGTGCTGCCTTTGCACAGTTTTGCCACCGCTGGTCCATCTTACACAAGTTTGGAATCCCATACAACTCCACTGGCCAGGCCATCATGGAACGGGCTAATCAGACCCTAAAAAAGGCCCTTGATGCTCATATAAAACAGAAAGGGGAACATACCCCCGGCTTGCCTGGAATACAAAATACCTTGAACCTTGTCTTGTTTACCCTCAACTTCCTCAATGTTTCCAGCACCCCCGGGTCAACCGCCGCAAGTCGGCATTTTTCTGCTTCTCCTACAGACTCTCCACGACTGCAAGTTTATTATCGCCGTCTTCCAGATCCTACGTGGAAAGGCCCGGCCTCTCTTGTCACCTGGGGTCGGGGCTACGCTGCAGTCGATGATAATGGCGAAATTATATGGACTCCTGCTCGCTGTGTTCGTCCATATATGGTCACTTAACCATGTCATTGTGACCGGTGATCCAGGGACATGGGCCAGCAACGCATTTGTGAGAGATTTGAATAAAGCTGCTTTACTTCTCAATAAAACTAACTGTTGGATTTGCATGCACATCCCCTCTGATGGAAAAACAGGCTTGGCGCTTCATAGTGTGCCTTTCAATGAGACCGGATGGACGTTCCTGTGGCCCTACACAACAACCCTGCTTAACCACACGTATGCTGTCCCTAACCTGATTTTAGAGCCAGCCCATTTTTGTTTCAGCAGCGCCGGCCTGTCCACTAATGCCACGTACATGGGGACTTATACCAATTGTTATCAGACCATTACATGGAACTCGGCGGCCAGATGTTCGCATATAAAAAACAATCTGACAAAAGTTACTAACACCAAAAACAACACTACAGAATACATTTCCAATCAATGGACCAATGTCAGCACATACTGGGCTTGCTCCAGTATGGAAACCATTGTGACATTCGCCAATATTTCCTTGGGGGGTTATACGAACTAAGTCGGTGTTGGCTTCTTTGCGGCCAACAAGCATACCGACAAGTGCCAAAAGACTGGAAAGGAATATGTACACTTGGCCTTCTTGTCCCAGCCACATATCCTGTGGTGACATTGCCGGAGGGCCGCCTCCGCAATAAGAGGATCACCACGGATGATCAACCACTGACACTGGGTGGCTCATTAAAAACTCAGATATCCAAAGGCATCTTGCCCAATCTCGGGGTGGCAATGAACTATCGGGATCTTCATTTATTAAATAACTGGACAGTACATATGTTCAACGAGACTATCAAGGTGCTGAAGCTGATGAACAAAGAACTGGCTGAAATCAGGGAGGTGGTCTTACAAAACCGATATGCCTTAGATATTATGCTAGCAGCTAAAGGAGGCGTTTGTGCCCTCATACACTCACATTGTTGTGCCTATGTATCTGATTATCAGTATAACATCACTCATACCATAGAACATATGGAAAACATGATCAAAAACAATCCCTTATCATCCGATGGATCTGGCGCCATTGACATCTGGGCTGCCCTATGGTCATGGCTCCCGGATGGTTCTTGGTTAAAATCAATTATGCCAACTATTATATCTATAATCGTATTGCTTGTTTTGCTTTGTTGCTGTGTCCAATGTCTCCCCTCCCTTCTGCAAATGTGCAAAGGTTTTATTCCCTCCAATAGGAAGGACGTCCTGATAAGTGAAACCAAAGCCCTTCTGGAACTGGAGGAAGCCCATCTCAACAAAACAGAAAAGGAGGAGATGTGGGAATAGTTGTATAGAAATATACCTACATATCAGAATTACCCGTAGGCCGTGCCACAGCACAGGGAAATAGGATGTCGAAATACATTACGTCATCTGAAAAGTCCCAACTGCTCAGGCCAGGAAATACCTACATGATTACTCTCGTACCAGCCTGGGAAAGACCTATGTAATTACTATCACATGAGTGTATGCAACCCGATCATGTAACCACCCCCAGCCCTGCCTTGCTATGATGCTGTATAATGAGCTTTATGAATTTCTAATAAAAGAGGGTCACGGAGTCAGCTCTGGGCTCTCATCCCGAGATACCTGCGTGTGTGTGTCATTTCTCTCATGGGAGACCACCACACTTGGGGGTTTTGCCAAAAGCCGCAGAGGTTGAGTTTCCCTTCCCGAACATGCAGGAGAAGGGGAAACCCCTAAGTGAATTGGGGAGGGCAGACTGGCTACGGGACTGGCAGCAGGCCAGGCACCAAGAAATTTCAAGGAAGCCACTCAATAGCCCCATAGATGAATTGAAGGAGAAATTTGACCGTGCCATCCTTCAGGAGGAGGGACCATCATGCCGACCAAAGGAAAAGAGAGAACCAGTTTGGGCTGCTGAACCGAGAGGCCGTAGGCTGAACCGCAGCCCTTCCCCCCTCCCTAGCAGAAGGAGAAGGAGCCCAAAAATGCATCCATGGGTTCCCCCCTGGCCCAGCAAGCAGAGCAGCCTAGATGGGACAGCACCTCCCTACCCTAGAATGAGAGATGAGGAAGAGGACCATCAGCACCGAGGCCAAACTTACAGAGCCCCGCACTGGGAGGAGAGGGCAGTGAGGGAGGAGCCATCCCGGTTCAGAGGGAAGTTTGATGGCGACCCAGACCACCTAGCCCAATTCCTCGATACTGCTGAGATCTACATAGAGCGTTATGGACACTTCTACCCATTCCCCAGAGCTCTAGTGAGTGCCATTTCAGAAGGGTTGGAGGGAGAAGCAAGGAGGTGGTCAGCAGCCCTCTACAAGAACAGGGCCCCCCAACTGCAAGACGCAGACGGGTTCTTACAACTACTACGAGCCCAGTTCGAGGAGGCAGAGGAGGACCCCTATGTGGAGGACGAGCTCAGAAACCTAATGTAGAAGGGGAAGCCCATCAGAGAGCATATCCGTGAATTCAGGAGAGTCATTGGGACCCTGCCTCCCCTACCAGAGCGACTGCTGGTGTACTTCTTTAGGACAAGCCTAGATAAGAGAATTGCCCAAGTGACCGCTTATCGAGACATCCCAAACCGACTCTCCGAATGGTTCTGGGTAGCGATAAAAGTTGACAGAGGGCTGCGGGCCAACGACATGTCAAAGCAACCAGATAGCAAGGAGAGAGGCCAACCAGACCAGGGGCCACCCAGTAGATGAGGAACTGCAGCACCACAGCCCACCCATTGGCCAGTCGTCCCACGGGGCCTGCTGAGGTGCTACAGATGCGGGAGGATTGGTCACCTGGCAGCAATGTGTGGAACCCCTAGACCGAGACCAGATCCACCACCCAAGGCACGACCGGAACGAGGGCCCAAACGCGCCACCCACGTGCCACGGAAAGCTCCCCAGGGCCCAGAGGTCTTTGCTCACCTGACCGAAACAAGAGGAATCCCAGATGAGGGAGATCAATTCCCCGAATCTTATGACAGCGAGGATGAGGGTGAAGACGACCTGATGGTGAGTGGACCCATCCATCCTTTTCTTTTCCCCATATGCCTAACAGCCCTGAAAACAGGGACCCAAGGGACTTTCCAAGCCCTAATAGACTCTGGCAGCACGAGGTGCCTGATTAACCTACCCACAGTCCTAAAATTGGGGATCCGAGCTAAAAAGCTCAAACACCCAATTCGATTTGAGCAAGTTGATGGATCCTTAGTGGGGGGAACTTACGCCACACACTTGACCGAGCCAGTGAGGCGGAAGCTAGCAGATCACTGGGAAATGATTTGGTTCATAATAGCCCCCAAGATGACAGACCCAGTCATACTGGGACTCTCGTGGTTGGACAAATGGGGTCCAATCATCTGGTGGCAAGAGGGGACCCGCAGGTTGAGGATAGCAAAGGGCCCCCAACCCCTGCCGCCCCAACCAGGGGAGATGCCCCCCACGCAGGGACCCCAATCCCTCCCACCTCAGCAAAAGAAGACACCGCCAACACAAGGGCCCCTCCCTGAGGGTACAGCGGAGCAACTGTCGGCCGCATCCGACAGCTCTTATGACACAGATCAGATCCCAGGGGAGTACCAAGACCTTGCAGAGGTATTTAGCGAGGCCGAGTGTGACGTTCTACCCCCCCACCGCGAGGCCGATTGTGCTATCGAGATCATCCCTGGAGCGAAACTGCCTAAACCTAAACTGTATGCCATGATGCCCCGTGAAATGTAGGAAATGCGGAACTACATAGACAAGAACTTACAAAGGGGTTTCATTGAGCCAGCTAAACCATGGGTTGCGGCACCGGTCCTTTTCAAAGAGAAGAAAGACGGCTCTATGCACCTGGTGGTTGATTTTAGAGTTATCAACACTGTCTGCATACACAACTTATATCCCCTTCCCCTCATGAAGGACATGCTAGCCCACCTGGCCAAAGGAAAAGTTTTCACCAAACTAGACCTTTGAGAAGCTTACTACCGAATACACATCAGGGAAGGAGATGAGTGGAAAACGGCATTCAACTGCCCCCTGAGGAGTTTCCAGTTCAAGGTAATGCCCTTTGGACTGCAAGGAGCCCCGGCGGTGTTTATGCAGCTGATAAATGAAGTCCTACATGAGCACCTTTACAAAGGGGTCCTTGTCTACCTGGACGATATTCTCATTTACACGGAGACCATAGACGAACACATACGCCTCGTCCGCCAAGTGCTGGAAAAACTGCTGAGGGCGAACCTGTATGTCAAACTGTCAAAATGCGAGTTCCACCAATCACGACTAGACTACCTAGGCTACCGAGTATTAACCGAAGGAATAGACATGGACCCAGCCAAAGTACAATCAGTTCTACAGTGGCAGCCCCCTCGCACCCACAGACAACTGCAAAGCTTCCTAGGGTTCGCGAACTTCTACAGACAATTCATCCCCTCGTTTGCAAGAACTGCCAAACCTCTGACGGACCTCCTAAAGACAGGGAGTCCGGCGATGAAACCCTGCCCGGGACAACCCTACAGTGGGACCTGACCTGGCAACGGGCATTCGAGACGCTAAAAGAGATGTTTGCAAAAGAACCTGTCTTAAAGCATCCTGACCCTGAACAGCCCTTCGTCATCCAAACAGATGCCAGTGATGTGGCAGTGGGGGCCGTGCTGCTCCAAAAGAACAGCCAAGGTAATCTACAACCTTGTGCCTACACCTCCCGCAAGCTCACCGACACGGAGAGGCGATGGGCGGCGTGGGAGAAGGAAGCGTTCGCGGTGGGATGGGCATTGTTGACCTGGAGGCACCTACTAGAGGGAGGCCAGAAACCGTTCGAAGTTTGGACTGATAATAAGAATCTGGAGGCCCTCAGAACCCCACGGAAATTGTCGCCCAGGCAGGTCTGGTGGGCTCAATACTTCAATCTCTTCAACTTCGAGCTCAAGCACATCCCAGGGGGGAAGAACTTTCTGGCCGATGCCCTCTCCCGAATGCCTCAATACAACAGTGAGCGGGAGCAGGTAGTGAATGCCATCATCCCCTCTGCCCAAGGAGTAGGTCAAGTAATCACCAGACGGCAACGTCTCAACCGGCAAGGCCAAGCTGCAAGTGACTTAACGACAAGACTCAAAACTGAAACATCGGCGGACCCCTGGTTCCGAGACAACCAACATCTCTTAACTAAAAGGGATGACCTAGCATGGAAGGGGACAAAACTCTATGTCCCACAGACTCTACGCACCCTGATCCTCAAGAGGAGCCACGATGTTAAACCAGCGGGACATTTTGGCTTCCTAAAGACTCTGCATTTAGCACGGAGACAGTTCTGGTGGCCCCACATGAGAAAGGACGTAGACAGCTATGTAAAAAGTTGTACCATCTGCGCCACGATGAAGAGACGACCAGGATGCCCTCCCGGGCTGCTGCAACCAGTAGCTGAACCAACGAGACCATGGGAGGAGATTGCGATGGATTTCATAGTAGAACTGCCAAGAAGTGGTGGCAACACAGTGATCTGGACTGTAATAGACTTATTCTCCAAACAGGCACACTTTATACCCTGCAGTGGGCTACCCTCAGCCCGCCAATTATCCAAACTGTTCCTGAAACACATCTACCGCCTGCATGGAGTACCCAGAAGAATCATCTCCGACCGAGGGGTCCAGTTCACAGCAAAATTTTGGAGGGAGTTCCTACAATCCATAGGTTCATCCCAAGGCCTCAGCTCAGCGTTTCACCCAAGCACCAATGGGGGGGGCGGAGAGACTGAATGCCATGATAGAGCAGTATTTAAGATGCTACGTCAACTACCAACAGTCCAATTGGGCAGACCTCCTATCGTTTGTGGAGGTCGCATATAATAACGCTGTCCACAGTAGCACGGGATTAACCCCGTTTAAAATAGTGAGTGGTATGGATTTATAGGACCTTTCCCTATAGAAAAAATAATCAACCCGGTTACAGTACAACTGCGGTTGCCCCGGCTACTAGGGAAGATACACCCCATTTTCCACAGCAACCTCCTGAAGCCTGTGGTGGGGTCAACTTTAAGGCTGGTGCCACGTGACCCCCCCGAGCCCCTGGTTGTTGGGGGCCACACTCACTATGAGGTACAGCAAATTCTCGATTCGAGGTGGCATAGGGGGTGCCTCCAATACTTAATTAAGTGGAAGGGTTACCCCTTGTCAGAAGCTTCCTGGGTGAAAAGCACAAATATCTAAGCTGATCGCCTTATAGCCAAATTCCATGCAGATCACCCCGGGCAAGGCGAGAGGGGGTGGGACACTCCCTCGGACGGGGGTAACGGTACTTAATTTGTTTTTTTTTCTTGAAACAGGCCTCCCTGGAAAAATGAAGGGAGAGGGGCCAGATGTCAGCATTCTGATGCTGCCATAAAAAGGAGGAGATGAGGCTTGACTTTTCACCTACTTATTTTCTCTGTAGATAATATCCCCTAGGAGATGGGATGGGAGGGGGACATTCCTGTGGGCTGAGGTCAGAAGCTGGGGAGACTGACTTGGAAGATGGCCAATGAGAAGATGAGAATTGGGGAACGGAAAGGGAAGGGTTTGGGGGTCAGAGGGTTAGTATCGGCTACAACAAAGTCGGGGCCAGATCTGTCGTACTCATTCAATGGAATATTTCAGCAAATAATAATTGTTTGGGAGTGCAATTTATTTGAGATGACATCAAAACCTGACAATTGGTTTTAAGGAAGGTGTAGCAGACAAATGTCTCTTTAAAAGAGAAAATAATGGTGTAGTATCATTTTTGCTATTGTTCACGGATGATATAGCAATTGTAACTAAAACTGACAAGGAAGCAATGGATATTGTTAGACAGTTACAAGGAAAATTCAAAATTAGAAATTTGGGACATATTAGACACTATTTAGGTCTTGATATTGTTCAAACAGCTAGAGGGTATAAATTGTCACAGTCTAGCAAGATTAGTCAGATGTTGAAACGTTATAGCATGGAGCTATGTAAGCCAGCTAAAACGCCAATGGCACAGGATTTTCAACATGAAGAAATCCAAAGTCCTGGATTTAGTAAGGAGATCTATCAATCGCTGATAGGGAGTCTATCGTATATTAGCAATTGGTCGAGACCTGATATTTCATATAGCGTAAACCAATTAGCAAGGTATAATGCAGATCCAACAGATAGGCATTGGCAAGCCGCAAAGCGGATATTAAGATATTTAAAGATGACAATGCATTATGCATTATATTTAGAACCTAACCGTGATCTTACATTGAGCGCATACGCTGATGCTAGTTTCGCTACTGATTTGACTACCAGAAAGTCTACATCAGGTATTGCGATAATGTTAAGTAATTGTTTAATAGGATGGAAGTCAATAAGGCAGAAACATATTAGTTTATCCACTATGGAAGCAGAATTTTCATGCTTGTCACTAGTATGTACTGATTTAATTTACTACAAACAGTTAATGATTGATGTAGGATTAAAGGTAGATTATCCTATCATAATTTATGAGAATAACCAAACTGCTATAGAAATGGCTACAAATTTAGCAGTTAAGACAAGATCAAAATATACTGATATTCGTTATCTAAACGTTCGTCAGAGTATTCAAAGTAATATGGTTCAGTTAGAATATTGTATGTCTGAAAACAATGTAGCCGATAATTTCACCAAAGCGCAGGGTGCAATTAAACATAAAATGTGTTGCGAAAGCTATGGCTTGAGAAATTGAACAGGGATATATTAGCCTGTCCAAAGGGGAGAATGTTAGGATATGGTATAAACCTAACAAGTTGTCCAGGCAATATATGTGTGCTATAACTTTAAATGTATTCTGTAACTTTAAATGTAATGCTGAGTAATTGTACTGCTGAGTCATTGTAATGACTAATGACTGCTGACTAACTGCTGACTGCAATTATCATAATTGTACTGTTGAGTCATTGCACTGCTGACTTCACTTATCTTAAGTGGATAATTACTAGTGTAAACTGTATATAAGGAGAGAGCCGAGCTATATCATTGTTGGACCTGCTCTCATCATTGCTTGACTTGCTGGTTGAAACTGTTACTGTTGTGTGTGAAGAAGTGGATGGATCTGTTACCATCATGATTTGTTACCAGCGTTGAACTGCTGTTTGTCTGGTAAGAAGGTATCTGTAACTCCGGACTGATTTGAATGGCTAAAGACTTGGATTGATAAAAAGACTATGCAATTGTTTTTCACTACAAAGTAAAAGCTTTGTTAAACCAGTTTGTATGTATTGTATTCATTGCTCTCAGTACCGTTTCTCTGTGCATTTACTCTGCTGGTTGGTAACACAACAATATCCCTAACAAGATTGGTCTGTAATTCTTTATCCTCGTGACATCTTTACCTTCCTTCGGTACAAACGCAATATTAGCTTCTGTCCAAGTTTGAGGTATCTTTCCCCTCTGTAATATATCATTTATTATATCCTTTAGTGGCTGAAGAAGTTCATCTTAGAAGCATTTATAATATTGGCTTGTAAAACCATCTGGACCACCTGGAGCTTTACCTGATTTCATTTTTTAATAGCTTCTGATATTTCAAAAGTAGTTACTGAATCATTCATAAATTTTCTCTGAATTTGTGAGAGTTTAGATAACCATTGTCTTGACAAATATTTATCTATTTTACACATATCAAACTCCTGCTTTTTATACAAATTGGAATAAAAATTATGGAAAGACATTTTGATAAAATCAGTATCTGTTATTACATTGTTACCTTCACAAATTTTCTCAATCATTCTGTTTACTCTTTCCCTTTCCTTTCTTAGTTTATATGCCAGTCACCTTCCTATTTTTTAAAAATTATTTTTGACATTTGTTGCAAGCCTTACATCGTTCTGACCCTTAGCTTTCCTGACTTCATCTTTGCAAGTTTAGGATATATGCTGGTATTCTGCCTTGGTTCAGTGTGTCTCTTTCCATTTTCTGTACCTATTCTTTTTGTCTTTCAGTTTGTCAGAGAGTTCTTTATGCAACCATGCTGCTTTCTTTTTGGATTTCCTGTTTTTCTTTTTCAGTGGTATTGTGCTGGACTGAGCTTTTTTTATTGTATTTTTCAGAGTTTTTGGGAAACTCTTCTTCTTGGGTTGTTTTCCCCTTTAATATTTTCATCCAAGGAATCTTTCCCAAGCTCTCTTTGAGTTTGTTAAAATCAGCTCTTTTAAAGTCTAAGACTCTGGTATGATTATGTTCTATTGCTTATGTTTGCATTATGTTGACTTCCAATATGACATGCTCATTCTCACCCAAAGTTCCTGTAATTTCAACTCCCCCTATCACTTCTTCTCTGTTTGTAAGAATTAAGTCCAGCATGGCTGTCCCTCTAGTTCCCTCCTCCACCTTTTGGATGACAAAGTTTTCAGCTAGATTGGTCAGGAACCTGTTTGATCTCTCACTTGATGCAGAATTAGTCTTCCAGTTGATGTCAAGGTACCAGTAATTAAAGTCCCCCATTACTATTGTAGTGTGTTTCCTACATACATTTGTTAATTTTTTCTGTTTGGTTGGGTGGCCTGTAGTATACACCTATGACAATGTAATGCTTTTTTCCCCTTTTATATTGACCCATATGCATTCTAGAAGGTTTTCGTCTGGTTTTGTACATTTCTGTAGTGATATATTCTTTTACATATAATGCAACTCTGCCTCCTCTTTTATTAGGTCTGGGGTTTTTTTTTGTTTTTTTGTTTTTGAAGAGTTTGTATTCTTCTATCAGTATGTTCATCCCACCAAGTTTCAATAACGGCAACTATATCATATCTATCCTCATGTACTAATAATTCAAGTTCACTCTGTTTGTTCCCCAAACTTTGAGTGTTTGTATATAGGCATTTGAGATCTTTATGTCTGTCCCTAGGTATGCTTCCTATATCTCCTATTTGGTGTTTGAATTTGTCTTCCTTCCCAACACTCCTTACCTCATTATTTGATTTGCTTTCTTGGGGTTTATGCTTGAAATTAGGTCCTAGAGATCTTAAAGATTGGTCACCCTCCCCACCTCAATTTTAATTTAAAGCCCTTCTGATAAGTTGAGTCAGTCATTTTCTGAATACATTTTCCCAACTTTTGTGAGGTGTAGTCAATCCCTTTCCAAGAGCCCTTCATGTAGGTAATGTAGACCATGGTCCAGGAATCTAAAGTTCTCTTGTTGACACCAACCCTTTTCACACCAACCCTTAAGTCAGTGGTTCTGTCAACTTGCAAAGCTTTCAAGTTGCCATGAGCAGGAGGGAGGGAGAACTGAAGTGAATTCCATACATTATTTCTGACCGCAATCAGAAGGAGGGTGTTAGGTTTCACAGCCAGCCAAAGTGGTTAATTGGAGAATGTGATTTATGACATGGCCAGAGAGGAGGGGAGAGACAGGGTCATAGGGGAACGTAAATCTACGTAGGATCAGTCCTAACTGCGTCTGAGTATTGCTGGAATGTTGCTCCTAATAAATGGCTATATTTCCTTTGAAGTTTGGATCATGGCTCATGAATTAATTAGGGCATCTTTCGGAAACTTGACAGGTTCACTTTTAGAATCCTTTGTTCTCTCATTGGATGTTGACCTCTCATTGGAAGTACAGATGAAAAAACTACTTGTGCACCTAACTCCTTAACTTTCTTGCCTAGCTGCTCGTAATCACTCAATACTGTTTTTCAGGTTCATTTTCATGTCATTCATTCCTACATGTAGGAGTAGAAAAGGGTAGGAATCTGTGGGTTTTATTATTTTGATTAGGTTCTCAGCCACATCTTTGATTTTTGCTCCAGGGAGACAACATACCTCCTTAGATTGACTGTCCAGTGTACAGATGGCTGGTTCTATTCCCCTAAGGATTGAATCTCCTATCACCAACACTCATCTTTTTTTTCCTAGGGAAATTTGGCAGCCCAGTGTCCCAGCTGTGAGGCAGCCTGACAGCCCAACTGAGAGAAGGAGAGACAGCTGAGCTGGGAGATGGAGAGGCAGCTCAGCGACCCTACCCAACACCTGAGCAGAGGCAATGCAGTGGAAATGGAGGCCACTGACCAGTGGTGAAACAGAGCTAGGTGGCAGCAGACCAGTGGCTGCGAGCAGCATGGCAGACCTTGAGCAGCAGCGGTGCAGAGCTAAGTGGCAGAGGAGTGGAGCGCCCAGAGCAACAACTAAGAGCAGTGCAGTGGACCAGCAGCAGCTGAGACCAGTTCAGTGGACCAGGTGAGCAGCGGCACCCACAGCAGCAACTGAGAGCAGCACGGTGGACCAGCTAAATGGAGCAGAGTGCTCACATCAGCACAATGTACCTGAAAACCCTGACAGTGGCCAAGAAACCAAAGGGCAAGAAAGCAGGGAGGAAAAGGATAAGTACAAAACACTTGTGGACACAGAGGAAAGGAAAGGGATTTCAAGGCAGGGAGTAGAGGGTTAAAAGCAAAGCATCTCCTAGAAAACAGCCTGAGATTTTCAACAAAAAAGAAGTGCCTATTACTTCATAAAAGGCCAAAAACTTTTGTAAATTCTTACATTTTTACAATCTCTGAAATTTGTAAAAAAAATTTCAATTTTTGAATTCTTTTTTCAAATTTTAATCTTTTTTCAACTGTTAAATATCATTTTTATTTTATTTTATTTCAATTTTTAAATCTTTTTCAATTTTAAATTTCTTTTTCAATTTTTTTAAAAAATATTTTTGATTATTTAAAATTTTTCCTTTTTTAATTTCTTTTTTCAACTAAAAATTAAACAAAACAGTTTACTTATTTTAATTCTTTAGAAATTTTTAAATTCTTAATGATCTAAGAGGAAAAAAATAATAAACCATAGAAAAAGAGACAGACACTTCAAAACAGGGAAGATAGTGATGAATTTTTCAAAACACAGAACAAAAGGCCAATAACTCTTATAAACTATTATAAACTGACACTTTGCAAGAGGGAAAATATTTAATTTTTAGAAATTTTTAAGTTTTTAACAAACAAACAAAGTCATGGAAATAGTGACTTGCAAAGTGTGTCATACGTTCCAACTTATGCCCATAGAAAACCCAAACTATGTATTGTATGTATCAAATGTAACCTACTTGAATTACTAAAATAAAAAGTAAAGGGTCTAGAGGCAACTCTAGCCACTCTGAAACTCAATTAACAAAGCGAGAAATCCCAACCTAAACAAGAAGACTACACCAAAATAAAACACAATAGGGAGCAAAAAAATGGTCTGGGTGGATGATTTCATTTAATAGTTTTTTTAACTTTCCTGCAATTATAGTAGCAAATATTTTATAGTCAGCATTTAACAGTGAGATGGGCCTATAATTTTTAATTTGCTGGTGGTCTGTGTCCTCCTTTGGAATTAATGTAATATATGCCTCTGTCCATGATTTCGGTAATTTGGCTTCTGCTAGTGCTTCATTGTATAGCTCCAGCATTAGCATCTCCAGTGATCCTTGTATGGTTTTGTATAGTTTTGCGGGGAGCCTGTCAGGTCCCGGTGTTTTGTTATTTTTTTGTTTTTTAATTGCCTCCGTTAATTCCATCATGGTTATTTTATCGTTCAGCATCTTTCTCTTTGTGGCCGGTATTGTAGTTAGGTCCCTTTCCTTTAAGTATTGTTTAATACTCTCTTCTGATATATCTTCTTGACTATACAAATCTTTTTTAAAAAATTGTGTAATATTTTTTTTATCTTCCATCCGGTAGTGTAGGTTCCCATTCTCTTCTTGCAATTGTTGTATTAATTTTTTCTCTTTTTCTCTTTTAAATTTATGTGACAACGTGGTTTATTTGTGTGTTCAAAAAATTTTTGTTTCGCCATTTTAGCGTTTTGAGCCAATTCTTCTTGTGTCTTTAAATTTATTTTGTGTTTTACTAATTCTCTTTTCCTTTTAATTTTATCGTTCTGGGGTTCTTTTTGTAATACTAGTTCCAGTTCTTTAAGTTCATCCTGCAGTATTGTTTTATCTTTTCCTTATTTCTTCGTGCCACGTATGCTATTGTTAATCCTCGGAGATACACTTTGGTCGTGTCCCATAGATTTTGCAACGTTGTTTCTTCTTTCTTGTTTTCTTTGAGGAATAGTTCCAATTCTTTTTCCATCATTTGTACATAATCTTTTTCTTTCAAGATCTTTTGGTTCAACATCCATCTCCTTGTCTTCTTCTGTCCTTTCCATCTCACTTTCAAGGGATTATGGTCTGCCCAGGTATTTATCATTATATCTACTTCTTCTATGTCTCTTCTCAATTCCGGATTCATCCATACCATATCAATCCTTGACCATGAGTTGTGGGGACTTGAATAGAAGGTGTATTAATTCTTCTTTAAATTTAGGTCTCTCCATATATCCTGTAAATTCAATTCTTGTATCATCTCAAAGAATGTATTTGGCAGTATTCTTCTTTTTTTCTTGTTTTTTTTTTTTTTTGTTGCTTCTATAATCTTTCTTGATGTCCACAACTGTGTTAAAATCACCTACTAGGCATATATTTTCATGTTCTGACTCTAATATTTTCCCATGTAGTTTACAATAGAATTCCTTCTGATTATTATTCGGCGCATAAATTACCGCAAGCAATATTTGTTTCTGATTTGTTGCTATTTCAATCAGTAATATTCTTCCATCTTCGTCTGCGTAGATTTGCTTAGGTTTTAGCCATTCTTTAATATACACCGCTATTCCTCTCTTCTTTTGCTGTGCGAGGGATAAATGCAATTTCCCCATTTTGGGGTATTCTAGTATACTACCATATTGCTTCTTGATATGTACTTCCTTTAGGCAAACAATGTCCATATTCTGTTTTTGTAATCCTACTAGTGTTTGTTTCCTTTTTGTTGGTGAGTTCATTCCATTGATGTTGAATGAAATCATTTTGATTTCCTCCTCCATCTTATTGTTTATATATGGCTCTCAGTCCTCTATTTGTCCTTATTCCTTTCTGCGCTCTTGTTCTCGCACCTTCCCTTTCGAATTGTTTCATTTCCATCCGTCTCCTTTCGTCCTGGTCCGCCTCTTTCTCTTTTATTTGCTGTTCTTCTTGACTCTTACTCTCTATCTCTTCTCTACTATCTTGCTCTTCATCCGTCTCCTTTCGTCCTGGTCTGCCTCTTTCTCTTCTATTTGCTGTTCTTCTTGACTCTTACTCTCTATCTCTTCTCTACTATCTTGCTCTTCATCTGTAGCCAAATAATGCTTGTAAAATTCCTGAGCTTTATCCAAGGTATCAATTTTGAATTTCTTATCCTGCCACGTAATCAGCATTCCTTCTGGGATAAACCATCTGAACATCACCTTATATTTAATCAATTGCAAAGATAAGAATTGGTAGTGTCTTGTCTGTTCCCTGACCCTTCTTGGAATTTGTTTTAGGGTTTGAATTTCTTTTCCTTTATAGATCAATGGTTCATCTCTTGTCCTCTTATATATTTTGTCTCTTGTTGTTTTCCTAGAGAACCTCACGTGGACCTCCCTTGGTAGTTTATATCATCATGCATAGTTGGTATGTATTCTGTAAATCTCGTCTATATCACTCTGGATCTCCTGTTTCTTTTTCTGTAGGGTATCAGCTAATAATTCTGTCATAATCTTTAATAAATCCTCTTCCTTATTTTCCACTACATTTTGGAATCTCAAGAAGGCGGCTGCGGACTTCCAGTTTGGCGTCGCAGCAAGACAGTCGGGGAAATAGCGGGCTCTGATGAGTGCCACGAAAACCCCAGCTGCCGAACCGCCGCCAATGGGTCTTCAGACCGGAACCGTCCTGCAGGGACGGGGAAAAAGGAGGGACACCTCGGAAGACCAAGAGGAACAGGCAAGTTCCTCGGAGGTCAGAGGGAATCCTCTATGAGTCAGCAGCAGGGGGCAGCAGCCATGGCGGCTGCCACGAAGCTGTGACAACCGGGCTAAGAGATGTGCTGGAGGAAAGTGGATTGAAACGGAGGTCTTTGAAGCCGGGTGAGTGACAACCAACCGAGGCTTGTAACAACGCCTAGAGCAATATTACTATCTATAAGACCTCAAGCCATAAAACAGCGGCTGAATAACAAAGGGGCTTTGGAATGCAACTTTAAAGAGACAAAGACCCGATAAACAACTAACTCTTGAAAAGAACTAATGGAATTAAATATCGAGATATGGTGAAAAGACTGGATACTTTAAAATTTGAATTGGATTTTAAAAAAGAAGACTTGATATTTTTAAAACAAAAAAAAAAAGGAGAGTAAACAAATTGGACTGTTACATAATTGCAATAAAATGGATACTCGCATGACTAATGGAAAATGTGGATTGTAGAGGGACACCTTCTGGTTTAAAAAGGAACATTGCAACTTGTCTTTGTCATGGAAAATTTTGAACTTTACAGATAACCAGTCATGGGATTTGTGGAGGAGGTCTTTCTTCTTGTCTGCAGGTAGCTTGACTTTGGTGAAAAGGAAATTATAACGGAACTCCTATAATTGAAACAACAATAACAACTGGCGAGGGAATAAAAGAAGGATTTAGCGCAGGATCAAGAGAAGGGAACTTGCATTTTATCTGAAATAAAAAAAAGAAAACGATTTAATATGACATATGGAGGACAGATTTGCTGACTTTGAAAATGGAAGGAAATATATGTTAGCAGGCGAGGAAATGAAGAAATAAGATATACACGACTGGAAAAAGAAAAAAGAAGATTAAAACAATGTGATTAAAAATAAAACAATGTATAGGTGGATAGTAATAATAAAAAGGAGGTTTTTATAGAAATACAAGAGAAATTAAGCAAGTTAAAAGAGATTTATAAATATATTCAAAGATACTGTCAGGTGTGCTTCCTTCAAAGTCCAGGAAAGAATGACCCAAACTCCATTGTTTATAGAGAAAGGTACTTTTACTAGAAAATGAAGTGAACGCAACCAAAGGAAAGCAGAATCTAAGGCAACAAGCGCGAAAATTGCATATAGAAAGCATCCCCTCCCACTGTCCACTGTAAATCATCCAATCCAAAGGTCTCTCAGGGGTCAGGTGGAAGCACACATCTGGCAGCGTCATCAATCAGGAATGCCACGACCGTTGACCCGACAGCAGCTTCAAAGATACAGTCCGGTGGCTTAACTATCGCTTTCGATTCCTCCAGATTCCTCCAGCACGCTTCCCCACCCCATGCTACCTAGCTCTCCCCCCTCCCGTTACTATGGCAGCCAAAGCAGTAAAGGCAGAGGCTGACATTCGGCCCCTCTGCAGAAGAGATGTTAGTCCTAAAGGGAAAGAAAAACAACACAATACAGAAATTAGGGTTTATCAGGATATTTGGTGTGAAACAACTGAACTTTCTTTGGCGCCCGGACATCACGTTTATTCACCCATTCAGCTTGAGATAATGGGAAATGCTTCCAGGCCACCAGATACTGCACTTTACCATGATGCTTCCTAGAGTCCAAAATTTCCTTAACTTCAAAATGTTGTTCCCCTTCTATCAATATGGGGACCGGAGGAGAGTTCTGGTTCGGACGTAAAGGGGACGAATGTTCCGGTTTCAGCAAGCTAACATGAAACACAGGGTGGATTCGTCTCAAATTTTTTGGTAATTCCAATTCAACTGTGACTGGGTTGATGAGTCTAGTGATCGGGAAAGGGCCCACATACTTGGGTCCGAGCTTTTTTGATTTCTGGGAAGTCTGTAAATATTTGGTGGAAAGATAAACCATATCACCCACTTTGTAAACGTGTGCCGGGCACCTATTTTTGTCAGCTTGGGCTTTATGTGCTCGGTGTGCATCATCTAAAGCTTTTCGAGTTACTGCCCAAGTACCCCGTAGCTGTTCAATCCACTCAATTAAAGAGGGGTTCTGTGGGTTATCCTGTGGTAGCTCTGGGATTGGCACAAACTCTTGGCCAGAAACGGAGTGAAACTGGTGCTGCTATGTATGGAGTTATTATACGCCACCTCCGCAAATGGCAATAAGTCCACCCAGTTGTCTTGCTGGTAATTTATGTAACATCTCAGGTACTGTTCTAACACGGCATTGGTTCTCTCACAAGCCCCATTTGTCTGGGGGTGGTGGGCAGAGCTTAACCCCTGGGCAGAGCCTATTAACCCTAAAAACTCTTTCCAAAAGTTGGAGGTAAATTGCACACCCCTGTCCGAAATTATACGTTTTGGAGCCCCATGTAATCGATAAACATGTTGAATAAACAATTTTGCAAGGGCTTTAGCTGAAGGGATTTTAGAACAAGGGATGAAGTGCACTTGTTTGGAAAACAAATTCGTTACTGCCCAAATGACTGTGCACCCCCCACTCTCCGGCAAATCTACAATAAAGTCCATGGATATCTCTTTCCAAGGGGCATTTGGCCTTGCCACACTCTGAAGTAAACCAGGTGGCTTCCCCGAAGGTCTCTTAGCTGAGGCACACACTGGACAGCTAGCTACATATGCCTCTATGTCCTTTTTGAGTGCAGGCCACCAGAATTGTCTTTTAACGAGATGTAGAGTTTTAACAAATCCAAAGTGTCCCGCCACCTTGGCGTCATGAGCATGCTGCAACACCGTTACTTTTAAACTGGCAGGAACATACAATTTGGTCCCAATCCAAGCTAGTCCATCACGGAGTGTACATTCATTCGAGTGGGTTCGAAACCACTCGTCAGTCTTTAGAGCTTCTTGTAGTTTCTGAAGCAAATTGCCCGAGAGGGCTGGATCGGCCCTCGTCTGCGCTCTGGTAGTCACTGGCACTGCTAGCTGTGTCAAAGGTATGATAGGCCGAACCACTTCCTCCTTGGTGCTGTTGTATTGAGGCAATCTGGAAAGTGCATCCGCCATGAAGTTCTTTCCACCAGGAAGGTAGCATAAAGTGAAATTAAAACGGTTGAAGTGTTGAGCCCAACGAACTTGCTTTGGTGACAGCTTACGCGGTGTTTTCAAAGCCTCTAGGTTTTTATGGTCAGTCCAAACTTCAAAAGGATGCTTAGCTCCTTCAAGAAATTGTCTCCACATTAACAATGCCCATCGCACTGCAAAAGCTTCCTTCTCCCATATGGCCCATCTCCTTTCGGTCTCTGACAATTTGCGGGACATATAGGCACAGGGTTGTAATTTCCCTTCTGCATTCTTTTACAGAAGTACTGCTCCTACTGCCACGTCGCTCGCATCAGCCTGTACTACAAAAGGCTCTTCCATGTCCGGATGTTTGAGGACTGGTTCAGCAGCAAACAACCGTTTCAACTTTTCGAATGCCACCTGACAGTCCATAGTCCATTCAAGGGCCCGTGAGGGTTTTGGTCTTACTTCACCTTTTGTTTTCAGAAGATTTGTTATTGGCAGCGCGATTTTGGTGAACGAGGGGATAAACTGTCTATAGAAGTTAGCAAATCCCAGGAAACTTTGTAGTTGTTTGCGGGTGCGTGGTGCGGCCCATTCCAATACTGCCCGAACTTTTCCAGGGTCCATCTCTATTCCTTCATGCGATATGCGATATCCAAGATAGTCAATTTTGCTTTGGTGGAACTCGCATTTAGAGAGTTTGGCATATAGTTCAGCAGCCCTGAGTTTTTTCAGGACAGTTCGCACCAATTTCACATGGTTGTCCATGTTCTCAGAGTAGATAAGAATGTCATCCAAGTAAACCAGCACCCCCTTATAGAGGTGCTCATGCAGTACTTCGTTAATCAATTGCATGAACACAGCAGGGGCTCCTTGTAGTCCAAAAGGGAGCACTCGAAACTGGAAACATCCCAGTGGGCAGTTAAATGCTGTTTTCCATTCATCCCCCTCCTTAATTCTCACTCTGTAGTATGCCTCTCGTAAGTCAAGTTTGGTGAAAATTTTCCCCTTTCCTAAGTGTGCTAGCATGTCCTTCATGAGCGGCAGGGGGTAAACGTTTTCCACGCAAATAGCGTTGAGATTTCTATAATCAACTACCAAACGAAAGGAGCCATCTTTCTTTTCCCGGAACAATACCGGCGCCGCCACCCTTGGTCTGGCTGGTTGGATAAAACCCCTTTCTAGGTTTTTATCAATGAAGTTCCGCAATTCCCCTAGTTCTCAAGGGGTCATGGGGTAGATCTTTGGCTTAGGGAGCTTCACCCCAGGGAGTATTTCAATGCTACAGTCCGTAGCTCTGTGGGGGGGGGGGGGGCAGCACATCTGAGGCCCTTTCACTAAAATCTCCACATCCTCAGCTACTACATACCAACTCTGCAGATACGTTTTAAGTAAGAACCATGTCTCAATGTTAAAGTGTTATGATAAAGGATAAGGAAAAATATGATTAACTGGAAATAAGCAATGTATAGATGGATGGAAACAACAAAGAAAGGATTATGTAGGGATTAATAGTTAAACTAACTATGATTATGCTGTGTTTAACAGCCAACAAAATAAAATTGGTTATGTTGTGTTTAACAGCCAAAAAACAAAAATGGATATGCTGTGTAACAGCCAAAAAACAAAAATGATTATGCTGTGTTCAACAGCCAAAAACAAAAATGGTTATGCTGTGTTTAACAGCCAAGAAATAAAAATGATTGGTTTAACAACAAAGAAAAATGAGGTAGGATAGCGAAAATAAGGAGGAGTATGTTGAGATTAACAGTAAAAATGAAATGAATAAGCTGGGTTTAACAACAGAAACAAAGATGATAATGTAGAGTTTAATAGTAAAAAGAAAATGTTTATGTTGGAATTAAATATTTTTCGAATGCTTATAACAACTGTAATGATTCATATTTTGAAAATGTATCCATCTAAGCAAAAGAAAGAGAAAAATGGAATGATATTTGGTTAGGATTTAAGATTTAAGTAACGGGTTTTTGGGGATAATGGCATAGTTAAATAGATAGAATTGAGGGAAATAACTGAATAAAATATTAAGTTGTGTTAATTGCAAATTAAGATTTGTTAGTGATTTGTAGCAATCTGTGACCAGATCAATGCTTCATTTTGGAAAAGATATGTTTTATGTTTAGGTTTTTAAAAAATAATAAAATACTTTTATAAAAAAAAAAAGAAGGATGCTTTTTCCATTTCTAGATGGAAAATTGCCTCTTCCAGAACTCTGTTTGCTGCAGTCAGTTTCTGTTCCATTGTTTCTAATTTCTTTTCTGTTTGTTCTGCTTTTGCTTCCACTGTTTGTATTTTCTGTTTATTTTTGAATATTGCCAGTTGTATTGTCCCTATTTTATCATCCAGTTTACAAATGTCACCCTTCACCTCTCCCATCTCGTTTTTTATTTCCTCATGGTTTCTCGCTATTGATTCTTGCGTTTTCGCCATCGTTTCTTGAATCATAAGAAGGGTTGTCTGCATATTCAATGTAGAGCCTGTTTTCTCTCCACTCAACATACTCTCTATTGAGCGTTGACCTGATGGGGATGATACCGTAGATGTTGGGTTTGACAATGTTTTCTTCCCTATTTTCGTAATAGTCGTCGTGCTTGTCATTTTCACAACCCTGAAGAAATTCTTCCACAATAGCATATATCAGCTATAAAGTTCCCACCTTTCCTGTATAAAATTCCTCAAATTTATATACAAATTGCTATTCAGTATTAAATCCTTTTAGAATTATATAATCCTCTAGTATATATTCCTATTAATAGGTCAATAAACAATAGCAATAATAACAGTAGTATAATATAGATAATAGTATAGTTAGATAGATGTCTAAATCAGACTAATATATACACAATTAAGTACAGGCTTAAATATAGGTTATTTGGTCTAGTGTAAATATGTATACACTATTGCAGTGATGGCTAACCTTTTTTTCCTCGGGTGCCAAAAGCATGCGTGTGCACACTATTGCACACACGCTATCACACCCATGCACATGCCCACACCCATAATGCAATGACCCTCCCGCATGCCCCGCTCCCTGCACATGCGCGCGACCCCCACGCATGAGCACACGACCCCTGCTCCCTCCCCCCTGCACATGCGAACGTGCCACCCCCTTTTGGTCTCACATCCCAAAACAGTGCTGGGGGGGAAAACCCTCGCCTCCCAAAACAGCTGGAAGACGAAAAAAAGCCTTGCCTCCCAAAATGGCTGGGAGGGGGAAAAAAGCCTCTCAAAACAGCTGGGAGGGGGGGAAACCTCACCTCCCAAAAGGGCTGGGAGGGGGAAAAACCCTTGCCTCCCAAAACAGCACTGGAAGGGGAATCTCTGGAGATCTGGGAAGGCACAGGCAGCAGAAAGTGAGGAGAAAGGTAGGTCCCCCACGCATGCTTGCGTGTCTCCTGCTTGCAGGGCAGACCCGAAAATCAGCTGGCCGGTGGGAAGCATGTGTGCATGTGCAGTGGAGCTGAGCTGGGCGACGGCTCACGTGCCCGCAGAGAGGCCTCCGTGTGCCACCTGTGGCACGCGTACCATAGGTTCGCCATCACGGCACTATTGTATTCTATTTATGAAATATATAAATATATAGATAGGTAAATATATAAATTGCAATAATATAATGTAGATAATAGTATAAATAAATAAATGCCTAGATCAGACTAATATATACATAAATAAGTACTCAATTAAATATACCGTATTTTTCAGAGTATAAGACGCACTTCCCCCCCCCCTGCAAAAGAGGGTGGAAATGTTGGTGCATCTTATACACTGAATGCAGCCATTTTTGGCCTCCCAAAGCCCCGCCCTGCTCGTCCCATTTTTGTGAAAAATGGGCCCGTTTTTCACAAAAACGAGGGTGTTTTTGCCCTCCCGCAGCCCCCAGGAGCACTCTGCAGGCCTCCCAAACCCTCTGTGCACCCCATTTTTTGCCCATTTTTGCAAAAAACTGGGGTGCGCAGAGGGTTTGGGAGCAGTGGTGGGATTCAGCCAGTTCGCACCACTTCAGGAGAACTGGTTGTTAGCTTTCTGAGCAGTTTGGTGAACTGGTTGTTGGAAGAAATCATTAGGGCAGAGAACCGGTTGTTAAATTATTTGAATCCCACCACTGTTTGGGAGGCCTGCAGAGTGCTCCTTGTCACTGCGTTATGTATTTGTCAGCCGAGCTTCCATCCTAAGACTTACGGTAGCCTGGCCGGGAACTTTATCACGTCTCTGTAGCAACAGAGATAAGACTGTCTTGTGATTTCTGAGCTACTGCACATGTCCAATTTTAAGGAAGAAACTTCCTGACTATTTCTTTTTCCTTTGTCCGTCTGTGTGATACAACTGCCGGTAACAATGTAGTTAGTTTGTTTTATTTCTTTTATTTCTTTTTTTTTTAATTGCAAAAGTTTTACAATTACATTTTCACCCCTTTCCGCCCCCCTCAACCCACCCCAACCTTCCCAACCTCCCTAACCCTCCCTAACCCTCCCCTCCCCCCGGACTTCCACACAATATACTCATATCAAGTAAAAAAAAAAACCTTTGTATAAAACTTATATAAAACTTGAACCCCTCCCTCCCCCTTATAATTTTCTTTTTTATCTTCATTACATTAACATATTTCTATCTTGATATATCATTTTCAAATGAAAGCTATTTGATACTTCTTAGTTTGGTATTTGTTCTGAACATAATCTATCCACTTTTTCCATTCCCATTCATAAGTCTCTTGTGAACAATCTTTTAGATATGCTGAAATCTTCGCCATCTCTGCAAAACTGGCCATCTTCATAGTCCATTCCTTGATGGTGGGCAAAGCTTCATTTTTCCAGTATTTACCTATCAATAATCTTGCTGCTGTTATCATATACAATATCAATTTTGTTTCACCCAATGTGAAACCCTTAACTATACCCAATAAAAACAGTTGTGGAGAGAATTGAATTTTTTTCTTTAAAACATTCTGCATGACCCACCAAATTTTTATCCAAAAAGCCTTAACTTTCCTACAAGTCCACCAAACATGATAATATGTAGCATCTAAACAGTCACATCTCCAACATTTTGGCTGAACATTAGGGTACATACACGACAATTTTTTGGGGTCTAAGTGCCATCTATAAAACATTTTATAAAAGTTTTCCCTCAGATTCTGCGACTGTGTAAATTTTACATTCTGAACCCAAATTTTTTTTTTTATTGAAAAAGTTTTTCAAATACAAGTTTTTCCCCCTTTTCCTCCCTTCTTCCCTAACCCCCCCTCACCACCCATCCCCCCCTGTGACTTCTTCTTCACAACAATAAGCTAATTCATAATTAATTACATAATATTTTACCATGCCCTTACTCACTCCTCAAAGTACTGACCCTTAGCAAAGTATTCTTATAACTCCGCTTTTCTCCGCTTTTCACAATCTACCCTTTTTCTCCTCCCCCAAACTTATAAAATATTATTATTATTACAACAACATAACCTTTACTTTTATATATATTAATTTAACATTTCAAAGCAGCCTTCTCCAAATTTAACATTTGTTCAGTTCTATCCGATTCTTCCACTCCCCAAAATATATGACTTAAAAATCCTTTTTCTTAAACTAATCAATCACTAAACTAGCCTATTTCAACCCAGTTTCCTGCAAGATTACCATGCACTACAATTCTAAATATAATCCACTGCCCACTCTGCTAAAATATCCATATGTCTATATATACATTCCATTTTATAAAAAAAGACAATAACTTTAAATTTACAATTCATTTAGTATCTTCTTTGATGTCTTTCCACTAGATTGTTAAATCCATCATCCATAATAGGGTAACATAGCATCCTGGTGCAACAGTTTATTCAAAATCTTCAGTCATCTTCTGCCCCCATCAATAATGAATATCCTCATGTATATATAAAAATAAAAACAACCACCCGAGTGACATTATAATTATATTCCATATAGTTGTAATTGTGGTTTTCATCAGGATTATAAATCCCCATCATCTTTGTGGGTAACAGCCAGATCTTCTGCATGCCCCAGCATGACTCTCTTGCCTTGTAACTCAAAATAGATATAATATATTTATCGGTAAAAGAAATCCAAAATAGATAGTTCAAATCCAACAATGTAAGGCTCTTTCCACATCCCAAAATCACGGCATTGCAGAGATCTGCCACTTTCCTCAAGATAGTATTAAACGATAATTCGCCTCCAATATCTTTTCACATATTCATTTATTTTTTTTAAAATCCCTGGCTTCACTGTTGCTTGGTTTAGAAACTACTATTTCTACGAGATCTGTTTCTTTTCTTTTTCTTTTGCGGGTTGCATTTCCATCCAAATTTCCTTCCTACAAGTTGTGTATCAGCTGATCGGTTGTCATTCTGCTTTGTAAATTGATCTTGTTGGTTTTGTTTTATTATCTCATATGTCTTTTCCTTCACTTGTATATCAACTGGTTGATTTACGCACTTGTCTGTAAGTTGATAGTTCATCACATTAGAATCAGATGACACTGCTCTCAAATTTATAGACAGTCCAGCTGGGGTATCCAAGGAGTCCAAAGACAGTTTATCTACCACAGCCTCTGTAATTTGATGTTTTCCCTTTATTTCCAACTCCTTTTGCTTGTCCTGTGTTATGCCTAAAGATGTTAAATTTATTTTTAAATTTTTTTGATAAAATTCTTCCGCTTTTTCGACTGTATCCAGTTGGTATCTTACTCCTTGGTGTCTCAATATTAAACCAACTGGGACGTCCCACCTAAATAGAATATTCCTTTTTTTTAACTCATTCACTAGAAAACCAAATTTCTTCCTCTCCATTAACATCTTGGGCGGGAGTTCCTTAAAAATCCAAATCTTTCTTCCACGAAATTGCAAAGCAGAGTCATAAGAATTCTGGACAATATTATTTCTAATTTCTTTGTCTGTAAAATAAATCACCACATCTCTAGGCAATTGTCTTTGTTTTGCCAACCAGGAGTTTATTCTATAAATTCTGTCAATCCTGCAAAACACTTCATCAGGTTGAACCTTTAAAATCCCAGCCAGAATTTCAGAAGATATCTTCCTTAAATCATCTCTGTCATCTTCCTGCAAACCTCTCAGTCTAATTGCATATTCTGTAAAATTGTATTGGATCATTAAAACTTCTCTTTCAATCCTCTGTTGTACATTTTCTTCAATAACAGTCTTTTGATCAGCCTCCATTTTAAGTTTGTCTTCTGAACTATTATCCTGAATGTTTGCCAAATCCTTTTTAATTTTTTGGATCTTGTCATCCAAATTCTCCTCAGTTTCTTTCATTTTAGAGTTAGTATTTGCTTCCAACTGAGTCATAAAGTCTGCTAAGCCATTAGCTACTTTTAAAATCTTTCGATCCAAAAAGCCAAACTTAGATTTCACCAATTCACCAATTTCTTTGATTTCCAACTTAAATTTTTCAAGTTGCTGATTCACAATCTCATCCCTTCTTACAATCTCCTCAAGAAGAAATTCTATTATATTAAAGTCAGGTTTCTGTGACTGGAGAGTTAAAACTTGTTGATGTAATTTATTAATGGGGGAATCCCCCCCCCACTGCCTGTTTGTCTAGTTTTATAAGTCTCAGTGCCATTTTTCCACGCAGACAAAATTTACTGGAAAAGAGAGAAAAAAAAAACTTTTTTCCAACCAAGATCAATATCAGATCCTCAAAGAGAAAAAAAAAAAAAAAAGAAAAAAAAAACAGAAATGAGAGTGAGATTTTGCCTTCAGTTACAGCCAAAAGTATTCATTCCGCTACTTTGTAATTGAAAACGGAAGGAGTTTCCCTTTCAGCCTCTCTTCAAGCCGCAGCAGCAATCGCCATTTTAAAAAAAAACTTTTTTCCCTTCACTTCACTTCTTAGGCAAAATAGAATAAAAGGAATACTTGCGCTTCAGGATCAAAGGTCCAGCTCATATCTTCTTTAATTAATTTATTTGACAGATTTACAGGCTTGCTTTTGCCCCCTAGCTCTGCGTGTAGCAGAGATTTCCCAGAGCCCGGAGCGTCGGCTGGGGATACGGGGAGTCTCTTCCGCTCCCTCCCAAAAGTAAATAAAAAACTTTTGGGATTAGGCAGAGGACTCTACCCACCCCAGCCGGCTCTATCTCCGTTTCCTAATGGAAACGGAGTTTTTTCGAGCCGCCATTCCGCTGAAAAAGGCGGCTCTTACAGGCAGTGGGTTCGACGATCCCAGAGGAGCGTCCAGCGGGGACAAGCAGCAAACCGGAAGTCTGAACCCAAATTTTTTCCCATGTTTCCAACATCACTGGTTCTTCAAAATTTTGTGCCCACTTAATCATACAATCTTTAACTAATTCAGTTTCTGAATCCCTTTCTAACAAAACATTATAAAGCCTTTTAATATGCATTGGACCTTTCTCTTTTATATGTCTAACCAATTCTTCCTCATGCAACATAATACCAGTTTTTTGGTCCTCTTTCCATCTCAATTGTAATTGATTATATTGTAGCCAAGTTAAATTAATCCCTTCAGCCAACAGTGTCTGTAGTGTTTTCAGCTGCCATCTGCCCGCATCTGTAAAAAGAACCTCTTTGTATAAACCCCCCCCGAGTGACATTATATTTGTATTCCACAAAGTATGACCAAGATCCAGCCATAGCGGTAATTTATATAATCCCATTTGAGTCGGTGCTTCTTCCAAACTCTCATCAAAGAGTCTCTTAGTATATGGCTTTTAAATACTTTATCCACTTTGTTATCATAAAATAAGTAAGCATGCCATCCAAATTCAAGATCAAAACTTTCTATATTCAATATTCCAGTCTTTTTCCTTCCAAACCAATCACTTGTTAAAGTCAAAGCTGCTGCATCATAATATAACTGTAGGTTTGGAAGTTTAAGACCTCCCCTTTCTGGAACATCTTGCATAATTTTCAATTTCACTCTCGGTTTTTTCTCGTTCCAGACAAACTTATTCACTCCAGTTTGCCACACTTTCAGTTGTTTATCACTTTTAAGCACCGGAATCATTTGAAACAAAAAAAGAAATCTTGGCAAAATGTTCATCTTAACTGCTGCTATTCTTCCAAGTAGGGACAGCTGCAGTTTTTTCCAAGTCTCCATATCTTTCTGCAACTCTCGCCACAACACCTCATAATTATTTTGAAACAATTTTGTGTTTGATTCTGCAACCTGAACTCCTAGATATTTTACCTTTGGTACAATCTCAAAACCTGCCCTCCTCTCAAGCTCGTATTTACGATCTTGTGTCATATTTTTAACTATCATCTTAGGTTTTTTTTGATTCAATCTAAAACCTGAAACTTTACCATAGTCTTGTATAATGTCCTTCATCAGGATTATTGATTCCATTGGCTGTGTTAGGGTGACAACCAGATCATCTGCAAATGCTTTTATTCTGTAATCCTCTTGCCTTATCATTATACCTTTCAAGATATTAGAGTCCCATATCGTATTTAACAAAACTTCTAGTGTTAAAATGAATAAAAGTGGGGACAACGGACATCCCTGTCTTGTTCCTTTTTCAATTTTAAACTCTGTTGTCAAACTTCCATTAATAATAATCTGTGCCTTTTGCTCTTGATAAATTGCTGAGATCGCCTGTATAAATTGATCCCCAAAGTCCATCTTTTTTAAAGTTTTTAGTAGAAAATTCCAGTCCACTCTATCAAAGGCCTTCTCTGCATCCAAGAAAACCAGCACTGCAGGAATCTGTTTATTTTTCTCAAGATATTCCAATAAATCTATTACTTGCCTTACGTTATCCTTCATGTATCTACCCTCGATAAATCCCGCTTGATCATCATGAATCACCTTTTGGATTACTGGCATCAACCTGTTGGCTAATACTTTTGCATAAATTTTATAATCAGTATTCAGAAGAGATATTGGTCTGTAATTCTCCGGTCTTTTAGGACCTGCTTGCTCTTTTGGTATCAAAGATATATAAGCTGTTGTCCATGATGGGGGTATTTTACCCCCTTGTTGAATATTACAAAATAGATCTCTAAGTTGTTCCAGCATTTCTGCTTGCAAAGTTTTATAATACACTGCAGTCAAACCATCCGTTCCAGGAGCTTTGGCTGTTTTTAATTGTTTAATTGCTACTATTATCTCCTCCTCTGTTATAGGATAATTCATTCTTTCCTTTTGTTGGTCAGTAATTTTTGTAACTCTTTTATTATCTAAGTATTTTTCTATAAGTCCATTCTGCACATCCTCTTTAGCATATAGTTTAGTGTAATAATCCACAAAAGCTTCTTTGATTAATTTTTGTTGAAAAATTTCTTTCCCTCCAATATCAATACTATCAATAGTCCGTATACTCTGTTTTTTCCTCAATGTATAGGCCAACCATCTGCCCGGTTTATTGGCATTACAAAATGTATTATGCTTCGCATATTGTAAGTTTGTTGCAACTTGTTCCGCCATAAGCATTTGAAATTGGTCTTTCAAAAGTTTTATAGCACCATGTATTCTTTCATCTGTTGGGTTTTTAATAAGTAGCTGTTCTTTATTCTTTATTTCTGCTTCCAATTCAGATCTTTTCTTTTGTCGAATCAGTCTATGTTTAGAGTTCATATAAATAAGCACCCCTCTCATGTAAGCTTTGCTTGCATCCCACACAATTTCAATTGTGGTACCTTTATTCAAATTTATTTCAAAAAATTCTTTCAAGTGCTTTTTCAGTTCTATTATATTTTTTTCATATCTGAACAGGTTTTCATTTAATCTCCAAGAGCGTCTCTCAGTCTTGCCTATCTCAATTTCTATCCATACTGGGCTATGGTCAGTCAAAGTTCTTGGAAAAATCTTTGTTCTTTTTGTCTTGACAAGTAAATCATCTGACAACAAAATAAAGTCAATCCTAGAGAAGGATCTGTGTCTGTCAGAAAAAAAAGTGTAGTCCAGTTCTTTTGGATTATGTATTCTCCAAATATCTTTTAGTTCCAAGTCTTCTTTCATATCAAAAAAAGTCTGTGGTAATCTGATCCTAGACTTCGCCAAGCTCTTTTTATCTAATTTAGAATCAATTATTCCATTCCAATCTCCCATAATTAAGATAGATCTGTAGTCCCATTGTAGTATTTTAGTATGTAACATTTTATAGAAATGGTCCTGTTGTTGATTGGGAGCATAAATTCCAATCAGAAGAATTTGGCCATATGCTGTAAGCAATTCAATTGCTATAAACCTACCGTCTTCATCTGCTTCTATAACTTTAGCTGTTAATTTTTTATTTACATAAATAACCACACCATTCTTTTTTTGCAAAGTTGAAGATATAAAATGTGTTCCTAATTTGGAATTTATCAAGTATTTTTGGTCTTGAATTGTGATATGCGTTTCTTGTAAACAAATTATATCATTATTAAATTGTTTCAAATATGCAAATAGTTTCTTCCTTTTCTGTGCTGAATTCAACCCATTCACATTCCAGGATAAACACTTAATCGTCATCTTTATCTTTCTGGAGCAAAGAGCAGAATAACCGAATGTCTTCCGGAATCTTCGGTCTTGCTCCCCCCATGGCTCCAGTCTCTTGTGTAGTACTCTTAGCTCCCTTTTTATCTTGTCTTTCCTGTTGTTGCTTTTCTTTAAGTTGCTTAGATTTTGCTCGAGTTATACGCTGATCCTTAACTTCAACCATCCGAACCGGGTCCAAGATTGGAGAAGATTCCAACAAAGGCTCATCCAGAAAACCTCCTTCGGCGCCCTGCATTTCCTCTGGTTCCTGCTTAGACTGTTCTTGCGGTTCTTGTTGAAGTTGCTTCTTATCACTCTCCTTAATCTCCAAAACTGTGGATGTACGTGGAGATGGTGTTCTTTCTTTAAAAATAACAGTGTAAAAATGCTCCGCCTTCTCCACAGTGTTCAAACAATGTCTTTCTCCCTTGTATCTCAAAATTATACCAGTTGGGGCATCCCACCGAAATGGTATCTGTTGATTTTGCAATTCTTTAACAAGAAAGCCAAAATCTTTTCTGGTTTTCAGCATTTTAGGTGGTAGTTCTTTGTAAATTCCAATTTGTGAGCCCCCCACTTGCACAGAAGTATGAAAAGATTTTTGCAGGATATCATTTCTTATTGCTCTATCCGTAAAATATATGACCACATCTCTAGGCAGTTGTCTTTGTCTGGCCACCCAAGAATTCACTCTGTAAATTTTATCTATTTTGTAAAAAACCACATCAGGATTAATTTTTAAAATCACAGCCAGAGCTTCAGCGCAAACCTGTCTCAAATCCTGTCTGTCATCTTCTCTGATTCCTCGAAGCCTTATTGCAAATTCCATTGCCCTGAATTGCATCATAACAATTTCATTTTCGACTCTCTGCATTTTGTCATCAACATCAGAAATTTTATAATCATTGTCTTTCATCTTAACATTGACTTCTGATTTAAATTCTTCCACTTTAGAATCAACTTTAATAATAAATTCTGCAAGGCCAGACTCCACCTCTGATATTTTTTTAGTCACCTTGTTTTGATTCTGTTTCACCATATCTTTAACTTCATTAATTTCCTGCATAATTTCCTGTTGAGACTTTTGAAGTTTATCATCTATTTCCTGTTGGGATTTTTGAAATTTATCATCCAAAGCTTTAGAAATAAATTCTTTTAAATCTCCCACATCAAAATCTTTTTTCTGAGTCTGTAACTGTTGAGCAGAGGGAAGCTGCGTTTCATGTTTGTGTGTGGGGGATCCCCCCCCTGCTGCCTTCCCTTCCTGCTTCTTTGAGGCCATCCTGCCACGTAAGCTAGTTTTTCTGAAGAGGGAAGTCTGTTTTCCTTTCCCACCTCCACAGAGACTTCTAAAAAAGTCCCCCAGATTTAATCAAATAGGAACTGGAGTAAAACAAAGTCAAGTATTAAAAAGGGAGAAATTTTTCTCTTGTTTCTCTTGTTACAAGCGAAGCAACTTTGTAGCAACTTGGTAACTTTGTAACAAAGCAAGATGACTTCACCAATCCACATTCGCTGACTCGTTAACTCTAATGCTGAGCGCCATATTTTTTCAAGTCACTTTCACTCATTCGCATTTTTTCTTAAATTAAAGAGTCAACAAAGCGCTAATACTTGCGATTCTGAGTTTCAGGGTTCAAGTATATTTCCACTGCTTGTACAGGTTGGTTCCTTTCGCTTTAAATGTTTACTGCTGCCGGCTTGTTCTGCAAAGGCAGAATCGTCCCACGCCGCCCGGAGTCTCAGCAGGTTGGGAGGGAGCCGCGCCTGTTTCCTCCCCAGAATCAATTCCCTGGGGGGTTACAGGGGCTCGACCTGTGCCCTGCTATCTCTCCTCCAACAATCCTTAGGATTTTGAAGTTTTCGAGCCGCTTCTCGATCGCGAAGCGGCTCTACAGGCGGCGGGGCTGGCGGTCCTTCAAAAGGCACCGTCGTCGCCGAAGGCAAGCAAACCGGAAGCCCTCTTTTATTTCTTTATAATAAAATGTTTCTTAGAATATATTTCGGGTTTTCTTTCTTTAAAGTATGCAGCATGGAAAAACAAGATCCATCCGTCTCCAATCAAGTGCAATTACCCCAGGGGTGAGTATCGAAGCTGATTTATGCTTCGACATATGGTAGCAGAGGATGGTTGATTTAAAAATGTTTTTCTTTGCCGTTGCTCTGCTGATAAGTGAATAGGCTATTAGGCAGATAGTCCAGTGGCCGAGGAACGCTGATTAATTACTGCAAATATGCCAAGAAAGAAGAAAACCAAACAGAGAGCACAGTCTGCTGAAGACATAAATCTCTCTGATGAAGCAGCAAAAAGAATTTTACAGAGGCTTTCAACTTTTCAAACCCAACTAGCATCAGCGACCAGGCTTCAGGAAGGTGCTGTTGGGGGAGCTTATCCTGAAGACGACGTGCTACTGAGGTCAGTGACGCCCTCTTCTGATTCTACATGCCCTCAATTAATTACAAAAGAATTTACTAAAGAAGCCCAGGAATTTGAAAGTCTTGGTGCCAAACCTAAAATTACACAAGCGGCAGGGCATTCCTTACCCAAAGAGATAAGCGGAATTCATTATTCTCCTCTTAGCCCTGAACAAACCCTGCATGAGAAGGCTGTGAAAAGTTATTGTGATCAAATAGAGGTTCTAGAACATGAGCTGTACAAGGCGAAATCATTTGTTTCTATACTTAAGCCAGATAAGAAGGACTCCAGTGTTTTTCAAATTCCTGAGTCCTCCATTTTGCCTTCTTCTTCGAAGCCAAAACCACTCCCACAGGAGGGTCTTGTGTCAGGCGAATCAGAACAGAAAGCTGTGTCTACGTCACAATTGCATCGTGATGTTATGCCTTCTCACATTACACATGACACTGCTACAGCAGCAAAGTCTTTTGTGATGCCTGAAACTAGTGTTGCAGCACCATCTACTGGCGAAAGTAATTTACAAGATAAAACTGAATTGCTTCACATGATGCAAGAGCATTTACAACAATTACAGCAAATATTTTCAACGATGTCTCTAAATCACTCAGTTCTTAAGGCTGCATCGCCATCTGTGCCTTCACAGGTTCAATTTTTAGCACCCCCTGGTGGTGCTGGTGACGGTTTTGTCCAAATTCCAATCCCAGATGGAGCACAGCAGCAGCAGGTTCCAAGACAACAGCCTCAGCCACAGCTGCATGTTCCAGTACAGCAGCCTCAGGTTCAACCACAAGTGTTTTTACCTGCACAACCAGCACCTGTAATGCGTGTTCCTCAACAGCCATCTTCTATTGTTCCACTGGCTGGTGATTCGAAATTAAAGTGCTCAGGACAAAACTATAAGGCGTGGGTCAGTGAGGTTGGACTCTTGCTCCATAGAGAAGGTACCCATTGCATGGCGTTTAATCCTCCTGACCAGCCATGGGCTCCTGAAATAAGAGACTTAGATACTAAAGCATGCACAACATTATTGATGTACATGGATACTGAACTGCAGGTTACTTTTCCACCTCATGCAACTGCCCAAAAAATTTGGGCCCAATTAGAAACGTGCTACCGGCCTGTTTCAATTGAATCTACATGTTTGATCTTGTCTGAGTTCCATGGTTCGAGATTAAAACCTGGTGAATATATTGGAGAACATTTAACTAAAATGAAACGAATGAGGAAGGATTTGGGCGAAAGAGGCTATCTTATTGATGATTTTCAAACGATCAACATTATTATTAACTCATTGAATTATGAATGGAAAGATGCCATTACAAAGATTAATCAAGTGCCCATTGCTCAATGCACAGTGGATCATGTATGCAGAATTTTAACCGAAGAAGAGGCATTTATGCTAGCCATGCCACATTTGAGAGGACCACTTGCATCAAGAGCTCCAGCGAGGTGCCCCTTCCGAGGAAGAGTCTACGTTCCAAGGATGCCAAGATGCTACATCTGTAATCGTGTGGGACATGCCACCCGGGATTGTCCCCAACGATTTCCAGCTCCCGTCACGTACCAGCCCAGAGGAACAGACTCCAGAGGAGGCAGAGGCGGAAGACAAGGTCGTTGTGGTCCCAGGCGTGATCCGCAAGCTCCACTCGCCACATTGGCTTTAACCAATGATCCACAACCTCGTCCAGAATACGACAGACAACTTCTGTGGACTTTGGATAGTGGCGCAGCATTGCGTGTTACCTACAGAAAGGAACTTTTCACAGAGATGCACGAGCCTGAACCTGAACTACATGAACTTTATTCTTTTTCCAATCATCCTTGTCAGGTAATAGGAAAAGGAACTGTTTATGTTGAAGAGCTCGATGCATTCATCCCTGATGTTTATTATATACCAACAGCAAATAGTAGTTTGCTTAGTCAGAGTCACTTGTCTAGAGTATCAAAGTTCCAGGTCCACCATCTCGAAAAAGGAAGTTATATAGTTAAAAATGGAGATATTGTTGCTGAAACCATGTTAATTGGTGGTGTTTATTACATAAAGCCAAAGTCTAAACCGCAAGCACAGGCAAGTATACAGACTCCAAAAGAGGAGAACACAGGCCCAGAGAGAGATGTTCCAGTGAGAGATCCTGTTGCTACTCCAAAGGCTCCTAAAGCCAACAAAAAGAAAATTAGGAAACAGGTTGCTCAGAGCAAGCCTGAGGTTCCTCATAAAACTGTTAATGTTGAAAATTCACTAACTGGTAAACCTTTGCATTACAGGTGTATCCATAAGTGGCATAGAGGATTGGGGCATGCCAGTTTTCGTGTTCTTAGGAAGATGTCGGAGTTTGCGAGAGGTTTGGATCTAAAGGGGTGTAAGGTGTTTTTGGATTGTACTGTCTGCAAGAAAGCCAAATCCAAAGCAGCAGCCATTCCCAAACGCGCTACACGCCTGTCAACATGCATTTTTCATTTGGTACACACTGACATAGTAGGTCCTTTTAAGCCAACACTTGGTGGTAACAAATATTTTCTAACAATTGTTGATAATTACTCTAGATATGGATATGTATATCCTATGAAAGAAAAATCTGAGACTTTTCAGATCTTTAAAGACTGCCGCTCTTGTTTATACCCAACACGGAGTTAGCATCACCAGAATTCAAAGTGATCGTGGTGCTGAATTCATGTCTCAGCGGTTCCAGGACTAGATGCGTAAGAATGGAATTCTTCATCAGACCTCAGCACCTTATACACCAGCTCAGAATGGGGTGGTAGAAAGGTGACAAGGGGTCCTGCAAACCATGATGCATTGTCTCCTAGAAGACGCCAACCTCAGTATCCCATACTGGGCTAAAGCTATTAAATATGCAAATTATATTGTCAACCGTACTTGGAGTAGTGTAATAAATCAGACTCCTTTCTTCATGTTATATGGGTACAAGCCCGACCTCAAACACCTCCATATTTTTGGTTCATACGCTATGGTGAACATTCCCTTAGCTCAAAGAAAGAAAGGAGGTCCAGCAGCAAAGAGGATGAGATTTATGGGTATTGATGATAACTCAAAGTGGAGCAAATTTATTGACTCCACACATGTAATTGTGATTTCCCAATCTGCTACTTTTGAGGAAGATGCTGATGATCCTGGAGTTTATTTTCCTAGAGATGATGTTGCTGATGCCGCACAGCCTGATGATCAAGATTCACAAGCAAATGTTCCATCCACTAGTTCTTCTCAACCTGATGTTCCGTCTTTGCAAGCCGCCGATGCTGACACTAGTGACGATGGTGAAGACAAGGATGAAACGGAAGAAGAATGGATGGCTGTTTCGAGGCGTTCCAAGAGGGCCACAAAGGGGATCCCTCCAGAGCGATATTCGTGGCAACTGACAAAAGCACCCTTGCCATTGATTTGTACTGTTACACTTCCTCCTGATAAGTTTACACAAATCAAGCATCTTCCTGAATCAGAGCAAGAGAAGTGGTATGAGGCAATGCAGGCTGAAATGGACAGTCTAAAGAAACTTAAGGTATTTACACCTGCAAAATCTCCAGCAAACAAAAAAGTCATTGGCACTCGATGGGTCTACAGAATCAAAAAGAAGTCAAATGGTGAGTCATTGTACAAGGCCAGACTTGTAGCTCAGGGTTTCGCTCAACGTTATCCTGAGGACTACACAAATACCTACTCACTGACAGTCTAGACTGAGAGTGTAAAAATTGCTTTAGCCACCGCCACTATTCTTGGTTTGGAAGCTTTCCAGTTCGATGTTGACACGGCTTATCTACATGCTGACCTAGATGAGAAGATCTACGTGAGAGGGTAGGGTCCAGGGTTCCGACAGCAAGAAGGGGATACCTGGTTTCTACACAAAAGTCTTTATGGTCTGAAACAGTCTGGTTTAATGTGGTACTTATGTCTTACTGACAAACTAAATTCAATGGGCTTTATTAAGTCCGAAACTGATGAATGCGTGTTTACAAAAAGATCTGATAATATGTATGAGATAGTTCTTGTTTATGTTGATGATATTGTTTATATTGGTCCAAATAAGCAGATGAGTGAGAATTTTGCCAAAGCTTTGCAGAGATATTTCCCATTGAAATCTTTAGGTTATTTTAACACTTATTTAGGTGTTCAGGTTGTCAAAATGCAGAAGGGGTTTAGTCTTTCACAAGAGGATAAAATTGGACAAATCTTGCATCATTGCAACATGAAAGATGCTAATACAGGACGCATACCCATGCAAACAGATTTTCACAACTTGGCACATGAACCAAGTCCTGAGTTCGAGGATCAAACACTTTATCGTTCAGTTATTGGGTCACTGTTGTATATTAGTAGTTGGACTAGACCCGACATTGCACTTAGTGTTAATCTCTTGTCTCGACACGTAGGTAAGGCAAAACAGTTTCATTGGACATGTGTTAAGAAATTATTGAAATACCTAAAGCACACTAAAAATATGAGGTTATTGTTAGAACCGACACATACTGATCATGCAGAATTATGTTGTTATGCAGATTCTGATTGGGTGAGTGATAAGAAATCACGTAAAAGTACTTCAGGTTATATGATGTTCTTGAATGGATGTCCTGTTTATTGGCATGTGCGAAAACAGAATTTTGTTCCTTGTTCATCTACTGAAGCTGAATATGCTTGTGTTTCAGATGCCTGTAATTCTCTAACGTGGTTTGATGCTTTGGTCACAGATATCTGGACACACCCGAGCTGACCAATCAACGTGATGGAAGACAATGAATCTGTGGTTTATATTTCTGAATCACGCTTCACGGGTTCTAGGTCCAGACACATTGACATTCGTTACAAAAATATAAAACAATTAGTGAAACAAGGTTTTGTAAAATTGCAGTATGTGCCTACACATGATCAGATTGCTGATATGCTCAACAAACCACTTCCAGCAGCTCAGCATGAGTATCTGCGTAAGAAGATGTGCCTTATTTGATGGCAATACCTGATGTCCGCTCAACTGACAAAGAAGGGGTTGTCACTGTGTTAAGTATTTGTCAGCCGAGCATCCATTCTGAGATTTACGGTAGTCTGCCGGGGAACCTTATCACGTCTCTATAGCAATAGAGATAAGACTGGTCTTGTGAGACATTGGACTACTGAGCATGTCTACATTCTTTCTTTTCTAACTTCCTGATTTATACTTCTTTTGTTTGTCTCTGAGATGAGCTGCTGGTAAAGATGTAGTTATCTAGTTTTGTTTGTTTTTATAATAAAATCCTTATTAGAATATATACTTCGGGTTTTCTTTCTTTAAAAGTATACAGCATGGAAAACAAGATCCATTCACCTATAATTAATTACAGTTTCCCCAGGGGGGTAACGAGGCTGATTCACGCTTCGACACACCGGTTAAGATTCTAGGTTGATGCTGATTAAATTTAAAATAGGACAGTTATGAACAGTGTACTGTAATGTACATGATAAAATGGAAAAAAGCTGTAGTGCTTCCTGGACATGGTTTACCGCTCCAAGCCCCAAGTAGCAGGAGGCAAGGGCTGCCTTGGCATCACCAGCTGGTGCAAATATACTGCGGCAAAGGCGAAATGCTGATGCTGCACAAATGCAAGTAGTGCTTCGCTCCTGCACCTTCCAGCCATCGCCATCGCCACCTCCCCCCCACCCTCTGCAACAGCACCATTATCTTGTTCTGGCTGGTGAGGTCTGCACTCCTTTTTGCACGTTGCACCACCTGCAAAGTTGCACATTGGACGTGCCATCCCCTATGGCACAGATTTCCAGCCCCACTATGGGCCGGTCCCATATTCCAAAGCTGTGGTAGTCACAGGATTGGCCCTTTGGTCATCCCGGAGCAGCTCCTCCACCCAGGTGCACTGGCCTGCCACGGAGCTCCCTGGCAGGCCAGCGCATCTGGGTGGAGGAGCTGCTCTGGGATGACCAAAGGGCCAGTCCTGTGACTACCACAGCTCTGGAATATGGGACCGACTTTCCCACCAATGTCAGCAAGTCACCGTCAGTCTGCCCATCTTTGTTTTCCTTTACTCAGATTGACCAAGGAACACAAAAGAGGTTTCCAGGCTGTGTGCCTGGACCAGGCACTTTCTCTTGGGCCTCCCACCCAGAGGCCTTGCAGAAGCAGAGAGGTAGGCCCAAAAGGTGGCTGAGCCTCCCCCCCCCCCGTGGTCCGCAGGATTTAAAATTATGAACTTGGTGGTCCCTGAGGTGCAAAAGGTTTGGGACCCCTGAGCTAGAGTTTGTAATGCATTGTTTATGCAAGCTTTGGGTGGAATGTATGTAGCAGCCAGAATAAATAAGGAAAACTCTTGTGGACAATAAAACAGTTTGCAATTGATAAATAATGTCTCTAAGTCCACATCACAAAATTTCTTTAGTGTAGTTACCTTTTTACACCATCAGTTGTTGTTGATATAAAAGCAGAGACCCCCTCCCTTCTTTTTATGGGATGTTTCTGCAATTCTATCTGCTCTTTGAATCTGAAATCCTGGGATTTGCAAGCAGCTATCATTAATCGAGTCATTCAGCCACATTTCAATGAAGCAGAAGGCTGCCAAGTTAAAAAAAAGTCTGAGTTGTTTTTATTTAAAAGTAGCAGTTCATCTATCTTATTTATGAGTGAGGGAAGATTAGTTAAATGCAAAGAGGGGAGGGGAGATTTGCTTACCCCACACTTCCTGAGCCTTTGTAATATGACTCCTCTTGTGCCCCTCTTCCTCCTCCTTTTGTTCTTCTTCTGCTTCTTTGTTTCTGCGGGGCCAAAAGAGATAACTGCCCTTCCCTCAGTCAGAATTCCCTCCACATTTGAAAAGAAGGGAGGAATAGTCCCAGAAAGCTGTTTGTTATGTAAAGTCCATTGTTTGATATTCAAGAGTTCAATTCTTGAGTATGAAATTCTTAGAGAATCAGAAAATAATAGAAAACATCAAAACTACAAGAGAGCATTTCACCAAGGTTGCCATCAGTGTCACCATCTTGAGGCTTAGCACTCCCAAAAAAAAAAAAAAAAAAAAGCCCAGAAATCCTTTTCTTTTCCTTCACTCTGGGAGCTTACATATGTTGGAAGAAAAATCGGGGCTCGTTTTTCCCGCCTGGAGAACATCCAGAAAAGGGAAAAAAAAAAAACCCTGAAACTCCGCCGCTGTTTAAATTGAAGGGTCGAAGCGAGCTGCTCGGAAGGAGGCTTTATTTCAGAAGCGAAGTGTCAGCCCTGGAGGCCATCTTTTTCTTTGGATCTTCAGGGCTGCCACACTTGGTGGATGAGCATGCTGTGGGAACTGGGAGGGGGGTTGGATGGAGACGGGGTGAGATGTATAGCCATAACAACATTCTTTAACTGGTAGTCAAGGATGTTCAACCTGTACCTGGAGAGGCGTGACTGAAAACCCGGGAGACTTCAGATTTGGGTTTTCCCAGATGTGCCAATATGACATCTCCAATAAAATGGAACTTTGAGGAAATGCCTGCCTCAGAGTCTTACTTGGTTGGGGGTGTTACTTGGAACCCTGACACGAAGTGACATTCAGCAGTTCGATTCCGGGGCAGCTGGCAAATCAGTTTCGTGAGTACATGGATTTTTATACAGTTTTACAGTATTTCCTAATCTAGAGGCTTGCTTTGTGTGTTTTGTTATTTGATTTGGTTATCTTGTTTCGCAAAAGCTAGCAATGGGTCTAAAGTACCAGCTTCCTTGGATTCTAATCCTGTCAAACAAATGTAATTAATTTTGAGAAAAAGTTTTGAATAGAGGTATTAGGCAAGATGATAAAAGAAGGAGTATAAATATCAAGAAAGAAGTTTATTAATTGAGGGCATTTGCTGATGATCTGTTTATGTATCCTGCAAAACCCAAAAATAATATAGAATATCTGATGAGGAAATTAAATGGGGTTGGGGCTTTAGCGGGTTTTAAAATAAACAAACAGAAAACAACAATGTTGATCAAGAACATGTCATCTCAGGACAGTGACATATTGGCTAAAAAGTCAGGTTTTAGGGTTGCGAAAAAGGTGAAATACTTATGGGTTATGTTGACAAATACAAATATAAAATTGCTTCAAAATAACTATGTCCCTTTTTGGAGGGATATTAAACAGGACTTACAAAGATGGGACAAACTGCACCTATCACTATTGGGTAGAATATCTGTAATTAAGATGAATGTTTTACCAAAAATGCTTTATTCCAGACGTTACCAATACTCGCAACCAATAATCCATTCAAACAATGGCAAAGGGATATTTCTAAGGTTATATGGCAACGGAAAAAAAACAAGAATTAGATACAAACTACTGCAAGATGCTAAGAAAAGAGGGGGTTTGGGTTTACCAGACCTGAAATTGTATTTTGATGCATGCTGTCTGGCCTGGTTAAAAGAGTGAGTGAACCTCCAGAATAAGAGGCTACTTGAATTAGAGGGCCACGAATTAAGGTTTGGATGGAATGGTTATTTATAGTATGATAAAGTTAATGTTGATTTTAATAATCACTTTGCTAGATGTGCCATACTAAGAGTTTGGGATAAATATAAAACAAGGTTCTCTACGAAGTTGCCTCCTTGGGTGTCCCCCCCCCCCCCCAGGAAGCTTTTTTTGGAAAAGAAATGGTGGCAAAGCCAGACTGATGGATGTATGGTAAAATATTATCTTTCAACTCTGGTGACCCTACACTAAAGTCGAGATAAGAACTTGAATCAGAAAGTTATGTTTGCCACTGGTTTACATATCAACAATTGAAAGAATGATTTAAATCAGATAAAAAGAGTTATGGGTTTGATTTTGCTAAAAATGAATTGGAAATCTTACTGTGTGGTAGTGATGAGCATATTATTGCTAAGATTTATGAAATTATGAAATTGAATTTGGAAAGTGAACATGTAAAACATTGTATAATTCTGTGGGTATGGAATTTTGGATATAATGCAATGCTTGAACAATGGGAGAATACTGTATGTGGGCGAAAGGTTTAAAATTTAAAAGCAGAGCTGCCAAAAGGCAGGAGTGGCTCCTCAGGAGGAGGTCTCCTCGAGAGTAAGGTTTGGGGCTAATTGGCCACTCCCCTAGCCTATTTAAGGAAGGACGATGACTGAGGCAATTTGCAGGAAACAACTTCGTTCATATTCCTTTGCGTCTTGATTCCAGAAACGTCTGATCAGCTCTTGCTCCTTTCTTGTCAGTTTTCCTGCAAATTGCTTCTGGGCATTCTGCCAACCACAGTAAGATTACGGTTATCTGAAATACTGTGCTTCAGAATTGAGTTATTATTCTTTGGATTCTTGTCAGCTGTTAATGAAGTTAAATTAACAGCCCTTGTTCAGAAAAGACTGATTTAAACTGTACTTGTGTTCGAACAACTACTAAGAAAACTCATTAGTAGTCCTTATGTCAGCGTTCCAGAAAAACCCCCACTCCAAGTAAAGATGCAGAAGCAAGCATTTTCCAAAGTCCTCTTTACTAGACTAGGCAAATTGGCACATCTGGGGAAACCCGAATCTGAAAAGCCCGGGTTTTCCTTCAGTAAGTCAAAGCTCCCCAAACCATCCCCTTTTCCACCCAGTCGGTCACATGCTCCAATCAACATCCATTCCATCCTGATCCAGCCCCCTGACCACTCCTTCTCCAGATGCGGGATCGCCCTGACCTTGACCTACAGGAAGAATGCTATTATGTCTACTAACCCCCTCTCCTACTTTCCCACACGAGAAGGTGGAAGCATTGGAGCTTCCAGCCTAATATGGCTTCCAAAACTGACACCTTAATTAGTAAATTAAGGTTTGTACGGACTTTGTGTGTGCTGCGTTCTTTGGGGTCCATAGCTGGGGCAGAACAATAAGAGACTGTAAACTGTTTGTGGACTTTCTACATGTTAAATATAGTAACGGATGGTTAACAGAGGGATTTAAAGATTTATGTAACGTTTGGGCTAATCTGTTGACTTTTTTTTTTAAAACATATATATTATGAAGTTACAATACATGCTTCCTAAATTAACCTAGAATTTTGGATGTCCTTAATTTGATCAGTAAACATTAGTTAAACTTGTGTGGGTGTGTTAGAAGAAATGTCCATCTGGGTTCAGTTCCAAGTGGGGAAAAAGACACTGGATTCATGGAGTTGGTTGCAAAGGTTTATTGATGAACAGGATCACATGGCTTGAGATCCTGGGCATGTCACGAGTGTTTTCAGAATTGCTGTAGCTACTTGATCAGTTACAAACAGTATGGATCCAATCAAGCCATCTCCTGTTTGCAATTAACTGCAAGCCTTCCCGCCCTAGTTAATTGCAGGTTAACTCCCCATATAAGCAGGGACCTTTCTGCTTGCTATTTGGGCCTAAACGCTGTTTAGGCCTAGATGCAGAGCCAGTGCTGAAGCACCTGGACTCAGAGCAGAGCTGCAGAAGGGAGGAGAACTCAGATAAGGAGTCCTGACAGCTGCAGCAGAGATAGCAGAAGAGGAGCCGAAGAGCTGTGTAAAGATACTCCCACGGAGCCAGCTGCAACTGTGAGTTGAGATAGCCGAGAGCCTTTTGAAGTCTCCAATTTCGGCTTGCCTTTTGCTGAGTTGAAGCACGCAAGCCAACATCTGAACTGTTGCTGCTGGACAGTTTCCCTCCCAGGAGCTTCAAGCCACGTTTGCTGATTGAATTGTTTTTCACAGGTGACTTTTAGCTGTGAAGCTTACGCTGCTGCCCTTCTACCACCTCGATGATGTATCAACACTGAAGCTGCTTAATGTCATGTTAGTTTTTTCTTGTGGACTGTTTCGGTATTGTGGAGAGGAATTTAGGGAGATGGCTTGGCTTCATTTAACCAAGATAAGACTTTGTTATTAATGTGCCTTTTTAAAGATATAGTGTTTTTTAAACATTTTGAAGTAAAGTATATTTTTATACAAGACTCCTCTGCTAGTTTTATTTCAGTCCTAGTGTGTTTGCTCATGAGCTGGTTCACGGTTTGGGGACAAGCCTCAACCCCATCCTGACAGGGCAGGAAAAAGGAAGAGATGCTGAGAGTCCCTGGGTTTTATACCCTCTCTGGCTTTGAACTTCCTGGGGCACAGGAAGAGTATCCTGATTGGTTGCTGTCAGAGGTCATAGCTAGCTTTTTAGGTTGTCTGTGTTAAGTTTGGTTGAATCTTGCTGGGTGATGCAATGAAGGGCAATTAAATGGCTCTGCCTGAAGGAGGTAGATCTTTGTTATGTAGAATAGACTGGCCCAGGCCTTAATGGCCCATTGACAAAGGTGTGTGGGGGGGTGAGTTTCTGCCTCCCTTTTAGGGGAAATATTCTGCCCTTTTAATATTTCCTAAAATATCTCATTTTCCTAGGAGAGGGGTGGGTGCTAACTTCCTACAGATGTGAATTAGGAAAACCTGAATATGTCCTGAAATTGTTCTTCCAACATAAAGTTACTTTATAAAATCAGTGGTTATTTTAAGACATACAAACAAGGACCTCCAAAATACTGAACAAAAGAATCTGACTGTATTATCTTGAGTTGTCAGCTAAATCATATCCTAGATGTTATGTTTGACATAGGCTATTTACAGGTTGTTGCACATAGCCCATAGTAGCTTTTGTGAAATGGGTGGCCATACAAATTTGATTAATAAATATTGACATCCAAGGCAAACAAACTGCTGTCCACATAACTATTTGTCTCAGTGTTAGATGCAAATAGCCCCACAATGTGATCAAGCGTACTCCAAAAATGGCCTGGTAAGATCTATTGCTATGAAACAGCAACTTTTTTCTCTTTTATTGATACAGTTGAAACTTATAGAATGTGTGTGTGTGTATCCCACTTCTACCACAGTAAAAATCAGCCATTAAATGAAGACCAAAACCAGTCAGCAGGTACGAATTATACTTTTATTTTTAAATTGGCAATAAACCAGAAGAGAACTAGTACTACATTTAATTCTATGGTGTCATTGAAAAAGGCCAAATGATTATGAGAAGAAATACACAAAGAGAACAAATGAAAACCCCAAAATATAGTTCTAACAAACAAAATCATTAATTTAGACACTGAAGTCTAGTTTGAAAATCTAAGATGTACAAAAGACATGACATGAATAAAAATGGCTACAGAGATGCAATTTAGCTGTTTTCCTTCTTTTTTGTCATTTTATTTATTTAAACACAGGTTTAGGTGCTTTTCAGATATTGGAAAAATTAAAGGTAAAAGTGCATAAGTCAAAGAAGGCAGAAAAAATAAATCAAGCAATGACCAACCCTTTATTTCAAGGAAGGGGTGAAAAAGCTAGGAGAGATTTTTTTTAAAAATGAGCTATTTTGTTGTAACTTGATATGGTCCTCTAAAAATATTTATTCACATTATGTTACTTTGTAACTTCCTCACAAAAAGATATCCTCTCCAGGATTGTCCACACAATTTTGCCTAATTTTCATCAGTCAGAAAAGCAGCTGCTTCTAAGTTTGTGCTTCCATTTTAGCACCAAGAGTGTAACCTCAACCCTATTAGTCACTGCTGTTGGCACCCTCTGAAAACTCACCTCAAGGATAAGTGGTCCCTAGACACCTACAGCCCTCTACAAATTGTCTTGTTACAGGAAAGCCTGCTACCATTCTCAATGGCCTTTCTAGTGGCTCCAATAGAGCTCATGGAATTATGCTATGGTATGAGGAGATAGAGACACTCCTTCCTTGAACACCTTTTTCACTAGTGCAAGCATTTAAGGGAAAAACAGAGATGAGGATTGCTAAGAAATAAGATTCTAAGATGTTTATGCTTCTACAAAATGATGAAAAGGATGACTTCAAAATGTAATCACTATTTCTATTTTGATTGGAATAATATATAAGAGCTTCTTAATGTTATGAGGGAAGGAGCTCAAATCAAACTAGCAATCATATGCTAACTATGAAGAGATGCAAGAGCAGAGTGATATATTGGAACATCCCTTTATTTACATTTGGAGGAAAAATACACTGAGGTAAAAAGTTATCCTTGATTCTTGCTTAATGAAGCCCCTCAGTGGCACCCCTTGTAAAGAGATGGGTGCTTTTTATTCTTAACTGTATATGCTTTGTAGTGCAAACGAAGAGTATTCAGTTAAGAAAAAGTCCCAGAAACAGTGGAAATAATACAGAGAGAATGCCAACCCTCCACTATGCAAGGGATCAAGAAGCTATATGCAAACAGTTCTGGAATGGCAGAAAATATGAAAATAGTAAGAATTTATCATATTGATCCTTTACAATGGAGAGGTAATAACAACAAAGCCAGAAAGTATTCAATAAATGTGCCTCTGAAGGACATTTTTAATAATACAAAATTAAAAGTCCATTCATAACTGTTTCACCTATCCTGGTTACAACAGAGATTGCTACCAAATAAAATGCTAAATATTTTCTGCAGAATACTTCCACTTGCAGATAATTGTAGCATATTTAAATGTTACAAATACCAGTGCTCAGGCTAATTTCTGCTGTGTGACAGGGAGCAGGCTGTACATTTGCTGACATGTTTTGTCTTTTTTTTGGGGGGGGGAGCCTTTGGAGAGCTTTATAAATAAGAGAAAGCAATTTATACTTGATGAATAAATGAACTAAGAATCTCACACTTTTAGTAATCTTCCTTGCCTTTGTTGTTCCATCACATTATCCAAGCAACATAAATTTACAATTTTGTAGCAGTTCCCTGCTATTTTTGAGAGCAAACTTCTCTAAGGAATTTGATTTTGGTCCATGATACTATCCCAAGCAGCAACAGAGACTGTCAGATTGAGATCAAAAGAGAAAGCGGAATGTCTCTAGTGCAAGATCTTTGTTTCACTGATGACTTCCCAAGTGCCAGGTCCACCAGGGAGAAGCAGTGGACTGTAAACATTGCTTGGCTCAAATAGCACACAAAGGAAAGAAAGAGCTGTTCCCTAATCTGCCTACCAGCTGACAAGAGATTTGAATCTGTTAAAAATAAATTCCTCATGCAAGAATCTACTTTCAGTAGAAATGTATGACAAACAACAATGTGGTCCCACAGATAGCACCTCCGTAGAAAGTATGACTCTTTTTGCTAGGGCTGATACAGAGATCCTTGGGAAATCTGTCTACTTTCACACATAAATTACCAACAGGACTTAGGAGTCTGAAAAAAGGAGAAAACTGATACTAGGACTTTAAAAGGGGCCATGTGCGGGCATTTCCTAAGGAAGACTTTAAAAAAATATCATTCTGAAACTACTTTTGGGATAAAGGGGAAGGTAGCAAGAATGGAGAGAAGCATTTGGATTATGATGTCCCTCTTCATCTGCTTTCAAAATAAGGTAGCATCAAAATTGAGCTGTGCAGGTTAGATGTTTTAGTGGCAACTCTTGTTGAGCATTTGTATGATTATTGTCTAATCATGCCCGTATCAGACCAAACGAGAGATCCACTCTGACTGAGCCATGACATCTAAGAGGCAATCCTAGCATTATAATCGATCCTGCTAAATTATTCCATTGGTATATAGTACTTTTATGCCAGAAACGGCTGTGACTTCCATATCCCTTGTATAGACTACACATATGCTCACTCCTTTGATTCCACAAAAGGCTCTCCTGCTTTTAAAGAATATTTTAATTTCTTTCAAATGAATATTTAAAATTCATGAAAAGGAAAATTCAATTGAATAAATGAGCAAGAGTCAGCATTGCAGAGAACCTGGTAATTTTTGTCAACAGAAATGTTTAGATGTCCCCCAAATTACTGAAAGTGTGACATTCCTCTCCTTCCCATTGAGCCAAATCAATAGCTCTTGCTTTTGGGTCTTCTTAGGCTAAAGCAGTTAAAGACGCTTAGCTTGTCAGTGGTTAAAGATGCTTAGCTTGTCAGCTGGAAAGTGGACAGCCTGGGTTCGAGACCCGAGCACTGTGCAACGGGGTGAGCTCCCATTCCTGCCCCAGCTCCTGCTCACCTAGCAGGTTGAAAGCATGCAAATGTGAGTAGATTAATATGTACCACTTCGGTGGGAAGGTAACAGCATTCTGTGAGCCTTTGGCATACAGCCATGCTGGCCACATGACCATGGAAAATGTCTTCGGACAACGCTAGCTCCCTCGGCCAAAAAACGGAGATGAGCACCGTGCCCTAGAGTCGGACACAACTGGACAGGGAAACCTTTACCTTTTTTACCTACATTACTTCCTGGTCCATGTAGCAGTTGAATTACGGTTTATATTATTATGTATCAATTCCAAAAAATACAGTTCCAGAGAGAGGGAGAGGGATACAGTGCTATATTCCATGAAGGCTGAGGGAAAGGATGGAAAGACAATTAGCATTTGTGAAAAATCTCACATAATACCCCTCTCAAGTTCAAATGCCTCCAAAACAAGGCTAAGTTGGTAGGAAAAAAATGACCTTGTCAAAGATTCAGAACATAATAAGTGATGAGTAATAAGAGACAGCAGAGACGTAATAATGGAACAAAACCCTCAAAGAGCCCTTCCCCTTCTGGCTTTCAGGGTAGCACTACAACAGAGCTCACATAGCCTCCACATAGTTAGCTGGAAGCATTCCTGTGTCACCGGTCCGCTCAACGGTGCCATACATCCAGCCATCATCAATTTGCTGCACATTGATTATGGTGTCACCATCCTGGAAGGAGACCTCATCTTCATCGGCTGCACTGTAATCATAGACTGCACGGAACCGTTTCTGTGTGGTGTGCATGGGGGAGGGGAGAGGGAAGAAAGTAAAGGATAAATAAATGCTCAGAAATGATGGTATTCCCAAAACGGGAAAAAGGACAGAAGAACAGCTTTAATATATAGCTTCAATTAGTTTTATTTGGCAAAATTTGTGCCAACTCAGGAGCGTCAAGAAAGTGCAGGAAATATGGCTAAGGGTCTGCAGCAGGGGTGGGTTCTATTTACCTTTACTACTGGTTCGCAACGGGACTGCGCATGCGCAAAAGTTTCTGCACATGTGCAGAAACTTCCTGATAACGTCTGGGTCGGTGGGCGGAGCCTCCTGCCGGTTTTACTACCGGTTCTTGTGAACCGGTCCGAACCGGGGGCAACCCACCACTGGTCTGCAGATAGAGGCTGATGGAAGGGTTTATTCCTCTGCCCACCCTAATTTTCAAATAACCTTAACCTCCAAAAATTTGGAAAATTTATCTGCAGAAAATGAAATCCAAGCAGAGAGGAAGAGTTACCAGTTTTCCTTGTTTCACATCTTATAAACTACAAATTAACACTGATCTCTTTATCTCCTAAAGTTTCCACACTTCCCTGTTGCTTAGCTCAGCCCTAGTATCCAACTCATTGTACACTGTGTGCACAATTATTAGGCAAGTATTTTGACCATATCATCACTTTATTGCATATTTTCCACCTCCAAGCTGTATAAACTTGAATTCTTAGTGGATATAAGCATATTGGGTGATGTGTATTTGTGTAATGAGGGAGGGTGTGGCCTAGCGAGATCAACACCCTATATCAAGGTGTGCATAATTAGTAGGCAGCTTCTTTTCCTCAGGCAAAATAGGCCAAAAAAGAGATTTAACTGACTCCGAAAAGTCAAAAATTGTAAAAAGTATTTCAGAGGGATGCAACACTCTTGAAATTGCTAAGATATTAGGGCGTGATCACAAAACTATCAAACATTTTGTTGCAAATAGTCAACAGGGTCGCAAGAAATGTGTTGAAAAAAAGACACACATTAACTGCCAAAGATTTGAGAAGAATGAAACGTGAAGCTACCAGGAACCCATTATCCTCCAGTGCCATCATATTCCGGAACTGCAACCTACCTGGAGTGCCCAGAAGTACAAGGTGTTCAGTGCTCAGAGACATGGCCAAGGTACGGAAGGATGAAACCCGACCACCACTGAACAAGACACATAAGTTGAAATGGCAAGCCTGGGCCAGATATCTGAAGACAGATTTTTCAAAGGTTTTATGTACTGATGAAATGAGAGTGACTCTTGACGGATCAGATGGATGGGCCTGTGGCTGGATCAGTAACGGGCACAGAGCTCCACTTCGACTCAGACTCCAGCAAGGTGGAGGTGGGGTACTGGTATAGGCGGGTTGAAGATGGATTCAAAATCAACTCCCAAACCTACTGCCAGTTTTTAGAAGACACTTTCTTCAAGCAGTGGTACATGAAAAAGTCTGCATCTTTGAAGAAGACCATGATTTTTATGCAGGACAATGCTCCATCTCATGCATCGAAGTACTCCACTGTGTGGCTAGCCAGTAAAGGCCTGAAAGATGAAAGAATAATGACATGGCCCCCTTCCTCACCTGACCGAAACCCTATTGAGAACTTGTGGGTCTTTCTTAAACAGGAGATTTACGGTGAAGGAAAACAGTACACCTCTCTGAACAGTGTCTGGGAGGCTGTGGTTGCTACTGCACAAAAAGTTGATCGTCAACAGATCAAGAAACTGGCAGACTCCATGAATGGAAGGCTTATGACTGTTATTGAAAAGAAGGGTGGCTATATTGGTCACTGATTTTTTTTAAAATGTTAGAAATGTTTATTTGTACATTTTGAGTTGTTTGTTTATTATTCTCACTTTGTTGTTGTTAGTTGCGAAGTTGTGTCCGACCCATCGCGACCCCATGGACAACTTTCCTCCAGACCTTCCTGTCCTCTACCATCCCCCGGAGACCATTTAAGCTCACGCCAACTGCTTCAGTGACTCCATCCAGCCACCTCATTCTCTGCCGTCCCCCTTCTTCTTTTGCCTTCAATCGTTCCCAGCATTAGGCTCTTCTCCAGTGAGTCTTTCCTTCTCATTAGGTGGCCAAAGTATTTGAGTTTCATCTTCAGGATCTGGCCTTCTAAAGAGCAGTCAGGGTTGATCTCCTTTAGGACTGACCGATTTGATCGCCTTGCAGACCAAGGAACTCGCAGGAGTCTTCTCCAGCACCATAGTTCAAAGGCCTCAATTCTTTGGCGCTCAGCCTTTCTTATGGTCCAAATTTCACAGCCATACATTGCAACTGGGAAAACCATAGCCTTGACTATACACACTTTTGTTGGCAGGGTGATGTCTCTGCTTTTTAGAATGCTGTCTAGATTTGCCATAGCTTTCCTCCCCAGGAGCAAGCGTCTTTTAATTTCTTGGCTGTAGTCCCCATCTGCAGTGATCTTGGAGTCCAGGAAAATAAAATCCATTTCTTCCCCATCTATCTGCCAGGAATTGAGAGGGCCAGATGCCATGATCTTAGTTTTCTTAATGTTAGAGTTTTAAGCCAACTTTTGCACTCTCCTTCTTCACCCGCATCAAGAGGCTCTTTAGTTCCGCTTCGCTTTCTGCCATTAGAGTGGTATCATCTGCATATCTGAGGTTGTTGATATTTCTCCCGGCAATCTTAATTACAATTTGTGATTCATCTAGCCCCGCCTTTCTCATGATGTGCTCTGCATATAAGTTAAATAGGCAGGGTGACACTATACAGCCTTGCCGAACTCCTTTCTCAATTTTGAACCAATCAGTGGTTCTGTGTTCAGTTCTCACTGTTGCTTCTTGACCTGCATATAGGTTTCTCAAGTACTCCCATCTCTTTAAGAACTTGCCTCAATTTGTTGTGATCCACACAATCAAAGGCTTTAGCATAGTCAATGAAGCAGAAGTAGATGTTTTTATGGAACTCCCTAGCTTTCTCTCTTTTTTTTTTTTTGAATCAAGTTTTATTGATTCCCCCCCCCCCCACATCCACCCCCTTTTTTTTTGAACAGAGTATTGGTCATTTCTTATCTTATACAATTTTTCAAGTTCAAATACATTTTACTCAATTACAATTTTTGCCAAAATCTTACTTTTTCCCCTATTTTTTCTTTAATTCATATCTCAATATTTCTATATTTATTTATATAAACAACATCTTCATTTGCTCTCAAATTCTAATTTTCCTGTTTGTTCACATTTATTCTCTTTTATTTTTTTAACAATTTCTTCTTTATCTTCATATATTCATATGTGTGTTCAGGGTTGCCTTTCTTCCATTTCCTCTTTTTTGTTATAAAAGCTGTCCCTAGCTTTCTCCATGATCCAGCGTATGTTTATTTATTGGTTTGATTTATATGCCGCCCTTCTCCGAAGACTCAGGGCGGCTTACAATGCATTAAGCAATAGCCTTCATACTTTTGTATATACCTACTTAGTAGGGCTTTCGCCCCCCGCCCCCCCCCAGCGGTGTTCTTTTTTATACAAAGTCAGCTTATTGCCCCCACAATCCGGGTCCTCATTTTACCTACCTCAAAAGGATGGAAGGCTGAGTCAACTTTGAGCCTGGTGAGATTTGAACTTGCAGTAATTGCAGGCAGCTGGTGCTACTTAACAGCACTTTAGTCTGCTGCGCCACCAAGGCTCACGTTGGCAATTTGATCTCTAGTTCCTCTTCCTCTTCGAAATCCTGCCTGTACTTCTGGTAGTTCTCGATCCACATACTGCTGGAGCGTAGTTTATAGGATTTTGAGTATAACTTTGCTAGCATGTGAAATGAGTGCAATGGTACGGTAGTTTGAGTATTCTTTGGCATTGCCCTTCTTTGGAATTGGAATGTAAACTGACCTTTTCCAATCCTGTGGCCACTGTTGAGTTTTCCAAATTTGCTGGCATATTGAGTGTAGCACTTTTACTGCATCATCTTTTGAGATTTTGAATAGCTCAGCTGGAATACTGTCACCTCCACTAGCTTTGTTGTTGGTCAGACTTCCTAAGGCCCATTTGACTTTGCATTCCAGGATGTCTGGCTCGAGGTCAGTGACCACCCCATTGTGGTTATCGGGGACGTTAAGCTCCTTCTTGTATAGTTCTTCTGTGTAATTTTGCCACCTCTTCTTAATCTCTTCTGCCTCTGTTAGGTCCCTGCCATTTTGGTCCTTTATCATGCCCATCTTTGCATGAAACGTTCCCTTCATATCTCCAATTTTCTTGAAGAGATCTCTGGTCCTCCCTATTCTATTGTTTTCTTCTATTTCTTTGCACTGTTCATTTAAGAAGGCATTCTTATCTCTTCTAGCTATTTTCTGGAATTCTGCATTTAATTGGGTGTATCTTTCTCTTTCTCCCTTGCCTTTTGCTTCCCTTCTTTCCTCAGCTATTTGTAAAGCTTCTTCAGACAGCCATTTTACTTTCTTGCATTTCTTTTTCTTTGGGATGGTTTTAGTTGCTACCTCTTGTACAATGTTGCAAACCTCCGTCCACAGTTCTTCAGGCACTCTATCAGATCTAACTCCTTAAATCTATTTGTCACCTCTACTGTATATAGTATAGTATAGTAGTATAGTTTATTGAATAGCCCGAAGGCCTTTTCAAACAAAACAGAAGAGAAAAAGGGAAAAAGATAAAACAGTTACAAAAATAGCAATCTAAAAATATATGATAGATGACATTAAAATTTTACCATATCGAATTTCAATAGCTAAGTTGCCAAGACTAGAAGACTAGATAACCCAAATAGGATAGCTCCTCTCTAACTGAGCTCATCTTTCTTACAATCGATAAAATTTTCCTTGATATAACTGGCTCGTATTGCCGTCAACCTTTTAAGGTATCGAGTGATCGCTCTTACCAGGGGAGGAGAGTCAGCCCTCAACAGAAATGCTAATTTTTGGCTTATATTCCAGTGGGGAAATTTATTTATAATTGGGGACAGATATTGATTTCTAACTTCCTGATAGAGACTACATTCGAATATTATATGCGCCGTGTCCTCCACGTTTACCCCACATATGCATATTCTTTTGTCATACGGGATTTTCCGATAACGGACGAATCTAACGTTGGTATCTAGAAGTTCGAATCTAAACTTAAATAACTGTCTCTCCACTGATGGCATTTCTAAATATAAATACTTTTCCAGGGTGAAAGTTGTTTTAACTGCTGTCAGCAGTTTAAGGGAATGATTAGTTGAAAGGGTTGCCATATCCATTTGCCCATGTATATCTTTAATCCGTTGTTTAACTTGGTTCAGTGTGTCACACAACGGGAACCCTACGCCATATTGGTTCAATATTTCTGACAGCCGGGTTAGCCAGGAATACCTTTGAGGATTTGAAATCTGCTGTTCCTCTAGACATATTTTAGGGAGTCTGCTGGCATCCATCTGGGTCATTTTTAGCCAGTAGGCTACCGCCCTAGTGATTGTATAGGTGTACAGTGAGAAATGTCCCAATTCAGCTCTGACAGCTGCAGCTGAAGTGGAATTGTTTACCCCAAGCATCCTCCTTAACAGATTATTTTGAGTTCTCTCTAATATGGGGGCCTCTGTAAGACCCCAAATTTCAGCACCATAGAGCATGATCGGAACAAGTTTAGCCTGAAAGACTTTACGAAGAGGTAAAATGGAGGTTGGTTGGATTCGTTTACTTAATTTAGATACAAGGCTTGCTCCTGCTCTAACCTTTTGAGAAAGGTATTGATGGTGCGGAGTCCAACCTCCTGCACTGGAAAAAACAATTCCAAGATAAGTATATTGGGTAACTTGTTCAATTTTTGTGTCGTTAATCTGCCAATTGTGCTTTTTATTCTTGTTGCCAAAGACTAAAACTTTTGATTTAGCTACATTTATAGTCAAGTGGTTTGCAGTACAGTAAAGTGTGAGCTTGTCAAGAAGTCTCCTCATTCCTATTTGGGTTCTAGAAAACAACACTAAGTCATCGGCATACATTAATACGTTAATAAATCTAGAGCCTATTTGGGGGCTGTGCGTCATAAGATCATCCAGCTGTGCTGGGATATCATTTATATAAAGGTTAAAAAGAGTAGGGCCCAGCAGGCAGCCCTGCCTCACTCCTCTAGTTGTCGGTATGCTGTTTGTTGAGGCCCCATTTGCTGCATATCTGACTCTAATTGCCGTATTAGTATAGAGAATCCTGATCAACAAAATAAGTCTGGGGTCCATCCCCATAACTTGTAGTTTCCTCCACAAATGGTTCCTATCTATAGAATCAAAAGCAGCAGTAAAATCAATAAAGGCGGTATACAGCTTTTTCCCCTGGGTCTTGTATTTATTAATTAAGTGGGAAAGGACAAAACAATTGTCTATGGTAGACCTACCTGATCTAAAACCTGCCTGATCATTTGCCAGAATTTCCTTATCCAAGCACCAGTCCTCTATTTTATTTAGGAGATGTTTCGTATACATTTTTGAAATTATATTAAGAAGACTGATGGGTCGGTAGTTGGATGGGGCGGCTCTGTCACCTTTCTTAAAAATTGGAAAAACTATAGCTAACCTCCACCCTTCAGGGATTATCCCTACTTTATCGATATAAGTAAACAGTGCTACCAGCACCGGTACCCAAAAGTCAATGTTGGACCTAAAGAGTTCAGGAGGCAACAAGTCCTCTCCAGGGGCCTTCCCGGCCTTTAAGGATTGAATTATATGCTTAACTTCGGTAGGGGTAACTGGTGTCCATTCCGGACATTTCCTTAATTCTTGCTGGAGGATATCCAATTGCAAGACATTTGTTGTATTGTTACCATCAAATAAAGCAAGATAGTGCTTCTCCCATTTTACTGCTGATATATCAGTGTCCATAAATGGGGAACGTTGTTTTAATATACCGGCTATCTTATGCCAAAAGATCGTAGGGAATTGGGATTTCGCTGCCATTTCTACCTCTTTCCACATCCTGGTGTTATAGCTACTTTTCTTGTTTTTCAGGAGGGATTTGTATGCTCTCCTGAGTTGAACCATATTTGAATAATCACCATCCTGTCTGGATCGGTTAACTTTCTTAACTGCGGCTCTTAGATTTGACCTCAAGTTATGACAATCATCATCAAACCACTTTCTAGAGATCCCATCTACTTTTCTATCATTCTGGATCATTAAGTTCCTAAGAGTAGAAGTTAGCTCTGTATAAGCTGGCATTGGGGTGTTGTCTCCAGGCTTAGATTGGGAGATTTCCCTTGCTAGGTGTCTGGCTTCGTCTGAGCCCAAATAAGTGGTAACAGATTTGACATCAAGTCTGTGCCAATATAACCTTTTATAGTTATAAACCCGGGCGTTTGCTAAGGTGTCAATTTCCTCTCTTGAATGAGGCCTAACTTCTGAAGAGAGTGAAACCAGAGCCGTGATGGGAAAGTGGTCACTTTCCTCTCTAAATATAGCTCTTACTTCTGAAAAATGGTGTACTAAACTAGAGGAAGTGCAGATATAATCGATAGAGGTTGAGGTTTTGTTGGATGAGAAAGTATAGGGATATATATACCCATCACTCGAGACGCTTAGTACTTGCATATCATTCATAAACAGGAGGGAAATTAACCTCTGGGCACATTTATTGGTCCTCTTGTCCATTGAGGACCAAGTGAAGTCATTATAAAAGTATCCAGTTGGTACCAGGCCTCAGTTAGCATAGCTCTTCATTGAGGGACCTAGTCTTGCATTAGTATCTCCAGCTAATATAGTTTTTGCTTGGGGAAAGCGTCCCTTTAAGGTAGCTAATACTGAGTCTAATTCATCCCACAAATCCCTTCCTAGGTGGAATGAAAAAGGAGCGATATATACATTGATTAAGATTAAGTCCATCCCCCTGTACGTACATCTAATAGGCAGAATATATTGGAATTGAGGATCTAAAGAAATTTCTTCACCCTTCCATCCCATATCCCTTTTGACCAACGTGGTTAAGCCCCCAATTGCCCTCCCTCTTAAATTGACTTTGCCTGCTGGTTTATGCCATGAGGCAAAACCCGGTAAGCTGATCTGTGGATCATTAGTAGTCAGCCAGGTTTCTTGAAGGAGGATAAGATGATGTGTTGAAATCAATTTTATAAAATCCATCCGATTTGCAATGCCTTTCCAGCCCGCTATATTCCAGGACAGGAGGGAAAGGCTGGGGATATAAGGTACCCTAGTTGTTGGCCATTTGTTGTCTAGTCAATCACCCCGAGGCACTACTCCTTGTGTCTCTTCCTCCACCCTTCTGGTGGAGGGGTCCGGAATTACTACCACCGCCTTCTCTGGAGTGCCAAAGGAGTCAAAAGTGGCCTCTGTTTGTTGCGGAAGTGCCTCCTCCGTTCTTAAGGAAGATGAGACAGGTGAGGGCAGTTGCACTGTTGGGGGAGGGTGAACTTCTGCCGCTACGTTCATAGTCTTTGTTTCTTTGAAAAAACTTTTGCCTTCCCTTCTATCCCGCTGGACCGACTTTACGACTTTAGGCCTTGTCTGCACGTGCTTTCCCCGTTCTTCCGACTTGGATGGCCTTCTTGTTGAACTGCAGGCTTCTGCTAGCGAAGATCTTAATAAGTCAAATTCAATTAACATTGACCTTTGCTCCTTTGGAGGCAAGGAGACAAATTCACTGATTATAACATCCTCTGGCTTGTCGGTGCTTGCCTTCATATATGGGACCTCCCTGATCTGGCCTGCCTCCATAGTTTCTCCGGATTCTGGAGGAAAGACCCTGGAGGTAGCAGAGTGGTTCCTAGGTACCATTTTTGATGTTTGGTTAAATCCTTGTAAAAGCGGTTTAATAGGCCCACTCGAGAAGACTCTTGTAGGAATGACTTCAAATCTGAGCAGGGATCCTTTTCTTTTCATTACAGCGTTCGGTATAGTATTGCTGTCAAAATGCAGTATTAGTCGGACACAATTGCTATGCTGGGGAAGTTTTTCATATCTGAGTAGATCTATTAATAAAGGATCAGATTTCAATAGCTGTGCAAGTGAGAGGATTATCCTTTCCTTTGAAGTCCATTGTCCTCTATTGCATGGGATTTTCCTTATCCTTAAAGCGATTTGTTTCTTTAACAACCTTCTTCCTTGATGAGGGTTAGCATCAGTACTTGCAATGCTTTGTTGTTTGGGTTGAGGTCTTACACCCTCCCATTCTCTCCGCGTGTCAGGACGGTGTGCAATCTCACCCTCCTTAGCTGCAGAGTGAGGGCCATTTAAGAATTGGAAGATCCTCTCGATGTCTCTTTTGATCGATGTCAGTAAGTCATATATTGAATCTACTGTGTGCGCAGTTAACATACTCTGAGTACAGACCATCTCTCTGAGGTCTGAATATGTCGGAACTTCTTTTAGGCAGCTAGAAGTAGGTGAGGGGATAGAGCTTGAAAAATCACCCATTCTAGCAGGCAAGTTTGAATCTGAAATCCGGGAAGAAAACTCCCCTTCTGTATCTCCCTCTACCAGTGATACAGTCGACAGAGACAAAGTTCGAAGTTCAGATTGGGGTTCTGGATTACACCTCTCCATAAAGTCATCCAATTTAAGCTGTTTAAGAGGCTTGGAGTAATTAAGTTCCGTCATAGATTCTGGGGAGAGAGAACAAGCTCTCTGCCTCTTACTTTTCTTTCCCATTCTGGTAGGCAGTTGATCCAGCTTCTCCCAGCGGAATTAAATATCACAATAATTTATCCTCCCTCAGCCATCGTAGTTAAGGTAGGCCTTAATGATGGTCTCAGCCGAGGCACCACAGAGATAAAAACCAATCTCCTTTCCAAACAACGGCTTGTCTTTTACTCCTACTTCTTTGCTATCATCTATTTTCAGAATTGTTTAAATTGCTTAAATTATTTCACAGGGAAATATGTGGGGGAAGCAGACTAAAAGCTGATAGGGTTTCATTAAAGGCAGTCCTACCGGGAGCGTCTGCAGCCAGTTCCTTACTGTACTCGTTCCAAAAACAAACAGCTCAAAATCCCCTCCGAAGTTAAGGGCCTCCAGTGAGGTTTGTCAACAAGTCCGATAATCCGAATTTCAGGCCTTGCGAGGAGGAGTCACGGGAGTAGCCTAGGCCATGAATGCAGGTTGTAGTGTTGTTAAAATATGTCTAAAACAAACAGTAGCCACACTATATGTGCTTTGTTAGAGTCCGGTATAGATTAAAAATAGATTAAAAATGAGTTAAAAATATAAAAATACTTTAAAACGTTAAAAAAAAGAAAAACCTAATTTGCTTTTGGGAGAGCTCCTTACAGCCGTTCTCCCTCCCCTCTACTGTATATTCATCAGGGATATGATTTCGCTCATACCTGAGTGACCTAGTGCTTTTCCCTACTTTCTTCAATTTAAGCCTAAATTTTGCCACGAGAAGCTCATGATCTGAGCCACAGTCAGCTCCTGGTCTTGTTTTTACTGACTGTATAGAACTTCCCCATCTTTGGCTGCAGAGCACATAGTCAATCTGATTTCTGTGTTGACCGTCTGGTGATGTCCATGTGTAGAGTTGTCTCTTGGGCTGTTGGAAAAGAGTGTTTGCGAGACTTCTGGTTGGCTCCACGCGCCTCGTAGACGCTCCTCCGTGAGCGCCCGATCCCCGGCACCGTAAAAGCCTCCAGAAAAGCAGAAAAACAGCTGTCTGGAGGCTTGGAAACCTTCTCCTCGGGCAAAGGGGAGAGAGGAGAGCCGACAGGTGGAGGTAGAGCCCCCCAAGTGCCCTAGGAGAAATTCTGGGGCGCGAAGGGCGAGAGCTCCCTAGAAGCCTGTCAATCTGCTCCGGACCTGAGACATCTCTGCTAATTAGCGGAGCAAGAAGCCGCGACCAATTCTGCTAATAACAAATGAGGGCATTTCCAACATCCTGAATTGCTGCAGACAGAACAAGCCAGGAGAAGTCAGACTGCATGTATTCAAACTTAACTCCAATGTTTATTGCCTCCTTCGGAAGTAACAATTTAGTAAATTTGCAACAAAATGGCGATTGAGGCTTGAAAGGGCGTGGAAAGTGAAAGTTAAAGGAAAGTTTCGTTTCGCTGGTAGCCTCTTGCCTGAAAAGAACTTTTGTAATGAGAGAAGGAGGACTTTAAGACATCAATTTAAGACTGGGGAAAACTTTTGACTTTGATGAACTTTTCCTTTTGGCTTCTGATTAAAATATAAAGATTAATCCAAACTGAGAATGGCCTCAAAATCTGTAAAGACTGTTCCTATTAAAGGAACTGGGAGTGCTGGAAGCTCCCCAGCCCACACTTCTAGAATGCAAGCCTCTGCCCCCCCGCCCCAACAGATCCACAGACCTTAACGTTTGAAATGATACAAGAAGCCCTAATAGCCACACAGAGTAAACTTACCACTGTGAATAATGAAAAAATTAATGAAACTAATGAAAAAATACAGGCTGTTTCAGAGGAGATTTCAATTCGGAATCAGCAAATTAGGGAAGATATATTACTGGCATTTAAAGGTCTGGCAGGTAATATTGAAATATTGGATGATAAAGTTGAAGAAATTAATCTACAGAAATTTTGGTGAGGTCTCATATTAAGACCTACCTAGTGGCGATAAAAGCGGCGAAAACTAGCTATTTTGCCGCTCTTATCGCGTCATCAGATAATCGCCCGGCCGCCCTATTTAGGGTGACCCGCTCCCTCCTCCATCTGGAAGTGCGGGATGACCCCTTGCAGGGCCGAGCTGAGGATTTTGTGCAGTATCTGTATGACAAAATCGCTCAGATTCGGGAAGGGCTGGCCTCTGACTGGGTATGTCTGGACGGGATGATTGAGGCAGGTCTTGAGAGTGTTATCTGGGGGGAGTTCGAACCTGTGGCTCCCGAGGACATGGACAGGGTCCTGGGACGGCTGAACGCGACCACATGTTTATTGGACCCGTGTCCCTCCTGGTTGGTACTGGCTTCCCGGGAGGTGACACAAGGCTGGCTCCATAAGATTGTTAACACTTCTTTGAGTGAGGGGGTCCTGCCGGCCGCTTTGAAAGAAGCGGTTGTGAGGCCCCTCCTCAAGAAGCCCTCTCTGGATCCGGCTGTTTTGGCTAACTATCGTCCAGTCTCCAACCTTCGCTTCGTTGCGAAGGTTGTTGAGAGTGTGGTAGCGCAACAGCTTCCCCGGTACCTGGATGAAGCTGTCTATCTAGACCCGCTCCAGTCCGGCTTCCGGCCTGGGCACAGCACGGAAACGGCATTGGTCGCGTTGGTGGATGATCTCTGGAGGGCTCGGGATAGGGGTTGCTCCTCTATCCTGGTCCTGTTAGACCTCTCAGCGGCTTTTGATACCATCGACCATGGTATCATGTTGCACCGGTTGGCGGGGTTGGGGGTGGGGGGCACCGTTCTGCGGTGGTTCTCCTCCTACCTCTCTGACCGGTCGCAATCTGTGTTGACAGGGGGGCAGCGGTCAACCCCGAGGCACCTTGCTTGTGGGGTGCCACAAGGGTCGGTCCTCTCGCCCCTTCTGTTCAACATTTATGTAAAGCCACTGGGTGAGATCATCCGTGGCTTCGGGGTGGAGTTCCATCAGTACGCTGATGACACCCAGCTGTACATCTCCACCCCAGGCCACCCCAACGATGCCCTTGAAGTGATGTCCCAGTGTCTGGAGGCCGTGCGGGCCTGGATGGGGAGAAACAGGCTCCGACTCAACCCCTCCAAGACCGAGTGGCTGTGGCTGCCGGCATCCCGATATAGCCAGCTGATGCCATCACTGGCTATTGGGGGTGAATCATTCGCCCCCACGGAGAGAGCTCGTAACTTGGGCGTCCTCCTGGATGCACGGCTGTCTTTAGAAGATCATTTGACGGCCGTGGCCAGGGGGGCTTTTTATCAGGTTCGCCTGATACGCCAGTTACGCCCCTTTCTAGATCGGGATTCCCTACGCACAGTCACTCAGGCACTCGTCACTTCCCGCCTGGACTACTGCAACGCTCTCTACATGGGGCTCCCCCTGGGGTGCACCCGGAGGCTCCAGCTAGTCCAGAACGCGGCTGCGCGGGGGATTATGGGGGCGACGAGGCGCTCCCATGTGACACCTCTCCTGCGCGAGCTGCACTGGCTCCCGGTGGTCTTCCGGGTGCGCTTCAAGGTGTTGGTGACCACCTTTAAAGCGCTCCATGGCTTAGGGCCGGGGAATTTATGAGACCGCCTTCTGCCACCAATAGCCTCCCACCAGCCAGTACGCTCGCACAGAGTGGGCCTCCTCCGGGTGCCGTCCGCCAGACAATGTCGGCTGGCGACCCCCAGGGGGAGAGCCTTCTCTGTGGCGGCGCCCACCCTCTGGAACAACCTCCCCCCAGAGATACGTACAATAACAGACCTCCGGATTTTTCGTCGGGCCCTGAAAACCTATTTATTTCAACTAGCTGGGCTGGCTTGAGTTAAATTTTAAATTGATTTTAAATCAGATTGTTTTAATTTACGGCCAAAATATTTAATTATTTTAAACTGTTTTTTAAATTTTGTATGTTCTGTTTTTTACTTTGGCTGTTCACCGCCCTGAGTCCTATTTGGAGAAGGGTGGTATAGAAATGGAAATAAATAAATAAATAAATAAATAAATAAATAAATAATAAATTAGGAGAGACTCAGAATAAAATTGAAAGGGCTGAAGCTGATGTAACAATGATTCAATACAGAGATATGGAATTTGCTTTAAGAATAAGAGGGGTGAAGGAGAACAAACAAGAGAATTTGAAAGAAATGTCAGAGGCATTGGCACAGATGTTGGGGCGGACGAAAGTGGACCTAGGCTGGCAGATTGACAAGATATATCGTGTCAATTCGTGGGTGGCCAGACAGAAACATTTACCAAGAGACATTGTAATATATTTTACCACAAGGAAACTATGCAATTAAATTTTACAGGCTACCTTTAAAAACAAGCTTCAGGTGGAAGGCCAGGAGGTGATGACAATGAAAGAAATCCCTCCCAAAATGTTGAGAGCTAGAAGGGATTACGCCTTTCTGGTGGATGAACTGAAAAAACGCCAAATACAGTATAGATGGGAAGTGCCAGCCGGCCTAGTGGTGATCTATTCGGGAGAGAGATATCGGCTTAATACAATATGGAAAGCAAGAGATTTTTATGCCAATGTGTTAAAGGCTGGGACATCAAAATCACCAGAAGGAAAAAGAAAGAAGGAAGTAATGGAAGGAGAGAGAGAAGAGCTGTTGACAGTAGTCCAGGGGGGAGCTTCGACGAGTCAACAAGATTTGCTACAAATCCAGATTGCCGTTCAAGATTTGGATTTAATTGATATACAAGAAGAACCGAAGGATCAAAGACAGACCAGAGCAGCAACAGCTAAACGCAAGGAAGAATTAAGACAGCAACAACTTCAGATGGCAACTCAAGAAACTACCAAAACAGAAGCAGTGGGAGGAGCTAGACCTAAAGGTCAAATGAGGCAAGACCATCAGAAAATGCTCCAGATGCTTCAGAGGCCCAGAGATGGGAACTAGATTTTTAACCTGGAATGTCAATGGTTTGAATTCTCCACAGAAGAGGAGGAAAATATATATATATATATTTTAATTTGATTTATATGCCGCCCTTCTCCGGAGACTCAGGGCGGCTTACAATGCTTTAAGCAATAGCCTTCATTCTTTTGTATATTTTATACAAAGTCAGCTTATTGCCCCCACAAACTGGGTCCTCATTTCACCTACCTTAGAAAGGATGGAAGGCTGAGTCAACCTTGAGCCTTGGAGAGATTCGAACCAGCAGAAATTGCAGGCAGCTGTGTTAATAACAGGGTGCACTAAACCCTTGTACTATCAAGGCTCTTAAGATATTTCACTATCTTAAACAATTTAAGAATGATGTAATTTGTTTACAAGAGACTCATATTAGGATACAAGATCAAAAATATTTGACAAATACAAGACTAGGTACACATTATGTAGCAGCAGCACCAGAGAAGAAAAATGGTATAGTCATATATTTGAAAAGAGACTTAATTGCCAAATTAATTGAAGCAGATGATCAAGGAAGATTTTTAGCGATTGAACTTTTAATAAAAGGAGAAAAATTACTTGTAATTGGAGTATATGCCCCGAACCAACAACAGGAAAATTTTTTATAATTTTCTACATTCAAAGTTGACACAATGGGGGTATAAAACTTGTATCCTACTGGGTGATTGGAATGGTGTTTTGGATGTAAAAAAGGACAAGAAGAGACCTAAGTAAAATGTTTTAACAAGAGCAAGATTGCCCAAATCGTTTTTAGAGATGATGGACGACTGGGAGTTGAGGGATATTTGGCATGAAAGAAACCCAGAAGAAAAATATTTCACTTTCTTTTCGGATAGACATCAATCCTTTTCAAGGATTGATTTTATACTAATTACTAATGACCATTTTTCTAGGGTGAAGAATACGAAGATTTGTTCAAGAACATTGACAGACCATAGTCCAGTCTGGTTGGAACTGGAGTATGGAAAAGGGCCTAGGAGGTCCTGGAGGTTAAATGATAACTTGTTTAGATATGAAGAAAATGTAAAAGAGTGTAAAAAAATCTATGAAAGAATTTTTTGTTATGAATATGCAAAAGGGTACACCTATGGAAATGGTATGGGATGCAAGTAAAGCATATATGCGAGGCATTTTGATATATTTGAATAATAAATATAGAAAGAAACGGGGAAAAAAGAAAAGAATTGGAAGAAGAGATTAGAAAACAGGAACGAGCTTTAATAGCTAATCCAACAGATAAGAAAATTAAAGAGGCAATTAATTTACTGAAAGGTCAATTTATTTTATTTATTTTATTTTATTATTCAAATTTCTATACCGCCCTTCTCCTTTCGGACTCAGGGCGGTGAACAGCCAAAATAAAATTTAACATGTTAATAGCAGATCAAGTGGCAACTAACTTACAATATGCTAAACATAATACTTTTTGTAATGCTAATAAACCAGGCAGGTGGTTAGCATATCTGTTAAGGAAAAAGCAGAAATCAAGGATTATAGAGAAAATAAAATATAAGGGTAAAGAGGTTTATGAGCAAGAATTGATTAAAAGATCTTTTTTAGAGTTTTACTCAAGGTTGTATACTGGAGATAAAATTCAAGATATAGATATAGATATTTGCAGAAAGAGAATATTTGTATAACTTCAAAAGAGCAGAGGGACAGCTTAAATCAACTGATCACTTCCGAGGAAATTTTGTTTGCAATTAAGCAGTTGAAAGTGGGCAAAGCTCCAGGGACAGATGGCTTGACAGCTGTTTATTATAAAAGCTTACAGGAGGAAATGGTGGAACCACTGAAGGAATTATTTAACAATATACAACAGGGAGGAGAGGTACCTCCAACTTGGAAGACAGCTTTTATTTCTTTGATACCAAAAGAGGGTCAAGATCATACAGATCCAAAAAACTATAGGCCGATTTCACTTTTAAATACAGACTACAAGATTTTTGCTAAAATATTAGCAAATAGATTAATGACAGTTATGCAGCAAATGATTCATCATGATCAAACTGGTTTTATAAATGGTAGACAAATGAAAAGTAATGTTAAGGCAAATTGTTAATTTACTAGAGTATTTGGGAAGGAACAACCAGGTCCCCGCAGTGCTAGTATTTCTGGATGCTGAGAAAGCCTTTGATAGATTGAATTGGCATTTTTTATTAAAATTAATAGAAAGGATGCAATTTGGAGAACATTTTATACAATCTATTAAGGCAATATATCAAAAACAAACAGCGCAAATAATAATCAATGGTGGTTTAACAGATACTTTTAATATAGAAAAAGGAACAAGGCAAGGTTGTCCCCTATCTCCATTATTGTTTATTTTGACGCTGGAAATTCTACTGAGTAAAATACGTGGGATGGATACAATAAAGGGAATTAAAATTAGACAGCATGAGTATAAGCTACGAGCATTTGCGGATGACCTGGTTGTTACCTTAGCCCAACCAGTACAATCGATTACAGCCTTGATGGATATAATTAACTCATATGGACAAGTATCTGGTTTTAAAATAAATACAGCCAAAACAAAGATAATAGCTAAAAATATGACTAGAAGCCAAAAAGAAGAGATAGAAAGGGTAACAGGATTTGAGATAGTTAAGAAGGTTAAATATTTAGGGGTTTATATTATGACCACAAATATGAAATTATATCAACACAATTATGAACCGTTATGGCAAAAAATACAGAAAGAGATGGAAAACTGGAAAAAACTACAACTGTCTTTGCTGGGAAGGATAGCCGCAGTAAAAATGAATGTTTTACCAAGGTTTTTATTTCTTTTTCAAATGATACCTATGGTTAAAAAAGATGAAAATTTGAAGGAATGGCAGAAGGGCATAAATTTGTTTGGGCAGGGAAGAAACCGCGAGTAAATCAAAAGATAATGCAAGATACACGAGAAAGAGGAGGTCTTAAAAGGCCCAATTTAACATTGTACTACGAAGCTGCTGCTCTCTCAGCAATTACTGATTGGATAAATTTAACGGAGGAAAGGATATTAAATATTGAAGGATATGGTCTGGTCTACGGCTGGCATGCTTATTTATTGTATGACAAGAAAGTAGATAAGATTTTTAAAAGTCATATATTAAGAAATGCTCTATTGCGTGTCTGGAAAAAGTATCAATATAAATTAAATGATAAGTTACCAATATGGACAGTACCCAGACACGCGATAGAGAATATAAATTTGGAGCAAAAGCAAGATAAGACTACATACAAGGAACTCCTTTATAAAGAAGGAGTTAGATTACAATTAAAATCTATGGAGCAATTAAGAGAAGAAGGAATAATTAGAACTTGGTTTCAGTATGGGCAGCTGCAGGCCAGATGGAGAGAAGATCAAAAAATTGGTATTTTGCAGCAGGATGAGAATTTGATAAAACAAATAAGAGACAAAAGTCAAATGCATATAAAAAGATTGTATAATGTGTTAGTGGAAATAGATTCAGAAACAGAGCTAGTCAAGGATTGTATGATAAAATGGGCACAAAATATAGGAGAACCAATAATGATGGAAACATGGGAAAAGATATGGGTTAGAAATGTAAGATTTACACAAGCCCAAAACTTAAGAGAGAACTTTTATAAAATGTTTTATAGATGGTATTTAGATCCAAAAAACCTAGCCTGTATGTATCCAAACTTACAACCTAAGTGTTGGCGATGTGAGTGTGAAGATGCTACATATTTTCATATATGGTGGACATGCAAAAAAAGGCTTTTTAGATAAAAATATGGTGGATTATTCAAAATATTTTAAAGAAAAAGATTAAATTTACACCACAGTTTTTTTTGTTGGGAATAGTTACGGATTGTACTGTAATAGAGACTAAGTTGGTTTTGAATTTAATAACAGCTGCCAGGTTACTGGTGGCACAGTATTGGAAGAAGGAAGATCCACCTACTATTGAGGAATGGACACTAAAAGTCGTGCATTTGGCGGAGATGGCAAAAATTTCATCATATCTTAAAGACCATTCAAACGAAAGATGCATATCGGAATGGAGAAGATGGATTGACTATATTCAAAATAAGTATCAGACTAAGAAGATTCATATAGCTTATGAATGAAACATTTTTAATCTTTAGTTTATGTTTATAGGGTTTTGAACTATAAGGAGTTAAAGACCTAGAGAGAATTTGAAGTCAACAATTTGTTAGCATATTTTAGTTTTATGTTTGTGAATGCTATACCCTGTGCTTGTTCTGGGAAGTCTAGGGAGGGGGGTGGGGGGGAAGGGGGAGGGGGAAAGGATGGGTGGGAGGGCAAGGGGGGAGGGATGGGGGAGGGGAGAAGGGGGGGAGAAAATGTTTGTATTTCCTATAAAACTTTTCAATTAAAAAAAAAAAAGGAAAAGAGTGTTTGCTATGACCATTGTATTCTCTTGACAAAATTCTACCAGCCTGTGCCCTGCCTCATTTTGTACTCCAAGACCAAACTTGCCTGTTATTCCGGTTATCTTTTGGCTTCCTACTTTAGCATTCCAATCCCCCATGATGATAAGGACATCATTTTTTGGTGTTAATTCTAGAAGGTGTTGTAGGTCTTCATAGAACCGGTCAACTTCATCCTTTTCAGCACCAGTGGTTAGGGCATAGACTTGGACTACTATGATGTTGAATGGTTTGCCTGGGATTTGAACTGAGGTCATTCTGTCATTTTGGGGATTGTATCCCAGTACTGCTTTTCCTATTCTTTTATTGACTATGATGGCTACTCCATTTCTTCTGAGGGTTTCTTGCCTGCAGTAGTATACTTGATGGTCATCTGAATTAAATTCACCCATTCCTGTCCATTTTAGTTCGCTGATTCCTAAGTTGTTGATGTTCAGTCTTGTCATCTCTTGTTTGACCATGTCCAGCTTGCCTTGATTCATGGATCTTACATTCCAGGTTCCTATGGAGAATAGATCTTTGCAGCATTGGACTTTCCTTTCACCACCAGATACATCCACAGCTGACTGTCCTTTCGGCTTTGGCCCAGTCGCTTCACTCTTTCTGGTGCTACTAGTACTAGCCCTCTGCTCTTCCCCAGTAGCATATTGGACACCTTCCGACCTGAGGGGCTCATCTTCCAGCATCATATCTTTGTTCCTTTTGGTACTGTCCATGGGGTTTTCATGGCAAAGATATTGGAGTGGGTTGCCATTTCCTTCTCCAGTGGATCACGTTTTGTCAGAGCTCTCTGCTATGACTTGTCCGTCTTGGGTGGCCCTGCACAACATAGCTCATAGCTTCATTGCACTGTGCAAGCCCCTTCACCACGACAAGGCAGTGATCCATGAAAGGGTTTCTCACTTTAACAGATGCAAATAAACGAGTGAGATGGGCAAATTTTCATTTTTCATTTAGATGCACAATAATTCTGCACACTAATAGTTGCCCAATAATTGTGCACACAAAGATATTCTCCTAAGAAAGTCAAAACCACACTTTTTCTTTATTAAATATTCAGGTTTGAGGTTGATTAACATTTTGGATTGACCAAGAGCACTGTAGCTGTTCAATAATAAAATTAATCCTCCAAAATAAAACTTGCCTAATAATTGTGCACAGTGTATTTTACATTACTATGTCTGAGCACATAAGCATGTCAGTAGGAATGTGGAACTGGTAATTAATGTACTTCTCCCAGAGATAAAATATAAGAAGACATCCAACCTATAGACCAAATAAAAACCACAGAGTTTATCTGCTTGGACAGCCACCTATTCCAGGAAGATCTGCTATGCTCTATGTGCCCCTCTACATGCTTTTTCCCCCTGTGCTGTATGATGCTGCATATTGCAGCAAAGTTTTTTTTAAGTTTCCCTGCTCCACATTCTCTATTCTCCTTTTTCCAGTATTCTAGTGAGCAACTGAACAGTGTGAAGTCCTGAGAAAAGGTAAACTCAAACTTTTGGCTCCTATTAGCTCCCATCACAAATAGTGTTTCTGGCTTGTTCTTCTGGTAGATGCTAACTCTTATAACATCCCCAAATTCAGAAGAGTTTTGGCCTATTGTTATATGCAAACACAATTTATTTATTTATTTATATATCAAACTTCTTAACTGCCCATCTCATGTTATTCTATACATTATACTTAAATTGTTATTTTCTATATTATTGTTTATGAAACTGCAATATAAAATATTAAAAAGCACAGGCTAAAAATTAAGGGCAACACCTAGAAATGCTACACACAACTGTATCAATTTTACAGGTACTTTGGTCTTAGTTTGGTTTATAGGTGCACTGTACCCCACTGTCCTGCAGTTCAGCATGAACTGAATGAAGTTTGAGTCAGAGGTTTTACTGATTATCTGAGACTTTCTAACTACACAAGTTAAGGGTTAAAAAGATGGAACTATAACTTCAAGATTCAGTTAAAATCAGAGAATCAATAGACCCTTTCAGACTAAATATCACAGTATCTTGAGCTGCCTTCTGTGTAGTTTCAGACAGAGATAAGACTTGCAAAATGATTCCTTTCCAATAATACACATTGATGCAATTTAAATAATTTGCTTAATATGTATACCTTTCTTCCTGCCTTCACCTGAACCTTAGAGATAGACCATATCATAGGGTTGTAGTTAAGCATTAAACTACTTATTTCAGAATAAAAACCTGACATATTTACAAGATATTTTATATACACATCAATGCAGGACCACACTTACACCTCCTCCAGTTGGGGCACTATGCTGTATTGAGACTGGTGCTGCTGGTTCCTTATAGCCACAGGACTGAGAGGCTGGTTGTTGTGGTGACTGCTGATGGTAAACTAGGATGTGGGGGGGGGAGGGGGGAGACAAACAAACTGTTAACTGAAAGCAAATTGTTAACTGTTTACTGATTACAACTTGAATCTGCATTGGATGACTATCAATGCAAAATTCCTGATGAAGATATCTATGAAATGCAAAGGTCACAAATTGAAATGCTACTTTAAGACAACAAAATCTGGTAAAGCACTAAGTACAACCCTTTCTTTTCATCATTATTTCTATTTGACATTATGTTTTCAAAACTCCTTTGATATGAAATCATTTGTGCTGTTTATTTGTGGATTGATGTAATTTTAGAATTACATGGCATGCTGCAAAATTCTGTCTGGCTGTTTTTTGAGCCTGGTGTCACTACTTGGGGGAGAATAATTTTTAATAATTTGTAATCAAATGGAACCACAATTTGTGTGCTTATCAAAGCTTAATAGTTTTAAGCCTTAATTTTATTTCAATCTTATATTGTTTCTGCATGGTCTATTGAGTGCATGAATTTGAATAGTGGTCAGTGATTGTAATAAAATTGAATAGAGTAACTGAACAGAATATAATTTATAAGAAAATGGAAGGTATTACCAACATATTTTTATCTGCAATTATTAGTCCTATTACTTTTATATTTTTGGTGACTGCAACTGTTTATTTTGCCTAGTATTACAGATAATCATTCCAGCTTAGCATACAATATTGACAGGCATCATCTACAATGCTTTTCTTGCTTTTAATATCAGATGGATAAACTGGGTGCAGAATGCCATATTTGGCATCAACTAGCATAGTCTTTCCACCTGTGTTATATTATTCCCTGTCACTTTAGCATAAGTTCCACCTTCCACTTCTCACTGCTATGGAATTGTTTCACTTCACACATATATCTCATGATTCTTCTAACAATAGAAATCTGATGTGATGTGATACTAACATGGATTGGGGTTAGGAAGACTTGGGTTCAAGTCCCCCTTCAACCATCAATAGTAATTTTGGGCTAGTTCCTTTTTTCAGCCCAATCTATCTCACAGCTAAATTAAAAATGAGACTATATCCTCGCATGAGTTCCTTAGATTGCTTTGTAAGAAATAAATAATAATTATAAACTATAAGGCCTCATAAAACACTGCCATATAACTATAAGGTGAACAGAGGCAACCCAAATTAATACTTAAAATTCATGTGAATACATTGATGGGATTACCAACAATCTCTCTTTCCTCCTGCTCATTACCAAGGTTACTTGGCTGGGCATGATGAGGTTGCTGATGTGATGGTGGTGGCTGCTCAACTGTTCTCCTGTAATTGGCACCTTCTTGGGAATTACGGAGCTCCAGCTCACCTCCCTCCCCTCCAGGAGCACCCATCTTGCTCTTCTCAAATTCTTCATGGTATTTTATCTACAAAAGAAGGAAAAGATATTATTAGCAAGCAGTATTGAGTATCTAAAAGCCTTATAATGTATTTCCCACATCACTAGTAGAAACCTTTCTGGCTCCTTGCTGACCTTCATTATGTCATGAATTTTTGTTTCCACTGTCTTGATGAAAATTCAATGATTGGGACTCCAGGCCAAGCAGCAATGCTCACCTCGATGGAAAAGACAACCTTCAAGAAACAAGCCAAAGATGCTACTCAGCACCACTACAGGCTAACGACAAGCCCCAAGCCTACAAATGAGAAAGCTCCAAGCAAAGCTGCACCTCTGATAGCAAACTGCTCACACCCAAGGTACTTGACCCTGCAAATTATCCTACAGGATCAGCCTTCATGCCAGAGCAGCATGAAAAGGACCAGCTGAAATCAGAGACTCCTAAAAGGTATGACTGCACAACACCTTTTCACCACAGCGATGCACAGTCAGCTAATCAAGCCACCATAGACCTTGCCAACTTCCTTGCATGACGTGAGTTAGTCACACAAGGACTTGAAAAGTTTAATGATCACCCTGAAAGCTATAGACCATGGCGATCTTCCTTCCAAAATTCCATCAGAAGCTTAGATTTCTCATGTAGTGAGGAGATACATTTGATAATTAAATGGCTCAGAATTGAATCTGCTGAGCAAGACTTCCGGTTGGCGCCGCAGGGATACAGACGGGGAATTAGCGGGCTCTTCGGAGCCCCGCGAAAACCCCATCTTCCAAGCCCCCGCCGGTAGGTCTTTGGACCTACCCTGTCCTGTAGGGACAAGGGGATAGAGAGGGACCCCTCGGATGGCCGAGAGGAATGGGCAGGTTCCTCGGGGCCGGAGGCTTGCCCCCTGCCCTGGCGGCGGTGGAACGGCGGCCATGGCGGCTGCCCTGAGACCGCGGCAACCGGGATACAAGAATACGCAGGAGGAGAAGAGGAGAAGCGGAGAGCGGAGCCGGGAGTTTGCATGCCGGGTGAGTGGACATCAACCCAGGCAGGAACTGCCCACAAGCGCTAAATTACAATTAGTCTGCCCCAGCCTTAACAGCGGCTGAGAACTATTGGGGCACAAAGACAAAAGACCTGTTGGTGGATAACCTAAATTACTGACTTTTTGGAAATGTTTGACTACAGATCTGGATATATTTTTTCTTTACTTTATGGTGGATAAATGAGATTGGACTATGTTTGGGAGAGAGGAAGGAGAAGAGGAAATAATTATGCATTCAAAAGCAAAGGAAAAAGACAAACGGAGATGGAAAAAATGGTTGCCAGCTGAAAAGTGAAAGTCTAAATTCCAGGCTGCTTGTTACTTGAAAAGAGAAACTTTGTTGCTTGTTATTTAAACTTGACTATTTTGAGGAAAAGACTAAGAGAACTTGACTTAGGATACATAATCTGTTCACTGGAGGATTTATTGAAGATTAGAAAGAAGAAATTAAATGGAACAATGAAAACTGAACTAATAAACGTGGCAACAAAAGAAGGGTGTGGCAATAGAAGAAGGACATGATGATACCATATATGGAATAGCTTCAGAATTAACTTTGTAGAACTCATAACTTTGATGACATTGAAATGGAAAAGATACATATTTGAACAGATTGGAGAAAGGAATAATGGAATATATTATGTAACAAGACAACAAAATATTATATTTTGATTTAAATGAATGTAACGGTTTCTGGGTGGTTGAATAATGCTAGGAGATACTTTTTTTTCTTTTTTCTTTTCTTCTCTATGTTCTCTCTCTATTTCTTTCTTTTAGTATCTTTCTCTTTGTTTCTTTTCCCCTCTCTATTTTCTTTTTTAAACCATTTGACTTCTTTTGTTATATTTCTACTCTCTTCTTTTTCTTTTCCTTTTTTAGTGTTGCCTTATTTTTTTTTGTATTTCTTTTATTGTAATTAATATTATTATTGCTATTACTCTCTCCTTTTTTTCTATTATTATTCTCATATAAATATATAAACAATTTGCTTAAGAAATAAGAGCATAAATGATTGAAGAAAAACATGATTTTTGGATGTTCTAATGCCTTTTTTAAACTTTGAATTTTTAACTAGCACTACCTACAGATTTAATAATCTGGAAGAAAATGTTTACCTTTAAAGGCGTTGGATGGTAAAAAGAATTATTTATAGAATTAAGAACCATAAAAAATTGATTTTAAAGTGTTTCAAAATGTTTCCTATTGAAAATAAGAAATAAGCATGGAATGGGAGAAAACTTAAGAGAGAATAGGAGATAAGATATTTATTGAAATATACTTTTATCTTAAATTGGTAAGAGATATGGAGGAGAATAGATTGGAAAACAATATTGGTAACACATTCCGAAGTAATTTGGAGCTAAACAACTGAATAAGAGATAAATGTTATGAATTAGTTAAATAAATGAATTTAGGAGTAGAGGAAAGCATGATTCTGGAGATCAGTGAAAGCAAAGCTGTGACCCAGTTTTACAAATAAGGTAGGAGTGGAGGAAAGCATCATACTGGAGAACAGTTAAAGTAAATTGGGAACCAGTTAAAAATAAAAATAAGAGTTAGGAGTGGAGGAAAGCATGTGCTGGAAAACAGTTAAAGCAAAACTGTGAACCAGCCAAAAATAAAAAGTTAGGAGTGGAGGATCAATACCTGGGGATCAATTGAAATAAAGTTGTGAACCAGTTAAAAATAGGGGTAGGAGTGGAGGAAAGCATTGCTGGAAGGCAACTACTTGAGTTGTGAACCAGTTTTATAATAGATTTAGGAGTTAAGGAGAAGGTTGGTGTGCAGGTAAAATTATACTGTGAACCAGCTAAAATAATTAAGGAGTGGAGGAAAGCATTGCTGGAAAGCAGCTGATTAAGATGTGAACCAGCTAAAAAATAAATTTAGGAGGAAGTGGAAGAGATTTTACTGGAGAATAGTAGCTAAACTGTGAACCAGTTTAAATAAATACAGACAGGAGTATTGGAAAATACAGCTGGGAAATAGATATTTAAACTATGAACCAGTTAAAAATTAGATTCAATAAAATATGAGAATAAACTTGAAGTAAAAAAACCCAAAGTATTGTGGAAGTAACAAACTATAGAAGGAAATGTTGATTGTTTATGAAATGACTTTAAGAGAGGAGGAAAATACTTTTTGTTAAGATTATGGATATTAGATGTCATTTAAGAGAAGTAAAATATAGATTTGAGGTAATGGGTTTTAGGATTGAGGAATATATATGAAATATTGATTGTTAAAATGATAAAGATTTAGAAAGGTGTTTATTGTTTAGAATTTTGGGTGTAATAATAGAATGATAAATGTTTAAAATAAGATTTTTTTTTCTTTTTTTTAAAGATGTAAATGGATAAAATTTGGAACAAAATTGATTGAGGGAATGTGAATAATTGTACTCATTTTATGCCGGACCAAACCCTTGCTCTAAAAAGATGTATTTTATGTTTTATGTTTAAAAAAAATTTTTTTTGGGGGGAAAAAAAAAGAAAGAATTGAATCTGCTGAGCATGCAAAACGAATCAGGACAATAAATGTAAACTACCCTGAAACTGGCCTTAAAACTATCCCACAACCAATTCCTCTTAAAGGAATCACCGCACATCACCCATTTGCCTTGTCCCTTCACAGGTTCCTTTAGTGACAACCTCGCCTGTGACGGTGACCAAGGTCATTTAAGGTGCACAGACTTACAAAGGATGGAAGATGACAATCAGGTGTTAATATCTACTGACGACAAACTCCCTTTAGAAATGACAGAGCAGGGATTAGTCAAAGAAGATAGTGACAATCGGGTCTCCCCTCTTCCCTTCAGACCACAGAGATGACACCTACCTAACAATAAAGAACAAGCTGTAGCCTGCTCCTTGCCAGTCTCCAGAGTCTATCTATGCTATTCATACCACAGAACCTGTGGAGAATACTACAGCTCAAATAGTGCAGCAGCCTACAGCCACACCACAAGCATCAGCAAAGGTCAAAAAGCAACTGGACCAGTCTTCTGCAGTGTCTTCCACGGTATTTGTTCAAAAGGAACTTCCATTCAGTCAGTCACAGGAGGATCCTGACACTAGGTGTGGAACAAATACTGTTCTGACCTATGCTTCCTGATATAGTAAAAAGCACACAATTAGTCCCCAAAACCCTTTTTTTTATTTTAATGGCTGTGAATTCCTTTCATTCACAGCACGTACTGAATCACCAAGAGCTTATAAATAGTCCAACAGAAGTCTGCCACAGTCCTTCGGATAAGGCTGGTAAACACCCACCTTTATCTTCTTTGACATGCTGCCAAAGACCTAATTGGCAATTATCTTGGCAAGGCCACATGGAAAAACAGAGTAAAAAACGGAGCTTCAAAGTACAAACCGACACCATCCACAACGTTGCTTCCTGCAAAGGCCCACGTGCCTTTGCTCTTCCTTTATTTCTTATGGGAGGGGACAATCATCTCCAAGCCTTACTCCTGAGTTTGTTTTTTTTAAAATTTGATTTATATGCTGCCCTTCTCCGAAGACTCAGGGCGGCTTACAATGCGTTAAGCAATAGCCTTCATACTTTTGTATATTTATACAAAGTCAGCTTATTGCCCCCACAAACTGGGTCCTCATTTTACTTACCTTAGAAAGGATGGAAGGCTGAGTCAACCTTGAGCCTGGTGAGATTCAAACTTACAGTAATTGCAGACAGCTGGTGTTAATCACAATGCTTTTAGTCTGCTGAGCCACCAGGCCCTTTTGTTTTAACTGTTCTTGCCTTCTGGCAGCTCTGCGCATGCGCGCACTAGGAACAGGCTCCCTCTGTTCCTCTACCTCTCTGATGTCCGACTCTGGAGGCTCCAGAGTCCGCACATAACTCCCAGATGGCCCTGGCCACATCTCTGCCTCCGACACAGAGCCCTTGTCCAAGCCTTCCCCAGACTCCAGGACTGGCCCATGTTCCTCCCCAGACTCCTCACTGTCCAACTCTGCTGCCAGCTGCGAAGGTGCTGGCAGACCACAACAAATACATCTGTTCTGACCCAGCCTTATCAGAACCAATAAACAGACTCCTTGTCCTGAAAAACCCCTCTTTATTTAGCTACTGTGAATTAGTGGCATCCTTCAAAGGGTTAACTGCAGTAACAGACCTTATCAGTTCCTTGAGATAATTGCTGCAAGGCTGTAAATTAAGTTCTGGCAAGCAGTCTCTGAGGCAGGAACCACGATGAGAAGGAAAGCCAAACAGTTGTCTCCTGAAACCACCCCTCCCCTTTCCTTCTATTTATTCCCCAGCCAGGGAGGGGCCATTCAGTGTCCATGTGTGCCTTTCTTCCCGAGTCAGCTCCTTGTCCTCAGTTGTGTTCTCCTCTCCTAACAGCTCTGCGCATGTGCGTATCTGTTGTGGCCCGCCAGCAGCCTGCATGGATCGTGGCTGATCCCGACGAGGAGGCTGGTGTGGGGTCGCGCCAGCAGCCTGTGCAGCCGGCGCTCGCGTCGGACAGCGAGGAGGCTGAAGAGGATGTGGTGTCAGAGGCAGAGACTCAGCCAGGGCCTTCAGAACCTCCAGAGGCTCCTTCAAGTGGAGAGAGCAAAGTGGAGGAGCCTCTCCTCAATGCTCGAGCACACAGGGCTGCAAAAAGGCAGGAGTGGCTACTTAGGAGGAGGAGGTCTCCTCGAGAGTAAGGTCTGAGGATAATTGGTCACTCCCTTAGCCTATTTAAGTCGCACACAGTTAGTAATTTCTTGCTGGAAACAATGTGTAATTATTACAGAGCATTTTGGAGAGTGAGTGTCTTATTGTATCTTGTTTTCTGGGCTGGTTGCCAACCTTTGCCGGACTTTGTTTATTCTTGGTACGTTATAACTTTGATAAGGACCGTTGGTGTGTGTCACAATCCTTGGGAATCCGGAGCTGGGGCAGAACAGTATCTGGAACAGGCCCCAGCTGTTCTTCCTCCCCACTTATCTCCGCCTCCGAAGGCAGCTGGGAAATGTCAGATGGCCCTGGCTCTATCTCTGCTTCTGACACAGAGCATCCATCAGAGCCTTCCCCAGACTCCAGGACTGGCCCAGGTTCCTCCCCAACCTCTTCATTGTCTGAGTCTGCCACCAGCTCCGCTGGCAGCTGGCAGGCCACAACAACATCAGAAACTTGCATCCTCAGAAAAAAATGGTTTCCTCGTTTCAGAGGCGGGTCCCCCCAGCAAATATGCCAAAGATTCAGTTTCATCCATCCAAACCAAATGCACAGAAAGAAAGAGCAGTTCACCAAAGGGCAAATCCCTGATGAACGTGGCTTGCAAGCAAGAACATTTTCTGAAGGAAGAATGTTCAACATCTCACAGATCCCAGATGAATGGAGATTCTTCATCCAACGCAGAATCTGAAGGCAGCCTCACAGTAACAGAAGAAGCTACGTGCCAGCCTCAAAGCCAAGTCACTGTCCAGATACCTTCTGACATGACTCAGGTCCCGTTGCTACAGAATGGTGCTGGATATATATATCAGATGACCTAGATCACTGTCAAGTTCCCAGAAGCCTCATCAGAAACTGCAGTGGCACCACCTCATTGACAACCATATCAGCAAAAAAGCAATGGCAGCTCACCTAATGCTACCATCTAAGAACTTAAATAGTGGTATCTGCTGATACCAGGCGGGGAGTGTCATGACCCAGCATATAACCTTTATATACTGTTGTTGCTCTCTAGCCCCATCTAATGGCCGGAGGGACAACTATGCCCCAACATACAATCTTTATATACTGTCATTGCTCTCTAGCCCCATCTAGTGGCCGGAGAGACAAATACCAATTATATTGTTTGAAGCTGACCCAACTCCTTTACCCATCAGCCCACACTCTCAAAACAAGTGCATACTGGGAAGCCAGACTCCATTACCTTTAGCATTTGGAGAAGGCAGTAGCACAAAGAAGAATCCATCTTAATCTGTGGCACATGGTCATCCAAGGACAAACCCACATCCCACACACAGAGCATTGCTGGTGAGATTCAAATTGCTTGTATTTATTAATTGTTATGTTCAGCAGTAACTTATTACTGTCTATCTTGTATTTGGTTCTCATTGTATGTATCCCTATTTTCCACAGTTTCACCATATCCTGTTCTTTCAATAAAACATTCAGATCTACACACATGGTCTGTTTTATTGGAGGATAGGTGGGTTTAGCTGCATGTCGAGCTGCACACAGACTAATGTGTAGTGAGGACAGAACAATCTTCATAAATGACTTAGCTGAGGGAATGGGAACTCATCAAATTTGCAGATGACACTAAGCTGGCAGGAATAGCCAACACCCCAGAAGACAAGCTCAGGATCCAAAAAGATCTTGACAGACTTGAACAATGGGCCCTATCCAACAACATGAAATTTAATGTGGAGAAAATCAAGGTTTTACACCTAGGCAGGAAAAACCAAAGACACAAGTACAGATTAGGTGAAAACTGGCTCAAAAACTGTAACTGTGAGAGGGACCTTGAAATCCTAGTGGACGATCACTCAAACATGAGCCGGCAGTGTGCGACAGCAGCCAAAAAAGCTAATGCAATCCTTGGTTGTATAAACAGAGGCACAGAATGAAAATCACGTGAAGTATTAGTACCGCTTTATAAATCCTTAGTAAGACCACACCTGGAATACTGCATCCAGTTTTGGTCACCACATTACAAAAAAGATGTTGAGACTTTGGAAAAAGTGCAAAGATGAGCAACTAACATGATTAAGGGCCTGGAAACAAAAACATGTAAAGAACGGTTGCAGAAATTGGGTATGGCCAGTCTAGAGAAAAGAAGGACTAGGGTGACATACTTAGCAGTATTCCAATATTTGAGAGGCTGCCACAAAGAAGAGGGGTTCAACTTATTTTCCAAAGCACCAGAGGGCAGGACAAGAAACAATGGATGGAAACTAATCAAGGAGAGAAACAACCTGGAATTAAGGAGAAACTTCCTAACAGTGAGAACAATTAACCAGTAGAACAGCTTGCCTTCAGACATTGTGGGTGCTTCATCACTAGTTGTTTTTAAGAAGAGACTGGATAGCCACTGGTCAGAAATGGTATAGGGCCGTGATGGTGAACCTATGGCACGCGTGCCAGCATGCGAGCTCAGCTTGATTCATTCATTCATTTGGCCAGTCGGTCTGTCTACAGTACATTACGTTTCAAACACAAACTCTATAGTTGGGAATGCATACTAATTAAATTGACTTCATAGTTTTTTAGCAATAACAATGGTAAATTAGCAATAGCAATTTAAAAATACATTTTAAGCTTAATTTTGCTGCTATATGAACACATAGTCCTATTACCCTTCCTTCCTTATTTTAAGTAGAAACAACTTAAAAAAATACAATTACAATATAGGGAGGAGAAGAAACCAGAGCCAACAAGGTACCTTTTAGCACTTCCCTGGGACCAAACTCCAAACTCCCTGTCAGCCTCAGCTCTTTCATTGCTTACTTGCTCGGCTGTCATGAAACGGGGGTAGGGGGGAGCTATTGGAATTCTTGGGAGGGGGGAAGCGAGCTGGAGGAAAATGAAAGTAAAACTTTGCTGCAGCGTTTTCTTTGAAGCTGATAACGTCTCAAGGTCAATGGTCGTGGCATAGCAAGAGGATGACACTGCCAGATGTTTGCTCCCACATGACCCCTGGTAGCAGATCGGACGGTTTGATTTATGGCTTTTTCCTTGTTTTTGTTACTTCTGATAAGAGCGCATAGGCAATTAGTTTTTAGCTACTGAGGTACGCTAATTATATTGCTGAGATGCCGAAACAGAAGTAAAACAAATACAAAATGTATTTTGCTGAGAAGGTGGCAGAAAGGAGGTTTCCAGATTTCCAGCCCCTTACTACAGCCACACGCCTGGAACGAGAAGAAGCCGTGGGAACAGAAATGGAGACAGATAAGACAGAAGCTGTTTTTGAAGATGATGATTTACGACTGAGGTCAGTAACATTTTCTTCTGATCTTCCAAGCTCTGAAAAAGTCTTCCCAGAACCTTCTGAATTTGTAATGCTCGATGCAAGGCTAAAGCACACTGCTGAGCAAAATTCCTCCCACGCAGAGAGAGAAACAATTCATTATTCTCCTCGAAGCTCTAAGCTCACCCTGGATGAGCTGGCTATGAAAGCCTATCGTGACCGTATAAAACTCTATGAACAGCAGCTATCCCAGGCAAAAATGGCTATATCTATGCTTGAGCAAGATAAGGGAGATAACTTAAATTTTTCAAAAAGCGCCATATTGTCTTCTTGCTCAGAGCCAAAGACACTCCCCCTGGTGGATTCTGTGTCAGGCCAATTAAGGCAAAGAGCACTGCATACGTCACATGAAAGTCTCCCTGATCAAGTTACACATGTCTTACATAACCACTCCTACTCTAAAGCAGTGGTCCCCAACCCCCGGTCCGCGGCCCGGTGCCGGGCCGTGGAGTACCTGGCACCGGGCCGCGCAGCGGCCGGGGGACATGAACGCTGCAGCGCAAAGGCTCCTGGGCCGTGCGCAAAAGCTCCTGGGCCGTGCGCAAAAGCTCCTGGGCCGTGCGCAAAGGCTCCAGGGAAGAGAGCCCCGCGCAGGTACGCACGTGTGGCCCAAAGCCCCCACCCCTGCGCGCGCTCAGCAGGCCACGGTAAAATTATCAAAGGCTGATTGGTCCGCGGCGATAAAAAGGTTGGGGACCACTGCTCTAAAGCATACAATGCCCCGTATGCAAAGCTGCCCAAAGCTAAAGGTGCAGCGCCATCTGCTGGCAAAAGCAATTTACTACAGGAAGCTGAAATGCCACAAGTGTTTCCACAGGCCCAAACTCAAACACCCCCTGGCGGTGTTGGTGTCCTTTTAGATGGAACACAGCAAAGGCAAATGACTGCATCTCCAGCAGGTCATGCCAATATTGCAGCTCAAGCACAAATGGCAAATGGAATACAGCAGATTCCAGTGCATCAGCCACAGCAGCTACAAATGCCTGCATATGTGCCACAGCCACAAGTGCAAAGAGGGCCACCTCCTGGCCCACCTCCAATGGCACAACCAAGACCATTTCTAGGTCCACAACAGGCACAGCAAATACCACAGGCATTTCTGCCAGCACAGCCAGCATACCAAGTGCAGGCTCCTCACCAGGCATTTTCTGTCTCTCCACTAACTGGTGAGTCAAAACTAAAAATGTCAGGACACAATTACAAAGCCTGGGTCAGTGAGATTACACTATTGCTTCTTAGAGAAGGCACACACTGTATGGTATTTAACCCACCTGCACAACCATGGGACTTTGCAATAAGAGATTTAGAGATAAGGGCTCGCACAACATTATTGATGTCCATGGATACTGAACTGCAGGTCACTTTTCCACCAAACACAACAGCCCGACAAATTTGGGCTGAATTGGAAAATTGCTACAGGCCTATCTCAATTGAATCTTCATGTTTACTCATGTCTGAACTCCACGGTTCGAGATTGAAACCTGGTGAACAAATTGGAGGACATTTAACCAAACTGAAAGGACTGAGAACAGAATTGAGAGAAAGAGGCCATAACATTGAAGATATTCAAATGATCAGCATCATTATTAACTCTTTGAATTATGAATGGAAAGATGCTGTTACAAAAATTAACCAAGTCCCAATTGCTCAATGCACAGTGGACAATGTCTGTAGACTTTTAATTGAAGAAGAGGCATTCATGTTGGCCACGCCACACTTGAGAGGACCACCTGCATCAAGAGCTCCAGCTAGGCGCCCCTTCCGAGGAAGGACCTACGCTCCAAGGACGCCAAGATGCAACACCTGCAATCGTGTGGGACATGCCACCCGGGATTGTCCCCAACGAGTTCCAGCTCCCGTCACGCACCAGCCCAGAGGAACAGATTCCAGAGGCAGAGGCAGAGGCGGAAGACAAGGTCGTCGTGGTCCCCAGCGTGATCCACAAACTCCACTCGCCACACTGGCTTTAACCAATGATCCACAACTTCAACCAGAGTATGACAGACGACTCCTGTGGACTTTGGACAGTGGTGCAGCATTGCATGTCACCTACAGAAAGGAACTTTTCACAGAAATGCACGAGCCTGAACCAGAACTACGTGAACTTTATTCTTTTTCCAATCATCCTTGTCAGGTCAAAGGAAAAGGAACTGTTTATGTTGAAGAGCTCGATGCATTCATTCCTGATGTTTATTACATACCAACAGCAACCAGTAATTTGCTTAGTCAGTGTCATTTGTCTAGAGCATTAAAATTTCAGGTTCACCACCTTGAAAAAGCAGGTTACATAGTTAAAGATGGAGATATTGTTGCTGAAACCATATTAATTGGTGGTGTTTATTACTTAAAGCCAAAGCCTAAAAAACAAACACAGGCAAGTATGCAAACTCCAAAAAGGGAACGCACAGGCCCAGAGAGAGATGCTCCAGAGAGAGATCCTGTTGCTATTCCTAAGGCTCCTAAAGCCAACAAAAATAGAATTGGTAAACAGGTTGCTCAGAGCAAGCCTGAGGTTCCGCATAAAAATGTTAATGTTGAGAATTCACTAACAGGTAAACCTTTGCATTCCAGGTGTATCCACAAATGGCATAGAAGATTGGGGCATGCCAGTTTCCATGTTCTTAGGAAGATGCCGGAGTTCGCAAAAGGTTTGGATCTAAAGGGGTGTAAGGTGTTTTTGGATTGTGCTGTATGCAAGAAGGCCAAATCCAAAGCAGCAGCCATTCCCAAACGCACTACATGCCTGTCAACACGCATTTTTGATTTGGTTCACATTGACATAGTTGGCCCTTTCCCACCATCATTTGGTGGTAGAAAATATTTTCTAACAATTGTTGATAATTATTCTAGATATGGATATGTATATCCTATGAAAGAAAAATCAGAGACTTTTCAGATCTTTAAAGACTTTGCAACCCTTGTTTCTACCCAACACCAAGTTCGCATCGCCAGAATCCAGAGTGATCGTGGTGCCGAGTTCATGTCTCAGCGTTTCCAGGACTGGATGCGTAAGAATGGAATTGTTCATCAGACTTCACCCCCTGACACACCGGCTCACAACGGAGAGGTATTGCAAACCATGATGCGTTGTCTCCTAGAAGACGCCAACCTTGATATGATATACTGGGGTGAAGCTATCAAGTATGCAAATTACATTGTAAACCGTACTTGGAGCAGTGTAACAAATCAGACTCCTTTCTTCATGTTGTATGGCTACAAGCCTGATCTTAAAAACATCCATATTTTTGGTTCATACGCTATGGTGAACATTCCCTTAGCTCAAAGAAGAAAAGGAAGTCCAGCAGCAAAGAGACTGAGATTTATGGGTATTGATGATAACTCAAAATGGAGCAGATTTATTGACTCTAAACATGCAATTGTGATTTCCCAATCTGCTAATTTTGAAGAAGACATTGACTGGTCCAGGATTCATTCCAATGATCCTGGAGTTTATTTTCCCAGAGATGATACTGCTGATGCTACACAGATTGATGATCAAGATTCCACTGATTCTTCTCAACCCGATGTTCCATCTTCGCAAGCCGCGGATGCTGACGCTAGCGACGAAAGTGAGGACGAGGACGAAGCAGAAGAAGATTGGACAGTTGTTCCGAGACGTTCCAAGAGAGCCACAAAAGGGATCCCTCCACAACGATATTCTTGGCAACTGACAAAAGCACCCTTGCCTTTGATTTGCAATGTTACACTTCCACCTGATAATTTCACACAAATCAAGCAGCTCCCTGATTCAGAGCAAGACAAATGGTATGAAGCAATGCAGGTTGAAATGGACAGTCTAAAGAAACTTAAAGTGTTTACACCTGCAAAACCTCCAGCAAACAAAAAGGTCATTGGCACACGATGGGTCTACAGAATCAAAAAGAAACCAAATGGTGAGTCACTGTACAAGGCCAGACTTGTAGCTCAGGGTTTCGCTCAATGTTATCCTGAGGACTACACAAATACTTACTCACCGACAGTCAGAACTGAGAGTGTAAAAATTGCTTTAGCAACTGCAACTATCCTTGGTTTAGAAGTTTTCCAGTTTGATGTTGACACGGCTTATCTACATGCAGACCTAGACGAAGAGATCTACGTGAGAAGTCCTCCAGGATTCCGACAGCAAGAAGGGGATACCTGGTTCCTAAACAAAAGTCTTTATGGTCTGAAACAATCTGGTTTAATGTGGTATTTATGTCTTACTGACAAACTAAATTCAATGGGCTTTATTAAGTCCGAAACTGATGAGTGCGTGTTCACAAAAAGATCTAACAATGCATATGAGATAGTTCTTGTTTATGTTGATGATATTGTTTATATTGGTCCAAATAAGCAAATGAGTGAAATTTTTGCCAAAGCTTTGCAGAGATACTTCACATTGAAATCATTAGGTCACATTAGCACTTATTTAGGTGTTCAGATTGAAAAAACACAGAAGGGGTTTAGTCTTTCACAAGAAGATAAAATTGAACAAGTTTTGCATCATTGCAACATGAAAGATGCTAACACAACAAAGACACCCATGCAAACAGATTTTCACAACTTGACACAAGAAGAAAGTCCTGAGTTCGAGGATCAAACACTTTATCGTTCAGTCATTGGGTCACTGTTATACATTAGTAGTTGGACCAGACCCGACATTGCACTTAGTGTTAATCTCTTATCACGACATGTAGGTAAGGCAAAACAGTTTCATTGGACATGTATTAAGAAATTATTGAGATACCTAAAATACACCAAACATTTGAAGTTATTGTTAGAACCAACACATACTGATTATGCAGAATTATGTTGTTATGCAGATTCTGATTGGGCAAGTGATAAGAAATCACGTAAAAGTACTTCAGGTTATATGATGTTCTTAAATGGATGTTCTGTTTATTGGCAAGTACGTAAACAGAATTTTGTTTCTTGTTCATCTACTGAAGCTGAATATGCTTGTGTTTCAGATGCATGTAATTCTCTAACTTGGTTTGATGCTTTAGTCACAGATATCTGGACACACCCGATCCGACCGATCACCGTGATGGAAGACAATGAATCGGTGGTTTATATTTCTGAATCACATTTTACAGGTTCCAGGTCCAGACACATTGACATTCGTTATCAAAATATAAAACATTTAGTGAAAAAAGGTTTTGTCAAAATGCAATATGTATCTACACATGATCAAATTGCTGATATGCTGAACAAACCACTTCCAGCAGCTCAACACGAGTATCTGCGCAAGAAGATGTGCCTTATTTGATGATGAACTGATATTCGCTCAACTGGCAAAGAAGGGGAATGTCACTGCGTTATTTTATTTACCAGCTGAGCTCATTATTTCTGGACTATCTGACTTTCCGTACTTTGCCAAGAATTGTTATCAAAAGCTACTGCGCATGTCCATCCACCCACATTCCTTCACACTCTTTCCTTTGTTCTCCTGCCAGAGAGGTCCGTCTTGGACCGGCAGGAGATCTCACTTGCCAAAATGTAACAATTTAACTTTTCTTAGTTAGTGAGGTGTTTTATTTTCTTTATAACAAATAAATGAGTTTTATTAGAAACCTTTTCTCGCGTTTCTTTTCAGATTATTGCAACAAGGAATAAGCCTCGATTCATCTCCTCTAAACCAGGGTAATTAGTCCCAGAGCCAAACATGGGATTAATAAATGCCCTGACAATGGTGAACCTATGGCACGTGTGCCAGCATGCGAGCTCAGCTTGATTCATTCATTCATTTGGCCAGTCGGTCTGTCTACAGTACATTACGTTTCAAACACAAACTCTATAGTTGGGAATGCATACTAATTAAATTGACTTCATAGTGTTTTAGCAATAACAATGGTAAATTAGCAATAGCAATTTAAAAATACATTTTAAGCTTAATTTTGCTGCTATATGAACACATAGTCCTATTACCCTTCCTTCCTTATTTTAAGTAGAAACAACTTAAAAAAATACAATTACAATATAGGGAGGAGAAGAAACCAGAGCCAACAAGGTACCTTTTAGCACTTCCCTGGGACCAAACTCCAAACTCCCTGTCAGCCTCAGCTCTTTCATTGCTTACTTGCTCGGCTGTCATTAAACGGGGGGAGGGGGGAGCTATTGGAATTCTTGGGAGGGGGGAAGCGAGCTGGAGGAAAATGAAAGTAAAACTTTGCTGCGGCGTTTTCTTTGAAGCTGATAACGTCTCAAGGTCAACAGTCGTGGCATAGCAAGAGGATGACACTGCCAGATGTTTGCTCCCACATGACCCCTGGAGAACCTGTGGATTGGATGATTTACGCTGGACAGTTGGGGGGGGATGCTTTCTATATGTGATTTTCGCTCCTTTGCTTCAGACCTTGCTTTTCTTTGACTGCATTCAGTTCTTATCCAGTAAAAGTTACCTTTCTCTATGAAAATGGAGTCGGGGGTTTTCTTTCTTGAATAATGAAAGGAGGCCGTCCTGACATTAAGCAAGGTCTCTTTTTAACAGCCATCCCGGAAAACTACCGAGGGGGCTGAGCAAACAATGTCTGATCAAGACAGCGACCAGGACCAGATGGGAGCTGCCGGTTCAACAGCTTCGTCATTCCAACCGGGGGGAGGGGGGGGGAGCCTTGGACTGGATGGCAAATTTACGGCTGGAAGAAGAATCAGAGCAAGCCAGATGGTCGGTGGGAGTGGGGAGGCTACCGGAGCTGGAAAAGACCCCCCCTGGAGTAACAAACACCAGACCCTGAAAGGGAGAATCTGCCTGGATGCAGGAGCAGAAAGAAAGCCTCCTGGTCACACAGGCCCTGCAACTTCTGAAGGAAGCTGAATAGAGCCGTAGAAGCCGAGAGAGGTATGTTTACCCTGCTGAGAAGGGGGGGGGACCGCCCCAGGGATGAACCAGAGGCTGCTGCTTGTGGGGGAGAGAAAGAGCAAGCTGGGGAAGGAACTGTTCTGTCCCCGTCTCACACACGCACACCAGCAGTCGACCAAGAGTTAAAATAAACCGGCAGACAAGAATTTCCTTTGATAACAGAATTGGCAGCAACCCAGTGGCTGCTTGCCAAAAGTTTTTACTTACAAAGGGAGGTTTATCTCCTCTGAACACATCAAAGTAAGTCCACAAAAGCCAAAGAATCAATCCAAGCAGAGCATATAACAAAGTTCCAGAAATGCAGAATGACTTGCAAGCTTTCAGTTTTGTCCGTCACAAAGCCTGAATGGCCACCACACCCCCTTTTATCCCCTGTGGGGTGTGGTCCAGTGACTCAGCTTAATCTCTGGCACACCTCCTTCTCTGCTGCGCGCGCTTGTCTTTCTGACGCTGTCGGGGATCCAGCCAAGACTTATCTCCGTCGCTGTCTAACTGCGGCTGCTCGGAAGTGCCTGGCTCCTGGCCTCTCTCTTCTCCTTCGGAAGACACCTGAAGCATTGCCAGAGAGGAGGGTCCTGGAGAGGGAGGACTTGCCAACTCCTCTCCTTCACTTTTGGAGTCTTCTCCCTCCGATAAGATGGGCTCGGGGGTCGAAGTCACAACAGGAACATCTCTAGCCTCTGGAACTCAGGCGGGAGAGGCAGCAGTCCAGGGGCCCCCAGCAATACAGGCACCACCCCAGAGGCAAAGAAAGCCAAAAATTCCCCCCATATCAGAAAAGTTCAGAGGAGATCCGAAGAAACTGGGATTTTTCCTGACCCAAGTATGGAACCATATGCAGGACTGGGGAGAGGACTTCCTCTCAGATGGCGCACGAGTGAGGTGCGTTACCAAAGCCTTGGAGAGAGTAGCAGCTGAATGGATGGTGGGACTCCACAATAATAACTCCCCCTTGCTGAGAAATTATGATCAATTGATGAGAGCCCTCAGAGCTCGCTTTGAGGACCCCTTAGCCAAGCGAAAAGCGAGAATCAGAATGAAGGGCATTCAGCAGGGCCAGAGATCAGTGGCGGAATACACCCAAGAGTTCCACGAGTTGGCACCCTACATGAGAGGGTGGTCAGAAGTGGCCCTACTAGAGAATTATAAAGATGAACTGAATGAGAATGTCTACAAAGATTGCCATTCACGGGGGGTTCCTGAAGACCTGCAGAGCTGGTACGTGGTGGCAGCAGAGGTGGAGATCGACGTGGCCCGAAGCCGGCTCCGTGGTGGGCGCTTTTGGGATCAGCCACCCTCCTTATTCCACAAGGGGGCGCCAAAGGCAGCAGTGGGGAAGACAGGGCCCAAGCCAAAATCCTCCGCGTGTTTCAAATGTGGGAAGGAGGGGCACCGAGCCGCTGAGTGTTTCTCCAAACCAGCGCCCAAGGCGACTTTTGCCGGAGGAAAGAAGGCTGATAAAGCACCCGCGAAAGCCTGCGAGACCACCCTGAAAGGAGAAGTCGTTGAGTTCGCTCCCCTGAAACCGGGTGAGTTGGGAACTCCGACCATCGCTGATGACAGCGAGACCGACACCGATTCCGACGACGATGATCTGGTGAGTCACAATGGGGGCCCCCTGACCATCCCAGTAGAACTAAGGGTACCATCCACCGGGGCCCATGGCCAGATGCCAGCCCTCCTAGACTCCGGATCCACCAGGTGCATAATCAGCCCAGACGTGGTTGAAAAGATGGGCCTAAGACTAAAAGTGATGAAAAGGCCCATCAAATTCTGTCAGCTAGACGGATCAGTGGCAGGAGGGGGCCCAGCCAATTTTGTGACTGAGCCAATCGAGATGCAAATGGGGGATCATCTAGAGACTCTTAGTTTTATAGTGGCCCCGGTCTCGGTTCCCCTGGGACTGTGTCCACACCCAAAGAATACGCTCGAAGCCAAGCCGGTGTATCTCCGTTTAATTGTGGCGATCAGCTCTTACAGGAACCGGAATGCAAAGCATAGCAAAGACGCAGCTGTCACGCCCTCGTAGTCAAGCTCTTATATAGCTCCTTCTCTGATTACCCTCAGCTGCGTAGGTCTCGTATTTCCCCATTTCCTCCAGGCCTGCTATGATGTCGTCATTTTCTGGAGTGTTCTCAGAGTGGTATGCTAATCCCACGCGACCCCATAAGACACCTGTGCACATAAACGCCTAACCGGACGCCTACTCCACCACCAACACCCATGTGAATCTGCCCCCCCCTGCCGGTCGGGTATCCATGTTCTGACGTCGCATGGACACGGTGTCAAGTGCTTCTTGACGCTCGACAGGCGGCTCCCCCTACCAGGTGTCTGTCTAAGAGGAGGAAACAAAAAAAGAAAATGTTAATGGTCACGTAATAGACGTGGTTTATGGGGGTTTGCCCTGTGGAACCTTCTCAGCAGTCTTGGGGCGTTTATATCTTTTGTAGGTACCCAGGATGCCTCACTATCAGGATACCCTGTCCATCGAACCAAATAGTGTAACCGGCCTCTATGTAGTTTGGAATCGATGATGCCTTTTATTTCATAGTAAGCGCCGGTTACTGGGCCGGGGGGTGTTTTTGGTGTTGTAGTGGGCGTGGTGGCCGGTTTTAACAGACTAGAGTGGAAAACCGGATGGGTTTTTCCCAACAAGGGGGGTAGTTTTAACATGAATGTTACAGGGTTTATTACCCTAATGATAGGAAATGGGCCTATATATTTGGGTCCTAGCTTTTTACTTGGTAATCGTAGCTTTAGGTATTTCGTCGACAAATAAACCAGGTCCCCAATCTGGAAAGACGGACATGTAGTCCTCTTTTTGTCTGCCTGGAGCTTGTATTCATCGGCTGCCTGTGCCAAGGCGGTTTTCACGTGAGGCCATACAGTTTTCACGTTAATAGACCAGTCGTTGGGGGTCATACGTTTTGGAAGGGAAAGGTCCAGTTCAGGGATAGCAGGGAATTCTCTCCCCATTACTACCTGAAATGGCGTGAATCCGGTACTTCAATGCACTGAGTTATTGTATGCCGTTTCAGTGAATAAGAGGTAATCCACCCAATCGTTTTGTTGGTAGGTAACGTAGGAACGTAAATATCGTTCTACCATGGCATTCGTGCGCTCGACAACACCGTTTCTACTGGGGTGATAAGCTGAACTAAGGCCCTGGGCTGACCCTATATCACGAAGGAAACCTCTCCAGAACCTGGCAGTGAACTGCACCCCTCTGTCTGATATAATCCTCTTAGGTACTCCATGCAAACGGTAAATGTGTTGTAGGAATAGACGTACCAGGCGTCGGGCGGAGGGTAACCCCTTACATGGAATAAAATGGGCTTCTTTTGAAAAAAGATTGACTACTGTCCAAATGACGGTATAGCCCCTACTACTGGGAAGGTCTACAATGAAATCCATGGCTATTTCTTCCCATGGTCTGTTCAGTTCGGCTACTGTTTGTAACAGGCCTAATGGCTTTCCTGGTCGTGGCTTGGATACAGCGCACGTGTGGCATTTCCGGACGTATCGGTCGATCTCCTTTCTCATTTTAGGCCACCAAAATTGTCTACGCATCAGGTGTAGGGTTTTGAGGAACCCGAAGTGTCCGGCGGTTTTCTTATCATGGCACTGGAGTAACACTTGTTGTCTCAATGTGGATGGAATATACAATTTATCACCCCACCATGCTAGGCCATCACGATGTGTTAAGGACGACGAATTGTCTTGGGCCCATGTGTCCGTTCGTATGGCTTTCCGCAAGGTCGTTAGCCAGTCCTCGGTTTGAGGGGTTGTCAAGACATATGCTTTCAGGGGTGAGATCACTGCTTGTAAAACTTCGTCTCGTTTACTATGATATTGCGGCATCCTTGACAACGCATCCGCTAAAAACATTCCTCTGGCCGGCTTATACACAAGGGAAAAGCGGAATCGCTGGAAATATTGTGCCCATCTCACCTGTTTTTGGGACAGTTTTCGGGGCGTTTGGAGGGCCTGTAGATTCTTGTGATCCGTCCAGACTTTGAATGGAATGGGATTTCCCTCTAGTAGGTGCCTCCATGTCTGTAACGCCCATCTGATGGCATAGGCCTCTTTCTCCCACACCGCCCAGTTCCTTTCTGCGGTCGTGAACTTTCGGGAGGTATATGCACAAGGCCTTAGCATACCGTTTACATCTTTTTGCATTAGAATAACTCCTACTGCCACGTCACTGGCATCCGCTTGTATCACGAAAGGTTGTGACGTGTTAGGGTGTATCAACACGGGTTCAGTGGCAAAAGCCCGTTTAAGGTTCTCAAATGCTTGTTGGCACTTGGATGACCATTGCAGTTTGTATCCCGGCCTGGGTTTTTTCCCAGGGGCCACCACACCTTTTGTTCGTAAAAGCTCCGTTAATGGCAATGCTGTTGTAGCAAAAGATGGAATAAAATGCCGATAAAAGTTTGCAAAACCTAAAAAACTCTGCAATTGTTTACGGGTTTGCGAAGCTTTCCATTCTAAGACCGCTGTCACCTTTTTCGGGTCCATTTGGATACCTGTACGACTGATTCGAAATCCTAGATAATCGATCTCCTCCCGGTGGAACTCACATTTTGAGAGTTTTACAAAAAGGTGTGCGTCCAGCAACTTGGTTAAGACCTGTCTAACCAGTTGAACGTGTTCTTCCATCGTATTAGAGTAAATCAAAATGTCGTCCAAATAGACTAATACGCCACGGTACAGGTGTTCATGTAAAATACCGTTTATAAGCTGCATAAACACCACTGGTGCCCCTTGTAAACCAAAGGGCATCACCAGGAACTGGTAGCTGCCGAGGGGGGTGTTGAACGTGGTTTTCCACTCGTCCCCCTGACGTATCCGTACTCGATAGTAGGCTTCACGGAGATCTAACTTCGTGAAGATTTTCCCTGATGCCAGGGTAGCCAACAAATCAGTCATCAGCGGCAGGGGGTACAGAGGTTCTACACAGACAGCGTTTAATCCTCGGTAGTCAACACATAAACGTAATCCTCCATCTTTCTTTCCTCGAAAGAGGACGGGTGCCGCCAGATGTGAACGACTGGGACGGATAAACCCCCGGGCCAGGTTTTTATCTATATAAGCTCGCAATTCCTTCAGCTCCTGTGGTGTCATCGAGTACATACGTGGTTTTGGCAGCCGTGCCCCGGGGAGTATTTCGATACCACAATCCGTGTCCCGATGCGGGGGCAAGGTGTTACATTCTTCCTCGCTAAAGACCCGGGCGAGGTCGTTATATACTTGGGGATATGGGCCTGGCATTGTTGCCTCTTGTTGGAGAGCTGCACTCTCTTTTGTACATGGTAGTTTGAGCTTACGGTAACCCCCCTCCCACCATATGTGCGGTTCCCACCTGTCTAACCACGCGAGCCCAAGGATGATGGGCTCGATCATCTGTGTTACAACTATAAATCGGATCCTTTCCTGATGGGCTCCTATTTGCAAGGTAACGGGTTCAGTGACGCTGGCGGTAGGTGTGCCGCCCAGGATGGACCCGTCCATTTGCTCAAATTTAATGGGGGTACGTAGGGTTAGGATCCGAAGTCCCAAAGCCTCAGCCACAGACCGCCGCATAAGGCACCGAGTACAGCCTGTGTCGATTAAGGCTTTCTGCTCACACTCCTTCTTAGTGACAGGATGTCTAAGGGTCACCGGTATTAGGAAGGGGTGTACAGGGTCACTTACCATAGGATCCTGCAACTCGTCTCCGTTGTCGCTTTCTTCGGAGGCTTCGGGGACACGAGCTATACCTGGCACGCTATTGTTGGAACGGGTCGTTGTTTCTAACGAGGACATCTGCGTGGCTGCCCTAGAGCGTTCTGGCGTTCGTAGGGTTCGATCACGTGGACTGGTAGTCGGGACGGGTGGCCGTGTTGACAATCGCGGGGCTGCGAGGGGGCAGTCCGCAGCTCTATGACCCTCTTGGTTGCAGCGAAAGCAACGGAACGGGCGTCTGTTCGCCTCAGTGGTGGTCGGTCCGAATGCCGGGGTTCCTCTAAACACCCCGCGGTCACTGGACCGGCCTCCTGGACCACGACGGGACTGGAGTTGTGGTGTGTTCCGCGGTCTGAATTCTCGCAATTCAACGTCTAGGCTTACCGCTGCCTTGTACCATTCGGACAAGCGCGGGCCTAGACCCCGGTATACGCAGGCTTGCTTTATTTCCCTATCAAGTCCTGCCTGGAATTGGTGGATAAGTAATCGCTCTGGCCAAGAGTGGAGTTTCCCAGCCAAGTTACGGAACTCTTTTGACATATTCCTTGGCAGGGCGGCCACGCTGTCGTAGGTTGACTAATTCACCTTCGATAACCTGTGTCCGGGTTTCATCCTCGAACCTATTGCGTAACGCCTCAAGGAACAGGCCCAGATCCGTTAATTCGCGGGCGTGTTCACTATGTAAATCGGCGACCCATTCGGCAGCCTCCCCCGTTAACACTGCCATGACCGCGACTACCATGGACCACTGCGATGGATATAATCTGCCATAAAGGTCCATATGGCTTATTACCTGACTCAAGAACAGCGCCACCTTTCCTGCAGTTCCATCAAATGCAGCCTGCACAGGCGGTAAACCCCAGGGATGTTGCTGGGGGGGTGCCCAGGGTCCCTGGCCCCACACTGGTAACAGGTCTACGTGGCGCTGTTGCGGTGGCCTATTCCCTGTGTCGGGTAACTGTTGCGGGACGTCTCTCACGGGATCTGCTCTCCTCTCTCTTCCGGGTTGCGTAGCGGAGCCGGGGGTTGCACGTTTGCCTTCACCACCACCGTATAATGGTACAGCGCTTCTCCGCTCTCCACCCACCCAGCATTGTTCACGCCCCTCAAGCTTCAACTTCGGGCTTGCAAGGCGGAATTTGCTGTCAGAACTCCCGCCCGCCATACTGCCTCCCGACCAGGAAGCAGTTGCCTCCATGCTGGGTGCCCATGGCTGCCAGGAGGACGCGTCGCAGAAACTAGCCTCTCCGAAACGGTCACGCAGAATATCCAGAGTAGAAGCCCCCAGGCCAGTGGAGTGGCTTCACTCTCCCTCTTCGTCTTCAAGCCACCGCCGTTCCCTCCAGCTTTGGAACTGGGTGCCGGCATAGGGCGGAGTTTGAAGGCGCATCCCACCTGCCTCGGGGCCAGGCGTCTCCCGGTCTTCGCGTCCACTTTCCTTCTGTTCTCTTGTGGCGCCGTCGACCTCTGGCTCCTGCCGTTTCGGCCGCACCACTGGCGGACTGCCCGCCCCATCCGTCTCGGCGTCGACCTCTCCCTCCACTTCGCCCACGGATTCTGCTGTCTCCTCCAGCAGCGCGTCGGCCGCTACGCCCTCTGCCATACCGCTCCTTCACGGGGCGGCTCCAAACGTTCGGGGATAGGTGAGAGAGAGCTGCGTCTTCCTCTCGGTTCACCTGGGACTGTGTCCACACCCAAAGAATACGCTTGAAGCCAAGCCGGTGTATCTCCGTTTAATCGTGGCGATCAACTCTTACAGGAACCGGAATGCAAAGCATAGCAAAGATGCAGCTGTCACGCCCTCGTAGTCGGGCTCTTATATAGCTCCTTCTCTGATTACCCTCAGCTGCGTAGGTCTCGTATTTCCCCATTTCCTCCAGGCCTGCTATGATGTCATCATTTTCTGGAGCGTTCTCAGAGTGGTATGCTAATCCCACGCGACCCCATAAGACACCCGTGCACATAAACGCCTAACCGGATGCCTACTCCACCACCAACACCCATGTAAATCTGCCCTCCCCTGCCGTTCGGGTATCCATGTTCTGACGTCGCATGGACACGGTGTCGAGTGCTTCTTGACGCTCGACACCCGGGCATGGAGCGGCCCCTCATACTTGGACTGCCTTGGCTCTGTAAATGGAACCCGCTTATAAACTGGAGAACGGGAGTTTTGCGCATTTGCTCCAAAAAGACAGGGAAGGAAGGGGAGGAACCCCATTTGGTGGACGGAGTGGAAAACGAGGGGGCGGAAACGGCAACAGACCACATTGCGGGGAAGGAAAAGGTTCCAAAGGAGTATTGGGACCTCCGGGAGGTGTTCAGCGAGAAGGCCACAAACGTGCTGCCCCCCCCCCACCGGCCCACGGACTGTACCATTGAAATACTCCCTGGAGTAAAACTCCCTAAGACAAAAATCTACCCCATGACCCCCCCGGGAGCTGGGGGAACTACGAGACTTTATTGACAAAAACTTAAAACGGGGTTTTATACAACCGGCTAGGCCAAGGGTGGCAGCGCCGGTACTTTTCTGGGAGAAGAAGGATGGGTCCTTTCGCTTGGTGGTTGACTACAAAAACCTTAATGCTATTTGTGTAGAAAATGTCTACCCCCTGCCGCTCATGAAGGACATGCTAGCCCACCTAGGCAAGGGGAAAATTTTCACCAAACTGGACTTGCGGGAGGCCTACTACAGAGTCCGGATTAAGGAAGGGGATGAATGGAAAACGGCTTTTAACTGCCCGCTGGGATGTTTCCTGTTTTGGGTGCTCCCTTTTGGACTGCAAGGAGCCCCTGCTGTGTTCATGCAATTAATCAATGAAGTACTGCATGAACACCTCTACAAGGGTGTGCTGGTCTACTTGGATAACATTCTTATCTACACCAAAAACATGGACGACCATGTAAAATTGGTGAGGACCGTCCTGAAAAAACTTAAGAGCTGCTGAACTGTATGCCAAACTATCCAAATGCGAATTCCACCAAAACAAAATTGACTATCTGGGGTACCACATCTCGCATGAGGGAATAGAGATGGATCCAGAGAAGGTCCGGGCAGTTTTGGAATGGGTCCCACACCGCACCCGCAAACAACTACAGAGCTTCCTGGGATTTGCTAACTTCTATAGACAGTTCATCCCCTCATTCGCCAAAATCGCATTGCCAATTACAAATCTTCTGAAGACGAAAGGAGAAACGAAACCAAAGCCCTCCCGGCCCCTCGAATGGACTATGGACTTTCAGGCGGCGTTTGAGAAACTAAAACGGCTGTTTGCTGCTGAACCAGTCCTTAAACATCCTGACATGGACGCCCCTTTTGTTGTACAGGCTGATGCCAGCGACGTAGCAGTAGGGGCAGTGTTACTACAAGCGAATGCAGAAGGAAAGCTGCAACCCTGTGCCTATACCTCTCGTAAGCTAACAGAGACCGAGAGAAGATGGGCCATATGGGAGAAGGAGGCGGTTTGTTGGGCACTGTTAATGTGGAGACAATTCCTTGAAGGAGCTAAGCACCCGTTTGAGGTGTGGACTGACCACAAAAACCTAGAAGCTTTGAAAACGCCATGTAAACTGTCCCCAAAACAAGCCCGCTGGGCTCAACACTTCAACCGATTTAATTTCTCCCTGCGCTACCTTCCGGGAGGGAAGAACTTCATGGCAGATGCCCTTTCTAGGCTGCCGCAATACAATAGTGTTAGAGAGGAGGTGATTCGGCCAATTATCCCCTCAATAGAACTAGCTGCACCAGTAGTTACTAGAGCCCAGGCAAAAGCAGATCCAACTTTTTTTTTTTTTAATTTGATTTATATGCCGCCCTTCTCCGGAGACTCAGGGCGGCTTACAATGCGTTAAGCAATAGCCTTCATACTTTTGTATATTTTATACAAAGTCAGCTTATTGCCCCCACAAACTGGGTCCTCATTTAACCTACCTTAGAAAGGATGGAAGGCTGAGTCAACCTTGAGCCTGGTGAGATTCGAACTTACAGTAATTGCAGACAGCTGGTGTTAATCACAATGCTTTTAGTCTGCTGAGCCACCAGGCCTTTTGTCGGATGACTTGACTAAGCAACTACAAGAAGCCCTAAAGACCGACGAGTGGTTTCTGGCCCATTCAAATGAGTGTACACTTCGGGAAGGGCTTGCTTGGGTGGGAGCCAAGCTATATGTTCCCGCCAGTCTGAGAGCAACAGTTTTACAGCACGCTCATGATGCCAAAGTTGCTGGGCATTTTGGGTTTGTGAAAACGTTACATTTAGTTAAGCGGCAATTCTAGTGGCCCACACTCAAGAAGGACATAGAGACATATGTGGCCAATTGTCCTGTGTGTGCTTCAGCCAAGAGGCCTCCGGGAAAGCCACCTGGACTGCTTCAAAGTGTTGCCAGACCAGGTGCCCCATGGAAGGAAATCTCCATGGATTTTATTGTACAATTGCCCCAAAGTGGGGGGAACACAGTTATTTGGGTGGTTACTGATTTGTTTTCCAAACAAGTGCATTTCATCCCATGTCCCAAGATCCCTTCTGCAAAAACACTTGCAAAAATGTTTGTCCAACATGTATACAGGTTACATGGAGCTCCAGAACGTATAATTTCGGATAGAGGAGTTCAATTTACCTCCCATTTTTGGAAGGAGTTCCTAGGGTTGATAGGCTCCGCCCAAGGGTTAAGCTCCGCCCCCCCCCAAACTAATGGGGCTTGTAAGAGAACCAATTCTGTTTTAGAACAATATCTGAGATGTTACATAAATTATCAGCAAGATAACTGGGCAGATTTACTGCCATTTGCAGAGGTGGCCTATAATAACTCCATACATAGCAGCACAGGGTTTACCCCTATCAAGGTGGCTTCTGGCCAAGATTTTGTGCCCATTCCAGAGTTGCCTCAGGAAAATCCACAACACCCCTCCTTGGTTGATTGGATTGAACAGTTACGTGCCACTTGGTCAGTAACTCGCAAGGCACTAGATGAAGCACATCGGGTGTTAAGGATCGCCTCTCCTTCCAACTTAAGAAAGTGCGAACTCTTGAAACGTAGTTGTTCAAAAGGATTCTTTTATTAAGCAGAAGTGAAAGCCATCCAGCTAAAGCACAATCTGAATACCCTTAGGCAAAGCAGTAGGATTAAAGTGGTAGAGACCCCTCCCTTTAAGTCAGAATGCAGATTTTAGCCAATACACAAGTGTGAAGATGTTTTCTTTACTATTTCCTTTGAGAACCCGAACAAACATGCATTCCCACCACTACCCTTTAAAGTGAGACAACCCACATGGCTATCATATAAATTCCTGCAGGTAAAGGGAATCTCAGGCTTCCTTGGCGCCAGGATATAGGTTGCAAAATATCTGATGACACAGGCCATGCTAGTAAATCGAATCCAAGTCCCCCCTTCCTCCACTTGAATGGCAGTATCACTTTTACGGATCTGACATCGGGCTCATAAAGCCCAAGCTGATAAGAAGAGGGTTGAAGCACGGACTTATAAAGTTGGTGATATGGTTTACCTCTCCACCAAATACTTGCAAACTACCCAAAAGTCTAAAAAGCTTGGACCCAAGTATGTGGGTCCTTTTCCGGTAGTTCAGATCATTAACCCAGTCACAGTACAATTGGAGTTACCAAAAAATTTGAGGCGAATTCATCTGGTGTTTCATGTAAGTTTGCTAAAACCAGAGCATTCGTCCCCTTTACGCCCAGACCAAGCACCTCCTCCTGTCCCCATACTAATCGAAGGGGAACAGCATTTTGAGGTCAAAGAGATCTTAGACTCTAGAAAGCATTGGGGTAAGGTGCAGTATTTGGTGGCCTGGAAACATTTCCCATTATCTAAGGCTGAATGGGTGAATAAACGAGATGTTTGAGCTCCTAAGAAAGTACAGTTGTTTCACTCCAAATATCCTGATAAACCGTAATCTGTTTTTATGTCATGCTCTATTTCTGTGATCATCTGTTTTATGTCATTTTGGTTTCTTGTAGGAATAATGTCTCTTCTGCAGGAGGGCCGAATGTCAGCCTCCGCTCTTTCATTGCTTACTTGCTCGGCTGCCATGAAACGGGGGGAGGGGGGAGCTATTGGAATTCTTGGGAGGGGGGAAGCGAGCTGGAGGAAAACAAAAGTAAAACTTTGCTGCGGCGTTTTCTTTGAAGCTGATAACGTCTCAAGGTCAACAGTCGTGGCATAGCAAGAGGATGACACTGCCAGACGTTTGCTCCCACATGACCCCTGGAGAACCTGTGGATTGGATGATTTACGCTGGACAGTTGGGGGGGATGCTTTCTATATGTGATTTTCGCGCCTTTGCTTCAGACCTTGCTTTTCTTTGACTGCATTTAGTTCTTATCCAGTAAAAGTTACCTTTCTCTATGAAAATGGAGTCGGGGGTTTTCTTTCTTGGATAATGAAAGGAGGCCGTCTCGACACTCCCACTATACCCTGCAAAACTGTCTGGGCCTCCCCTCTCTTATTTTACTGAGGAATACAGGTAGTCTTCGATTTACAACAGTTCATTTAGTGACCGTTCAAAGTTACAATGGCACTGAAAAATGTGACTTATGACTGTTTTTCCCAGTTACAACCTTTGCAGCATCCCCATGATCATGTGATCAAAATTCAGATGCTTGGCAACTAGTTCATATTTATGACCATTGCTGTGTCCCAGGGTCATGTGGTCACCTTTTATGACCTTCTGACAAGCAAAGTCAATGGGGAAGCCAGATTCACTTAACAACTGTGTGACTAATTTATCAGCTGCAGTGATTCACTTAACAACTGTGGAAAGAAAGGTCATAAAATGGGACAAAACTCATTTAACAAATGTCTCACTTAAAAACAGAAATGTTGGGCACAATTGTGGTTGTAAGTTGAGGACTACCTGTAACAGATATTTAAATTAGCCATTATTATGTTTACAATAGGAACCTGAGAAAATTAAAATGGCGACAGGATCGAGCTTACTCAGAGCATTGTCACTACCACTAGTTAAATCCACAAGGATCCAGTCTACCAGAGACCATTTGACTTTGGTTTCAACCTCTGCAGCCATACTTGTGAATGAGGAATGCTGTCATTCCTTACCCTTCACTACTCCAAAAAATCAGAAAGACTAAAAACAAGAAAAAAGTAACAGGGTTTTAGGACTTGATGTCTGAGACTACAGACAACTGGGACAACAGACTGGACAGAGAAAAGTAATTCATTTTAGGCAACTAGGAAATTTTGCTAAAGGATTGTCTAATGCCTCAAGCTATTTAAATGATACAACTTGCTCCTGATGCTAGGTATGTGGGCCATGGAAATCTAATGAACCTAACATGAAATAAGGCAGATTTCATTGTACAAAGCACCCTCAAAGTCTGGTTGCCAATTCATAATTCTATTCAACAGGTAGGACTGCAGAAAAAACAATTGCTACCAACCTGCCTTCCATTGAGGACCTGTATACTGCAAGAGTCAAAAAGAGGGCTGTGAAAATATTTACAGACCCCTCACATCCTGGACATAAACTGCTTCAACTCCTACCCTCAAAACGACGCTATAGAGCACTGCACACCAGAACAACTAGACACAAGAACAGTTTTTTCCCAAACGCCATCACTCTGCTAAACAAATAATTCCCTCAACACTGTCAAACTATTTACTAATCTGCACTACTATTAATATTCTCATCACCCATCTCCTTCCACTAATGACTATATGACTGTAACTTTGTTGCTTGTATCCTTACGATTTATATTGATATTGTTTCCTAGTATGATTTGATTGCTTATTTATACCTTATGTCTATCATTAAGTGTTGTACCTTATGATTCTTGACGAACGTATCTTTTCTTTTATGTACACTGAGAGCATATGCACCAAGACAAATTTCTTGTGTGTCCAATCACAGTTGGACAATAAAATTCTATTCTATTCTAGTCGTACTATCAATAATATTATCATTCTTCTTGTCATCTGAATTTAGTGATTTCAGAGCATTTCAAACTTGATTGAAGATTCAAAACATAAACCAATCCACATTATCTTTGGATAAATCTTATCTTTATGACTGCCTTTTCCTCTGATTTCCAGTCCTCAAAATCATTTTCTGATTTGGTACACATAGGTTATTTAAACTGAGCAGTAGTTGAAAATATCAAATCTGCTCTAATAACAATCAAGTTCTATCATTTTGAAAGACAAAACCAAGCAACTTGGACCTATACAAGGATACATTCTTTGATGAGAACAAATCCCACTAATTTTTATAAAAAGCCTGTGTCATTCATATTTTCTGGCATCAGAGGTAATTTAAGCTTGATTTTGCTGCATTACAGGTATACACACAGCTCCAATAAACTTTTTCTTATTATTTAAGCATGAACCCATATCCTCCTTTAAAAAAAATACAATAGAAAGAAGAAACAACCCTTCCAAGATTCATGAATCTCAAAGAAAACGAAGATAAACTTGAAAATTTACACCATGACAGACTGACTCTAGATAAACCGTTTCCTCCAATGACCACAGGAGCTGAAGTGCCACCACTTTCTCTACAACCTTTCCCACAAAGGGTAGGTTGGAGACTGGATGAAAGTTCTTTAATTTTGGTGGATCCAGGGAAGGCCTCTTGAGGAGGGGCCTTACAACTGCCTCCTTTAATGGTTGCAGGAAGGCTCCTTCCCTCAAGGACACACAATTATTTATAGTAGTAGTTTAGTGAAACCTTCTGTGATGTTAGAGAAAGTTTTTCAGGTTCTTTAAAACTGGTGAAAGCACATGTTAATAAGATCAAACATCTAAGCTTATTTTATACCAAGTTACAGAATTTGCTCTGTCATCCTACTAGTCAGTAAGTTTTAGTTCTATTATAGGTAGTCCTTGACTTACAACAGTTCATTTAGTGACCGTTCAAAGTTACAACGGCACTGAAAAAAGTTACTTATGACCATTTTTCACACTTATGACTGTTACAGCATCCCCATGGTTACATGTTCAAAATTTGGACGCTTGGCAACTGGCATGTATCTATGATGGTTGCCATGTCCTGGGGTTACATGATCACCTTTTGTGACCTTCTGACAAACAAAGTTAATGGGAAAGCCAGATTCACTTAACAACTGTGGCAAAAAGATAATAAAATGGGGCAAAACTCACTTAATAAATGTTTCACTTAGCAACAAATTTTGGGCTCAATTGTGGATGTAAGTCGAAGATTACCTGTGTCAGGAAATGTATTAGTCAAAGAAATGTAGAGAATAGAATAGAATAGAATAGAATAGAATAGAATAGAATAGAATAGAATAGAATAGAATAGAATAGAATAGAATAGAATTATTTATTGGCCAAGTGTGATTGGACACACAAGGAATTTGTCTTGTGCAACTTAATGAAGACCAACTGAGACTTTTTTAAAGTTAAATTTTAACGGGTCTCCCTCCTTCATTTCTCTCTAGTGTGTGTGTGTGTGTGTGTGTGTGTACAAATACAAATACTTGTTGATTAAATTAGGGATAGGTGCGTCCATGAAACAAATTGCTAAAATAAAGGTGAGGAAAGTCATACACAAACTCATGCAAGTACAGTAAAGAACATGGAATAGAACAGAACAGGTGTGAATAAAGTTTCAATAGAGTAGTTGAAAACAGTGTTCTGTGATTTCTTAATATCCTCTCTGTATAATCATAACTGCAAATTATTTTGTCTTCAACTGTTGACTGAACTGCTCTTAATTTGCTTTGGCCAGTGGGACTTGAGATGCCTTGTAGAATAAATTGAATCCCCTGGGGTGTCGCTTCTCAGGCCCTCTGCTCCATGGTCTATTTTTGCCAGAACTGATTCAAAGTTTTAAATTAGGTAATTGCTTTTCTATTTTGCTTTTCCCCTCTTCAGTTACAGACTCACTCCAGTTCTCTATGCCTCCTGCTGCAACTGGATGTATACATTGGACAAGTTCTTGTCTGATGTTTACAGCCCAACCCAGTTGGAGAAATGTGTAACATAACAGGCCCATACTTTAGTCCAGTGGTTCTCAACCTTCCTAATGCCGCGACCCTTTAATACAGTTCCTCATGTTGTGGTGACCCCCAACCAGGGGTGGGTTCTAAATTTTTTTACTACCGGTTCTGTGGGTGTGGCTTATTTTGTGGGCGTGGCTTGGAGGTCATGTGACTGGGTGGCCATGGCTATGTGTACAGGGACTACTCAGAGGGCTGAAAAAAGTCATTTCTGACAGGTCCTCACACTTTTGACTGGTCCTCACACTTATGACCATCCTCACATTTATGCCTGTGCAGCATTCTTAACAACCATGTCACTCATTTCACAACTGCTTCTCTTCAACATGGTATAAGATAGGGCAAAAAATGTAAAATGTGAGGACAGTCGTAAGTTTGAGGACTGGTCAAAAGTGCGAGGACCAGTCAAAAATAACTTTTTCAGCCCTCTGAGTAGTCCCTGTGCACAAAAGGACTACCCAGAGGGCTGAAAAATGTGATTTCTGACAGGTCCTCGCACTTTTGACCGGTCTTCGCAGTTATGACTGGTCATCATTTATGCCCATTGTACAATTCTTAACAACAGTGTCACTCATTTCACAACTGCTTCTCTTCACCATGGTGACAAGATAGGGCAAAAACGTAAATTGTGAGGACAGTCGTAAGTTCGAGGACTGGTCAAAAGTGCGAGGACCAGTCAAAAATAACTTTTTCAGCCCTCTGAGTAGTCCATATGCATAAAAGGATACAGCAATAGAGAGGGATGAAGGAAGGGAAGGGAAATTAGAGTAGGAATGAGGGTAAGAGAGGGAGGAAGAGAGGAGGAGAAGGAGAAAGAAAGAGGAAGTAGGGAGAAGAAAAAGAGGGGGGAAGAGAAAGTAAGAAAGAAAGAAAAGAGAGAGGTGGTAGGTTTAAGGAGAAAGATTGCTGTACAATAAAAAAGATGAAAGGGAAGAAAGCCAACCCCAAACAAATATAAAGATATTAAGATAAAGAATGAATTGTTAAACTTTAAAGAATAAAAGAGAACAAATAGCAATAAATAGCAATAATTAGAAACACACATACAAACATACAACGTATTTTCTTTGAACAGAGTATTTGGCCGGTTCACAAATTTAAACAGTTGTAGGAGGTTAGCACCCACCCCTTTCCTAGAAGAATGAAATATTTTGGGAAATATTAAAAAGGCAGAATATTATATTTCCCTGGATGAGAAATGGAGAAGCATATTTTACAGACAAATCAGCTCCCACCTTCCTGCTCCCCACCCTTTGTTAATGGGCCAGAGGCAGAAAGTCAATCCTTTGTCAAAGGACATTTGCAACACAATAGCAACAGAAACTAACACAATGGGCCCCATCAAGCCATGTGATCCTGTCCACCATTAAACATCTTTCCAAGCAGTCTCCATGTTTCCAGTGTCTTTTTCCCCACTTGGAGCAGAACCCAGAAGGATATTTCTTCCAACACAGTATTTAGTCATTTCAATTAAATTTACAATTTCTATATTTCCTTTTTACCATATTTATTCCTCATCTATTTTTTTAAAAAAACCAATATTACCCTTCATCCTCATCTCTAATCTTAATCAAATTCAATTTTTCCCTTCTATTCTATACTATACCCCTTCGCATTGTCATCTATTTTTATATCCATCCTCACATTGGTTAATTATGTAATACAGTTGTTTAATACAAATTCAACATTTTAATATAAATCAATTAGTTATATAACTATCTTTTTTTGTATATTAATCAATATGAACATGAATATTCCAATTATTTCCATGCAATCCAATTTCTTACACATCAATTAATTATATTTACCAATAATAATAAACCAAATAATTTCCCCCATATATTCCTCCAAACCACAACTTAACCAATTAATAGTATCTCAATTATTACAATTCCCTAGTTAAATAGAGCTTTTTTTCTTTTGTGTTTTAAAATCTTGAACCTCCTCTTTTGCCCTAAATTTCCCATTGTTTGCAGTTTTGCACTTACCTTTTTTGGTGAGGAAAAAGAAAAAGAAATCTCTCTGCCTCATTTTGTCACCTTGCAGCCTGCTTACTTTCAATTTCGCTTTTTCAGCATAGGTAGAGGGGGAAAAAATCTGCTCCAGGAATTTACCTCTTTGCAGCTAGCTCTTTGAAGCCCCGCAGCAAGAATTTAAACAGTTTTTTTTTTCCTCTAGCCATCAGCTGGGACTCCGGAGGCAGCAATAGATTGGGAGTGGGCGGGGTAAGCGAACGGCGACCGGGCGATCCAGCAGAGGCAGAGGGTGAGGGTGAGTGAAGGCGTGGGGGGGGGCGAGAGAGGGCTTTGGCGACCCCTGGGAAATGGCCGTTCGACCCCCAAAGGGGTCGCGACCCCCAGGTTGAGAACCGCTGATCTAGACCCTTTTCAGTCTGGCTTCAGGCCTGGCTACAACACAGAAACTGTTTTGGTCACGCTGATGGATGATCTCTGGCGAACCCAAGATGGGGGTCATTCCTCCATCTTGGTGCTACTTGACCTCTCAGCGGCTTTCGATACCATTGACCATGGTATCCTTCTGGGACGACTAAGGGAGCTGGGAGTGGGAGGCACCATGTTACGGTGGTTCTCCTCCTATGTCTCTGGTCGATCACAGTCGGTGTTGGTAGGAGGACAGAGGTCGACCCCTAGTCCCCTCATTTGCGGGGTGCCTCAGGGCTCGGTCCTCTCTCCCCTCCTATTTAACATCTACATGAAGCCGCTGGGTGAGATCATCCGATGATACGGGGTGAGGTATCAGCAATACGCGGATGATACCCAGCTGTATATCTCTACCCCGCGTCAATTCAGTGATGCGGTGGATGTGATGTGCCGGTGCCTGGAGGCTGTGAGGGTCTGGATGGGAGTCAACAGGCTCAGACTTAACCCAGACAAGACCGAGTGGCTGTGGGTATTGCCTCCTAAAGACTATGTTGATTGTCCATCCTTGGTTCTGGGGGGGGGAGAGAAATTGTCCCCCTCAGAACGGGTTCGCAATTTGGGTGTCCTCCTAGACTCACAGCTAAGATTAGAGCAACATCTGACAGCTGTGGCTAGGGGGACCTTTGCACAGGTTCGCCTGGTGCACCAATTGCAACCCTACTTGGATCGGGAGGCTCTCCTCACGGTCACTCATGCCCTTGTCACCTCACGGTTAGATTATTGCAACACGCTCTACATGGGGCTACCCTTGAAAAGTGTTCAGAGACTACATTTGGTCCAGAACGCAGCCGCGCGAGCTGTCGTGGGTGCACCTAGGTACACCCACATTACACCAATTCTCTGCGAGCTGCACTGGCTCCCTATTGGTCTCCGGTCACAATTCAAGGTGTTGGTTATTACCTTTAAAGCCCTACATGGCTCAGGGCCAGGGTATCTTCAAGACCGCCTTCTACCGCATAACTCCCAACGACTGGTAAGATCCCACAGAGTTGGTCTCCTCCGGATCCCGTCAGCTAAACAATGTCGGCTGGCGGGCCCGTGGGGGAGGGCCTTCTCTGTGGCTGCTCCAGCTCTCTGGAACCAGTTACCTCCTGAGGTCCGGACCATCCCCACCCTATTGGCCTTCCGAAAAGTGGTGAAGACCTGGCTTTTCCGGCAGGCCTGGGGCCGTTGATCTCGCTCTTGCGATCCGGCGAGATCTGGCCATAAATGGTGTGAATGAGTTTTAATGTTTTTAATGTTTTTAATTTTTAAATGTTTTTATAATGATTTTAAATGCATTGTGAGCCGCCCTGAGTTTTCGGAGAGGGGTGGCATACAAATTGAATTAATAAATAAATAATAAATTAATTTTAAAAAATGAACAAGGGTTATTGTGCTACAGTGGAGCATTGAGCTTGGATACTTAAAAAGCTGCGATCTAGCTCTGGTGCTCATTGTATCAGCATTTCCTACCCACATTACATTCAGAACTTTTGTGAGAGTAAAGACTTCAGAGTTCCTGTACTTAATCCTTGATGCTATCCAAGAAATGGCAAAGTATGATATGGCTGTCCTATACCATCAATTACTTCAAGCAACTGATGTGCTGAGAAGAATAGGCTCACAATTTTACAAACTATATCCATCAGGTAGTATTTACTAACTGGTTAAATGTCCCGGGGCTAAGTTGCTGAAAATGTCTGAGTAAAGCTATGGTCAAGGAAAAACAGTTTAAGGTGACAAAAATAGACAGTCTCTTACAATAGAAAGATGTGCTTGCATTTGTTAATTTCCAGACATCATGTATATAGGAGGGCAGAGCCAGTACTGTTCAGTTGGCTCATGAGAGAAGTTAGTTTCCTGGATCTAATATGCAAAGAGAGATAGTATAACAATATAGATAGTGGTATTTTATTCAGGTTTCTTGTCACCAACTGTCCCGAACATGTACAACATGAGTACACCAAAAATCCAAGTTCTTACCCGAGTCTAACCAAATATACATATTTAAGAAAATACAATATTTGTGATCCAAAGACAGGGTTCATGCTTACTGGTACATTACCAGGAGCAAGTACTTTGCAATAGTTCACATTTCCTCCTCTTTTGAAATGAAGAAAAATGCAGTTTTTTAACCAACATAAAAAGCATTCTGAGTTTGAACTGCTAAATTTACAGAAAATTTCACATTTAAGATTTATGTATTTATTTGTAAAATTTATTGCCCCCCTCCCCATCTTACCTCAAGGTAACTCTGAGTGGCTTACAATCATAAAAGATAAAAACTATATACAGTAAATTAAAAAGATAAATACTCGCTCACTCGCCATGCCCACCCGCTCGATGCTCGCTCACGTCTGCTCGATGCTTGCCCTGCCCATCCCAGCCCTATATATTTGCCTTCGCTTCGCCACGCGGCCCAGTTACTTGCTTCACGTCGTCAGTCACTCCTCACGTGACCTGACCTCCTTGGCGCTATTGCTTCCGCATGCAGTCTGCTCTGTGGCTTGCCTGCCTAAACTGACTTTGCGTTCCATGGTGCCTGCACCCCAACGGAGCTGCCTCCTCCTACCTACAGGTAAGCACTCGCTAGCCCCCCCCGTCCCCGGTCTTATGTAGTTCGCAAAGCTGCCGGCGCTTGGTTGATGCCTAGAGTGCCACCCGTCCTCCGTCCCCAGGCTTGCGTACCTTGCAAAGCCGCCGGCGCTTGGTTGCAACCTAGCGTGTCACCCATCTCCGGGCTCGCATACCTTGCAAAGTCACTGGCACTCAGTTGTGGCCTAGCGTGCTACCCATCCCTGGCCTCGCATAGCTCGCGAAGCCACCGGTGCTGCAGCCGCCCCTTGCTTGCCGCCCCCACCCACTGTCCCTGGGTTTGTGTAGTTTGCTAAGATGCCAGCAATTGGTTGTGGCCTAGTGTGCCGCCTGTCCCCAGCCTCACGTAGCTGGTGAAGCCGCCAGCGATCGACTGCGGCCTAGCGTGCCGCCCGTCCCCGCGTAGCTTGCAAAGCCGCCGGCTATCAGTTGCGGCCTAGCGTGCCACCCGTCCCCGTCCCCGGGCTTGCCTGGCTGGCTAAACCGCCCCCGGCTCCATCCCAGGTGGGCCTAGCTAACTAACCCACCTTCCCCCCAGCCTCCAGCTTGCTTATCTAGTTCACTTCCAAACCGAATCCCGAGCAGCTGGTCGCAAAGTCGCCTGCCTTGCTTCGCCTGCAGTCCCACGGCTGCATCTGCATCCATGTCATTGGCGAGCAACTGAATCTGCCTGCCTGCCTTGTGCCTTCAATTGGGTAAGTGGCCTTTTTTTTAATGCTTTAAAAAAATTAAGTTTGTTAATTGGGTTTTTTTTTAGGAAATTTTATTGTTTTTTTAGGAATTTTTTTTTAGGGAATAGAGTCATATAAAATTTAGGAAATTTTAGCTGCTTTTATATTTTTAGATTTGTGCAGATTTTGTGTTTTTTTGTAGTGATTCACACTCACTACAAAACACAAAATCTCACAAAGCTGCACAAATCTAAAAATATAGCTTTAATAGCTTTAATTTAAGTCACATAAAATGTCCTTGCTGCAAGCAGGTTGCTCACAAAATTACACAACTAAAAAAAACAATCACACTTACACACAAAATCTCACAAAGCTGCACAAAGCTGTAAGTGTGATACTTGGTTTTTGAACCTCTGTTGAGCCAGGCTAAGATTCGATATTGGGATAAAACTCAAATATTAGAAATCCAAATCTTTGGTCAAGGCAGAAGTGCCTCTTCCGTGCCAAGGTGCTGAATTGACAAACGGTATTTGACGTAGGTACAGCATTGTAAAAGGGCAAACTGACCCTAAACAGATACATCCTGTTGTTTATTGTTTATTACACCCCAAATGTCATGTATATCCTAGAGAAGAAAAACTGCTTCCCTTACTGTCCTCTTTATTGCTCTTAAGGCGCCTTTAAGCCCCTTATCTCCTCTTTTATTATGTCTTGAGCTCCGGAGCTGAGAACCTGAGCCTGTGGGAACCAGGCTGTTATGTCTTTCCTAGAGATAGATTAAAGGGTAACTTCTACGTGTGAAATGTTGCACTCTTCGTAATAACTTTGTCTTTATACTGTATAAATATCTGGTTGAAATCAGCCATCACTGTTCAGACTTTTCGCTGTCTTTGGACTGTTTGAACCTTGCGCAAATAAACTCTTTCCTGCACTGAAGAGCTTGTTCTAGTCCGTCATTTTTCCTGTAACACTGTAATTTTGTGAGGTTGATGCTTGCAGCAGGAGACATTTCACGTTAAGTCCAGATGCTTTTATCAGACAAGTTGTGCAGCTTTGTGAGATTTTGTGTGTAAGTGTGTTAACTGGTTTTGAGGGTTGTGTAATTTTGTGAGGTTGCTGCTTGGACATTTTATGTGACTCAATAGCTGCTTTTATATGTTGAGATTTGTGCAGCTTTGTGAGCTCCTGCAGCTTGATGTGTTTTGATGTGTTTCTGATTGCCCTGGGTTTTGTTTTTCTGGGTTAATCTTGGTCCCAGATCTTTTGTCTTTCCTATCCTGGTGGTTAATTCTGCCAGGAAAGAGGAAAAGGTGAGTTCCAGGTGAGTTATTTTTAGCCTGATTCCCCTTATCTTAATGGCTGTACTTAAGTGTTCCTTTCAGCTGGTGCTTTTGCCTGCGGGGTTTTCTTAAAGAGGGAAGGGCTGGCTTGAGTTTCTTGGCACCATTTTCTGAGGTTTCTGGTGCTGTGAGGTTTCTGGCACTGTCCATTTGGGGTATACTTCCCACAATGCCTTGATGATGGTTTTTATTCCAGTGGCTTTGTCTTTCCTGTCCTTAGGGCTAGGGAAAAAACTGGTTTTATCTGTAGTCTTTTGGGGGAAAACTGTTGTTATTCTTTTGGTGTTTTCCTGGCACTGTCCTAGTTTTGGGGGTGGGGTGGGGGTGTATGCTCCCGAAGTTATCTACACATTAATAATGATCAAACACTAATAATATTTGCTTATCCTTTTTAGTGAACTTTCCTTATATAGTTTTCTTTTATACTTTTAGATTTCTAACTTCTGTTTCTGTTAGTTAGCCATTGATAACAAATCCCACGTTAAAAAGTATTCGAAGCCTTCTCCTTGATTTTAATTATTAATTTATTCATTTCTGCACATTCTAATATTTTTTTATTCATTTTCATATCTTTGTTTTTCCACTGTTGTGCAAACACAATTCTAGTAGCTGTTAACATGTGTAAAATTAAATATCTATTCCCTTTAAAATACCCAACAAAATATTTCTGGTTTTAAATCCATATGTTGCTTTACCATTGTTTCAAACCATGACACCACTAACTCTTGAATAGCTACTTGACTTGTACTGACCTAAATACTGAACCCAATTCATATATTCCTATTTTTTGAACTGAGGAATAAATTTCAGAAAAAGAATTCAGTATTCAGTATTGCTCTGTGAATGTACCTATGAAATTCATTCTTCTTGAACTAACTTCTTAGATGAAAAACTATATCTTTCTTGTTTGTTGGACCCCAAACACATCCTGAAAAGACTGCACATTGTTGGGTGAAAACAGAGATCCCTTCTGTTACCTTTAGTCCTCAGTTTACAGCCACAATCGAGTCCAAAGCACAATATTGTTTTATGTCTTTTGCAGTAGTAGCGTTTAACAGGAAGGATGAAAAGGCAACAGAGTTTGACCACTTTCTTCAGCAAGAAACCAAAATTGGAACAATCAGATACAACAGAATTGGATCCAAAAGCACCACAAGCACCACTGCCACCACTTGAACTTGGAGAAAGCAGCAAGTCAATCTCCTCAACTGAAAGTCTTCCTGATCTTCCTGACTTCTGGACATTGCAAAAATATAGCAACTTTCAAGAGAAGTATGAGGGACTGGAAGTTTCAAACAAAAAATTAGGTTGCAAGTACTGCGCGAAACATGACTTTGCAATAGCGAAAGGTGTTCATGTGTCCAAAGAATGGAAACATTTCAAGATTGAGGCAGCAGGGACAACTAAAGAAGTACAATTGTCTCTTAGGGAAAAAATGAAAGAACATTTTACATCAAAAGCTCACACCATTTGCAGAGAGAATTTAAAACAAGGGGAGCAGAATGCTATAACAAAAGCAGTAGATAAGATAACTGAAAAATATTTATCTACTACTTTTAGAGTATTTATGACAGTTTACAGTCTGGCACAAAGATGTAAACCATTTTCAGACATAGAAGAAGAGGTAGAATTGCAACTGAAATTGGAGTAGATCTGGGAGTGGGATTGCATTCACGGTCAACTGCAGTGAAAATAGTTGATTTCATTGCAAAAGAAATTAAAACTGAAATGTTTACTAGCATTATTGAACAGAATCTGAAAATATGTTTGATTATTGACGAAGCCTCAATGGTATTGTTGGATTGGGGGAAAGGCTTGTCTTCCCCTACCCCGAGGATTCGAATTTCCCGGCTGGGAGAGCGTTCCGGCGCCGCGCAAAACCGCGAGAGAAGCAAGCTGCGTGAAAGCAAGTTTTCTTTATTTTTCAGGAAGTCAGATCAAGCGACTGCACAGACCAGCGTTCCTGGGTGAGCTGACATCTTTACCAGGTAAGCATGCATTCTTATACCCTTTTGATCAAAGGGAATCCTTTGTTTTCTACTGTTACTTTTGTCTATGTTTCCTTTGTGTGTGTGCTCTGTTTTTCTTATTCTGATCGTTTCCTACTTCAGACTAGGTGGTATTTGTGTTATCTGATTTGGTATTCTTTTGTTTTTTCCTGATTCATTATTTGCTTCCTCCCTTAAGATGATCATGTTATTATTTGGTAAGCCCTTACCCCCGGTTTGACTCTTATCATATTGCTTTGGGTTATTGATTAAATCTTTTCCTTGGTTAATCCCCTGCCATACCTTTTGTTTTATTCTGCTGTTAATAGTTTCTTTCCTGATCTTGTCTAGAGTCTTTGTGTATCGTTTCCTGGGATTTCCTTTTTAATTCTATCTGACTCTGATATCTATGTGTTCTATTTTGGGAAGGTCATTTCCTTATGTCTGGGTTTTCCCCTTCATGAGTTGATGAGGTTTTGACACTGTCTTGGTGGTGTTCCCTTCCTACAATCCCCACTTCTTTTTCTCTCTTTTCTGTGTGTGTGCATGTGTTAAATGGGTGTCTCTTCGTCTTCTGTTCCTTGGGTTACTTCTGAATCGGAGTAGATCTGGTACTCCTGATCAATCTGGACCATCATGAGGGCTGTTTGATTATGCCCTGTTTTCCTCTGCAAAAGGTCCGGCTTACATGCCCTTATGCAGTGGAGGCAAGGGGGAATGCAATGGCAGAGACAACACAGAAAGCCTCCCAATACGCAGATAGTGATAATGCTGGTGAAAGCAATTTTTAACCAGGATAGGTCGGGTAACCATGAGAAGAGCCACGAGAAGTCTAGAGATGACTGGTTATGGCCGATGTTCTGGGCCAGTTCCTCGAGGTGCTTGACTTCTGTGTCTACAATTTTTGAATTTTGCTCCAAGTCAAAACAGCGCAACCCTCTAAATTCTTCGCAGCCGTGGTGATGTTTTAGTAATAAATAATCGATCGCTGCTCTATTTTCAAGGGTGGCTTCCCTGACTTGTCTCAATTCTCTATTGAGTGCGTCTAATGCATGGGAGGTCGAATTCAAACTTTTGGCTAGGGTACATGCCAAGCTATTTAGGTTTCTCGAATTTCGAACAGCTAGTCCTGGCACTCCCACTAGAGAGACGGCTAATGAGACATATTCTGTTTTGGTGAGTAAGCTTACTCGAGAGTCACAATCTGCTTCCAAAGAGTGAAAAGCCCTTCTGTGTCGTCTCTGTAATGATGGCATTAACATGGTTAGCTTCCCTAAGGTGCATGGCCCTCCTGTTGAGTTGGCTGGCAGATATGAATAGGCTTGAAGTCCACATAGTATGAACCAGCTGTGAGGCAGCCTTAGATAACTGTAAGAAAAGGGAATCTGCTCTGTCTTATTGCATGTCAATTCTGTATTATTTAAATTGAGGCAGTTCCCTTTTGTCGATTCGTGGCACCCATAGACTTCAAAGCACCAAGGTGAAGCAGAGACGGCAGCTATGTGGAGAGTGTACATGTCTAGGTTTTTCGACGTGGAGATGTTTCCCCACTCGTAAATGGTTGAATATGGATGTGTGATGGGAAAGTGTTTAAGCCATGTGTGGTTAATTAAGGCCTGCGGTCCCATTGCTACCCCCATTAAGCATGTTTTTAGAATATCTTTCACTGAGTTTCCTCCTGTTAGACAGAATTCTGTAGTATTCAATATTTCCCTCGCTAGATACTCCCATATGTTGCCTTTGTCTGGGATGAGGTTTGGTTCTAAGAATGTAGTTACCTGGTTTACAATCAATAATATACAATAGAGATTACATATCATGCTTACAATCAATTTCCGTTTCCCCATTGTACAGTTTGATTTCCCCCCCCCTTTTTAAACAATTATAAAAAGAAAAAGAAAAGAAAAAGAAAAAGAAAAAAGGTTAGTAGATATATCCCGGTGGTCCGGAAAAGGTGTCAATAAAAGGTGTTAGTGGTCGGGTTCGTTGTTTTCAAAAAATGCTTGCAAGGTCCATTCGTCTGTGTCCGGATTTTTCGTCAATTTTATTGGAGGGACTGCTGGGCTATGGTCCACCACTGCAGGCTTGGCGTGTGTCCAGTGTAGCCAACAGTCTCTTTCCGCGATTCGGATGGCCGTCTGGGTAGTCAGTAGAACTTGGTACGGTCCTGTCCACCTGGGTTGTAATGGTGAAGTTCTCGTGAAGGACTTTATCCACACCCAATCACCTGGCTCGAACGGATGTAAGTTCTCCTCCAGGGGCAGCGTTTGCGTCAAGGCGCTCTGTGTCCACAGCTCCTGTAATCTTTTGTGCAAAGCTGAAAGGTAGGAAGAAAGGACCATATCCCCCCTGTCTAGGCTGAGGGATTGTGGGTCGAGACCGTGTAGTGTGTCGGGTGGGCGGCCAAACAAAATTTCAAAAGGAGAGATTCCCATATCCCGTCTAGGTCGTGTTCTTATATAAAATAGGGCGATGGGCAGGACTTGGGGCCAAGAAAGATGTGTTTCCTGGCAAAGTTTAGCTAGCAATGTTTTTACCTCGCGATTCGCACGTTCAGTCCCGGAACACGAACGTGGAGAGTAAGGACAATGGAGGTTCTGGGTTATGCCCAGGGCTTGGTAAACATATTCAAGGACCTGCGCAATAAAGTATTTTCCCCTATCTGTGTCTAGTATTCGTGGTACTCCAAATCTGGGTACAATGTCTTTAATGAGATGTCTAGCTGTCTCCAAGGCTGTAGCATGGCGACAGGGAAAAGCCTCAATCCAGTGTGTCAGCTGATCCCTACAGACGAGAGCATATTGATATCCATTCGCCTTGGGCAGTTGTATATAATCCAATTGTATAGCTTCAAATGGTCGCTGCACCCATGGTCTGCCTCCCTCATAGATTGCCTTTCTAGATGTGCTGTTGTTGGCTTGGCATGTCTGGCAACTGCTGGTTACTCTGGTTGCCTCTGTGTATATACCTGGTGCATGCCATACTCTCCTAGCAGCATCCACTATAGCCTGGGTCCCACAGTGACCTTTTGCATGTAGCCTCTGACAGATTAATCGTACAAGGCGTCGCGGGGCAATGGGTCTGCCGTCCGGGACTTTCCAAAACCCATCTGAAAACGTTGCCCCTAATTTATCCTCCCACATTTCCGCTTCCCCCTGTTCTAGGAACTCCTTATACTTTATTTCTGGATCGACCCTCATTATTGGGGCTGTGATATTAAAGGGTAAAGGTTTCGTAGCAATCCATTTGGCCGTTGTATCTGCATAGTGGTTCCCTTTCGTTACTGCAGAATCATCCGTTTGATGAGCTTTACAGTGGATGACTGCGATTGTTTTTGGTAACTGAATGGCATGTAATAATTGGGAGACCTGGGCGGCATGTGCAATCCGTTTCCCAGCTGATGTGAGAAATCCCCTTTGTTTCCATAGGGCTCCAGTAGCGTGGCAGATTCCAAAAGCGTATTTTGAGTCAGTGAATATGTTAACTGTTAGGTCTTTTGCCGCTTCGCAAGCTTTCGTTAAGGCTATGAGCTCTGCAGCTTGGGCGCTAAGGGAGGGAGAAAGTGGTTCGGCCCAAATGATCTCATAAAGAGACACTACTGCTGCTCCCGCAACCCTGTCTCCCTCATGGATGAAAGAGGACCCATCTGTGAAGAGTTCCAGATCTGGGTTGTGTAAGGGGGTGTCAGTTAAGTCTGGTCGTGGGATTTCTGCGTCCTGTATCAGGTGGAGGCAGTTATGTAGGGGCTCATCTGTTTGATCAGTGGGTAATAGGGTGGCGGGGTTTAAAGTGCTACACCTTTCGAATGTTATATGGTCTGAAGTAAACAGTTCAGCCTCGTATTGTGCTAAGCGTTGTTGTGTGAAGGCTTGGGTCTGTGATTTTAGAAGAATGGCAAAAACCTCATGAGGCACTTTTAATGTCAGAGGTTGCCCTAGAACGAGATCTTTGGTTCTTTTTACTATTTCAACGGTTGCCGCTACTGCTCTTAAGCATGGGAGTGTCCCTTGGGCTACCGGGTCTAGTCTAACAGAATAGTATGCGACTGGTCTCTGCCCCGGACCGAAGCGCTGGGTCAGGACTCCAGACGCGATGCCTAGTTTTTCGTGAATGAATAGGGTGAAAGGCTTGTTGTAGTCCGGGAGACCTAGCGTGGGAGCCGAAGCCAGGGTCTTTTTAATTCTTGAGAGGTTTTGCTCTAGAGATTTAGTCCATGTTATGGGGTCTGGCATGTCCTGTTTTGTTAATTGTATTAAAGGTTTTGCCATTTCCCCAAAAGACGGGATCCAGGGGCGGCAGAATCCCAGAACCCCCAGGAGTGCTCTGACTTGTCGTTTAGTGTGGGGGCGTTTCATTGATAATATGGTTTCTACTCGGCTTGGAGCCAATTTCCTCACCCCCGGGCCAATGATATAACCTAAGTATGTTACTTCCTTTTTTAGGTATTGTAGTTTTGAGGGAGAGGCTTTGTGTCCCCTCTCAGCCAGGGATTTCAGCAAGTGAAAGGTGTCAATTTTACATGCCTGTTCACTGTTAGAGGCTAGCAGGAGATCATCTACGTATTGGACTAAGGTTGATCCTTCTGGCAGGGTGATGGAAGAGAGGTCTGCCTTCAGGATCTGGGAAAATAGGGTGGGGGATTCTGTGTAGCCCTGAGGGAGGCGGGTCCATGTGTACTGCTGTTCTTCCCAGGTAAAAGCAAAAAGGTACTGGGAAGCGTGGTCCACTGGAATACTGAAGAAAGCGGAGCATAAATCTACAACAGTAAAATGGGTAGCTGAAGCCGGCACCTCCGTGATTATCGTGGCCGGGTTCGGTATGATCGGCGCTCGGGGAATTATATGCAAATTAATTAGCCTTAGATCGTGAACAAATCTGAATATTGGGTTTCCATCTTTGTCCACTGTGGATTTCTTTACAGGAAAAATTGGGGTATTGCATGGGGAGGTGCATTTGCGCAAAACTCCCTGCTCCAAATAGGCGTTTATCAGCTTGCGTATGGGCTGGATGGCTTCAGCCTGGATTTTATACTGTGGTATGCAGGGGAGTGGTCCTGGTTTTACTCTGATCGTAACTGGTGTGGCTCCTTTAAGGAGTCCTACCTCTGTCGCATCCCATCCCCATAAAGAGGAAGGTAGGGTTGCCAAATCTGCATGTAATAGTGTGCTTTGAGTGGCTAGTAGAAAGGTTTTTCTTCCCAGTATGTCTAAGGCAAGGCCCCCTTTCCCACACCTGATGGTTGCTCCTAATTTACATAGGAGGTCCCTTCCAAGGAGAGAGACTGGAGATTGGGGGCATATGGTGAAAGAATGTTTCAATGAAAAGGGACCTACTTCAACTGTTACATCGTTTGTGTATTCTACTGGGATAGCTGTTCCTCCCACTCCCATTATTTTATCATGAGCTCCAGGTTTTACTGAGTTTCTGTGTGGTGGTTTGACAATTAAGGAGGCAGTAGCCCCAGTGTCCACCAAACAGTCATATTCTTTCCCTTCTATGAATAGAGAAATCATGGGTTCTCCCTCCGGGCCGTTCCTTAAGGGAATCGCGAGCCCTTGAAAGGTGGCTGTAAAATCCTGATCCTCTTTTCCTAGTCACAGATCGCACGGGTCTCTTTCTGGTTCCCAGTTGGGGTTAACTGGTCCATTTCGTTGGGCGCGATGGTGTGGGTTTGTGTCTGGGAATGGGGCTGTTGGTGGTTCTGTGTGGTAGTTATTCCTCCGCTCATTGGTGTTGAAAGTGTTGCTCCTTTGCCTAAAGTGTCTGGGCTGTTCCTGATATCGGGGATGTGGTTTAAAACAGTTCCAACTTACATGCCCTACTTCTCCACATCTAAAACAGTGTCGGCACATGCGGGGGTTCTTAGTTCTTTCACATTGCCGGCATTGACGCCTGACAGGATCTGATTGTCTCTGCAGGGATCTTGTGTCATGGTGCATGGCCGCGAATATCTGCAGCTCCTCGTGTCTTTCTAATTTCCTTCTCCTATCCCTCTCATTCTCTTTTTCCGTTTCTTTCCTCTCCTTCTCTTCCTCTCTCAGTTTCTCCCTCTGGTTGTAAATGAAGTTGGCGATTCGGCGCAACTCCGATATCTCCAACGAGGACCAGTTAGAGACTATTTTATGGAAATGGTCTTTAATATCTCGGGCGGATTGATCCACAAAAGCCGAGGCCAAAATTCTTTGGTCCTTCTGGCAGTTCACATCAAGGTGGGCATAGGTTGTGGCTGCCTCTGAAAGCCGGACCCAAAAGGCATCCGGATTCTCATTGTCCCTTTGGGTGACTCGTTGGAACTCTGACCAATTAAGGGGTTTTTTCCCTATTTCTTCCAGGGCTTCCATTAAGTTTTGCTTCGCCCTGGTATAAGTGGTCCAGTGGGCAGCATCGTTATAATCCTAGTCTGGACTCTCAAGGGGCCATGCTACCCTGCGTTGGGTGGTTTGACCTGGGACTCTTATGATTGGTTGTTTTGCAATCTGGTCCGTTTTTTCAAAAAGTTTTAATAATTCGTCTTTGGTTAAAAAGACGTGTAGTAATTGGTTCATGTCCCCCCATGATGGATTATGGCTATCTATTATGGCTTTTAAGGTTCTAATTACCGTTTGGGGGTCTGCCCTGAAGGTAGGGGCATCTTTTTTCCAGATTACCAGGTCAGAGGCTGAGAAGGGTGTGTGGGTTAAAACATAGTCGGGCTGGCCCCTCTGTCTCCCTGGTACAGGTCTGCTTATTAAGGGGGCCATTATCTTTGCCTCTTTATCATTTTCTATCTTAGGTATGTTGGTTTCTACTAAGGATTCCTTTTTCCTAGCGAGTTCGGCCCAGCAATACCAGTATGGCATGTGGCTGGGCTTCAATCTCTGTCTAAGTGCTTTTAAAGTGTTAATATCAAAAGTACCGCTGTCAGGCCAAATTTGTCTCCCGGTGCTATCCTTAAGCCTTGCCCATTTATTACACAGTTTCCTGGCTTTTCTTTTACTCATGCCAGGTAACACTGGTATCTGCCTGGCGTCCCAGGCCCCAACCAATTCTCTCAGGGGATTTCCATCTACCCTCGAGCTACTGCTTCCCATGTTCCTTGAAATGTAAGGATCACTTTGTCAATAGCCGGATACCACTCCTACGGTTTTCAGAAAAAAAAAAAGGTTCTGGGAAGGACTTCGATTCCCTGACGAAGTACGGGCCCCTTCCTTTAGGGAATTCGTCTAGGTTTTCGGATCAAAAAGGGATCCGGGAGGACCTCACTGCCCCTACAGTAGTACTAGCACCTCCCCACTCCAATACTCAATATTCACATATATACTGGGCTGCTTTCCTTGGAACACCGGGGACTCCCTTTACTTTCTTCTTTTACCCCCCCCCCTTTTCACTTTCTCCTTACGTTCGCTCGACTTTCGTTCCTTTTCAACAGAAAGTCCTACTTTTGGCGATCCCCCCTTGCTTTCTCTATCTTACCGGTCACGGCTCGGTGGAGCTAGCAGTAAGTAGAGGTGCGGCTAGGGATCGTTCAAAGGGGTAGGATCAGGCTGCTGTCCAGGTGAAATCCCTCATTCATGCACTCATCCACGCACTCTCATACACCCCGTATTCTAGGGATCTCTTTTTTTAAAAAAAATTTTTTTTTTAAAGCGGTACTTACCTGCTTTCAAGCAGCTAGTTGAGGCAATGGCTCAAAACTCCCTTTACTACCCGACGCCTCCCGGGCAGGGTCCGTGGATTGTTCCCCGGACAAAAGTGGTCCGTGCCGGCTGGGATGAATCTTCGGGCCCTGTCCGGTGGCTGGGTTGGCCGGGAATCCTTCGTTGGTCGCCAATTGTTGGATTGGGGGAAAGGCTTGTCTTCCCCTACCCCGAGGATTCGAATTTCCCGGCTGGGAGAGCGTTCCGGCGCCGTGCAAAACCGCGAGAGAAGCAAGCTGCGTGAAAGCAAGTTTTCTTTATTTTTCAGGAAGTCAGATCGAGCGACTGCACAGACCAGCGTTCCTGGGTGAGCTGACATCTTTACCAGGTAAGCATGCATTCTTATACCCTTTTGATCAAAGGGAATCCTTTGTTTTCTATTGTTACTTTTGTCTATGTTTCCTTTGTGTGTGTGCTCTGTTTTTCTTATTCTGATCGTTTCCTACTTCAGACTAGGTGGTATTTGTGTTATCTGATTTGGTATTCTTTTGTTTTTTCCTGATTCATTATTTGCTTCCTCCCTTAAGATGATCATGTTATTATTTGGTAAGCCCTTACCCCCGGTTTGACTCTTATCATATTGCTTTGGGTTATTGATTAAATCTTTTCCTTGGTTAATCCCCTGCCATACCTTTTGTTTTATTCTGCTGTTAATAGTTTCTTTCCTGATCTTGTCTAGAGTCTTTGTGTATCGTTTCCTGGGATTTCCTTTTTAATTCTATCTGACTCTGATATCTATGTGTTCTATTTTGGGAAGGTCATTTCCTTATGTCTGGGTTTTCCCCTTCATGAGTTGATGAGGTTTTGACACTGTCTTGGTGGTGTTCCCTTCCTACAGTATCATGCAAACCAGTTGTGATAGTTTTTGTAAAAGTTGAGGATTCAGATAACCCACCAACAATTTTTGTTGAGCTTGTTGAATTGGAAAAACAAGATGCAGAGACAATATGTTCTTCAGTGATGGAAAATTTACATAACATTGGGTTTACTACGGACTATCTACAAAAAAATTTAATAGCATTTTGCTCTGATGGTGCCAGCATTATGCTTGGGAGAAAATCTGGAGTGAGCACTAGAATAGCAAAAGACTTTCCAAACATCATAATATGGCACTGCTTACACCATCGCCTCCAACTTGTTTTAGATGACTCCATAAAGGACATTAAGCAACTAAATCATTTAAAAATATTTCTTGACAAGATACACAGTATTTTTCATAAATCCTGTAGGAGCCAAAATGCACTTTGTGAAATATACAAACAACTTGAAATTGAAATCGTAAAGATTGGTAGAGTTTTGGGACCAAGATGGGATGCCTGTAGTTTAAGGTCAACCCTAGCTGTGATGTGCTTATCCAGCGCGACATCAGTATTTTCATGCAAATGAAAAATACTCAGGTATGGCTGCCCGTCTTGAAAATATATATTTTATAAATGATTTGGCATTGATGATCGATATTCTAAATGAAATTTCTCTTCTGTCAAATGCACTGCAAGGAAGAAATACAGACATCATAAAGGCCGAAAAACTTGTGCTGAGATCAATTAAAGCATTTGAAATGCTTAGACATGGAAAGGGTCCATACGAAAAAAAGGTTGGATTAATTACTTCAGAAACCTTCAAGAATATAAAATTTGTACAAAATCATCGATTTGTTGGACTTCCTTGGGAAAGACATTTGGAAAGCATCATAACAAATTTGAAGAAAAGACTAATGGATTGTGAACATTTAAAAACAGGTAGCCAATTGCAAGACACGAATAAATTACGGTTTCTCAATTTTTTGGAGCCAGATTACTGGACTATTGAAGAAGTAGTAGTTTGGGGTAAAATACCCCCATCTTGGACAACTGCTTATATATCTTTGATACCAAAGGAACAAGTTGGTCCTAAAAAACCAGAGAACTACAGACCAATATCTCTTTTGAACACAGATTATAAAATTTATGCGAAGGTATTAGCCAACAGGTTGATGCCAGTAATCCAAAAAGTGATTCATGAGGACCAAGCGGGATTTATTGAGGGCAGATACATGAAGGACAATGTAAGGCAAGTAATAGACTTATTGGAATATCTTGATAAGAATAAACAGATTTCTGCAGTGCTGGTTTTTTTGGATGCGGAGAAGGCCTTTGATAGAGTGGATTGGAACTTTCTACTAAAGACTTTAAAAAAGATGGGCTTTGGGGACCAATTTATACAGGCGATTTCAGCAATTTATCAAGAGCAAAAAGCACAGATTATTATTAATGGAAGTTTGACGACAGAGTTTAAAATTGAAAAAGGAACAAGACAGGGATGTCCGTTGTCCCCACTTTTATTTATTTTAACATTGGAAGTCTTGCTAAATACAATACGGGACTCAAAAATTTTGAAAGGTATAGTGATAAGGCAAGAGGATTACAGAATAAAGGCATTTGCAGATGATCTGGTTGTTACCCTATCACAACCAATGGAATCAACAATCCTGATGAACGACATTATACAAGACTATGGTAGAGTTTCAGGTTTTAAACTGAACTCAAAAAAGACTAAAATGATAGTTAAGAATATGACACAAGATCGTAAACATGAGCTTGAAAGGAGGGCAGGTTTTGAAATTGTACCTAAGGTAAAATATCTTGGAGTTCAGGTTGCAGAATCAAATATGAAATTGTTTCAAAATAATTATGAGGTGTTGTGGCGAGAGGTTCAGAAAGACATGGAGACTTGGAAAAAGCTGCAACTGTCTTTACTTGGAAGAATAGCAGCAGTTAAGATGAATATTTTGCCAAGATTTCTGTTTTTGTTTCAAATGATTCCGGTGCTTAAAAGTGATAAACAACTGAAAGTTTGGCAGTCTGGTGTGAATAAGTTTGTCTGGAACGAGAAAAAGCCGAGAGTGAAATTGAAAATTATGCAAGATGTTCCGGAAAGAGGAGGCCTTAAACTCCCAAACCTACAGTTATATTATGATGCAGCAGCTTTAACTTTAACAAGTGATTGGTTTGGAAATAAAAAGGCTGGAATATTGAATGCAGAAAGTTTTGATCTTGAATTTGGATGGCATGCTTACTTATTTTATGATGATAAAGTTGATAAAGTATTTAAAAGTCATATACTCAGAGATTCTTTGATGAGAGTTTGGAAGAAGCACCGACTCAAATGGGATTATAAAATACCGCTATGGCTGGATCTTGGTCATACCTTGTGGAATACAAATATAATGTCACTCGGGGGGTTTTTATACAAAGAGGTTCTTTTTACAGATGCGGGCAGATGGCAGCTGAAGACATTGCAGACACTGTTGGACGAAGGGATTAATTTAACCTGGTTACAATATAATCAATTACAAATGAGATGGAAAGAGGACCAAAAAACTGGTATTATACTGCATGAGGAAGAATTAGTTAGACATATAAGAGAGAAAGGTCCAATGCATATTAAAAGGCTTTATAATGTTTTGTTAGAAAGGGACTCAGAAACTGAATTAGTTAAAGATTGTATGATTAAGTGGGCACAAAATTTTGAAGAACCAGTGATGTTGGAAACATGGGAAAAAATTTGGGTTCAGAATGTTAAGTTCACACAGTCGCAGAATTTGAGGGAAAATTTTTATAAAATGTTTTATAGATGGCATTTGGATCCTAAAAAGTTGTCATGTATGTACCCTAATGTTCAGCCAAAATGTTGGAGATGCGAATGTTTGGATGCTACGTATTATCATGTATGGTGGACCTGTAGGAAAGTTAAGGCTTTTTGGATAAAAATTTGGTGGGTCATGCAGAATGTTTTGAAGAAAAAAATTCAATTTTCTCCACAATTGTTTTTATTGGGTATAGTTAAGGGTTTTACACGGGGTGAAATAAAACTAATATTGTATATGATAACAGCAGCAAGATTGTTGATAGGTAAATATTGGAAGAATGAAGCTTTGCCTACTATCGAGGAATGGACTTTGAAGATGGCCAGTTTTGCAGAGATGGCGAAGATTTCAGCGTATTTAAAAGATTGTTCACAAGAGACTTATGAATGGGAATGGAAAAGGTGGATAGAATATGTTCAGAACAAATACCAAACTAGAAAGTATCAAATAGCTTTTATTTGAAAATAATGTATTAGAAATATTTTAATGTAAAGAGACAAAGAGGAAAAATTATATAGGGGGAGGGATGGGTTCAGGTTTATATATTAGTGTTATTAGTTATGAGTATGTAATAGGGAAGTCTGGGGGGGGAGGGTTAGGGAGGGTTAGGGAGGATGGGAAGTTTGGGGAGGGAGGTGGGGGGGTGAAAAAAGGGGTGAAAATGTAATTGTAAAACTTTTGCAATAAAAAAAAAAAAAAAAAAAGAAGAAGTAGTAGTTCTATGGTCAGAAACTGAAGAACAATTGCTTGCATTTAGTGACATTTTTAATTATGAAATTAATATCAACGATTATAGAGATTTCGTAGAAAATGTTTTAAAAGATTCCAAGAACTATGCAATTCCTGACAGTATTAAAAAAGCTAAAGATATTGTCATAACAATTGCTATAAGTTCAGCAGAAGTGGAAAGGGTTTTTTCAAAAATGAACCTCATCAGTGGTGGGATTCAAATTTTTTAACAACTGGTTCTGTGGGCGTGGCTTATTTGGGGGCATGGCTTGGTGGTCATGTGACTGGGTGGGCGTGCCTTGATGGTCATGTGACTGGGTGGGCATGGCTAGCTGGTCATGTGACCGGGTGGCCGTGGCTATGTGCATAGGGACTACTCAGAGGGCTGAAAAAAGTCATTTCTGACCGGCCCTCGCACTTTTGACCGGTCCTCACAGTTATGACCATCCTCACATTTATGCCCGTTGCAGCATTCTTAACAACCGTGTCACTCATTTCACAACTGCTTCTCTTCACCACGGTGACAAAATAGGGTGCAAAACATAAAATGTGAGGACAGTCGTAAGTGCGAGGACCGGTCAAAAGTGCGAGGACCGGTCAAAAATTACTTTTTCAGCCCTCTGAGTAGTCCCTATGCACATAGGGACTACCCAGACAGCTGAAAAAGGTGATTTCTGGCAGGTCCTTGCACTTTTGACCAGTCCTCACACTTATGACTGCTCATCATTTATGCCCGTTGCAGCATTCTTAACAACCGTGTCACTCATTTCACAACTGCAGTGCTTCATGTGACTGGTGGGTGTGGCCAGGTGGTCATGTGGCATTGCTTCTTTGCCCTAATGATACTTTGCTGCAATGGTCATAAGTGTGAAAAACGGTCATAAGTCACTTTTTTCAATGCCATTGTAACTGTTGTAAGTCAAGGATTACCTGTAGAAAAATACAAAAAGCTTCTTTGCTTGCAAAAAGCTGCCCTAAATACCAATCATTAGATTAGAAATACCTGCTAACTGGAGTTACAAATCAGGGAGGGTGCTAGAGCACCTTGAGGAATTAAAATAGTTAAAATGCAATGATAACTATCAGCAGCCAATTCTTGCTCATAAAGTGAAACCCTTTAGCAGAGAGGTCATTTAAACTCTCCAGAATGAAGCAAAGGAGCAAACAGAGTATCTGTTGCTTGTTAAACCAATTACCAGAACAAATAGACACAGGAACTAGTCAGATTTCCGAAGCTGCTTCTTTTCAGGAACAGAGATTAACATTTTTTGTTCCAAACAAAGCTGAATAGGGAAAATTATCTCATCACTAAACACAGGATTAAACATCACCAAGCACAGAATTAAACTTCACCAAAAACCAGTTTTAGACCAAAAGTCAGAAAGGGTATGTAAACTCACGTTTGAATGTCAATCTTTCTAGCTAGCCAATAAACCTTGCTGAATGTCACTCATCTTGGTTCCCTGTCATTAAAAGCTTCTGCTTCATTATTCAATTATTTCTTCAAAGTGCTGATCATTGCACCCTGGCTGGAAGAACTCCAACAGGGCTTAAGACAACCCTTCCCCTTTAAGAAAGTCACGCAAAAAAAAAAAAAAAAAACCTCCAAGAAGCTCCGGAACCAGAAGCAACAGTAAATCTAGGCGTACTGCCAAGAATGTAATAAGCGTTAACGGAGAGGCAGTTTCTGTAAACAGGGCAATAAAGATTAGGCTAGGAAACAAAAATTCCTTACAGGATTAACCCTGTAAAGTGGAAAAAAACAAAAGGAGATTTTTTTCTAACAACCGGTTCTCCAAATTGCTTAACTACTTAACCGGTTCTACCGAACTGGTGCGAACCGGTAGAATCCCACCACTGAACCTCATATGTTCAGAACACAGAAGTCGCCCGTTTCCAACATAACCAACCTGATGACCATTAGTGTGATTAGCCTAACTACCTCTAAAAGAATGGGACCCTATTCCTACTGCACACCATCACATAGCCGATGATCCGAGAGTCAAGATTAAGAAAAGTGCAAGCGAGGAGGGCGCCAATGAAAGAACAATGTGGAAACATCTTAAAAGTTAAACACAAATAACACTTTTTTGTAAGCACTTGTGTACCTCTTTTATTGTTTTGTGTACTTATTTTATTCTTATTTAAGTAGTAAGTGCATGAAATAATAAACTACCTTTTTGTATATCTTCTTTTTGTAGGTCATTCATTAGGGCAAAGAAGTCAGTGACGTCTACTTGGCCACGCCCACCCAGTCACATGACTGCCAAGCCACGCCCACAAAACCGGTAGTAAAAAAAGTTGAATCCCACCACTGATCCATGGATCACTGCTTTCCCAGAAGAATGGCAGCATCACGATAGGGATCTGACAGGGGCAGAACATGCCACCGATCATATGCATCGGGGGCATCTTCCTCTGTAATGGCCTGCCCTCTGGCTCCCATAGCATCCCATACCTGTCACCAGTATGATGTACTGTCCTGCCCTACATCCCCCAAGGCAATCAGTCTCCCGACCCCCCCGACCCCCTTCCTCGAACAGCAAAAGGCTGTGCCGTCCCCCTCTAGCCAGTCCCATTCATCGTCTCGCACATCCTGGGGTGATCAATAAGGAAGCCCCCATGGCACTATAGCTCAAGCTCTCAGTGCCAGGGGCTCCCCCGTCTCCAACCCCCTTCAGAAGCACACTATCCTCCCTCCCAGATCAGTCACTCTCGCTGGCTAGTCAGGAAGAAAGGCCCACTCAATCAAAACCCTCCATCCGGCTCTCACTCTGGGTGGGGGCTACAAACCACTCCACACAGACACTAGCTGCTCCCAGGTTCTCACCCTAGGAACAGACTCTCATGGACTTTGGTCCTTAATCCACCCTGTTATGTAGTCCCCAACTGTTGTGCCCACCGTCAGTCGGATGGCCACAATCCTCCCCGAGTCTTTCCAAACCTTTGCAAGATGCTATTTTTTCCTGAGATAACTGTTAAAATAATGCATTTATTATTGTTCTGTTCATGCATTATATACTTGTTTATCTATTTTAATATATTTGCAATAAAAACAGAGGAAAAGAAGAGTGTATTGGAACAGGAATATATTTGCAGCATTTGGAACTTTATAGGTAAATATCTACACTATTGCCTTAATAGCAAAATTACAGAATCTGAAACCAAGATGTTTAGTAAAAGGAACAGATGAATCTGTCAAAGAAAAAACTTTTAAATATATCTTTTAAATATATAAATATGGAGACAGAAAATGAAATGTGCTGGGCAGCTTACATTGCTGATTTGATCTTGAGTTTTCTTGATTCGCTGTAATTCAGGTGTATCGGCCACCACACTAAAGCCCTTCCCTTTATTCTTTTCAAATTCCTCCTTATAGCGGACCTGTGTATGAAAATGAAGAAACAGACATTATTTACACTACATCAGCATGTATGAATCCTAATCTACAACCTCACCTCAACATTAAAAATGATTACTATTGTGGGACTGAAGTTGCCATTAGAAGCACTTGTTGAAACAATGTGCAATGGCTAATACTTGGCCAAAAAAGGTCTAAATATTATGAGAAAAGTCCTACTTTGTATTAATGGTTTTATATCTTATAAAATATATAAAGTGCTGTCCCCATGCCTGCAGGCTGTTAGGAAGTGGATGGGGAAGAACAGGCTTAGGTTCAGTCCCAGCAAGTCAGTGGCTGTGGGTTCAGAAACCATCCAATTCAGAGATGCAGCTTTTTAAAAATGATCTTAGAATCATAGTTCCTGCTTGATGTAAATTGTGTAAAAGAACGCAATCTTACATTCAAACTGTCATGCTTGCAAAATCATAAAAAACCCTAAAACAATAGAGTTAAATTGCTAAATTTTTAAAAGTTAATATGCCCTGAACTGAGCAAAATTCCTGATGAAAATAAAAATGCAGGTTGCCCTCAACTTATGACCATTCTTTCAGCAACTGTTCAATGTTACAGCGGTGCCGAACGAAGGGACTTACAACCTGTCGTTGAAGTTACAACAGTTGCAGTGCTCCCACAGCCACATGATCAAAATTTGGGCGCTTGGCAGCCCACCTGTACTTATGATTGCAGGGATGCCTCAACTCCCCCACTTATCTATTTACTCCCCATCTCTGCTCTTTTGGCCCCCTGCATTCCACGGCCCCTGTCGTCATAGGTGGCCTTCACTTCTTCTTTCTTCTGCTGCTGACCAAGCATGTTTGGCCTGGCCATTTGTGAGGTAGCTACTGGCCACACAAGGTTTAAGTGATTACAGATAATCTGGTGTATTTCATGAAGCAGAAGGTCATTGACAAAAGCTTGAAGGCCATTGGAGGAGATTCTACAAATGTTAATACTGGTTGTGAAGGTGGTGCCATGCACTGGATAGAGGTCAAGCCAGAGCATCCACTCTGCTGGAGCTGATTGACTGGTCTGAAGGTGTATGAGCCACCTTTTACGTGCAAACTGACTACAGCAGAAATAAAGAAGTTTATTGACGAACCAATGCAAGTACCACAGTGGCCCTGTCATGCCCAATCAATAGAGAGATGTGTAAAACAGGTCACAGAGGCAGTAAGCAGAATGTATACACATGAGAAATGTGAGGGTTATATCAGAGGCCCAGAAGCAAGTCGGCAGATGATGTCAAAGAATGAATCAAAACAAGAGTTGATGAAACTTGCTTAAACATTTTTGTAACTCAGATAATTGCTTTCTGATGTTAGTTTATGATTGCATGGATTATTTTTTGGTTAGTTAGATCAGATTCATGCAGAAAAAAACCTTTAATTTTTGTAGAACAAGGTGTAATTTTGAGAAGATAAAGTTAACAGTATTTGTGCGGTATATGATCAGACGTGGATTCACCATACCAAGTTAAACATTGTGCAATTGCAAAAACAACAGCAGATTTGAATTCTTGGTGTAAAAACACATATTTTTAGAACCCCTCACTGAAAAAAATTGCAAAAATTAATTTTCACCCCATTAAATGACATGCCCTACAGCTGGGCCTGACTGGTGAGGCTGAGGCAGCTTAGGGGCTTCTTGCAGTGCCAGGGCCACAGTGCACCAAGAAACCCCTGAGCTGCAGCATGGCAAGCAGCCCCAGAGCCATGTGGTTCTGGGGCTGCTTGCCACCCCATAAGGCATGGTTGCAGGGCAGCCAGAAGGGCAGACATGGTGGAATAGGCAGTTGGGGGGAGTTGAAGGGAAGGCAGTCCCTTACCTTGGAAGAACCAAGGCCCAGAGCTGGGATGGACACAGCCTGGAATTGCTTGGATTGGGGTGAGTCCTCAGCTAACAACCTGTGGAATTCACAATAGGGACTGCTGAGATTGCCATTGCTAAGTGATGCAGTTATGTGATGTCATGCTTTATGACCGCATTGCTTAGTGACAGAAATTTTGGTCCCAATTGTGGTCATTAGTTGAGGACTACCTTTAGTCTGCTATTACTTTCTTCCAGGATGCATTTTAAACTTCTCACTCTAGCCTACTGAAAGCTTCCCAGCCAAGTATGAACCATTCCAGACCCTGCTGAATATGTGAGCCCAGAAAAGTTCGGTCAAATGCTGCCATCTGCTGAAACATTTTAATTGTCAGCTCCGACACGCGACTGCGTGTCGGGGCTGTCATTCCGGCAGGCGCGGCGGTTCCGGCAGCACACCATGGCTCCCCGGCTCACCTCCCCGCCACCAGCCGCTCTGGGGGACGTTTCCGACTGCTGCTCATCAGCTGAGAGGCACGCTGCTCGTGGGAGACTCGGCTGGCGTCGGCGGCACGATTAGGCTGCAGGCGCCACCTGATGACATCATCAGGACTACGGTGGCCTCCTCAGGACATTTACAATGCCCGAGTACACTGGACAGACAGCAGATATGCTGAGCGCTTTTCGGCGGCTGTGGCGATGGCTGAGAGTTGCTAACTGGGCAGATGCTGTTGGCTGGGAAGCCTGGCTTCAAGCAGAGGTGTAGTTTGGGACGTAATGATTGCAATGCCTGGGGTGTGGCCAGCTGGTTGGGAGCGCACGGGGAAAACGCATAGTCATAGTGACTAATTGCAACATGGTTAATGAGTGGGGTGGGGCTGGATGAAAGGCACCTGGGTGGTAAAGCTTTATAAGGTGGTGGGGAGCATGGAGCAGTAGCTCCAACAAAATCTTCCTGTATTGTTTTATGGATGTTAGTTCATGCCGGTAAAGGATTCAAACCATCATTTGTGTGTGTGACGTTTTCTTTATACACCGGAACCTGACATTAATATGACAAATAGATACAAACTTGTATTCTGCTTGTAAATTAACATAGCTTAGTAAGAAGATTGGCATGTTAAGGCAATACATGGAAATACATTCACATAAAAGGATTTCAATCAGTTTCCCTTGGTCTTCAATGTGCCCATTTTGTTAAATGAACTACTTTCTTTCAACTAATTCATGTAGAAGAGAACTTTACAAACATATGCATTTTGAAACTTGATTTAACCCTGCAATTTGACAAATTAAAGAAACACTGAATTGTATTTGCAGAGATCAGAACAGTTAAAACCAAGGTTCTTGATATATATCACTTTCCTATACTCAGATACATTTATGTGTCTATGATCCAGTGGTGGGTTGCATGCACAGAAGCGTCACGTGTGTGTGCCCATGAGCAAACCAGTAGCAGCCGAAATTGAAACTTACTACTGCTATGATCCCCCTTACCTCTATGTCTCAATCCAACTCGCAGAGAAAGCTTATATAACATACACACACAAAGAATCACTGTATTCCCAGAAGCTGAATTTAAGACCCACTCAGTCAGTAACTAAACTAGAATGTTGTATATGCTTGTGAAAAGGGGAAATCACCAAATAAGCAAAATTTCCCATATTAGCACAACATATAAGATATACTAAAGTAAATAGTGGTTCAATTCTGGCGAGATGTAGATTTTACTGATGGCTTCTGTCTGCAATATCAGGAAAATCAAAACATACACACCTTAACGCTAACTTAAACATTATTTACCTAACAATATTCTCAGTGTACAGAAATTCTCAAGCAACTTTCTGATGGATAAAGAGAGATTTGCTGGTGCTCTCCATGGAGCCAGCAAGGGGTGGGGGGAGAAAGGCAGACAGCCTTGTTCTCGCAGACAGCAAAAAGACATTCACAGCTTCAAGCAGTTTTCTAAAACTTAACTGAAACTGACAAGAGTGCATGTCAATACAGAGGACCAATACCAGTTTGGGAGCAAGTTTATTGTAGTGGTTAAGGATCAGGTTAGAAACCGGAACACCATGAGTTCTACTTCCACCTTAGGCACGAAGCCAGTTGACTGACCTTAGGCCAGTCACTTTCACTCAGCCTTAGGAAGGAGGCAATGGGAAACCACTTCTGAACAACCTTGCCAAGAAAACTTCCGGACTTGTTCAGGCAGTCTCTAAGAATCTGGACATATTAGGATATCCACAGTCTGGAAGCAGAGCAAAAGCAGCTCCAGCAGAAACACTTCTCAATGTAAGATGTCAGAACAGTCTTGCATGTTTCCAAATATGCTAATTATTATAAGTTATGTTGCTCCCATAATAGGATAGGTAGAACAGGCAAAATTAAAACTTTGGATTGGTTTAAAAATATTGGAAGCTTTGTCATTTTACACAAGGGGCAGCAGTATGGTCATTCTACATAAGGGCAGCAGTATTTTCAGAAATATGCAAAACAAATGTTGCAAGCATTCATCATTTGTAAAATACAAAAGTTTTGCAATCATCTGTTATCAGTTCACAGTTATTTTATCCATTTTCCCTTATACTCCTGGAAGGATTTTCTTTTCAGTTCGACCTACTGAGGAATTCTAGGAAGTTGTAAAACTCACATGCTGTTGCACAAACCCATGTTGTCTTTCTATCAATAAATCTTTTGTTGCCATCAGCCTCAAGCACTCATACCTAAAAGAAGTTATCTTTCCTCCAGATACATCCACCTCTAAACAAATCTCACTGATATCTGATCTGTAAAGTCATCTGAGTTTCAACACATTTTAGTGGCAACTATTCCCAACTTCCTTGTAGAAAGAGATGCCTGGCACTCAGAAAAAATAGTCTGAAGATTTCAGGAGTGTGAAATTCAACACTTAGTACCTGTTTGCCAAAATAGAATTTAGTGCTAAGTGATTTCATCAACCCAGGGAAAGAAAACAGACACCTCTCTTAATCAAAGTATACCAAGGCCTTAAAGCCTAACAAGGGAAAGGATTAAAGTGATGTAGCCCTGTGTATATCTACTTTACCATACAAGACAAGCAAGTACTGCAATTCATTATGTGAGAAGATTTTAGGAAGACCACCACCACCGAATGGGAAGTTTAGGCACAGACCCTTGGCCGCGCCTCCTTTGCCCCCAGCCACCTGCCTCAGCCCATTTACAGCCAGCTTTCCTCCTCCACTGGCTCTCCCCCATCCATTCTCCATAGCCAATGGGCTCCCTGCCCTCCACCCCGGCCCTTCATCCCTGCCCATTCACCCAAACACCGTTTGACCCAGGCCTTTGGCTGCAAATAGCCCCAGTCAATCAGGTGGTAGGGAGAAGCAATGGTGCTGCAGGGGCAGCGTGCAATTGATGGGTGATTGCAGGGCTGTGGGGGGGGGGGGGGCAGCATACAATGCAAGATTTTTTTTAAAAGTACTGCGGCTGCTCTGCAAATTTTGGGGCCTTGCAGATCTGTCACCAGGAGCAGAGGGAGGGGGAGTGGCAGTGGGAGTAGCAGCCTGCGGGGCCACTGGGGGTGGCAGACAGGCGAGTGTGTGCTGGGGGGGACCAGGAAGGGAGGGAGGGAGGGATGCCTCAAGGGGGTTTCACAAAGAGAGTTTGACTCACAACTCAGTCAGCTCCAACGAAAGGGGAGGAGGAGCAAGGCAGGCACAGCTTCTGGTGTTGTGAGGGAGGGCGGCTGGGGGGGGGGGTGTTGCGCAAGGCCGGCGTGGCTTCTAGTGTTGGGGGGGCGCGTAGATGAGTGGCAAGGCCATTGCAGCTTCTGGCGTTGCGGGAGGGGCTGGGGGGGTCACACAGGTTCACCTGCATGACCCCCCCCACCCCCTGCAATTGTAGAAGCATTGCCACCCTTGCCGTTCACCTGCACAACCACCCCAGGTCCCCCTGCAATGCCATAATCCATGCCGGTCTTGCCGCTCACCTGTGTGACACCCCCAGCCCCCCTGCGACGACAGAAGCCGTGCCAGCCTTGCTCCTCCTCCCCTTTCGTTGGAGCTGAGTTGTGAGCCAAGCTGTCTCACAGACTCTTGCCTGTCTGTGCAAACCAGTGGCCCCGCAGGCTGCTACTCCCGCCGCCACACCCCCTCCCTCCAGTCCTGGTGACAGATCTGCAAGGCCCCAAAATGTGTGGAGCAGCCGCAGTACTTTTAAAAAAAATCTTGCATCGCACACTGCCCGCTCCCACAGCCCTGTGATCGCCCATCGCCAATCGCACGCTGCCCCCACAGCACCATTGCTTCTCCCTGCCACCCAATTGGCTGGGGGCTATTTGTCCCATGCAGCCAAAGGCCTGGGTCAAACGGTGTTTGGGAGAATGGGCAGGGATGAAGTGCCAGGGGCGGAGGGCCAGGGGTCCATTGGCCATGGAGAATGGCTGGGGGAGGGCCAGTGGAGGAGGAAAGCTGGCTGTAAATGGGCTGAGGCAGGTGGCTGGGGGCAAAGGAGGCACGGCCAAGGGTCTGTGCCTAAACGTCCCATTCGGTGGTGGTCTTCCTAAAATCTTCTCACATAATGAATTGCAGTACTTGCTTGGGGGGCCAGTGGAGGAGGAAAGCTGGCTGTAAATGGGCTGAGGCGGGTGGCTGGGCATGAAGGAGGCGCGGCCGAGGGCCTGTGCCTAAACGTCCTAAACCCCACCACCACCACTCCATGCCATCTTTACTATGTGCCAGGGCAGCCATTCAGCTACACTATGCATTGCTTAGGGATTGACAGGGTAGGATAAGAGGGAGAGTTACCATGAGGAATTGAAACTAAGCATCGCACTGTCCCATGAGAATCGCCGGCTGTTCCAAAGTCAAGCAAAGGAATGCAGCCAGCTGCAAAGACAGGGACTGTTACCCAATTTGTTAGCATCTAACTGGACACTTTTTGATAAAGGGGGTGTGGAAGGGAACTTTGGGCGCAAAAACCTCAGATCCAGCTTCGCTTCTTCTGTAACCACTTGGCTTTAGTAAAGTATACCTTTGGCTAACCATGGGCCTGAGAGTTGTCAGGGTTCCAAGTAACAGCCCATATGAAATCAAAACTCCAAGGCAGGGTTCCTCAAAGTACAGATTTATTAGGCATGTCATATTGGCACAGCTGGTGAAAATCCGACTCTGAAGTTCCCCGGGTTTTCCCCACCCAGTTCAAAATCCAAAATTTTTCCCCCCAATCACTCACAACCATCACATGTCCCAATCAGGTCTCTCTCCCCATCCATGATGCCTCCCATCTACGGCCCTCCAGGTGTTAGTGAGAGTGTCCTTGATTCCCAGAAGAAAGAATGTTATTTTGGCTACATAGTCCCCCCAGCTATCTCTACTCCCCCCTCCCAGCTTCAGCCAGCCTCGCTGTGGCAACCCTGAAGATGCTCAAAGGGTTGACAGGCTGCCCCTCCTCACACGAAAAGGACGTCCTGAAAAAGGAAAGACCATAGCATCGAAACCTGACACTAATCCCATTCAGCCTCCCTGACGTCCTCCAGGCAGCTCTTTAGGTTTCCCTGGATACTTATTGTAAAACTGCTCGACTAATCTGTCAGTTTTCACATCCCAACTCTTAACCCAGGTGGCCTCAGACAGGAGGACCAAGTACTGCAGTCGACCCTGATGCAGGTGCAAATCCAGAATATTTTTCACTTCATAGTGGGTCTCTCCCTGCACTGTCATAGACTTCGGGGCTGCCCAGTCAACCGGCCTTAGCTGAGAACCTACCGCAGGCTTTAACAAGCTGCTATGAAAAACCGGATGCACTTTCCCTAGCAAGCATGGGAGGTTAAGCTTGAATGGTTATGGGGTTTATTACTTTCAGAATTGGAGATGGCCCCCAAAACGTAGGTTCTAGCTTCCTACTTGGCAATTTCAACCTCAAGTACTTCATTGACTGTGGGAATGCGGTGGCCATAGTACATGTATAGACCAGTCTAACTGGTTGGACACATGTATGGAGCTTGGCACCGAAATAATCTGAGTAGAAAAAGCGGGTTCAGCTGGATACTCTCTAAAAGGCCCTATTTTGTTCTCTCTTTGTTCAGAACATAGACTGTATTTGAAAAGATAAGAGACATCTCTTTGCGGAACATTCCTGAGAAGTGAGGCAATGAGATAACAGGAGATGGGCCTCTCGTCTGGTAGTAACTGACACCAAATAGCCAGAGTTAAGTTTTGTTTTTACCTTAAGTATCGCTTTCCTAGAAATCACGTGATTTACTGTAATTGGTAAGAATGTGAAACTTATGGAGAATATATGGATGTTTTTCTATCTCTTGTATGTAATATGAGATGTGTAGCCATAATAACGCCTTCTGATGACGCTGTATTTGGATAACTAATAAAAGAGATGGTAGCCTTTTGTTCGCTGCTCCATCATCCCGAGAAGCACCTGCGTTTGTGTATTCTCTAATCTGGACCATTCATGATGAGCCCACCAAGTTGAGTCCAACATATGGTGACCCCGACGTGATTCATGGATTGAGCACGTCTCTTGGCACCCTCATACTCATTCGGCTGGAAAAAAAAGCCTCTGCAAACCAGGGCCGGTCGTCTGCAAACGAAGCACCCTCCCATAAATCGTGAGTATGAAGGCAGAATTCTCTAAGCCCCAGGTTACGTACCTCCCCGAACTTAGAGAATTGGCCAAGTCCTCAATTATTGTTTTAAAAAGATAACGGGAAAGTCCTGCCCGTGAAAAGAATTTGATTTACCTTCAAAAATACTTTTGGCAATCTGGAAAAGGGCTCTTTAAAAGTTAAAACGTGGCGACAGATGGGAACATGCCTCCACAAACCTCCCCAGCCCTGAAAAATTTTTTTTGCACTCTGGAGATTAGTTATAGAGTGTTTAATGATACATTAAAAAAAAAAAGCCTTCAGGACACTGTTAATAGTTCCTTTTCAGATTTTGTTGAGAGATTGCTCTCACGTTAAATCACCCACACAGACGCACGGCATGAAATTAAACATCAGCTCCTTTTGAAGGAGTCAGTTGCACCCCCACTAAGCAGAATTTAAAGAAACAGTTAGACAAAAAGAAGGGGGATGGAATATAGAATAAATTCTTGAATTGCTTTCAGTCTGTCTACCGGCTGCAACTTTGCACGTTTATTTGGCAGATATGATTAAAGTGTGTCAGGATCATCGTATAGATGACATTTAAATTGGAGCACAAAAAATACAACCTAATTGGCTTTTTGAAAATACAAAATGATTTATGTGTAAATGAATTGCACATTGCCCCAGAAAAAATACAGCTGTACGCTTCTTATCTGTATAGGGCATAAACTATGTGCAATCTCTTTCTGCTCCGGCTTTTAAAGTTACCCAAAGTTAAATTTGCAACAATTACTGGGTACTATTAATTGGGACTGCTCATATTTCTCTTTACCTATGCATTTACTTAGTCCATTATTTGAGTTATTGACTAAAAGAAAAAAGCCAGGAGATTTAATTCTGTTTTAGAACAGCAAAAAGTACATTGCTTTATTTGTCTCATTACCATCTAAAAATGTTTTACCTTTTATTTAAGCTATTGCTGAAATTATAACCTTGGGGCATACGCCAGACTGTCGAAGAAATGGAACTGATCTAATAAATATTATTCTTTCTATCTCAAAATCTGACTTTCACTTTTATCTTCAGAATAATTCATCTCTTCAGTGTGCTCTAACTGACTATGTAGGCTGTATTTCATATCATTTGCCTAAAGATCCTAGGTTTATTTGCTTTATGATTTTCTCCAGAGGAGCCATTGCTTACAAGGATACTCATGACGACATCTGGAAAGAATCTTACACTAATTGTCTGCGACTATTTTAGCTTTCACACTTTTTCTCAACAAGCTTTTAATCTGATCTATGACTCTCAGTATGTTTGACAGGCTGAAACAACTTGATTTCTGTTTAAAATATTTTGTTGATGTGCATCTATAATGATAGTGTGTGGAATTGATATGCTTGGCTGGCCAGCAAAAATTGACTGGGTTTGAACTTGAAACTGTGGAAAACCGGGCAATGGTTATGGGCCCATATCACTTTTTGTGATTATGACTGTTGCCTGAATTTTTGCACTGTTTTGGGAATAAACTAGTTCATTGAAATAATTTGAATGACTGATTCGCATGAAGGATGTATTATACAAAAGGTCTGATTGCAGTACAGATGTGAATGGGTGTGTATTGGATTGCATGAAATGTAATTTTGTGTATAAGCATTTTTTCCCCTTTCTCTGCCATCCAAGGAGGAGGGAGGCTTGTGTGTTTTAAAAATTTTTCCTTTCCCTCACCCCCTCCTTTTTTTCCCTGGGAGATGAGAGGCACGAAAGGGGGGGGGCTACTGTTTCTTTGTACTTTTAACCATTTTTTTTTTCTCTCAGAGAACCAGCCAGAGAGGGGCGGGGTATAGGGTGATATCTGATACCTGCCTTTGCAGAGCACTGAATGGCTCAGAATGCAATATCTTCTTTTTCCTTCTGGAAATTTTTGACGTTTCAAATACTTTCATACCCAATTCTATTTCAGAGTATTGACTCAAAGTACCTCATTTAGATTGTTTGTTTATTTTTGAAGCTGTTTTTCTTATTTTTATGTTTTTATGTCTACGTGCATTTTGCATACTTAACAGATGGCATGTTTGTTGTTTGTCTGTTGTTTATTTATTTGTTTGTTTGTTTGTCAACAGCATAAACTGCTGCCATTTTTAGGAATTATCACAGAGATGAGTTAGAAATTACAATATGTAGACAGAGAGATAAAATACATAGGACATTTAATTAATGAAAGAAGTAACACCTGAAGAGTTGAGGAAATTTTTAGGATTGACTGGATATTGTAGGCTGTGAATAGATAATTGTGCTATTTTGAATAAAGACTGGTATGCAAAGAACCCAGTGTTATAGGGAATGTAAGAGAGAGTTAGTGAAGGAAAGCAGAAAGTTGACTTTTGGAAGTATGCTTGTTTTTTATTTGAATCAAGCTCAGTTTACAAAGAGATTTAAAAGGACAATTAGATATTGATGCAGAGAAGGAGTTGAATTGTTTAAGAAAAAGTTGGTTTGCACAGACTTGGGCTGGCTTGGAAATCAGAATGGCAGTGGGAGAAGGACTTGAATGTTTAGTGTTATAAGGAGATTTATTTATTGGAAGGTTATAGATGTTGTGGGTAGCGGAGACAGAGATTGGAAGAGGGAAATGACAAAGCTGCAACTGCGCTCATGGTTATATCTTCCATCACACCATGGGACAGTCATGCCTATTTTCATCAAAATAAAAAGCATTAGCGAAACAATTTGGTCTCACGGCAGCTGAAGCGACTGCCATCATACAACAATGTCATACCTGTAGTCAACAAGCTCATTCTATCCCTATGGGTGTAAAACCCTAGAGGACTCAAAGCTTGTGAAAATTGGCAAATGTATGTGACTCAATACCTTTCCTTTGCCCCATGGAAATATTTGCATGTTTCCTTGGATACTTATTCAGGATTTATTATTGGCATTCCCAAAAAAGGGGGAAGCAACCAAACATGCAATAAATCATTGTATTCGGACTTCTGCATCGATGGGACGCCCAATTGAACTTAAAACTGACAATGGACCTGCGTATACCAGTACTGCCTTTGCAGACTTTTATAAGAAGTGGTCCATCACACACAAATTTGGCTTATAAAATTGAAAGAGGAAAAATGCCTCGGCCTCCCAGCCATGCAAAACAAACTCAATCTTTGTTTATATACTTTGAACTTCCTTAACCTGACTGGACAGCCTCCCACATCGGCTGCGACCCGTCATTTTTCTGCTTATCCATCAGCTGCCCTAAAACCAAAGGTCTATTTCCACCAACTACCTGATCCTGCATGGAGAGGGCCTGCTGACCTTATTACCTGGGGCCATGGGTATGCTGCTGTCCAGGACAATGATCGCATCATTTGGATCCCCAAAAGACACATAAGACCATTTCATTTACAACAAAAAGAAGGAGAAACCCCTGGTGCTGAGACGGCAACAGACTCTTAACGCAAGGTGGTGACCATCAGCTTTGCAGGACTACACCGGAAGCTAGTCCCCTGCGCACAGCGGAAGATTCATCAGGAGGAAACTTCACATTGTACATATACATTTTAACACTTTCTTACACATACTAATGTTAGTAGAATTGTTTTTCTGATTTTGCTAGTAATTTTGTTTCACACGTATAAGTGACTATGATTTGTTTATGGCCTTGGACATTGTTAGCTTTGGGACTCTCAAGTGACCATGTAAGAACGCTGCCGCCACAAACACATTGTCTATGTACAAGGTCCTTACTTTCTACCTAAATCTACTCCACCACCTAAGGTTCCCATATTGACATTTCCAGCTGAGCGGGGAGTGAATAAGAACAATGAGCCTCTGTAACAATTGCATAGAGGAGACTATATATCACGGATTCTGGAATTAAGTCACGATCTTGCATCTATTGCCCCTACATCTCATGATCCTTCATGTCAGCAGTCTCTATATTCAATCATCATGGGACAGTAATAAAAGACATTCAAATAGCTGCTAATCGGACAAACTCCACTACTCCTATTTCCTAAACCACACCCACCACTGACACTGGGTGGCTCATTAAAAACTCAGATATCCAGAGACATCTTGCCCAATCTCGGGTGGCAATAAACTATCGGGATTTTCATTTATTACATATGTTCAACGAGACTATCAAGATGCTGAAGCTGATGAACAAAGAACTGGCTGAAATCAGGGAGGTGGTCTTAGATATGTATCTGATTATCAGTATAACATCACTCACACCATAGAACATATGGAAAACTAGATCAAAAAATAATCCCTTATCATCCAATGGATCTGGCGCCATTGACATCTGGGCTGCTCTTTGGTCATGGCTCCCGGATGGTTCTTGGTTGAAATCAATTATGCCAATTATTGTATCTATAATTGTACTGCTTGTTTTGCTTTGTTGCTGCATCCAATGTCTCCCCTCCCTTCTGCAAATGTGCAAAGGTTTTATTCCCTCCAATAGGAAGGACGTCCTGATAAGTGAAACCAAAGCCCTTCTGGAACTGGAGGAACAAATCAGGTGTGGTCAGAGAAGGTGCTCGGGACTTGCAAGATAGGGCTTCCAAGATAACTCAGAGGTTACAAACTCCTGACATGTGGTTTTCTTGGGTGTCTGGATTCGGATGGATTTACAATTTGTGTGAGCGATTTGTGGAAATGTATAACTGGAATACAACTCAGAAACTTGATGGCCTACCTCGCTTGACATCTCCTGGCCATTTTTCCACTAACTTTGTTCACCATAATAAAAGGATGGGTGAGCTAAAAACATTTGCAGAAACCAGATGGCTGAAGAACATATTGTCTACTGTACTCATGATTATTGCTTTGCTTATTTCTGTATGTTGTAGTGTTCAATATATTCCTGCTTTGTTTGCTATGATGATAGACATGTTTCCCAGGCATAAAGAGAACATCATAATAACAACACAGCTGAGACCTGTTGCAAAAAACAAAAACAGAGGAAATGTGGGAATGCGGTGGCCATAGTACATGTATAGACCAGTCTAACTGGTTGGACACATGTATGGAGCTTGGCACCGAAATAATCTGAGTAGAAAAAGCGGGTTCAGCTGGATACTCTCTAAAAGGCCCTATTTTGTTCTCTCTTTGTTCAGAACATAGACTGTATTTGAAAAGATAAGAGACATCTCTTTGCGGAACATTCCTGAGAAGTGAGGCAATGAGATAACAGGAGATGGGCCTCTCGTCTGGTAGTAACTGACACCAAATAGCCAGAGTTAAGTTTTGTTTTTACCTTAAGTATCGCTTTCCTAGAAATCACGTGATTTACTGTAATTGGTAAGAATGTGAAACTTATGGAGAATATATGGATGTTTTTCTATCTCTTGTATGTAATATGAGATGTGTAGCCATAATAACGCCTTCTGATGACGCTGTATTTGGATAACTAATAAAAGAGATGGTAGCCTTTTGTTCGCTGCTCCATCATCCCGAGAAGCACCTGCGTTTGTGTATTCTCTAATCTGGACCATTCATGATGAGCCCGCCAAGTTGATTCCAACAATTGACAGATACACTTTGTCACCAACTTGGAAAGGAGGTTAGGGGGAGCGGCGCTTGTCAGCTTGTGCTTTGTAGGTTCTCGCTGCCTCCACCAGGGCTCGCTTGGTATTTTCCCATCCCTGTTTCAGGGAATCCATCCAGTCATTTAGGGACATGGATGATGGTGGCTCTGTGGGTAGCTCCAGCATGGGGACGAACTCCGTGCCACTGGTGATCTGGAATGGGGTCAGGCTGGTGCTGCTATGCACCACATTATTGTAAGCCACCTCTGAGAAAAGCAGCAAGTCTGCCCAGTTGGACTGCTGATAGTCCACATAGCACCTCAAGTATTGCTCCATCATGGCGTTTGCTCATTGTCACTGCGTTAAGTGTTTGCCAGCTGAGCTTCCATTCTGAGCAGTACGGTAGTCTGCCAGAGGACTTATCTGTAGCAAACTGAGATAAGACTGGTCTTGTGAGACATTGGACTACTGCGCATGTCTACATTCTTTCTTTTCTAACTTCCTGATTTTTCCTTTGTCCGTCTGTGTGTTAAGACTGCCGGTAAGATGTAGTTAGCTAGTTTTGTACTTTTATAATAAAATGTTTCTTAGAATATATACTTCGGGTTTTCTTTCTTTGAGAGTATACACCATGGAAAACAAGATCCATTCACCTCTAATTAATTACAGTTTCCCCGGGGGGGGGGGGACGAGGCTGATTCACGCTTCAACAGTTCCGCCGCCCCATTTGTGCTCAGATGAAAAGCCAAGCTGAGGCCCTGGGTGGATCCTATGGCTCTCAGGAACTCCCTCCAAAATTTTGCTGTGAATTGGACCCCCATATCGGAGATAATCCTATGGGGGATGCCATACAGCCGATAAATTTGCTTTATAAACATCCTGGCCAACTTCCTGGCAGAGGGTAGCCCCTTGCAGGCAGTGAAATGGGCTTGCTTCGAGAATAAGTCAATCACGGTCCAAATGACCGTGTTCCCACCACTCTCTGGGAGCTTGACTATAAAATCCATGGCAATCTCCTCCCACGGAAGACTTGGTTCTGCAACTTGTTGAAAGAGACCAGGGGGTCTTCCTGGTCTCTTTTTCATGGCCGTGCAGGTGGCACAACTTTTTACATAGTTCTCCATGTCCTTCTTCATCTTTGGCCACCAGAATTGCCGTCTGGCTAGGTGCAAAGTTTTTAGATCCTTAAGTTACCTTTGTTAAAATCTCCTAAAATAATGGGCAGTGAATCTGGATATTTGGCTTCAGCCTTCATAATCTGGTCTGCTAGAGTTCATAATGCCTTGTTTACACAAGCTTGTGGAGGAACATACACAGCAATTAGGAGAAATGAGGAGAACTCACGTGGAGAGTAAAATGGTTTACAGTTGATAAGTAAAGCCTGTTTTCATCACAGAATTTATATATTATAGTTATATCCTGAGACCAGCTGTTGTTGATATATAAACATAAGCCTCCTCCCTTTCTTTTTACCTGATGATTCTGCAATTCTGTCTTCTCTTTGTATCTGAAACCCTGGTATATGCATGCTGTTGTCATCAATTTCCTCATTTAGCCAGGTTTCAGTGAAGCAGAGAGCTGCTGAGTTGTAAAAATCAGAATTGCACCTATTTAAAAGGAGTATTTCATCCATTTTATTAGTAAGTGAACGTAAATTGGTCAGAGAGATTGAAGGGAGAGGGTTTCCACCCCCCCCCCCATTCCTTAGTCTATTCAAAATTCCCGCTCTTTTACCTCGTCTCCGTCTCTGCCGTCTCCTCCGTTTGTTTTTGGTAATCCATTGCTCCTTCCTGTGAATTTGCTTCTTCCTGTGTTAGAATCTCTTCTGTGTTTGTAAAGACGGGGATGTGGGGGGGGGGGGTGAGGTTACAGAAAGCTGCTCCTTAAAGAAACATTGCTTAATTCTTAGCAGATGGTCTTGTGAGTATGAAATCCGTAGTGAATCGCAGAGAATAATAAAAAATAAAGAAACTATTAGAGAGCATTTCACTGAGGCAGCTGTTGGCAGCGCCATCTTGGATATCAGCCAAGGATATTAGGATATCATTATTAAATACAGATTACAAAATATCTGCATCAATAATGGCAGAGAGATTAAAAAGATTTCTAAACGAATTTATTCACTCATATCAAAATGGATTCCTACCAAAAAGACGAATTAAAAATAATGTAAGATTCATCCTAGACACGTTGGAATATTATGAAGCACGCTTGGGAAAGCAAATGGCGCTGATTTTCTTAGATGCACAGAAAGCCTTTGACAATGTAAATTGACAATTTATGATGCAACAGAATATATGGACTTTGGTGAGAAATTTATAAATATGATTAAGACAATATATTATAAGCAAATAGCAAAAGTAATAGTTAATGGGGATTACACGGAGAACTTTAATATAAAAAAAGGCACTAGACAGGGATGTCCTCTCTCCCCATTACTATTTATATTAACATTGGAAGTGCTAAACAGAAATATTAGACAAGATTTAGAAATAAAAGGTATGGAAATAAAACAGGAAAAATATAAATTACAAGCATTTGCAGATGATTTAGTATTTATTTTAGAAGAACCACTCGTAACTGGCCCTAAGTTAATGGGAAGAATAGAAGAATATGGACAAATCAAATCAAACCTTTATTGTCAATGCACAACATGTATACAATGAGATTGAATGAGCCTCCCTTGATGCAGACCCCCCGAAACATAGAATACATCTCAATAACTCAATAAATAAAAGAAAAAGAAATCCCTAAACCCAAATCAGTAATAACTAGCACACATTCCCATATACATATATGTATATAACATTATATTATATTATACCGGAATGAACATGTTTCATGTTGTGCTGGCCCTGCAAGTCTATCATATTAAACCTAATTGTGGTGTTATGTTGCGTTCAGAAGTCTGATGGCCCATGGATAAAAGCTATTTTTCAGCCTATTTTACCATACCGTAACACAATATGTGAGGACACTTTCTATCGTAGACCGGTAGAAGAAAGTAATCAGTTGTTCCACCTGATTTTTCCAAAAGACCCTAAGGAAATAGAGTCTCTGTTGAGCCTGTCGAGATCCCCTCGACACCCTGACTTACGGTGAATCCTGGTGCTATGAAACCTTCAGCAGCAAGCGGCTTGTGGGGGTTGGTTGGCTTATTGGGTGGGATCTCACGTTTACACAGGTGGTGGGGGTGAGTAGTATAATTGCAGGCAGTTGGTCACGCTGCGGTCGGGACAGGCTTTGTATTCCTGATGCCCTCCGCCCACCGCTGAGAAGGAGGAGGATGCAGCTCATGCATGCGTTGTGGATGCCAGACCTGGAAGGGCGTAGTAACAAGCCGCAAGAGCGGGCGCGATCTTTAAAAGGCGTTGGGAGGCAGCCTCTCCCAACGCCGACTTTGTGTATTTTCACATCAACTTCACTTGTTGTTAGTGGAGCTGTTCAGGTGGAATAAAAGATTACAGCAACTGAAACCTGTTGGCAGCGTTCTTCTTCCCACTCTGACTTAGACACGCAATGCAAGTTTGACAGAAAGTCGGCGTTTTCCTTTCTTTTCTGGTTTGACTGGCCGGCGACGTGTGTATAATGGCTGAAGGCACGACGGGCTAGAGGAGGTGGCAGAGGATGTCGCAGGGGAGGCTTTGCCGGTTGTCCAAGCTTCGGGAGAGGCGGAGCTGCCGGTGGTACGCCCCAAAGAAAGAACACCCCAGTTACAGGAGGGCGTTTCTGCAGATATGGAGGCGGCTGGTTCCCTTGGAACAAAACCCGCAACGGGTGAGTGGTGGCAGAGTCCCACTATAGCCGGGCCCAAACAACTTACACCCCAGGGGGGGAGCCATCCTTCCAGGGGTGGAGAGAGCGACGGTGGATTGAAGACGAAGAGTGTGACTGGAGTTATTCCATGGGGTTGGGGACCTCCACATTGGACATTTTACGTGAAAAGTTCGGAGAGGCCAGTTTCAGGGACGCTCCTTCATGGCAGCCATGGGTACCAGGACAGGACGCTTGGCAAGGACAAGGGGAAACCCGAAGCAGTACTGAAACCCGTTTTCTTTTGGCGAGCCCGAAGCTACGTATTGAGAAGGGGGTGTATAGACCTGGAAGGAAAGACCCTCCACCTTCTGGCTCTACCACATCAGTACCAGGAGAGGGCTTGCGTGGAGTGGATCGGGCAGCCCCACGCCGGCAGAGCCCCCAGCTGATGGGCCAGACGGGACAGCGTGGACATACTGGTCAGCAGAGAGGGGGGGTTGGAGTGGGCCAGGATGCTTGGATGCCAGGGCCGGTCCCTATGTGGGTGCCTGGTATGGGCCAGCCACAACAACAACTCTGCCCCCCACATACAAGCCACTTTTGATGGCAGTGCAGATAGGGTGTCATTATTCCTGAGCCAGATATTGAGCTACATGGATCTCTACAGTCACCCCGACCTGTCGCAATGGGCCATGGTGGTGGCTATCACCACTGTCCTAACGGGGGAGGCAGCCGATTGGGTCGCTGACCTACATAGCGACCACGCGAAGGAATTGGCAAATGTAGGATTGTTTTTGGAAGCATTACGCTGTCGGTTCGAGGACCAGTCGAGAACTCAGCTGCTGGAGGGTGAACTGGTGGCCTTAAAACAGGGAGGGCGACCTGCTAGACAGTACGTTAAGGAATTCCATACTGTGGCCGGTCGCCTATGGGCCTGGCCTGAACGTCTTCTAGTGCACCAGTTCCGGTTGGGGCTTGATAGAGAATTAAGACAAGCCTGTGTTTATCGAGGGCTACCGCCGAAGTTGTCAGAATGGTTCAGTGCAGCGGTGGACCTAGACGTTGGCCTGCGGGAATTCCGCACACGGGGAGTAGCCGGTCCTCCTCTCCCTCCTCGGCGTACTCCAGAAGCAAGACCTGGTTCTCGGGGGGGTGAGCTCGTCCCCGCCTCGCTCCATTGTACCTGTTGGGAGGGGGATGATTCGCTGTTTCCGGTGCAGTCAGTCGGGTCACCGAGCAGCCGACTGCCCCATGCCGCCTGTACCTCCTCCCACCTCCCGGGCTCCACCGTCGGCCAGCAGGGGACGTGAGAGAGCCCGTTCCTCGTCGGAGTGGTCCAGAGCAACTACACCAATGGTGTCTCGTAGTCCTTGAGCGGAGTCGGAGAACCCTCTCGTCCAGGGGAGTGGTCCGGTGGCTTCGGATAGCAGTGACGATGATGCCCCAGTAGACCCTATGGTGAGTGACCCGGTACGCCCGTTCATTATCCCAGTTGTCCTAAGACACCCTCAAACCTCAAAAGCGGTCCAACAGAACGCTCTGATAGATTCAGGTTGTACCCGGTGTCTTATCCGGAAGTCAGTGGCCATGGCTTTGGGGTTACGCACATTAAAGTTACAAGCCTCTATTAGATTTGAACAGATGGACGGTTCCCTATTGGGTGGTAAGCCAGCAACAAGGGTAACTGAGTTAGTCCGTTTAGAAATGGGGGAGCATTGGGAGGAAATCCGCTTTGTAGTTGTTGACACGATGGTTGAACCCGTAATACTAGGACTGGCGTGGTTAGATAAATGGAGGCCCAACATCTGGTGGGAGGGGGGTTTCCGGAGGCTTCGATTAAGTGTTGGGCCAGAACCGGAACCAGAGGACAGGTCTAGCCAGTCAAGGGTGCAGTGTGCGAGTTTGGACGAACCACCACCACAGACAGGGTACCCTGACGTATATAAAGATCTGGCAGCTGTGTTTAATGAGGAGGAGTGTGAGGTATTGCCTCCCCACAGAGCCACTGATTGTGCCATAGAACTAAAACCAGGTGTCAAACTACCCAAACCACGCACGTATGCCATGACAAAACCAGAATTAGAGGAACTCAGACGATACATCAATAAGAACTTAGCTAGGGGTTTTATCCAACCTAGCCGGTCACACATGGCTGCTCCTGTATTATTCCGGGAAAAGAAGGATGGGGGTTTACGTTTATTTGTGGACTTCCGTGATTTAAACGCTGTGTGTGTCGAACACCTATACCCCCTTCCTTTGATGAAGGATCTACTGGCCACATTATCAACCGGAAGAGTGTTCACAAAACTGGACTTACGAGAGGCCTATTACAGGGTACGCATAAAACCAGGCGATGAGTGGAAGACCACGTTTAATTGTCCACTAGGAAGTTATAAGTTCCGGGTGATGCCTTTTGGTCTACAGAGTGCCCCGGCTGTATTTATGCAAGTAATAAACGAGGTGTTGCATGAACACCTATATCGGGGTGTTCTCGTTTATCTAGACAATATCTTGATCTACACCAGAACGATGGAAGAACATACAAAATTAGTGTGACAGGTGTTATCTAAATTACTGCATGTGAAGCTGTTCGTTAAGCTATCGAAATGTGAATTCCACTGCACAAAGTTAGATTATTCAGGATATCGCATTTCTGGGGATGGGGTGGAAATGGACCCGAAAAAAGTGAGCATGGTGTTGGAATGGCAAGCACCTACGACACGGAGGCAGTTACAAAGTTTTCTTGGATTCGCAAATTTTTATCGGCAGTTTATTCCCGCATTTGCCCAAATAGCTCTCCCGTTAACTGATTTGCTCCACACGAAATCGTCAGGCCTAAAAGCAAAACTGGGACAATTGTTGGTATGGACTCCAGACTGCCAAAGAGTGTTTGATGGATTGAAGATCATGTTTTCACAAGCTCCGGTCCTACGACATCCTGAACCAGCTTTACTGTTTATTGTGCAAGCTGATGCTAGTGACGTTGCTGTAGGAGCTGTATTACTACAAAGAACTGTGGAGGGGGAATTATATCCATGCGCATACACTTCACGCAAATTTACAATCACAGAAAGGCGTTGGGCCATCTGGGAAAAGGAAGCATTCACGGTGTGATGGGCACTACTCACGTGGCGACACTTGGAGGGCAGTGGTATTAAGTTTGAAGTATGGACTGACCACAAAAACCTGGAAGTGCTTCAAAGCCCCAGACGGTTGTCGCCGAAACAGGTGTGTTGGGCACAATATTTCCAACGTTTCAACTTTGAGTTGAAATACGTCCCGGGGGGAAGAACTTTTTGGCAGATGCTCTATCGCGATTGCCTCCGTTTGATAGTAAAAGAGAGGAAGTAGTGCAAGCAATGATGCCCGGAAACCAACAGGTGGCCCGGACGTCGCATACCGAGCCATCTACCACGTGGAAAGAGGATCTGCAGCGAGAATCAGCTTTAGACGCTTGGTTGTCGGAACACGGAACGACGTTGACCCATCGAGACGGCTTTGCTTGGTTGGGGGACAAGTTGTATATTCCCGAATCACTATGACAGTTAGTGCTACATAGATGTCACGATAATAAAACGGCTGGCCATTTTGGTTTCCTCAAAACCCTACACCTCGTAAGATGCCAATTTTGGTGGCCACGAATGAGAAAGGAAATTGAGCAGTATGTGAAGAGTTGTAAAGTGTGTGCCATGGCTAAATCTTGACCGGGAAAACCACTCAGGCTCTTGCAAACCGTAGCAGAACCCACCAGGCCTTGGGATGAGATCGCCATGGATTTTATCATGGATCTCCCAGAAAGTAACGGTAATACTGTGATATGGACTGTGGTTGATCTCTTTTCCAAGCAAGCCCATTTCATCCCGTGCCATGGGTTACCATCGGCCCGAAAACTATCAAAATTGTTCGTTTGGCATGTATATCGCTTGCACGGAGCACCCCAGCGTATTATTTCAGACAGGGGTGTTCAGTTTACTGCAAAGTTTTGGCGCAGTTTTATAAAGATGATAGGATCATCACAGGGATTAAGCTCAGGCTTCCATCCGAGTACCAATGGGGCCGCCGAAAGGGCAAATGCTATGGTTGAGCAATACCTGCGTTGTTATGTGTCCTATCAACAGTCCGACTGGTCGGAACTACTCCCATTTGCTGAAATAGCGTATAACAACGCTGTCCATGGCAGCACAGGGGTCATGCCCTTTCAGATCGTGTCGGGTAAGGAATTCGCTACAATCCCTGAACTAGAAGTACAGAACCAGGAGCATGTTTCTCCTGACACGTGGGCTACATGCATTGGGAGACAGTGGCCGCACATAAAGAAGGCTTTGGATAAAGCAACCGAAACATATAAGTTCCAGGCAGATAAAAAAAGGTCAGATCTCAAACCCTTTGTAATTGGAGATCAGGTGTATCTGTCGACAAAATACCTAAAGTTACGAACGCCTAGTTGCAAGTTAGGACCCAAATACCTCGGACCTTTCCCTGTTATAAAAGTGATCAATCCAGTTACAGTGGAATTAAAACTACCACCATTACTGGGTAAAGTGCACCCTGTATTTCATAGTAGCTTGTTAAAACCGGCAGACAAAGTCCGAGAGCGATTGGATAGACCGGGGCCAGTAGAAGGAAACCACTACGAGATAAGATGAAATATTAGATGCAAAAATCAGTAGCGGTAAACTACACTACTTAATCAGGTGGAAAGGTTATCTGTTCGAGGATGCTTCCTGGGTTACCGCTACGAACGTAAGAGCTAGCCGACTGCTTAAGCGGTTCCATAAACACTATCCACATAAACCTGGACCCTGGGGGATGTGTTTAACACCCTAAACTGATGTTAACATGTTCGTTTCTGTTTTCCAGGAGAATCCCTGGTAAGGGGAGCCGCCTGTCGAGATCCCCTCGACACCCTGACTTACGGTGAATCCTGGTGCTATGAAACCTTCAGCAGCGGACTTCCGGCGGTGACGTCAGCGTGTTAGGGACGAAAGGAACGGACCTCCGTTCTCCAAGTCCCTAATATCTCCGATTTAGGAGCCGATTTAGGCACTATTGACCTCGGAGAGGTCAATAGAAAAAAGGGAAAACTCCGAGGACCTCGGGGAGGACAGCAATCCCCCCGAAGGTTCAGGAAATCCCCCTTAATCCTGATCCGGGAAAAACCAGCCATCCCGGCTGGCCAGAAACGTTGACAGCTGACTAAGAGGGAAGCGAAAATCAAATAAAGAAGACTTCGGTGGAAAGATCGGGAAGAAAAAGAACTCAAAAGGTACATTTACAACCCTCAACGCGAGAATCGAAGGCGGAAGAAGATAAAACTCCAACTAAGAAGCGAATCTTCGCTAGACAAGCGGCGACTGAGAAATAAGCGGAGACGGCTTCCATTTTGACAGTGACAGCGCATAAATTAGCAGCCGGCGAAAGTGGAGGAAATCCAGGGGAAACCCAGGAGGAGAAAGGGATCCCACTTGGATTTTGAATATTTTGCTACAGAGGAGAGACTGAACTTAAGGAGAGAAAGGGATTAATTTGATGGACTTTGCCCTTTGTGGAGGCGACAAGAGACACTTAACAAGCAGCTGATACTGGAAGAGAGAGCGGCAGAAAAACTCCGTTTAAAGTGGAAGTTAGTGACTTTTGGGGCTAAATCAAATCAACCTAAGCAGAATATTTTTCCTTGGACTCTTGGACTTTTGGACTTTTGGACTTTGGATATTTGGAGGTTTGGACTTAGACATTGGGACTTGGATTATTCTACCCTCTATTCTTTTTTGTTGTTGTTGAAAGGTGGACACTCGGGAGTCTTGGAGTTTTGGTGGACATTGGACACTCAATCTAAAAGTACTGGGACACTAGACTCTGAACAATAAATAAGAAGGATACAAATTTGGAAAAAAAAAAAAAAGAAAAAGAGAGAAGAGAGCGATCCAGACGAAGAAGAATCAATTGTAAAGTATAATTAATTGTACTAAAAGCTGATAACAAATTAGTGATTAAGAAGCATAAAAAGCATTAATATTAAATGTACTGTTTGCGAAATTTCATATATAATCCTATATACTATATATATAAAACTGTTAACTTAATTTCATATTTATTCTAAATATATATTTATACTTATCTTAGTGCTATATTTTACCTCGGTAGTTAAATATTATATTGTTTTGTATGTTTAGGTTTGAAAAATTATATTAGATAGATTAATTGAATCTAGGATAGAAATTAAGAGTAATTGATTTGATAAATAGTAATTAATAATAAATTCAAATTAGATAGTAAGTAATTAATTATAAGGATAGCTAACTGATGAATTGCTGAAGTATTAGACTTTTCCCTCACTCCCTCCCCTTATATTTCACCCCATGCTTAGAGAGTAATATAGGCCAGATAGCCATCATGAATTGGAAAACTCTGTAAAATATTGAAAAGTGAAAAATAGAACTTATAGATAAATTTATATATAGACAGTGATAGCGTGACAAGGGAACTCATTTTGGTTACTTATCTCCCTGGGATTACTGGGACTACTGGGATTACTGAAAGCCACCAATCAAACATAAATACTAAAAGAAATAGAAAAGCCCAAATAGTAATCAGTATATGAGATTCTGGGAGAAGATAATAAAAGAAATACAAATGGCAACTACAAGTTCAACAACAATCTCTAAGTTAAGTAAGAAAATACCATCAAGCCAGATGATACTCGTGGCCTCCCCAGCACAACAAAAAACAGTTGAAACCACGGAAAAAGATAAAGCAACTCCCACCCTTAGTATGCAAAACATACACTCCGTACTAACAATGATCCAGGAAGGAATGAATAAAATGCAAGAGACCATGGCCTACAACCATGAGGAGACAAGGAAAAATCATGAGGAACTTAGGACGGATGTGGGAGAGATAAAGGATAATATTAGGAACATGGATGAGAAGATAGGAAAGATACAACATAAAATAGAGGAAAATGAACAGAGGATTTATAAGGTGGAGGAGAGAATAGAACATACAAATAAGAGAATGGAGAAGATGGAATACAACCAAGCGGCCACAAATAAGGATTTAGAGGACACGGTATCATATCTTGAGATGGAGAAGGCATCCTTCTACTTAAGGTTTCAGAACGTAGAAGAGCAAAAGGAGGAGGATCTAGGAGAAATCATGACCGAGATACTCTCAGAAGTGACCCAGAGGGACAAGGAAGAGATACGAAGTGGAATAGACGAAATCTATAGAGTTCACACGAATTACGCCCGGAGAAATAAGTTACCAAAAGAAATACACATCAGATTCACAAAAAAATCTTTAAAAGAAGAGATCTATAGGAAGATGAGAGAGGATACAGCTATGTATAAAGGAAAAGAAATCTTAACCCTCAAACAGATACCAAAAAGGACAAGGGACCAAAGAAGGAACTACAACTTTTTAACGGCACAGTTGAATAAATTTAAAATAAAGTTCCGCTGGCTAATACCGGAGGGTCTACTAATCTCCTGGGAAGACAAAAAATACAGAATCGATAGCGTAGGAAAAGCACAGGACTTCTTTGACCAACACTTCGTGCTGGAGGAGGAGCAGGAGAGCAGAAAAGAAGAGGAACTTAAGAGGCAAGAGGAACAGCGGACAGAGAAAGAAGAAAGAGACCAAGAAGAGGGGAGAAGATTGGAAAGAGAAAGAATGGAGAGAGAGGGAGCGAGGGAAAAGACGCAAATGATCACTAGAAACACAAAAAGACTGCAAACAACGGATAGATAAATAAAGAGAGATGGAAAAAGAGCTAAAACTCATTTCAATCAATATAAACGGACTTAATTCACCAGCTAAAAGAAAACAGACATTTACAAAACTTCAAAAGCTAGAAACAGATATTATAACACTCCAAGAGGTACACATCAAAAGACAGCATCAAAAACTATTGGACAACCAAAGATTAGGAAGACTATATGCAGCTCTAGGAGACCAAAAAAAGAGAGGAGTCGTAATATATGTCAGGAAATACCTAAAAACAAAACAAATATATGCAGACACAGAAGGACGTTTCTTAATAATAGAAATACAAACAGGATCCAAAACAATATTATTAATATCCATATATGCACCCAACGGAAACCAAAATGATTTTTTTAAAAAGCTACACAATATAATTAAAGACCTGGAATACGAAACTATCTGTATGGTAGGAGATTTCAACGCAATCATGGACATAGAAAAAGACTATCGGAGTAATAAACAAAGTAAAACCAGAAAGAAGACTCTACCGGAACCTTTCAAAGATATGATCAACGAACTACACCTACATGATGTATGGAGAGAGGCAAACATGCAAACGAAACAGTATACATATTATTCGAACCCACACCAGTCATGGTCTAGGATCGACATGGCCTGGATGACTGCAGACCTCAGAGAGGAGGTAAAAAATATCGAAATAGCAGCGAATACCTGGGCAGATCATAACCCCATTGAAATAATATGGAAAGGACATCGAAAGCAAAGGAGGTGGATGATGGATACCGGAATAATAAAAGATAAGGAATATATACAGATGATTGAGAAAGAGGTTAAAATGTTCCTACAAATAAACACTAAAGAACAGACATCGCTTCAAAACCTTTGGGACACAATTAAAGCATACATAAGAGGTCTTACAATTGCGTATATGGCAAAAAAAAATAAAGAAAAACGACAGTCAAGGAATAAGTTGTTAGAAGAACTTAGAATATATGAATTAGAATTGCAGAAGGAACCCCATGACAAAACAATAAAAGAAAAATTAAACCTTACTAAACATAAAATCAATCTGATTACCCAGACAGAAATCGCACAGAAAATCAAATTAGCAAAACAGAAACATTTTGAGCATGCAAACAAAACGGGGCGCTGGTTAGCGTATAAATTGAAAAAAGAAAAAGAAAGGAGAACAATATTTCAATTGCAGGACGAAACAGGACAAATATACCATAACAACCTAGACAAAAAACGTATAGTCAAAGATTTTTTTCAAAATCTTTACAAGAAAGAAGAGATTCGGGATGAAGACATTAAGGAATACTTATGTAAAACAAACATTACAAAATTAGAGGAGTCCCACAGAGAAGCATTAAATAGACCAATTACGATGTCTGAGCTGGTGGAAGCAAGGAAAAAGCAAAAAAACAACAAGGTCCCAGGCCCGGATGGAATACCAACGGAGTTTTATAAAAACTGTCAAAACGCAATCGATGAACTGTTACTCCAAGTTCTCAATGATGCACTGTTAGAAGCAGAAATTCCCAAATCTTGGACTGAAACCATTATTACACTTATCCCTAAAGAAGACACAGACCCTACACAAGTTAAAAATTATAGGCCGATCTCATTGCTCAATGTAGATTATAAACTCTTCATGTTGGTTATAACGCAAAGACTGAAAACAATTATTCATAAATACATACATACAGATCAGAACGGTTTTGTTCCAAGAAGACAGATCAAAAACAACATAAGAACAATTATCAACGTCTTGGAATATTATGAGAAAAGAATCGACAAACAAGTAGCCTTAATCTTCTTAGACGCACAAAAGGCCTTTGATAATCTAAATTGGAACTTCCTCATATTGCAACTAGAAACCATGGACTTTGGTGCTAAATTTTTACATATGATTAGAAGAGTATATTCCCTCCAAACGGCCAAAATTATGATTAATGGAGATATGACTGAAAATCTGGATATACAAAAGGGTGTGAGACAGGGCTGCCCTTTATCCCCACTATTGTTCATAATTTCATTGGAAATATTACTAAATGAAGTTAGGAAAGATGCCGAAATAAAAGGTTTGAGAACACGGAAAGAAGAGTATAAATTGCAAGCCTTCGCTGACGACGTGGTATTTATAATGGAGCAACCCGAAATAACAGGAACCAAACTTCTAGCGAAGATAGAGGAATATGGAAGAGTCGCAGGGCTTAAAATTAACAAACAAAAAACTAAAATATTAACAAAGAATTTGACAAAGGTACAAGAGACAATACTAGAAGACAAATTAGGAATACAAATTGTAAAGAGAATAAAATATCTAGGAATCTGGCTTACTGCTAAAGCAATAACAATTAGAGAAGACAATTATAATAAATTAATGAAACAAATTAGAAAAGACCTGGAAATGTGGAACAAATTACAACTGTCATTCCTAGGGAAAATTGCATCCATAAAAATGAATATACTGCCTAGATTACTCTACCTCTTTCAAGTAACCCCAATCTGGCCAGGAAAGAACTTTTTTAAGGACCTTAATAAAATAATAACAAAATTTATTTGGAATGGGAAAAGGGCCAGAATCAAAATAAAATGTATGCAAGATATTCGGGAAAAAGGAGGTTTAGGCCTACCGGACTGGGAGTTATATTATAAAGCAGCGTCGCTGAACTGGATAAGGGACTGGATAGACCTTAAGAATAAAAGAATGCTATCACTAGAGGGCTTTGAATTACAACGCGGATGGCACGCCTTTCTGTGGGAGGGAAAGGACAAGCATCACAGATACTTTCAGCAACACATTATCAGAGAATCATTGTACAAATCATGGCAAGAGATTAGGAAACATTATACTAAGATCCCACGATGGCTATTGACAATGGAAGCACTAATATATCCCAACGCCATGGATATAGAGAAAATGAGGACTTACAAAGAATTACTGAACAGTGAAGGAGAATTACAAACAAGACAAGAATTACAAAATCAGGGTATAGACATTGATTGGTGGCCATACATGCAAATAGAATCAAGATATAAAACTGATCGGGCACAATTCGGATTCCAAAATGAACCAAATGAATTGGATAAAATATTACAAAGTACAGATGAGAAAATGATTACCAAAATTTATAAGTACCTATTAAAATACAAATTAGAGGAGGAGGTTGTCAAAGAGAATATGATAATATGGGCCAAAAATATAGGATATACTATTGAATTGGATAAGTGGGAGAATCTGTGGAAGATAAATTACAAGATGACATTGTCTATACCCTACAAGGAAAACCTTTACAAAATGTTCTACCGATGGCACCTCCCACCGGCGCGCCTAGCCAAGATGTTCCCGAATACATCTCCGATGTGCTGGAAATGTAAATCACAGAAAGGGACATATTATCATCTCTGGTGGCTATGCCGAAGGGCAAAACAATACTGGCAACAAATTAAAACAATGATTGAAGAAATCACGAAACAAAAACTGGAAATGAGGCCGGAAACCTTTTTATTGGGAATAATCACAACACAATATACCAAAGAAATAAAATATTTGATCATCCATATCCTCACAGCAGCACGTATACTCTTTGCCCAACATTGGAAATCTGAACAGTTACCCACAGAAGACAAAATAATAGCTAAAATCACAGAATGTGCAGAATTGGATAAGCTCACAAAAGAAATACAAGAGAAAGATGATACTGATTACTATTTAGTATGGCAAAGATGGTACAACTGGCTGGAGGCAAAAATAGGAATATAAAGATGATTTTCGAGTACTCAATAGAAATGTATAGAAGTAAATAAGGAGTCAATTATATATGTACATATACAACTAAGTAAATAGGTGACTGTAAATATTGATACAAATAGAAATACGAAAAATAACCCACCGTTGTAATATCTTCTAAGAGTCAGTCATTGGACTGAATTGATGTGTGTTCGTTTTGTATGTTGCTTCAATGTATCTATGTTGGTTTTGTTGTTTTCTTTTTATTATTAATAAAAACTTTAAAAAAAAAAAAAAAGAAACCTTCAGCAGCAAGCGGCTTGTGGGAGTTGGTTGGGTTATTGGGTGGGATCTCACGTTTACACAGGTGGTGGGGGTGAGTAGTATAATTGCAGGCGGTCGGTCATGCTGCGGTCGGGACAGGCTTTGTATTCCTGACGCCCTCTGCCCGCCGCTGAGAAGGAGGAGGATGCAGCTCACGCATGTGTTGTGGATGCCAGACCCAGAAGGGTGTATTAACAAGCCGCAAGAGCGGGCGCGATCTTTAAAAGGCGTTGGGAGGCAACCTCTCCCAACGCCGACTTTGTGTATTTTCACATCAAGTTCACTTGTTGTTAGTGGAGCTGTTCAGGTGGAATAAAAGATTACAGCAACTGAAACCTGTTGGCAGCGTTCTTCTTCCCACTCTGACTCAGACATGCAATGCAAGTTTGACAGAGCCTTCCTGACAACCTGGGATGTGTTATTTTTCTAGGTGAGATCTTAGGGAGGACAGTCTTTAGACATGCTTGGTTAAAGTCCCCAGCCACAACAAAAGCACCCTCGGAATGAGTTTGCTGCTGCCTCGAAATGACGTCATATAACTTAGAGAGCGCTATGCTAACGTTAGCATCAGGTGAAATATAAACAGCAATAATAACTATCACAGAAACTATCACCACTCTACTTGTAGTATGGGAAAAGGTGAAAGCAAAAATTTATATGAAGATACCAGTTTGGCTCTCAACAATGGAAACATTTACACATCCAAATGTAGTAAGTCTGGAAAAAAAATTAACATATAAAGATATTTTGAATGCAAAAGGGAAACTTAAAGCTAAACAAGAGTTGCAAAATCAAGGTGTGGACCTATCATGATGGTCACATTTACAAATACAATCAAGATATGAGAAAGATGTTAAGGCATATGGATTCTACAAAGAGCAAACAATATTTGATCAAATAATGTTAGGGGTAGATGAAAAGTTAATAAAGAAACTATATAACTTTCTGTTAAGCTTAAAAATGGAAGATGAACAGGTTAGACAATGATAGTATGGGCAAAAAATTTTTGGATACACTATAGAATTAGATAAATGGCAAAAACTATGGGAAAGAAACTGTAAACTGACAATGGCAACTACATATAAAGAAAACTTATAGAAAATGTTTTATAGGTGGCACTTACCACCGGTGAGACTAGCAAAGATGTTTAAAAAGATGTCTGCCAAACGCTGGAAATGTAATCAGACACCGGGCACATATTATCACATGTGGCGGACATGTGTGAAAGCAAAGAAATATTGGACAAAAATACATACATGGTTAGAAAAAATGTTAAAGCTGCATATAGATTATAAGCCAGAAAATTTTTTGTTAGGTATAATACCAGAAAAGTATGATAAGGGGAATTTGTATTTAATATTACATGTTTTGACAGCAGCAAGGATCATGTTTGCACAGTATTGGAAAAATGAGGAAACTCCGAGAGAAGATGTAATTAAAAAAAATATTAGATTGTGCAGAAATGGATAGATTGACATTAAAGATAAAAGAAAAAGAAGATACAGAGTATTTTCGAACATGGGATTTATTTTATAAATGGTTAGATAATAGAGGTAGAAATTAGGAGCGGGAAAGTATTATTATTTAGCAAATTGACCCAGAAAATACACTGTTCACAAAGCACTTATGTATGTTAAATGAAAATGTATAAACTCTTTAGAAAACAGACATGGAGGAGGGTGGCTCCCTAAAGAGCTCAGGCATGGGGACAAATTCTATGCCACTGGTGACCTGGAAAGGGGTTAGATCACTACTGCTGTGCACCGTTTATTGCATGCCACTTCGGCAAAAGGCAGCAATTCTGCCCAATTGGTCTGTTGATAGTTCACATAGCATCTTAAATATTGTTCAACCTGTTGTGACCAAGGCCCAAGTAGTGATTACCAAACACAATTCAGTCCTCAACAAACTTATTTTATTAAAACAGCTGAGAATTCTCAGCTTAGTCCAAAACAAAATTCTTCATAACCAGTCCGTTGGCCTTATCAACAACCTTTGATGTCTTTGGCAACCTGCTAAAGGCTTTTCTTGGCAAAAACCCCACAAAGTTCAAGAGACGCTGACAAGAAGCATGGGAATCAACGTTGCTTTTCTACAAAGAACCCAACAGCTCATTGCTGCTCTTTTAAGCCTTATTGGAGTGGCCAATCATCTTCTGGCCTTACTCCCAAGTTGTCCTTTTTTCTTCAGCTGCTCTTGCCTTCTGGCAGCTCTTCGCATGCGTGCACTAGGAACAGCCTCTGCCTCTCTGCTGTCCGCCTCTGGAGGCTCCAGAGTCCGTGCATCGCTCCCAGATGGCCCTGGCCCCATCTCTGCCTCCGATGCAGAGCCCTCGTCCGGACCTTCCCCTGACTCCAGGACTGGCCCATTGTCCTCCCCAGCCTCCTCACTGTCTGACTCCACTGCCAGGTCCACAGGCTGCTGGCGGACCACAACACAACCATGGCATTCATACGTTCCACGGCCCCGTTAGTGTTCGGATGAAATGCCAAACTAAGCCCCTGTGAGGACCCAATGGACTTTATAAACTCCTTCCAGAACATAGCTGTGAACTGGACACCCCTGTCTGAGATGATTCTGCAGGGGATGCCATGCAGCCTATAGATGTGCTTTATGAAGAGTTTAGACAGTTTATGGGCTGAAGGGAGCCCTGAGCAGGCTATGAAGTGGGCTTACTTTGAGAACAGGTCTATCACATTCCAAATGACTGTATTTCCGCAGCTGTCGGGGAGCTCTACTATAAAATCCATGGCAATCTCTTCCCACGGCCGGGAAGGATCTGCCACCTGTTGGAGAAAGCCTGGGGGCTTCCCTGGTCTTTTCTTCATAGCTGCACAGGTGGCACAGCTGCTGACATAGTCCTCGATGTCTCATTTCATTTTTGGCCAGAAAAATTGTCTTCTCATGAGGTGCAAGGTCTTCAGGTAGCCAAAGTGCCCTGCCTGCTTGGAATCATGGCTCTTTTGGAGCACCTAGAGACGCAAGTTGCCGGGGACGTACAGCTTAGAGCCTTTCCAGGCTAGTCTGTCTCTGAGAGTTAGCAGCTCCTTGTTGCTCCTGTACCATGGGTCAGCTGGCAGTTTGTTTAATTTCTGAGTCAAACCCCCTCCATCCTCATTCCTCTGTCATTGCGCTTGTCCTCTAGTGGTGGCATGCATGGCTGGTTGGGAGGGGGGAAGCATGGCATGGAGCACGTTCTCTTGTTTGCTGTTGTATTGTGGCTTTCGTGATAGTGCATTGGCCAGAAGGTTTTCCCCCCCAGGGATGTAGCTCAATGTAAAATTGAATCAGTTGAAATATTGCACCCATTGGACTTGCTTTGGGGAGAATTTCCATGGGGTCCTAAGCACCTCCAGGTCTTTGTGATCTGACCACACCTCGAATGGCACCGGGCTGCCTTCAAGAAATTGGCCCCAGGTCAGCAGAGCCCATCAGATGGCATAAGCCTCTTTCTCCCAAACTGCCCATCGCCTTTCAGTCTCTGACAATTTTTTGGAGGTGTAGGCGCAAGGTTGCAGGGTACCATCGGCATTCTTTTGGAGGAGGACCCTGGATTTTGCTGGTTGTATGAATCCTGTGGCTAGGTTGGTGTCAATATACTTCTGTAGCTCTTTCATCTCCTTAGGGGTCATGGAGTACATTTTGGGCTTGGGTAGCTTCACTCCAGGCATGAACTCTATGGCACAGTCTGTAGGGCGGTGGGGTGGCAGGGTATTACATTCCTCTTTGCTAAACGCCCCTGCCAGGTTCCGGTATTCTTTTGGAATTTGAGGACTCCCTGGGAGCTGTTCGGACGTGGCTTTGGCTCCTTCATCTTGCTTGGTGTCGTTTAGATGTTGGACAGCTTCTCCCCCCCCCCCCGGTAGAACTAGGAGGCGGTAGAGCTATTCCCAGCCTTAGCTTTTGGTCCCCGCCTTCCCACCAAATAGTGTGGTTCCATTTGTCCAGCCATGCCAAGCCGAGGATCACTGCTTCAGTCATTTTTGGTACCACTATAAAGCGGATAAGTTCCCAGTGGCGTCCCATTTCTAACCTTACCATCACTCCAAAGGAAATGAAGGCGCTAAGGGAGTACATCGACAAATACCTAGCCACAGGTTTCATCCAACTGGCAAAATCCTGGGTGGCCGCTCCTGTACTATTCAAGAAAAAGGATGGGACAATGAGATTATGCTTTGATTTTAGGGATATAAACGGGGTGTGTGTGGAGAACATGTACCCAGTGGTAAGATTTGGCCAGTTCGCACCGGTTCAGCCGAATTATTAGCTAACTTTTTGAGCAGTTCAGCGAACCAGCTGAATAGCACCATGCCCAGCCAAGCCCCTTAACCCTCCCAGCCACTCGCCTCGGATGAGGCTGATATGTCCAAAAACAGCTTTGACCGGGCTCCTGGTGCTGGTCGAGGCCGAGGAGGTGTTGGTGCCCCATTGGCCCCGGAAAGCAGGGCTTGCTTGGGAACTGGAGGCAGCAGTGGCAGCAGCGGCAGTTTTGGGCACCCTGAACAGCTCCTCAAGCAGGGCTTCGCACATCCTCAGGAGCCTCTCCGGCCACCCAGGACAGTGCCTCTGGGCACCAACGCTGCCTAAGTTACGTTGCTACGTCGCTTCATTGCTGTCACCCCCCTGGGTCCCTTTCACTCCCGGCATCCAGTTTCTGGTTTGGTGGAGGAAATGGGACGGCTTGGCCCAGTCTCGTCTCCAGACTGATGAGGCTGGGCCACTGGGAACCAATCTCTTCTTGCCTCTCTCCCCAGGAGGCTTCACACCCACACTGTTCCTGGAAGTGAGGCTGCTCACCCGCGCTGTCCCTGGATGCGAGGCTGCTCGCCCGCGCTGTCCTGAGAGGCGAGACCACTCACCTGCGCTGTCCCGGGAGGCAAGGCCGCATGCCCGCCCTGTTCCAGAGGCCGCACGCCTGCCTGGCCAGTATCAGAAGAAAGGATTCCCTGTGGGAGAGAAGTTTTGTCTAGAAGGAAAAGCATCCAGAAACCAGTTTGATCATAAGTAATCCAAATGTTATGTTCCATATTTCCCACAACTAGATATTTTTAAATTGCACACTTGTAGTGTAAGTTCATAAGTAGACTTCTTGTATTATTTAGAAACAAATTCTATTAACAAAGGAATAAGTAGGGGGTGGGAAATTTGGAGGAGCTGAAATTGCTGTTCACTTCTTGCATTATCCCTAGCTTCTGCAGCTTCATCCACTATTATTTCCATTTTAGAATGAAAAAGCTTAAAGGGATGATCACAGAACACAAATATATAAATTGTTAACTTCCCATTTTTTACTTTTCAGCCCTAGACAATCATAGTATTTGCAGAGTCCTTGGGGGAAAGGTATTTTTTTTTTTGGGGGGGGGGAGCATATTTCTTTATTGGAGCCACTCATCAGACAAAGAAGCAGAACAAAAAATGTACAGTGGATTCAAAGCACTCCTAACTAACCTTGTCTTTTCCTGCAAGATACAGGCCATGTACCAATAGCTTTGCCCTCCCACCTTTCTTGTTTTGAATGTCCTGTCTAAAGGTAATTGGATTTTTTGGCTTGGAACCATAGGCTCAGCTCAGACTGTCCCTTCTTCTGTCCCGGACAGGACATTTTATGGTGGTACAGTTATCTTCCAGATAAATATTTGATGGGTATTTAGTTATGAGGAAGGCAATGTCTCTTTCAATAATAGAAATTAAAGCTATTTTATTTTAACAAGAAAAGAAGTAAAAATATACAGAGAAAATTGGGATAAGAAAATGAAGAGAAAAAACAAGAAATGATATTACAAAAGTTTTTCTTTTGTATTGCTGCTAAACGTAATATTTCAAAAGCAGGGGAAAAATGAAGGGGCATAAAAGTGCATTTATCACGTTTTTCTTAGAACAATTAGCTGAACTCTGCCTTGTTTATCATTATTTTAGGTAATAATTTATCAAATCAAAAACACAACACGCAAAACTTGCAATAATCTTTGTATTTTGGTCAACTGTAGGTTCAAAAAAGAGAGGTGAATTTGTGGTATGGAATCATTTCTCAAATGAAGCCGCTCAGTGAAACAGAATCTTTATAATTGGCATTATATTGTTGGAAAATAGAACTGATGTGAAAATGCTAAATTTATATAATGTACTCTGTATGTATGGTGTTTGCAATTCATAGCACTTATTTCTTAATCAAGCTAATAATATTTCATAACTGGAAATAGTTCTTGAAATCCACTGTATTTATTAATAAACCCTTATTAATTTTGTTAATCAATGTGCTCATTGGACAATAGGGGGTTATAAAAATTGAGTTTCTATCCAAGGTGCTCCCATATCTACAAAATGTATGAAAAGAAAAATCTGTTTTTTGTTAAATAACTGTTAAGTAACTATAAACAGGCAGGTGCAAAAGTTATCCTCAGGGGAAGAAAAAGAGTATTTCACAGGTTTTAGATCTATGACATAAAAGGTGCATGAGACAGAAAATATGCTTGTGGAATGGCTGGGAATGGGGTTGCTCAAGCACTTTATGTAAATACAGATAGTCCTTGATTTACAACCATTTGCTTAGCAACTGTTCAAAGTTATAGTGGTGCTGAAAAAACTGATTTAAGATTGGTCTTCGCACTTATGACCATTGCAGAATCCCTGCGGTCGTGTACTCAAAATTCGGGCACTTGGCAACCAGCATGTATTTATGATGGTTGCAGTGTCCTGGGGTCAAATGATTGCCATTTATGACCTCTTCAACTGGCTTCCAACAAGCAAAGTTAGTGTAGGAAACTGGATTCACTTAACAACCATGGTGGTTTCCTTAACAACTGTGGCAAAATAGGTCATAAAATTGGGTACAACTCATTTAATTACTGCCTCACTTAGCAACAGAAGTTCTGATCCTAATTGTGGTTGTAAATTGAGGACTACCTGTATAGTTTTAATAGATTGTAGTAACAGGATATGGTTGGTACAACTAAAGAAAGCTGTGTAGATCTTTGATACCTGACTCATGGAGGTGGATTAGGTTAGTTTAAATCAGATTTAAACCCAAGTGACTTGGAGTCAGAGTTTCTCAAGAAATTTCATTTTGCGTAAAAATTTTGCATAAAATTGTTTCGGGGACAAATATAATGTACCAAATATGAAAACTAGTTTTTAGATTTGTCCCAGAGATTCATCAACTTTTGCTTAGTGTTGACAACCTGGGATATGCAAACCCTGAAGCAAGTACAACTCTCTTCAGTTTTAAAACTAGAGAGTAGAAAAGACTCAGTACATCAAGGGGGAAAAATCAATAGATGAAAGAATTTGGGGAACAGAAAATTTCACTGCTAAAATAAATAGGGCACAGAATAGTTTATCTGGCTACAAACATGTAAGTACAATTGATATGGTTAGCAGATGGTATTGCATTGAAACAAAAAATGCATATATGTTGAAGAACTGTAGGTCAGTGATAAACAAGAGTTTGTAAGATGTGTGGCAACTGATACATAAATCTATGCTTGTAAAGCAGTCAGATAAACTGGCAATTGACTAGGGTCACAAAGTTAGACTTATCACAATCCCTTTTGCTTCACGGTTGATTAATAACAGAATGCACGGCGAGCAAGTGGCTGGGAGGTGAGGTGAGCGGCTGGGTGAGGCAAGGGGGCCGGGCGTGACAAGGAGTGGCTGGGAGGGGAGGGGCGAGGCAGGGCCGGGCATGGTGGGGAGAGGCTGGGTGAGGTGAGGCCCCCTTGATGTGAGAGACGTCAAGTTGGCCACACCCACCCAGCTGGTCATTAGGGCAGAGAACTGGTTAAATTATTTGAATCCCACCACTACATGTACCCCCTCCCCCTAATGAAGGACATGCTGGCCCACCTTGCAAAGGGGAAAATCTTCACCAAGCTAGACCTGAGAAAGGCATACTACAGAGTGAGGATCAAAGAGGGGGATGAATGGAAGACTGCATTTAACTGCTCACTGGGGAGCTTCCAGTTCAAAGTAATGCCATTCGGGCTCCAAGGAGCCCCTGCAGTCTTTATGCAACTCATCAACAAGGTGCTGCATGAGCATTTGTACAAGGGGGTCCTAGTGTACTTAAAAGACATTCTCATCTTCACCGAAATGATGGAGGAGCACATTAAATTGGTCCACCAGGTACTGAAAAAAATCCTGGCTGCAAACCTATACGCTAAGTTGTCCAAATGCGAGTTCCATAAGACCCGCCTTGACTACCTAGGTTATCGAGTATTGAGTGAGGGGGTAGAAATGGACCCAGGGAAAGTCAAAGCCATCCTCGAGTGGCAACCCCCTTGAATCCGCAAGCAACTGCAGAGCTTTCTGGGGTTCACATTCTACTGGCAGTTCATCCCTTCTTTCGCCAAAACAGCCCTGCTTATTACCAAACTGCTAAAGACAGGGAAAGGGGGGACCAAGCTGCGGCCCAGCCAACCACTAGAGTGGACTGTGGAGTGCCAGGGGGCATTTGAGAAGCTCAAGTAGCTATTCACAGAGGAACCGGTCCTAAAACACCCTAACCCCGAACAGCCATTTGTCATTCAGGCAGACACCAGTGATGTAGCTGTGGGGGGCATCCTCCTCCAGAGAAACAAAGAGGGGAACCTTCAACCATGCACCTACAGTATATCACAGAAGTGAGTACACCCCCTCACATTTTGTAAATATTTAAGTATATCTTTTCATGTGACAACACTGAAGAAATGACACTTGGCTACAATGTAAAGTAGTGAGTCTACAGCTTGTATAACAGTGCAAATGTGCTGCCCCTCAAAATAACACAACACACAGCCATTAATGTCTAAACTGGTGGCAACAAAGTGAGTACACCCCTAAGTGATAATGTCCAAATGGGGCCCAAGTAGCTGTGTTCTGTCCCCGTACCATGCACACACACCCACAGATGGCCCGGAGTTAATAAGCCACACGACAAAACTCTTTGATGATAAAGCTGGCAGCAACCCAGTGGCTAGCTGCCAATTCAGACTTTACTCACACAAAACAAAGATTAGACTGCAGCATTCCGATAAAACAGGCAGAGTGTCAATAATACCAGGATTAGTCCAAATGCAGTCCGATAAAGCAGGCAAAGTCCAGTAACACAGAGATCATGGAGTATTTCCAGTTTTTTGCTCGTCACAAACTGAACCGGCCACCACACCCACATTTATACCCTGTGGGGTGTGGTCCAGTGACTCAGCTAATCTCTGGCACGCCTTCCCCTCTGCTGTGCATGCTTCTCCCTGTGCCTCTGGCGAGGGTCCAGCCAGCACTTATCTTCCTCGTTGCTGTCCACCTGTGGCTGCGGGGACATGCTTGGCTCTGAGCCTATCGTTTGGCCTTCGGTGTCCTCCAGAGACATTGCCAGAGAGGAGGGTCCTGGAGAGGGAGGCCTTGCCAACTCCTCCCCCTCACTCTCAGAGTCTGCATCTGTTGATAGCCCAGGCTCAGGCAACGGAGCCACAACAAGCTGTTTTCCCTCCCTGGTGTCATGTGGCTTGTTAGTGGTACAAGGTCTCAGGCGTGAAGGGGGAGCAGATGTGTTAAATTTGGTGTTATCACTCTCTCTCTCTCATACTGGTCACTGGAAGTTCAACATGGCACCTCATGGCAATGAACTTTCCGAGGATCTGAAAAAATGAGTTGTTGCTCTACATAAAGATGGCCTAGGGTATAAGAAGATTGCCAAGACCCTGAAACTGAGCTGCAGCACGGTGGCCAAGGCCATACAGCGGTTTAACAGGACAGGTTCCACTCAGAACAGGCCTTGCCATGGTTGACCAAGGAAGTTGAGTGCCCATGCTCAGCATCATATCCAGAGGTTGGCTTTGGGAAATATGAGTGCTGCCAGCATTGCTGCAGAAGTTGAAGGGGTGGGGGGTCAGCCTGTCAGTGCTCAGACCATATGCGACACACTGCATCAATTTGGTCTGCAGGGCTGTCGTCCCAGAAGGAAGCCTCTTCTAAAGATGATGCAGAAGAAAGCCTGCAAATGGTTTGCTGCAGACAAGCAGATTAAGGACATGGATTTCTGGAACCATGTCCTGTGGTCCGATGAGACCAAGATAAACTTATTTGGTTCAGATGGTGTCAAGCGTGTGTGGTGGCAACCAGGTGAGGAGTACAAACACAAGTGTGTCTTGCCTACAGTCAAGCATGGTGGTGGGAATGTCATGGTCTGGGGCTGTGTTCTGACCTATGCTTCCTGAGAAAGCATAAATCACAATCTTAGTCCCAAAAACCTCTTTTATTGAGATGGCTGTGAATTATGGTCATTCACAGCCCGTAATGATTCACAAACAGTCTGTGAATATTCCGACAGATGTCTGCTTGAGTTGACACAGTCTTCCAGGGTAATGTTGATAAGCACCAGAGGTGGGTTTCAGCAGGTTCTGACCAGTTCTGGAGAACCGGTAGCGGAAATTTTGAGTAGTTCGGAGAACCGGTAAATACCACCTCTGACTGGCCCCACCCCCATCTATTCTCTGCCTCCTGAGTCCCAGCTGATCGGGAGGAAATGGGGATTTTGCAGTATCCTTCCCCTGGAGTGGGGAGGGAATGAAGATTTTACAGTATCCTTCCCCTGCCATGCCCACCAAGCCACACCCACCAAGCCATGCCACGCCCATCAAGCCACGCCCACAGAACCGGTAGTAAAAAATTTTGAAACCCACCACTGATAAGCACCCACCTTTATCTCCCTTGAAACGCTGCCAGAGACCTAATTGTCAATTTGTTTTGCAAGACCAATCGGAGCACAGAGTCAAACAGACTTCTCAGAGCTTGAATTGACTATATGAACTAATTGCTTCCTGCAAAGGTTCACATCCGTTTGCTCCTCCTTTATGTTTTATGGGAGGGGCCAATCATCTCCAAGCCTTACTCCCGAGTTGCCCTTTTTTTTCTTAATTGTTCTTGCCTTCTGGCAGCTCTGCGCATGCGCACACTGGGAACAGGCTCACACACTTCTGCCTCGCTGATGTCAGATTCCGGAGGCTCTGGAGCAGTGGTGAAATCTAAAATTTGTTACTACCGGTTCTGTGGGCGTGGCTTGGTGGGGGGCAATGTGACTGGGTGGGCGTGGCCAATTTTTTTTTTTACTTTTAAAACCATTTTTTCTACAACCTCTTCGGTGAAGAGGTTGTAAAAAAATGCTTTCAAAAGGCTCTGACGATCCCAGCTGAGTTGCCTGATCGTCAGAGGCATTTGAAAGAAAAAAAGCCTCTGCCGATCAGGCAACTCAGCTGGGATCGTCAGAGCCTTTTGAAAGCATTTTTTAACAACCTCGTCACCGAAGAGGTTGTAGAAAAAATGGCTTTTTTTCTTTCAAATGCCTCTGACGATCAGGCAACTCAGCTTGGATCGTCAGAGGCATTTAAAAGAAAAAAAGCCTCTGCCGATCAGGCAACTCAGCTGGGATCGTCAGAGCCTTTTGAAAGCATTTTTTCTACAACCTCTGAAGAGGTTGTAGAAAAAATGCTTTTAAAAGCCTTTGACAATCTCAGCTGAGCCGCACGATCATCAGAGGTTTTTTTTTTTTTTTACTTTTAAAAGCATTTTTTCGGCCGAAGAGGTTGTAGAAAAAATGCTTTTAAAAGTAAAAAAAAAAAAGCCTCTGATGATTGTGCAGCTCAGCTGGGCATGGGGGGGGGGGCAGGGATTTTTGCTACCGGTTCTCCGAACCACCTACCTCCATCGCTACCGGATCGGGCGATCTGGTCTGAACCGGGAGCATTTCACCCCTGCTCTGGAGGCAGCACATAACTACCAGATGGCCCTGGCCCCCTCTCTGCCTCCGACGCAGAGCCCTTGTCCAAGCCTTCCCCAGACTCCAGGATTGGCCCATGTTCCTCCCAATCCTCCTCACTGTCCGCATCTGCTGCCAGCTCTGCTGGCCGCTGGCGGGCCACAACAGGCTGCATGAGTGCTGCCAGCACTGGGGAGCTACAGTTCATTGAGGAAACCATGAATACCAACATGTACTGTGACATACTGAAACAGAGCATGATCCCCTCCCTTCAGAGACTGGGCCGCAGGACAGTATTCCAACATGATAACAACCCCAAACACACCTCCAAAATGACCACTGCCTTGCTAAAGAAGCTGAGGGTAAAGGTGATGGACTGGCCAAGCATGTCTCCAGACCTAAACCCAATTGAGCATCTGTGGGGCATCCTGAAATGGAAGGTGGAGGTGTGCAAGGTCTCTAACATCCACCAGCTCTGTGATGTCGTCATGGAGGAGTGGAAGAGGACTCCAGTGGCAACCTGTGAAGCTCTGGTGAACTCTGCCCAAGAGGGTTAAGGCAGTGCTGGAAAATAATGGTGGCCACACAAAATATTGACACTTTGGGCCCCATTTGGACATTATCACTTAGGGGTGTACTCACTTTTGTTGCCACCAGTTTAGACATTAATGGCTGTGTGTTGCGTTATTTTGAGGGGACAGCACATTTACACTGTTATACAAGCTGTAGACTCACTACTTTACATTGTAGCCAAGTGTCATTTCTTCAGTGTTGTCACATGAAAAGATATACTTAAATATTTACATTTATTTTTACATATATTTACTCCTGGAAGGGAGCCAAGTGCTTTCTGAAGTATGAACTGATCACAAAAATCTGGAAGTCCTTAGGACCCCTCGGAAACTCTCTCTCAAACAAGTTCGATGGGCGCAATATTTCAACTGGTTCGACTTCATGCTAAAATACATCCCCAGAGGGAAGAATTTCCTAGTGGACGCCCTATCCCAAATGCCCTAGTACAAGAGCAAGTACAAAGAAGTGGTCAACACTATCATTCCCCTCCCTCAGAAGGCAGCACAAGTCACTACGAGGCAGCAAACTCAGAGACGATTGAGCAAACCGGGAAGGGAGCTAACCTAGAAACTTGGAGCCAAGCTGCAAACCGACCCCTGGTTCAGGGACAACCAACAACTCCTAACCTCCAAGGACAGGTTGGCATGGAAAGGTCCCAAATTATGCCTCCCCAGCATCCTCCAGGTCCAAGTCCTGCAAAGAAGCCACAACGTCAAGCAAGCCGGCCACTTTGGGTTTCTGGTACAAAGACAATTTTGGTGGCCAGCAATGAAAAAGGACATTGAAAGCTATGTAAAAAGCTGTGTCATATGTGCAGCAATGAAAAAAAGCCTGAAAAGCCCCTGGGACTGTTACAGCAAGTAGCCAAGCCGTCACGACCCTGGGAGAAGATAGCAATGGACTTTATTGTGGAACTCCCAGAAAGCGGGAGAAACACCATAATTTCAACAGTGATGGATCTTTTTTCCAAGCAGGCTCACTTCATCAAGCATCCGGCCTCCCTTCAGCCCACAAACAGGCGAACCTGTTCCTGAAACACATCTACCGACTGTATGGAGTCCCAAAGAGAATCATATTTGATTGGGGGGTCCAGTTCACTGCCAAATTCTGGAAGGAGTTCGTAAAGCTAATTGGGTCTTCCCAGGGGCTTAGTTCAGCTTTCCGAGTACCAATTGGGGGGAGCGGGTAGAACGAGCCAACACAATGATAGAGCAGTACTTGAGGTGCTATGTCAATTACCAAGCGACAAATTGGGTGGGCCTATTGCCTTTTGCTGAGGTGGCATAGAACAACACTGTACATAGCAGCAGTGGCTTTATGCCTTTTAAAGTGGCCACGGGGAGGAGTTTGTCCCAATGCCTGAGTACCCTCAGGAGCCCCCTTCCTCAGTAAGCCTGACCAAATGGGTAGACTCCCTACAGGAGGTTTGGGGAAATGTAAAAGGGGCACTAACCAAAGCCACAGAGATGCAAAAGGAGCAGGCAGACAAAAAGCGATCCCTCCAGAGGCTGTTTCACATAGGGGAGAAAGTTTACCTCTCCACAAAATACCTAAAAGTGAAATTGCCCTGTAAAAAGCTAGGTCCTAAATTTATAGAACCTCTTCCCAACGTAAAGATCATCAACTGTCCGGCTTCGAGGTCGTCTCAAATAAATTGCATTTCAAACAAAGTCTTTGAAGGAAAACTCCTATTTATTAAGCACGACATTCCACACCCGACTCCATCGAAGCCAACACTGACTTCCAGACCCAAAACCCTCCCTTTCCGTTCCCCACTCTTCTGCACTCATTGGCCATCTTCCAAGTCATTCTACCCCTAATCTACTGCTCCAGCTCAAAGGAATTTCCCCCCTCCCATCCCATCTCCTAGGGGATATTATCTCCAGGGAAAATAAGCAGGTGAAAAGTCAAACGTCCCTTTCCAGACGCCTCCGCCTCTCCTTCTTATGTCAGCACTAGAGTAAATATAGCTTGAAGTGCTGACATCTGGCCCCTCCCCCTTCATTTTTGCAGGGTGGCCTGTGTAAGACAAACAAGTTAAGTACTGTTACCCCATCCGGGGGGGTGTGTCCCGCCCCCTCCCGCCTTGCCCGGGTGATCTGCATGGAACTTGGCTATAAGGCGGTCAGCTTGGATGTTTCTGCTTTTCACCCAGGAAGCCTCTGACAAGGGGTAACCCTTCCACTTGGTTAAGTATTGGAGGTGACCCCTGTGCCACCTCGAATCGAGAATTTGCTGTACCTCATAGTGAGTGTGGCCCCCAATGACCAGGGGCCCGGGGGGTCACGTGGCACCAGCCTTAAAGTTGACCCCACCACAGGTTTCAGGAGGCTACTATGGAAAACGGGGTGTATCCTCCCTAGTAGTCGGGGCAGCTGCAGTTGTACTGTAACCGGGTTGATTACTTTTACTATAGGGAATGGTCCTATAAATTTCAGGCCCAGTTTCCTGCTCGGGAGTCTGAGTCTCAAATACTTGGTGGAGAGGTAGACCTTCTCTCCCACTCAAAATGTTCTTTGGGGAGTTCGGTGCTTATCTGCTTGTTTCTTATAGGATTGTGCCGCCTTGGCTAATGCCTTCTTGACATTCTCCCAGGTTTCTTTCAACATTTCCATCCAATCGGTCAAACTGACTGAGGAAGGGGGCTCCCTTGGGTACTCTGGCATGGGGACGAAATCCATCCCACTCACTACCTTAAATGGGGTTAGTCCTGTGCTACTGTGGACAGCATTATTATACGCAACCTCCGCAAAAGATAGGAGGTCCGCCCAATTAGACTGTTGGTAGTCGACGTAGCACCTCAGGTATTGCTCTATCATGGCATTCAGTCTCTCCGCCCCCCCATTGGTGCTCAGGTGAAACGCTGAGCTGAGGCCTTGGGATGACCCTATGGACCGTACAAATTCCCTCCAGAATTTTGCTGTGAACTGGACACCTCGATCGGAGATGATTCTTCTGGGTACTCCATGCAGGCGGTAGATGTGTTTCAGGAACAGTTTGGACAACTGGCGGGCTGAGGGTAGCCCGCTGCAGGGTATGAAATGTGCCTGTTTGGAGAATAAGTCTATTACAGTCCAGATCACTGTGTTTCCACCACTCCTCGGCAGTTCTACTATGAAGTCCATTGCAATCTCCTCCCATGGCCTTGTCGGTTCAGCTACTGGCTGCAGCAGCCCGGGAGGTCTTCCTGGTTGTTTTTTCATCGTGGCACAGATGGTACGACTTTTTACATAACTGTCTACGTCTTTTCTCATGTGGGGCCACCAAAACTGTCTTCGTACTAAGTGCAGAGTCTTTAGGAAGCCGAAATGCCCCGCTGGTTTAATGTCGTGGCTCCTCTTGAGGACCAGGGTGTGTAGAGTCTCTGGGACATAGAGTTTTGTCCCCTTCCATGATAGGTCATCCCTTTTTGTCAAGAGATGTTGATTGTCTCGGAACCAGGGGTCCGCCAATGTCTCTGTTTTGAGTCTTGTCGTTAAGTCACTTGCTAATTGGCCATGCTGGTTGCGACGTTGCCGTCTGGTGACTACTTGACCTACTCCTTGGGCAGAGGGGATGATGGCATTCACTACCTGCTCCTGCTCACTGTTGTATTGGGGCATTTGGGAGAGGGCATTGGCCAGAAAGTTTTTCCCCCCTGGGATGTGCTTCAGCTCGAAGTTGAAATGATTGAAGTATTGGGCCCACCGGACTTGCCTGGGTGACAACTTCCTGGGGTCCTGAGGGCCTCCAGATTCTTATGGTCAGTCCAAACTTCAAACGGTCTCTGGCCTCCTTCTAGCAGGTGTCGCCAGGTCAACAGTGCCCATCTCACTGCGAACGCTTCCTTTTCTCACGCCGCCCATCGTCTTTCTGTGTCGGTGAGTTTGGGGGATGTGTAGGCACAAGGTTGTAGATTCCCTTGGCTGTTCTTTTGGAGTAGCACAGCCCCCACTGCCACATCGCTGGCATCTGCTTGGATGACGAAGGGTTGTTCGGGGTCAGGATGCTTTAAGACCGGTTCTTTTGCAAACATTTCTTTTAGTGTTTCAAATGCCTGTTGGCAGGCCAGGTCCCACTGTAGAGGTTGTCCTGGGCGGGGTTTTGTTGCTGGACTCCCTGTTTTTAGGAGGTCCGTCAGAGGCTTGGCAATTCTTGCAAAAGAGGGGGTGAATTGTCTGTAGAAGTTCGCGAACCCCAGGAAGCTTTGCAGTTGTCTGTGGGTGCGAGGGGGTTGCCAGTTTAGGACTGATTGTACTTTGGCTGGGTCCATTTCTATCCCCTCGTTTGACACTCGGTAGCCTAAGTAGTCTAGCCGTGACTGGTGGAACTCGCATTTTGATAGCTTGACATATAGGTTCGCCCCCAGCAGTTTTTCCAGCACTTGGCGGACGAGGGGTATGTGTTCGTCTATGGTTTCCGTGTAAATGAGAATGTCATCTAGGTAGATGAGGACCCCCTTATAGAGGTGCTCATGTAGAACCTCATTTATCAATTGCGTGAACACCGTTGGGGCTCCCTGCAGTCCAAATGGCATCACCTTAAATTGGAAACTCCCTAGGGGGCAGTTGAATGCTGTTTTCCACTCATCTCCTTCCCTGATGCGTATCCGGTAGTAGGCTTCGCGGAAGTCTAGTTTGGTGAAAACTTTCCCTTTGGCCAGGTGGGCTAGCATGTCTTTCATGAGGGGAAGGGGATATAAGTTGTGTACGCAGACAGTGTTGATAACTCTAAAATCAACCACCAGGCACATAGAGCCGTCTATCTTCTCTTTGAAGAGGACCGGTGCCGCGACCCGTGGTTTGGCTGGCTCAATGAAACCCCTTTGTAGGTTCTTGTCTATGTAGTTCTGCATTTCTTGCATTTCACGGGGCGTCATGGCATACAATTTAGGTTTAGGTAGTTTCGCCCCAGGGATGACCTCGATGGCGCAATCGGCCTCACGGTGGGGGGCAGAACGTCACACTCGGCCTCGCTAAACACCTCTGCAAGGTCTTGGTACTCCTCTGGGATTTGTTCTGTCTCATGGGAGCTGTCGGATGCGGCCGCCAGTTGCTCTGGTGTACCCTTAGGGAGGGACCCTTGTGTCGGTGGCGTCTTCCCTTGCTGTGGTGGGAGGGATTGGGGCCCCTGCGTGGGGGGCGTCTCGCCTGGTTGGAGCGGCAGGGGTTGGGGGCCCTTTGCTATCCTCAGCCTGCGGGTTCCCTCTTGCCACCAGATGATGGGGCCCCAGTTGTCTAGCCAAGAGAGTCCCAGTATGACTGGATCTATCATTTTGGGGGCTATTATGAACCGAATCGTTTCCCAGTGATCTGCTAGCTCCAGCTTCACTGGTTCGGTCAGGTGTGTGGTGTAAGTTCCCCCCACTAGAGATCCATCAACTTGTTCAAATCGGATTGGGTGGTTGAGCTTTTTGACTCGGATCCCCAATTTTAGGACTGTCGGTAGGTTAATCAGGCACCTCGTGCAGCCTGAATCTATTAGGGCTTGGAAAGTCCCTTGGGTCCCTGTTTTTGGGGCTGTTAGGTGTATAGGGAAGAGAAAAGGGTGGATGGGTCCACTCACCATTGGGTCGTCTTCACCCTCGTCCTCACTGTCATACGATTCGGGGGATTGATTTCCATCATCTGGGATCCCCCTTGTTTCGGTTAGGTGGGCGAAGACCTCTGGACCCTGGGGGATTTTCTGTGGCGCGTTGGTGGCACGCTTGGGCCCTCGTTCCGGTCGTGCCTTGGGCGGTGGGTCTGACCTCGGCCTCGGGGTTCCACACGCTGCTGCCAGGTGACCAATCCCCCCACACCTGTATCACCTCAGCGGGCTCCGTGGGACGACTGGCCTCTGGGTAGGCTGTGGTGCTGTGGTTTCTCATCTACTGGGTGGTCCCTGGTCCGGTTGGCCTCTCTGCTTGCCATCTGGTTGCTTTGACATGTGGTTGGCCCGCAACCCTCTGTCGACTTTTATCGCTACTCGGAATCACTCGGAGAGTCGGTTCGGGATTTCCTGATAAGCGGTCACTTGGGCGAGTCGCTTGTCTAGGCTTATTCTAAAGAAATACACCAGTAGTCGCTCTGGTAAGGGAGGTAAGGTCCCAATGACTCTCCTGAATTCACGGATATGCTCTCTGATGGGCCTCCCCTTCTGCATTAGGTTCCTGAGCTCGTCCTCCACATAGGGGTCCTCCTCTGCCTCCTCGAACTGGGCTCGTAGTAGTTGTAAGAATCCATCTGCGTCTTGCAGTTGGAGGGCCCTGTTCTTGTAGAGGGCTGCTGACCACCTCCTTGCTTGTCCCTCCAACCCTTCTGAAATGGCACTCACTAGGGCTCTGGGAAATGGGTAGAGGTGTCCATAGCGCTCGATGTAGATCTCAGCTGTGTTGAGGAATTGCGCTAGCTGGTCTGGATCGCCATCAAACCTCCCTCTGAAATGGGGTGGGTCCTCCCTCGCTGCCCTCTCCTCCCACTGCAGGACTCTGTAAGCCTGCCCTCGGTTCCGCTGGTCCACTTCCTCATCTCTCCTTCTAGGGTAGGGAGGTGATGTCCTATCTAGGCTGCTCTGCTTGCTGTGTAAGGGGGGAACCCATGGATGCATCTTTGGGCTTCCTCTCCTTCTGCTATGGGAGGGGGGAGGGCTGTGCTTCAGTCTATGGCCTCTCGGTTCAGCAGACCAAACTGGCTCCCCCTTCTCCTTTGGCCTGTACGATGGCCCTTCCTCCCGAATGATGGCACGGTCAAATTTCTCCTTCAATTCGTCTATGGGGCTCTCGAGTGGCTTCCCTGAAGCATTTTGGTGCCTGGACTGCTGCTGGACTCTTCTTGGTTTGTGGCACGATCGTCTGACCTTGGCTGTCTTGCAGCTTCGCTGGAGGAGGGAGCGGTTGAGGCTCTGTAGCATCCAAACTGGCTGGGATCAATATTGGCTCTTTTCCAGTCACCTGAATTAAACTCTCTTTGGACAGTTTGCTTTCTGCCATGATGTCCGGACTTCTTCTCCACTCACTCCATACATCTGGCAGGGAGCTGGAGATCTGGAGGTCAGCCAGTTTGGCTTGGAAAGGAGTGTTGGCTTTCTGTCAGGCTTCGAGGTCGTCTCAAATAAATTGCATTTCAAACAAAGTCTTTGAAGGAAAACTCCTATTTATTAAGCACAACATTCCACACCCGACTCCATCGAAGCCAACACTGACTTCCAGACCCAAAACCCTCCCTTTCCGTTCCCTACTCTCCTGCACTCATTGGCCATCTTCCAAGTCATTCTACCCCTAATCTACCGCTCCAGCTCAAAGGAATTTCCCCCCTCCCATCCCATCTCCTAGGGGATGTTATCTCCAGGGAAAATAAGTAGGTGAAAAGTCAAACGTCCCTTTCCAGACGCCTCCGCCTCTCCTTCTTATGTCAGCACTAGAGTAAATGCAGCTTTAAGTGCTGACATCAACCCAGTCACGGTGGAGCTGAAATTCCCATGCTTGTTGGGGAAAGTACATCCGGTCTTCCCCAGCAGTTTGTTGAAGCCGGTAATAGGTTCAGAGCTAAGGCCAGTAGCTCGGGTAGCACAAAGGGTCCCATTGCTGTGCAAGGAGAAACCCATTCTGAAGTGAAACGAATCTTGGACTCTAGGCTGTATAAGGGGAGATTATAGTACTTAGTACAGTGGAAGGGTTACCGCCTCTCTGAAGCCACTTGGGTGAAGAGTCAGAACATAAGAGCAGATAGGTTGATCAGAAAATTCCATGAGAAAAATCCCCATAAGCCAAAGGGACAGCCTGGTGATGGCAGGGGTGGCTAGCAAAGATTTAACTTGTCTGTACTTGATATTTTCCAGATACTTCTCACTCACTAGGGGGGAGAGCCGACTGCCAACTTCGAACTGAACCTGGGAGCAGCCATCTTTCTGTTCCTCAGTTTCCACACAGAGGGGGGAGAGGGGAAGGAGGTCTTACTAGAAACAACAGAGAGTGTTCTGCCCCAGTTACGGACTCATGAGCTTTCTTAGTAGTTGTTCGAACACAAGTACAGCTTAATTCAGTCTTTTCTGAACAAGGGCTGTTAATTTAACTTAATTAACAGCCGACAAAAATCCAAAGAATAATAACTCAATTCTGAGGCACAGTATTTCAGATAACAGTAATCTTACTGTGGTTGGCAGAATGCCCAGAAGCAATTTGCAGGAAAACTGACGAGAGAGAAGCAAGAGCCGAATCAAACGTTTCTGGAATCAAGACGCGAAGGAATATGAACGAAGTTGTTTCCTGAAAATTGCATCAGTTGTTGTCCTTCCTTAAATAGTCTAGGGGAGTGGCCAATTAGCCTCAAGCCTTACTATTGAGGAGACCTCCTCCTGAGGAGCCACTCCTGCCTTTTAACAGCTCTGCGCGGTCATGCATCGAGAAGAGGCTCCTCCTCTTCTTCCTCTTCACTTATGGGAGCTTCTGGAGGTTCTGAAGGCCCTGGCTGAATCTCCGCCTCTGGCACCACATCTTCTCCAGCCTCCTCATTGTCTGACTCGAGTGCCAGCTGCACAGGCTGCTGGCGCATCACCACACCAGCCTCCTCGCTGTCGGAATCAGCTACTAGCTGCACAGGCCGCTGACAGGCCACAACAGAGAGCTTTCTTTGTGAGAAACATGATCATCTCTACTGGCAAGAGGTCGGGGAAGGAGTATGTGGAGAGCCTGCCAATTAACCCAATTGGCCAACGTGACCTATCGCACTTAGGGATGGGGTTATTTCCTATTTTAATTATACTGAAACCATGGAAAAGGTTTAGAATTTGTTTTCCAGAATTTGATTCCAGTCTCAAAGCTGTGATTTGCTTGGGTTCATTAGTCAGAGCCTTGACACAACCCTGCAGACCGAGTCCATCCATCTGCAGCGCCTGATCCAGTGCTTGACCACCTGAGAGGGAGACTCCAGGAGTTGGGAGTGCATGACATTTTGTCGGCGAAACGTCTGAGGTGGCTCGGGAGTTCATGGCTTCCATGACGGCCATGGACCTGACCCAGTTAATTCATGGACCCACTCACACAGGAGGGCACACTCTGGACTTGATTTTTGTCTCTGGGCAGTGGATGAATGATCTCGAGATAGGGGCAGTAGCGATTGAGCCCTTGTCATGGTCGGATCATTCCCTTCTTAGGCTTGACTTTCTAACCGCTACACCCCGCCGCAGGGAGGCGGAACAAACTAGATGGTTTCACCCCAGGCGCCTGATGGATCCTGATAGGTTCCAGATGGAGCTTGGGCCATTTCCTGAGGCTCTGACTCATGTGGTTACCACCTTTAAAGCGCTCCATGGCATAGGACCTGGGTACCTTCGAGACCGTCTTCTGCCACCAATAGCCTCCCACCGACCAGTCCATTCCCACAGAAAGGGTCTCCTCAGGGTGCCATCAGCCAAGTTATGTCGGCTGGCGACACCCAGGGGGAGGGCCTTCTCTGTGGGAGCCCCAGCCCTGTGGAATGAACTGCCCCCGGAAATACGTAAGATCTCCGACCTCCGGGTGTTTCGCTGCGCACTGAAGACCCTGTTGTTCCGCCAGGCAGGGCTATCAATATAATAATTTTAAATTGGGGTATTTTAATTTTGGGGGTTTTAAATCGGCCAAATTTATTTAATTATTTTAATTTTTAATCATTGTTGTGTCCTGTGTTTTTAAATTGGCTGTACACCGCCCTGAGTCCTTCGGGAGAAGGGCGGTATAGAAATAAAATTATTATTATTATTATTATTATTATTATTATTATTATTATTATTATTATTATTATTATTATTATTATTATTATTATTATTGTGTGTGGGGTGCCGCAGGGATCGGTCCTCTCACCCCTTCTGTTCAACATTTATGTGAAGCCGCTGGGCGAGATCATCCGTGGCTTTGGGGTGGAATTCCATCAGTACGCTGACGATACTCAGCTGTACATCTCCACCCCAGGCCATCCCAACGATGCCCTTGAAGTGATGTCCCGGTGCTTGGAGGCCGTGCGGATCTGGATGGGGAGTAACGGGCTTCGACTCAACCCTTCCAAGACCAAGTGGCTGTGGCTTCCGGCGTCCCGATATAGCCAGCTGGTGCCATCGCTGGCTATTGGGGGCGAGTTATTGGCCCCCACGGAGAGGGCTCGCAACTTGGGTGTCCTCCTGGATGCACGGCTGTCTTTAGAAGAGCATATGATGGCCGTGGCCAGGGGGGCTTTTCATCAGGTTCGCCTGATTCGCCAGTTGTGTCCCTTTCTGGATCGGGACTTCTTACGCACAGTCACTCAGGCACTCGTCATTTCCCGCCTGGACTACTGCAATGCTCTCTACATGGGGCTCCCCTTGAGGTGCACCCGGAGGCTCCAGCTGGTGCAGAATGCGGCTGCGCGGGGGATTATGGGAGCGAGAGGGCGCTCCCATGTGACACCTCTCCTGCGCGAGCTGCATTGGCTCCCGGTGGACTTCCGGGTGCGCTTCAAGGTACTGGTTACCACCTTTAAAGCGCTCCATGGCATCGGACCTGGGTATTTGCGGGACCGCCTTCTGCCGCCAATAGCCTCCCACCGGCCAGTATGCTCCCACAGAGAGGGACTCCTCAGGGTGCCGTCAGCTAGGCAGTGTCAGCTGGCGACCCCCAGGGGGAGGGCCTTCTCTGTGGCAGCACCTGCCCTCTGGAATGATTTGCCCCCGGAGATACGGAGGATATCAGATCTCCGGGCTTTTCGCCGTGCCCTAAAAACTTTTTTCTTCCATCAAGCAGGGCTGGCGTGAAACCCCCCCCCCCGTTTTTGAGATATTAGATTTTTTAATTGTTTAATGGGTTTTAGTTGTAAGGTTCTTAATGTTTGGCCAAAGGGTATAATTCTTTTAAATTTTTAAATTTTGTATTGGATGTTTTTTACTTGGCTGTGCACCGCCCTGAGTCCACTAGGAGAAGGGCGGTATACAAATTTAAATAAAATAAATAAATAAATAAATGACTGGCCAGCCCAGGGGGAGCCAGCCTCTGCACCAGGGACACCTGCAGCAATGGCAGCAGCACTTGCTGCCTCTGTGCCAGCCACTCATCCAGCACCAGTGGCAGCCTAGGGACCAGTGGCCCCACCAGTGCCAGCAGCTCCCCCAATTCAGGGGTATAACCAGCCCCGTCCCCTGGTGGTGAAGTACAAGGGAAGCCTGAAGTGATTGGGGTATTTCCTGGCCCAGGTCTGGCACTCCATGAAACACTTCTACATAGACAACGCAGCCCGGGTCGATTGTGTGGCCCTGGCACTGGATGGGAATGCGGCGGACTGGCTGGTGGCCCTACATGATGATGACATCAACGAGCTTTGACAATTTGACCTTTTCATGCAGGCCCTACAACAATGGTTTGAGGACCCATTGGAGGACCACTGGGCAGCGACCTGCATCTGAACCATCAAACAGGGAAAGTGGCCAGTGGCAGAGTACACCCAAGAATTCTGGAGGTTGGCCAGCCGGATGGGAGTCTGGCCCCAACAGCTCTTAATGGACCACTTCCAGGAGGGGCTGTACCAGGAGATGTACTACACCTGCTTATCTTGGGGAGCTCCCAGGATACTTTCAAGAGTGGTACGACCTAGCCAGCGAGGTCGAGATCGATCTGATCACATTGCACTAACGCACCGGATGCGAGATGTGGAACTTTAAAACCCCAGAAAGAAGAGAAGCCCCAAAGTCGGGAAAAGAAGAACCGAGTCCCCAATGATGCTCCAGCCCCTGGTGACACCCCAGCCCCTGACGACACTCCACCAAATGCTTCCATTGTGGCAAAGAGGGACATCTAGCATCTAGCCCCTTGACCGGCAGCCACCCTGGCACAGAATGTCAAAAAAAGGAGAAGGCCCCCAAACCCAAAGGAAGGAGGGCGAAAAGGAGTGAAGGTTGTAGAGTTCACCCCATCCTTCACTGATGGTAAGGGAACTCTAGCCAAGACAACCAAGACAATCCTCAAAAGCGATAATGGAGAAGACAACCCCATGGTAAGTGGGGCAATCATCCCCATGGCCATCAGGGTGGAAGTATCCGTGGCTTCCTTGGGGCACAAGGACTTCCTGACTGCTTTATTGGACTTTGGGTGCACCAGATGCCTGATCAGCCCTTGCATGGTGGAGAAACTGGGATTACAACTTTGGGAGCTAAAAATACCCATAACATTCTCCTGGGTCTAGGAAAACTCACAGTAGCCAGGTGGGTACGCTTGGGTGGTCGCACCCGGGTTGGTGCAGTAGGTGGGTGTGGCCGGGTTGGTGTAGATGACACTGCTGACTTGGTGTGTCTGGGTTGGCACAGAACAAGTTGCACCAGCTAACTCGACATGGGGACAACTCAGTGCCTCACCAGCTCGCCTCCCCAAACTGCCGGCAGCCAAGCGGGGCGGGCGCGCGTGCACACACACACACACAATTTTGCATTTGGGGAATTTTATAGACATCCATGCTGGGACACTGCCAAACAAGTCCGGGCTTGGGGAGCATGACCTATCCTTTGGTGTACTGGGCGCTTGTGTGCACCCACATGCACACATACACCCCATTGTGAGTTTGGGGACTTTTATCCACAGAGGAAGGAGAGGTCAAAGGAGAGCCAAAGGACTGGCAGCTTCCCACCTCAGATGTGGATAAAAGTCCCCAAGCTTGGAACAGTGTGTATATGTGGGTGTATGCGTGCAGCACACCGAAGGCAACATCCTGCTCCCCAAGCCCGGACATCCCAGCGTTGGCATTTCCCTGTCCAGTGCACCTGACACCCCCCCCCCCCCGGAGGCTTCCAGGCTGGGTCACTGGGCCACCTCTCTGTCTTTCAGCTGGGCTGTGTCTCCATCTCTGTTGGGCTGCTTGGTCGCCTCTCAGTTGGGACATTGGGCTACATCTCAGCTGGCCCACCTCTCAGCTGGCCCACCTCTCAGCTGGCCCGCCTCTCAGCTGGCCCACCTCTCAGCTGGGCTGCCTCTCAGCTGGCCCACCTCTCAACTGAGCCATCTTTCAGTTGGGCTACTGGGCCACTTCATTAAAAGGATTTTTTAAACAAAAAATTAAAAATTCTAGGAGGTCATTTTCAAAATTCCCAAAATTTAGATTTTTTTTTAAAAAGAAAATTTAAACTGAAGTTTCTATTCTTAAATGTTAGTCTTCTAGAATAATATATTAACAGTGCTGAAGGTACTTACACCATCTGCAGAAACGACTGTCCAATCTCCTCTCAGAAACCTCCAGTGATAGGGCACCCACAACTTCTGAAGTCAAGCTGTTCCACTGGTTAATTGTTTACACTGTCAGTAAATTTTACTTTTGTTCTAGGAGTTCTAAGTTATCCTTTTCTTCCCCCTCCTGTGGCTAATATTGATGTTGCCCTCTTGATATAGTTTGTAATCCACACATGTATTGAAAATGACAGATGAATAAAATTTGGAAAGTAAAAACAAAATCTCAGCTGAAAAGAAAAAAATAGTAAACGTCAGCTTGTTAGTGTAAAAAAGATTACACACACACACACACACACACACACACACACACACACAGTATAAAAAGATAATAGAAAGGTGGTCCACAAAAATATTTAAAAGTATTTAAAGATATTATTAAATTTTTTTGCAGTCTCTGACTATTTGTAATCCACAAAGAATGATAATTGCAGCTCAAGGCAATAAAAGCTTACCATCCAGGCCATAAAAAGGAGGTGGAGGGAGGCTGACCAGGCAAAGCAGGAGGCGGAGGGTGATGCTGCTGCCTGTGGAAGCGTGGAGGAAAAAGGTTGCAGGAAGCCCGAGTCCAACTTCTGCCTTGACAGATCTCTCGAGAGGTGGTGGTGGTGGGAGCAATGCACCCGGGTCCTGGTGAGGGAGGCTTGTTGGGGCATGAGTCACTCCGGGACTGTCACTTCACTTCTCTCCTGACCGCTTGGGAAGAGCCCAGAGCATGCGAGTCTCCCGAGTTGCTTCTGCCCACGGGCAGATCCATGTTTTGGTCGACTGATTTGGTCTATTGACAGGTAAGAATGCTGCCCCAACAAGCCAGCATCCTTACCACACTTGGAAACAGGGATTCCCTTTTGAGAAGCTGGGCCAGCCTCCCTTGCACAGGACCGGGACGTGCTGCTCCCCTGCCTCATCTTCCTCTCCAGAGATCTGTCAAAACAGAAGTTAGACTCGGAGGAAACTGCTTCCTACAAACTTTTTCTTCCATGCTTCCATGTGCAGCAGCATCGCTCTCTGCCTCCTGCTTTGCCTCTGGGGGAGCCACCGGAGAGGGAAATGCCAACAATTGGATGTTCAGGCTTGGGGAGAAGGACATCTCCTTCGGCGTGCTACGTGCATACACACACACACTCAGAAAGCGGGGGGAGTTGCATGTGCACTTGGCTGCCAGAAGTTCGGGGAGGCAAGGAGCTGGTAGGGTGCCAAGTTGTTCCCACGTTGAGTTAGCCAGTGCAACTTACTTACTTACTTACTTACTTACTTACTTATTTATTTATTTATTAGTTCGATTTATATGCCGCCCTTCTCCGGAGACTCAGGGCGGCTTACAATGCATTAAGCAATAGCCTTCATACTTTTGTATATACCTGCTTAGTAGGGCTTTTTGGTCCCCCCTAAGCGGTGTTCTATTTTATACAAAGTCAGCTTATTGCCCCCACAAACCGGGTCCTCATTTACCTACCTTGGAAGGATGGAAGGCTGAGACAACCTTGAGCCTGGTGAAAATTGAACTCGCAGTAATTGCAGGCAGCTGGCAGCTAAGTGCTACTTTAACAGCAGTTTAGTCCACTGCGCCACCAAGGCTCCTTGTTCCATGCTGACCCAGCTGCACCGAGTCAACGGGGCTGAGCCCACTATGCCAACCCAGCCAGGCCCACCTAGCCATGCCAAGTCAAAAAGGTTAGCCATCACTGCCCTAGGGAGATACACTCCTCCATGACCTTAACCGAATGGATGGAGTCATTGAGAACAGCATGGGAAAACACTAAACAAGCCCTTCGAGAAACCGCAAAAACTCAAAAAGTGCAAGCTGATAAACATCGGTCCCCCCAGACACCCTTCTGAATAGGGGACAATGTCTATCTTTCCATCAGGTTCCTAAGGTTAAAGCTACCCTGTAAAAAGCTAGGGCCAAAGTTTATAGGGCCTTTTCCTATTGTAAAAATCATTAATCCTGTCACAGTGGAACTGAAACTCCCCCACCTCCTAGGGAAAGTGCATCTGGTCTTCCATAGCAGCTTGTTAAAGCCAGTAATAAAGTCTCAACTGAGGCCAGTTGTTCTGTCTCCTCCCACGAGTGGCCTTGCAGAGGCTCAAATAGCCCGGCAGTAACAAACGCAGGCTAGAGAGACTGAAGCTGGCCCTTTAATAAATAGTTCCCTTCCAAAGCGTATATCAGTCCAATAGTTACCGGGCAATGTTCCAAAGGTCTTGGCAGACGGCCAGCAGGCTAACACAGGAATGCAGACTCGTCAAAAAACCCTCCAAACTAACAGTTGTAAATCCACTGCATCCAAAACGCCAACAAATTGTTCACCACGCCTTTCCAGCCCAGTCACACCCCTTTTATACTTTGTAGGGTGTGGCCCTACGTCTCCTGACCACACCTCTTGGGACGTGGCAATAGCTGTTCTATACGACGTTTCCTACATCTCTCTCTTGCATCCAATAGGGGCTCCCCCTCGTCGTTACTGGCCTCTCTTTCCTCCTCAATTTGGCTGGGGTCCAGAGGCACGTCAGCAACTGTCAGTTCTTGCTGACTCACCAGTGAAGACGGCCCCTCCGGCACATAGCTCGTGACAGCTTCCTCCTCCTCCATATCATTCTCCGACTCAGCATGCGAAGATAAATCAGCCTCCGGGGCCAGGGTCACAACACCAGTAGACCGGGCAGCCCCAAAACCAATCATAGTGAAAGGGGAGACACATTACAAGATAAAAAGAATACTAGACTCCAGACTATATAAGGGGAGGCTACAATACCTAGTAGAGTGGAAGGGGTACCCATTGTCTGAAGCCACTTGGGTCAAAAATTGGGATCAGTAGTGGGTTCCACTTACCTTAGCTACTGGTTCGGAATCGGGAGCATGTGCGCTTTGCTTGTGGTGCTTCTGCGCATGTGCAGAACCTTCTGCACATGCACAGAGCATCCGTGATGATGTCTGGGTGGGTGGGCGGAGCCTCCTGCCACCGCCACTACTGGTTCGCTCAAAACGGGGTGAACTGGTAGAAGCCCACCACTGGTTGGGATGTAAAAGCCGATAGGTTAATTAAGAAATTCCATGATAAATACCCCCAAAAGCCTAAGGGACCTCTGGGGGGAGGGAGGGGTGGATGATGCAAGGCTAATGTATTTTCTGTTTTGAATTTTCCAGGAACTTCTCTCCAGTTAAGGGGGAAGGTCCAACAGTCAACTCTGAAGCTGACTGTCAACTTGCAAAGCTTTCAAGTTGCCATGAGCAGGAGGGAGGGAGAACTGATGGAGCTGATTGATTTCCCTAACTGAAGTTACATTCCACAGATGCTTTTCTACCGCAATCAGTAGGAGAGTTTTGGGTTTCACAGCCAGCCAAAGTGGTTAATTGGAGAATGTGATTTATGACATGACCAGGGAGGAGGGGAGAGACATGGTCATAGGGGAACATAAATCTACATAGGATTAGTTCTAACTGCATCCGAATATTGCCGAAATGGTGCTCCTAATAAATGACTGTATTTCTTTTGAAGTTTGGCTCGTGGCTCATGAATTAATTAGGGCATCTTTCGGAAACTTCACAGACAGTTAGAACTGCTTTTAAAATCTATCAAGATTACCAGGTTTCCTCCCCGATGTCTGGGGTGCTGGGAGGGAAAATCAGGCAACCATGGCCGAAGACGGGCTATCTGAAGAGAGCCTGATTGCAGCCAGAGTGCAGCCTCCCTCAGACATCAAAGCCGAGATGCCTGCTCCAGCGGCGGAAGCAAGAAAAGATGAGTATTGGTGGGAGTTAATCCCTAAAGCAGCTGACGTTGAGTTCCCCCACCCCAATGCACAGAAAAAGGGGAAGCCCCTGAGGGAGCTGGGAAGAGTGGAGTGGAGGCTGGACTGGAAACAAGCCAGGCTCCGAAAGCCCCTGGGGAGTTCCAGAGAGCAGCCGAGGGAGGAATTTGACTGGGCCACCCTTCCCGATGAGGGGCCATCATGCAAGCCAAAGGAGAGGGGAAGAGCAGTGGATCCCTTTGAAGTGAGGAGAAGCAGACAGGAGCACAGCCCCCCTTCTCCACCCATCAGAAGGAGGCTGCAACCAGTGTCTTTTCCATGCAGCAGGCAGGCTGCCCAGGGCAGACAAACCCCTCTCTCCCTCCAAACTAGAGCTGAGGAAGAGGGCCAGCTACATCAAACACAAGCATACAGAGGCCAACAGAGGGAGAGAGGAGCAGTGCTGAATGAACCGCCCCAGTTCAGAGGAAAGTTTGATGGGGACTCAGACCAGCTAGCTCTATTCCTTGACTCAGCTGAGATCCACCTAGAATGTTATGGACACCTCTACCCATCCCCCAGAGCCATGGTGAATACCATCACAGAGGGGCTAGAGGGGGAAGCAAGGGAATGGCTAGCAGCCCTCCACAAGAGGAGAGCCCCCAACTGCAAGACGCAGATGACTTCCTACGACTGCTAGAGGCCAGATTCGAGAAGGCGGATGAAGACCCATATGCGGAAATGAGCTCAGCTATCTAAAGCAGAGGGGCCATCCCATTAAAGAGCACATCCACAAATTTAGGAGAGTCATTGGGAGGCTACCCCCTTTACCAGAGTGGTTGCTAGTGCATTTTTTCAGAACAAGCCTGGACAAGCAAATTGCCCAGGTAACCGCTTACTGGGACATCCGAAACCAGCTCTCTGAGTGGTTCCAAGTAGCAATAAAACTCAACAGTGGATTGCATGCCAATGACATGAGAAAGCAACCAGACATGAAAGAGAGGGGGCAACACAACCTGAAACCGCCCAGCCAATGGGGAACCACAGCACCACGGAAGACCCCGAAGCCAGCCCTCCCTCGAAGTCTGCTGAAGTGCTACAGATGTGGGGGGGAAGGGCCATATGGCATCTGCGTGCACGACCCCAGCCCCGAGGCCTAGGCCAGAACCACCACCCAGGGCACAACTGGAATGAGGCCCCAAATGGGCCACCAACACATCCCGGAAGGCCCTCCAGGCTGAAGAGTTCCCTTCCCACCCAGCCGAAGGGGGGGGCAGGCAATGATGACCAGTTGCCAGAATCCTATGGCAGCGAGGACGAGGGCAAAAATGACCCAATGGTGAAGGGACCAGTTCACCCTTTCGTTTTCCCAATACGCCTCACAGCCCCAAAAACGGGGACCCAGGGGGCTTTTCAAGCCCTGATAGACTCAGGCTGCACTAGATGCTTGATCAACCTAACCACAGTCCTGAAACTGGGGATCAGAGCAAAAAGACTGACCCACCCAATCCGGTTCGAACAGGTCGATGGGTCCCTAATGGGGGGAGCCTATGCCACTCACCTGACTGAACCAGTGAGGCTAGAGCTAGCGGATCACTGGGAAGTAATTAGACTCGTAATAGCCCCCAAAATGACAGATCCAGTCATACTGGGACTCTCCTGCCTAGACAAGTGGGGACAGACCATCTGGTGGCAAGGGGGTACCCGCAGACTGAGAATAACAAGGGGGCCCCAAACCCCCCACACACACACACACCAGCAAGCAGAAAGACCGCCCACGCAGGGAACCCTCCAAAAGAGCACACCAGAACAACTGGCAGCCACATCCGACAAAACCCCAGAGACCGAACAGATCCCGAGGGAATATCAGGACCTTGCAGAAGTATTCAGCGAGGCCAAGTGCAACATCTTGCCTCCCCACCGCGAGGCAGACTGCGCCATCGAAATCATTCCCAGGGCAAAACTACCCAAGCCCAAACTGTATGCCATGACACCCCGGGAAATGCAAGAGACGCGCAACTACATAGACAAAAACCTAGAAAGGGGGTTCATCGAGCCAGCCAAACCACGGGTTGCGGCGCTAGTCCTCTTCAAAGGAAAAAAAAGATGGAACTATGAGATTGTGTGTGGACTTTCAAGACTTCAATGACGGGTGTGTACACAACCTATACCCCCTCCCACTCATGAAGGACATGCTATCTCACCTGGCCAAAGGAAAAGTCTTCACCAAACTAGACCTCAGAGAAGCATACTACTGAGTATGCATCAGGGAGGGAGACGAGTGGAAAACAGCGTTCAACTGCCCCCTAGGGAGCTTCCAATTCAAAATGATGCCTTTCGGACTGCAGGGAGCCCCAACGGTGTTCATGCAATTAATAAATGAGGTGCTGCATGAGCACCTCTACAAGGGGGTCCTCGTCTACCTAGACGATATCCTCATTTACACTGAGACCATGGACGACCACATACCCCTTGTCCGCCAGGTACTGGAAAAACTTCGGGCAGCCAACCTGTACGTAAAGCTGTCAAAATGAGAATTCCACTGTGCATGGCTAGACTACCTGGGTTATTGAGTGTCAAATGAGGGAATAGAGATGGATCCAGCCAAAGTGCAAGCCGTCCTAGGCTGGCAACCACCTTGCACCCGTAGACAGCTACAAAGCTTCCTAGGGTTCGCGAACTTCTACAGGCAATTTATCCCCTCCTTTGCGAAGATTGCCAAACCCATGATGGACCTCCTAAAGACAGGGAGCCCAGGAACAAAACCCCGCCCGGGACAACCTCTACAGTGGGACCTAACCTGCCAAGAGGCATTTGAAACACTAAAAGAAATGTTTGTGAAGGAACCGGTGTTGAAGCATCCTGACCCCGAACAACCCTTCATCATCAAAGCAGACGCGGCAGTTGGAGCAGTGCTACTCCAAAGAAATAGTCAAGGAAATCTACAACCCTGCGCCTACACCTCCTGCAAGCTCACGGACACAGAGAGACGATGGGCAGCATGGGAAAAGGAGGCGTTCGCGGTGAGATGGGCACTGCTAACCTGGCGACACCTGCTGGAAGGGGGCCAGAAACCATTCAAAGTCTGGACTGACCACAAAAACCTGGAGGCCCTCAGGACCCCACAAAAACTATCACCCAAACAAGTCTGTTGGGCTCAATACTTCAACCATTTCGACTTCATGCTAAAGCACATTCCGGGGGGAGGAACTTTCTAGCCAATGCCCTCTCCCGCATGCCCTAGTACAAATGCGAGGGGGAGCAGGTAGTGGATGCCATCGTTTCCCCTACTCAAATAGTGGCCCAAGTAACCACCAGTCAACAACGCCGCAACCAGCACGACCAACCAACAAGTGATCTAACAGCAAAACTCAAAATTGAACTGCTGGCAGACCCCTGGTTCCGAGACAATCAACACATCCTGACAAAAAGGGATGACCTCGCATGGAAGGGGATGAAGCTCTATGTCCCGGAATCCCTATGCACCCTGATCCTCCAGAGGAGCCACAACGTTAAACTGGCAGGCCACTTCAGATCCCTAAAGACTTTACACTTAGCACGGAGGCAGTTCTGGTGGCCCAGCATAAAGAAAGACGTGGACAGTTATGTGAAAAGTTGCACCATCTGCTCCACAATGAAGAAGCGACCAGGAACACACCCCCCCCCCGGACTACTACAATCAGTAGCAGAGCCAACAAGACCATGGGAGGAGATCGTAATGGACTTTATAGTGGAGTTGCCGAAAAGTGGGGGAAACATGGTGATCTGGACTGTAATAGATCTATTTTTCAAACAGGCGCACTTCATACCCTGCAGCGGACTACCCTCAGCCCACCAGTTGGCCAAACTGTTCCTGAAGCACATCTACTGCCTGCATGGAGTGCCACGGAGAATCATCTCGGACAGAGGGGTCCAGTTCATGGCTAAGTTCTGGAGGGAGTTCCTACGGTCCATTGGGTCACCCTAGGGCCTTAGCTCGGCCTTTCATCCGAGCACCAATGGGGGGGGCAGAGAGGCTGAATGCCATGGTAGAGCAGTACCTGAGGTGCTACATGAACTATCAGCAGTCCAATTGGGCGGACCTCCTGTCTTTCACTGCGGTCGCGTATAATAATGCTGTTCACAGTAGCACGGGGCTAACCCTGTTCAAGGTAGTGGGCAGCATGGACTTCGTCCCAATGCCTGAGTACCCAAGGCAGCCCCCTTCCTCAGTCAGCTTGACTGATTGGATGGCGACACTGAAAGCAACCTGAGAGAATGTCAAGAAAGCGCTAGCTAAAGCGGCACAAACCTATAAGAAACAGGCAGATAAACACTGAACTTCTGAGATACTGGCGGAAGTGGTAGAGGAAAGCAAGGAAAAGATATTAAATGGGATTGACGAGATATACAGAGTGCATACTTGATATGCAATGAGAAATAAATTGCCAAGAGAGGTGCATGTAAAATTCACTAGGAAAACAATAAAAACAGAAATATTACAAGTAGCTAGAAACACTCCAATAAAATACAAAGACAAAGAGATTGTGGTATTGAAACAGATACCTAGGAGAGTGAGGGATTTGAGGAGAAAATATAAATTTTTGACAAAACTTTTAATTCAAAAAGGAATAAATTTCAGGTGGTTAATCCCAGAAGGAGTATTGGTCTATTGGCAAGCGCAAAGACATAGACTGGACTCGATAGAGAAAGTGGAATTATTTTATGACCAATATTTGGGGCCCCAAGAAGAACAAAGATTGAGAGAGGAAAAAGAAACTAAAGTCCAAGATGAAGCGGCGAAAGAAAAAGAAGATCAAAAAAGAGACACGATAAAAGAACAAGAAGGCAATGAGAGAGGGGGCAAAGCCAAAAGAGCCCAAAGATCAAAGATAGACAAGAGCGACAAGATCAACAAAATCAAGTAATAAGTAAAATATGGAAGAAGAAACCAAAGCAATATCAATAAATATTAATGGTTTGAATTCGGTGATAAAAAGGAAAAGAACTTTCAATAAATTAAGGAAACTAAAAATGGATATCGTATGCTTACAAGAAGTCCATATTAGAAAACAACATAAAAAATTATTGGAACATCCAAAATTGTGTGAGTTGTTTACCGCATTGACACATCAAAGTAAGAGAGGTGTAGCATTATATATTAAAAAAAGACTAGAACCTAAAAAAATATATGCTGATGAAGAAGGGAGGACTCTAATGGTGGAAGTGACAATGAATTATAAACAAATATTGTTGGTGGCGATATATGCACCAAATGATAAACAAGAAAATTTTTAGGGGAAATTGCACAGGAAAATAATAGAATTTGAATATGACAATATATATATATAATGGGAGACTTCAACGCGATAAAGGAAACAGATTGGGACTATAAAATGACAAAAGTTAATAAGAAACCTAGAAAAATGCTCCCAAAAGCCTTCTTCACAATGATAGAGGAAATAGGTATCAAACATGTTTGGAGAGAAAGACATTTGAAAGAAAAACAATATACTTTTTATTCAAACAGACACAAATCATGGTCCAGCATAGACATGATGTGGATGTCAACTTATTTACTAGCAAATGTACAAGATATAAGCATTAAAACAAGTATTTGGGCAGACCACAATCCGATTATAACCATATGGAAGGGACAAAGAAAGAGTACTAAAATGGACATTGAATCAAACAATATTAAATGAAAAAGAGTTTCAACAATCTGTAGAGAAAGAATTAGGTTTCTTTTTTTAAAGAAAACAGAAAAGAAGACACCTCACTGCAAAATGTGTGGGATACAGTTAAAGCATATATTCGAGGGCTGGCAATGACCTATTTGGGAAAAAGAAATAAAAAGAAAAGACAAACACAGAAGAAATTGGAAGAAGAATACAAAGAACTGAAGATGGAATTACAAAAAAATACACAAAGCAAGAGGATTAAAAACCAAATGGATTTGAAAAAACATGAAATGAGCTTAATTGAAAAAGAAGACTTGGCTTATCAAATAAGGATGTCCAAACAAAACTTTTTTTGAAAATGCTAATAAACCAGGTAGATGGTTGGCATACAAAATGAAAAAGGAGAAGGAGAAAAAATCAATTAATCAACTAATAGATGAGGGAGGACAGACATGTTACCGAAATGAGGAAAAGAAAAAAGTGGTACAGAAATACTATAAAAACTCTATGAGCAAGAGATAGTATCAGAAGAGAAGATTATACAATACTTAGAAAAGTCTAATCTACCAAAAATACCAGAAGAATATAAGGAGGTCCTAGAGGGAAGACTAACGATGATGGAAGTGATAGAGAGCATCAAAAGACAGAAGAATGGCAAAACACCAGGTCCAGATGGATTACCAGCAGAATTGTATAAAACTTTTCAGGATGTGCTGAGTAATGTAATGCTGGAAGTGTTTAATTATCTTTTAGTAAATGCAGAAATACCTGATTCGTGGAGGGAGGCATGTGAGGGATCTCACGAAGATTGATGGTTCTTTGAGGGCGCTTCCAAGAAAAGGCAGCACGCAAGGATGCAATCAAATTAAATCTTTATTTAGAAGTAAAGTAGAGTAAAATGAGTTCCCTGGCATGGAGGCATCCATGCCTGGATTGAGCCCATGATTCAGTCCTGTAGAAGTTAGAACTGTGCAGGGGTTCTTATAGGGGCCCCTGGCCCCTCCCTTACCAAGGTGTGTGAGGGGGCTGGAGGGCAATTAACTCTCCCCAATGGGGCTGCAGGGGCTGGAGCCCCTTGACCCACTAGTGGGATCAAAGGTGCCTCTTTGCTCCCATCTGGTGGCCTTTTAAGAAACTGCCATGGCTGGCACAAAACACCTAACAATTCCCCTTCTTGCCAGCCAATGACAGGTGCCAGTGAGTATGAGTGAGAAAGTCTTTGGGGTGACCACGACGCTGTTGACGGACGCGACGTGCCCAATGTCGCTTCTCTTTGGTGGGACCCCCTTATTGGACCGCTTTGACCTTCTGACCTCCTGCCACTCACCGCCCTTTTCTTCTGCAGGTTCCTCACCGACTAGCTGTTCACAACCGGGATGTGGAGGTCCTGGGTCCCAGGCGTTGGGCATCATGGGCCTCTGAAGCGTCGCTGGAGGCGAAGAGTCGGGTGAAGATGGCATGTCTTTCCCCTCAGGACTGGATGGCTCATCCTCCTCATCTGGACCAGGTAGGCTGACCTCTTCGTCCTGTTCCTCGCTCTCGTCGGTGGCAGGGTCTGTGGTTATCTTGGGCGGTGTCGTGGTTGGTGTGGCTTTGCTGGGCTGGTTGATGTATGGGCCCAGATCATTTGAGTGGATCTGGGTCCAATTGGAGTCCTCTTCGAAGGAGGCAAATTGGGAGGTTACAGTCCTGCCCCCTTCTCCCAGGAATCGGTAGGCCTTGGAGCCAGGGGCATAGCCCAAGAACCTCAGTCTCTGGGAGACGGATCTCCCCTTCTTCCGTAGCTGCTTGGGGATGTGCACCCAAGTGTAGGAGCCAAACACACGCAAGTGTCCCAAACTTGGCTTCCTACCGTGGACCAGAAAATATGGGGTCTGGTTCACAACGCTGCTCCAGGTGCGGTTCAGGGTGTAATTGGCGTAATGTACTGCCTCCGCCCAATATGATTCCGCAACCCCAGCATCTGCAATCAGACTATGCACCATAGTCTGCAGGATACGTTTTTCCGCCACACCATTCTGCGCAGGAGTAAAAGGCGCTGTTCGAAAATGGTGTATGCCCTTATGCCTTACCCAGTCTTGGAACTTTAGGGACATGAACTCGGCCCCACGGTCGCTCTGCAGCTGCGTGATCTTTGTCTTGTACTGGGTTTCCACGTAGTTGTACAGTGATTTTATGGCATCAAAGGCTTCAGACTTTTCTGTGAGGGTATACACATGGCCATACCTCGAGAAGTCGTCAACGGCAGTGAGGAAATACTGCCTTTTCCCTAGGGATGGTGTAAATGGCCCAAGCAAATCAACATGTATTAATTGATACGTGTATTGGGTTTTACGCAGTGACACCTTAGGTATTGGGGCGGCCTTCCTCTTTGCCCTCTTACAGATGGCACAGTCCAGAAACACCTCACAATTCTGGAGGTGAATCCCCTCAGCAAATTCTCCCATCTTTTTGACCACTGGGAAGCTGGCATGGCCTAACCTCCGATGTAAGAGGTGGGCACATTTGGTATGAAGTGGCTTCCCCACTGACACCCCCCTTGGCTCTGGTTGTCTTGGGTGGTGCTGGCACCTTAGGCCCTTCTTTGGGCTTACCTGCCTTAGGTGCCTGCTGAGGCTCGGGTTTCTTGCCTGCATTGGCCTTGGAAGGCCGTGGGGCTGGCTGAGGCGGTATGGGCGCAACTCCTTTGGCCTTGTGCCCCTTTGACAGCCTGGGGGCTGGCTGTGGGGCCTCTCTCTCTCTGCGCGCAGGCCCCTTCTGGGGTGGCACCCTGTGGGCTGTCCTCTGTAGCTGGGTACTCGGGGGAGAAATATGGCAAACCATTTATAATGGTAACACTACCAATAACCTTTTTGTCTCAAGTGACATGACCTCCCCCTTTGCAAAACAATACCTCCACCCTGCCATCATCACATAACTTGGTTCTACTCAATAGGTTATTGGCGATAGAGGGAGCATGCAACACACCTTCGACATTGCCCAGCCCTGGTACAGAGACAGTGCCCTCCCCAACAACCAAAGCATTGTTACCATTTGCAACCTTGACGGAGGAGTTAATTCTCCTTAACCTTTTAAAGCCTTGCTTCATGTTAGCAATGTGAGATGAAGCCCCAGAGTCCAGTAACCAGAGGCCAGTAGGGCCATCAGCCTTTGCAGCGGGGGTGAGGTAACTAGTATACCCAAAATTGCCCTTAGCACCACCTTTGCCCCCGCCAGGCCCCCTTCTCTGCCCCCTGCCCCTTCCTTGATTGGAACCACGCTTAGGTCCTTGCTGGTAATGGGGGCAGTCCTTCTTCAGATGCTCCTCAGAGCCACAGATGAAACACTTGGGTAGAGCGTTAACCTGCTCTGAACTCTGGTGCCTCCTGTTAATGCACTGATTTGTGGCCCTGGTGTATTCTCCTGCATCTTTACGCCTCCTGTCTTCCTCATTGAGCCTCCCTGTGAGGTAGGACAGAGTCATGGCTTCCTTCCTGGTTCCCTCTAGTGAGACAATAAAATTGCCCCAACTTTTGTCCAGGGATGCCAGAATAACAGCAATCATTTTGGCCTCAGTCATGGGGTAGTCCCTGAGCACCAGTTCTGCCCTGAGTGCCTTCAACTTTCCCAGGTGCTCAGCCATGCTAGCCCCAAATTTCAGCTTGGTGTTATAGAACTCCGATGTAAGCCTTGTGGTGGAGCCCAAGCTATCACTATTAAATAGGCTATATAACAACCCCCAAATCTCACCAGCTGTGAGCCCATCTGGAATGCTGGGGTACAATTTAGCATCCAGTGAGCTCAATAGAGTGGTATAGGCTTTCCTGTGGTACCACTCTTCTTGAGGCCCCCAAGGGAAAGGTGGGGGGTCTAAAACCATTTCTAGGGTCCCTTCTTTTAAGAGACATACCTGTAACTCTTTATTCCATATGTTGAAATTCTCACCTCCCAGATGTAATTTTTCAAAGTTATTCAGGAGTACTGAGGCAGAAGAGCAAATAGGAGTAGAAAATACATTTGTATTTTGCTGTCCATTGTACCTCTGCTTGGCTTCCATTGAAGTGAATGGGAGAGGGATCCCACTGCTGGTGGGTGTAGGTATTTTTCTCTGATTATTTTTCTCCTTTTCAGCTGGAGCGAACTGGGCGTGTCCGAACTGCTGAGCATGCTCAGAGCTCATTCCAGCCCAGGAGCCGACGGGGGCAGACCTCTCTCTCGGTGCTTCAGGGCCAGGCCTGAGCCCAGGCCTGAGCCCAGGCCTGTGGAGCTCTGAAGATTCTTCTGGAAGCCCACCCGGTACTGGAACACTTACCAGGGGGCAAAGGCTGCAGGATGGGGCCAGAAAAGCCCAGAAATGCCGAGGATCACCTGGAGGGGCCCACCGCTGGTTCTGAAGACGCTGGAGGAGTAGGCCATCTTGGGAAGTGGGAGGCTCAGCTGAAGGCCCCCTGAAGTCATTGAGGTGAGTCCTCCGTTGCCTCGGTGGGGATGTTGGGAAGGCTGGAGCCCCCAGGGATTCTTCTGAGACTCTCTGGAGGCGTGGGTCCTGGCTGGGGGGCTCCGGACTGGACGTCCCCCCTCGGTCTCCTGGGGGTAGTGAGGGGGGCTGGCTACCCCTGACATCAAGGTTGTGTTGGTCGTGGCTTCCAGGGCCGTGACCAGGGCTTGGATTGCGGCCCTGATCCCCGCTGCAGCAGGTGCGGCTGGGCAGACTTTGAGGCTTGCCGGTGGGGGGGAGGAGCAGGTTTCATGCTGCTTTGGCTGGCTGCCATCGGTTGCTGGGCCTCATGGCCTAGCTGAGGCCCACCAAGCCTCGCTGGAGTAGGTAGCCTGGGGGCCGCCATGTTGCTTCCGGTTGGCCCCGGAAGCTGCTGGTTGCAATTTGGCGGGAATTCTCCCGCCAAAAGCTCTGGGGCCCCGGGGTCCCACAGAGTGGCCGGCGCCATGTTAGGGAGCCTCCTGGGCGCTGGGGAAGGACTTACCCGGTGTCCAGAGGCCCCCTGCGCTGGTGTCCCACGTGGCTTGGCTCCTGGCATCCCTCGGGCTGCTAGGAGCGTTCGTAGCAGCTCTCTGCATTCCTCGCCAGTGAGCTGGTCTACGCTGGGGTGGCCTGGTCCCTGGCCACTTCCCCAGTGTCCTGGCAGTCCTGGGTGGACTGCTGGCCTTCCATGCTTTCCTCTGTGGCTTGCAATCGCAGGGAAGCATGCGAAGGGGTCCCTGGTGCTCCACTGGGATCTCTGGGTGCATAGAGATCATCTGTACCCTCCTCTGGATCGAAGCTTGCATCAGGGACTGGATGCAGGGCTGCCATTCTTGACTGAAGACTTCTGGTCACAATCGGGGATCTCCTGCCATCCATCTCTGGGGGGTTCTTGCTGGAACCTCCAGGCACCTTGCTTCTGCTGGCTTGGAAGCGTTGCCTCAAACCATCCTCTGCTACCACTTTGTGAGGGATCTCACGAAGATCGATGGTTCGTTGAGGGTGCTTCCAAGAAAAGGCAGCACACAAAGATGTAATCAAATTAAATCTTTATTTAGATGTAGAGTAGAGTAAAATGAGTTCCCTGGCATGGAGGCATCCATGCCTGGATTGAGCCCATGATTCAGTCCTGTAGGAAGTTAGAACAAGAGCCCAAAGAGCAGCCCCTGTGCAGGGGTTCTTATAGGGGCCCCTGGCCCCTCCCTTACCAAGGTGTGTGAGGGGGCTGGAGGGCCGGAACTCTCCCCAATGGGGCTGCAGGGGCTGGAGCCCCTTGACCCACCAGTGGGATCAAAGGTGCCTCTTTGCTCCCATCTGGTGGCCTTTTAAGAAACTGCCATGGCTGGCACAAAACACCTAACAAGGCATATATTACTCTCATACCGAAAGAGGATACAGTTCTACAACAAACTAAAAACTATAGGCCGATCTCTTTGTTAAATGTAGACTATAAAATATTTGCATCAATAATGGCAAATAGACTGAAGAGATTGTTAAATGGTTTTGTACATGTAGATCAAAATGGTTTTTTACTAAAAAGACAAATTAGAGATAATATGAGAATAATTTTGAACATTTTAGAATACTATGAAACACACCCAGGAAAACAAATGGCATTGATGTTTTTAGATGAGCAAAAAGCTTTTGATAATGTGAACTGGAAATTTATTATTATTATTATTATTATTATTATTATTATTATTATTATTATTATTATTATTATTTATTGGACTTATATGCCGCCCTCTCTCCAAAGGATGACACACCGCTTGCGTACGACCCGAGAGGTAGGAGGCAAACCACCATAAAACAGTACCTCCCACTCCCAACCCCTCGAGGCGTCACAGCAGGATACCATGGTCGGTGGTATCGAAGGCCGCCAAAAGATCTAATAGGACCAGAACAGAGGAATAACCTCTGTCCCGAGCCCTCCAAAGATCATCCACCAGCGCGACCAGTGCCGTCTCCATGCTGTATCCGGGCCTGAAATCCAATTGGTATGGACCTAGATAATCCGCTTCATCCAGGGCCACTGTGAACTGACGTGCCACCACGCTCTCAACAACCTTCACCACAAAGCGGAGGTTGGAAACCGGACGAAAGTTGCCTAAAATGGTCAGATCCAAGGCAGGTTTCTTGAGGAAGGGCCTAACCACCGCCTCCTTCAAGGCAGCGGGAAAGCTCCCCTCATCCAAAGATGCAGTTATCACTGCCTGGATCCAGCCACGTGTCACCTCCCGCGCTGAATAGACCAGCCAGGAGGGACACGGGTCCAGCAAGCAAGTGGTCGCACTCAGTTTCCTCATGATCCTGTCCACTTCCTCAGGGGTAACAGGGTCGAACTCTTCCCAGACAACAAGACCTGCTGCCTCGCCGCCGTCTGACCCTGCCCAGTCAGAGTCCAAGCCATCCCGAATCTGAGCGATCTTGTCCAACAGATGTTGACTAAACTCCTCGGCCCGTCCTCGCAAAGGGTCCTCCCCCACCCTCTGGTTCAGGAGGGAGCGGGAGACCCTAAACAGGGCAGCCGGGCAATTATCTGCGGACGCGATGAGGGCGGAGAAGTAACGACGCTTTGCCGCTGCCATCTCCATCAGGTAAGAGCGTGTAAACGTTCTTAGCTGTACACGGTCAGATTCGGAATGACTGACCCTCCAACAGCTCTCTAGGCCTCTCCTCCGACGTTTCATCTCCCGGAGCTCCTCAGTAAACCAAGGAGCCAACCGAGATCTGCGTCGAGTCAGAGGCCGCATAGGCACGACACGATCGAGAGCCCCGGCAGCTGCCTCATCCCAGGCTTCCACCAGGGTCTCGATCGGGGCATGGGGGAGAGAGAGAGGAATCATCCCAAGCTCCATCTGGAACCTATCCGGGTCCATCAGGCGCCTGGGGCGGAACCAGGTGGTAGGTTCCGCATCCCAGCGAGGAGACGTGGCATCCTGGAAGCCCAGCCGCAGGAGATAGTGATCGGACTATGACAGGGGACAGACAGCAGGTAATCCCCCCCCCCCCGAACTCACCATGCCACTGTTCAGAGATAAAAACAAGATCGGGTGCGTGCCCTCCTTCATGAGTAGGGCCCTGAATAATCTGAGTCAGGTTCATGGCTGCCATGGAAGCCATGAACTCCCGAGCCACCCCTGACCCTCCGCCCAGGGATGGCAGATTGAAGTCCCCCAGCACAATAAGTCTGGGGAAGTCTACCACCAGCCCCGACAGGGCATCGAGCAGGCCAGGCAGGGCCGTCGCTATGCAGCTGGGAGACAGGTACGTAATCAACAGGCCCAACTGTCCCTGAGGGCCCCATCTCATGAGGAGGGTTTCACACCCATCTATCTGAGGAACAGTGACCTCCTGCGGTCTCAGGGTCTCCCTGACGACAACTGCCACCCCCCCCTCACCTCCCCTGGGCCCTTGGCCGGTGCAGCACCCGGAAACCTGGTGGGCAAAGTTCAGTCAGAGGGACACCACCCTCCGGGCCCAACCAGGTTTCCGTAATGCAAGCCAGGTCTGTTATGACAAAACAATTACAGATTATGGACTTTGGGGGAAGATTTATAAAAATGATTGAGACAATCTATAATAAACGATTTGCAAAAATAATAATAAATGGAGATATGACGGAAAAAGTAGATATTATGAAAGGAACAAAGCAAGGATGTCCTCTATCACCATTATTATTTGTGTTGACATTAGAAGTGTTAAATAGAAATATAAGACAAAATGAGGAGATAAAAGGGACACGGATTAAGAAAGAAGAATATAAACTACAAGCATTTGCCAATGATTTAGTGTTTATTCTAGAGGAGCCGTTAGAAGTAGGACCCAAACTGATAGAACAAATAGAGGAATATGGAGAAGTGACAGGACTGAAAATTACCAAAGATAAAACAAAGATATTGGTGAAAAACATTACAGAGAAGCAGAAAAGAGAATTAATGGAGAAATTAGATATTCAAATTACCAAAAAAGTAAGATATTTGGGAATACAACTAACAGCAAAGTGTGCAACGATTAAAGAAGATAACTATTATAAATTAAAAGGGCAAATCGAAAAGGATTTGGGAAAATGGGGGAAATTGCAACTTTCACTAATGGGAAGAATAGCAGTAATTAAAATGAATATATTACCTAGATTGCTGTTCTTATTTCAGACAATATCAATGAAATTTGAAAAGAAATATTTTGAAAACTTGAATAAAATGATATTGAAATTTATATGGCAGGGGAAAAAAGCAAGAATTAATATGAAAATGCTGCAAGATGCAAGATTAAGAGTGGGATCTGAAGCCTTGGCTAAGATTTTACAAGCTAATCCTGATTTGGTATTTCATAAAATAGATAAAATTTACAGAGTGAACTCTTGGGTGGCCAGACAAAGACAACTGCCTAGAGATGTGGTGATATATTTTACTGATAGAGAAATTAGAAATCATATCCTGCAAAAATCTTTTCACACTTCTGTACAAGTGGGGGGTTCACGACTTGAAATTTTTAAAGAATTACCTCCTAAAATGCTGAAAGCTAGAAAAGAATTTGGTTTTCTTGTTAAGGAATTGAAAAATTTACAGATACCCTTCCGGTGGGACGCACCAGCTGGGATAATTTTTAGATACAAGGGAGAAGGATATCGGTTGAATACCGTGGAGAAGGCACAACATTTTTATAGTACTATACTTAAGGAAAGAACTCCATCTCCACGTACATCTACAGTTTTGGAGATTAAGGAGAGTGAAGAGAGGCAATTGAAAGAACAGTCTAAGCAGGAATTAGAAACAGTGCAAGGTGCAGAAGGAGGTTTTTTGAGTGAGCCCTTGCTGGATTCTTCTCCAATTTTGGATTTGATTCAGTTGGCTGAAGTGAAAGATCAACGTATAACTAGAGCTCAATCTAAGCTATTTAAACAACAGCAACAACAACAACAGGAAAGACAAGACAAGAAGGCAGTTAAGAGTACCGTACAAGAGAGTGGCGCTATGGGAGGAGCGAGATCGAAGCTTTCGGATGAACTTCAAAGATATTGCTCCGCGCTCCAGAAAGAGGCTGATGACCTTTAAGTGTCTATCTTGGAATGTCAATGGGTTGAATTCAGCACAGAAAAGGAAGAAATTATTTACATATTTGAAACAATTTAATAATGATATAATATGTTTACAAGAAACGCATATAACTACTCAAGATCAAAAATATTTGATAAACTCAAAATTAGGAGCACATTTTATATCTTCGACTTCGCAGAAAAAGAATGGCGTGGTTATTTATGTAAATAAAAAATTAACAGCGAAAGTTATAGAAGCAGATCAAGATGGTAGGTTTGTAGCAATTGAATTGTCTACAGCAAATGGACCAATTCTTCTGATTGGAATTTATGCTCCCAACCAACAACAGGATTATTTTTATAAGATGTTACATACTAAAATATTGCAATGGGACTATAGATCTATTTTAATTATGGGAGACTGGAATGGAGTAATTGATTCTAAACTAGATAAAAAGAGCTTGGCAAAGTCTAGAATTAGACTACCACAGACTTTTTTTGATATGAAAGAAGATATGGAATTAAAAGATGTTTGGAGAATACATAATTCAAACGTATTGGATTATACTTTTTTTTCTGATAGACATAGATCTTTTTCTAGGATTGATTTTATCCTGTTGTCAAATGATCTACTTGTTAAGACAAAAAGAACAAAGATTTTTCCAAGAACTTTGACTGACCATAGCCCTGTATGGATAGAAATTGAGATGGATAAGGTTGAGAGACGTTCTTGGAGATTAAATGAGAACTTGTTTAGATATGAAAAAAATACAATAGAACTTAAAAAGCATTTGAAAGAATTTTTTGAAATAAATTTGAATAAAGGTACTCCAATTGAAATTGTTTGGGATGCAAGTAAAGCTTATATGAGAGGGGTACTTATCTATATGAACTCTAAACATAGACAGTTCCGACAAAAGAAAAGAATTGAGTTGGAAATGGAAATAAAGAATAAAGAACAGCTACTTATTAAAAATCCAACAGATGAAAGAATCCGAAGTGCTATAAAACTTCTGAAAGACCAATTTCAAATGCTTATGGCGGAACAAGTTGCAACAAGCCTACAATATGCGAAGCATAATACATTTTGCAACGCTAACAAACCGGGCAGATGGTTGGCTTACACATTGAGGAAAAAACAAAGTATACGGACTATCGATAGTATTGATATTGGCGGGAAAGAAATCTTTCAACAAAAATTAATTAAAGAAGCTTTTGTGGACTATTATACTAAATTATATGCTAAAGAAGAGGTGCAGAATGGACTTATAGAAAAATATTTAAATGATAAGAGAGTTACAAAAATTACTGATCAACAAAAGGAAAGAATGAACTATCCCATAACAGAGGAGGAGATAACAGCAGCAATTAAACAGTTAAAAACAGCCAAAGCTCCTGGCACGGATGGTTTGACTGCAGTGTATTATAAAACTTTGCAAGCTGAAATGGTGGGACAACTTAGAGATTTATTTTGTAACATTCAACAAGGGGGTAAAATACCCCCATCTTGGACAACTGCTTATATATCTTTGATACCAAAAGAACAAGTTGGTCCTAAAAAACCAGAGAATTACAGACCAATATCTCTTTTGAACACAGACTATAAAATTTATGCGAAGGTATTAGCCAACAGGTTGATGCCAGTAATCCAAAAGGTGATTCATGAGGACCAAGCGGGATTTATTGAAGGCAGATATATGAAGGACAATGTAAGGCAAGTAATAGACTTATTGGAATATCTTGATAAGAATAAACAGATTCCTGCAGTGCTGGCTTTTTTGGATGCAGAGAAGGCCTTTGATAGAGTGGATTGGAATTTTCTACTAAAGACTTTAAAAAAGATGGACTTTGGGGACCAATTTATACAGGCGATCTCAGCAATTTATCAAGAGCAAAAGGCACAGATTATTATTAATGGAAGTTTGACGACAGAGTTTAAAATTGAAAAAGGAACAAGACAGGGATGTCCGTTGTCCCCACTTTTATTTATTTTAACATTGGAAGTCTTGCTAAACACAATACGGGACTCTAAAATTTTGAAAGGCATAATGATAAGGCAAGAGGATTACAGAATAAAGGCATTTGCAGATGATCTGGTTGTTACCCTATCACAACCAATGGAATCAATAATCTTGATGAACGACATTATACAAGACTATGGTAGAGTTTCAGGCTTTAGACTGAATTCAAAAAAGACTAAAATGATAGTAAAAAATATGACACAAGATCGTAAACATGAGCTTGAAAGGAGGGCAGGTTTTGAAATTGTACCTAAGGTAAAATATCTTGGAGTTCAGGTTGCAGAATCAAATATGAAATTGTTTCAAAATAATTATGAGGTGTTGTGGCGAGAGGTCCAGAAAGATATGGAGACTTGGAAAAAGCTGCAACTGTCTTTACTTGGAAGAATAGCAGCAGTTAAGATGAACATTTTGCCAAGATTTCTGTTTTTGTTTCAAATGATTCCGGTGCTTAAAAGTGATAAACAACTGAAAGTTTGGCAGTCTGGTGTGAATAAGTTTGTCTGGAACGAGAAGAAGCCGAGAGTGAAACTGAAAATTATGCAAGATGTTCCAGAAAGAGGAGGCCTTAAACTCCCAAACCTACAGTTATATTATGATGCAGCAGCTTTAACTTTAACAAGTGATTGGTTTGGAAGTAAAAAGACTGGAATACTGAATGCAGAAAGTTTTGATCTTGAATTTGGATGGCATGCTTATTTATTTTATGACGACAAAGCAGATAAAGTATTTAAAAGTCATATACTTAGAGAATCTTTGATGAGAGTTTGGAAGAAGCACCGACTCAAATGGGATTATAAAATACCGTTATGGCTGGATCTTGGTCATACTATGTGGAATACAAATATAATGTCACTCGGGGGGTTTTTATATAAAGAGGTTCTTTTTACAGATGCGGGCAGATGGCAGCTGAAGACATTACAGACACTGTTGGATGAAGGAATTAATTTAAATTGGTTACAATATAATCAATTACAATTGAGATGGAAGGAAAAATTATATAGGGGGAGGGATGGGTTCAGGTTTATATATTAGTGTTATTAGTTATGAGTATGTAATAGGGAAGTCTGGGGGGGGAGGGTCAGGGAGGGTTAGGGAGGATGGGAAGTTTGGGGAGGGAGGTGGGGGGGTGAAAAAAGGGGTGAAAATGTAATTGTAAAACTTTTGCAATAAAAAAAAAAAAAAAAGAGTGGGATTTGGATTACCAAACTGGAAACTGTATTATCAAGCAGCAGCACTATCCTGGATAAAAGAATGGATTGTGTTGAGAAACACAAGATTATTAACTTTAGAGGGCATGATCTACAACTGGGTTGGCACACTTTTTTATGGTATGGGAAGAACAAGATGCATAGCTATTTTCAAAGGCACTATGTGAGAAATGCATTATTATTAGTATGGGAAAAAATTAGAGAGAAACATTATTTGAAAATACCAATATGGCTTTCAACAATAGAAGCGTTTGTGGGACTTCTGCTTGGCTCCGCGAGCCTCGAAGACATTCTTTTGAGAGCGTCCGTTCCCTGGCTCCGTTAAAGCCCCAGAACAGCTGACAAACGCTGTCTGGAGGCTTGAAATTCTCTCCCCGGGCGAAGGGGAGAGAGAAGAGCAGGCAGGTGGAGGTAGAGCCCCCCCCCGAACGCCCTAGGAAAGATCCTGGGGCGCGAAGGGTGCACGCTCCCTAAAAGCCTGTCAAGCCGCTCCAGACCAGGGACGTCTCCGCTAATTAGCGGATTTAGAAGCTGCGACCAATCTTGCTGAATGGAAATGAGGGAATTAACATCTTGAACTAACAGCAGGCGGAACGAGCAAGGAGAAATCAGACTGCAAGTATTTTTTACCTAACTCCAATGCCTAGAGCCTCCTTCGGAAGTAATCACTTAGTACTTTGCAACAAAATGGCGATTGAAGCTTGAAAGGGTGGGGGAAACGGAAAGTTACAGGAAAAGTTTCGTTTTGCTGTCAGCCCTTCGCCTGAAAAAAAGCTTTTGTGCTGACAGAAGGAGGATTTTAAACGTTAACTAATATTGGGAAATCTTTTGAGGAACTCTTCTTTTTGGCTCTGATTAAATATAAAGACTAATTTCAAACTGGAAATGGCCTCAAAGTCTGTAAAAACTGTTCCCACTAAAGGAACTGGGAGTGCTGGTAGCTCCCCAGCTCATATTCCTAGATTACAAGTTCCTGCTCCTCCAGCAGATCCACAGACCTTAACGTTGGAGATGTTACAACAAGCCCTCCAAGTCACCCAAAATAAAATTGTTGATGTGATTGATGAAAAAATTAAGGAAACTAATGAAAAAATTAAGGAAACTAATGAAAAGATACAGGCTGTGTCAGATGAGATTGCAATTCGCAATCAGGGGATTAGGGATGATATATTAATGGCATTTAAGTGTCTGGCAGGCAATATTGAAATGGTAGATGACAGAGTTGAGGAAATTAAACAATCTTCTGAAATTTTGGATAGTAAATTAGGAGAAGCCCAAAACAGAATTCAAAGGGCTGAAGATGATGTAACAATGATACAATACAGAGGTATGGAATTTGCTTTAAGATTCAGAGGGGTGAAGGAGAATAAACAAGAGAATTTGAAAGAAATGATGTCAGAGGCATTGGCACCGCTGGTGGGGGAGTCAAAAAATGATCTGGGCTGGCAGATTGACAAGCTGTACCGCGTTAATTCCTGGATTGCTAGACAGAAACATCTACCAAGAGACATTGTGATATACTTTACTACAAGGAGAGTACGTAACGAAATTTTACAGGCTACTTTTAAAAACAAGCTTCGGGTGGAAGGCCAGGAAGTGATGACAATGAAAGAAATCCCCCCTAAGATCTTGAGAGCTAGAAGGGAGTATGCTTTTCTGGTGGATGAACTGAGAAAACGCCAAATACAGTACAGATGGGAGGTGCCAACTGGACTAGTGGTGACTTACTCAGGAGAGAGATATCAGCTTAATACAATTTGGAAAGCAAGAGATTTTTATATTAATGTATTAAAGGCTGGCACACCCAAATCAACTAAATCACCAGAAGGCAAAAGAAAGAAGGAAGTAATGGAAGCTGAGACTGAAGAGCTCTTGACAGTAGTTCAGGGGGGAGCTTTGGCTGGTCAAGAAGAAATATTACAAATCCAAATGGCTACTCAAGAGTTGGCGCTGATTGATTTATCGCAGGCACCAAAGGATCAAAGACAGACCAGATTGGTGACAGCTAGACTCAAGGAAGAATTAAGACAGCAACAATCCCAGATGGTAACTCAAGAAATGATCCAAGATACTACTAAAACAGGAGCAGTGGGGGGAGCAAGACCTAAAAGTCAAATGAGATCAGATCATCAGGACTTGCTTCAGAGGCTCCAAAGGCCCAGAGATGGGAACTAGATTTTTGACTTGGAACATTAACGGCTTGAATTCTCCACAGAAAAGAAGAAAAATATTTCACTATCTCAAGCAATTTAAGAATGAAGTAATTTGCTTACAAGAGACTCATATAAGAATACAAGATCAAAAATATTTGATTAATGCAAGACTTGGTACACCTTACGTAGCAGCAGCACCAGAAAAGAAAAATGGTATAGTTATATATTTGAAAAGAGACTTAGTTGCTAAATTAATTGAAGCAGACGATCAAGGAAGATTTTTAGCGATAGAACTTTTAATAAAAGGAGAAAAAATACTTGTAATCGGAGTTTATGCCCTGAATCAACAACAAGAAAATTTTTATAATTTACTACACTCAAAATTGACACAGTGGGCATATAAAACTTGTATCCTGTTAGGGGACTGGAATGGTGTTTTGGACGTTAAAAAAGACAAGAAGGGACCTAAACAAAATGTGTTAACAAGAGCAAAATTGCCCAAAGCGTTTTGGGAAATGATGGATAATTGGGAGTTGAGAGATATTTGGCGTGAAAGAAACCCGGAAGAAAAAGATTTTACTTTTTTCTCAGATAGACATCAATCCTTTTCAAGGATTGATTTTATATTAATTACTAATGATCTTTTATCTAGGGTGAAAAATATGAAGATTTGCTCAAGAACATTGACAAACCATAGTCCAGTTTGGCTGGAATTGGAGTATGAGAAAGGGCCTAGGAGGTCCTGGAGGTTAAATGATAATTTGTTTAGGTATGAAGAAAATGTAAAAGAGTGTAAAAAATTTATGAAAGAATTTTTTGTTATGAATATGCAAAAGGGCACATCGATGGAAATGGTATGGGATGCAAGTAAGGCATATATGCGAGGAATTTTGATATATTTGAATAATAAATATAGAAAGAAACAGGGGACAAAAAGAAAAGAATTAGAAGATGAGTAAACAGGAACGGGCTTTAGTATCTAATCCAACAGATAAGAAAATCAAAGAGGCAATCAATTTATTGAAAGGTCAATTTAATATGTTAATAGCAGATCAAGTGGCAACTAATTTAAGATATGCAAAACTTAATACTTTTTACAATGCCAATAAACCAGGCAGGTGGTTAGCATATTTGTTAAGGAAAAAGCAAAAATCAAGGACAATAGAGAAAATAAAATATAAGGGTAAAGAGGTTTATGAGCAACAATTGATTAAAAAATCCTTTTTAGAGTTTTATTCGAGGCTGTATACTGGTGATAAAATTAAAGATATAGATATAGATAGATATTTGCAGAAAGAGAATATCCATACAATTTCAAATGAGCAGAGGGATAGTTTAAATCAATTGATAACTTCCGAGGAAATTGCGTTAGCAATTAAGCAGTTGAAAGTGGGTAAAGCTCCTGGGACGGACGGTTTGACGGCTATTTACTATAAAACCCTACAGGAGGAAATGATAGAACCGTTGAAAGAATTATTTAACAATATACAACAGGGAGGAGAGGTACCTCCAACTTGGAAGACAGCATTTATCTCGTTGATCCCAAAAGAAGGGCATGATGATACAGATCCTAAAAATTATAGGCCGATTTCATTATTAAATACAGACTATAAGATATTTGCTAAAATTTTGGCAAATAGATTAATGACAGTTATGCAGCAAATGATTCACCATGATCAAACTGGTTTTATAAATGGTAGACAAATGAAGAGTAATGTAAGGCAAATTGTTAACTTATTAGAATATTTGGGAAGGAACAACGAGGTCCCCGCAGTGTTTGTGTTCTTGGATGCTGAGAAAGCCTTTGATAGATTGAATTGGCAATTTTTACTAAAACTAATAGAAAGGATGCAATTTGGAGAACAATTTGTACAATCTATTAAGGCAATATATCCAAAACAAACAGCGCAAATAATAGTTAATGGTGGTTTAACAGATGCTTTTAACATAGAAAAAGGAACAAGGCAAGGCTGTCCTTTGTCTCCGTTATTGTTTGTTTTGACGCTGGAAATTTTATTAAACAAGATACGCGATATGAATACAATAAAGGGAATTAAAATTAGACAGCATGAGTACAGGGTACGAGCATTTGTGGATGACCTGGTTGTTACCTTAACCCAACTGGTACAATTGATTACAGCCTTGATGGATATAACCTGCTTATATGGACAAGTATCTGGTTTTAAAATAAATGCAGCTAAAACAAAAATAATAGCTAAAAATATGGTTAGGAGCCAAAAAGAAGAGATAGAAAGGTTAACAGGATTTGAAGTAGTTAAGAAGGTTAAATATCTGGGGGTCTATATTATGACTGCAAATACGAAATTATATCAGTACAACTATGAACCATTATGGCACAAAATACAGAAAGAGTTGGACAATTGGAAAAAACTACAACTGTCTTTGCTGGGAAGGATAGCCGCTGTAAAAATGAATATTTTACCAAAATTTCTATTTCTTTTTCAAATGATACCTATACTTAAAAAAGATGAAAACTTGAAGGAATGGCAGAAGGGCATAAATAAATTTGTGTGGGCAGGGAAGAAACCATGAGTCAAACAAAAGATATTGCAAGATACTAGAGAAAGAGGTGGTCTTAAGATGCCCAATTTAAGATTGTATTATGAAGCTGCTGCCCTCTCAGCAATCACAGATTGGATAAACTTAACGGAGGAAAAGATATTGAATATTGAAGGATATGGTTTGGTTTATGGCTGGCATGCTTACTTAGTGTATGATAAGAAAGTAGATCAGACTTTTAAAAGTCATATATTAAGAAATGCTCTATTGCGTGTCTGGAAAAAGTATAAATATAAACTAAATGATAGGTTACCAATATGGACAGTACCCAGACACGCGATAGAGAACATATATTTAGAGCAAAAGCAAGATAAGATTACATATAAGGAACTCCTTTATAAGGAAGGAGTCAGATTACAGTTAAAATCCATGGAACAATTAAGAGAAGAAGGGATTATTAGGACTTGGTTTCAATATGGACAGCTGCTGGCCAGATGGAGAGAAGATCAAAAAATTGGTATTTTGCAGCAGGATGAGAATTTGATAAAGCAAATAAGAGATGAAGGTCAAATGCACATAAAAAGGTTGTACAATTCATTACTGGAAATAGATTCAGAAACAGATTTAGTCAAGGATTGTATGATAAAATGGGCACAAAATGTAGGTGAACCAATAACGATGGAAACATGGGAAAAGATATGGGTTAGAAATGTAAGATTTACACAAGGACAAAATCTAAGGGAGAATTTTTACAAAATGTTTTATAGATGGCATTTAGATCCAAAAAAACTAGCTTGTATGTATCCAAACTTACAACCTAAGTGTTGGCGATGTGAGTGTGAAGATGCTACATATTTTCATATATGGTGGACATGTAAAAAGATTAAGGCTTTTTGGATAAAAATATGGTGGATTATTCAAAATATTCTGAAGAAAAAAATTAAATGTACACCACAGTTTTTTCTGTTGGGAATAGTTACGGATTGTACTGTAATAGAGACTAAGCTGGTTTTGAACTTAATAACGGCTGCCAGGTTACTGGTGGCACAGTACTAGAAGAAGGAAGATCCACCCACTATTGAGGAATGGACATTAAAAGTTGTGCATTTGGCTGAAATGGCAAAAATTTCATCATACCTTAAAGACCATTCAAATGAGAGATATATATCGGAATGGAGAAGATGGATTGATTATATACAGAAGTATCCGAATAAGAAGATTCATATAGCTTATGAATGAAATAATTTTAAGTAGTTTATGTTTGTTTTTTCTGAGTTATAAGGAGTTAAGGACCTAGGGAGAATATGAAATGTAATAATTTGTTAGCATATTTTAGTTCTTGATTTATGAATGCTATACCCTGTGCTCGTTCTGGGAAGTCTAGGGAGGGGGGTGGGGGGAGGGAGGGGAAGGGAGGGTGGGAAGGGGAGGGCAGGGTTGAGGGGGGAAGGGTGGTGGTGGTGAAAATGTTTGTATTTCTTATAAAACTTTTCAATAAAAAAAAAATAGAAGCGTTTGTGCATCCAAATCTTATTAACATGAGAAATATTATAAGATATAAACATATGTTATCAGCAACAGGGGAATTGAAAACAAAACAAGAATTAGACAAATAAGGGATTGAAATGGAATGGTATACTCAGCTGCAAATACAACCGAGATATGAAAAAGATGCAAAGTTATATGGTTTTTACTTGGAAATGACAGTATTAGATGAGATACTCACAGGAACTGAGGAAAAAATGATTAGGAAACTGTATAGTTATTTACTGGAAGTGAAGTTAGAAGAAGAACAAGTCAAAGAAACAATGATAGCATGGGCAAAAAAATTGGATATTCGATTGAGTTAGATAAATGGCAGCAACTATGGGAAAGGAATTATAAATTAACAATGGCCACAGCGTACAAAGAGAACTTGTATAAAATGTTTTATAGATGGCACATGCCACCAGAAAGATTAACAAAAATGTTTAAAGATAAATCAGCTAAATGTTGGAAATGCCATCAGATGCCAGGATCATATTATCATATGTGGTGGACATGTCCAGAAGCGAGAAATTATTGGACAAAGATTAGAATATGGATAGAGAACATATTGACTTAAAACCAGAATTGTTCCTGTTAGGTATTCTTTCAGAGAAATACAGTAAAGAACACATATATCTGATAATACATGTAATAATGGCGGTGAATATTGTATTTGCACAAAACTGGAAAGCAGAAAAAATTCCTACAAAGGGAGAGGTAATTAAGAAAATATTGGACTGTGCAGAAATGAGTAGGTTGACATTGGCAATTAAAGGGAAAGAAGAATCCGAGTATAACAACATATGGGGAAAATTTTATCAATGGATAGAAAGTGAGTATAGACAATAACCATGGCAGAGATAAGAATTTTGGGATAAATAAGGTGCAGTATATTAGAATTAAATGAAAAAAGAAAGATAAATGTATGTATTAAGAAATGATGATAAATTATTAAGATGGAGGCACAAAAATGTTATACCCAGATGATACATGGATTGATTAATAATGTACAGGAATGTAAGAAGAGATATAATTATAAAATGGAAAAGAAATTTGAAATGAAGATATATGTGAATAGAAATCGGGGCTGCTCGAATACCATCTCAGACTAAATTGGAAAACGGAACAAGGGAGTGGAAAAGGAGAGAGGAGAGAGGGGAAAGGAGGAGAGTTGGGAGATGAGAAGAGAAGAAAAGAAAAGAAGAACGGAAAAAGGAGGGGAAGAAAGAAGGGGAAAAAAGAGGAGGAGAGAGGGTAAGATAGGGAGGAAGAAGAGAGGAGAGGGGAAAGAGGAGAGGAAGTAGAAAAGGGAAGGAGAGGAGGAATGAAGAAAGTAGGAAGCAGAAAGAAGAGGAAAGAGAAGGGAAGAAGAAGGAAAGGTTGTATTAAAATAAAAAAAAAGAGATGGTAGAAGAGCAGGCCTGAACAAATAATTAGCAAATGGAAATTAAAGAATAAGAGGATTGAATAATGATTACTGATGAATAAAAAACTGTACATTTGAATATGTTGATAAAAAATAAAAATAAAAAACTTTTCAGAATAAAAAAAAACACTGAGCTTCCCAACGGCCATTTCAATTGGGGGAGAAAGTTTACCTCTCCTCAAAATATTTGAGGTTAAAACTCCCTAGCAAGAAACTGGGGCCAAAGTTTATGGGACCATTCCCCATAGTAAAGATAATCAACCTGGTCACGGTGCAATCAAAATTGCCCCGACTGCTAGGGAAGATACACCTGGTATTCCACAGTAGCCTCTTAAAACCCATGGTCGGATCGACCCTGAGGCCACTACCCCGTAAGCCCCCAGACCCCGTGGTCATAGGGGGCCAGACCCATTAGGAGGTGCAGTGAATCCTCAATTCGAGGTGGCACAGGAGACAACTCCAATATTTAATCAAGTGGAAGGGTTACCCCTTATCAGAGGCATCTTGAGTAAAGAGTCAAAATATCCAGGCTGATCGCCTTATAGTCAAATTTTACGTGGAAAATCCAAACAAGCCAGGTGGGGGGGTCGCATCCCTAAACTCTACATCTGTACTCAAGAGCCTTGGTAGTACAGTGGTCTAAAGCACCCTGTTATTAAGAACAGCTGCCTGCAATTACTGCAGGTTCAAATCTCGCCAAGGCTCAAGGTTGACTCAGCCTTCCATCCTTTCTAAGGTAGGTAAATTGAGGACCCAGTTGTGGGGGCAATAAGCTGACTTTGTATAAATATACAAAAGAATGAAGGCTATTGCTTAGCGCATTGTAAGCCGCCCTGAGTCTCTGGAGAAGGGCGGCATATAAATCAAATTAAAAAAAAAAATTGTTTCGCTTTGCACAGGTTGCCCTCAGGAAGTGAGGGGAGCCGAATGTCAACTTGCAAAGCTTTCAAGTTGCCATGAGCAGGAGGGAGGGAGAACTGATGGAGCTGATTGATTTCCCTAACTGAAATTACATTCCATAGATGCTTTTCTACCGCAATCAGTAGGAGAGTTTTGGTTTCACAGCCAGCCAAAGTGGTTAATTGGAAAATGTGATTTATGACATGGCCAGGGAGGAGGGGAGAGACAGGGTCATAGGGGAACATAAATCTACGTAGGATTAGTTCTAACTGCATCCGAATATTGCCGAAATGGTGCTCCTAATAAATGACTGTATTTCTTTTGACGTTTGGCTCGTGACTCATGAATTAATTAGGGCATCTTTCGGAAACTTCACCCTGACCTGGCTGATGCCATTTTTCTCCTGCCTCATAGTTGCCACAAACTTTGAAAGGGGGAAGGGAGGGGGAGAAGAAGATAGACCGGATACCCGTCAAAACAATTTTTTTTCTTGTGGGAACCAAGGTCATCCCGACAGATGGCAGAGGAGTGTCCAAGTAGCCTCCCAGCTACCTTCATTGGACAATGTGATCGGTGACACCTGGGGAGGGAAAATTTGCTCTTTTAGTTAGGGAGAAAACTGCAGGAACTTTTAGAGTTGGTTTTCACTAGCCGTGCCTATATGGTGTGTCCAATAAACATGTTCTTTGAGGAATCTACCCGCCTCGGAGTTCTGCCTTTGGTGGATGCATTACTCGGAACCCTGACACACCTGGCTGGTTGTCCGTAAAGCACTAGAGGAGGTGAGAGAGGCTTACAAGAAATACGCAGATAAAAAGAGGGCTCCTCAAAAGTGGGGGATAAAGTATACCTCTCCACCAAGTTTCCAGGCAGCCTTGAAAAAAGTTGGGGCCAAAATACACCAGACCTTTCCCCATCATGACTTTTATTATAAACCCAGTGACTGTGGAACTGAAATTGCTGAAAAAAAACCTTAAACATGTCCACCCAGTTTTCCACTGTAGTCTTCTGAAGGTGGCAGCTACTTCAACCTTGTGTCCCGCAATGATACCGCCACCTCCCTCTCCATATTAACTGAAGAGGAACAACATTTTGAGGTCAAGGAGATTCTTGACTCCTTACTGCATAGAGGCAAACTACAATATTTAGTTTTATGGAAAGATTTCCAACTTCTAGTGAAAAGATGGCCAACTGACAACACCCCCAGGGAAGGATCATTGAAGAATTTTTCTCTGGACGGTAGCTTTTTCAACTTACCAACAGAAGGAACCAGAATTCAGGGAAGTAATTAGAAGAATTTTGGACTGCGCAGAGATGAATAGATTAACTTTAATGATTAAAGAGAAAGAGGATACGGAATATTTTAAGATATGGGGGAAATTTTATGATTGGATAGAAAAGAGATATAGATAAAAAATTTGATAAGCAAAGAGGAGAAAGTTACATTAAATATATGTATTTTGGGGAAAATATTGAAATAGAGAAATGGGATTTATTAAGGAAGAAATAAGAAGAGGAGTAACAAAAAGAAGTAGTCACCGAAGAAACACCAAGATGACACATGGAAGGACTGATGTATTATATGTTTATCTTAAAAAAAAAAACTTTTTATATAAAAAAAGAAGGAACCAGCATTCCTTTAGTTTATATGACTCTTCTGGGTTAGGGAAAGTCCTAGAATTATCCCACAAAATACTCTGATACAGCAAAGGTCTGCAAGTAGCTTCAGGAGCTGTGCTTCGAAGCAGCCTGGATGCTGAAAGCTGGCAGCAGGGCTGCAATGTTTATTGCTGAAGAAGCAGCCATTTTGGAATTTATTTTTCAAATGGACAGTAAAGTTGTGCCTTTCATTTCTTAATCATTTTAAGGACTATTAATCTTTATTAAGCTAAAAGAGGGTCTCTTTAGCCACAGCCTGTTACTCCATTTTTGAGAATTCTTTATTGTTAAAGGACAAGGAAAAGGGTTGCTGGACGCAATCTAAAAGAAGGAAGTGTGAAGTATCTTTTCTTAATTTTGATGGAGAACTATAAGAATAGAAAGTTGTGGTTCTATTACACTACTTTTTGTAGGAAGTTAGCACTCACCCCTCTCCTAGAAAAATGAAATATTTTAGGATATACTAAAAAGGCAGAATATTTTCCCTAAAAGAGAAGTAGAAACTCAGAGAAGCAGAAACTCAGCCCCCCACCTTTGTTAATGGGCCATTAAGGCCTGAGCCAGTCTATTCTACATAACAAAGAGCTACCTCCTTCAGGCAGAGCCATTTAATTGCCCTTTATTGCACCACCCACCAAGTTTCAACCAAACTTGGCACACAGACAACCTAAAAGGCTAGCTATGACCTCTAGCAGCAACCAATCAGGATACTCTTCCTGGGCCCCAGGAAGTTCAAAGCCAGAGAGGGCATAAAACCCAGGGACTCGCAGCATCTCTGCCTTTTTCTGTTCAGGAACTCAAGCCATGTGATCCTGTCCACCATTAAACCATCTTTCCAAGCAGTCTCCATGTTTCCAGTGACTTTTTCCCCACTTGAAGCTGAACCCAGAAGGATATTTCTTCCAACATTTTAAAATAATTTGTAGCTCTGGATTGTTTTGTTGTGGGTTGTTGAAATTCCCCGATTTTTATGAACTCTGATTGGTTAGAAAAAGAAAAACAAGTAAAAAAAAAATAAAACTAACTTTTTGACCACTAGAGGGAGCTACGAAGATGCTTAAACCTGAGCTTGAGTCTTTTTGTTAAGGAAATCTTTCATAAGTCTTTACAGAGAATAACTTACTTTGTAAATCAAATTGGTATTAAAGTTGATATAAAAAAAGAGCAAGAGGTGCCATTAAGTGTTGAAAATTATCAACCCACTGAGACAACTTCACAAATATCTGACAATGCAAATAACTTAACTGCAATTTTGAAATACAAATCTGACACCAACTTCTGTTACAATGATGGTTTGAATACAACCCTCTTAGCACAATTGAAACTGGACTTTTGAGAAAATTTACAACTTTTAAAGAGGACAAGCTTGGGACTTTTTCTTCATGGATACTAACAAGGTTGAGAATTCTTTGAAAAAAAGATATGATAGACATCCCAGAGAAGAAGAAGACTTTATTCTATGTGGAAGAGCTTCAAGTTAATCTACAATTTTTAATAGAACAACTTTGGGATTTTTTTCCCCATGGCTATTAACAAGAATTTGTTGAGGAAATGGGACTTGAAAGACATTCCTGAGAAGAAAAAGATTTTATCCTATAAGGATAAGGCGGAGGGAGTGACTTAAATTCAATGAATTAATCAGTTAGGATGGATCTTTACAAGTCTGACATGTGTATTGAAAGTTTTAATGTAGTACTCTGTTTAAGAAATGGATTTGTAAATGTTTATTTTGTCTTTTTATATAATGTTTGAATAACACCCAAAGTTTGTAAGTTATTGAAATTAAATTCAAAAATATGAATGGTTAATACTTTTAAACAGAATAAAAAGATCTTATTGCATGAGTATAAATTGGAGGGAGAGATTTAAATTTAATGAGTTAATTGTACAGGTAGTCCTCAACTTACGACTGCAATTGAGCCCAAAATTTATGTTGCTAAATGAGACATTTGTTAAGTGAATTTTGCCCCATTTTACAACCTTTCTTGCCACAGTTGTTAAGTGAATTACTGCAGTTGTTAAGTTAGTAATAGAGGTGTTAAGTGAATCTGGCTTCCCCATTGACTTTGCTTGTCAGAAGGTTGCAAAAGATGAACACATGACCCCAGGACACTGCAACCATCATAAATATGAACCAGTTGCCAAGCATCTAAATTTTGATCACATGACCTCAGGGACACTACAATGGTTGTAAGTGTGAAAAACAGTCATAAGTAACTTTTTTCAAAGCCGTTGTAACTTTGAACGGTCACTAAATGAATTGTTGTAAGTCGAGGACTACGTGTAGTTAGTTGGATTTTTATTGGGGTGATATATATATATATAATTGCCCTCATATATATATATATATATATATATATATATATATATATATATATATATATATATATATATATATATCATTGAAAGAAAGTTTTAATGTAGTTTTGTGGTTTTGGGTTCTGGGTTTGTAAAATGGGTTTGAAAATGAAGGTTTTTTTCTCCTTTTTATATAAAGCTTGAGTAATCTTTAACGTTGGTAAAGTATTATTGAAAGTGAATTTTAATGTATGTATGTTAAGAGGAAGTTAAAAAAAGAGTAAAGTTTTTAAAAAGATGTGTTACAATTTATTGATTTTAGAAATGTTTTTAAAGAAAACTTTAATGTTTTAAAATTTAGAAAAAGCATTTCTTTTCCTTTAGGGTTAAAAATTTGAAAGAATATACTGAATTTTATTAATATGAATGATAGTCTATAAATATTAATGAGTAAACAAATATATATTATTTCCCACAGCAAGGAAAAGCAGAGATTGTTAAATCGATTCTTTTATTCAAAGAAGAGAATATATTTAATTTTGTTTCTATTTGGAAATTGCTTCCAGACTGTGTGCTTCTGATGGGGAAAAAATGAAATTTTAACTTTGTTTTTGTTGATTAGATAGGTTTGCTGTTATAGAAATGGCTAGTATAAACTATTGAATAAAAGTAAAAAGTTGAGGTTGTAATGTTATCTTCTACTGTGCCACGGAGAGTTGGAAGTCAACATTTTTTTTTTCTATTTCCCTTACCACCCCACATTTCCCCTTTTCCCTTCCCCTAGTTTTCCATTACTTTTTATTTTCCTTTGTTTCTTATATTTTGATAAAATTAATTTTAAAAAATGAGAAATGAGAAATATAAGGGCAGGAAGTTGTGGTTCTAGTTTATTATTTTTAGTCATTTGTAGCTTGGTCTGCTTTGCTGTGGGTGGCTAAAACTTTCTGATTTTTATGATTTCTGATTGGCCAGCAATTCTTACATGACTTACAAAAAAGCTACTCTTTGACTAAAGAAGAAGTTAAGAAGATGGAGGAGCAAATTATTAGAGATTTATTTGAAAAATCTTGAAATAAAATCCATCAGTTCATAGATCAACTATGCTCCAAGGATGTTAAAAAAACTTCTCAAATTACTTCAGAGATGCAAGTAAGTGTATAAAGAGTTACCAAACCACAAAGGCAATTTCACAAGTAGCTGACAATGCAGAGGAGTCAATTGCAATTTTGGAATATAACCTGACACCAACTTTTATTATGATGGCTTAAGTTGACGCTGGTTGCAGGTGGTCCGACCACCAGTTCATGTCCAGTAAAAGTTACCTTTCTCTATGAAAATGGAGTCGGGGTTTTTCTTTCTTGGATAATGAAAGGAGGCCGTCCTGACATTAAGCTAGGTCTGCATTTTTAACAGCCATCCCGGAAAAATACCGAGAGGGCTGAACAAACAATGTCTGATCAAGACAGCGACCAGGACCAGATGGGAGCTGCTGGTTCAACAGCTTTGTTGCTCCAACCGGGGGGGGGGGGGGGCTCAGATTGGATGGCAAATTTACAGCTGGAAGAAGAATCAGAGCAAGCCAGATGGTCGGTGGGAGTAGGGAGGCTACCAGAACTGGAAAAGACCCCCCCTGGAGTAACAAGCACCAGACCCCGAAAGGGAGAATCTGCTTGGATGCAGGAGCAGAAAGAAAGCCTCCTGGTCACACAGGCCCTTCAACTTCTGAAAGAAGCTGAGGAAAGCCGTAGAAGCCGGGAACGGTATGTTGACCCTACTGAGAAAGGGGGGGACACGCCCCAGGGATGATCCAGAGGCTGCTGCTTGTGGGGGAGAGAGAGAGCAAGCTGGGGAAGGAACAGCTCAAGCCTCTGAAATTCAGGCGGGAGATGCAGCAGCCCAGGGGCCCCCAGCAAGAGAGGCACCACCCCAGAGGCAAAGAAAGCCAAAAATCCCCTCCCCATATCAGAAAAGTTCGGACGAGATTCGAAGAAATTGGGATTTTTCCTGACCCAAGTATGGAACCATATGCAGGATTGGGGTGAGGACTTCCTCTCAGATGCCGCATGAGTGAGGTGTGTTACCAAAGCCCTAGAGGGAGTAGCAGCTGAATGGATGGTGGGACTCCACAATAATAACTCCCCCTTGCTGAGAAATTATGATCATTTTATGAGAGCCCTCAGAGCGTGTTTTGAGGACCCCTTAGCCAAGCGAAAAGCGAGAATCAGAATGAAGGGCATTCACCAGGGCCGGAGATCGGTGGCGGAATACACCCAAGAGTTCCATGAGTTGGCACCCTACATGAGAGGGTGGTCAGAAGTGGCCCTACTGGAGAATTATAAAGATGGGCTGAATGAGGACATCTACAAAGATTGCCGTTCGCGGGGGGTCCCTGAAGATCTGCAGAGCTGGTACGTGGTAGCAGCAGATGTGGAGATAGACCTGGCCCGAAGCCGGCTCCGTGGTGGGCGCTCCTGGGATCAGCCACCTTCCTTACTCCACAAGGGGGCGCCAAAAGCAGCAGTGGGGAAGACAGGGCCCAAGCCAAAATCCTCCGCGTGTTTCAAATGTGGGAAGGAGGGGCACTGAGCCGCTGAGTGTTTCTCCAAATCAGCGCCCAAGGCGACCTTTGCCAGAGGAAAGAAGGCTGATAAAGCACCAGCAAAAGCCCGTGAGACCGCCCTGAAAGGAGAAGTCGTTGAGTTCGCTCCCCTGAAACCGGGTGAGTTGGGAACTCCAACCATCGCTGACGACAGTGAGACCGACACCAATTCCAACAACAATGATCTGGTGAGTCACAATGGGGGGCCCATGACCATCCCAGTAGAACTAAGGGTACCATCCATCGGGGCCCATGGCCAGATGCCAGCCCTCCTAGACTTCGGATGCACCAGGTGCATAATCAGCCCAGACGTGGTTGAAAAGATGGGCCTAAGACTAAAAGTGATGAAAAGGCCCATCAAATTCTGTCAGCTAGACAGATCAGTGGCAGGAGGGGGCCCAGCCAATTTTGTGACCGAGCCAATCGAGATGCAAATGGGGGATCACCTAGAGACTCTTAGTTTTATAGTGGCCCCGGGCATGGAGCGGCCCCTCATACTTGGACTGCCTTGGCTCCGTAAATGGAACCCGCGCATAAACTGGAGAACGGGAGTTTTGTGCATTTGCTCTGAAAAGACAGGGAAGGAAGAGGAGGTGGGCCATATAGGAGAAGGCGGCTTTTGCGGTTCGTTGGGCACTGTTAATGTGGAGACAATTCCTCGAAGGAGCTAAGCACCCGTTTGAGATGTGGACTGACCACAAAAACCTAGAAGCTTTGAAAACGCCACGTAAACTGTCCCCAAAACAAGCCCACTGGGCTCAACACTTCAACCGATTTAATTTCTCCCTGCGCTACCTTCCGGGAGGGAAGAACTTCATGGCAGACGCCCTTTCTAGACTGCCGCAATACAATAGTGTTGGAGAGGAGGTGTTGTGACCCCAACTCCTGAGCCTGTCCTAACAGAGGAAGAGGACTCAGAAGGTGATGGGGAGGAACTGATAAGGCCTCCCCTCTCCAGGACCCTCCTCTCTGGCAATGCCTCAGGTTCCATCCGAAGGCCAAGAGGAACAGCCTGGGATATGCCAGGAGGAAAGCATATCGGAACAACAACAGATAGGGAGCGAGAATGATGAATCCTGGCTTGATCCCAGGCAGCGTCGGAGGGAGAAGCGTGCGCAGCAACAAAAGAGGCATGGGAGGGCCAGAGATTGAGCTGAGTCACTGAGCCAGACCCCACAAGGAATAAAAGTGGGTGTGATTGCTCTTCAGGCTTTGTGACAGTCAAAGTTAAAAACCTGAGTCTCACATCGCGTTACCTGAAATCTGGCTTGTGCATATTTGGATTGGACCTTGGCTAACTCTTGCTTCATGGATTACTGTGAGTGAAAACTGACTTGGCAGGCATTTCGCAGTTTACTGCCAAAACTCTTATCTGCAAGGGTTTCTAGTCTGATTGCTTAATAAAATCTTGGCAGGCGTGCCTGGTTGTGTGTTTGCCTGTGTGGAGAAGGGGGACAGAACAGGAGGTGATTCGGCCAGATCCAACTTTGTCGGACGACTTGGCTAAGCAACTACAAGAAGCCTTAAAGACCGATGAGTGGTTTCTGGCCCATTCGAATGAGTGTAGTCTTCGGAAAGGACTTGCTTGGGTGGGAGCCAAGCTGTATGTTCCCGCCAGTCTGAGAGCAACAGTTTTACAGCACGCTCATGATGCCAAAGTTGCTGGGCATTGTCAGCCTCCGCCTTTACTGCTTTGGCTGCCATAGTAACGGGAGGGGGGAGAGCTAGGTAGCATGGGGGGGAACCGTGCTGGAGGAATCGAAAGCGATAGTTAAGCCACCGGACTGTATCTTTGAAGCTGCTGTCGGGTCAACAGTTGTGGCATTTCTGATTGATGACGCTGCCAGACGTGTGCTTCCACCTGACCCCTGAGAGACCTTTGGATTGGATGATTTACAGTGGACAGTGGGAGGGGATGCTTTCTATATGCAATTTTCATGCTTGTTGCCTTAGATTCTGCTTTCCTTTGGTTGTGTTCACTTCATTTTCTAGTAAAAGTACCTTTCTCTATAAACAATGGAGTTTGGGTCATTCTTTCCTGGACTTTGAAGGAAGCACACCTGACATTAAGCAGAATCTCTTCTCCAGCCACCCCGGATAAACACCGAGGGGGCTGAACCCAAAATATGTCTGACCAAGAGAGTGAAGGAGACCAGATGGGAGCTTCTGGCTCTACTTTATAGCTCTCACTTCAAGCGGAGAAGGAAGCTGCGGAATGGATGGAAAAAATCCGGCTGAAAGAGGAGCCAGAGGAAGCTAGATGGTCGAGGGGAGTAGGAAGGTTGCCGGACCTGGGGAGGACCCCCCAAGGAGTAACCAGCTCCAGACCCCGTAAGGGAGAGGCAGTGTGGCTGCAGGAGCAAAAGGAGAGCCTCGTGATTGCTCAAGCGATGCAACTCCTCCGCGATGCCGAGGAAAGCCGGAAAAGCCATGAGTCTTATGTATTCCCTGTGGGGAAGGGAGGAGACTACCCCAGGCTGGATCCAGAAGAGACAGCCTGTGGGGGAGAAGAAGAGGAAGCTGGGGAAGAAACATCTCAGGCTTCTGGAGCTCAAGCAAGGGATGCAGCAGCCCAGGGACCCCCAGCCTTGCAGGCCCCACCCCGCAGACGCAAAAAGCCAAAAATTCCCCCCCTAACCGGAAAATATGATGGGAATCCGAAGACCTTGGGGCTTTTCTTGACCCAAGCGTGGAACCACATGCAGGACTGGGGGGAGGATTACTTATCAGATGCAGCACGAGTGAGATGCGTCACGAATGTCTTAGAGGGAGTAGCAGCTGAATGGATGGTGGTCCTCCACAATAATAACTCCCCCTTGCTGAGGAATTACAACCTGTTCATGGGGGCTCTTAGGAGGCGGTTTGAAGACCACCTAGCTGAGCAGAAAGCGAGACTCAGGATGAAGGGTATCCAGCAGGGCCGGAGATCGGTGGCAGAATACACCCAAGAATTTCACGAACTGGCGCCCTACATGACAGGGTGGTCAGAAGAGGCCCTACTGGAGAGTTTCAAGGACAGACTAAATGAAGACATATAGAAAGACTGTAGAGCACGGGGGGTCCCCGAAGACTTGCAGAGTTGGTACGTAGTAGCTGAGGATGTGGAGATCGAGCTGGCCCGAAGCCAACTCCGAGGGGGCCGTGCAGGGGACCCGTCATCCTCCTTCTACCGCAAAGGAGCACCAAAGACGGGCGCGGGGAGAGCAGAATTCAAACCCAAATCGAAGCCCTTCACGTGCTTCAAGTGTGGAAAGGAAGGCCATCGGGCCACCGAATGTTTCTCCAAGCCAGTGCCAAAATCTACCGGCTTGGGACCAAAGAAGACTGACAAAGCACCCGCAAATGCTCGCGAAACCGCCCTGAAAGGAGAAGTCGTTGAGTTCGCTCCCCGAAACCAGGGTGAGTTGGGAACTCACCATGGACGACAGCGGGACGGACTCCGACTCTGACGATCTGGTGAGACACACTGAGGGCCCCATGCTCATCCCCATAGAAATAAGGGTGCCGTCCACAGGGGCACATGCACAGATGTTAGCCCTATTAGACTCTGGGTGCACCAGGTGCATAATCAGCCCGGAAGTGGTGGAGAAAATGGGCCTGAGGCTAAAATCGTTAAAAGGGCCCATTGCGTTCTGCCAGTTGGATGGATCGATTGCAGGAGGGGGCCCAGCCAGCTTTGTGACCGAACCCATTGAAATGCAATTGGGGGATCACGTAGAGACCCTCAGTTTTATTGTGGCCCCTGGCATGGAACGACCCCTCATACTTGGACTGCCCTGGCTCCGTAGATGGAACCCACGTGTTAACTGGAAGACGGGGGTTTTGCGCATTCGCACCAGAAAACCAAGACTAGAGAGGGAAGAAACTCCCCTGGAGGACAGAGTAGAACATGAAAGGGCGGAAGTGGCAATAGGCCACATCGAAGGGGAGGAAAAGATTCCAAAGGAGTATTGGGATCTCCAAGAAGTTTTTAGTGAAAGGGCCTCAGATGTGCTGCCCCCCCACCACAGAGCTACGGACTGTACCATTGAAATACTCCCCGGGGTGAAGCTCCCTAAGCCAAAGATCTACCCCATGACCCCTCGAGAACTAGGGGAATTGCGAAAATTCATTGATAAAAACCTAGAACAGGGTTTTATCCAACCAGCCAGACCAAGGGTGGCGGCGCCTGTAATGTTCCGAGAAAAGAAAGATGGCTCCTTTCGTTTGGTAGTTGATTATAGGAATCTCAACGCTATTTGCGTGGAAAACGTTTACCCCCTGCCGCTCATGAAGGACATGCTAGCACACTTAGGAAAGGGGAAAATTTTCACCAAACTGGACTTACGAGAGGCATACTACAGAGTGAGAATTAAGGAGGGGGATGAATGGAAAACAGTGTTTAACTGTCCACTGGGATGTTTCCAGTTTCGAGTGCTCCCTTTTGGACTACAAGGATCCCCTGCTGTGTTCATGCAATTGATTAATGAAGTACTGCATGAGCACCTGCATAAGGGGGTGCTGGTTTACTTGGATGACAGTCTTATCTACTCTGAGAGCATGGAAGACCATGTGAAATTGGTGCAAACTGTCCTGAAAAAACTCAGGGCTGCTGAACTATATGCCAAACTCTTTAAATGCGAGTTCCACCAAAGCAAAATTGACTATCTTGGATATCGCATATTGCATGAGGGAGTAGAAATGGACCCTGGAAAAGTTTGGGCAGTATTGGAATGGGCCGCGCCACGCACCCGCAAACAACTACAAAGTTTCCTGGGAATTGCTAACTTCTATAGACAGTTTATCTCCTCGTTCACCAAAATCGCGCTGCCAATAACAAATCTTCTGAAAACAAAAGGTGAAGTAAGACCAAAGCCCTCACGAGCCTTTGAATGGACTATGGACTGTCAGGCGGCATTCGAAAAGTTGAAACGGTTGTTTGCTGCTGAACCAGTCCTCAAACATCCGGACATGGAAGAGCCTTTTGTAGTACAGGCTGACACGAGCGACGTGGCAGTAGGAGCAATACTTCTGCAGAAGAATGCAGAAGGGAAATTACAACCCTGTGCCTATACGTCCCGCAAACTGTCAGAGACCGAAAGGAGATGGGCCATATGGGAGAAGGAAGCTTTTGCAGTGCGATGGGCATTGTTAACGTGGAGACAATTTCTTGAAGGAGCTAAGCATCCTTTTGAAGTTTGGACTGACCATAAAAACCTGGAGGCTTTGAAAACACCGCGTAAGCTGTCACCAAAGCAAATTCGCTGGGCTCAACACTTCAACCATTTTAATTTCACTTTACGCTACCTTCCTGGTGGAAAGAACTTCATGGCGGATGCACTTTCCAGATTGCCTCAATACAACAGTACGAAGGAGGAAGTGGTTCGGCCTATCATACCTGTGACACAACTAGCAGCGCCAGTAACTACCAGAGCGCAGACGAGGGCCAATCCAGCCCTCTCGGGCGATTTGCATCAGAAACTACAAGAAGCTCTAAAGACTGACGAGTGGTTTCGAACCCACTCGAATGAATGTACACTCCTTGATGGACTAGTTTGGATTGGGGCCAAATTGTATGTTCCGGCCAGTTTAAGAGTAGCGGTGTTGCAGCACGCTCATGACGCCAAGACGGCAGGACACTTTGGATTTGTTAAAACTCTACATCTCGATAAAAGACAATTCTGGTGGCCTGCACTCAAAAAGGACATAGAGGCATATGTAGCTAGCTGTCCGGTGTGTGCCTCAGCTAAGAGACCTCCGGGGAAGCCACCTGGGTTACTTCAGAGTGTGGCAGGGCCAAATGCTCCTTGGAAAGAGATATCCATGGATTTTATTGTAGACCTGCCGGAGAGTGGGGGGTACACAGTCATTTGGGCAGTAACGGATTTGTTTTCCAAACAAGTGCATTTCATCCCTTGTTCTAAAATCCCTTCAGCTAAAACCCTTGCAAAATTTTTTATTCAACATGTTTATTGATTACATGGGGCTCCAAAATGTACAATCTCGGACAGGGGTGTGCAATTTACCTCCAACTTTTGGAAGGAGTTTTTAGGGTTAATAGGCTCTGCCCAGGGGTTAAGCTCCGCCCACCACCCCCAGACAAATGGGGCTTGTGAGAGAACCAATGCCGTGTTAGAACAGTACCTGAGATGTTACATAAATTACCAGCAAGACAACTGGGTGGACTTATTGCCATTTGTGGAGGTGGCGTATAATAACTCCATACATAGCAGCACCGGTTTCACTCCATTTAAGGTGGCCTCTGGCCAAGAGTTTGTGCCAATCCCAGAGCTACCACAGGATAACCCACAGAACCCATCTTTAATTGAGTGGATCGAACAACTACGGGGTACTTGGGCAGTAACTCGAAAAGCTTTAGATGATGCACACCGAGCACATAAAGCCCAAGCTGACAAAAAGAGGTGCCCGGCACACGTTTACAAAGTGGGTGATATGGTTTATCTTTCCACCAAATATTTACAGACTTCCCAGAAATCAAAAAAGCTCGGACCCAAGTATGTGGGCCCTTTCCCAATCACTAGACTCATCAACCCAGTCACAGTTGAATTGGAATTGCCAAAAAATTTGAGACGAATCCACCCTGTGTTTCATGTTAGCTTGCTGAAACCGGAACATTCGTCCCCTTTGCGTCCAAACCAGGACTCTCCTCCGGTCCCCATACTGATAGAAGGGGAACAACATTTTGAAGTTATACAAGAATACAGTGAATTTTGTTAATATAAATGGTGAGAGTTGATAAAGATTATTAAGTGCAAATAGAAATATATATTATTTCCGCAGCAAGGAAGTTAAAGCAGAAATGGTTAAATCGGTTGTTTTATTCAAAGAGGAGAATATATTTATGTTTTTTATTTGGATATCAAAAAAGTGAAAGTTAGAATATTTTGGACATGTGATGCGACACCCAGAAAAGTACAGCATACTTCACTTAATCCTCCAAGGAAAGATTGAAGGCAAATGAGGTCCAGGCAGAAAAAGAACATCATGGCTTCAAAATCTAAGGGACTGGTTTGGACAAAACTCAACAGCCGTTTTTTGTGCGGTTGTTGATAAAAATAGGATCGCCAACATGATCGCGAACGTCCGATGACGGATATGGCACAAGAAGAAGAAGAAAGATTTGGATATCACTTCTGGATTTTGTGTTTGTGATGAAAAAAAATGAAACTTTGACTTTTGTTTTGCTAATTAGATAGATTTGTTGTTATAGAAATGGCTAGATATATACTAATGTGTAAAAGTAAAAAGTTGAAGCTGTAATGTTATTATCTTGTACTGTGCTAAAAAGAGTCGGAAATAGGTGCTTTTTTCTTTCTTCCCTTGTACCACATATTTTCTTTCCCTCCCTCTTTTCCCTTCCTTTAATTTCCTATTTTTATTTTATACATTGATAAAACAGTAAAAGTCATATTTAAAAAAAAGAACAGAAAGATTTCCCCCCTTTGGACACTGAATGGGTTGATGCTCATCATGTGCACTCACCCTGTCTCACCCGTCAGTTTCAGGACAAATAGCCTGCTAAGCCTAAATAGTTATTCTGTCCAAAAACCTAACTGGCTTGATTCACAAACCCTGCTCACAGCCAAACAAGCAATGGGGGAGGGAATGCAAGGGTGGGGGTAATGGAATGCAAGAGCACCAACTCAGCGGCGAGACATACCAGCGTTCCAAGGTCACCTGCTGGAAAGTTCGCCAGAATCTGTTACCCAAACAAACTGAACATGATTGATTGGATGGAATAAAGTGACAATGGGAGGGGCAGGGAAAAGGGTAATGTTTAACTATGCTATTTGTGCGCGAAAGCTTCAAAATTGGCTTCACTATTTCCATATCCATGTCAGCTCAGTAAATTATACCCTTGGAAACAAAAAATGGCCCAAGAGTCTTTATTTGCTGTATGCACTGAGTGGGATGGTTGACACTAACTCTCCTTCTCTTCCCTGCAGGGCTGATCTTTCCAGGAGGAGCAGTATGTCACAGCTGCCATTCAGCCGTGGGAAGAGCCTGTAGTACAGTGGACTAAAGCACTGTTATTAACAGATTAACATCTGCTGCTTGCAATTACTGCAAGTTCAAATCTCACCAGGCTCAAGGTTGACTCAGCCTTCCATCCTTTCAAAGGTAGGTGAAATGAGGACCCAGATTGTGGGGGCAATAAGCTGACTTTGTATAAATATACAAAAGTATGAAGGCTATTGCTTAACGCATTGTAAGCTGCCCTGAGTCTCCGGAGAAGGGCGGCATATAAATTAAAGCAAAAAAAAAAAAAATCAGCTATGCTATGGATTGCCTGTTGCTGACAGCCTGCCATAGCAATGGGTGGAGGGATCGGCAGGGTGGTATAAGAGGGAGGGTTACCATGAGGAATTGAAACTAATTATCACACAGTCCAGTGAGAATCGCTGGCCATTCCAAGGTCAAGCAAAGGAATGCAGCCAGCTGCAAAGACAGGGACTGTTAACCAAACAATTTGTCAGCACCTAATTGGACACTTTTTGATAACCAGGGGGGTGGAAGGGAAGAAAGGAAAGTTAACCATATGCTTTGGACATGAAAACCTTAGATCCAACTTGGCTTTAGTAAAGTATACCTTTGGCTAACCATGGGCCTAACTGACCACGTTGGCACAGTTGATACTATGACTGTTACTTGACCATCCAATGAACTCTGGACAGTAAAACAAAATACTTAAGCCTTTTAACACCTAGGCTGAAACTAACAAAGTGCCTCCTTACATAGATGAAATTGGCAAATACCAGGAAATTAACTAAATCAGAGACTCCCCTCTAGATATTACAAATTCCTCATTCCAATGACACATTTTCTCACACAAGTCGCCCCTCCCCAAGGTCGCCTCCATTGACTTACAAAAGTAAATATTACAAAAACCTCGAGGCAGTCAAACCACATCTTCCTCTCTACCACTGTGTGCCCTAAAGTAACCCACAAAAGGCAAACACCATTCTTTCACTTTCTGGGACAAAGAACAAAGCTTCCAAAAAATATTTCTAGTCTTGCCTTTCAGTGGGTGGCCACCTTCGATTGCTGTACTGTCTGTTATGCTGTCAAATAAAATCCACCTCTGCTTCAAGTGATTGTCCTCTGGAAGATCTGGCCTGGATCAGACCCAAATAATTTTCTTCTAACAACTACAACAGCCAGTAACAGGAGAGTACAAAAATATACCCTTTGGGTGCTTCACATCTACAGTCAGGTCCAGAAATATTGGGACATCGACACAATTCTAACATCTTTGGCTCTATTCACCACCGCAATGGAGTTGGAATGAAACAAACACAATGTGCGTTAACTGCAGACTGTCAGCTTTAATTTGAGGGTATGTACATCCAACTCAGGTGAATGGTGTAGGACTTACAGCAGTTTGTATATGTGCCTCCCACTTGTTAAGGGACCAAAAGTAATGGGACAATTGGCTTCTCAGCTGTTCCATGGCCAGGTGTGTGATATTCCCTTATTACCCCAATTACAATGTGCAGATAAAAGACCCAGAGTTCATTTCAAGTGTGCTATTTGCATTTGGAATCTGTTGCTGTCAACTCTCAAGATGAGATCCAAAGAGCTGTCACTATCAGTGAAGGAGGCCATCATTAGGCTGAAGAAACAAAACAAACCCATCAGAGAGATAGCAAGAACATTAGGCGTGGCCAAAACAACTGTTTGAAACATTCTCAAAAAGAAGAAACGCACCGGTGAGCTCAGCAACACCAAAAGACCCGGGAGACCACGGAAAACAAGTGTGGTGGATGACCGAAGAATTCTTTCCCTGGTGAAGAAAACACCCTTCACAACAGTTGGCCAGATCAAGAACACTCTCCAGGAAGTAGGTGTATGTGTGTCAAAGTCAACAATCAAGAGAAGACTTCACCAGAGTGAATACAGAGGGTTCACCACAAGATGTAAACCATTGGTGAGCCTCAAAAACAGGAAGGCCAGATTAGAGTTTGTCTAACAAAGCCTTCACAGTTCTGGAACAAGATCCTATGGACAGATGAGACCAAGATCAACTTGTACCAGAGTGATGGGAAGAGAAGAGTATGGAGAAGGAAAGGAATTGCTCATGATCCTAAACATACCACCTCATCAGTGAAGCATGGTGGTGGTAGTGTCATGGCGTGGGCATGTATGGCTGCCAATGGAACTGGTTTTCTTGTATTTATTGATGATGTGACTGCTGACAAAAGCAGCAGGATGAATTCTGAAATGTTTCGGGCAATATTATCTGCTCACATTCAGCCAAATGCTGCAGAACTCATTGGACGGCGCTTCACAGTGCAGATGGACAATGACCCAAAGCATACTGCAAAAGCAACCAAAGAGTTTTTGAACGGACAAAAGTGGAATGTTATGCAATGGCCAAGTCAATCACCTGACCTGAATCCCATTGAGCATGCATTTCACTTGCTGAAGGCAAAACTGAAGGGAAAATGCCCTAAGAACAAGCAGGAACTGAAGACAGTTGCAGTAGAGGCCTGGCAGAGCATCACCAGGGATGAAACCCAGCGTCTGGTGATGTCTATGCGTTCCAGACTTCAGGCTGTGATTGACTGCAAAGGATTTGCAACCAAGTATTAAGAAGGGAAAGTTTGATTTATGATTATTATTCTGTCCCATTACTTTTGGTCCCTTAACAAGTGGGAGGCACATATGCAAACTGCTGTAAGTCCTACACCGTTCATCTGAGTTGGATGTACATACCCTTAAATTAAAGCTGACAGTCTGCAGTTAAAGCACATTGTGTTTGTTTCATTCCAACTCCATTGTGGTGGTGTATAGAGCCAAAGATGTTAGAATTGTGTCGATGTCCCAATATTTCTGGACCTGACTGTATCTGCAGATTTATTATTTCTTACATATCTTTCATTATAACCATAATCTTAAAATACATCAAACTTGTAGCAAACAAAAATTATGGTGATATAATTGACCACATATATAGGATGTTGTTAATGTAGCCAAATGGTCAGAAATGAACATTTCTAATGAGAATTATCAATGTAATATCTTCTGAAGGTATTTTATAAGACATTCTGTTCCCTCATAATTTTGTTCCAAATACTGGACCTTGGGGAATAACCAGTGGTGGGATTCAGCCGGTACAGCCCAGTTCGGGTGAACTGGTTGTTAAATTGCTGGGTGGCCCCACCCCTCCCTGCCCCACGCCTTCCTGCTGTCAGGGTTCCAAGTAACACCCCCAATGAAATCAAACTCCGAGGCTTGAAATTCCTCAAAGCTAACTTTTATTAGAGATGTCATATTGGCACATTTGGGAAAACCCGAATCCGAGAGCTTCCGGGTTTTCCACACCCAAAAGAAAGTTCAAGACCTTGCCCCTCACCCACATGTCCACCACACATCCGATCATGTACAGTCCGGAACAGAAGGTATCTTCCCATTCTTCTCAGCACAGCTGCAGGGCACCTTGGCTTTGACTTTCTATAAAGAATTTTGTTTTGACTACATGTCTTCTTCACTCTATACTATCCCCCCTCCCAACTTCCCACGGTAGGACTTGTGGCAGGCCTAAAGCCTGAAGGCACAAAGGTAGAAAGATGGCTTCCAGGTCTGACACCTGCCCTTCGCCCCATCACTACTTATTGGCCTTGCACGCCTTGGCTGGTGCCTTAGAGTCACACTGAGGCATAGCTGCAGCTGCTCTTTGGCTTCCTTTTTTTTTTTTTTAATTTGATTTATATGCCGCCCTTCTCCGGAGACTCAGGGCGGTTTACAATGTGCTCAGCTTGCCTTCACCACGTGGCCACGCGCCCAGCCTGCTTGCCTGCCTTTGCCGTGGCCTACGACATGGCAGCCTCCCGCTCGTCTTGGCCTGCTCCTGAACGCCCGCCTCAGGCTGATCCCAACCGCTCCAGCAGCAGAACAGGTAATCACAGCCAGGTGCCCCCTTGGGGAAGCGGGGCTGGGAAGGGTGGTCAACCTGCGCCTGCCCGGGTGCCGGCCACAGCCTACCCCGGTGGGATCGCCTCGCCCTGAATCTGGCCCCATAGGCCACCATCCGCCTCCCGGCCAGTCGCCATCCACAGCCTACCCTGGTCATATCACCCTCCCCAGCCCGGCTCCCTCCAGTTACCTGCTGGTGAAGCACAGTGCGGGCTCAGCTCCTCCACCACGCACCAACCGGTGAAGCTGCTTTCAGGCAAGCCCGGCACCGCCTGTCTGTCGCTCCGGGGCAGGCAGGCGGCTCCAGTGGCGCCCCAGCTGCGCCCGCCCGGTGTCCTCTCTGACATGCCGCGACTTTTCGGGTGGCTGAACTCGGGCACTGCTCCAGGTGGGGAACTTCTCTACGGGAGAAGAAAGTTGTGCATGGCGGGAGCACCTCTCGCTCTCGAGCCTTTGGCCGCCACTGCTTTCCCTTGCGGCGCTGCGTGAACCTGCATTCCGGGCCAGAGTGACGCACGCCCAGCTGGCAGTTGCAGGAGCCCCGGGAAGCCAGGAGGGGGCAGCGGGGCAGGACAAGGAAGCGCGGCGCAGTTGCTGGCGCTTTTCCCCCAGCTTCAGGTGAGCGAAGGGGAGGCGGGCCACGCGCACATGTGAAGGGGAAGCACCTCGGAGGGTGATGAAAGGGGAGGAGCTCCCTGGGAGAGTGCAGCCAGGTTTTTTTTTTTTAATTTGATTTATATGCCGCCCTTCTCCGGAGACTCAGGGCGGCTTACAATGTGCTAAGCAATAGCCTTCATCCTTTTGTATATTTATACAAAGTCAGCTTATTGCCCCCACAACTGGGTCCTCAATTTACCTACCTTAGAAAGGATGGAAGGCTGAGTCAACCTTGAGCCTGGCGAGATTCGAACCTGCAGTAATTGCAGGCAGCTGGTCTTAATAACAGGGTGCTTTAGACCACTGTACTACCAAGGCTCAGTTGAGAGGAGGCTGATGCCAGGTGGTCCTGCGAGCCTTCGCCCCCTCCCCACCCTCTCCTATCCTGAGCCTTTTATGCCCTCTCTGGGCTTTTGAATTTGACCTTGTATTCTGATTGATTGTCTGACTCCCATGGGGCCATGCAGGGGTAACTCTGTAGGTTGTGTTTTGAGTCCCAAGTTTGGTTGAGCCTTGCTGCTGGGTGATGTAACCTTCCCAGGTGCCATGTGGTGAGTTCTGTTGCTAGATGGGTAGAGAGCTAATACTACCTTTGTTGGATCTTGGGTGAGGGCATTTGCCTATGAAAAGACCTAGCTATGTCTTTATCTCTTAAGTGTGGACATCTGCTGTGGGCTATTGATGAGGGTGGGGGCTATTAAGAGTGACTCTGCTTCCTGCCTAAAAAAAACATGTTTCTCCATTTCTCATCCAGGGAAATATAATATTCTGCCTTTTTAATATTTCCTAAAATATTTCATTTTTCTAGGAGAGGGGTGGGTGCTAACTTCCTACAGCCACAAAAAATGAAAATAAAAAATAAATGAACAGTGTTACAAGTAGCCAGATTTAGCAGGGAGAGTGAATATTACAACTTGGTCTTTCAGATACAGGTAATTCTAGATTTAGGACAATTGATCCCCATTTCTATTGCTAAGCAAGATGGCTGTTAAGTGAGATTTGCCCCATTTTATGACCTTTCTTGCCACAGTGGTTAAATCAACCACTGCAGTTCTTAGTAACACCATTGTTAATCTGTGAATCTGGCTTCCCCATTGACTTTGCTTGTCAGCTGGTTGCAAAAGGGGATCACATGACCCTGGGAACTGCAACCATCATAAATACAAACCAGTTGCCAAGCAGCTGAATTTTGATCACATGACCATGGGGACACCACAACGGTTGTGTGAAAAACAAGTGTAAGTCACTTTTTTCAATGTTATTGCAACTTCGCACAGTCACTAAATGAATGGTTGTAACTTGTAAGTCAAGGACCACCTGTACCAGACATTAACCCAAATCTTCCCCTACCCCGGTCGGATTGCCTCGCCCTGCAGTCGGCCCCATAGGCTTGTGCCCGCCTCCCGCCCAGCTGACCAACCGCCTCGACCTGCTGCTCCTGACCACTCCAGCAGCAGAACAGGTAAGCACAGCAGGGTGCCCCCTCGGGGAAGCGGGGATGGGAAGGGTGGTCGACCTGTGCCCGCCCGGGCGCCGGCCACAGCCTACCCCCATCCGATTGTCTCGGCATGCAGCCGGCCCCATAGGCCTGTGCCCGCCTCCCGCCCAGCTGACCGACCGCCTCGGGCTGCTGCTCCCGACCGCCTTGATCTGCTGCTCCTGACCACCTTGGCCTACTGGTAGAAGATCCGCCTTCACCCCCTGCTCATCTCGGCCACTTCAGCAGCAGAACAAGCCTTGAGGTAGAGGGAGATTTAAAATATTATCTCAGCTGATTCAGGAAGAATTTGTTCATAACAAACAGGATGTTTGTTGTGCACAATAATTACCATTAAGTTTAAAATGTGTGGGAGTTTTGCATAAAGGCTATTGCTAGGCATGTAAACAAAGACAAAGATTTCCTTAAATTATTTCATTTAAAGTATTGAAACAGCATCTTAACTATTAAATGAAAATAACTTTCAAGTAGCTCTGGGGAGGTCAGTCATAAATTAGAACACTTGCTAAGCAACCAGCCATTAAGCGAGGACCGCTTGTATTTGGTTTACCTTAAGGGTTCAGAGCTGTATGGAACCTGGTTTCCTTTGACCCTTTGGGGGATTGCAAAAGGTCCAGATGGGGGAATCCTCGTAGAGGGAACTGGGATCGTGCCTACTGTTTTTTGTAAAGTTGCTGTCTCACATGTACAGTTAGTCCTCAACTTACAACCACAATCAAGTCCAAACTGAAACATTTTTTTAAAAAATTTTGCAGTAGCCCTTAACAGGATGAAAAGGCAACAGAATTTGACAGAATTTTTCAGTAAGAAACCAAGATCAGAACCAGTTGTATCAGAATTGGCCTTGGATGATACAACACAGTCAGAAGCAAAATCACTCTAACTTGGAGAAAGCAGCACGTCAATTGAAATATAGTTCCAAAATTGGAAATAGTCTTCCTGAATGCTGGACAGTGCTACAATACAACAATTTTAAAGAAAAATATGATGGACTGGTAGTTTCTAACAAAAAGTTAGGTTGTGAGTATTGCGCAAAACATGACTCCATAAAAGAGAAAAGTGTTCATCTGTCAAAAGAATGGAAATATTTTCAGATTGAGGCACCAGGGAAAAACAAAGCGATACAACAAACTTCTCTAAGGAAAAAAATGAGAGACCATTTTTCATCAAAAGCTCATAACGTTTGTAAACAGAACTTAAAACAATGTGAGCAGGATTCTATGACAAAAGCAATAGATAAGATGACTGAAAAATATTTATCTACTACTTGTAGAGTATTTATGACAGTTTACAGTCTGGCACAAAGATGTAAACCATTTTCAGACATAGAAGATGAGATAGAATTGCAAATTAAAAATGGATTAGATATGGGAATAGGATTACATTCACGTAAAACTGCAGTGAAAATAGTAGATTTCATTGCAAAAGAAATTAAAAAAGAAATATTTACTAAAATTATTGAAAATAATCTGAAAATATGTTTGATTATTGACGACGCCTCAATGCTATCATGCAAACCAGTTGTGATACTTTTCTTAAAAGTTGAGGATTCAGTTAACTCACCAACAATTTTTGTTGAGCTTGTTGAATTGGAAAAACAAGACGCGGACAATATGTTCTTCAGTTATGAAAAGTTTACGTAATGTTGGGTTTAGTAAGAACTAACTAGAAAAAAAAATTAATAGCATTTTGCTCTGATGGTGCCAGCGTTATGCTTGGGAGAAAATCTGGAGTGAGCACTAGAATAGCAAAAGACTTTCCAAACATCATAATATGGCACTGCTTAAACCATCGCCTCCAACTTGTTTTAGATGACTCCATAAAGGACATTAAACAACTAAATAATTTTAAAATATTTATTGACAAGATATACATTATTTTTCATAAATCCAATAAGAGCCAAATGGAACTTACCAAAATATCCGAACAACTTGGAATGGAAATTATAAAGATTGGTAGAGTTTTGGGACCAAGATGGGCTGCCTGTAGTTTAAGGTCAACCCTAGCTGTGTGGCATGCTTATCCAGCGCTACATTAGTATTTTCATGCAAATGAAAAATACTCAGGTATGGCTGCCCGTCTTGAAAATATATTTTTATGACTGATTTGGCATTGATGATTGACATTCTAAACGAAATTTCTCTTCTTTCAAATGCATTGCAAGCAAGAAATGTAGACATAATAAAGGCTGAAAAACTTGTGATAAGATCTGTTAAAGCATTTGAAATGCTTAGAAAGGAAAAGGGTGTATATCAAAAAAAAAGTTGGATTAATTACTTCAGAAACCTTCAAAAGTATAAAATTTGTAGAAAATCGTTGATTTCTTGGACTTCCTCGGGAAAGACTTTTGGAAAGTATCATAACAAATTTGAATAAAAGACTAATGGATTGTGAACATTTAAAAACAGGTAGCCAATTTCAAGACAGGAACAAACTACAATTTCTCAATTTTTTGGAGGCAGATTACTGGAATATTGGCAAAGTAGTAGTTCCATGGAAAGCAACTGTAGAACCATTGCTTGAATTTAGTGACATTTTTAATTACAAAATTAATATTAACGATTATCAGGATTTTGTAGAAAATGTTTTAAAAGATTCCAATAAGTATGCAATTCCTGACAGTATTCAAAAAGCTAAAAATATTTTCAGAACAATTGCTTTAAATTCAGCAGAATCAGAAAGGGTTTTTTCAAAAATGAACATCATATGTTCCGAGTAGAGAAATCGCCTGACTGTTTCCAATATAGCAAACATAATGACTGTTAGTTTACTTGGCCTACCTCTAAAGGACTGGGACCCTATTCCTATAGTCAAAAAATGGTTACGAGTAAATCACACAGCTGATGATGCTCGAATAAAACTGAAGAAAAGTGAAAGTGAGGAGGACGCTAATCAAGCAGCAATTTGGAGATACCTAACATAAGTTTTATTTTTTGTCATTATTTAATAGTTTTTCACTCATATGGTAAAATTCCTGTGTAGTTTTGTATAGTTTTTATTCATATTGTAAAACTCTTCTGTAGTTTTGCATAATAGCTTTTATTCATATTGTAGAACTTTTCTGTAGTTTTGTATAAATCACTTATTCATATTGAAAAACTCTTGTGTAGTTTATAAAGTTTTTCATTCATACATATTGTAAAACTCTTGTATAGTTTTGTATAGTTTTTCATTCATGTTGTAAAACTCTTGTAACAAAATCTAGTTTTGTGTACCTCTTATTCTTATTTAAGTATTAAATGCATAAAATAAACTACCTTTTGGTATATCTTTTTTATACTTAAAACAGTAATTAGGGCAAAGAAATTATGCCGAGTTGGCCACGCCCACCCAGTCACATGCCCACCTGGCCACATCCACCCAGTCACATGACCACCTGGTCATGACCACCCAGTCACATGACCACCAGGCCACACCCACAGAACCTGTTGTTAAATTATTTGAATCCCACCACTGGGAATAACAGTTTCTTTCAGGGTAATGATGATTTAAAGTTGACCAGCCAATGTAAGGCTGATGCAACTGTAAAGCTGATGAAATGTAAGGCTGATGCAATGAGAATGAATCAGCATTGGTATTGCCTGTTGTAGACTAGAAAGGGGTCCACAAAGGTTATTAGCCCTTTAAGAGGTGTTTATAAATTTCAGCCAGGAGAGGGCGTATTCTCTCTCCTTGTGTCCGGTAGTCATTGCAGAGTTCTCTGTGTAGAGTTAAGAAGTTTGATTGCTTGTAAGGTATTTGCCAACCACATATGTTTCTGTATATATCTTGTATATAAACCACTGTTAAATGTCTAAGTCTCTGTGTGCTGTGTTTTGCTCCTGGGTTGTCTCCTAAAAGTAGTCACGCTGCAAACACTCTGACAGGTTATGGGCCCAGTCCAGTGAGAAGGCCTGAGTGACTAGAGAGCCTAGAGAGAAGAGTAACCCAGTGGGAGCTTGCACCAGAGTAAGTGGTTTAAATCATGGTTAGTAGGCAACATGGCCTCCGTCGGCATAATGGGAGGAGGTTTCTTGGTGTCTCGGCTGAATGAGATGAACTACCTCTCCTGGAGTGTGAAGATGGAGATGTACCTACGGAGGGAGGAGTTGTGGATGATTGTTTCTGATTCACCAGCGGTCCTGGATGATGGGGACCAGAGGAAAAATGAAAAGGCATTAGCCAGCATAATTCTTGCCTTGGAAGACAGTCAGCTAATACATGTGAGCGGTCTCCAGTCTGTGAAAGAGTGCTGGGAGGCATTGCGCAGTGTGTATGTGAGAGACACTGCGGGCAGCAAAGTGTCCACAAAGGTTATTAGCCCTTTAAGAGGTGTTTATAAATTTCAGCCAGGAGAGGGCGTATTCTCTTTCCTTGTGTCTGGTAGTCATTGCAGAGTTCTCTGTGTAGAGTTAAGAAGAAGTTTGATTGCTTGTAAGGTATTTGCCAACCACATATGTTTCTGTATATATCTTGTATATAAACCACTGTTAAATGACTAAGTCTCTGTGTGCTGTTTTGCTCCTGGGTTGTCTCCTAAAAGTAGTCACGCTGCAAATGCTCTGACAGTTTCCTTTGTCCCATGCTCTAAAATGGGGATTTAAATCTCCCAAATTTTGAGAGTTACAGACAAGATTGATGATGATGATGTTATCCACAAAGCTTATTAGAAGTGAGCTGCTATATTATAGAAGAAAAAATAAGAAATGTGATCCCTACTGATGTTATGCAAACTATATACAAAAAGGGAGACATTCCTCCAGTGCAGAGGATGAAGCAACAAGTCTGTTGCAAACAAGCAAAGGAAGTACTCGGTCAAGGCTGGCTTTCAGTTTTTTCTGTCCTTTTATGGGCATTCAGTTGGAATTGGGCACTCAGCTGGAATCAACTCAACTCGTATGCCAGACATAAGTGAGTCAGGCAAGTTGGGTAGCTCTTTCCCACATCCTACTTAATGCTGGGCTATTATAAGCTGTTAAAAAGAGGGTGGTGGTTGTGTAAGGCTGAAAAGAAAAATGGGACTAAATGGGGGAAGTCAAAAAGGTGGGGACAGCAGCCATCAACCCCTCAGTGAAGTAATTATATTCCCCAGCTAACAGTTTTGTAGTGAATTCTCTCCCCCACTCCTTCCCTCCATAGTCACTACAGTTAAGGAGCAATGGAAGTCTACCAAACTTCCTGTTTTTTCAATCAGGACTCCAATTCTTTTTTATTCCAGAATAATTCTAAAATAGATGAGAATACTCAGGAATAAGCATTTTGACACCAGTATGCAAATTCTAATCTAGCATCTTGACAATCTTAAATTTCATTTAAAATGCAAGCCCGATTCTTAGTAATATGAAAAAAAATAATCCAAACTTAAAAAACAAGATTAAAGCAGTAATGATTTCCTGCAATTTATCCTAGCTCTAAGGAAAGCAAAAGAACTCAGCAAAGTATACACATACTGGACAAATTTTGATTAGTTACATAGGGTTACCTCCAATCTTTTCAAATTCAGAGTTTTTCCCAAAACAAAAAGAGGAACACAGTGCAGAATATCCACCCATATCTGGCCTCACCCAATACTGCACTGAGACCACACTAAAAATACTTTGACTAGCTAAGATTACTCATTTTCTAGGATAGTTATTGGACAATACAGAATTTCTAATTTATAAGTCAACTGATAAATGGCAGTGGTCCTGGCCATTCCTGAGCTTCTCAGGCCTGGAGCCGGTCAAAACGTTGTGGGGTCCAGCTCATGTCCCATCGCTCTGTACTCTTCCTCTGCTGGTGGCACTCATGGTCGGTTCCCTCGGCTTCCCCAGGAGAAGGTTACCCTGGAGGCCTTCTCTTCCCATTCTTCCATCTTCCCGATACCTATGAACCACCAGGGCTTTGGCTGGTCCCCCAGGGTTTCTGTCTCCTCTTCCAACCCAGGGTAGTCTCCCCCACTACTGGGTCTCGAAGTGGCTTCTTCTCATTTCTCCATCTCCTCCTGCTCACTCTCATGGATGGACATTCCATACACAGTCCCCACGGTTAGATGCAAGTCTCCGGGTGGAATGTTATTGCAGATGTGACTTAATGTCAGACCTGTCCCAACTTGGGTGTTTAGGAAGGAAAGACTCTCAAATCCATTTGTAGAGAAAAGGAATGCTTTTACTGAAGCCAAGTGGTTACAGCATAAGCAAAGCCAGATCTGAATATTCCCATGCAAACTCTGCTTTTCCCTTCTCTCACATCCTCCCCGCTTAGTCATCTGGTCAATGTCCAATAGTATTCAAATTAGGTGTTTTGGTAACAGTCCTAAAAGTTTTGTGCCTCTTTGGTGGGTGTTTGCATTCCGTTCTCATAGCTGTGTCCTTGGATCTCTCAACCATTGTTTCTAGTTGGCACTTCTGGTTCCTGCCATCCCCCTCCCAGCATTCTTCCCATTCCCCCTTCCTCCCTTTTATGGCAGGATATCATTGATGCAAAATGAAGCTAAAGCAGTGTGATGGCAGATCTGACACTTTGGTTTTGATCACATGAAGAGAAGCTTGGGTAATTTCACTGAGCTATACAATGCTCTTCCTCCAAGACACTGTTGGAAGGTAAAAGCCGCCATGACATACAGCATCTGTATGTGTTTGTTGATGGTGCTCTGAAGTGTTTTGCAGAGAGGGTTTTGGAAAGTTTGGAATGTAGAGATTGGTATGTGGAAGCAGAGGAGTGTTTAGAGAAAGGCAAGAGGGAGACAGGCATGATAAGCTTGTTGAGAGACTGGAGATTTGGTGGAGAAATGGAGAGGTGGAGAAGCAGAAAGGCTGAGAGCTTGAAGAGTGGAGAGATTGGAAAGGGGCAGGTGGAAGGTGAGACAGAGGAGAGGAGGTGGATGATTTATGACTGTGTGGCTTCCCTGGACTCCCCCTGGACTATCCTAGACTCCCCCTGGATCCCCTTGGATCTCAATGAACTGTCTTCTGTGTGCTGTAATCAGAGCTAAGCCCTGGTCTGAGAGCCCAAGAGCTGGCAGCTGCAGCTCTGAAAAGCACCTGGAAGCAGCCTGCGCCCAAATCATCTCACTAAAAATCTAAAACAGCAGTAGTACATTCTTGGTAAGTGCGTCTGTGATTGCGATTCTATTTTATTTTAGAATATCAGGCTTAGTTCAGTGCAATACTTGTTTTGCAGCCATCTTTCACGGTACTCTTTTCAAATTTGGTGTTGTGGCTCCGTTACCTGAGCCTGTGTCATCGGCAGGAGAGGACTCCGAGAGTGAAGGAGAGGAGTTAGCAAGGCCTCCCTCTCCAGGACCCTCCTCTTTGGCAATGCCTTCGGTGTCCGCCAAAGGGCAAGAGATAGGGCCGGGGCCAAGCACATCCACACAGCCACAGGTGGACAGTGATGAGAGTAATGAGTCTTGGCTGGATCCATGCCAGCGTCGCAGAGATAAGCACACGCAACAAAAGAAAAGATGTGCCCGAGATTAGGCTGAGTCACTGGACCACACCCCACAGGGTATAAAAGGGAGCGTGGTGGCCAGTCAAGCCTTGTGACGAATAAAGCTGAAAGCTTCCACGCCATTCTGCATTGCCGGACTTTTGCTATAGACTTTGCTGGATTATATTTGGACTTGATTTACTCTGTAATTATTGAAAATTTTACTTTGATGTACCAGAAGCGGAGAGAAGTTATCTCTTCCCTTCGTAAGTAATAAACTCTTGGCAGGCAGCCACTAGGTTGCTGCCAAGTTCCGTTATCATAAGGAAAAGGATTTTGTCGGCTGGTTTGGTTTTTAACTCTTGGACGTCTGTTGGTGTGTGTGCATGTGGGATGGGGACAGAACATTTGGATACTGTCCTATTTGTAAACAAATTACTAGTCTACATGAACAGATCGATTGCCTAGAGTCTCTAGTCTGTGCTCTTCAGGCAGAAATTAGGTGTCCAGCTCAGCCATTCTGTTCTATTGAGCTGCCCCGCTATCAGCCCCCTCTACCACAAAGATCCTGCAGGAGAAGGGCAGTACGGACAACTGTGGGATCTGGCAGGGTCAGAGCTGTGAACCACAAACAGAAAGCTTTCGCTGTGTCTCTGCATAACAGATACAGTACCCTTGCTGACCTTAATGGGGATACTAAGGCGGCAGGTCATGTCAGCTATGATGACAATAACTCAAATGAGCAAGGGATTGTGGTCCGAGACAAACTTGTTTTGGGTGGGGGAAGAATGTGAATCAGGTATTACATATCAGTCATGCAAGAAGAGCAAGGTATCCAAAAAGAGAAGCCACCTTCTGGTTGATGATTCAACTGTAAGGGATGTAAATTTAGGAAAGGATACGGAGGTTTTGAAAGAGGTCAGGTGTCTGCCAGGTGCTACTGCCAGCAGAGACAAGAGGTGTATTTTTAAGATAGTCAAGAATGCTACTAAGGACTGTGATGTTGATGCTATTGTACATCTTGGCACAAATTTATTTATTTATTTATTTATAATTTAATTTATATACCGCCCTTCTCCCAAAGGACTCGGGGCGGTGTACAGCCAATTAAAAACACAAGGTACAAACAACAGTTTTAAAATAGTTAAAAGTATTAAACAATTTTGGCCCGAATTTAAAACCCAAAATTTAAAACACCCAATTTAAAATCATTTACATAGATAGCCCTGCCTGGCGGAACAGCAGGGTCTTAAGGGCACAGCAAAACACACAGAGGTCGGAGATCTTGCGTATTTCCGGGGGCAGTTCGTTCCATAGGGCAGGAGCTCCCACAGAGAAGGCCCTTCCCCTGGGTGTTGCCAGCCAACATAACTTGGCCGATGGCACCCTGAGGAGTCCCTCTCTGTGGGAGCGAAATGGCTGGTGGGAGGCTATTGTTGGCAGAAGTCGGTCTCGAAGGTACCCGGGTCCTAAGCCATGGAGCGCTTTAAAGGTGGTAACCAACACCTTGAATCGCACACGGAAGATCACTGGGAGCCAGTGCAGCTCACGCAGGAGAGGTGTCACGTGGGCTTAACGAGTCGCGCCCATAACCGCCTGCGCGGCCGCATTCTGGACCAGTTGGAGCTTCCGAGTGCTCTTCAAGGGGAGCTCCATGTAGAGAGCATTACAGTAGTCCAGCCGGGAGGTGACAAGGGTGTGAGTGACCGTGCGTAAGGCGTCCCAGTCCAAAAAGGGCCGCAACTGACGGATCAGGCGAACCTGATATAAAGCCCCCCTGGCCATGGCCGTCATATGTTCTTCTAAAGACAGACGTGCATCCAGGAGGACACCCAGATTGCGAGCCCTCTCTGTGGGGGGTAAAGATTCACCCCCAAAAGTCAGCGATGGCACCAGCTGACTATATCGGGACGCCGAAAGCCACAGCCACTCGGTCTTGGAAGGGTTGAGTCTGAGCCTATTTCTCCCCATCCAGACCCGCACGGCCTCCAGGCAGCGGGACATCACATCAAGGGCATCATTGGGGTGGTCTGGGGTGGAGATGTACAGATGAGTGTCATCAGCGTACTGATGGACTCTCACCCCAAAACCACGGATGATCTCACCCAGCGGCTTCACATAAATGTTGAACAGAAGGGGCGAGAGGACTGACCTTCGCGGCACCCCCCACGCGACAAATGATCTGTCCCAAAAAGATGTACTTTCTGTGCAGAATGATTCCAGAGCTTGGGGCAGGAACTCAGTAGTATAGGTTGTAGGCTTATCTTTTCAGAGGTTTTAGAAGTATATACAGTAAGGAACAAAAAGGGAAAGGCCAGCGTGTAGCGGAGTTTAATGTGTGGCTAAAGGAGTGATGTAAAAGGGAAGGCTTTGGTTTTATTAATCATGATGTTTGCAGCTGGTCCAATGAAAAACCGTACAAAAGAGATGGTTTGCATCCATCAAAGAATGGGACTGAGTTACTTGGCATTAAATTCAGATTTTCTGTAGAAACATTTAAACTGAACAGCGGGGACACAGAATTGATACAGAACATTTCTGTTCCCAGCAATCTAAAACTAATAGGGTTATCAGTAGATGTAACATAGATGTAGATAAGAATATCAACCTTGCTGTCAAGCAAAATCAAGCGTTTAATAGTGAGTGTCATACCATGTGCACTAATCAAACAGGTGGTAATGAAGTAGGGGAACTCAGGCACAAAACAGGTTATGTAGAAAGTAAACACAGGGTCAGTCAAAAAGAACTCAAATGTCTATACACCAATGCAAAAAGTATGAGGAATAAACAGGGTGAACTAGAAATTCAAGTAAATGAAGGCAGATATGATGTTTTTGCCATTATGAAAACTTGGTGGGATGAAACCCACAACTGGAACATGCAACTAGAGGAATTTAAATTATTTAAAAGAAATAGACCAAATAAAAGAGGAGGTGGAGTTGCACTATATATAAGAAATAACTACATCTCTACAGAAATAGAGTAGAACAATGATGAAAACTGCCTTGAATGCATTTGGGTCAATATAAAATGGGGGAAAATGACATTGCCATAGGTGTATACTATAGGCCACCCAACCAAACAGAGGAAATAGATGAACTTTTTGCTAGTCAGTTAACTAAGGTATGTAGGAAGCACATCACAATATGGGGGACTTCAACTATCCTGACATCAACTGAGAGACAAACTCTGCACCAAGTGGAAGATCAAACAGGTTCCTGCAAAACCTAGCAGACAACTTTGTCACCCAAAAAGTAGAGAAGGGAACTAGGGGATCAGCCATATTGGACTTAATTCTCACTAACAGAGATGAAATGATAGAAGGTGTTGAAGCTACAGGAATCTTGGGGGGGGGGAGGAGTGATCATGCAATATTGGAATTCAGCATTATGCAAGCACAAGCAATAGAACAAAGTCAAACTAGAGTCTTGGACTTTAAGAGAGCTAATTTCAATAAACTGTTGGGATTTTTGGATGCTTAATTGGCTAGTGGGAGCTCGGAACTGTTTGAACTTCAAGAGACATCATAGGACTGCACAGCTGCAACAACATCTAGTGCAGCATAGCATGCCTTTTGGCTGCTCCTCTGATTACTTTGTGCAATCTTTGGAATGTTTTGTAATCTGGCCTGGGAAGGCTGTTCGGGGAACTTTGGGGCTGAAGGGGGAAATTGGGTGAGAGGTGAGTGTGTTGGTCCATCTCCCCTGGGTGAGAACTAGGGGGGGAGTGGCTCCCTGCTTGGTGGGTGAGAGCAACTGGGCAGGGTCTGTTTGTGCATTGAGTGAATATATTGTATGTTGGGTGATAAGGGGGTGCTGGATGTGACCCTTCTGCAGCAGTAAGGAAGGGGTGTTGTGAGTTTGAGGTTGCTGAGAGCAAGTGCCTATTGGGCTCAATTTGCCCCTGACAGTTTGTCAGTTGGAGGAGGTTCCCCTTTTTTAAGGAAGAGTGTGAGAGATGGAGGATGGAATGGTTTGTAGGGAAAGCAGAGGAGGGTGGTCTATTTCAGTGGTGTTGAGTAACAGGAGATACGGAAAGCAAATCACGGGGAATGCGACCTCTGTGTTTAGTACCAGTTTCGTGTTCTGCCCCCTGGTCTTAGGCTGCTGCTTTTAAATGTCAGATCAGCCTGCAATAAGGCTAGCCTTTGATTCTTGAAGAGAAGGCTGATCTGGCTTGTATAACCAAGACCTGGCTGGGTCCAGAGGGAAGTGTATGCACCAGAGGGAATGCACCATTCTCCGACACCATCCTTGCCCCGGAGCCACCGCCCACTCTCCCTTCGCCAGGCGGTGTGTCCTTACCTTTCTCCCACGGCTAGCTGCCAGGGAAGGCAAGTGCCCGAAAGTTACCAGAGCCACTCTCCTCCTTGAATGTGCCACCACCATTGCCGTCCTGGTCCATGCGCCGGCTGTGCAAGTGCACACCGTTTATTTCATTCATTCATCAGCAGCAGGTTGGGTGTGCACTTGCACTCCGGGGCAAGGCTGGTGTCGGGGAATGGAGCATTCCCCGACCCGGTTGAGGCAGGCGGCGGCTCCAGGGCCTTGGGGAATGGCACATCCCTGGGCCCCGGCCCCCGACCCAAGGCGACGGGCGAGTGAGCAGCGAGTGGGCGGCGGCTCCAGGGCAAGGCCTGAGTTGGGGAATGGTGCATTCCCCAACCCAGTTGAGGCAGGCAGCGAGCAGGCAGTGGCTCCGGGGCTTCGGTGCATGGCGCGTCCCTGGGCCCCGGCCCCCAACCCAAGGAGAAGGGCGAACGGGCGGCGGCTCCGGGACAAGGCCGGAGTCTCTTTCTGGACGCGTCGCTTCTGCCTGTTGGGCCACTTCCTGAAGCTCCTGAAGACTCTGCAGCCAGCTGCTTTGCTTTTTCCCTCTTTTTCCTCATGGGAGGCTTGCATGGTGGCACCAGCAGAAGCGCTGCGGGGAAGAGGCCCAACAAGCAGAAGCACTGCACCCAGAAAGAGAAGGGCAAGAGCGGCCAGTGGGCTGCAGAGGCGAAGGCAAGCTCTGGGGCGGCAGTGGCACTCCAGGAGAGAGGGCGGATGTCCCGAGGCTGCACATGCAGTGCCGCCACCACCGCCTCTCTTGGCCCCAGCGCATGCGTAGAGGCTCAAAAAACCAGGTTACTTCCTGGTTAAAACCAGGAAGTAATGACTTCTGGGTGGGTGGGCGGAGCCTCGAGCTGCCATCGCTACCGGTTCTCCGAACTACCGGCCATCATCACTACCGGATTGGCTGATCCAGTCCGAGCCGGGAGCATTTCACCCCTGAGTCTAGACCTCAGGGCCAGGGAGGGGGTGTGGCTGTTATGAAAGAATCTCTGGCAGCCTCCAGGGACACGGCTCCACAAGTGCCTGGCTGTGAGACCCTCAAGGGATCAGGTGGAATTGCTACTGCTGCTGTACCAGCCTCCCTGCTGCGTGGCAGCTTCCCTACCCGGGCTCTTGGACCTCACCCCGGGGCAGACAGTGGAGTTCCCCAGGTTTATAGATCTGGGGGACTTCAACCTGCCATCCCTGGGGGTGGGGCCAGAGGTAGCCTGAGATTTCATGGAAACCATGACTTCCATGGGCCTGTCCTAGGTTATCCAGGGCCTGACTAGGAATAGTGGTCACACACCCGATTTGGTGTTGTTGGAGCAGTGCCTATGTGACCTGGAATTGGTGGACTTGTCTTTGGTCCTCCTGTCATGGTCAGATCACAGACAGGTGGCAATGAGTTTCTCGAGAGCTGTACCCGCCCACAGGGAGGCACGACCTATTAGATTGGTCCGGCCCCATCGACTACTGGATCCAGATGGGTTCCAGAAGGAACTGGGGGTTATAACTGAAGCTCTGCTGCGCAGTCCACCTATGCTCTTAGTCACTGCTTGGAATACGAATGTGACTGAGGCTCTGGATAGGGTTGCGCCCATGCAACCTCTCCTCACCCATAGACCTCTCTTCCCTCCGTGGTATACAGAGGAACTGAGAGGGATGAAATGGATGAAGAGACGTCTAGAGCGCAGCTGGTAGAAAACAAGAGATGAACATGGGTAAGAGCTGCTATTAAGGCCTACCTCGTGGCGATTCATGCGGCAAAGTGTAAATACTTCTTCGCACTAATTGCATCTGCAGATAATCGACCAGCAACCCTCTTTAAGGTGAGCCGTCTCCTCCTAGCGAAGGAGGAGACTGAGGTCCATCTTACGGGGTGTGCTGAAGAATTTGCAGATTTTCTGAAAGATAAAATTGCTCGACTTTGTTCCATTACCATATTTACCGTATAAGACACACTTCCCCCCCCCTAAATTTCACTGAAAATTTCAGTGCATCTTTATACAGCGAATGTTGCGGCCGGGGGGAGGGGGATTGGTGTGGCGCTGATCAGCTGTTCAAGAATGGGCTGCGGTGGTGGTGGCAAACGTGCGGCAGCAGCAGCAAACGGGCCACGGCAAATGGGCCACGGCAAATGGGCTGTGCTGAACAGGCTGCGGCGGTGGCAAATGGGCCGCACCGGTGGTAAACGGGCAGCACCAAATGGGCCACGCCAGTGGCAAATGGGCCACGCCAAACAGGCTGTGCTGAACAGGCTGCGGAGGTGGTGAACAGGCCACGGCGGCGACAAATGGGCCGCACCGGCCCTAAACGGGCAGCAGCAAACGGCCCACACCAAACGGGCTGCGCCAAATGGGCTGTGCCTAACAGGCCATGGCAAACAGGCCACAGCAAATGGGCCGTGGCGGCAGCAAATGGGCTGGGGCAAATGGGCCGCGGTGGCCGTAAACGGGCTGGGGCAAATGGCACGTACGAAACAGGCTGCACCAAATGGGCTGTGCCAAACAGGCCGCGGCAAATGGGCCGCGCTGGCGAATGGGTGGCAGCGAATAGGCCGTGGCGGCGGCAAACAGTTGGTGGCGAACGGGTGGCGGTAGCAAATGGGTGGCAGCAAATGGGCCGCCGCGAATGGGTCGCGGCAAAAAGGCCTCTGGCTCCCAGCATCCATCCGGTATTCATCTGGCTGTTAATTTCCTTTCCTCTGGTAACATGGGAAAAGTAAGGCAGCTTTGTTTTTTAAGCAGTAAGCCATGTTCTATTTTTAAGATGTTGACTTAACTAAAATCTTTTAGCATGGTTTGGTAAGGCTAATTATATAAAGAATGCAACTGATAAAATACTGCAATTGGCAGGATGAGAACAAACAATTAAAAGCCTCACTTGACTTTGAAGTTCACTCTGCTGCTTAAGGCGCAGGTTCTCTGGAGTGTCAGCCACCATGGTGAAGGACTGCTTTGGATAATGTCTGCAAAAAAATAAAGATAATTAAGGAAACAGTACTATCTACTCCCCTTTCTAGGTTGTTTATTGCATTTTTGGTTTCTGAACAAGTTGTGGGCCTTCACAATTCTATCCATCACAGTAAGAGTATTTACAATTTATTACTGTTACTTTCAGTCCCTGAAAGATTACAAAAATAGTCAAAATTTAAATTTAAGGAGGAAAAAGATACATGGTTTTGTACAAACATTTTATTAATAGCTGTGGCTGGCTGGGAATGATAGGCTAACGTATTTAGATTTTAACATGTTAGGAAAAGCTGTGTTAAAACTTTGTCACCTCACCATTTATCAATCAATCAATCAATCTGTTCAACATTTATGTGAAGCCGCTGGGTGAGATCATCCGTGGCTTTGGGGTGAAGTACCACCAGTACGCTGATGACACCCAGCTGTACATCTCCACCCCTGGCCACCCCAACGATGCCCTTGAAGTAATGTCCCGGTGCCTGGAGGCTGTGCGGATCTGGATGGGGACAAACTGGCTCAAACTCAACCCTTCCAAGACTGAGTGGCTGTGGTTCCCGGCATCCCGATATAGTCAGATGACTCCATCTCTGACTATTGGGGGCGAGTCTTTGGCCCCCTTGGAGAGGGTTCGCAATCTGGGAGTCCTTCTGGATACACAGCTGTCCTTGGAGGAACATCTGACGGCTGTGGCCAGGGGGACTTTTTGTCAAGTTCGCCTGATACGCCAGTTGCGGCCCTTTCTTGATCGGGATTCCCTGCGCACAGTCACTCATGCCCTCGTCACCTCTCGCCTGGACTACTGCAATGCTCTCTACATGGGGCTCCCCTTGAGGGGCACCCGGAGGCTCCAACTGGTCCAGAATGCGGCCGCGCGGGTAGTTACGGAAGCCGCATGGCGCTCCCATATAACACCTCTCCTGCGTGAGCTGCACTGGCTCCCAGTGGTCTTCCAGGTGCGCTTCAAGGTGTTGGTTATCCCCTTTAAAGCGCTCCATGGCATAGGACCTAGATATCTTCGAGACCGCCTGCTGCTACCGACGGCCTCCCATCGACCTGTGCGCTCCCACAGAGAGGGCCTCCTCGGGGTGCCATCAGCCAAACAATGTAGGCTGGTGACCCCCAGGGGGAGGGCCTACTCTGTGGGGGCACCTACCCTCTGGAACCAACTGCCCCCAGAGATAAGGAGAATCCAAGACCTCGGTGCCTTCTGCCGTGCCCTTAAAACTTTCTTTTTTCAGCAAGCCGGGCTGGCTTAACACTTTTAAATGTTTTTAATTGGTTTGTCATTGGTTTTTTTTAATTACGGGGCCAAATTTATATATATCTTTTTAATAGTATTTTAATATTTGTAGTCTATGTTTTTATTTGGCTGTACAACGCCCTGAGTCCTCAGGGAGAAGGGCGGTATATAAATTTGATATAAAATAAAAAAAATAAAAATCATTCTCAGAATAAACCCAAGAATTCAACATTTCTAGCCTAATGTAATGTTGGACTAGAGACAGAAGCCATTAAATTTCCAGTTTTCAATATTCTGAACCAGAGGAGAGTAGATACATGTGGATGATTTTCAGGAACTCCTGTTTCATTAAAGTTGCTTCTAGGCTTCTAGATTAATCTCAAACTTTATAATAAATATTAACCCTACACACTTAAATACAGTAATCATGTTGTTCCATTATTATATTTTTCATCAAAAATTCAGCTCTCATAAAATCTCATTCCTTATCATCGAAGTCACACATGTACTGTACATTTTGTTCCACTGCTCTGCAAACAGCCTTGTGTTTTTGTGTAAAGGATTCAATTTTCACAGATGTAGAAGATTTCAATCTGCTAATAAATTAAGCAGGGGCATGGTGGCCTAGCACTTAAGATGCTGGGCTTGTCGACTAGAAGGTTGGCAGGCAGTTCAAGACCCAAGCAGTGTATGATGGGGTGAGCACACGTTCTTGCCCCAGCTCACCTAGACGTTTGAAAGCATGCAAATGCAAGTAGATATAAATAGGTACTACTTTGATGGGAAAACAGCATTCCATGTACCTTGGTGTATACTCATGCCAGCCACATGACCACGGAAGTGTCTTCAGACAACACTGGCTCCCTCAGCTAGGAAATGGAAATGAGCAACACCCCCTAGAGCCAGACACGACAGGGGAAACCTTTACGTTTTAATAAAGTAAGCAACTAGAAGAATTCTGCATGAGAGCATGTTATGTATGGCTTGATTTCTACATACATACATACATACACACACACACACACAAAATCTTCCTTTGCATTTTAATCTGATTTATATCCTTTCTTTTAAAGTGATATTCAAGATTTATTAGCTTTTAACATTCCTAAACTGATAAACAAGCTAGAGACTAGCTCCTGATAAGAAAAGTTTGTTAGTACAAATTGGGGTCTGGCTTATCTCTTTTGTGAACCCTAAACAACCTTTCTCCTTACATTTTATTCCCCTTCAGACCTCATTTTAATAAACATGTATGCTATTATCCTGTCCAATCAACTTTCCTCTTTCAGATTTCTTTGTTAACTATAAAAGGGGATGTGAACTAAAGATTGGGGTTCCCTCTTTTGTCTGAATATTCTGATAAATTGTAATAAAATGATCTTTCTGTCTCGTTTTGTCTCATTGGAAAATATGCACACCGAGACACGAGCCTGAAAAAGCCATATTTGGCTCCCACAGATTCTTAGCTCTATTATTCTCCACAATCTTTTGTGGAAACTCCTTGATGGCTGGCTGGGGAATTCTGGGAGTTAAAGTCCATATATCTTTCAGCTGAGAGACACTGATCTACCCCTTGGGTTCTATCTAGTGTGGTAAATCCCTGCTTCTATGGATCTGTTGCTTAGTGCCTGTTCTTGTGCTGTTATGATCAGTGATCAGTGCTGCCTTTTACACACACACACACCAGACTAGCCAAACCCAAATCCTGCAACCGTTCTTCATGTTTTTTGTCTCCAGGCCTTTAATCATCTTAGTTGCTCTTCTTTGCAGTTTTTCCAAAGTCTCAACATCTTTTGTGTAATGTGGTGACCAAAACTGGATGCAGTATTCCAGGTGTGGTCTTACTAAGGTTTTATAAAGCGGTACTAATACTTCATGTGATTTTGATTCTATGACTCTGTTTATACAACCAAGAATTGTATTAGCTTTTTTGGCAGCTGCCGTACACTGCTGGCTCATATTTAAGTGATAGTCCACTAGGACTCCAAGGTCCGTCTCACAGTTACTGGTTTTGAGCCAGGTTTTGCCTAATCTGTACTTGTGTCTTTGGTTTTTCCTACCCAGATGTAAAACCTTGCTTTTTAAATTTCATTTTGTTGGATAGGGCCCATTGTTCAAGTCTGTCAAGATCTTTTTGGATCCTGAGCTTGTCTTCTGGGGTGTTGGCTATTCCTGTCAGCTTAGTGTCATCTGCAAATTTGATGAGTTCCCCTTCTATTCCCTCATCTAAGTCATTTATGAAGATATTGAAGAGTACTGGGCCTAAGATGGAACCTTGTGGTAGCCCACTGCTTACTTTTTCCTCCATGTAGATGTAGTACCATTAAGGACTACTGTCATCCCTAGCGCAGCTGCTGCTTCGGGGCCACCATTCCGGCAGGCGGAACAGCCACTCGCCAGATGCCCGTTTCATTTCCCCAGCCCGGCTACTACCTCTTGATGCCGCCCAGGTCCGCTCTGCCTGGAGCGCTCCAGACGCTGCGCCATCGCAGCCAAACTGCCGCTCCGCAGAACAGTTGAGAGGTGCTCTGCCGAGCACCACCCGATGAAGTAATCAGGTGGCCGGCAGCCCTCTCACACCTCTCAAACACAAACTGCTTTGCTTTTTGCTTTGCTGTTTTTGCTTTGCTTTGCTATTGAAGGCTGGGCTGAAGGAAACGAAAGAAGACAGCCTGAGCTCGAGAGGAGAGGGCCCAGGGGTGATTGTGGCTTGCTGCCAAAACCTCAATGCACAGCTGAGGTGTAGCCAGGATGTGGGCAGGTATCCGGTGGGTGGATTAGGAGTGTGTGGGAGGGGTGGAGCTGGTAATTAAGATAATTGTTCACATGGCTTACATAAGGTGGTGGGGAGCACGGAGCGATAGCTGTAACAATATTTCCTTTTTCTTGTTAATGGATGTCAGTCTGTACTGAGACAGAGATAAAGAACCTTCCAATCATCATCATCGTTTGGAGTCTGTTATTTCGGAACCTGACAACTACTCGTTGAATACGGTTTGTCAGCCAGTTACAAATCCACCTGGTGGTAATGTTGTCTATCCCACATTTTTCTTGCTTACTAAGAAGTAGTTTGTGGTCTACTTTGTCAAATGCCTTGCTGAAGTGTAAGTATACTATGTCCATAGCATTTCGCTGGTCTACTAATTTAGTCACTTTGTGAAATAATGAAATAAGATTGGTTTGGCATGATCTGTAAAACCATGCTGGGTTTTAGTTATAACTTTTTGTTTCTAGATCTTTGCAGATCTGTTTATTTATTATTTTTTCCAGTATCTTCCCAGGTACTGATGTTACATGGCTGCCAAGTGCTCCGCTAAGAAAAAAATGTCAGGAAACTCCTGAAGGCCAACCTAGAGAGCTTGCAAAGTCAGGTGGTCTTAATGGCAGGCCAGGCTCAACAGCCTCGAATTACCCCGAGTCGGCATTTGGTAGTGGCTGTGATATTAACCCTTCCCAGCAAGACAGACATTCAAACATATTGTCAGGTTCTGGACAGAGAGTAAGGACGCCAAACACAAATGCTGGTTTGAAACCTGTTTATCCACGCCAGCACAAACTGACAATCACAATAAAGCAATCCAGTGAAAATCTTGTTAGAGCTACTTTCTCCGTGCTCCCCACCACCTTTTAAGCATTGGTAGCCGCCCCACCCACACATGTGATCCCAGCCCATGTGACTCCGGAAGTGCCTGGCACTCGCCTCCCAGCAGGGTGCGGCGCTGCAATTCTGCTCCTCCGCGGATCAGCTGTGGTTGCATCATTGCCAGCGCCCAGCCTGCTTCTCAGCTGTTTGTACCGGCAATGCTGTCGGATGTGCAGGCTGTCTCATCCTGGCCGTGTGTACTACTGAGGTTGCTCGCAGCTGTTCTGGGTAAATAGGTGTGGAGTAGCGGGCTGTCATGCTTTGTGTCACGGTTCCCATCACGTCCCCTGCCGGCATGGCAGCCCTGGGCCGCCAGGCACACTGGAGCTGACATGCAGCCCCCCTACCACGGAGACAGCACCTGAAACACAAAGACTACGGTGAGTGGACCATAGGCAGAGGGCCCTCCCCCCCCAGTTTAGCCGGATACCTCCAGTGGAACCTGGTCACCAGGTGAGGGGCCCTTACGTCTTTGCTAGGTACCCACAACACCTCTGAGAGGGGATATCCCTTCCATAATATAAGGTATCGCAGCCATCCCCTATGCCACCAGGTGTCTAGTATCTCCACCTCGTAAAGTTGGTCCCCCCCACCGTGATGGGTGGTGGTGGCTGAGTAGGAAGCCCTCTGATCTGGGATGTTTGGGCTGGATGGATTAGGCTGCAGTGGAAGACCGGGTGGGTTTTACCCAACAGTTGGGGTAGGCAGAGTTGTACTGTAACAGGGTTAATAACCGTCATGATGGGGAACGGTCCAATGAATTTCGGGCCTAGTTTCTTACAGGGCATGTTCAATTTTAGGTATTTGGTGGATAGGTATACTTGCTGTCCTATATGGAAAGGGGGTTGTAATCTCAGTCTTTTGTCAGCTTGCTGTTTCTACTCCTTGGCTGACTGCCCTAACACCTCTTTTACCACTGGCCACACCTGTTGCGTCTGTGCTACCCAACCCTGGACTCCCAAGTCCTCTGGGAGCACCTGGGGACACTCAGGTATTGGGACAAACTCCCTTCCAGTAGCCACCTGGAAAGGGGTAAAACCCATACTGCTGTGAACTGCATTATTATATGCTACTTCAGCAAAGGGGAGTAGGTTAGCCCAATCGGTTTGCTGTTGTTTAACGTAGCAGTGCAAATAACGCTCCATCGCGTTCGCTCTTTTGGCAGCTCCATTGGTAGCAGGGTAGAATGCTGAACTAAGGCCCTGCGATGACCCTACTCTGGCCAAGAACTCCTGCCAGAATCTGGTGGTGAACTGTACCCCCCGATCGGATATTATCCTCTGGGGAACGCCATGGAGTCGATATATGTGGACTATAAACAGTTTCACCAGCTTTCTGGCAGAGGGAAGGCCAGAGCAGGCAACGAAATGAGCCTGCTTTGAGAAGAGATCTATAACAGCTCAGATAACTTTATGGCCCTGGCTTTTTGGTAGATCTACAATAAAATCCATGGCTATTTGTTCCCATGGACAAACAGCGGCTGCCACTGTCTGTAAGAGGCCAGAAAGTTTTCCGGGTCGAGTCTTCATGGTGGTGCACACGACACAGCTCCGCACGTACTCCTCTATTTCCTTTTTCATACGAGGCCACCAGAACTGTTGATTAGTTAAATGCAGAGTCTTAAGGAACCCGAAATGGCCGGGCGAGCGGTTGTCTTGTCAGCGACGAAGCACGTCTAATCGGACAGCCTGTGGCAAGTACAGCTTGGATCCCTTCTAACCAAAGCCGTCTCTCTGGGTAAGCAGAGACCAGTTTTCCTGGAACCACTTGTCTGTAGGGAGTGTGGCCTGAATGGCCTGAGGTATGGCCCCCGCCCATGTGTTCGGTTGGGATGCTGGAAGCGTCTGTTGAACTGCTAGTGTTCGTGGCTGCGTTGTTGGTATGATAGCCTGCACTATCTCCTCCCGAGCGCTATCATACTGGGGTTTCCTGGACAGGGCGTCTGCCAGGAAGTTCTTTCCCCGTTAGGTATTTCAATTGGAAGTTAAACCTTCTAAAATACAATGCCCATCACACTTGTTTTGGTGATAGTCGCTGTGGGGTTTGGAGGGCCTACAGGTTCTTGTGGTCCGTCCATACCTCAAATGGCAACTCCCCAACCCTTCCAGTAGGTGTTGCCATGTCAACAGGGCCCACCGAACCACAAATGCTTCCTTTTCCCATATGGGCCAGTTACATTCGGTTTCAGTCAGCTTCCACGATGTATAAGCACACTGTCAGCTTTGGAAGCCATATTAGGTTGGAAGCTTCCATGATGCCACCTTCTCATGTGTGGGAAAGTAGGAGGGGGGATTTAATTGAGGGGTTGTCTTTAGACATAATAGCATTCTTCCTGTTGGTCAAGGTCAGGCTGATCCTGCATCTGGAGAAGGAGTGGTCGGAGTGATGTCTCAAGATGGGACAGATGGTGATTGGAGCATGTGATCGACTGAGGAGTGTGGGGATGGTTTGGGGGGTTTTGATTTACTGAGGGAAAACCCGGACCTCTCAGATTCGGGTTTTCCCAGATGTGCCAGTTTACCTATTCTAGTAAATAGCCTTGGTACTACAGTGGTTTAAAGCACCCTGTTATTAACACAGCTGCCTGCAATTTACTGCTGGTTCGAATCTCTCCAAGGCTCAAGGTTGACTCAGCCTTCCATCCTTTCTAAGGTAGGTTAAATGAGGACCCAGTTTGTGGGGGCAATAAGCTGACTTTGTATAAATATACAAAAGTATGAAGGCTATTGCTTAACGCACTGTAAGCCGCCCTGAGTCTCCGGAGAAGGGCGGCATATAAATCAAATTAAAAAAAAAAAAATAGAACTTTGAAAAATGCTTGCTTCAGAGTTTTTACTTGGAGTTAGGGTTTTTTTCTGGAATGCTGACACACACAGTTGTAAGGCCCCCTCCCCGTTCGCCTGTAGGAGGACTGCTGCCACAACCACATCACTGGCATCCGCTTGGACCACGAAAGGTTTAGCCAGATCTGGGTGTTGAAGCACCAGTTCCCTTGCAAACAGGGTTTTTAGGAGCTCAAACGCTTGCTGACACTTAAGTATCCATGGCACCAGGCACCCCGGATGTGGCTTCTTAGTCAGGTGCTTAATTTTTAAGAGATCGGTAAGCAGTAGGCCTACTCGGGCAAAAGATGGGATGAACTGGTGATAAAAGTTGGTGAAACCCAAGAAACTTTGTAGTTGTTTTCGTGTTTTGGGTGCCTGCCAGTCAAACACCGCTTTGACCTTCGCGAGGTCCATCTCCACCCCCTTTGGTGAGATCTGAAACCCTAGGTAGTCCAATTGTGACTTGTGGAACTTACACTTGGACAGTTTAACATACAGGTGTATGTTACAGAACTTACCTTTGTGAGCCCTGTGGTCTGGAACTGGAAGGTAAGGTCAACGACGGGGGAGGGAAATCCACACCAGACCTGTTGCACTCAGCCGAAGGGCCACCTTGTGTGAGGGTGGACACGGCGAGGCTCAGCTGTCTTTTGGGCCTGCCTCTCAGCTTCCACAGGGCCTCCAGGCACCTGCCGCCCACTTGCCCTCACCCCGACGCAGGGGGATGTCAACCCTAATTGGCTGGGGTCAACCCTAGCTTTGCTGTCCATTGGAGCTAGGAATCTCAAATAAGGCCGAGAATGAATGTTTGTGTTGTAGCCAGCCTGAGCGCTAGATCGGCCCCCTGTGCACTCCTCGTCTCTTGAGGAGCCCGGCTGAGGTCTCGCTCGCCAATCACCTGGACTCCCAGTGACAAGATGGGGTCCTTCAGGCACTTAGCTTGGCTGCTTGTTTAGTAGCTCCAGCGGCTGCAATACAAATGTTCATTCTCAGCCGTATTTGAGATTCCTAGCTGCAATGGACAGCAAAGCTAGGGCTGACCACAGCCGCTTCTCTCTGCCACAGCACTTTCCAGATGCGGCTTACAGCTCCAAGCCTAAAGCGGCAGGAGGCAACAGCTGCCTTGAGTCTTCAAGTTTCAAGCGACAAGAGATGTGTTACTTTTGGAAAGACCGCGGGATTGCCCCGCCTCCCCGCTGGTCTTTGGCATGCAGAGAAAGGGGGGGAAAGAGAGAGAGAGAGACTTGTTTGATTGCAAGCTCCTTGGGGCTGAGAAGAATTGATGCAAAGCTGAATTTCCTGAAATGGACCACTAGACTCATAAACAACTTAAAAAACAATCTAATAAAAAGAAAAGTCAACCAAAAGAGCAACATGCAAACAAAAGCAAATAAAATACCCCAGGAGCAAAACAAATTAAAGTTTAATTTGTGTGAATTGTTTAATGGACTGCTAAATTGGCCATGCCCACCCAGTCACATGACCACCTAGCCCCACCCACCCAGCCAGTCCAGCCCCCCAACAGTCTGAGGGACCATGAATTGGCCCCGTTTAAAAAATTTGAGGACCCCTGAGATAGAAGTTCATACCGACAACCAGAACCTGGAACATTTGAAAATTGCTTGGAAACTAAACCAATGCCAGATTCGGTGGTAGCTGTTCTTTGCCTGGTTTGACTTTCAGGTCACCTACACCCCTAGGGGTCGGAACCAGAGGGCCAACGCCCTCTCCCAAAATCCCAAGTATACCTGCGCTGAAGATAACGTGCTGCCCCGGACCACGATTCCGAGAAATTCACATCAACCCAGACATCAGTGGACAAGAAGATCCGAACGCAGTGACAGCAAGACCCCTTTGTGATTGCCCACAGAGCTAAGTTGGACCAGTTACCAGCAGGCAAAACCCAGCCCCTGATCATGGTCAGAAGACTTACTCCACTTCCAAGGATGCAGAGGCCATAAGGGAACATCTCCAAGGATTTCATCACAGGCCTCCCAAAGTCTCAAGGGGCCATGACAATTCTCATGGTGGTGGATATACTATCAAAAATGGCTCATTTCATCCCATGTGATGGACTCCCCATGGAACGAAAAACGGCCCAGCTGTTTATACAACATGTATTTCCACTCCATGGCCTCCCTGAATGGGTCGTGAGACACTGTGGAGTACAGTTCATGGCTTGGTTCTGGTGGGCATTCGTAGGCCTTCTGGAGGTACAAGTGTGCCTCTCTTCAACACATCACCCGGAGATGGATGGAGGCATGGAATGAATGATTGTGGTACTAGAACAATATTTGCTCTGTTTCACCAATTTCCAACAGGACAACTGGGTGGACTTGCTCGTATTAGCAGAATTTGCATACAATAATGCACAACACATGTACATGCAAATGTCCCCATTCCTGGCAAATTACCGTTACCACCCGTGTGTCAAGACTGAACCACTTTGCTTCATTCAAACCTTAACACTATTCAACTTGCCAATGAACTAGGGGTAGGGAAGGGTGGCATGGAATGCTGAGAATATGTGCATGAACCGTGAGAGCCTGGCAACCATCAAGGTCACAACGGCAGGTGCCTGAGAAGGAGGTGGACTGTTCCCATAACAAAAGGATGTCTCATGATTGGACAATGTGATCACCCAGGGTTTGGAAGAAAGGGAAACTATTCTTTAATTAGACAAGCATTTGCATGGGAAAACCAGAGCTGTTTTTGATTCTTCAGTACCAAAATGGTGTATCCAATAAAGTTTTACTTTTGGGAATTCAAAGCTCCTGAGAGTGTTTTCTTGTTTTGGGTGCACTAGTCGGACAGTTGACAACGTGTCTATTTCCCCTGACCGCATCGGACTTTCTGGTGCCAGCTGCCACAGTCTTTCTTCAGGAACTCAAGGCCTTGCATCAGGTTCTAAAAGACAAACTGGACAAGGCCAAAGAGGACTATAAGAAATTCGTGGACCGGCACTGACATTCTGTTCCATCCCTGAAAGTTGGCGATTTGGTCTGGCTGTCCACTAGGCATCTTCCATCAATGTGCCCCTCCAAGAAACTGGACCACCAGTTTTTTAGGCCCTTTCTGGTGGAGGTGGTCATCAACCCAGTGACATACAAATTGATCTTGCCTGCCTGATTTTGGGTGCACCCTGTCTTCCATCACTCACTCCTGGTACCTGCAGCTCCCGTCAGTCCTCATCGGCCCATGGCCTCCCACACCTGTCTTGGTGCAAGAACAGACTGAATACGAGGTGGCACACATTGTGGATTCTCACTGCCGATGGGGACGCCTGCAGTATCTTATAGACTGGAAAGGTTATGGTCTCGAGGACATGTCCTGGGAAGAGGCAGAGACTGTACCCACAGAAGCCTGGTCCACAGGGATCCAGAGGGACAGGCCATGCTGGTGAGGGTAGTTTGATGGCCTCCCAGGATGCTAGCTCGGAGAAGGAGAGAGGGCTCTGGGGACTTTAGAGGGGGGGTGGAGGAGCGCTGAGAAGTTGCCGAGGGCTCAAATCCAGTAGTGAGAGAGGCCAGGATCAGTGGAGAGATTGCCGAAGGGGCAACTGGACAAACAGACAGCTGATGGAGAAAAAGGGGAGGCACAGCTGTAGCTGGAGAGCAGAGGCCCTGCAGGAAAAGCAGGGGGACAGGACAGATGCAATCCTGGGAACCTCGGGAAGTGGAGGGAGCAATCACCCAGACAAGCAGCCACCTGCCCAAGCAGAAGTGCAGAAGTGCCTGGGGAGGCACAGCAGCAGTGTGTCAACTTGGATGAGGAACACCTGCCACCCCCACCTGATCCACGGATGAGAAGAATGGAGTGTCGCGAGGCACAGCAGAGGTCGGAGAGGCTAGTCATAAGAAAGTAGCTTCGCCCCTCCTAATGAGAAACACTGGTGTGGGATTGATTTAGGGGGGTATAGTGTGGTGGTTGGTTGTCAGAGACAACCGTTTGCAATTCCATGTTTGTGTGCGCTCTGGACTGCCTTGAAACTCTTGACTTCTTCATTCCTTGACTTCTTGGACTTCATGCTGACTTCTCCATGTGTTTGGCCTATGTACTGGTACTGACTTCTTTGTGTCGTGATCCCTTGGGCTTTGTGTTGACCTCATGATGCTTTGGACACCCCAGACTTGGGTGGACTTTGTTGTGCTGTTAACTGCCTCGTGACCTGGACTAATCATTGACTTTGTTGGGTTGGACTCTATTGGCTTGGTTGGGAACAGATCCCTAGGGAATGACAAAAGGTGCTTGATGGAGTTAAATAAACCAGTGAAAACCCATGTGTATGCATGTGGACTGGGACAGGACAGCAAGCCTCTTTATTGCTTAGTGTAGGAGATGACAAGGCTAAACCCAAGAGAGGGGTCAAACATGTCATCAGTCATGAGTCCTTGTGCACTCATTCCCTTTGACCATTAGTAGCTCAGAGTTTGTAGAAAGCTTAAGCTTCCAATAAATTTTTATACTCATTTGAACTGCCTGAATCTCCTGATTTCCCCGGTGCTTGACACTTAGATCCCACAAGTGCCTGTCATTTTCTGAGCTGGAGCTTCCACGATTGCATTGCACAGCCACAAACCACTTCATTGCTAGGCTTCATGGGCCACTGGGCTGAAGCAGTTTGCAGCTGCACAGCACAATCGCCGAAGTGCCGACACAGAAAACGATCTCTCACAAAACTTTCTGCTCCCTACTGCTGACTAAAATTTCCCTTGCTGTACTTCCTTATACTTGGTTCTTCCATTACTTTCCAAAGCATGTTTAAAGATGTTCATCTTGTAGTCCTTCTTCCTTCTGTGGATACCACTTTGTTTCTCTCAGTTGTTCCTCAGTCTGGAAACTTCTCTCAAAGTTTTTCCACAAGATTATTGCTCAGGAACTATTCTTGAATCTTTGTTTTTAGAGAATCTACAAACTCTCCTTGCTATTCTTTCACAAACATGTTACCCAAACTTGCCAGTATTTATCTCTGGCAAAGGACACATTATGCTGATGTCACTGTCACGTAATATATTATTGCTATTAATTTCACATTTATCACCAACAAAAAAAGGCTTAACACAGTCCATTATAGAGATTTGGAAAATTAAAAATGCACTACAGAGGACTAAGAATGCTCCAGATGCAATATTTAGTCAGCTTCTTCATGTTACTTATCTGCAAAGGGAGTTTAAGATGTCAAATCAAAATCTATATAGTTCCTTATAAAATACTTTTGAACTGTGCATCTCTAGAATTATGAGGGCAAAGCTTTGAAAAGCATACTTACACATTGCAGTATGGCTTCTTCTCATAGCCCTTGTAGTTTTTCATGTTGAGGGTCATCTTGCAGACTTCACAATGGAAACATGCTTTATGCCAGTACTAGGGAAATATAAGAAACAACCATTAGTTCACTACAGTACATTGCTAGTGGGTTAATTCCTCCTAGCTAAAACATTTATATTCAAAGACAACAATCATTCATGATTCTAGTAGGAATAATTAAGGGAATTCTAATACAGAACTACTTCTGGAATAATCCACTATACCAGTCATACATTCCTGAAGGATTTTTTAGATAGATGCTCACTGTAAGAACTTTTCATTGCTCAAATGTTAACACAAACCAAACCAGGACAAACAAGACTTTATATTTAGTTAGTGAAAACAGGAAGTTTTAAAATAACTAGCTTGTAACTACTAATATGTCTTAACTCTAACAGACTTGTATTACACTGAAATACAGAAACATTAAGTATTTATATACATTTGACTAAATAAATTTACTATCTGACTAAAGACCAACTCCCAAACCTGCCAAAGAGGAAGTTATGTTATGTGTTCTTACTACAGAAATGCTAGCATCTCTAAGTGGAAGATTTTATGTCTTCTGAAATAGGAACAGAAATTTCTGAACTGAGAATAAGCACTGGTTGTCACCTGCAACTATTCTGACAGTGTGAAGAACATATACAGGTAGTCCTTAACTTATGACCATTTAACAACAATTCAAAGTTATGACAGCTTCGGGAAAAGTCTCATATATCGTGTTTCCCTGAAAATAAGACCCAACAGGAAAATAAGCCCAAAAATAAGCCCCAGTTAAGATTGTCAGCCAGACGGATGCATTTAGTACCGCATTTCCCCAAAAATAGCACATCACCTGAAAATAAGCCCTGATGCGTCTTTTGGAGCAAAAATGAATATAAGACCCAGTCTTATTTTCGGGGAAACACAGTATGACCTGTCCTCAATGTTACTCCCATCGCACCAATTCAGCAGTCATGTGGATTGTGATTTGGGCGCTTGACAACTGGTTCACATTTACAGCTGGTTGCAGCACTCTGAGGTTACATGGTCGTGATTTGCACCCTTCCCAACCGGTTTCTGTGTCAGCTTTGGAAGCCATATTAACACCGGAAGCTTCCATGCTGCCACCTTCTTGTTCTTGGGAAATTAGGAGGGGGGATTTAGTAGAGGGAATGTAGTTCAGACATAATAGCATTCTTCTTTTTGGTCAAGGTCATGGTATTCCTGCATCTGGAGGAGGAGTGATTGAAGTGGTGTCTCAAGTTGGGACAGATGGTGATTGGACCATGTGATGGACTGATGGGTGCAGGGGCCGGATTTGGTTTTTTGATTTACTGAGGGAAAACCTGGAACTCTCAGATTCGGGTTTTCCCAGATGTGCTAGAATACCTACTCTAATAAATGGGAACTTTGAGAAAATGCCTGTCTCGGAGTTTTTAATTGGAGTTGGGTTCTTCTGGAATGCTGACATTCTGACAGGCAACATCAATTGAGGAAACTGGATTCACTTAACAAACATATGTTTCTCTTAACAACCATGGTAAAAAAAAAGTCATAAAATTGGGTCCGGTCATGTGATAACTCATTTAATGACAGCACTGAGTTATGATAGAAATTCCAGTCTCAATTGTGGCCATAAGTTGAGGACTACCTGTATTCAAAGTCAGAAGATGAACTGGAGAGCTCATGTATTAAAATAATATTGTTTGCTTAACTGCCTAACTTGAAATTGTATTAAACAGTAACATGAAAGCTAAGCATCTCAGTCAATTTTTTGGTCTTAAATGTTATGAAAATCCTACAGTTTATGTTCAGAGATTCTGAGAGGAATACATCATTAATACCATAAGGACGAAAATATGAGGGGTGTATTATGGGAGGCAGTGTACATACAGTAAAGTAATAGAATAATACATGACAAGAGTAAGTTGATAGGATTTTTAAAAATGCAAAACTTCCTCAGCTTTCTGCTACAATGTCAGGGCTGCCTCTACTCAATCCCTAGGAAAGAAAAACCCTTCACTCCATAGGATCAGAGAAAAGGTACCTTTACTACGAACGAGATGATTACAGCTAAATCAGGCAAGATCTGGAGAAAAACCGTGTGAAGCAACAAATTGAAACAAACACTACAGCCCACCCACCCCTTGTAGCTAGGCAACCAAAGTTCAATCATTGGCTAGATGATGTTTTGGGAAAGTCTCCGAGTTAGGTACATCGTCTCTCCCTTCTGCATTCCTAAGCCAGATGAAATGACCTTGAAGAGATAAGCAAAGTCCAAGTCGGCGGCCATGGCAAAGCTTCATGAAAAATTTCCACTGTCTCCACCTGCATGCTTCCCCTCTCCCCATTGCTATAGCAGCTGACAGCAAGCAAGCAAAGATGGAGGCTGACATACAATTTAATAGAAAACAGCTATGAGTTATCCAGGAGACAAATGCCTCAAAAATACCCTGTTTCCCCCAAAATAAGACATTCCCTGATAATAAGCCCAATTGGACTTTTGAGTGCATGGCAATAAGGCCAAGCGCTTATTTCAGGGTTCAAAAAAATATAAGACAGTGTCTTATTTTTGGGAAAACACGGTAGTACTAAATTCTAAGATGCTCATAGAACAAAGTACTACATTTGGAAGAAGGTATTTAGGATAGCCCTTTCTGTTCATTCTGCATCCTCCCATATCCACAACAAACTGTTAGGGCAGTCTTTTCAGGATTAGAAAGTGGCAAATGGGAAATATTCAAGGTGGTATGTACTTTAGATCACTTATTAATGTACTTTATATAACATGATCCAGTAATAATATAGACTTAATCTGTTCCATTTCTTTTCAAGGTTTCCATTTGATGTCAAAATGGGCTGAATGTATCTACTTATTATATATACAGTCAGGTCCATAAATATTGGGACATCGACACAATTCTAACATCTTTGGCTCTATACACCACCACAATGGAGTTGGAATGAAACAAACACCATGTGCTTTAACTGCAGACTGTCAGCTTTAATTTGAGGGTATGTACATCCAACTCAGGTGAACGGTGTAGGACTTACAGCAGTTTGTATATGTGCCTCCCACTTGTTAAGGGACCAAAAGTAATGGGACAATTGGCTTCTCAGCTGTTCCATGGCCAGGTGTGTGATATTCCCTCATTACCCCAATTACAATGTGCAGATAAAAGGCCCAGAGTTCATTTCAAGTGTGCTATTTGCATTTGGAATCTGTTGCTGTCAACTCTCAAGATGAGATCCAAAGAGCTGTCACTATCAGTGAAGCAAGCCATCATTAGGCTGAAGAAACAAAACAAACCCATCAGAGAGATAGCAAGAACATTAGGTGTGGCCAAAACAACTGTTTGAAACATTCTCAAAAAGAAGGAATGCACCGGTGAGCTCAGCAACACCAAAAGACCCAGGAGACCATGGAAAACAAGTGTGGTGGATGACCGAAGAATTCTTTCCCTGGTGAAGAAAACACCCTTCACAACAGTTGGCCAGATCAAGAACACTCTCCAGGAGGTAGGTGTATGTGTGTCAAAATCAACAATCAAGAGAAGACTTCACCAGAGTGAATACAGAGGGTTCACCACAAGATGTAAACCATTGGTGAGCCTCAAAAACAGGAAGGCCAGATTAGAGTTTGCCAAACAACATCTAACAAAGCCTTCACAGTTCTGGAACAAGATCCTATGGACAGATGAGACCAAGATCAACTTGTACCAGAGTGATGGGAAGAGAAGAGTATGGAGAAGGAAAGGAACTGCTCATGATCCTAAGCATACCACCTTATCAGTGAAGCATGGTGGTGGTAGTGTCATGGCGTGGGCATGTATGGCTGCCAATGGAACTGGTTCTCTTGTATTTATTGATGATGTGACTGCTGACAAAAGCAGCAGGATGAATTCTGAAGTGTTTCGGGCAATATTATCTGCTCACATTCAGCCAAATGCTGCAGAACTCATTGGATAGCGCTTCACAGTGCAGATGGACAATAACCCAAAGCATACTGCAAAAACAACCAAAGAGTTTTTGAATGGACAGAAGTGGAATGTTATGCAATGGCCAAGTCAATCACCTGACCTGAATCCCATTGAGCATGCATTTCACTTGCTGAAGACAAAACTGAAGGGAAAATGCCCCAAGAACAAGCAGGAACTGAAGACAGTTGCAGTAGAGGCCTGGCAGAGCATCACCAGGGATGAAACCCAGCGTCTGGTGATGTCTATGCGTTCCAGACTTCAGGCTGTGATTGACTGCAAAGGATTTGCAACCAAATATTAAGAAGGGAAAGTTTGATTTATGATTATTATTCTGTCCCATTACTTTTGGTCCCTTAACAAGTGGGAGGCACATATGCAAACTGCTGTAAGTCCTACACGTTCACCTGAGTTGGATGTACATACCCTTAAATTAAAGCTGACAGTCTGCAGTTAAAGCACATTGTGTTTGTTTCATTCCAACTCCATTGTGGTGGTGTATAGAGCCAAAGATGTTAGAATTGTGTCGATGTCCCAATATTTATGGACCTGACTGTAATTTGTGGTCTTCATTTTTCTTGATAATCCCTCTCCACGACTTGGGGAGGGGAGAATTTGAGTAGAATCTAAAGTATAAAATCACCCATTAAACCGTGAATCTTCATAAAGATCTGCTTGTTGGACTGCCTACATACTCTAACATTGCTTTTGTAAGGCTTAAAAATAACACATACAGTATGGATATGCACCCTGATGGAGCTCTTCATTAACAGATTCCATCTAATAGCTTACTTTCTTTCACTAAGTACAAAACAGCAGCTTTCTAAACAAGGCTATCAAGCAGGAATTTGTACACTACTATTTAATGACCAAAACCAATAGCTAGATTTGCTATTCTTCTGAATGTCTCAAAGGTGCTTTTTCAAGAGGCAACTGGACTTTCTGGTTTTTCTTTAAAGACGTTTCGCTTCTCATCCAAGAAGCTTCTTCAGCTCTGACTGGATGGTGGAGAATGGAAGGATTTATACTCCTTGCTAACAGCTGGTCATTTGCATTCTTTTTGCGAGTCGTTAAGGTCACCTGATTATCTGTGTTGTCAGGGTCACCTGAGTTGTGCAAATGGGTGTGCAGCTGTCTTGGAACTGTTGAAAGAAGTGTGTTGTAGATTGGAGATAGATGATGTTGTATCCCTCCCCCTCTGTTGAGAGAGGGCTGTTCAGTTTTGACATAGATGGCCTCTTTGACCCCTCTTTCAAACCAGCGGTCCTCTCTGTCCAAAATGTGGACTTTGCTGTCTTCAAAAGAGTGACCTTTGTCTTCTAAATGTAGATGAACTGCTGAATCTTGTCCTGATGGGTTTGGTCTCCTATGTTGTGCCATGCGTTTATGAAGTGGTTGTTCTGTTTCCCCAATGTACAGATCTGCACATGGCTCACTGCATTGTACTGCATATACCACATTGCTCAGTTTGTGTCTGGGTGTTTTATCCTTGGGGTGGACAAGCTTCTGCCTTAGTGTATTCTTGGGTTTGAAGTGTGATATTCCTGCAGTGTATGGAATGACAACGTTTCTTTGTTTATTGTTCTCTGTTATGAAGGAGCCCCTGTAAGGTCTTTTTTGAGATTTGATGAAGGCTCACTTGGATAGCCACACGTTCTGAGGGCTTCCTTGATGTGTTTGTTATTTTTCTTTCCCATCTTTGCTATTAGACAGGCCTTCAGCTTGGTGGTGTAGGGTTCTGATGACTCCCATTTTGTGCTCCAGTGGGTGGTGGGAATCAAAATGTAAATATTGATCTGTGTGGGAGGGTTTCTGTAAACTTCAATGTTAAGGCTTCTGTCTTCCTCAGTGTGTACTGCACAGTCCAGGAAGGGGAGACTATTTTCCTTAACATCTTCCTGTGTGAATTTGATGCATCTGGCCACGGAGTTGATATGTTTGGTGAACGCTTCAAATTCCTGTGTTTTGATCTTGACCCAAGTATCGTCCATATACCTATACCAGTGAGTGGGTAGAATTCCTGTGAAGGAGTCTAGGGCTTTGGTTTCTACCTCTTCCATGTAGAGATTGGCCACAATGGAGGACACAGGTGAACCCATGGCGCAGCCGTGTTTTTGTCTGTAGAAACCATCATTGTATTTAAAATAGGTAGTGGTCAAGCAGAGGTCCAGCATGGCACATATGTGTTCTGGGCTGAGGTTGGTTCTGTCACCAACACTTATGTCACCAACAACATCAGCACTTTGTGCTGTCTTGTAGCAGTCTTTTTTTCACTACCATGACAGCTTTGGTAGTTGGAATGCAGATGACGAGGGAAGTCACATCATAGGAAACCATGGTCTCATCCGGGTCCAGTTTTAGTTTTCAAACTTTGCTAGTGAAGTCCTGTGAACTGTTGATGTGATGGGTGGTGTTGCCAACTAGAAGAACTAATAAGGTGGTTAGATGTTTTGCAATGTTGTAGTTGACAGAGTTGATGCTGCTGACAATTGGTCTGAGTGGAGCTCCCTCTTTGTGGATTTTGGGGAGTCCACATATGCATGGGGTGGCTTCCCCAGGGTAAAGACACTAATATTGTGGCTTGTGATGGCATTGTCCTTCAGTAGGTGTTAAAAGAAATCAGTGACTTTTTTCTTGTAACTGCTGATGGGGTCTTTCTTCAGAGTCTCATATGTAGCAGCATCCTTCAGAAGTTTGTTCATCTTGGCCTTGTAGTCATCTGTGTTTAGGATGACTTTGCATCTTCCTTTATCAGCTGGCAGGATGGTGATGTTTGGGTCTCTTCCTAGGGATGTCACTACTCTCCTTTCTTGAATTGTGAAGTTGGAAGGGGGTGTTTTGGCACTGGCGAGGGCTGCAGATACCTTCATCCTTAATTGTTCTGGTTCTGGTTCTGCCAGTTTATTGTTCCTGATGGCTGACTCTGTGGCTGTAAGGAGATCTACAATTGGTAGCTGTTCTGGTGTTACTGCAAAATTCAGTCCTTTGGCCAAAACATTATTTTCTGCTTGGGTAAGCTCTCTGTCAGACAGATTTCTCACCCATTGGTCAGTTTTTTGAGACATGTCACTGTCCATCTGGGTTGGTTTTTCTGTACTCTGTGTTTCTGAAACAAACCCTCTTTGAAAGAGGGGTCAAAGAGGCCATCTATGTCAAAACTGAACAGCCCTTAACGACTCGCAAAAAGAATGCAAATGACCAGCTGTCTGCAAGGAGTATAAATCCTTCCATTCCCTGCCATCCAGTCAGAGCTGAAGAAGCTTCTTGGATGAGAAGTGAAACATCTTCAAAGAAAAATCAGAAAGTCCAGTTGCCTCTTGATAAAGCACCTTTGGGACAACCATGACCTGGATAACTGAGAATCTCCATAGATACTCTTCGGAATACCCTCAGTCTGTGATAATTGCAAAATATCCTGGAGCCAGCTGATAATATGGGAATTCACCACATCTGATTTTAAAATGCAACCACAACCCAAATAACAAGACTGTGAGGTCCTTGGTGCTCTCCAAGCTTGGTTGTTTTTTTGCAGACATTTCATTACCAAACTAGGTAACCTCATCAGTACTAGAATGGAGTGGGGTTTGCTCTCATTTTATAAACTAGTGGTTTGCCCTGTCAGTGTTGGTGGGAGTGTTCTTGGTGGTTCCTTGATTAGGCTCTTATTTACTGTTAGCTTGTTTGTCTGAGTTGTTGGTTCCTTCACTGGGGTATTGTTTGCTTCTTGATTGCTGTTCAAGTGTTAATCTTGGCAATAATCTCTGCTCATCTGGCTGTTGATTACAGGTGAGGTAGTGTTTTGGTCATTTGGTTTCACTTTGGGCTTTTTTTAAAAAAAATATTTTTATTATACAGTTTTCTTCATTTTACATCACAGTTACAAACTTTGCAACAGCGATATACCGGTATACATCCACATTTTTTTTCTTTTACATATCTTTTACAAATTTCCAAGATGGCGCCGCCGATTGCTGCCTCAGTGAAATGCTAATGGTTTTTTTTTATTTTTTATTATTCTTTGCGATTCTCTACGGATTTCATACTCACGAGACCATCTGCTAAGAAGTAAGCAATGTTTCTTTAAGGAGCAGCTTTCTCCCCCACCCCTGTCTTTACAAACACAGAAGAGATTCTAACACAGGAAGAAGCAAATTACCCGGAGCTATGGATTACCAAAAGCAAACGCAGGAGACGTCTTAAAAGAAGTAAAAGAGCGGGGATTTTGAATAGACTAAGGAAGAGAGGGAGCAAAAAAAAACCAGTCCCTTTGATCTTCCTGACTAATTTACGTTCACTTGCTAATAAGATGGATGAAATACTCCTTTTAAACAGATGCAATCCTGATTTTTACAATGCAGCAGCTCTATGTTTCATTGAATCCTGGCTACATGAGGAAGTTGATAACAGCATGCATATACCAGGGTTTCAGATAGTAAGAGCAGACAGAATTGCAGAATCATCAGGTAAAAAGAAGGGAGGAGGCTTATGTATATATATCAACAACAGCTGGTCTCAGGATATAACTATAATACATAAATTCTGTGATGAAAACTTAGAGACATTAATTATCAACTGCAAACCATTTTACTCTCCACGTGAATTCTCATTTCTTCTAATTGCTGTGTATGTACCTCCACAAGCCTGTGTAAACAAGGCATTAGGAACTCTAGCTGACCAGATTATGGAGGCTGAAGCCAAATACCCAGATTCACTGGCCATTATTTTAGATGATTTCAACATAGGTAACTTAAGAGAAGAGCTTCCAAAATATTTTCAGCATTTCAATTGTCCCACTAGAGGCAAGAATACTTTAGACCATTGCTACACAACACTAAAAGATGCTTATCGGTTTCTACCACGAGCAGCTGTAGGACACTCTGATCATTGCATGATTCACCTTGTACCTGCTTACAGACAAAAACTTAAAACCAACCAACAATTAAATCAGTGAGGACCTGGACTGAGGAGGCGAAGTTAAAGCTACAGGCCTGCCTTGACTGCACTTATTGGAATGTTTTTTGAAAATACCTCTGCAGACTTAGATGAACTTACTGATACTGTAACATCATATGTCAGCTTCTGTGAAGACCTATGTGTACTGACCAGGAACCTGCGAATACACAGTAACAATAAACCTTGGTTCACAGCTAAACTTAAGCAGCGACATCGTACCAAAGACGAAGCTTACAGAAAAGGTGATAGAATGCGGTACAATCAGGCCAGAAATGTATTAACAAGGGAGATCAGAGAAGCAAAAAGAAGCTACTCCGAAAAGCTAAGAAATCAATTCTCAACATACGAACCAGCAAACATGTGGAAAACTCTTAAAAATATCACTGGTTACAGCAAACCTCCTTCCCAGGCTGAAGGAAATCAACAACTGGCAGACAACCTGAACGTGTTTTACTGCAGGTTTGAAAGGAAACTACAGCCACCTATCTCCACAACTCCCATCCCAGACACACCAACAACAGCCAAGCTGTTCTGACCTAGGCTTCCTGATACAATAAAAGCACACAATGAGTCCCCAAAACCCTCTTTTTATTTCCACGGCTGTGAATTCTGCTCATTCAGAGCTTGTTCATTCCCAATCTGTTCATTCACAGAAGAGTCCCAAATAATTGTAAAGAGTCCAACAGAAATCTGCCACAGTTCTTTGGGATAATGGTGATAAACACCCACCTTTATCTTCTTTGACACGCTGCCAAGACCTAATTGGCAATTAACTTTGCAAAGCCACATGGAACACAGAGTCAACACAGAGCTGCAGTCTTGAAACCGGCCTTACGTTCCTCTGCCTCGCTGGAGGCTCCAGAGTCTGTATATAACTCCCAGATGGCCCTGGCCCCATCTCTGCCTCCGATGGAGAGCCCTCGTCCGAGCCTTCCCCATGTCGAGCTCGCCCTCACGCTCGACACAACTCACCGCCGATCCCTCGCCCTTCAGCTTCGGGGATGGACGGCCAGCGGGCGCACATGGTGGCACACGGGGGTGGGGCTCGGGGCGCTGGGGTAGGCGGCCGGGTGAGGTGGCGGGGTGCGTCGGATATAGGGCTTCTCGTGGCAGCAGCTTCCCGCATGCAACGTCATCTCAGCTAAAGGATTCCGCCGACGATTCGCTGGTTCGGGGGGGCGGATGGACGCAGCGCGGGCTACGCCCCACAGCAGCTGGGCGGAGAGGATTCCGCCGCTGATTCGCTGGTTCGGGGGGGCGGATGGGCGCGGCGCGGGCTACGCCCCACAGCAGCTGGGCGGAGAGGCATAAAAACGCTACGAGCTAAATGCCCATAGCGCCGTTTTTAAATCGCGTACGACTGCTGTATCCTTCGTTGCTACGAAAGTAAACCATCATCCCAAAGCAAAACCTTGTCTATTGGTGATTTGTTGGGTTTCTTCCGTTTCGTGGTCCGAGGATCCTGAGAGGAAAACGGCGCTTTTCTTTTTACTTCAGCGGAGGAATCAAACAGACGAATGGCTGAAGGTTTGGATCCTGAGCTGTGCGTGGGGGAGGACTCCGGGGTAGAGCAAGTGGAGGCAAGCGCAGGGGGCTTGGATGAGGCTTCCACCCCTGTCGTTCGGCCGAAGGAATGGACGGGGAGTCAATGTGAGGGGCCAGGCGAGCCGGAGGGGAGGACAACTATGGCCTCTGGAGAATGGTGGCATAGCTCAGCCCTCACCGGTCCGAGTAAGGGAGTGCCGACCCCACCCTCCACGGATGAAAGGTTCCTTAGGTGGAGAGAGAGGCGGTGGATTGATGATGAGGAAGGGGGGGGTGGAGTTATTCCACCGAACTGGCTCCTTCGACTCTGGATGTCCTAAGGGAGAAGTTTGGGGAGGCCAGCTTTCGGGACGCACAGTCCTGGCAACCATGGGCTATGGGGGGGGAGTCTTCAGCAGCTTGGCAAGGGGCTTCTACAACTACAACAGATACCCGTTTCCGTCTGGCCAGCCCAAAGTTGAGGGCAGACGGGGGGGCCCCTGGACAGAGACGTGAGACCATTCCCCCTACAGACGGTCAGGAGAGGGCAACGGGTCGCCCGGATACCAGGGGTCGGCCTGCACAGGAGGAACGTCGGGCCGAAACAGGGCGGCGGGCACCCTCACAGAGCTTCCGTGGCACACCTGCTGGGCAGCCCAGGTCCATACCACCCTGGACGGCGGGGCCATGGGGGGCCCAGCCTATGTGGGGCCCTCCCCCTTTCCAAGCAACGTTTGATGGGAGTGCGGACCGAGTGGCAATCTTTCTCAGCCAGGCTATCAGTTATCTCGATCTCTATGGCCGGTTCTACCCATCCCAGTGGTCCATGGTGGTTGCCCTTACCACCGTTATGGCAGGGGAGGCTGCTGACTGGGTGGCGGACCTACACAGCGACCACGCCCATGAGTTAACTGACGTTGGACTTTTTCTGGAGGGCCTTCGGGCCCGGTTCGAGGATGACTCTAGGACACAACAGGCCGAAGGGGAGCTTGTGTCCTTGAGACAAAAAGGCCGTCCTGCCAAGGACTATGTGAAAGAATTCCGTTCCATCGCTGGGCGGTTGCGGGCGTGGCCTGAACGTATGCTTGTGCATCAATTTCATTTGGGACTGGATCGGGACCTGAGACAGGCATGCGTATATCGAGGATTACCACCGCGTCTGTCGGAGTGGTTTCGAGCAGCCATAGACCTGGATATGGGGCTGAAAGAGTTCCGCAGCAGACCCAGTGCAGGACCATCAGCCCAAGTGAGGAGGCTGCCAGAGCGACCTGTGGCCAACCGAGGAAGTGCACCTACAGCGCTTGGAGACTCCGTTCGTCGGCCGACGTTTCGTTGTTTCCGATGCAATCAGATAGGCCACCGTGCTCTGGACTGCCCTCTTCCGCCCTCCCAACAACCCGTAAGCCGAACACCCGCGACTGGGGGGAAGGGCCGTGAACGCCAAAGGACCACGCCAGAACGGTCCAAGGTCGTGGCTCAGGCTCGACCGTCTGGTAACGACACGTCACCAATCGAGCCTGCAGAACGTTCCAGCACTGGCGAGGCATTCGTTGTAGAGGGGGATAGCGACGAGGAGGACAGCAACCGGGATCCAATGGTGAGTGCTCCCGTTCGTCCTTTTCTGATCCCGGTTACGATGGAGAACACACGACGGGGTCTGGCTGTACAACAGGGAGCGCTAATCGACTCTGGCTGTACTCGTTGCTTGATGAGACGAGCATTAGCGGTGCAGTTAGGGTTACGGTTATATCGGTTGCACTCACCTATTAAGTTTGAACAGGTGGACGGGTCAACGTTGGGGGGGGCTCCTGCTACGCAGGTAACGGAACTAGTACAATTACGGATAGGAGAGCATAAAGAGTATCTTCGGTTCATAGTAGTGGATGTTATGATCGAACCCATTATCCTGGGGTTAACATGGCTGGACAAATGGAAACCAACTATCTGGTGGGAAGGAGGGTATCGCAAACTCCGCCTTGAACTAGGGCCTGAACCAAGTGCTCCTGAACCCTCTAGTCGGTTGCTGGAAGGGACCGAACATAGGTCGAGACCCCTGACACCGGGGGTTCCAGCAGTGTATACAGATCTAGCAGCTGTATTCGACGAGGCGGAGTGTGATATATTACCACCTCACCGTAGGACAGATTGTGCTATAGAACTTGTACCTGGTGCGAAGTTACCGAAACCCCGAATGTATGCGATGACACCAAGGGAGGTAGATGAATTGCGTAAATATATCAACAAGAACTTAGCCCGGGGGTTTATTGAACCCAGTAGAGCCCATATGGCTGCTCCAGTACTATTCCGGGAGAAGAAGGATGGGGGCCTTCGCTTATGCGTCGACTTCCGGGGTCTAAACGCTGTGAGTGTAGAACCACTGTATCCCCTCCCGTTGATAAAAGACCTTCTGGCCACATTAGCGACGGGGCGATATTTCACTAAGTTAGACCTGAGGGAGGCGTATTACCGGGTTAGAATCAGACAGGGGGATGAGTGGAAAACCACGTTTAATTGCCCCCTAGGAAGTTATAAATTCCGGGTTATGCCATTCGGACTGCAAGGCGCCCTGGCAGTGTTTATGCAATTAATCAACGAGGTTCTCCATGAATACCTCTACCGTGGTGTCTTAGTGTACCTAGACGACATACTGATCTATACGAGAACAATGAAGGAACATGTACAGTTAGTCCGTCAGGTATTGCGGCGTTTATTGGACGCTAAATTATATGTGAAAGTGTCAAAATGTGAATTCCATCGTACTCAGTTGGATTATCTGGGCTATAGAATTTCTACAGACGGTTTGACAATGGATCCGAAGAAGGTCAGCACCGTTTTGGAATGGCAAGCCCCAGAGACAAGGAAACAATTGCAAAGTTTCCTCGGGTTTGCCAATTTCTATAGGCAATTTATTCCCTCTTTCGCCCATATAGCATTGCCACTCACTGACCTTTTGCAAACTAGGGGACAGGTGGGAAAGCCACGGCCGGGTCAGAAGCTGAATTGGTCGTCGGCTTGCCAGACGGCTTTCGACAGCTTGAAAGCTCAGTTTGCACAGGCCCCAGTACTACAGCATCCTGATCAAGAGACTCCGTTCATAGTGCAGGTGGACGCAAGTGATGTGGCCGTGGGGGCTGTGTTGTTGCAGCCCAATAGCCAAGGGCAGTTGCAACCATGCGCATATACATCCAAGAAATTTAGTGCCACGGAACGGGGTTGGGCTATATGGGAAAAGGAGGCTTTTGCTGTCCGATGGGCTCTCATTAGTTGGCGACACATTCTAGAAGGGGCCCGTACCCAATTTGAGGTCTGGACGGACCACAAAAACCTGATAGCTTTACAAACCCCCAGGAAATTATCCCCAAAACAGGTGCGATGGGCCCACTATTTCCAACGTTTCAACTTTGTCTTGAAATATGTACCGGCAGGAAAGAACTTCCTCGCTGACGCTTTATCACGACTACCCCAATTCCACAGTAAACGGGACGACGTTGTTCAGGCTATCCTCCCTGGTAACGGCCACGGTGGGAGGGCGGCGTCCAGCGCAGAAAACCAACGGTGTTGGGAGGAGTCAGTACGGGAGGCCACATCCCAGGATAAGTGGGTGGCAGAGAACACACAGCTCGTCACATATAACAATGGACTAGCTTGGAAAGGAGATAAAATGTATATCCCTAGTGTATTACGGCAAGACGTCCTTAAAAGGTGTCATGATGCCAAAACTGCCGGTCACTTTGGGTTCCTCAAAACATTACACCTGATCCGGCGCCAGTTCTGGTGGCCACGTCTACGGTCTGACGTGGATGCGTACGTCACAAGCTGCACTGTTTGCGCTAAATCAAAACCACGGCCAGGGAAGCCCCTCGGTTTACTACAACCAGTCGCAAATCCCATTAGGCCTTGGGATGAGATAGGTATGGATTTTGTGGTCGATCTACCAGACAGTAATGGGCATACAGTCATATGGACGGTGATAGATCTTTTTTCAAAACAGGCCCATTTCATCCCATGCAACGGACTGCCATCAGCCAGAAAGCTAGCCAAACTGTTTATTCAACATGTGTACCGGTTACATGGGGTGCCTCGGCGTATCATTTCAGACAGGGGGGTGCAATTCACAGCTAGATTTTGGAGGTCTTTTATACAAGCCATTGGCTCGACGCAAGGGCTCAGTTCAGCATTCCACCCTAGCACTAATGGAGCAGCTGAGAGAGCCAACGCCATGGTAGAACGTTACCTTCGGTGCTACGTCTCATATCAACAAACCGAGTGGTCCAGTCTCTTGCCATTGGCTGAGGTTGCCTATAACAACGCGGTACATAGCAGTACCGGTTTTACCCCTTTTCGTATTGTCACAGGTCGTGAGTTTGTAGCGATACCCGAGTTAGAAGACCTACCCAAAGGCGAGCAGAATCCGCAGGAATGGGCGGATAAAATACGTACACTATGGCCACAGGTTAGAGAGGCGTTAGATGAGGCCGCTACTGTGTATAAAGCGCATGCAGACAAGAAACGGGCCCATAGTGATCCCCTCAAGGTTGGGGATCTAGTATATTTGTCCACTAAATATATCAAACTGAAGGTACCAAACCGGAAGCTGGGTCCGAAATACCTAGGCCCGTTCCCTATACTTCGGGTAATAAACCCAGTTACTGTGGTTCTCAAACTCCCACCTTTATTAGGGAAGATACACCCCGTGTTCCATGTGAGTCTGCTAAAACCAGTAACTCGTGTCAGGGATAGACCACCATATCCGGGGCCTGTTAAGGATGACCAATACGAGGTGGAAGACATATTAGATTCAAAACTGAGTAGGGGCCGGCTCAAGTATCTAGTTAAATGGAAGGGATACCCTGAAGAGGAGGCATCCTGGGTACCTATGGAGGATGTACACGCTAAAAAATTACAGAAACGGTTTCATCGCAAATACCCTATGAAACCGAGTCCACCGGAGATAATAGGAGCTAACGAATCTGCTTTGTATCTTTCAGACCACACCGTGGTGAAGGGGTGCCGCATGTCGAGCTCGCCCTCACGCTCGACACAACTCACCGCCGATCCCTCGCCCTTCAGCTTCGGGGATGGACGGCCAGCGGGCGCACATGGTGGCACACGGGGGTGGGGCTCGGGGCGCTGGGGTAGGCGGCCGGGTGAGGTGGCGGGGTGCGTCGGATATAGGGCTTCTCGTGGCAGCAGCTTCCCGCATGCAACGTCATCTCAGCTAAAGGATTCCGCCGACGATTCGCTGGTTCGGGGGGGCGGATGGACGCAGCGCGGGCTACGCCCCACAGCAGCTGGGCGGAGAGGATTCCGCCGCTGATTCGCTGGTTCGGGGGGGCGGATGGGCGCGGCGCGGGCTACGCCCCACAGCAGCTGGGCGGAGAGGCATAAAAACGCTACGAGCTAAACGCCCATAGCGCCGTTTTTAAATCGCGTACGACTGCTGTATCCTTCGTTGCTACGAAAGTAAACCATCATCCCAAAGCAAAACCTTGTCTATTGGTGATTTGTTGGGTTTCTTCCGTTTCGTGGTCCGAGGATCCTGAGACCCCAGACTCCAGGACTGGCCCTTGTTCCTCCCCAGCCTCCTCACTGTCCGACTCTGCTGCCAGCTCCGCAGGCCGCCGGCGGACCACAACACACACCTCCTGCAACTGACCCCATCTCAGACACACCAACAACAGCCAAACCTCCTACAACTGACCCCATCCTATTGGGTTCACAACCCCTGGTGATCACAGAAAAGGAAGTGCAAGATCTATTTCACAGACAAAAGCCAGGAAAAGCACCAGGTCCAGACAAGATAACTCCTTCTTGCTTAAAAGTCTGTGCTGACCAATTGGCCCCCATCTTCACCCGAATCTTCAATAAATCACTAGAAATGTGCCATGTTCCTTCTTGCTTCAAACGCTGCACTATCATCCCAATGCCGAAGAAGCCCTCCATCTAGGAACTGAATGACTACAGACCAGTTGCTCTAACATCTGTAGTTATGAAAACCTTTGAAAGGCTAGTGCTGTCCCACTTGAAAACTATCACGGATCCGCTGTTAGACCCCCTGCAATTTGCATACCAAGCAAATAGATCGACAGATGATGCTATTAATATGGCTTTGCACTACATCCTACAACATCTTGAATCTCCAAAGACCTACACAAGGGTCCTCTTTGTAGACTTTAGTTCAGCATTCAGTACCATCATACCAGACATTCTTCTAACTAAACTAAATCAGCTAGCAGTACCTGAACACACTTGTAAGAGGATCACAAGCTTCCTAACAGACAGGAAGCAGCAGGTGAAGCTAAGCAAAATCACATCAGAAACCTGTACAATTAGCCCAGGGGCCCCGCAAGGATGTGTGCTTTCTCCACTTCTCTTCTCTTTATATACCAATGACTGCATCTCTAACGATCCATCTGTTAAACTACTGAAGTTTGCAGATGATACAACACTGATTGGTCTCATTCGAGACAACGATGAATCCGCATACAGACGGGAGGTTGAACAACTAGCCTTGTGGTGCTACCGGAACAATTTGGAACTGAACACACTCAAAACCGTAGAAATGGTGGTAGATTTTAGGAAAAACTCTCCCATACTACCACCTCTTACAATACTAGACAACACAGTATCAACAGTAGAGACCTTCAAATTTCTAGGTTCTATCATATCTCAAGACCTAAACTGGACACCCAACATCAAAAACGTCATCAAAAAAGCACAACAAAGAATGGTCTTTCTGCGCCAACTCAGGAAGCTCAAACTGCCCAAGGAGCTGCTGATACAGTTCTACAGAGGAACTACTGAGTCTGTCATCCGCACTTCTATAACTGTCTGGTTTGGTTCTGCAACCCAACAAGACAGACACAGACTTCAGAGGATAATTAGAACTGCAGAAAAAACAATTGCTACCAACCTACCTTCCATTGTGGACCTGTATACTGCACAAGTCAAAAAGAGGGCTGTGAAAATATTTACAGACCCCTCGCATCCTGGACATAAATTGTTTCAACTCCTACCTACAAAACGACACTATAGAGTACTGCACACCAAGACAACTTGATACAAGAAAAGTTTTTTCCCGAACGCCATCACTCTGCTAAACAAATAATTCCCTCAACACTGTCAAGCTATTCACATTAGGCTGCATTACTATTGCTATTGGTCTTCTCATCGTTCCTGTCACCCATCTCCTCCCACTTGTGACTGCATGACTGTAACTTTGTTGCTTGTATCCTTGCGATTTATATTGATATTGTTTCCTAGTATGATTTCATTGCTTATTGTATCGTATGACTGTCACTGGGTATTGTGCCCTGTGATTCTTGATGAATGTATCTTATCTTTTTATGTACACTGACAGCATATGCACTGAAGACAAATTCCTTGTGTGTCCAATCACACTTGGCCAATAAAGAATTCAATTCAATTCAATTCAATTTAATTCTTATTCTAATTCTATCTCTTAATATGCAATATCGTATTCGTAGCTATTGTTTCCATATTTCTAACACAAATCTCTATATCATATACATATCATTCTATGTATTTTATTTTACATTTTATTTTATTTTACATTTTACATTTTTATAACATCCTACCTTAATATTATTTACAATAAATATTCTATCATTGTACTTATATTTATTTCTAAATTCTAGTCCGTTGATCGTCTTTCATTGTTACTTTTCTAATCTTTGCATCTACTCTCCAACCAATTGTACCATACATCCCAAATTAGATAGTGTTCTGTTTCCCCTTTATCTTTAATTTCCATTGTCAACCTATCCATCTCAGCACAGTCTAATATTTTCTTTATTACCATTTCCTCAGAGGGTATATTTCCATTTTTCCAATTTTGAGCATATACAATTCTAGCCACTGTTATTACATGTAACATTAAGTATTGGCTTTTTTATTATATTTCCATGTCAATATGCCTAATAGAAATAGCTCTGGTTTTAAATCTATTTGCTGTTTTATCATATCCTCTAACCACTTTTTTATCCTTATCCAGTACTTTTTTGCCGAAGGACAGGTCCACCATATATGATAGTATGTTCCCCGGGTCTGTTTACATTTCCAACACTCTGGTGACCTGTTTGGGAACATTTTTGCTAGTCTGGCTGGCAGTAGGTGCCTTCTATAGAACATTTTATATAAGTTTTCTCTATATGCTGCTGACATTGTCAATTTATAATTTCTTTCCCATAGCTTTTCCCAACTGTCTAATTCTATGGTATAGCCGAAATTTTTTGGTTATCATATTTTCCTTTACCATTTCTTCTTCCATTTTAAACCTCAATAAGTAGTTGTAATTTGTTTTAATCAATTTTTCATCTGTCCCCTGTAATATTCTGTCCAATTCTTGTGGTTCACTATAAAACCCAGTTTTCTGCATCTTTCTTATACCTCGTCTGAATTTACATATAGGGCCACCAGTCCAGACCAATTCCCTGATTTTTTAATTCCTGTTTCATTTTTAGTTTCCCTTGCTCATTTAATATATCTTTATATCTTGAAATTTTATCCAGATCTAACACATTCGGGTATATTAATGCTTCCATTGTTCATAACCATAACCATTTTACTATAATGGTTCTGTTTGATTTTTTCCCATATTAATAACAGAACATTTCTAACTTGGTGTCTTTGGAAATAGCTATGCGTTTTACTTTTTCCATCCCATATAAATGCGTGCCATCCCAGTTGTAGATCATGTCCTTCTATTGCCAAAATCCTTTTATTCTTTAGATTTATTCACTCCTTTATCCATGTGAGGACTGAGGCTTGGTAGTACAGCTCCCAGCCTGGTAGCCCGAATCCTCCTTTCTTTCTATTATCCTGTAGCATTTTTAGTTTAATTTGTGGTTTTTTCCCTAGCCAGATAAAATTTGTTATTAGTTTGTTTAAATCTTCAAAGAATTTCTTCCCTAATTTTATTGGGATTACTTGGAATAGGAATAGAATTTTCGGTAAAATATTCATTTTAATTGTGGCTAGTCTTCCAATTAATGAGAGTTGTAATTTTTTCCATTTGTCCAAATCTATCTTTATTTGCTGTATTACTTTGTTATAGTTGTCTTCTTTTATCGATGTACACCTTGCTGTTAACCAAATTCCCAAATATTTAACTTTCTTGGTCACCTGCATGTCCATCTTTCCTTCCAGCTCATTATTCTGCTTATTTGTAAGGTTTTTTGTTATTATCTTGGTCTTATTTATTTTAAGTCCTGCTACTGTACCAAATTCTTCTATTTTTTTAACTAGTTTAGGTCCTGTTTCCAATGGTTCTTCCAGAATAAATACCAGGTCATCCACGAATGCTTGTACTTTATATTGTTCTTTTTTTAATTTTCAGACCTTTTACTTCTTGGTCTTTTCTGATCTGCCCAAGTAGTACTTCTAGAGTTAGTATAAATAGCAAAGGCGATAGAGGAGAGCCTTGTCTTACGCCTTTATTTATGCTGAATTTTTCTGTTGTTTCTCCATTTATTATCACCCTTGCCATTTGGTTGGAGTATATTGTTTGGACCATCTTTACAAATTTCTCTCCAAAATTCATATTTTTTAATTGTAGTATCATAAATTGACAATTCAAGTTATCTAATGCTTTTTTGTGTGTCTAGGAAAATCAGTGCGAGTTGTTTTTTGGGATGGGCTTTTGTAATATTCCAGAAAATTCATGATAATTCTCATATTATTTTTCAACTGTCTTTTGGGTAAAAAGCCATTCTGGTCCGGCTGTATTAATTCATTTAAGAGTCTTTTTAATCTTTCTGAGATTATGGAGGTGAATATTTTGTAATCAATGTTTAATAGTGATATTGACCTATAGTTTTTTATCTGTTGGTGATCTGTGTCTTCTTTTGGAATTAATGTGATATATGTTTCTGACCAAGATTTGGGTAGTTTGGCTCCTAATAGTGCGTCATTGTAGACCTCCAACAGTAAAGGTTCTAGCGTTTCTTGTATGGTTTTGTACATTTCTGCGGGGAGTCCGTCTGGACCAGGACTTTTATTGTTTTTTTGTTTCTTAAATGCCTCAGTTACTTCCATTGCTGTTATTCCTTCATTTAGCATATCTCTCATTGTATCAGTTATTTTGGTTAGACCAGCTTTTTCCAAATATTGTTTAGTGATGTCTTCTGGTATATTATCTTGGTTATACAAGTTCCTAAAAAAATCCAGAGTTATATTCTTTTTGTCTTCATTCTGATGGTGAAGGATTCCCTTCTCATTTCTACTTCTTGGATGTCTACTCTCATTCCCACGGTCACCCAGACCATGTCTATTCTTGACCATGATTGATGTGTGTTTGAACAGAAAGTATATTGATTGGTCTTTAAATTTAATTCTCTCCACGTGTCTTGTAAATCTAATTCTTGTACCATCTCAAATAATGTGTTTGGAAGTGTTCTTCATCTTTTCTTATTTCTTTTACTACTTCTGTAGTATTTTTTCACGTCTACAACTGTGTTAAAGTCCCCTATTAGGCATATACTTTCATAATCTATCTCTATTATTTTTTTATGTAGTCTTCTGTAGAATTCTTCCTGTTTATTATTTGGGGCATATATTGCGATATGGAGTATTTGTTTCTGATTTGTTGATACCTCCATCATTAATATTCTTCCTTCCTCGTCCGCATATATTTGTTTGGGTTTTAACCATTCTTTCATGTACAGTGCTACTCCTCTCTTCTTTTGGTGTGCTAGAGACACATATAGCTTCCCAATTTTAGGGTATTCTAATAGATTACCATATTGTTTCTTGATGTGGACTTCTTGGAGACAGACTATATCCAAATTCAATTTTTGTAATTTTGTCAGGGTTTGTTTTCTTTTTATGGGGAAGTTTAATCCATTAATGTTAATCGATAGCATCCTAACTTCCTCATCCATCTTTCTACTTATATATAGGCCTTCTTCTTCTCGTTGTTCTTGTCTCTCTCTAGGTTTTTGTTCTTGCACCTTCTCATTCCACTCGGTCATTTTCCACCCTCGTTCTTTCCTCTCGGTCTACATATTTTTCTTCTGGGTACTGTTCTTCTTGGCTCTTACTTTCTATTTCCTCCCTACTCTCCTGATCTTCATCCGTCGTGAAATGATGTTCAATGAATTGGTGTGCTTTGTCAAGTGTATCAATCCTAAATTTCTTATCCTGCCATGAGATCAGCATTCCTTCCGGAATCAACCATCTAAACGTCATGTTATATTTGATTAAGTGTTGTACTTTATGATTCTTGATGAACGTATCTTTTCTTTTATGTACACTGAGAGCATATGCAGCAAGAAAAATTCCTTGTGTGTCCAATCACACTTGGCCAATAAAAAATTATATTCTATTCTATCAACTACGTAGACAAAAATTGATACCATCTCCTCTGTTCTCTAACTCTCTTAGGTATCTGTTTTAAAATTTGAATTTCTCTTCCTTTGTACATCATGGGTTCATCTCTCATTCTTTTATATACTTCGTCTCTTACTGTCTTTTTAGTTAACCTCACGTGCACTTCTCTTGGTAATTTGTGTCTTCTTGCGTAGTTAGTGTGGATTCTAAACACCTTGTCTATGTCTCCTTGTATGTCATGTTTATTTTTCTGTAGTATGGCCACCAGCAGATCTGTCATAACCTTAACCAGATCTTCCTCTTTATCCTCTACTATATTCTGAAACCTCAGAATGAAAGTGGCTTTTTCTATTTCTAGAAAGACTATTGTCTCTTCTAAGTCCCTGTTGGCCAGAGTTAGTTTTTATTCCATTGCCTCCATCTTCTTTTCTGTTTGTTCAGCTCTTATTTCTACATTTGTATTCTCTGTTCATTCTTGGTCATTGTTTGTTGGATGTTCTCTATTTTGTCATCCATCTTTCAGATATCTCCTTTCATTTCTCCCATCTCACTTTTTATCTCCTCATGGTTTCTCGATATAGATTCCTGGGTTTTTGTCATAGTTTCTTGTATCATAAGCAACATTCTGGGTTTCCCCACTTCCCCTACTGTAACTCTTCCACACCTTATTGTTGTATTATTCTATGGTAATATTATGGAAATATAGCTATAAATTACTGTAAGTATATATAGATATTATTATAAGTATTTATATAAGTATATAAGTATATGAATATAATATATATATAACAAATATAATATGGCTCTAGTATGAATATGATATAATATATAATATATGCTATAATATAATATAATCATGTATGAAATAAGCAGTATCTATAAACAATTGCTACTTAATGTTTTATAATTACTTGGAGTTAATATTTTATCCGATCTATAAGTTGTTCAAATGCCTTTAATATATATATTCTCAATCTTCTTCTTTTCCTGAATGATCCAGTTCACAGTCCACAATGTACTTGTCCCCTTGTTGTAGTTCTTTTTGTAATCCTAGACTTTGTAAAGTTTATAATCCATAGGAGTCCCAAGTCACCACAAATTCCAAAAAAAAATCTAGATATCTATGAGATTTCCAAATTTATCTGAGTCATCTTTTCTTCCTCATTAATGTCCCCCAAATAACAAAATATCACAGCTATTCTTCTTTAGCTCTTATAGGTATTGCATCAGTCACTTTCCTCCAACAAATCTTCTTATCCCTAGATGGTGCTCTTCTTTTTTTAGTACTACTCCTAGGGGACTCTTTCCAAAGTTTTATGCTCAGTCACAATCCGCACAAATGGACAAATAAGAAGTACAGGTATATATATTTCCTAAAAGTTAGTTTGGGCTTCCTCTTCTCTGTTTTACTAGGTCTCTTATATTCTTCTCCAAATCTGTCAACCGCTATCAGAAAGCTCCAGCCACTTGATCGCCGCTGTTCTCTTGGGGCGGAAATCCTGCCCCAATCTTTTGGAGTCCCACTTTTACTACTTTTATCTTAAACCAAAATAAATCTTCTGCAAAGCATTAGAAGTATAAATCCTCACCGGTATGATCATGTTGCTTCTTAATTTTATCTTCCTGAGTCTTGCCTGGCTGTCATGACTCCGGATCCGCCATAATGGCTGATTTCTTTCCTGCCGGTGTCGAGGAGCTTTCCCTTTAACTTAGCGGGAGATCGCCCTTCTCTGCGCCGTCTTCAGGGCTTCCCCTCTATCTCGCCGACCCCTCTGGGGATAGCGCTGCCCTTTTAGGGTCTCCAGGTAGGAAAAATCAGGCGAAAAATCAGGCTCCGTCATGACGTCACCACTGGAAGTACACTTTGGGCTTTTTGATTGTCTCTTGAATGGCATGCAGATGTTTATCTCTATGTGCCTGTTGATGGCAGATTTAGCTCAGCACCAGGCTTCCAGGAATTCTCTGAGCATTCTAGACCAAGCCAAGTCCAAAAATGCTAGAGTTTCTCAGTTGAAACTATGGTTAAATCTGTGTTGTGAAATTATGGAGTTTATATCATGTCTTCTGACTATTTGGTATTCATGGATGCACTTTGCAAGTCCTCTGCCTGTTTGTCCTATGTAGTGGCTGTCACAGTCCTTACACTGTATGTTGTAGATGGGTGTTTTTTTTCTTCTGGGGCTGCTGGGTCTTTTGGTTTACGTAGGATGTTTTGGAGGGCTTTAGTTGGCTTGTGTGCTACGCTGATCCCATGTGGTTGTAATAGTCTGTTGGTGGTTTCTGAGATGTTTTTGATATATGGCAGTGTTATTCTTTCTATGGCTTGTGTTGGTTGTGCTATATTGGGTTGAGTGGTCAGGCACTTTTTGATGAAGTTGCACGCGCTCATCTGGGCCACAACCCAGAAGAGGAGCTGTCCAGGACACATGCACGCCAGAGGTGGGTTGCTACCGGTTCGGACTGGTTCGGGAGAACCATTAGTGGAAATTTGATGTGGTTCCCCAAACCGTTAGTGACCTTTGGCTGGCCATGCCCCCGAACCGGTCCCCGCTCGCTCACCCCGCTCACCCGATGCTCACCTGCCCCGCCCAGCCACTACTTGCAGAATCTAGCCCCGTACTTCTGCTCACCGCTGCTGGCAAAGGTAAGGCCGAAGGGCACGGGTGGGTGGGGGAGGGAGAGCTGGTGGAGGGGTGATACCAGCAGCGGGTGGTGGACCGATGCATGCAGGGACGGAAAGGAGTGCGCAGGAGATCGTGGCACCGGAGCTCTTCCCATGCATTTCCCCCAGCTGGCCTGGCCTGCAAGGGAAACACGTGGGAGATCCTAGCTGCAGTTTACTCGTGAGCAACATTGGCCTGGAGAGTCAGGGAGAAAGTCCAATGGTGCTCACGAGTAAACTGAGGCTCCTAAGGGAGGGTCGAGCCTCCCCACCCACATCTTCACCTGAGGGCATCGCTGGCAGCCACTTCCTGCGCCTCCCGTCCTGTGCTCTTCCCACTGCTGCTTGGCCTCCTCGATGCACGGAGGCAGGAGGAGGTGGTTTCTTTCACTGCCTGCAATCTGCTGCCTGCCTCTAATCTGCAGTTTACTTGTGAGCATGGTGCTCACGAGTAAACTGCAGATTACAGGAAGCCGGCAGATCATTGGCTTACTTGCTCTGCTGCTCGCCTGGCAGAGTGCAGACTGGCAGCTCCAGGTCGTCTCTCAGCCATTGTGTGCAGGGAAAAACCTTGCAAAGTAAAGAAAAACTTCTGAGTGTAAGAAGTTAGTTGCCTCGCACTCCCTGCACGCAACGGCTGAGAGACGACCCAGAGCTGCCACTCTCCGGTAAATATGCATCTCGCAGTGGGGCACAATTTGGGGTGGCAGGGGATGCGGGGGAGTTTGGCAAGCTTTGCAGCTGTGTGGCTACAAAGGTTGCTGTGTCGGTTCCCTTCTCTCTGCCGGCCAGCGCCTCCCGAAGCCGCCGGCGTTGCATGCAGCTGCTGCGCTGGGACTGATAGGGGCAGCAGCAGCCCTCTCCTGTCTTTCTCCAGCTGGGCGGGGAAAAAAGGAGGGGGACTTCACAAACAAAAGAGAATTCTCTCTTTTGGCACCAGAGCCAAAGCTAAAAGAAACTGATGGGGAGAAAAAGAGGGAGGGTAGGAACAGGGGAAGGGCATTTTTTTCGTTGTTTTAACTCAGTAGCAACATCTTTTTCTGCTCAGCAGCAGAGCTTTTTTATTTTTTTAAGGTTAGTCCCCTTCTTCCCGGGAGAAGAGCGGGGGCAGGGATTGAAAAAGAAGGTGGTGTGGGATGGTGGTGGGTGGAAGCGGGGGGCGTCTTAGTCCCGGCCGGTTGCTGCTTCCTTGGGTCCCCTCAACTTTTCAGTCCCAGAAAGCGGCTGAAAAATGCCCTCCTCCATGCACCATTTTCTGTCCTTGCCTCCTTCCCGTTTTTATTTGGTTTTCCCTCCCACCCTGAAAGGAGTTTCAAGCAAAAGGAAGCGGGGGGGGGGGGGGGAGAAGGATCCGGGAGTGGGAAGGGATTGGGAAGAATGAGAACAAGGAGGGCTTCCCGACTCAGGGAAGGTTTGGAGTCCAGAATCCAGAGCACGCCTTTCCCCTTTTCTCTTGCCGCACTTTTATTTCCAAAGGGCCCCCCCCCCCCCAGTCCACTCTCTTTCCCTAAAAACGGCACTCTTGGTCCGTAGCGGGCGGTGTGTAACGAAAGCAAGATTTAAAGGAAACAAAGTTGAGCTAGTTTGTAAGGAAAACAAGTACTGTCAAGGTTCAGTGCAAGCCATACTAATATTCCAAACTAACGAGTCTTAATGTCTGGTTAAAATGGGTAGTACTTTCATTTAAAGAAGAAAAGCATAGCTCAGACTATTGCTATGATTTTTTGCTCCTATATTCTGTTGTTTAGGTATAAATTTTGTTAATGTAGAAATTTTACTTACAGCCTATTAAACAATGGAGCTAGCTGTCTGCCTGCAATCATGTGTATCTATTAGGAGTAAATCCCACTGAAAGAGAGTAGCCTTACTGCCAAGTAAAGAGCCTTGATAGTACAGTGGTCTAAAGCACCCTGTTATTAAGACCAGCTGCCTGCAATTACTGCAGGTTCGAATCTCGCCAGGCTCAAGGTTGACTCAGCCTTCCATCCTTTCTAAGGTAGGTAAATTGAGGACCCAGTTGTGGGGGCAATAAGCTGACTTTGTATAAATATACAAAAGGATGAAGGCTATTGCTTAGCACACTGTAAGCCGCCCTGAGTCTCCGGAGAAGGGCGGCATATAAATCAAATAATTAAAAAAAAAAAAGTAAACATGCATAGGCTTTATGTAGTTGAGAGATAGGGTATCGATTAGTATCAGGTGTATTATAGAGAGAAATGAGAACTTCTGTAACAACAGATACTTTGTGCCCAGTCCAGGGGTGTGTGTGTGTGTGTCCATTATTTATCATGTGTTAATATTTTACACTGTCCCTACACCTAGAGTGATTTTACTGCCTTTCTTTTGCCCAGGGCTACCACATATTTTTCAGGGATTTACATGCGTTCAATATCTATAGTCCAGAGCATAAATGTGTGTTTATTTTGTACATCAGGTTGTATAAGTCCATCTTAATATGCTATTCCTGGTATGTGATGTTTTGTATACATACAGAGAAAGAAGCACTCTTGTGATCTTTGACTTTTAGGCTTGCTGTCAAACGTCAGCCATAATACTAATGACTGTTTTGAACAATATGCAGGTTGTATTACACGAATGGCTATTTTATATGTGAAATTATGAATGAAATGTTTCTGCACCTATATTGGTTCTCACTGTCAGGAAGTTTCTCCTTAGTTTTAGGTTGCTTCTCTTTTTTTTTTTTTAAATTTGATTTTATTATAACATATAGTGATACAATCGGTACATTTTCGGTTCATTGGTGCAGTTATATACATATATACATCTACATACATTATTGCTTGTCTTTTGTTGATATTGTTTCTTGAAGCTAGATTTAATTTCAAACACTTAAAAATAATAGTGCTCAACTCCCTAAGACTAAATCTAATACTATTCATATAGATTTTGTTAATTAGTTAAAATTTAATCTCTATTACCTTCTTTATTTCTTTCCCCCATCCATTCGTACCACATGTCCCACACGCTATAAAATTCTGAATCTTCTCTGTCATTAATTTCTGAAGTCAATTTGTTCATTTCGGCGCACTCCAATATTTTTCCAATAACATGTTCTTGAGGTGGTATTTGTTTTTCTTTCCAATACTGGGCAAAGGAAATTCTAGCGGCTGTCAGAATATGTATAATTAAATACTTTTTCTTTTTTGCATATTCAGTTTTCAAAATTCCCAGGAGAAAAGCTTTTGGGTCAAAATCAAAATTTTCTTTTATTATTTCTCTAATCCACACCCATATCATCCTCCAGAATTTTTGTGCCTGATTACATGTCCACCAGCAATGATAAAAAGTACCCTGCTGATGGTCACATTTCCAACATTTAGGGCTCGAATTGGGGTAGATTTTCGCTATCCTGGCTGGGGCCATATGCCATCTATAAAACAGCTTGTATTGGTTTTCCTTATAAGCCGTCGCCTTTGTCATTTTAAGGTTATTATTCCATATTGAATCCCATTCGTTCAAATTTATATTCTGTCCTATATTTTTGGCCCATGCTAACATCGGTTCTTTAACTACTTCCTCTGCCATATCGTACTCCAATAAGTAATTATATAATTTAGCTAAAATTTTGTCGTCCGTACCCATCCATATCTTATCAAATCCATTTATGCTCATTTCAATGCCAAATTCCTCCTTATCTTTTTTATATCTGGATTTAATTTGGTTATATGGCCACCAGTCTATAGAAATACCTTGTTCCATCAATTCTTCCCTTGTTTTAAGGTTCCCTCCCCCATCTAATAATTCATTGTATCTGAACGTTTTACCCATTTCTAATACATTTGGATATATTATAGCCTCCATGGTGGAAAGCCATCTCGGAATTTTCCTATAGTGCTTCTGTCTCATCTCTCCCCATATTTGTATCAAGATCTCCCTTATTTTATGTCTATGGAAGTAAGTTTTTATCTTCTTCCCAGTATCCCAGAGATATGCATGCCAACCCTTCTGGAGATCATACCCTTCTAGAGTTAACAGTCTTTTATTTCTTAGGGTTGCCCATTCTTTCAGCCATACTAGGTTTGCAGCTTTTTGATATAACTCCCATTTAGGTAATCCGAAACCCCCTCTTTCCTTCTTGTCCTGTAAATTCCTAAATGCTATCCTTGGTTTCTTTCCCTCCCAAATAAATTTCCTGATGATGCTATTGAGCTCCAGAAAGAATTTTTTATCTAATTTAACAGGGACCGTTCGGAATAGATACAATAACTTGGGTAATATGCTCATTTTTATTGCCGCGATTCTGCCTAATAATGATATCTGTAGTCTTCCCCACTTTTCCAGATCCTGTTTAATATTTCTAATCAATGGTAAATAATTATCCTCTCTGAGGGCCGAGCACCTTGATGAAATCCAGACCCCCAGGTATTTTACCTTCTTGGCGATTTGGATCTCCATTGATTCTTCCAGTACTTTTTTCCTTGCCTCCGTCATATTTTTTGTTAATAATTTAGTTTTGGATTTATTTAATTTAAGGCCTGCTACCTCCCCGTAATTGCCCAATTCTTCCAGAATTTTAGTGCCTGATTCTAATGGTTCTTCCATGATTAATACCACATCATCTGCAAATGCCTGTGTCTTATATATCTCTTTTCTGATTGTCAGACCCTTTATTTCATTATTGTTCCTAATCTTTCTCAAGAATACTTCTAGTGCTAAGATAAATAGAAGTGGGGATAGAGGGCACCCTTGTCGGACCCCTTTTCTAATTTGAAAAGCCTTAGTTAGTTCTCCATTCAGTAATATATTAGCCTTTTGTTTTTGATAGATTGTGGATATCATATTGACAAAATTTGATCCGAATTCCATTTGGATAATTTGTTGTTTCATAAATTGCCAATTAAGATTGTCAAATGCCTTTTGGGCGTCGACAAAGACCAATGCCATTTCTTTGTTCTTCTCTTTGTTCAGTTTCCATCCATTGCTTCTTGTTTTGCCTTCTGGTACTTTGGAAAATACTTTTTTTTTTTTTTAATTTGATTTATATGCCGCCCTTCTCCGAAGACTCAGGGCGGCTTACAATGTGCTCAGCAATAGCCTTCATCCTTTTGTATATTTATACAAAGTCAGCTTATTGCCCCCACAAACTGGGTCCTCATTTCACCTACCTTAGAAAGGATGGAAGGCTGAGTCAACCTTGAGCCTTGGAGAGATTCGAACCAGCAGAAATTGCAGGCAGCTGTGTTAATAACAGGGTGCCTTAAACCCTTGTACTACCAAGGCTCTTTGCCCCCCCTTCTTTCTGGCAGCCCCTTAAAAGCCTGTTGCCTATCACGCTCTTGGGCAAAGCATGTGAGCCATTTCCTCTTTTCAGTGGTCCATGAAAGTACAGCTATAGTATGTAGATAATAAAGTTGAAAAAAGGTGAACAACATTTTTTTCAGAACAGATACGTTGAGGCTGGGTGTGACAAGGAATGGCTGGGAAGGGAAGGGCCAGACGAGGCTGTCACTGCGTTAAGTGTTTGCCAGCTGAGCTCCCATTCTAAGACTTACGGTAGCCTGGCCAGGGAACTTATCTGTAGCTGAGATAAGGCTGGTCTTGTGAGACATCGGACTACTGCGCATGTCTACATTCTTTCTTTTCTTACTTCCTTTGTCCGTCTCTGAGATAACTGCCAGTAAGATGGAGTTAGCTAGTTTTGTACTTTTATAATAAAATGTTTCTTAGAATATATACTTCGGGTTTTCTTTCTTTGAGAGTATACTCCATGGAAGACAAGATCCATTCACCTCTAATTAATTACAGTTTCCCCAGGGGGGGAACGGAGCTGATTCACGCTTCGACAGAGGCACCCCTTGACGTGAGTGACATTGAGTTGGCCATGCCCACCCAGTCACATGACCATCAAGCCACGCCCACAAAATAAGTCACGCCCACAGAACCGGTAGTAAAAAAATTTAGAACCCACCCGATGCGCGCACCCGAAAATGAACTTCGGGTTTCCGGTGCATGCATGCGTGCCGGCCAGCTAGTCTTCTGGGTTTCTGGTGCACATGCGCGTGCGACAATCAGCTGGCCAGTGTGCATGCTCACACAGGAAAATGGAAGACCAGCTCTTCCAGCCACATGCAAAAAGGCCAACTGATTGTTGTGCGCACATGCGCGCCAGAAACCCAGAAAAGGAACGGGTGACACCGCATGTGCCAGGTGACATGGCTCCATGTGCCACTTCGGGCACACGTGCCATAGGTTCATCATCACAGGTCTAGTCTCTTCTTAAAATCCTCCAGTGATGGAGCACCCACGATTTCTGAAGGCAAGCTGTTCCATTGGTTAATTGTCCTGTTAGGAAGTTTCTCCTTAATTCCAGGTTGCTTCTCTCTTTGATTAGTTTCCAACCATTGTTTCTTGTCCTGACCTCTGGTGCTTTGTAGAATAATTTGACCCCCTTCTTTGTGGCAGCCTCTGTGTTTTTAAGGTATAAAAGGCAAAGTTGAATAATGGGAGGTTGCCAATGAGCCTCAAGCTGTCCCTTTTGACTACTTGTCTGATTGACCCTCACCTACAGCAAAGGTTTTATATTTGCTATGCTTTAAATTCTAATAAACCTCTGAATCCTAAAGTGAGACTTTTTGAGGTGTGCTGTCTGTTCAATTGTTATTAAGTGCAGCTATGCTCATAATCAGGTTTTTCCCGACACTGGTCAGTTGACATTAAACCAGCTCTCTTTTAACGTAATGCAGCCTACTCAGATGCCTCCGAGAGAGCTGTGACGTAACGAAGTCCGGTATGGGGGGGAAAGTTGACGCCGTGGCAAAGCTTGGCTCAGTCCCTCCATGGGAGGCACTGACAGCAGCCCAGGCAGACTCAGGGAAAAAAGACGGTGGTGACCCGATCCAAGCTGAGGGCAGAGAACATGGAGCAGCCACCGGTGTGAGAGGAAGGAGCCATGGCAGGATCCATTTGCCCTGACCCGAAGATGCGATGGCTGAGTGGGGAGGGGAAGCCAGGTAGAATTCCCCTTGATCCCGCATAGGGTTGCCATGACTCAAGGGAGCAAATGGAAGGCCAGGAGGGCTGCAGACTGGGAAGAGCCAGTGGAGTGGAAATTCCTGACAGCATGTCGTAGCACTTTGGTAGCCCTTCTCTAGAAGAGCAAGACTTATATGTAAGTGATGGAGATGGAAGGTGAAACTAAACTGTTCTCAGTTAACATAAATGGATTGAATTCTCCTATGAAAAGGGGGGGGGGGGATTTACATGTCTACAAAAATTAAAATTAGATATATGGTAATCTGTCTCCAAGAAGTTCACATTAAAACCCAACATAGTAAATTATTGGAATTCCCCAAGATTGGGAAAGTATATTTTTCATTAGCAAAACAAAAGAAAAGAGGGGTGGTTTTATATATTTATACAATATAATACAATACAATTCTTTATTGGCCAAGTGTGATTGGACACACAAGGAATTTGTCTTTGGTGCATATGCTCTCAGTGTACATAAAAAGAAAAGATAGATTCGTTAAGAATCATAAGGTATAACACTTAATGATAGTCATAGGGTACAAATAAGCAATCAAATCATACTAGGAAACAATCAATATAAATCGTAAGGATACAGCAACAAGTTACAGTCATACAGTCATGAGTGGGAGGAGATGAGCGATAGGAACAATGAGATATTAAGGAAACAATAAATGCCAAACAAATCTATATAGATGAAGAAGGGAGAATTTTGATGGAGTTAGTAATAAATCAAAAAAAGATACTTCTAATAGCAATCTATGCACCAAATAACAAACAAGAAGAATTTTATTAAAAATTGCACAAGATAATTGAAATGGACTATGAAAATATATGTATGATAGGAGACTTTAATGCAATTGTAAAAACAAAACTGGACCATAAAAGTAGTAAAATAGGTAAAAAAGTAAGGAGGACTCTTCCTGGGACTTTTTTCAAAATAGCAGAAGAAATAGGTATACAGGATACATGGAGAGAAACAAACCCAGAGACAAATCAGTATACATTTTATTCAAATAGACACCAATCATGGTCCAGAATTGATATGATATGGATGTCCCCGGAATTGAGCACAAATGTGCAAGATATAGAGATAGAAATGAATTTATGGGCTGACCATAATCCAATAAAAGTGAGCTGGAAGGGACAAAAGAAAAAGGTGAGATGGATGCTAAATCAGTTGATATTAAAAGAAAATGAATGTATTAAAATAGAAAAAGAAATGGAATTTTTCTTCAAAGTGAATAGAAAAGAAGAGACCTCACTACAAAAAGTATGGGACACAGCTAAAGCATATGTTAGGGGGTTAGTCATAACCTATACAGAGAGAAAAAAATAAGAGGAAACAATGCCAACAGATACTAGAACAAGAGCATAAAAGACTTGAAGTTTATCTACAAAAAGTACCACAGAAAAGAAATTTAAAAACACAAATGGAAATAAAACATAAATTAAATCTAATGGAAAAAGAAGGTTTGGCACAACAACTTAAAAGAACAAAACAGATTTTTTTTTTGAAAATGCCAATAAACCGGGAAGATGGTTAGCCTATAAGCTGAAAAGGGAGAAAGAGAAGAAATTGATAACTAAATTGCAAGATGAGAAGGGAGACTTACAGTATCAAAACGAGAGTAAAAAGAAAATAATGCATGAGTTTTACAGAAAACTATATGACCAAGAAAAAGTGTCAGAGGAAAAAATATTGCAATATTTATCAGAATTTCTTACAAAAGTCAAATCCAGAAGCACACACAGATAACTGTTGTGACCCCGACTCCCGAGCCTGTCCTAACAGAGGAAGAGGACTCAGAAGGTGATGGGGAGGAAATGACAAGGCCTCCCTCTCCAGGACCCTCCTTTCTGGCAATGCCTCAGGTTCCATCCAAAGGCCAGGAGGAACAGCCTGGGATGTGCCAGGAGGAAGGCATATTGGAGCACCAATTGATAGGGAGCGAGGATGATGAATCCTGGCTTGATCCAGGCAGCGTTGGAGGGAGAAGCGTGCGCAACAACAGAACAGGCGTGGGAGGGCCAGAGATTGAACTGAGTCACGGAGCCACGCCCCACCAGGAATAAAAGTGGGTGTGATTGCTCTTCAGGCTTTGTGACGGACAAAGTTAAACCCTGAAAGTCACATCGTGATCTCTGAAATTTGGCTTGGATATATTTTGGACTGAACATTGACTAAACTCTTGTCTCGTGGATAATTTGTTGCTCCTGGAACAGACTGAAGATAAGTTCTCTTCTGCTTTATGGGAGTGAAAACAGTCTTGGCAGGCATTCGGCAGTTTGCTGCCAAAACCTTGGTCTGCCAAGAATTCTAATCTGTTTACCTAATAAAATATTGGCAGGCGTGCTTGGTATTACATTTGCCTGTGTGAGGAAGGGGAACAGAACAGATAACTGATTCAGCTGGATTCATTAACTTCTTTATATACAAATATATATATACAATACCAACAGCAGAGAACAGTTTCATTCAGCAGAGCAGATCAGCAGGCAAGTTCACATTCTGGTTTCAGTTTCATTTCTCTGCACAGACTCAGAAGCTGCAGACTAAGACACGCCCTGGCTCCAGTCTGTCTCAGCTCCCAATTGGCTGACTTAGTTGCAGCTTCATTTACCTTTACATTTAAATCCTGTAACAGCTGTATATACCAGGTTACCTCTGAACAGAGTTCAGACAAAGCAATAAATTCTGCTTTTTACTTTCATACCCTGGTGCTTGAACCATGTAAATTTCTTCCTCTAATTCTGCATTGAGGAATGCAGTGATTATGTCAAAATGCCAAATTTTATGGCCATGTGCCGCTGCCAACACTACTGTGTCTTATGATTTCACACTTTACAGTTGGCGCGAATACCTCATCATAGTGCACATTTTTCAACTGTGAAAAACCTTGTGCCACTAACCTTGCCTTATATTGTACCTCATCATTGGGCAGTACTTTCTTCTTGTATACCCACTTGCATCCTACAGCTTTGCTACCCTGTGGCAAAGTCATAGATGTGAACACGTTATGTTCATCCATGGATTTCATTTCTTTGTCCATGGCTTCTTTCCACTTTACTTGTTCAATTCTAGGTAATGCCAACACTTCCTTATAGTTTCTTGGCTCATACCATACACTACACACCTTAACTTTACTAGCAGAAACTTTACGGCATTGGTCGCATTGGTGGATGATCTCTGAAGGGCTCGGGATAGGGGTTGTTCCTCTATCCTAGTCCTGTTAGATCTCTCAGCGGCTTTTGATACCATCGACCATGGTATCATGTTGCGCCGGTTGGAGGGGTTAGGGGTGGGGGGCACCATCCTACGGTGGTTCTCCTCCTATCTCTCTGACCGGTCGCAGTCGGTGTTGGCAGGGGGGCAGAGGTTGACCCTGAGGCGCCTTGTTTGTGGGGTGCCGCAGGGGTCGGTCCTCTCACCCCTCCTGTTCAACGTTTATGTGAAGCCGCTGGGTGAGATCATCCATGGTTTTGGGGTGGAGTTCCATCAGTACGCTGACGATACTCAGCTGTATATCTCCACCCCAGGCCATCCCAACGATGCCTTTGAAGTGATGTCCCGGTGCCTAGAGGCCGTGCGGGTCTGGATGGGGAGAAACTGGCTTCAACTCAACCCTTCCAAGACCGAGTGGCTGTGGCTTCCGGCGTCCCAATATAGCCAGCTGGTGCCATCGCTGGCTATTGGGGGCGAGTTACTGGCCCCCACGGAGAGGGCTCGCAACTTGGCCGTCCTCCTGGATTCACGGCTGTCTTTAGAAGAGCATATGACGGCCATAGCCAGGGGGGCTTTTTATCAGGTTCGCCTGATACGCCAGTTGCGTCCCTTTCTGGATCGGGACTCCTTACGCACGGTCACTCAAGCACTCGTCACTTCCCGCCTGGACTACTGCAATGCTCTCTACATGGGGCTCCCCTTGGGGTGCACCCAGAGGCTCCAACTGGTCCAGAATGCAGCCACGCGGGGGATTTTGGGAGTGACGGGGCGCTCCCATGTGACACCCCTCCTGCGCGAGCTGCACTGGCTTCCGGTGGTCTTCCAGGTGTGCTTCAAGGTGTTGCTGACTACCTTTAAAGCGCTCCATGGCTTAGGGTCTGAGTATCTACGAGACCACCTTCTGCCGCCAATAGCCTCACACCGGCCAGTACGCTCGCACAGAGAGGGCCTCCTCAGGGTGCCGTCGGCCAGACAATGTCGGCTGGTAACCCCCAGGGGGAGAGCATTCTCTGTGGCGGCACCCGCCCTTTGGAACGACCTACCCCCAGAGATACGTACAATCCCGGATCTCCGGACTTTTCGTCGGGCCCTTAAAACTCACTTATTTCATCTAGCTGGGCTGGCGTAACCCCCCCCCCCTTAGATATTTTTAATTGTAAATGGATTTTAGTCAGGAGGTTTTAAATTTTGGGCCAAAATTTGTTTAATTCTTTTAAAATTTAAAATTTTGTATTGGAATGTTTTTTATTCTTGGCTGTGCACCGCCCTGAGTCCAGCAGGAGAAGGGCGTTATAAAAATTTAATAAAAGAAAAAGAAAGAATACCTGTCAGGTGGAATCCCGTTGTTCCATCGCTCTGACCTACGTGGCATTGACTGCTTCTGTGTTTAAACCCTCTCTTGCTTCATATCTTTTTCAGCTTCTCCTCCCTGAATGCTAACACCATCACTGAGTTACCATCACTAAGTGGATCACTGTCACTAAGTGAATCATTCCAAAAATTTGCATCAATTCTTTTCCAATTTTGCTCTGCAAAGCTTGCAGACCTTGAAATCATTATTCTTTTGCTCCCATCGCTAAAGCGATAGCCTTTTGAGCCTGGCTCATAGCCCATAAACCTGAGATTTCTAGCCTTTGGTTGTCCCTTTCTTCTCATTGCTTTTGGAATATGAACCCATGCATTACTTCCAAAAACTCTTAAATGTGCCCGAGATGGTTTTCTCCCATATAGCACTGCATATGGAGTATCATTAATGGAGGAACTGCACAGCTTATTAATTAAATAATTAGCAGTCAACATGGCTTCACCCCAATATGACCTGCTCAGACCAGAATCCTCCAGCAGTGAGTCCTTCATCGTTTGTAAGACACCATTCTGCCTCTCAACTACACCTTTCTCAGCAGCTGTGTATGGATTTGTGCGTGTTTTATACCTAACTGTCCCAACCACTGTTGAAAACCTGTTGACATGAATTCTGAACCTCTGTCAGTCTGCAGTTGACATACCTGTTCTTTATACCTCCTTTCCACAAAGCTTACCCATTGCTTAAATTTCTGTAGCACCTCTATTTTACTCTTTAGTAAATAGCAGAACCCAAACCTGCTGTAGTCATCTACAATGACCAGTGCATACTTTGCTCCTCCCAAACTGGCTTGCATTGGCCCCAACAAATCTGCATGTACCAGCTCTAGAGCTCTTGTTGTCTGCCTTGTGCTACTCTTGCTTACTGGGAATGCTTTGGACTTTGATGACTTGCATACTGCACAGTCCAAATATGCCTTACATCCCTTTAAATTTAATCCTTCTGCAAATTGTTACATTTGTTGCAAAAATCTGAAGCTGGCATGGCCAAGCTTCCTGTGCAAGAGATGAACACATGAATCGTGTTGTGGTACATTTCCAAATGTTTGTGCACATTGAACCTTTTGTCCCTGCAACATACAGTCAGGTCCACAAATATTGGGACATCGACACAATTCTAACATCTTTGGCTCTATACACCACCACAATGGAGTTGGAATGAAACAAACACCATGTGCTTTAACTGCAGACTGTCAGCTTTAATTTGAGGGTATGTACATCCAACTCAGGTGAACGGTGTAGGACTTACAGCAGTTTGTATATGTGCCTCCCACTTGTTAAGGGACCAAAAGTAATGGGACAATTGGCTTCTCAGCTGTTCCATGGCCAGGTGTGTGATATTCCCTCATTACCCCAATTACAATGTGCAGATAAAAGGCCCAGAGTTCATTTCAAGTGTGCTATTTGCATTTGGAATCTGTTGCTGTCAACTCTCAAGATGAGATCCAAAGAGCTGTCACTATCAGTGAAGCAAGCCATCATTAGGCTGAAGAAACAAAACAAACCCATCAGAGAGATAGCAAGAACATTAGGTGTGGCCAAAACAACTGTTTGAAACATTCTCAAAAAGAAGGAATGCACCGGTGAGCTCAGCAACACCAAAAGACCCAGGAGACCATGGAAAACAAGTGTGGTGGATGACTGAAGAATTCTTTCCCTGGTGAAGAAAACACCCTTCACAACAGTTGGCCAGATCAAGAACACTCTCCAGGAGGTAGGTGTATGTGTGTCAAAATCAACAATCAAGAGAAGACTTCACCAGAGTGAATACAGAGGGTTCACCACAAGATGTAAACCATTGGTGAGCCTCAAAAACAGGAAGGCCAGATTAGAGTTTGCCAAACAACATCTAACAAAGCCTTCACAGTTCTGGAACAAGATCCTATGGACAGATGAGACCAAGATCAACTTGTACCAGAGTGATGGGAAGAGAAGAGTATGGAGAAGGAAAGGAACTGCTCATGATCCTAAGCATACCACCTTATCAGTGAAGCATGGTGGTGGTAGTGTCATGGCGTGGGCATGTATGGCTGCCAATGGAACTGGTTTTCTTGTATTTATTGATGATGTGACTGCTGACAAAAGCAGCAGGATGAATTCTGAAGTGTTTCGGGCAATATTATCTGCTCACATTCAGCCAAATGCTGCAGAACTCATTGGATAGCGCTTCACAGTGCAGATGGACAATGACCCAAAGCATACTGCAAAAACAACCAAAGAGTTTTTGAATGGACAGAAGTGGAATGTTATGCAATGGCCAAGTCAATCACCTGACCTGAATCCCATTGAGCATGCATTTCACTTGCTGAAGACAAAACTGAAGGGAAAATGCCCCAAGAACAAGCAGGAACTGAAGACAGTTGCAGTAGAGGCCTGGCAGAGCATCACCAGGGATGAAACCCAGCGTCTGGTGATGTCTATGCGTTCCAGACTTCAGGCTGTGATTGACTGCAAAGGATTTGCAACCAAATATTAAGAAGGGAAAGTTTGATTTATGATTATTATTCTGTCCCATTACTTTTGGTCCCTTAACAAGTGGGAGGCACATATGCAAACTGCTGTAAGTCCTACACCGTTCACCTGAGTTGGATGTACATACCCTTAAATTAAAGCTGACAGTCTGCAGTTAAAGCACATTGTGTTTGTTTCATTCCAACTCCATTGTGGTGGTGTATAGAGCCAAAGATGTTAGAATTGTGTCGATGTCCCAATATTTATGGACCTGACTGTATAAAGATTATCCTCTTTTACGCCCTGTCTTTATGAGACATCTCCCATTTGCAAATGTGGTCTCAAATCCTTGCTTGTCTAAATTAGAGACACTCAGCAAATTATGCTCCATTTCAGGCACACATAATACATCATTAAACCTCTTTTCCAGATATGAAATTTGCACACTGCCTCTTCCAATGACTTTAGCCTTCTGGCCATTTGCCAACGCTACTGTATTTTCAGCAGTTGGATCCATTCTGTAAAACAATTTACAATTGTTAACAATTGTTTGACTTGCCCCACTGTCAATCAACCATTTGTCTCTGCTATTGTAATAGCTAACTTTTGCAACAGCAATTTGTCCATCTTGCAATTGTCTTTCTTGCAAATAATTTCTTCCTTGCAAACAGTCCTTCTTTGAATGTGTTTTTTCACCACAAATGAAGCACATCCGTTGTTGCTGAGCTGTAATCTGTTATCTTCTGCTGCTACTTATCTCTTTGGAGACACCTTGTCTGTTGCTAGGGTCTCTGCAGATAGCCAGTCTGTAGAATTTTCCATTCTTCTCTCTCTGCTCCTTTGGCTCCCACCTCAGGAATTCCTCCTCATGGTTCTTTCTATAATGGCGTTTCTGCTCCTCAGCAATCAAACAAGCCTTTAAAGCCTACAAATGGAATTCCTGCTCTGGTTTGCACTCAAACACTGCAGAAACTATGTCCCAAGCTTCATCAAGACTGTTTAACACTAGCAGCACCTTCTGGGACTCAGGGAACTGCAATCCATGCTGTTCTAATTCCACAAAGTTTGCATTTGTATAAAATGCTGTTCCACAGATTCACCTGGTTGCAAACAGGCTCTGTATAATTTTCTTGATAATTGTACAATATTGCATGCAGACACACTCACATGCACACTTCTTAGCTTCAGCCAGACCTCCTTTGCAGTCTTTAAATCAGCTACATTGATAAACTGTTCATCTTCCAAACTCAAGATGATATAAGCCATTGCTTTATCATGCTGCCTCTGCTCTGCAGCTGAAAATGCCTGGGGTGGATTAACAACAATATCCCAGAGCTCCTTAGCCTTCAGGAAACATTCCATCTTTGCAGCCCAAATAATATAGTTCTTCTGTCCCAAACGAGGCACAGATCTCTCCTTCAATTCAACAGTAGCCATCCTGCAAAAATGTTCTCTGTCTTGAATTTCTCTTTTAAACATGGACAGTCTCTTCAGCTTAATCACAATTCAGTCTTTCTGTGTGCTCTGGGCCCATAAACTGTCAGAATTTCTTGCAAAAATCAAATCCAGAAGCACACACAGATAACTGATTCAGCTGGATTCATTAACTTCTTTATATACAAGAATGTATATACAATACAAACAGCAGAGAAGAGTTTCATTCAGCAGAACAGATCAGCAGGCAAGTTCATATTCTGGTTTCAGTTTTGTTTCTCTGCACAGACTCAGAAGCTGCAGATTAAGACACGCCCTGGCTCCAGTCTGTCTCAGCTCCCAATTGGCCGACTTAGTTGCTATGCCTATTCATTGGCTGACCTTGTTACCATGCCTTCCCAGTCATGAATATTCTGACAATATTTGGGAAAAGCAGAATTACCAAAACTACCTGAAACGGTGAAAACTATGTTAAATGAAAAAATAACAATGATGGAACTGACAGAGGCAATTAAAATACAAAAGAATGACAAAACACCAGGGCCGGATGGACTGCCGGCAAAACTTTATAAATACCTACAAGATGTATTAGGCACACCGGAGGGGCGTGGCCAATGCTGCAGCGGCAAGACGGGTTCTTTAAGGTCTCTTGGAGACCTGTCGATATCTCGGCAGTCTGGGGGTCCTAAGTGACCTAAGTCATCCTGAAGGGACAACAAACAAGAGGAGCAGGGACTGGTCAGCATGGGGGATTGCAAACTCTCTGGCTGAACCAGAAGCAGCTCCTCAAACCGGACTGCTCTGAAAGCGACCATACAAGTCGCTAGGAAGCTGGGGTGGCTGCAATGAAAGAGGAAGACAGGAAAACAACATGAGACATCGAGGTGAGAGACTCTGATTTTTATAAAAGACTTTTCCCTTTGAATCCAACTGGAAATTAAATAAGAATAGACTGGCTGAGAGTGAGGAGTGAGAGCAGGTGTATATTCACTCTCACATCCGGTAATCTGGCGGCAGAAAAGACACAGTAAAAGCCTTTTTCTTTTTTTTATATTTGTTTGTAATTGAGAAAAAAAAAGTAATTACTTAAAAACAAGAAATTGGGACTAAATGAATTAATGATTGAATCCCATTCTATTGAAAAGTTGGAATGGTGGTAATTGACAAAACGAAACTGTGCCATCTAGTGGCAGAAGGGAAAAAGATTTTGACTTGGAAGAAATCTTGACTATAGTTGACCTTGACATTTTGGTAGACTGATAAAGAAAACAGATGTGCAAGAGAGAAGATTGGATTTTGGACTTTCCTTTTGGCCTTTAATCTTTTATTCTTATTACTCACTGACTGGTGATTGCTTTGAAGTTCCGTGTTTTGATCTTTGCTGGTGGATGAAAGGCACTCTATTTTCTGTTTTGTGTCTTTTTTTTTTAGGGACCTTTTTCTATGCCTTTTTTTTAAAAAAGAACTAGATTGACAAGAAATTGGATTAAGACTGGAAGAGTCAGAAGAAACGTTTTCCTTTTTGGTTGTTTGGATTTGTACTTTTATCTTTTACTTTTGGCAGTTGAATTGTTTTCTCTTTTTTTCTCTCTCTGTTGAGGTATTTGGAAATTTGATTTTTGAGGGAGGTGGTTGATTGGAATTTTTGTTTTTTAATTTTTGTATTTAATTTTTTATTTTTATTATTCTTTTTCTTTTTTCTTTTTTTGCTAATCCAACCATTGGGGAGGATTAGGCACTTGGATTATAAATATGAAGAAATTTACATCACATCTACACCCAACAGCAAGTCCCTCATCGACAGAAACACAGAAAACATTGGAGATGATGGAATTAAGAAATTTTATACAATCACTTTATGATGACTTAAAACAGGAAATAAAAGAAATGAAAGCCATGATTGGGAAAAATGAAAAGAGAATCCAGAAAGTAGAAGAAAAAGCGGAAATGACAGAAAAGAAAGTTGAGAAATTAGAAGAAAAATTGGTACCAACTGAGAAGACAATTATTCTGTTGGAAATGGAGCATTCTGAGTTTTATTTAAGATTTCAAAACATAGAGGAAGAAAAAGGAGAAAATCCATTGATACATAGAATGAATATTCTGAGAGAATATCAGTTTCTAACGAAGTTCCTAATTCTCAAAGGAGTGAGTTTTAGATGATTAATACCGGAAGGAATTTTGGTGACATGGCAAGAACAAAGACATAGACTTGACTCCATTGAAAAAGCAAGGGAGACTTCCGGCGGTGACGTAGGTCGAAGCGGCACGGGGAAAGATCGCTCCGTACCCAGTGCCGATTTTCCAGCGTTTTGGTGCCCGTTAAGGGACAGGATCGGTATTGGTGGGACCGGCAAAAAAGAGGGGAGACTTCGGAGGAAGAGTGGAGAGGTGCAGTCTCCCACCACATCAAGAAGGACCCTTAATTCGAGCGTGGAAGAAAACGGTCGAAATGGCCGGCCCAGAGGTCTGATGCACCGAACGAGAACATCAGGAAGCAGAGAGTGAGTACGGTGTGAAGATCAGCGGTGAGAGCGGAGGTTTAAAACGTTACAAAACTTTTGGATAAGTGAGAGGAAGAAGACTTTAGATCCCGGAGGGGCAGCTGAAAAGGAAGAAAGACTCAGAGTGGGAGCAGGTGGCAAACAAAGAGGAGAGCAAAAGTGGCAAGGGTGAAACTAGACCAGCAGGAAACACCAGAGGAGCAGAAAAAGGACGATCGAGAAAATGAGTGTTTTGGAAAGCGGGGAAGTGAAGAGAACTGAATATGAGGTGTCAGTTTCACCCTTAGTATAGCTGCTCTAACGGAAGAAAAGTGTGGACCGGCAAAAGTAAGGATATACAAAAGTGACATTGCAGATTTGGAATCGCCATTTTGATATACTGGAGGGAGGAATAACTCTCCAAAAGAAAGACTACACTTGATTTACATTTGAACTTCCTATTGACTAACAAAAAAATAAATAAATAAAAAAGGAACAAGACATTGTGAATAACTTTATATTTATTAACCAGTTGAACAGATAAATAACCCATATTTATTTAATTTATTTGATAATTAATTATAATAGTAAATAGCAAATTAGTATCTTTAGTAACTACTAACTGTTTATTATTGTCCACATTTCTATAGCTCCTTTCCTTTTATATTGTTATTATATTACTATTCTTTTTGTATTATTCTGTATTATTATACGCTTTTTGAATAGATTTTGATAGCTGACTATATCTCTTCTTTATAGCAATTTATTGTTTATAGTAATTTATTTATAGAAAGTATTCAACTTAAATTAATTTTAGAAAATCATAGGCTTATGAATGGATAATAATAGTATAAGATTATTAGTAATTAGAATATTAATCAAGGTATTTTAGTAAATGTTTCAGTAGGAGTTTATTTAATTATATTAGTATTGTACTGTATAAGAAAGGAGAGAAAGGAGAGAGGAGAAGGGAAGAAAGAAATAGAGGGGGGAAGAGAGGAAGAAAGAAAATTGAGTTAAAAAGTGGATGCTGATTTGGGAAAAAATAGACAAGATTCTAGGAGAACAGCATAAAATTTTGAAGGAAATGACTAGCACCACAACAACTACCATGAGTCAGGAAAGAAAATTACCTCAACACTAACTGGATCAACAGCCTCTCCTGTAGCACAGAGAACTATAGAAGGGATGTTCCCAACGGAAAAGCAGACCCCCACCATGAGTATACAAACTGTCAAGACTACTCTAGTAACAATCCAAGAGACTATGTTAAAAATGCAAGAATGCATGTCTAAAAACCATGAAGAATCTAGGAGAGATCTGGACGAGGTTAAAAAAGCGGTTAAAGAGGATATACAAAAATTAGATGAAAAAATGGACTCAATCCAAGAGATAATACAAAAAAACGATCAACAAATTACGGCCATAGAAAAAAAAAATGGAACAAACGGAAGATAAATTAGATCTATTGGATCAGAAAATGACAGGACTTAATAAGGAGTTGGAAAACATGGTGGCACACTTAGAGATGGAGAGAGCGACATTTTATTTAAGATTTCAAAATGTGAGAAGAAAGAGATGAAGATTTAACACTAGCGATGGCTGGAATGATTGCAGAAGCACTTCAACGAGATAAAGACAAGATTATTAATGAATTAGATGAAGTCTATAGAGTACATACAAATTACGCTAGACAACACAAATTGCCACAAGAGGTTCATGTATGATTTGTACGATGGAAAGTGAGAGACATTGTCTTTAAAATAACAAAAGAAGAACCTATGTATTATAGACAGAAAGAAATAATTACATTAAAACAAGTACCAAAAAGAATAAGAGAATGGAGAAAAGACTATTGGTTCCTAGCCACGATATTAAATAAGAAACAAATACCATTTAGATGGATAATACCAGAGGGGATGTTGGTGTCGTGGCAGGGGAAAAAAATAAAAGTTGATTCGCAAGATAAAGCACAAACCCTACACGATCAGGTGATGGAAACAGAAGGAACAAACAGTAGAAGAGTAGAGCAGGAATGGAGAATCAAAGGAAAACAAAGGCAAGAAGGACAAGAAACGGTACATGAGGAAGGAAGTATAGATAAAGAAGAAGAGGGAGAAATCCAAGAGGAAGAAGGAGTACAAACAAGACCAAAGAAGAAGGACAGGAAGTAACAGGAAATAGAGGACAGGACAACCGTTAAAGAATGGATCGGAATTTAAAAATCATATCATTAAACATAAACGGACTCAATTCGGCAGCCAAAAGACACCAAATTTTTAGGAAAATAATTAAACAAAAAATGGATATTGTATGTCTTCAAGAAACACATATAAGAAAACAGGACGAAAAATATCTACAATGTAAAAAATTAGGAAAATCATTCGTATCGTTAGCAGATGAAAAGAAAAGAGGAATAGTAGTATATATTAAGGAAGAGATAGAAAGCAATTTGAAGTATGCAGATTTGATAGGAAAAATTCTGATGAAGTAAAAGTTAAATATAAAAATGTATTATTAGTGGTTATTTATGCACCAAACAGCGGACAAGAAGAATTTTATCAAAAAGTGCATGAAAAAATAATAGAACAAAATATGGAGAATGTATGCTTGATTGGCGATTTTAATGCAATTGTGGATATAAAAAAAGATTATAGGAGCGATCAGAATAATAAAAAAAAGAAAAATTTACTGCCCAGAACATTTATAAATTTAAAAGAAGAATTAAATTTAGTGGATATTTGGAGATTTTATAACCCAGAAGAGAAAAAATATACATATTATTCTAACCCCCATAAATCCTGGTCCCTAATAGATATGACATGGATTACTAAAACATTGATACAGGAAATAGAAACAGCAGAAATAGTTTTAAACAATTGGGCTGACCACAATCCAGTAATGTTGGAATGGAAAGGGCAACGAAGGAAAAGAAGTAGGTGGATGATGAACATACAGATATTGAAAGAAAAAGAATATATCGAAAAAATGGAAAAAGAATTAAAGTGGTTTTTTAAGGATAATAACAAACACCAGACATCCCTTCAGAATTTATGGGATACAACGAAAGCTTATATTAGAGGATTAACAATAGCATATAATGCCAAAAGAAAAAAGGAGAAGGAAAAAGAATATAACAAAATACAAGAAGAGATTAAAAATTGGGAAGGAAAATTGCATGATAAGCCTGGAGATGAGCAAATAAGAAGTAATTGGGTGGCAGCCAAACATAAATTGAACTTATTAGAACAAGAAAAATACGTTAATGCATTGAAATTTATAAAACAAAACCACTTTGAACATGCGAATAAGCCAGGGAGATGGTTGGCCTATAGACTGAGGAAAGAAAGAGAGAAAAGAATAATCCATCAATTACAAGATAAGGAATGTAAATTACAACAGAGATTAGAAAAGAAAAAAGAAATAGCAACCCAATTTTTCCAAGAACTATATAAGCAGGATGGAGTGGCAGTAGAAGAAATAAATCAATACCTAAACGGGGAGGGAATGCCGGTAATAACAAAGGAAGAAGAAGAGATATTAAATAGAGATATTACTATAGAAGAATTAAACGAAACAATTAAGAAACAAAAAAACAATAAAACCCCAGGGACAGACGGGCTACCAACTGAATTTTATAAAGGATTAGGAGAATCGTTAAATTGGATTCTATTGGAAATTTATAACGAGGCATTGAAAGAGACAAGGCTACCAGACTCATGGAGGGAAGCATATATTTCGCTAATCCCGAAAGAAGGAGCAGATGTAACGCAGATAAAAAACTACAGACCGATCTCTTTATTAAACTCTGACTATAAGATTTTCATGAACATAATGGCGAATAGAGTACAAAAAATATTGAATCGCAGAATACACCCAGACCAAAACGGATTTCTACCAACAAGACAAATAAAAAATAACATAAGAACTGTAATGAGCGTAATAGAATATTATGAGGTACATCCAGAGAAGCAGGTAGCCCTGATATTTCTGGATGCACAAAAGGCTTTCGATCGAGGACCAGAAGTTGATGCCGCAGCGAGACGGATGCGCAATTTTGGGGCTCCAGAATCGCCACCGATAGCCCCGCTGCCAGACGGTCCAGTTAGGACCCCACAGTCTAGGTTTGACTGTGGCAGTGGAGGGCACCTCCTGTTGATCTCAGGGACATCGCAAAGTCCCTGATTGATCCAGGAAAGCCCTTTTTCCGGCAGTGGGGAAGCAGCCATTGCGGCTGCCAAGGCTGGGGCAGCTTCGGAGGAAGAAAGAGGAATGACAGCTATCCGATCTGGTGAGAGAGCTTTATTTTGACTGACAAGTTCACCTTAAGAGATGAGTGAGTGGATGATTATCTAAAGGAAGTTAAGCGGCAAATTTATTTTGAAATAGACTATTTGAAACCCGATTGCTGATTGGAACGGCTTTTAAACTAATTGTTTTTTAAGACCGAGACTGGACTGAATGAGAAGAGAAGGGAAGGCATTGATTTTTGGGACTGTGCTTTGTTTAAAAAAAAAAAGAAAGAATCTTGTCTGAATTGTGATTGATCCATTGTGAAGCCTTTTTTTTTCTTTTCCTCTGGTTTTTTTTTCTTTTATAACTTTTCCTTTTTTAAAAACAATTTAACTTTCAATAAAGATTTGGATTTTTAAAGTAGGAAAGCTAAGAGAGTGAAAGTGCTGCCATCTACTGGGGAAAAGAAAAGAAGAAATTCAGCTGCAATGTATCCAGGCAGAAAGATCAAAGATATATTGTAGCCAAAATAATAACAAAGTGGCTCTGAGCTCCAGCTTGTTTAGCATAAGTGAAGAGAATGGGCGTTGTACTTACCTGATACGCCTCTTCTCTGTCTGGCGCCCATGGCAGTCATGCCTGGGTAGTGACACGGCTGTTAGCCAATGACCGAGTCTCCTGGAAAGCTTCAGCACGCCCCTTCCTGCTGCATTCCAGTTTTGAGGCGAGGCTGTCCAGAAGACTGGAGTGTCTGTAGAGATAAAGCAGATAGTAAAACACCTTCCCACCCCCGGAACCCAGGGACGGCCGGAACGGGTGGGGCTGACTGCCATGGGCACCAGACAGAGAAGAGGCATATCAGGTAAGTACAACGCCCATTCTCCTGCAGGGCGCCCATGGCAGTCATGCCTGGGACATACCAAAGCATGATGTCTCCTAGGGTGGGAGAGGCCGGACCTGCTGTAGAACTCTCCTGCCGAAGGCAGCGTCAGCCGACGCATAGACATCCAGACGGTAGTGCCGGATGAAAGGAGAGACCGACGACCACGTAGCGGCCCAGCAAATCTCATCCAAGGGAGCCTGCGTGGACCAGGCGGCGGAGGTGGAGGCGCTCCTTGTGGAATGCGCTGTAATATTCGCAGGAACCTGCAGAGACTGAGACTCGTACGCCAGCGCAATCGTAGCCCTGATCCACCGTCCAATGGCTACCGAGGAGACCCGGGAACCCATAGTCGAAGGTTAGAAGGAGAGGAAGAGGGCTTCAGACTTCCGGAAGGGAGCAGTACGAGCCACATAAATCTTAAGCGCCCTGCGGACGTCCAGCTTATGCCATAGAAATTCCTGGCGACGGCGAGGAGAAGGGCAAAAGTTCGGGAGCGTGAGCTCTTGTGACCTGTGAAAGATGGTGTTGATTTTCGGCACAAAGGCCGGGTCGAGGCGAAGAACCACCCTGTCTGTGTGAAAGATACATAAGTCGGACCTCACAGACAGGGCAGCGAGCTCAGAAATCCGTCTAGCGGAGGTAACTGCAACTAGAAACGAAACTTTGAACGATAAAAACTTGAGGCCAACTTCTCGTAAGGGCTCAAACGGAGGACCCGTCAAGGCAGAAAGAACTTTGTTCAGATCCCAAGATGGGAACCGGTGCACTGTGGGCGGACGGAGATTGGACGCGCCTCTCAGAAAGGATCGAATGAGGGGATCCGTGGTAATAGGCGTGGAGGACGAACATGAAAGGATTGATGATAAGGCGGCGACCTGTCGTCGGAGGGTATTAGGAGCGAGGCCCGCAGCGAAACCATGATGCAAGAAATCCAGCAGATGAGGGATAGATGGCTCCGTAGGAGAAAAGCCTTTCTTACGACACCAAGAGCAGAATACCCGCCAGGTGGAGCCGTAGATCCGGAGTGTTGATGGACGGCGTGCGGCTTGGATGATGGGGATCGCACCTGGAGGAACCAGGGCCTTTGCTAAAAGGAGCCGCTCAGTCGCCATGCGGTCAGTTGGTAGGACCGAGGATCCGGATGGAGGAGAGGACCTTGGTGGAGAGAGATCCGATCGTCGGGGATCCTCCAGTGGGGGGCGACGGACAGGTCCAGAAGGTCGGCGAACCACGGTTGGCGAGGCCAATGTGGAGCCAAAAGAAGAACCTCCGCCCGCTCCACAATCATCTTCCGTACGACCTTGGGAATTAGGGGCAGGGGAGGCAAGGTGTAAAGCAGTTGATTCCGCGGCCAAGGACTCCGGAGTGCATCCATCGCCTCCGCTCCCGGACAGGGGAACCGAGAGTAGAAGCGGGGAAGCTGTTGGTTGCCGGGAGACGCAAAAAGGTCCACCGATGGAAGGCCGAACCGGGTGCACAGATCCTTGAACAGGAGTGGATGTAGACTCCATTCGGCCGAGTCGATGAGGGAGCGGCTGAGAGAGTCCGCTTGGGTGTTTGCAGAACCCGAAATGTGCTCGGCTTGAAGCGACGACAGATGGGCTTCCGCCCAGCGACCCAACTGAAGAGCCTCCTTCATGAGGGACCAGGAGCGAGTCCCCCCCTGCCGGTTGACATGAGCCTTGGCCGAGACATTGTCCGTAAGGACGAGGACATCCCGACCAAGAACATGAGGCTCGAACTCGAGGAGGGCTAGGCGGATAGCCCTCAATTCCAGGACATTGATGTTCATGGCTCATTCTGCCTGGGACCAGAGGCCCTGAGCCAGGTGAGAGTCCAGATGTGCTCCCCAGCCCGAGAGGCTGGCATCCGTGGTGACAACAATCCTGTGCAGATCTCTGAACGAAGAGCCCCGGGATATGGCTGACGATGTCCACCAATTCAGAGAGTCTCGAACCAGAGGTGGAAGGGCTATCGTGGCGGGTGAGGTGCTTGTGAGGCGCCGTTGGTAAGGAAGTAGCAGCCACTGCAGTTCCCGGCTGTGGAGGCGAGACCACGGCACGATGCCGTAAGTAGAAACCATTTTACCTAGGAGGCTAGAGAGACCTAGGAGAGAGGCGGAGCCCCGCCTCCGAAACTTGGAGGCCATGTCAGAGAGACTTGTCTGGCGCTCCTGCGACAGGGTAACTTGAAGTGTGTTTGAATTAATGAAGGCCCCCAGGTGCTGGATGGAAGTAGCAGGTGATAAATGGCTTTTGGACCAATTAATAGAGAAGCCATGCCGTTGTAAGGTGGACACAACTGAATCTATGTCCTCACGGGCCGAAGGTAGAGATTTAGAAAGGATGAGGATATCATCCAAATAAAAAAGTGTTCGAATAGGGATTGAGCTAATGTGGGCCATAAGGGCCGCCATCACCTTGGTAAATACCCTGGGGGCGGAGGAAAGTCCAAAGGGTAGGGCAGCATACTGAAAATGCTGACCGTTATACGAGAACCTGAGGAACTTGCGATGAGGGGGAAAAATGGGGATGTGAAGGTAGGCCTCCTTAAGGTCAATGGAGGACATAAAGTCCCCTTCTCTAATGCAGAGCAGAATGGTTTGGAGTGACTGCATTTTAAAACGGTGGTATTTAATATGCCGATTTAGAGACTTCAAATCAAGGATAGCCCTCCAATCCCCCGAAGATTTGGGGACCAGGAAAAGGCGGGAGTAAAACCCCTGGCCGCGTTCGTGGAGAGGGACAGGCTGAATGGCCTTGATGGCCCGGAGGTGTTGGATAGCCTGGTCAACTCTAGCCCTCTTAATAGGGTCCAGAGATACGGGACAACGAAGGTAATGGGAAGGAGGGGAAGACTGAAATTCAAGCCTAAGGCCAAATCTAACTGTGTCCTTGACCCAAGAGTCAGAGACAGATAAATCCCACTGGTCAGCAAAATGAGATAAGCGGCCGCCCAGCGAGGAATCTGGGAGATCCCTAGCGGGACCTTCTAAAGGGGCGACCCCTCCCCCCACGAGATGAGGATCTCGAACTGAACCAGGGCCCCTGTCTGACCTGGCTTCCGAATTGCTGTGGTGTCCTGGAAGAAAAGGAGCGGTGCGAGCGTTGCTGGAAATAGTTGGAGTCGGATCCTCGAAAGGAAGGACGAAAGGAACCTTGTGCTCGGGTTTCAGAGAGACGAGAAATGGAGGGAAGGATCCTTCGGTGGTCCCTAGTTTCGATTAACAGCGGATCAAGCGGAGCGCCAAATAACTTATCAGCAGAATAAGGTGACGAGGCCAGGCGCCATTTATTCCTGGCATCCGCCTGCCAATTTCGGAGCCAGAGGAGGCGTCGCGACGTTATAGAAGTACCAATGGCCTTGGCTGAAAATCGGGCCGCATTAAGCGTAGCATCAGCTGAGAACTCGGCCGCCGTGATGATCTTATTTATGTCTTGATGGGAGCGGTGGTCCGAGGCCGGAATGCGGTCCTGCAGCTGGCGTAACCACAAGATGGATGCGCGGTTAAAGAAAGATGCAGCGGAGGAGGCCTGGATAGACCAGGCCGAGGCTTGGTGGCCTTTGATGAGAGTCCTTTCAGCCTTTTTTTCCTCAGGCCGCAAATACTCCTCCGAGGGGCCTGTGGGAGGAGAAGTGGTAGATAGAGAGACAACGGGAGGGTCCACGACTGGAACCTGTAAAAGGTCGGAGAATTCCGGCGCCATATTGTAGAATTTTTTATCTAAGTTGTTCGGGATTGGGCCCGAGCTGGGTGAAGACCATTGGCGCTTCAAGACCTCCGAAAATAACTTAGGAGCAGGAATAATATCTGAATGCGCCTTAGGTTCCTGAAACAGGGCAGACGTAGGATCAGTCAGCGCCGGGGGATTGGAAGAAGGGGATCCTTCAATTCCGAGATGGGTGGTTGTCTTGGCCTTGTAAAGTAAAGATCGAAACATGTGTGGCTTGAAGAGCCCCACAAATGCCGGTTGATCAGGCTCGAGACCCTCGTCCTCCGACAGATCTTGGTCGGGCAACTCCCCCTCCTCAGACACAGAATCCTGACTCGCGGAGTCTTGGTCAGATAGATCAGCCACCGATTTCTCGCGAGTGGAACGAACAGGAGAGCGAGCTACCACTCTATCCGATCTCCTGCTACGAGAAGAAACTGGTCCCTCAGGTTGGTGTTGTTGGAGACCCTGGGCGATACCCTGGCGAATGGCCTCTGAGATAAGGTCAGCCAAGGAGGCCTGCATGTTCATGGGTAAATTGGGCGCCTGCAGAGAAAGTTGAGCCTCAGAAAGAGAAGGAGAGGAACCGTGCTGGTCCTGAGTGGGAGTAGGAGATCGCTGACCTTGCGCTTGGTTATCCACCGGATCAGAAGGGAACACGGATGCCACTTCAGCAGTATTAATAGTGTCCCCTTGAAGAGACCTATCAGGAGATAGGGCCCGAGAAGGTTCAGATAGAGAAGGGCCGGCAGAAGGAGGAGGGGGAGGAGCAGGCTGAGCTGGAACAACTCTAGAGTGAGCTTTCTCAAAGGCCCTCTCCATGGCCCTGTGGCGCCTGTCTTCGTCCCTGGCCAGGGCTGAGGATTTTGTTGGAGCAGTAGCCCTGGCCTTGCCCTTGGGACCTGCAGAAGTGCCCTCCTCGGGATCCTCCTGATGATGACGTTTCCCTCTAGACTTAGATCGGATGGAAACGTCAGCCATTTTGTAGCGCTGCCGAGCCTAAAATGGCGCCCAAAGCTGCTGGCAATTTGAGCCTGATTAGCCCCTGATCTCGCTCGCCGTTTAGGCAGAAGCACGAGGTCAAATAGTTGGCGCGGAATTCAGCGTCGCGCCTATCAGCTGGGGAACGGGGTCAGTAATCGAGTGAGCCGCCGATACCTGAAATGCGGCTCGCGCTCGGAAATGAAAGGCCTCCGGCTTGAATAGGAGCGAAGGAGCCCGGAAATGGTCTCGGCACCGATCAGAGGCGTAGGGAATTGCCTCGTAGATCAGAAGCTGGCCGGCTCTGAAGGAGGCGAAAAAAACGGCGCGGAATTTTCCCTCGCGCCTCTCAGCTGTCTTGCGGAGCGCTGGGGCGCTTTGATCCGCTGCCCACTCAAACAATTAGGGTAGCAAACGCGGCGGAGCAAGCAAAGCGAGCTCGTGCGCGTGGCAGCTAGAAGAGGCTGTCAGAAATCAGTTTTAGCCGTTGCAATGCACCAGAGTAGTAAAATTTGAGAAGAAACGCTAAAGGTTTTGAGGAAAACTACAGACACGACTGTTAGGCACAGACTGAGTCGGAAAACTGGAATGCAGCAGGAAGGGGCGTGCTGAAGCTTTCCAGGAGACTCGGTCATTGGCTAACAGCCGTGTCACTACCCAGGCATGACTGCCATGGGCGCCCTGCAGGAGAACATCTGAGATAGTATCTATCTGCATTGTTGATTCAGGTGTTCTTGGTGACTTTGAAGTAGGAGCCTTGGAAAAGTGTGAAGGGGAATTTTCCTCTCTATTATCATCACTCTTTTGGGCAGCTACTGTTATTCTCTCTTCCTGAAGTTTGTATGCGAGAGAACTCTCTGTACGCTTTCCGGATAAATATAAGGAAAGATCTTTTTTCATTTTGAGGCTTTTTAAGGATTGAATCGAATTGGATTTAGGCATTTAAGAGCCTGAAGCTCTTTTCTTTTTCTCTTTCCTTTTCCTTTTTTTTTTCCTTTTTTCTATCTCTTATGGTTTTTTCCTCCCCCCCCCCCCATATTGTTCCCTATTGTGGATTTTTGATTTTGGACCTCTATATTTTTATAATTCATCATTTTTTTTTCTTCTCTCTCCTTGATATTTTGTTTATACATGAAATTTTTTTTCTCTCTCTCTCTCTTTTTTTCCTTTCTTTTTTCCTTTTTAATGGAATCTTAATTGGATTAGGGTTTGGAAGAACCTGAAGAGCTGGCTTTTCTTTTTTTTTTCTTTTTCCATATTTGATTTTTTGCCTTTTTGCCTCTCCTTTTCCTTTTTCCCTTTTTGGTTCCCTTTTTGTTTTTTGTTTTTTAATTTTTTATCTCCTCTCTTGGTCTTTACACCAGTGGATTATAATAAAATGAGTAAAAAAACAGTAACAGTGGGAGCTGCAACCACATCTTCTGCATCTCCATCTGGAGGACAACGTCCGATCCAGACCATGACACAACAAGAGAAAGAGAAAGAGAAAGAGAAAGAGAAAGAGAAAGAGAAAGAGAAAGAGAAAGAGAAAGAGAAAGAAGCGTCGCTACAAGCAATTTTGAGCGCAGTTCAGAGGATGGAACAACAATTACTTAAGATAGATGAGAATGTCCAACGGATGGAACAACAATTAATAAAGACAGATGAAAAAGTGGTTAGCATCCAACAGGCAATGTCAAAATTTGAAGGAAGACTACAAGAGCTTGAGAAGAAGGACGACCAAAAGGGGGAAAAAATGAAAGATTTTGACAATAGACTGAGAGAGGTGGAAAGCGAAAGAAGTGCAGTAGTGGAATTGGAAATGGATAGAGCAGAATTCTATCTTAGATTTCAAAATGTGGAGGAAGAGAAAGGAGAAAATCTTGCGAATGTCATGATTTCTATGCTTGCTGATGCTTTGGAGATACCTAGAGAGGAGATGGCATATGGTGTGGATGAGATTTATCGAGTTCACACTAGATATGCAATGCGCAATAAATTACCAAGAGAAGTCCATATAAGATTTACTAAGAAATCGATCAAAGCACAAATTCTTCAAGTGGCGAGAGAAAAAACATTGAAATTCAAGGAGAAGGAAGTGGTAGTCTTGAAACAAATACCAAGGAAAGTGAGAGATGCGAGAAAAAAGTATAAATTTTTGACTAAGATACTAATTCAAAAGGGTGTTAATTTTAGATGGCTGATACCAGGATTGATCTTAACATGGCAACTTCAAAGATACAGGCTAGATACAATTGATAAAGCGAGAGCTTTTTATGAAGATTTTTTAAAGGAAAAGGAAGTGGCAATGGAAACAGAAACACAAGCTACACTGATGTCGACAAAACCTACAGAAGAGGAAATGGTAATGATTGAATCAATGGAAGGCGCTGTTGGCGGGACCGTGGAATTCAAAGAACAATGGGAAGTAAGAACAACTAGAGCAATAAAACCTACATATAAAATATGAATATGGATACAACGAAATTAATTTCAATAAATATAAATGGACTTAATTCGGCTGTGAAAAGAAGAAAGGTTTTTCATAAATTAGAGAAGCTACATTTTGATATAATTTGTTTGCAAGAAGTTCACATTAAAAAGCAACACGAACAATTATTGGCACAAACTAAACTTGGAAAAAATTTTTCATCATTATCGCAACACAAAAAGAGAGGCATTGTTCTATATATTAAAAATTCAATAAAAGCGGAACAAATATATGCAGATTCAGAGGGTAGAGTTTTGATAGTGGAGATAACTGATAATAATATGAAGATACTTCTAGTTGCAATATATGCGCCAAATAACAATCAGAGTGATTTCTATCAAAATTTACATATGAAAATAATTGAAATGGACTATGATAATATATGCATGATGGGAGATTTTAATGGAATAGCAAATGAAAAATTGGACTATAAAACAACAAAAACAGGAAAGCATAATAGAAAGACACTGCCAAACTCTTTCTTTAAAATGATAGAGGAAATAAATTTGAAAGATATATGGAGAATTAGAAATGGGAAGAATAGACAATACACTTTCTATTCAAACAGGCACTCATCTTGGTCCAGGTTAGATATGATATGGACAACAATGGACTTAATTCCGAAAACTGAACAGGTGGAAATAGACACTAACTTATGGGCTGACCATAATCCAGTGATAGTAACTTGGAAAGGTCAAAAAAGGAAAGCTAGATGGACTTTGAATAATACAATTTTAAAAGAAAAAGAATTTGTACAGAAAATGCAAAGAGAGCTGGAGTTTTTCTTTAAGGAGAATAAAAAGGAAGATACATCAATACAAAACCGTTGGGATACAATGAAGGCCTACGCTAGAGGTATAATAATAGATTATATAAAGAAAAGGAATGTGAAAAAAAGACAAACTTTTACAATATTAAAGAATGAATATAACAGATTTGAAAAGGAACTCCAGAAAGATCCACATAAGAAAGATGTAAAAATGAAAATGGATATGCTGAAACATAAAATGGATTTACTGGAGAAGGAAGAGCTAGCCCAAAAAATAAGAAGTGCTAAACAGAACTATTTTGAAAATGCAAATAAACCGGGAAGGTGGCTAGCATATAAATTGAAAAAAGAAAGGGAATCAAAAAAAAATAACGCAACTGATTGATGACCAAGGACAAAGTAAATTTGGAAATAAAGAGATGGGAAAAATAATACAAGAATACTATAGGCAACTTTATAAAAGAGAGCAGGTTGAAGAGGGGAAAGTTAAAAAATACCTACAGAACGCAAAACTACCTGTGATCCCTAAGAACACTGAAGAAATGCTAAATGGGCATTTCATCATAAACAATGATGGAACTAACAGAAGCAATTAAGAAAAAAAAATGGAAAGACACCAGGACCAGATGGTTTGCCTGTTGAATATTATAAGACATTACAAGAATCCTTATGCCTCCCACTTTTGGATGTTATGAATGAAGTAATGACAAATAAAACAATACCCCAATCATGGACTGAGGCTTATATCACACTGATTCATAAAGAAGAAACAGACCCACAGCAAGTTAAAAACTATAGGTCTATATCCCTGCTAAATTTGGATTATAAAATCTTTGCTTCAATACTGGCAGAAAGACTTAAGAGACACTTGAATAACTTTATTCATCCAGATCAAAATGGATTTCTTCCAAAAAGACAAATCAGAGACAATATAAGAATAATTTTAAATACTCTAGAATATTATGAAGCACACCCTGAAAAACAAATGGCTTTGGTATTCTTAGACGCACAAAAAGCATTTGATAATGTGAACTGGCGATTTATGATGTTACAAATGGAAGAGATGGGCTTTGGAAGGAAATTTATTCAGGCAATTGAAGCTATATATACGAAACAGACGGCAAAGGTAATGATTAATGGAGAATTGACTGATGCTATTGAAATAGAAAAAGGTACTAGACAAGGATGTCCCTTATCCCCATTGTTATTTATATTGACATTGGAAGTGTTGAATAGAAAGGTTAGAGAAGAAAAAGAGATAAAAGGAATGAAAATTAGAAAGGAAGAATATAAATTACAAGCTTTTGCTGATGACCTGGTTTTTACTGTTGAAGAACCATTAATATCAATAAATAAATTGATAGAAAAAATAGGTGAATTTGGGGAGGTTGCTGGTTTGAAAATTAATAAAGAGAAGACGAAGATAATGACTAAAAATATGTTAAAAAAATAAAAAGAAGAACTGAGGGAGATCTCTAAGATGCAGGTCACAAATAAGGTAAAATACTTGGGGATTCAATTAACAGCAAGATGTAGTTCTCTTAAAGAAAATAATTATAATAAGCTCAAGCAACAGATAGGACAAGATTTGGTGAAATGGGGAAACTTGCAGTTATCTTTGATTGGTAGAATTGCAACTATTAAGATTTATTTATTTATTTATTTATTTATTTATTTTATTTCTATACCGCCCTTCTCCCAAAGGACTCAGGGTGGTGTACAGCCTAATTAAAAACACAAAGACAGACAAAATTTAAAAATAATTAAAATTATTAAATAATAGGCCCAATTTATAAAACCCCAAATTTAAAATCCCATTTAAAACCAATTAAAATATTTACATTGATAGCCCAGCCTGGCGGAACAACATGGTTTTGAGGGCACAGCGAAATACACGGAGATCAGAGATTTTACGAATTTCTGGGGGCAGTTCATTCCAAAGGGCAGGGGCTCCCACAGAGAAGGCCCTCCCCCTGGGTGTCGCCAGCCGACATAATTTGGCCGATGGCACCCTGAGGAGACCCTCTCTGTGGGAGCGAACTGGCCGGTGGGAGGCTACTGGTGGCAGAAGACGGTCTTGAAGGTATCCAGGTCCAATGCCATGGAGAGCTTTAAAGGTGGTAACCAACACCTTGAATCGCACCCGGAAGACCACTGGAAGCCAGTGCAGCTCGCGCAGGAGGGGTGTCACGTGGGCGCAACGAGTTGCGCCCATAACCACCCGCGCGGCCGCATTCTGGACCAGTTGGAGCCTCCGGGTGCTTTTCAAGGGGAGCCCCATGTAGAGAGCATTGCAGTAGTCCAGTCGGGAGGTGACAAGGGCGTGTGTGACTGTGCACAAGGCGTCACGGTCCAGAAAGGGCCGCAACTGATGGATCAGGCGAACCTGATAAAAAGCCCCCCTGGCCACAGCCGTCATATGTTCTTCTAAAGACAGCCGTGCATCCAGGAGGACGCCCAGATTGCGGGCCCTCTCTGTGGGGGGTAAAGACTCACCCCCAATAGTCAGCGAAGGCACCAGCTGACTATATCGCGGCGCCGGGAACCACAGCCACTCGGTCGTGGACGGATTGAGTCTGAGCCTATTTCTCCCCATCCAGACCCGCACGGCCTCCAGGCAGCGAGACATCACATCAAGAGCATCATTGGGGTGGTCTGGGGTGGAGATGTACAGCTGAGTATCATCAGCGTACAGATGAACTCTCACCCCAAAACCACAGATGATCTCACCCAGCGGCTTCACATAAATGTTGAACAGAAGGGGCAAGAGGACTGACCCCTGTGGCACTCCCCATGCAAGGTGCCTCGAAGTCGACCTCTGCCCCCGTCAACACGAACTGTGAGTGGTCGGAGAGGAAGGAGGAGAACCACCGCAAAACGGTGCCCCCTATTCCTAACCCCCTCAACCACTGCAGCATGATACCATGGTCGATGGTATCAAAAGCCGCTGAGAGATCTAACAGGACCAGGACAGAGGAGCAACCCCTGTCCCGAGCCCTCCAGAGATCATCCACCGTGACCAATGCCGTTTCTGTGCTGTACCCCTGCCTGAAGCCCGACTGGTACGGGTCCAAAGATGAATATTTTACCTAGAATCTTGTATCTTTTTCAGACAATTCCTGTAAAGCTGGGCAAGGAATTTTTTGCAGACTTAAATAAAATGGTTTTGAAATATGTTTGGCAGGGAAAGAAGGCAAGGATAAAACTCAAACTGTTACAAGATGCTAAACAGTGGTTTAAAGCACCCTGTTATTAACACAGCTGCCTGCAATTACTGCAGGTTCGAATCTTACCAGGCTCAAGGTTGACTCAGCCTTCCATCCTTTCTAAGGTAGGTTAAATGAGGACCCAGTTTGTGGGGGCAATAAGCTGACTTTGTATAAATATACAAAAGTATGAAGGCTATTGCTTAACGCATTGTAAGCCGCCCTGAGTCTCTGGAGAAGGGCGGCATATAAATCAAATTAAAAAATAAAATACAATGAGGGGTGGTTTTGGATTACCGGATTTTGAATTATACTATCAAGCGGTTTGTTTAATGTGGATTAAAGAATGGGTAACATTGAAAAATACTAGATTATTAAATTTGGAGGGACATGATTTGCTGATGGGATGGCATGCTTTCTTATGGTATAAAGGAACTAAAATTCAGGGGTATTTTAGAAGGCACCAGATACGTGAAGCTTTGTTTTTGACATGGGAGAAGATCAAAAAATACCATTATTTGAAGATTCCAGTCTGGGTATCTACAATTGAAGCTTTTTCTTATCCAGTGGTATTTGAAGGGGAGCAAATTGTTAGATATAATGAATTATTGGATGAAAAGGGTGAACTTAAATTGAAACAAAACTTAGAAGATCAAGGAATTAAGATAGATTGGTTTTCATACATGCAAATACTTTCTAGATATCAAGAAGACTTTAAACAAGAAGGTATTTATAGTGTTTCGACTGGTTTAGACAAGATATTAATGGGTTCAGATGACCATATAATTAAAAAGTTATATGGATATTTACTTGAAGCAAAACTGGAAGATGAACAAGTTAAAGAATCAATGATAGCATGGGGGAAAAATTTTGGTTATAGTATAGAGAAATGGCAAAAATTGTGGTCACATAATTATAAAATGACAATGTCAACAGCATATAAAGAGAATTTGTATAAGATGTTTTACAGGTGGCATCTACCCCCAACGAGAATAGCCAGGATGTTTAAGAATAAATCGGAGAAATGTTGGAAGTGTCATCAAACTCCAGGATCGTACTACCATATGTGGTGGACATGCATGGAAGCAAGGAGATTTTGGACTAAAATACATACGTGGTTAGAAAAAATGACAAAGAGACATATTGACTTTAAACCAGAAATATTTTTATTAGGAATTTTACCAGAGACATTTAATAAAAAACTACAATACTTAATTGTGAACATTTTAACAGCGGTCAGAATTGTATTTGCCAAAAACTGGAAAGGAGAGAAGATAATTACTGATGAAGAAATTATTATGAAAATGTTGGACTGTGCTGAAATGAGTAGATTGACATTTGAAATAAGAGAACAGGAAGATAAACAATATTATTTGATATGGGAGATATTTTATCAATGGTTTGACAAAAAAGCATGGAGATGAGATAGTATATATGAAATGTTTAAATATTTATCTTCAGTTTAAGTAAAGAATAATTGTTATATGAGGAGATCTGGAGAATTGTAAGCACGAAATGATTTCAACCTGATGAAAAATCCTCCCGGTCACGGCTGTCAAGTGCTCTTCTAAAGACAGCCGTGAATCCAGGAGGACGCCCAAGTTGCGTGCCCTCTCCGTGGGGGCCAATGATTCGCCCCCAATAGTCAGTGATGGCACCAACTGACTATATCGGGACGTCGGAAACCACAGCCACTCGGTCTTGGATGGGTTGAGCCTGAGCCTATTCCTCCCCATCCAGATCCGCACGGCCTCCAGGCACCGGGACATCACTTCAAGGGCATCGTTGGGGTGGTCTGGGGTGGAGATGTACAGCTGGGTGTCGTCAGCGTACTGGTGGTACTTCACCCCAAAACCACGGATGATCTCGCCCAGCGGCTTCACATAAATTTTGAACAGGAGGGGCGAGAGGACCGACCCTTGCGGCACCCCGCATATGAGGGGCCTCGGGGTTGACCTCTTCCCCCCTGTCAACACAGACTGCGACCGGTCAGAGAGAAAGGAGGAGAACCACCGCAACACAGTGCCTCCCACCCCTAACTCTTCCAGCCGGTGCAGCATGATACCATGGTCGATGGTATCAAAAGCCGCTGAGAGATCTAACAGGACCAGGACAGAGGAGCAATCCCTGTCCCGAACCCTCCAGAGATCATCCACCAACGCGACCAATGCCGTTTCCATGCTGTACCCGGGCCTGAAGCCCAACTGGAACAGATCTAGATACGTCGTTTCATCCAGGTGCTGGGGGAGCTGTTGCGCGACCACTCTCAACAACCTTCCCCATGAAGCGAAGGTTGGAGACCGGATGATAATTTACCAACATTGCCGGGTCCAGGGAAGGCTTCTTGAGGAGAGGCCTCACCACCGCCTCTTTCAAGGCGGCGGGAAAGTCACCCTCACCCAGCGAAGCGTTTATAATCCCCTGGAGCCAGCCTTGTGTCACTTCCCGGGAAGCCAGTACTAACCAGGAAGGACACGGGTCCAATAAACAAGTGGTCGCGTTCAGTCTACCCAGAATCCTGTCCACGTCCTCAGGGGTCACAGGATCAAACTCATCCCAGATAACATTCTCAAGACCTGCCCCTGTCTCTCCCCCTGAGACTACCCAGTCGGAGTCCAAATCTTCCCGAATCTGAGTGATTTTGTCATAGATACTGAACAAAATCCTCGGCTCTACCCTCCAAGGGGTCCTCCCGCGCTTCCTGATGGAGCAGGGAGCGGGTCACCCTAAAGAGGGCGGCCGGGCAGTTATCTGATGATGCAATAAGAGCAGCAAAATAGCTACATTTCGCTGCTTTTATCGCCACTAGGTAATTCCTAATGTGGGATCTTACTAGTGTCAGATTCAGAAAGACTGGCCCTCCAACTACTCTCTAGGCGTCTTTTCCGGCGCTTCAACTCCCTCAGCTCCTCGGTAAGCCAAGGAGCCAATTGAGATCGGCACCGGGTCAGAGGCTGCAAAGGCACGACCCGATCCAGAGCTCCAGCAGCCGCCCTATCCCAGGTGGCCACCAGGTCTCCAGTCGAGACGTGTGCCAAAACCTCAGGAAATGGCCCAAGCTCCGTCTGGAATCTGTCAGGTTCCATCAGGCGCCTGGGGCGGAACCATCTTACCGGCTCCGCCTCCCTGCGGCGGGGTGCAACGGTTCGAAAGTCGAGACGAAGGAGAGAGTGAGCTGACCATGACAAGGGTTCAGTAACTATATCCCCTATCTCAAGATCCCTCGACCACTGTCCAGAGACAAAAACCAGATCCAGCGTGTTTCCCCGTGTGGGTAGGGCCATGAATTAACTGGGTCAGGTCCATAGCTGTCATGGAAGCCATGAACTCCCGAGCCACCTCCGACGTCTCACCCACGGACGGCAGGTTGAAATCCCCCATGACCATAAGCCTAGGGGTATCAACCGCCACCGCAGCGATGACGTTGAGTAGCTCGGGCAGGGCTGTTGCCACGTGGCAGGGAGCCAGGTACGTGATCAGCAAACCCATCTGAACCCCATGACCCCATTTCACAAAAAGGGATTCACAGCCGGCCGTCTGAGGAACAGTGGCCTCCCTCGGTCTCAGAACTTCTTTAATGATAACCGCTATCCCCCCGCCCCTCCCCTGTGACCTCGGCTGATGGAATGCTTGGAAACCTATAATAAGAGATTCATTAATTGGCACTTGGCAAGAAATTAAAAACAAACACTACATGAAAGTTCCCAGTTGGATATCCATAATGGAGGTGACAATGCACCCCAACACATTGACAGTACAGAAAATAATAAGATATAAAGAACTATTAGACTCCCGGGGAATATTAAAAATGCGACAAGAGCTTAGAGATCAAGGTATAGAGATGGACTGGTGGTCCTATTTGCAAATACAAACAAGATATAAAAGAGATCAAGAGGAAGGAGGAATTGAATTAAACCCCAACCGATTAGACAAATTATTTGAATCTAAAGAAAAAAAATAATTTCAAAAATTTATAAATATTTATTACAATTTGATTTGGCAGAGGATATAGTAAAAGGACAAATGATAGCCTGGGCAAAAAACATTGGAAATAATATACAGTTGGAAGATTGGGAAAGGGTGTGGGAAACCAATCAGATTATGACGAGGTCTGTAGCTTATAAAGAGAATCAGTACAAAATGTGGTACAGGTGGTACTTGGCCCCTTCGAGATTGGCGAAGATGTATCCCAACCTTAGTCCAACTTGCTGGAAATGTAAACAGGTACAGGGGACTTTCTTCCATGTCTGGTGGCTTTGCCCAAAAACAAAAAAATATTGGGGAAAAATAAAAACTTGGTTAATGGAAATAACGGCAGAAGAAATAGAATTTAAGCCAGAAATTTTCTTATTGGGTATGATTAGAGAAAATATTAGGAAAGAAATAAAATATTTAATATTGCATATAATTACGGCAGCCAGACTGGCATTCGCTCAGCTTTGGAAAACGGACCAAATTCCAACAGAACAATTAGTAATTCAAAAAATCTACAATTGCGTTGAAATGGACAGGTTAACACTGGAATTAAAGGATAAGGTAGACTCGAAATATTATATGGTATGGAACAAATTGCATGAATGGATAAATTAAAAAAAAAGAAGAAGAAGAAATGTGAAAGTTTGTAAGATAACAAAATTAACAAATACACTGTCAATAACGTATATGTATATAAGTGTGTGTGTGTGTGTGTGTGTATATGTATGTATGTATGTATATATATATATATATATATATATATATATATATATATATATATATATATATATATATATATATATATATATATATATATATATATATATATATTTTCTTACTTCTTCGTAGGGTTTATCTGTGTTTTTCCTCTAGCCAGGTTTTCCCTACGTAACCAAGGTTTTTCTGCAGCCCCAGCCTAGTAGAATCACATCCACTCGATTCTGGGCTTTTTTCTTTTCTAGCAGCCAGCAAGCTCTTCCTGCTAGGTGGGAGACCTATATAGATCTATTTCCAGCTGCCAGAACTTGGTTACGTAGGAAAAACTATATATATATATATATATATATATATATATATATTAGTTTGCATGGTTATAATATTTTCTTTTTTTCTCTCTCTCTCTTTTTTCTTTCTTTTTTCTTTCTCTTTTTTACTGCTCTTATACTTTTCTTTATTTCATATTTTATAATGTATGTAGTTAATGTGATATTTTATCTTTTTATATTTAATAAAGTTTGTTTAAAAAAAAAAAAGAAAAAGCAAAACTATTTTATCAACAATTTTGTGGACCACTAGAAGATGATTTGGGAGCAATAGGAGAGAAAAAGCAAAAAGATGAAGAGAAAGATGAAGATGAAAAATCAAAGGAAGAAAGAGCCCTAAGAGAAGGAGAGAGATCTAAAGATCCAATGGAACAAAGAGAGACAAGGGTGATGAAGTCAAAAACTAGTAACAAGTAAAACATGGAAGAAGAAATTGAAGCAATATCTTTAAATGTAAATGGACTGAATGCGGCGATAAAAAGAAACAGAACTTTATCTAAATTAAACAGCTTGAAGATGGACATTATATGCCTACAAGAAGTACATATTAGAAAACAACATTTAAAATTATCACAATATCCAAAGTTAGGAGTTCTATTTACATAATTGATACAACAAAACAAAAGAGGAGTGGTGTTGTATATCAAAGAAAAATTAGAACCTAAATTACTTTTTGAGGATGAAGAGGGCAGGATTCTGATGGTGGAAATAAAAATGAACTTTAAACAAATACTTTTGATAACAATATATGCACCAAATGAAAAACAAGAAGAATTTTATTGGAGATTACACAGAAAATGTTTAGAATTGGACTATGAATATGTATGTATAATGGGTGATTTTAATGCTGTAACAAATGTGGATCTGGACTATAAAACAATGAAGACAAATAAAAAATCCAGAAGAATATTGCCGAAAACTTTTTTTTACAATGATAGAAGAGTTGAGTATTCAAGATATTTGGAGACAAAAACACTTGAAAGAAAACCAATATACCTTCTATTCAAATAGACATTTATCATGGTCAAGGATAGACATGATATGAATGTCAACAGAACTTATAGATAATATACAAGAAGTAAATATTGGCTCAAATATTTGGGCGGACCATAGCCCAATGACAATAATATGGAAAGGAAAGAAGAAAAAGACAAGATGGACTTTGAATGCAACAATATTAAATGAAAAGGACTTTCAGCAGTTTATGGAAAAAGAATTAGAATTTTTCTTTAAAATAAATAAGAAAGAAGATACATCACTTCAGAACGTATGGGATACAATGAAAGCTTATATTAGAGGTTTGGCAATAACATATTTGGGAAGAAAGAATAAAAAGAAAAGGCAAAAACAGATAAGATTGGAAGAGGAGTATAAGAACTTAGAGAAAGAATTCCAAAAAGATATCCAAAATAAAAAAATTAAGAAGCTGATGGAACTGAAAACACATGAAATAAATTTAAATGAACAGGAATCATTAGCAAATAAATTAAGAGCATCTAAACAGAATTTTTTTGAAAATGCAAACAAACCAGGAAGGTGGTTAGCATATAAATTAAAAAAAGAGGAGAAGAAAATAATAAAATATTTACAAGATGAAGAGGGGAAATTACATTATAGAAATGAAGAAAAGAATATTATAATTCAAAAATACTATGAAGAACTCTATTCCCAAGAAAAGATTTCAGAGGAAGAGATAATAAAATATTTGGAAAAATCAGATTTACCTAAAATACCAGAACAATATAAGGGAATGTTAGAAGAAAGAATAACAATGATGGAATTAACAGAAGTGATAAAAGGACAAAAAAATGGGAAAGCACCAGGACTGGTTGGGTTACCAACTGAACTATATAAAACACTACAAGAAGTGATGAGTAATGTAATGTTGGAACTATTTAATGAATTAATAATGAAGGCAAGAATGCCAGACTCATGGAGGGAGGCTTATGTAACACTTATACCTAAAGAGGATACAGACCTACAATTGATAAAAAACTATAGACTGATTTCGTTGCTAAATGTGGATTATAAGATTTTTGCTTCAATAATGGCAAATAGATTTAAAAAACTGTTAAATGAATTTATTCATATGGACCAAAATGGATTTTTACCTAAAAGGCAAATCAGAGACAATATGAGGATAATTTTGAATACTTTGGAATATTATGAGACACATTCAGAAAAACAAATGGTGATGATGTTTCTAGATGCCCAAAAAGCTTTTGACAATGTGAACTGACAATTTATGATAGAACAACTCCAGAGAATGGACTTTGGGGACAGATTTATAAACATTATAAAAACAATTTATGACAGACAATCTGCTAAGATAATAATAAATGGAGAAATTACAGAAAATGTTAGCATTATGAAGGGCACTAGACAAGGATGTCCTCTATCAGCATTGCTGTTTATTTTGACCTTAGAAGTTTTAAATAGAAATATTAGGTGAAATGAAGAGATAAAAGGGATGAAAATCAAAAAAGAAGAGTATAAACTGCAAGTTTTTGCGGATGACTTAGTATTCATCTTAGAGGAACCACAAACAACAGGTCCCAAATTACTAGAACAAATAGAGAATTATGGAAAAGTGTCTGTTCTAAAAATAAATAAAGTGATCTGTCCCCGTCCACACACACACACAAACACACCCAGCCGAGGGTTAAGAAAGTACTTGGCACGCACACAGGTCGTTATCTCAAACTTGGCAACAATATAAGCACCGTCTGCCAAGAGCTTTACTGCAACAGATAACATAAAATTACATACGCATTGCAAATAGTCCAGCAAAAACAATATCCCTTCGGCAGCTTCAGACGTTGTTCAAGTGACTAGCCAAAGTTAGCTTTTGTTCGTCACGGAGTTTTACCAGCCACCACCCTCTCTTATATAGTCTCTGGGGTGTGGTCCAGTGACTCAGTTCTAATCCCTAGCACGCCTCCTTAACTGCTGCAACCGTTTATCACGCCTTCGTTGGCGTGCATCCAGGAACGACGGCTCTCCTTCTTCGCTCTCATCTGAGACACCTGGCTCCTGGCTAATCTCCTCTCCCTCGGCCGGCACCTGAGACAGTGCCAGAGGGGAGGGGCCTGGAGAGGGAGGCCTGGCTGACTCCTCTCCCTCATGTTCGGAGCTTTCTTCCTCCGATGAGATGGGCTCAGAGGGCGGGGCCACAACATAAAGATAAAATGAAAAACTTGGTGAAAAATATCACAGAAAAACACAAAAGAGAGATAGAAGAGAATTTAGATATACAAGTGGTGAAAAAAGTTAAATACTTAGGAGTCTATCTAACTTCAAGATGCATAATAATAAAAGAGGATAATTATTATAGATTAAAACAACAAATTGAGAAAGACTTGGAGAAGTGGAAGAATTTTCAATTGTCACTAATGGGAAGGATTGCAAAAATAAAGATGAATATATTACCAAGATTATTATTCATATTTCAGACAGTACCAATACGAATGGAAAAGACTTATTTTCAACAGCTTATTAAGATAAGGAAATTTATATGGCAAGGGAAAAAAGCAAGGATAAGCATATAAATGCTTCAGGACACGAGATTACGTGGAGGATTTGGGTTACTGAAATGGGAATTGTATTACCAGGCAGCAGCACTGACTTGGATGAAGGAATGGGTTGAATTAAGAAATATAAGACTATTAATACTGGAAGGTCATGGTTTACAATTGGGATGGCATGCATTTTTATGGTATGGTAGAAATAAGATACATACGTACTTTCATAGACATTATATAAGGAATGCATTGTTATTGGTATGGGAGAAGATTAGAGATAAATATTATCTGAAAATACCAATATGGTTATCAACAATGGAAGCTTTGATACACCGAAATGTTTTTAATGTTGGAAATATTGTTAGATATAAGGACTTATTAACAGATAAGGGGGATTTGAAAGGGAAATGAGAATTGGAAGAACAGGGGATTGAGATGGATTGGTATATGTATATGCAGATACAAACAAGATATGAAAAAGATGATAAATTATATGGTTTTCACTTAGAAAAAACAGTTGGATGGGATACTCACAGGAACAGTGGATAAATTAATTTTAAAAATCTATAATTTTTTACTTGGCATTGAACTGGAGGAGGAGCAAGTAAAGGAAACAATGATAGCCTGGGCAAAGAATTTTGGATATTCAATAGATCTAGATAAATGGCAACAGTTATGGGAAAGGAATTATAAATTAACAATGTCCACTGCATATAAGGAAAATCAATATAAAATGTTTTATAGATGGCATATGCCCCCTGAGAAACTGGCAAAAATGTTTAAAGATAAATCAGCTAAATGTTGGAAATGTCACCAGTTACCAGGTTCTTATTATCATATGTGGTGGACATGTCCAGAAGCTAAAAATTATTGGAATAAAATTAAGATATGGCTGGAAGAAATGATACAACGTATTGATTTAAAACCAGAACTGTTCCTATTGGGTATCCTGTCAGAAAAAATTAGCAAAGAAAATATTTATTTGATTATACATGCAATAACAGCTGCAAGGATTGTTTATGCACAACATTGGAAAGCAGCGAAAATAACTTTGGAAGGAGAGGTAATTAAAAATTTTTTAGATTGTGCAGAAATGAATAGATTGACTTTGATGATTAAAGAAAGAAGATTCAGAATACTTTAAGATATGGAATCAATTCTACTATTGGCTATTGCTGAGCACATTGTAAGCCGCCCTGAGTCTTCGGAGAAGGGCGGCATATAAATCAAATTAAAAAAAAAAAAAAGAGATATAAATAAGTAAATTAATAGTTGTGTATAAAATGCTATAATTAGAGTATTTTGTTAGTGATGAATTGTAATTGATTTGATGAGAACGAAGATAGAAGAAATAACAAAAAGAAGAATGATTGGAGACAACACTGAGATGTCACATGGAAGGAATGACTGATGTATTAAAAGTTTGTTTGTTTAAAAAATAAACTTTTTTTTAAAAAAAATATGTATTAAGCACACCAATGTAAGAGGTCTACAATGAAGCATTGTTAGAAGCTAAGATACCAAAGATACCGAAGTCTTGCTCACCAATCGCTGAGGCACCTGGACTCCCAGTGACGGGATGAAGTCCTTCAGGCACTTAGCTTGGCCGCCTGTTTAGTAGATCCAGCCCCTCCTTCCATCACCAGGAGTCCAGGCACTTCAGCGGGGAGCGAGCGAGGCCTCGGCCGGGCTCCTTGGCAGACAAGGACTTCGCAGGGGGCCGATCTAGCGCCCAGGCTGGCTACAACACAAACGTTCATTCTCGGCTTTATTTGAGATTCCTAGCTGCAATGGACAGCAAAGCTGGGGTTGATGTCTCCCTGCATCAGTCCAACAGACAAAACAGAAAAAGGGGGCAGAGAACAACAGTCCAGTTGCCAAGGTACGCCAGAGTGGGAGGCCAGCAAACCGGAGAGCTTCTTCCCCATCTTCCCAGGAGCATGGGACTTCTCACGACGAGGCCGTGAGCTCCCTTGAAGTTTGTTCTGCTGCTGGAGGATGGGCTGCAGCGGTGTGACCTTGGCCCACGCCAGTGCCTTGCAATCTCCCATGCTGGGATTGCTGCATGTCTCCCCCTTGGGGGTCTTTTTGTGCTGGTCGGAGGCAGGCAGAAATTCTGACTTGGGGTCTGCTTCAGCCTCCTGGTGTGGGGCTTTGACAAAGGCTGGAGGGAAGCGCCACTGATGGCGAAGAGCCGGAGAGCCTCATTCCAGTGGGACTGCATCATGGCCTGGAACTGGCTGACCATCTCAGCCCGCTAAGTTTCCATGTGCCGGTACCTGGCCTTGCATTCCCACAGGTCTTCCCTCTGCTTGGAAAGTCTATGCTTGTAGTCCTCAGTGAGGTGCTTCTGCTGAGCCTCCTTCTCGGTCAGATCCAATTTGAACTGAGCTGTTTTGCCAACTCTTTCTTGTGGTGGCTGTTTAGCTCCAACAACTGCTTCCTGTTGGGGCCCTAAGGAGCCTGGGCGGAGAGGCGAGGCGTGTCTGAGAGGGGAGGGGCAAGAAGAGGCTGGAGAGGCACCTTTCGATGTGAGTGACATCAAGTTGGCCACGCCCACCCAGTCACATGACCACCTAGCCACACCGACCCAGCCGGTCATTAGACTGATCAAATTATAGTCCAGTCCCCCAACAGTCTGAGGGACCGCGAATTGGCCCCCTGTTTAAAAAGTTTGAGGACCCCTGCTATAGAGCTAGATAAATGGCAAAAACTCTGGGACAGAAATTACAAATTGACAATGGCAACTACTTATAAAGAAAACCTGTATAAAATATTTTATAGGTGGCATTTGCCACCGGCAAGACTAGCAAAGATGTTTAAAAATATGTCTGCTAAATGTTGGAAAAGTAATCAGATACCGGGTTCTTATTACCACATGTGGTGGACATGTCCAAAAGCAAAATAAATTTGGACGAGAATACATACATGGTTAGAGAAAATGATAAAACAACATATAGACTTAAAACCAGAAATATTTTTGTTATGTATATTACCAGAAAATTATAATAAAGGAATTACGTATTTAATAATACATGTGTTGACAGCAACAAGAATTGTATTTGCACAACATTGGAAAAATGAAGTTATACCTACAGATGAAAGTATAATTAGAAAAATATTAGACTGTGCAGAAATGGATAGATTGACTTTAACAATAAAAGATAAGGAAGAAACAGAATATTTTTTAACATGGGATATGTTCTATCAATGGTTGGATAAAAGAGGTAGAAATTAGATGAAAGATTAATAATATATATAAGTAAATGATGTAAGGATTTTACAATAAGTAATTATTAGTACTTTATGGTTATTAATATTGCTCTCATTACTTATTAATACTTTGTATAAACAAATTGATCCAGACAATACACTGCTTATTAATACATTAAGTAAATATGTATTTTAAAGGGAAAAAATGTATAAATATTTTTTTTAAAGAAAGGTTTCTCAGAATGGAGATGAGGGGAGTGGCGTTGATGAAATTGTCAGTCCTGGGACCAGGGCTTGGGACTGGCCAAACGTCGATCACCCCATCACCGTCTCCACCCCAACTGGTGAGGATGGGAAGTGTGGGACAAGGCGCTGGGGTTCCCCAAGGGTTGGCTACCTTCCCTCCAGCGGCCGTGGGACAAGCCCAAGGGATCCCTGCAGTGGCAGGAGCTCAGGCTCAAGTGGTCCCATAGGTGGTGGGGCTGCCACTGGGCTACGTGCTGGTCCAGGACGACCAAGAACCCCTGCCTCTGAAAGCCATGTTTGATGGGTGGTCAGAGAAGCTAGCTGTCAGGGTTCCAAGTAACACCCCCAATGAAAGAAGATTCAGAGGCTAGAAGTTCCTCAAAGTTCAATTTTATTAGAGATGTTATATTGGCACATCTGGGAAAACTCGAATCTGAAAGCTTCCAGGTTTTCCCCACCCAAAAGAAAGTCAATCAATGCACCGTCCCAACTGGAGTTGCCTCCCAGTCATGCCACTCCAGGTGCAGGCTGAATGTCCTTGACTCTCAGAGAAAGGAATGTTATTGTGGCTAGATATCTCCACCACTCCATGCAATCCCCCATCCCAGTTTCCCACAGCACTAAGTGTGGCAGCCCTGAAGATCCAAAGAAAAAGATGGCCTCCAGGGCTGACACTAGCCTATTTACTCAACCAGGTGTGGAACTACTTAGACCGATACAGAGCAATGTACCTGGACAAAGTTGCCTGTGTGAATGCAATTACTTCAAATCTAGGAACTGTGAACCGTGAACTGTGTGGTGTTTCCTGATAGTAGCCCCCAAAATGGCAGAGACTCTGATATTGGTGTTGGCATGGCTAAAAAAGTGGAATCCAGTGGTTGACTGGAAAGACAAGTGGTGCTTGAGAAGTAAAGCAGCCGGACTGCAATAAGTGGGGATGATGCACGAAGTTGGCAAAACACCATTGGTGGGGAAGGGGAAGGGGAAGATAGAGCCCGTAAATGCACTAGCTGAGAGTGAGCAAGTGGGGACCTAGCTGAAGCATTTATTTTTTTTCCCAATTTTTTTTAATTTCATAACATATAAAAATTCCAATTTCAGTTAAACAGTGTGTTGTCTGGGTACAAATTGTTTTAGGAAATAATAATCAAAACGTTTACAACAGTATTCATTACATTAGTATTAGTTATATTAATAATAATATTTCTTTAACCAATTTAACATATCTTCCTTATATCACTGATCCTTCCATATATTTTCGTTTCTAGCTCCTGTTTTTGTCAGCTAACCATTGATAAAATAGGTCCAGAGTCAAAAAATATTCAGTTTCTTTCTTTTCTTTAATTATAAGTGTTAACCTATCCATTTCTGCACATTCTAGTATTTTTTAAATCACATTTTCATCCGTTGGGATCTTTTCACTTTTCCATTGTTGTGCAAATACAATTTTAGCTGCAGTCAGTACATATAAAATCAAATATGCATTCCCTTTATTATACTTATCCGGTAAAATACCCAACAAGAATATCTCTGGTTTCAAATCAATATGCTGTTTTATCATTTTTTCCAGCCATGTATGTATTTTTGTCCAATATTTTTTCACTTTTTGACATGTCTACCACATATGATAGTATCAATCAGGTGTCTGATGGCATTTCCAACATTTTGCAGATTTATCTTAAACATCTTTACTAACCTTGAGGGCGGAAAATGCCATCTATAAAACATTTTATAAAGATTTTCTTTGTATGCAGTAGACATTGTTAATTTATAATTTCTATCCCGTAGTTTATGCCATTTATCTAACTTAATTGGATAACCAAAAATTTTAGCCCATACTATCGTCTCTTTTACTTGTTCATCTTTCATCTTAATACTTAACAAATAGCTATATATTTTCTTTAATTTTTCATCTGTCCCTGTTAATATCTGATCTAATTCTGTTAATTCTTTATAGAAACCATACATTTTAACATCCTTCTCATATCTAGATTGTATCTGCACATATGACCACCAAGTTATTTCAATCCCTTGATCACTCAATTCCCATTTAGTTTTAAATTCCCCCTTTTCATTTAAAATATCTTTATATCTAGTAATATTCTTTATATCGATAACATTTGGATAAATCAGTGCCTCCATTGTGGAAAGCCAGACTGGTATTTTCTTTAATTTTCTCCCATACTAATTGTTAAGGATATTGGTGTTGTGTTACCAACCAGCAGAGTAAATGCACAAGGAAACGTTGCTGAGAGCAATGAATAAGAGTTATGCAAACTGGTTTATCAAAAGCTTACTTTATAGTAGAAAAACAGTCTCATAGTCTTTAAACAAATTCCAAGTCTTTGCCAGTAAAACAGTCCAGTAGTTACAGATATCTTCTTACTCAACAAACAGTAGTTGGTTAGAATAACAAACTCACTCTGGTTCACAAACCACGATGGTAGCAGATTCCATCAAACGATGATTAGCAGATAACAACTCCTCTAAATGGTAGCTTATCATAGCAGCTTCATCATCAAACTGAATACGTTACAATAACTTGCTTAAATACTCTCACAACCAGTCATTACCTGATTACAGCATGACTCAGCATTACAATGAATACCTTTAAAGTAACATAATACATTTTCATATTAAAGTTACAGTACACCTATATTGCCTGGACAACTGTTAGGCTCAAACCATATCCTAACACTAATAATAGTGCATTCCTAATATAATGTCTTTGGAAATAGCTATGTATTTTGTTTTTTCCATACCAGAAAAAGGCATGCCATCCCAGTTGGAGATCATGTCCCTCCAAGGTCAATAGTCTTTTGTGCCTCAAACCAATCCATTCTTTCACCCAAGTAAGTATCGAAGCCTGGTAGTACAATTCCCAATCTCGCAGCCAAAAACCCCCTCTATTTTTAGAATCTTGCAACATTTTCAAACTTCTCCTTCCTTTTTTCCCTTGCCAAATATATTTTAGTATTTTGTTTTGTTTAATTCTTCAAAGTATTTTTTCTAGTTTTATTGGTATTGTTTGAAATAAATATAGTAATCTCAGCAAAATATTCATTTTTATAGTAGCTATTCTTCCCATCAATGACAATTGCCGATTTTTCCACTTCTCCAAATCAGTTTTAATTCGTTGCGCCAATTTATAATTATCTTTTTTAACCGTTACACACCTTGCCGTTAGTTGAATTCCTAAATATTCAACTTTCTTGACTATCTGTATGCCTATTTTCCTCATTAATTCTTTTTTTCTGTGTCTGTAATATTTTTAACTAATATTTTGTTTTTTTATTTATTTTCACTCCTGCAAATTCACCATATTCTTCTATTTTTTTAATTAGTTTAAGTCCAGTTTCTCTCACCGAAGTCCATAAATTTTAGTTGTAACAACATAAATTGCCAGTTTACGTTATCAAATGCTTTCTGCGCATCTAGAAAAATCAATACCATTTGTTTTCCAGAATGTACTTCATAATATTCCAATGTATTTAAAATCATTCTCATATTGTTTTTAATCTGTCTCTTAGGCAGGAAGCCATTTTGATCTGGGTGCATAAATTCATTTAAAAACATTTTTAGCCTCTCTGCTATTATTGAAGGATATATTTTATAATCAGCATTCAATAAGGATATGGGTCTATAATTTTTTAACTGCTTTAAATCTGAATCTTCTTTGGGAATAAGGGAAATGTTTGCTTCCATCCATGAATTTGGTACCTTCGCATCGAACAATACTCCATTATAAACTTCCAACATTGATGGGCCTAGAGCCATGATGGCGAACCTATGGCACGCGTGCTGGAAGTGGCACACAGAGCCATTTTTCCGGGCACGCGAGCTGTCGAGCAACTCACCTGCAGCTGCGCATGGGCGCGCGCCCCAGCTGGTGTTCGGGCCTCTGGTACACATGCGCGTAATTCAGGGGACTCAGATGGTCTTCAGAGCTCTCCTGCACATGCGTGCAAGAGTACTGGTGTGCAGCGGGCACATGCACAGATGGCATTCGTGCGCATGCAGTGCATGCAACGCACGGTGGGGGCGCGCGCAAACTGCGCATACGCAGATTGTGTTGCGCACGGAGTGCACGGTGGGGACACGCGTGTGAAAGCTGTGGGCATGCGCAGATGGTGTGGTTGCGTGTGCAGCACATGGGGGAGCCGCACATTAGCGTGGATGGCACGTGCACGCGGGAAGCGCATACCTGTTCAGCACTCAGTGAGTAAAAGGTTCGCCACCACTGGCCTAGAGTATCTTGTAAATATTTATAAAATTCTGCCAGTAGCCCATCTGGTCCTGGTGTTTTGTTGTTCCTGCGGCGGCTGTTGCATCTTTGCGTCGCTGCGGAGGCCGCTGGACTCACTAGATTTCCGCTGGACTCCGTCCCGAGTGCCCCTGGCTTTCTTCTCGCCCTTGGACCGTGCCATACCATCAATGCTGTGTATGGCCCTCTGGTGGCCGGAGGAGTTGGGGCCGCCAGACAGTGGGTCAACATGGCAGATGGGGGTCTCCCCAAGTCTCCTCCCACCGCCCCTCCCCAGGTTTTACTTTGGGGATGCGGTTGGTGGGGGTGTAAAAGGCCGGTCTTTGTCATTTGCTCCATCTGGACATGTCTTTGACATGGAACTGTCTGTCTTGCCTTTGGGTGTTCCGCTCTGCCCCCCCTCCAGGGGGTACCAAGGATGATGTACCAGACTGATGGAACTTGCCTGCTGGCAACAGGACTGGGGTTTTAGTTCTCCCAACATGACCGGTGTGAGAGAGCGGTTCATGCGGTCCTTGACTTGTCGGATTCCCCCATTGCAGTGAGAGGGCAATGGGGAGGGCTTTTGTTCCATCGCTTGTTACGCCTCTCCCTGGACTTATCATCAGCCGATGAAGTTTCCTCTTTTGAGGTTCCCGGACTATGTCAGCCTATTTATCATCATTACAGTCCCCCAGATGTATTCTAGGACTGAACTTCTTGGTCTGCGAGATTCCCCCCTCTCGCAGATCTGGCCCTCTACGCTATCGAGGGCCCACCTCGATGAAGGGTCTTGGAGCCCAGAGAGGTGGCATGCAGCGAGGAGGAGGTTGTGGGGTTTTTTAGTCAAATTTTCATCCTGTATTTTAAAGGGGTCTGGGAGGGGGGAGGGGTTTTTAAGGGGACCCGGGAAGGGGGGGAGGGGGTTGTAGAGATGGACCGGGGGGGTCCATATAGCTACTGTGCGGGGTGGTGGGTTGGTTGGGCGCAGCGGAGGAGGTGAGAAGGGTAATCTAACCGGGGCTCCGGGTGGTGAAAAAAAGGGCAGTTCCATCAATGTGATAAGTGGGAGGGGCAGGTATGGCGGACGCAGGGGGCCACATCAAGTGTCGGGGGTGCGCATGCGCTGTCTCCGAGCGATTGCGCACTCCGGCCCCCAATGCGCAACTCGTGTCCTGGGTTGCGCAGAGTTTCAGGCCTAGGGTCCGCGGCTGATGTTGTGTAATGCCAGGTCGGTGGTTAATAAAGCCCCCCTCATTTGTGATCTTATTTCGGAGGGGGGTGCGGACCTGGCAGGTATTACGGAGACCTGGTTGGGCCAAGAGGGGGGGGGTCCCCCTCGTCGAAATGTGCCCGCCAGGTTTCCGTGCATTTCATCAGCCAAGGGCCCAGGGGAGGGGTGGGGGAGTGGCGGTGATTATTAGGGAAAGTCTTTGTCTGAGGGAGACCACTGTTCCTCAGATAGCCGGATGTGAGTCCCTTTGTGTGAAGTGGGGCCGTGGGGTGCAGATGGGTTTGCTGAACACGTACCTGGCTCCCTGCCACGTGGCAGCGACCCTGCCCGAGCTACTCGACATCATTGCCGGGGTGGCGGTTGATACCCCCAGACTTATTGTCATGGGGGATTTCAACCTTCCATCTGCGGGTGAGGCGTCAGAGGTGGCTCGGGAGTTCATGGCTTCCATGACGGCCATGGACCTGACCCAGTTAGTTCAAGGCCCCACTCACATAGGGGGACACACTCTGGACTTGATTTTTATCTCTGGTCAGTGGTTGAATGATCTTGGTAGAGGGGATCTAGACATCAAACCCTTGTCATGGACAGATCATTCGCTCCTCCACCTGGACTTTCCTACCGCTTTCCCCCACCGCAGGGAGACGGAACCGACCAGATGGTTCCGTCCCAGGCGCCTGATGGACCCCGAAAGGTTCCTGACGGAGCTTGGGCCATTTCCTGAGACTCTGACACATGACTCGACTGAAGAGCTGGTGGCCGCCTGGGAAAGGGCGGCTGCTGGAGCTTTGGACCGTGTCGTGCCTTTGCGGCCTCTGACCCGATGCCGATCTCAATTGGCTCCTTGGTTCTCTGAGGAGCTGAGAGAGATGAAGCATCGGAAAAGATGCCTAGAGAGCATTTGGAGGACTAGTCAATCCAATTCCGACCGGACACAGATGAGGTCTTATATCAAGACCTACCTAGTGGCGATAAAAGCGGCAAAATCTAACCATTTTTCCGCTCTTATCGCATCTGCAGAGAACCGCCCAGCCGCCCTGTTTAGGGTGACCCACTCCCTTCTTCGGGGGGGAGTGCGGGAAGATCCCTTGCAGGGTCGTGCTGAGCATTTTGTGCAATTCCTGCACGATAAAGTCGCTCGGATTCGGGATGGCTTGGACTCCGATTGGATGAGTCCACGGGAGGAGACGAGGGCAGGTCTTGAGAATGTTATCTGGGAGGAGTTTGAGCCTGTGGCTCCCGAGGATGTGGACAGGGTTCTGGGTAAGATTAGTGCCGCCACGTGTTTATTGGACCCGTGTCCCTCCTGGTTGGTACTGGCCTCCCGGGAGGTTACACGAGGCTGGCTCCAGGGGATTATAACTGCTTCTCTGAGCGAGGGTGCCTTTCCTGCTGCCTTGAAAGAGGCGGTAGTGAGGCCCCTCCTCAAGAAGCCTTCCCTGGACCCGGCTGAATTAGCCAACTACCGTCCGGTCTCCAACCTTCGTTTTGTGGCGAAGGTTGTTGAGAGCGTGGTGGCACGACAGCTTCCCCGACACCTGGATGAAGCTATCTATCTGGACCCGTGCCAGTCGGGCTTCAGGCAGGGGTACAGCACAGAAACGGCATTGGTCGCGTTGGTGGATGATCTCTGGAGGGCTCGGGACAGGGGCTGCTCCTCTGTCCTAGTCCTATTAGATCTCTCAGCGGCTTTTGATACCATCAACCATGGTATCATGCTGCAGCGGTTGAGGGGGTTAGGAATAGGAGGCACCGTTCTGCGGTGGTTCTCCTCCTTCCTCTCCGACCGCTCGCAGTTTGTGTTGGCAGGGGGACAGAGGTCGACCTCGAGGTATCTCGCATGGGGAGTGCCGCAAGGGTCGGTCCTCTCGCCCCTCCTGTTCAACATTTATGTGAAGCCGCTGGGTGAGATCATCCGTGGTTTTGGGGTGAAGTGTCATCTGTACGCTGACGACACTCAGCTGTACATCTCCACCCCAGACCACCCCAACGATGCCCTTGAAGTGATGTCTCGCTGCCTGGAGGCCGTGCGGGTCTGGATGGGGAGGAACAGGCTCAGACTCAACCCTTCCAAGACCGAGTGGTTGTGGCTTCTGGCGTCCCGATATAGTCAGCAGGTGCCATCGCTGACTATTGGGGGTGAATCTTTGCCCCCCACAGAGAGGGCTCGCAATCTGGGTGTCCTCCTGGACGCACGGCTGTCTTTAGAAGAGCATATGACGGCCGTGGCCAGGGGGGCCTTTTATCAGGTCCGCCTGATTCGCCAGTTGCAGCCCTTTCTGGACCGGGACGCCCTGCGCAGTCACTCACGCCCTTGTTACCTCCCGGTTGGACTACTGTAATGCTCTCTACATGGGGCTCCCCTTGAAGAGCACTCGGAGGCTCCAACTGGTCCAGAATGCGGCCGCGCGGGTGGTTATGGGTGCAACCCGTTGCGCCCACGTGACACCCCTCCTGCGCGAGCTGCACTGGCTCCCAGTGGTCTTCCAGGTGCGATTCAAGGTGTTGGTCACCACCTTTAAAGCGCTCCATGGCATAGGACCCGGGTACCTTCGAGACCGTCTTCTGCCACCAATAGCCTCCCACCGACCAGTCCGCTCCCACAGAGAGGGTCTCCTCAGGGTGCCATCGGCCAAGTCATGTCGGCTGGCGACACCCAGGGGGAGGGCCTTCTCTGTGGGAGCCCCAGCCCTGTGGAATGAACTGCCCCCAGAAATTCGTAAGATTTCTGACCTCCGGGTATTTCGCTGCGCACTCAAGACCCTATTGTTCCGCCAGGCTGGGTTAGCAACATAATTTTATATTGGATGTTTTAAACTTTTGGGGTTTTAAATTAAGCCAAATTTATTTAATACTTTTAAATTATTTTAAATTGATGTCTATTCTGTTTTTAAATAGGCTGTACACCGCCCTGAGTCCTTCGGGAAAAGGGCGGTATAGAAATAAAATTATTATTATTATTATTATTATTATTATTATTATTATTATTATTATTATTATTATTATTATTATTATTATTATTTTGCCTCTTAATCGCTTCTGATAGTTCCATCATTGATATTCATTCATTTAACATAGCTTTCACCGTTGCTGATACTTTAGGTAATTTCCCTTTTTCCAAATATTGTTTAATTTTCTCTTCTGAGACTTTCTCCTGCTCATACAGCTTTTCATAATAGTCTTGATTTTTTTTTATCCTCATTTTGGTAATATAGAGTTCCTTTCTCATCTACCAATCTACAGTATGTATCAATTTCTTCTCTTTCTCTGTTTTCAATTTATATGCCAACCATCTTCCTGGTTTATTCGCATTATCAAATAAATTCTGTTTAGCATTTTTAATTTTTTGTGCCAGTTCTTCTTTATCTAGTAGATTGTTTATATATTATTAGTTCCATTTGATTTTTTAAAGTCTTTTTGTTTTTGTTCTTTCTGTAATTCTAATTCCAGTCTTTTGTGTTCTTCTAACGTCTTTTGATTTTGTTTCTTTTTCGCTGCGCTCTGAAGACCCTGTTGTTCCGCCAGGCCGGGCTATTAACATAACGTTTTAAATTGGGGTATTTTAAATTTCTGGGATTTTAATTGGAGCCTAATTATTTAATGATTTTAAATTTTAACTGTTGTTTTGTTTTTGTGTTTTTAAATAGGCTGTACACCGCCCTGAGTCCTTCGGGAGAAGGGCGGTATAGAAATAAAATTATTATTATTATTATTATTATTATTATTATTATTATTATTATTATTATTATTATTATTATTATTATTATTATTTCTTATTTTTTTCCCCATATAGGTTATAGCTAATTCCCAAATATGCACCTTAGGAGTGTCCCATACATTTTGTAGCGAAGTTTCTTCTTTCCTATTCTCTTTGGAAAAAAAAGTCTATTTCTCTTTCCATAGTTTGTATAAATTCCTTATCTTTTAATATTGATTGATTCAATGTCCATCTCCATTTTCTCTTTTGTCCTTTCCACTTAACTCTCACTGGGTTATGATCTGCCCAGGCGCTTGCTTCTATTTCTATTTCTTACACATTTGACTGGATGGATGGTGACAGCCATATCATATCTATTCTTGACCAAGACATATTTCTATTTGAATAAAATGAGTATTGGTTTCTCTTAGGATTGATCTCTCTCCATACATCATGAATACCTATTTCTTCCGCCATTTTAAAGTTTTTGGAAGTGTTTTTCTAGCTTTCTTACTTGCTTTACTGCTTTTATCAAATTCTGCATCTACAATTGTGTTAAAGTCTACCATATGTCAGCTTTGGAAGCCATATTAGGCCAGAAGCTTCAATGCTGCCACCTTCTCATGTGTGGGAAAGTAGGAGGGGGGATTAAGGAGAGGGGTTGTTAGTAGACATAATAGCATTCTTCCTGTTGATCAAGGTCAGGGCAATCCAGCATCTGGAGAAGGAGTGGTCAGGGGGCTGGGTAGGGATGGGACGGACGTTGATTGGAGCATGTGATCGACTGGGGAGTGAGGGAATGGTTTTGGGGGGGGTTTTGACTTACTGAAGGAAAACCCGGGCTCTTCAGATTCGGGTTTTCCCAGATGTGCCAGTTTACCTATTCTAGTAAAGAGAACTTTGGAAAATGCTTGCTTCCACATCTTTACTCGGAGTTGGGGTTTTCTGGAACGCTGACACCATACAGATATTTTCATATTTCAATTCTGTAATTTTCTTGTGTAATTTTTCATAAAAATTTCTTGTTTATTGTTTGGTGCATATATTGCTACCAAAAGTATTTGCTTATAGTTCATTGTTACCTCCACCATCAAATTTCTCCCCTCTTCATCTGCAAAAATTTGTCTAGCATTTATTGTTTCTTTAATATATAAGGCCACACCTCTTTTCTTTTGCTGTGCTAATGAAGACTATAATTTCCCAATTTTAGGATATTCCAACAGTTTATTATGTTGTTTTTTGATGTGGTCCTCTTGAACACAAATTAAATCTAATTTTAGCTTTCCTAGTTTGTTAAAAGTCCTTTTCCTTTTCATAGGAGAATTCAGTCCATTTATGTTAATTGACAGCAGTTTTATTTCCTCTTCCATAGTTTTACTTGTAGATATGTCTTGTTGTTCTAGTTGCTCTTATTTCTCTCTATTCTTTTATATTTGCACCTTCTCGTTCTGCTCTTTCCTTTATTTCTGTTTCATCTTCTTTTTGTTGTGCGTTTCCTCCTCCTGATGCTTCTTCTTGTTTTTTGTAATCTATTTCCTCTCTTTTTCTTTTTTCCTCATATGATCCAAATTGCTCGTCATAAAATTGCTCTGCTTTCTCTATAATATCCAGTCTATGTCTTTGTTCCATCCAGGTCACCAATATTCCCTCAGGTATCAGTCATCTGAAATTTACTTCAGACTTAATTAATTGTCTTGTCAGAAATTGGTATTGGTATCTCTTACTCTTCTAGGGATCTGTTTCAAAACTATTATTTCTCTTTGTATTTCAGTGGGTCATCTCTTGCTCTTTGAAGTATCTCCATTCTTATTGCCTTCTTAGTAAATCTCACATGTACCTCTAGGAAGTTTATTTCTTGACACATAGCTTGTATATACTGTAAATATTTCATCCATCCCAGCAAGCATCTCCTGCTTATCCACCTCCAAGGTACCCAACAGTTCTGCCATTATCTCTGCGAGGTTTTCCCCTTTTTCTTCCTCAATGTTCTGGAATCTCAGAAAATATTCGGCTTTATCCATCTCCAAAGTGATTACAGTTCTCTCTAGATCCTTCTCTGCCTGTGTCAGCCTGTGGTCCATCTCTTCCACTTTTTTCTCTGTTCTGATTTCTCTTCTATTTTCTGGATCCGTTGTTCATTTTTAGTTATTATTTATTGAATATTCTCCATTTTATCATCCATCTTTTCCATTCTTTCGTTCATGTCTTCAAAATTTTTTGTTGTAGCTTCTTGAAGTGTTTGGAGCATTAATTTCAATTCTGCTTGCATTGTGTTCATTTTTTCCTGCTGCAACATGCTATCCAAAGATCTTTGACTTGCTGGACTAGATGCTGATGCTGATGACGACACAGATGCATTTTCCCCCTAATTTACTTAAGTTTGAAATACTAGTAATTTTGAATAATCTTAAAATCTTCAAGAAATTTAAAAAAGATAATCAGTAATAACTCCCCCACCAACTTCCCACTTATAAAATATTTTAACAAATCAAACCACCACCAGAATCTCCAAATAGTTTCTCACTTTCTATTGTTGTAATCCAAAAAAGGTTGCTTGTTAGTCTTCAGGTTCTTCAAACACTAATCTTTTCTTCTCTTGATAAATTTGTAATCCACTTAGGCCCACCAAACCCCAAAGTTCAACCACACAGGCTCATAAAGGAAAGTTCAAAAAGGAAAGTTCAAAAAGGAAGGGGGAAAATAGTTCCTTGCTATTTCCCAGCTTCTGTTTACTTTGTCTGTTTAGTTTTTATATAAATTCAAAGAGCTACAGTTTAAAAAGTTACAGTGTTTCACTCTCTGTCTCTGCTGTCCCATATAAACAATTTGCTAAAGCAGGTGTTATTGTAACAAACAAGCTTATCTTCAACAGACGTTCAAGGTCATGCTTTCACTACTTTCACTTCTCTGGGTTTTTCTCCACGTGTAGATGTCGCTGTTGCTCTATTTTTCACCTTCTCTCTCATTAGCTTAAGTTATATCATCTGATCCAAAGCTTTTTAAAAGTCCCAGGGGGTCAGGATTTCATATTCCAAAAAGTTTTCAACTTAAGTCTATATTGTAATTAAAATTCCCAGTCCGACTTTCCTAGCTTTTAGACTTCTTTCTCTTTCTGAAAAATTCTATTTTCTCTATTTCCAGTTCTATAGATAGCTCTCAAGCTTGCTTGCCGCTATTCTTGGGGGGTGGAAAACAAACAATTACACATCCTCTTCTCTGAGTCCCACTTTCACCCAGGCTTACTTTAAGGGGGCAAGTTCCACAACAGGAGTTGGAAAAATCTCACCAGATCGATCACACTGTTCCTCAGTTTCTATGCTTGCTTCATTGGTCAGCTGTCACAGCTTCAGTCAGGCACGCAATGGCCATCTTTTTCTTCCTGCTAGATTGAGAGCTTCCTCCGAATCAAACAAGGAGTTTGCGGTCTCCTTGTGATTGACGGAGTGTCCTCTCTGTCTTTATCTCCCCTCCAGGATGACTTTGGTCCCTCGGAACCTCCTAACAGGTTGAATTCAGCGCGATTCCATGGAGCCCCGTGGAGATGTGTCATGTCCCCATGACGTCAGCCCCACCTCTCTCCTAGCTGAAGCATTTGTATTTTTTTATCAAGCTTTTTATTTTATATTACATATACATATCAATGCGTGAACAGTGTGACACCTGGGTGCCATACATTACAGTACAGATAAAATAGTATTATTGATCATAGTTATCACATTCATCCAGCTTATATATTTGTAGTACTAATACACATTTATATCAAATTATAATCTTTCATTATTTCATATTGTTTAAACATACATAATACTACCGCAGTTGTTTCTAAACCTCCCTCTTATCCTTGCACTTGTCTTATTTTATAAAAATGTGTCTACTAATATTCCCCCTTTCTCTTATTTCTGTCTTTATTCTAACTTTTATTCATGTGACCATTATATTAAAAGATGTTCCCTTTGTATTACAATACTATCCTTCATTATTTCATTGTTCAATATTTAAATATACAATTCTAATACCAATCACATTATTTAAACATGCAAATTAATTCTATTCATATTCTTTACATTCTTCCAATCTATATTCCACTATTAATACACCTATTTATATTAAAATATTATTTCGTTTTATTACTCATTATTTCACTTTAGTATTCCACTGCAAATCATACTATTTTAAATTAAATAATGCCATTATTTAATCTCTAATTTTCCCATTTTTAATACTTAGTTCTTATTCATATTTCACTCTTTGAATCTATTTATATAAATCTATATAATAAAATACTATCCTTCATTGTTTCATTATTCAATGTTTCAATAAACTATTCTAATGCCAATCACGATATTATTTAAACATACAAAATAACTCTATTCATATTCTTTGCTTTCGGAGGGGGCATGGCCAGCATCACAACGACACAGTGTGAAACTTCGGGGCTCCGAAGATAGCACTGATATCACAGCCATTTGGGGGTCCTTCGGGGTCATAGCTGTCTCATAGAGATGGTGAAGAACGGAGGCACAGGCTGGTACGAACAGGGAAATTGCAAATTCCCTGAAGTACTGGCAAATAGCCTCCGACTCAGCAGCTGGGAATTCAGCCAGGGAGCTGTCATATGCTGGGGCGGCCACACGGAATGAGAAAAGAAGAAAGCAAGGTGAAACATCTGGGTGAGAAGAAATAAGATTCCTTTTGTAAAAAAATGTACTCTCTGACTTTAAAAAATTTTACTTGAGAGAGAATGGCAAAAGAGGGGAGGGAGTGGATACAAGGCTATCTCCCCTGTTCCGGCAATAGCGACAAAAAAGCGGAAGCCATTAATGAAGATAATTGACAAAGTTTGAAAATTGATTTTTAATGAATAGAAAGCAGATTGGGCAGAGTGGCTTTTTTGTGCCAAGTTTGATGTATGACTGAATTTTGAAATCCCGAGATTTGCATCTGAAAAACTAAAAACGTGGACTGAATATAACTTAAGATAACTGGGAGTAAATTGTAGTGCCATCTAGTGGTGCTAGAGAAATTCAACAATTAAATTGAACAAAGAACAACACAAGAATGGAATGACCTTGAACAATGTTTTGAGAACTCTGATAAGAAATGGTCTGGTGATTTTGTAGCAGAGAAGAAAAAAGGAAAAGAAATATACAGCTAAAAACTGAACTGCCTGCCCATTGTTTTGTGGATTTATAAATTGTGGAATGGTGGATTTTTGTATTTGGTCCCTTTTTAAAATTGAATTTTTTTTCTCTCTCTTATTATGCATGTAAGGGCCCATGTTAAGAATGACAGTAAACATGGCAGAAGTAATGCTTCTGTCAACTGTGCCACCAGGTCTGCTGCTTCACATCCCCCTTCCCCCTTGGTATCTATGTGCACTCATTCCTTCCCAGTTACATGTGCCGTACCCTTCATATATGTTGCTCAGGATATGCACAGAGCTCACAAAATGGGTGCTGTTTTGCAGGGGCATTGGTGGGAGAAGGATGGCAGGAAACTTCTCTCAGTTCACGAGATATGGGCCCTCTTGAGAGAATTGCATGAAAGTACACATTGGGGTTCCAAGGCCATGGCTGAATTTTTGATAAAAGATTATGTTTGCCCTGAGATTTTTTTTTATTGAAAAAGTTTTTCAAATACAAATTTCCCCCCTTTTCTTCCCCCCTCCTCCCTCCCCCCTCCCCCTCCCCTCCCCCTATGGCTTCTCCAAAATAAAACCCAGATTAATAACAGATTATATAATACTTTACCATCCTTTTACTCCACCCCCCATATACTGACCCTTTCTTTCTAACAATATTATTATATCCCCCCTATACTATACATTTCAAAATAACATTCAGCTATAAATTGTATAATAAATCCTAATTTGGCAATTTCAACTCATAATCCACCCATATCCTCCTCCCCCATACATATATCTCTTAATTCAAGTCTTTTACGTATATTAATATAACATAACATCCCTTTTCCTAAACTAAACAATCAGTAAACTAACCCAACTCCACCCATTTTCCTACAGGTCTACCATACATAATATTTTTAATATTTATTCTTCTGCCCACACCACTAAAAAAAAACATTTCCATATGTAAATAAAATCCTCAAATGACTTTAAGCTTGTAATCCATATGGTATCTTCTATAATGTCTTTCATCTGGATTGTTAATTCGATCACCCATATTAGGGTAACATCAAATTCTAGTTCCAACAGCATGTTCAGTATCTTCAATTACCATCTGCCCCCATCAATAATAAATGTTTTCGTATATAAAAAACCACCCGAGTGACTTTATATTTATATTCCATATAGTGTCTTCTGTAATGTCTTCCATCTAGATTATTAATTCCAACCACCGTGTTAGGGTAACAACCAGATCTTCTGCATGCCCCAATCCCATAATTCTCTTGCCTTATAGCTCAGCATAAACGTAATCCATTTGTCAAAGAATCCAAAATAGAAAGTTCCAATCCACTCAATTTAAGGCCATCTTCCACATCCCAAAAGTACAGCACTGCAGAGATCTGTCACTCTCCTCAAAATAATATAAACCAATACTTTGCCTCAACTATATTTTCATGTATTCAATCGTCTCTTAAGTAACTGGCATTACACTGTTGTTTATTCTAAAAAAATTTATTTTTGTAGGACCTGCTTCTTCTTTTCTTAACTTTTTGTGGTTTAGATCTCCATCCTAGTTTCCTTTCTATGAGTTGTATATCAACTGATTGATTTCCATGCTGGTCTGTAACTTGATAAGTCATCACATTAGAATCCAAAGCCGCCTCTCTTGTATTTATAGGTAATCCAACTATAACCTCTGAAGGAGAATCCAAAAGCGGCTCGTCCACAAAGGCCTCTGTAACTTGTTGTTTTTCCGTTACCTCCACCTCCATCTGCTTAGCCTGAATTTCAATCTCTTGTTGATTTTGCTTTTCTTTATTCCCCTCGTGTATTATACATGGAGATGTTGAACCCATTTTAAGAACCTTATAGTAAAATTCTTCCGCTTTTTCAACAGTATTTAGTTGATATCTTTCTCCTTGATATCTCAATATTATTCCAACTGGAGCATCCCACCTAAATGGGATTTTTTGTTTCTTTAGCTCAGTCACCAAAAATCCAAAATCCTTTCTATCTTTTAACATCTTGGGCGGCAACTCTTTAAATATCCAAATCTTCCTTCCATACATTTCAAGAGTGGAGTTAAAAGACTTTTGCACAATGTCATTTCTTATTTCTTTTATCAGTAAAGTAAATCACCACATCTCTAGGCAACTGCCTTTGCTTCGCCACCCAAGAATTAACTCTGTAAGCCTTGTCAATCTTGCAGGATACCTCTTCAGAACTAACCTTTAAAATCCCAGCCAGAACTTCAGCAGACACCTTTCTCAAATCTTCTCTTTTATTTTCCTGTATTCCCCTAATTCTAACCGCAAATTCCATGAATCTGAATTGCATTATTGTGGCTTCATTTTCAATCCTTTGTTTTATATTATCTACATTGTGAGTCTTGTAATCAGCTTCCTTTATTTTTTTAAACTCTACTTCTGAGCTTTTTTCTTGAATCATTATTAAATCATTTTCAATTTTGTATTTTATTATCCAAATTATAAATCTTATCATCAACTTCCTTCATTTTAGACTCTATTTTTGAATTTATAACTTCATCCATCTTCATAATTACTTCTAAGAAACTGTTCATATGTTGCTTCAGAATATCATACTTTTGTTGAACCAACTCTTTAATTTCCTGTCTAAAATTTTCAAGGTTCTGATTCACAATCTTATCATGTCTTGCCATCTCCTCCAGTACAAATTCCTTTAGGTCTGTGAAGCCATTCTTCTGCATCTGCAAGCTCACAACTTGTTCATGTGATTTATAAATGGGGGAGCCCCCCCCCCACAGCTTGGTTATCTGGCTTTGTCAGTTTTAGCACCATCCTGCCACACAAACAGATTTTTTTTTCTTTATGGGAGGACCCACCTTTGTCCAGATCTGAATAAAGTGTGTCTCAGAGAGAACTGAACTCTGCCTCTTTGTTTGTGCCAGGAGAGACCTACATTTCCTGCCTGACAGAATAAGGTAATAACATACAGTGTCACCTTTTTGCATAATATATGCTAGCCATTTCTATAACAAACCACCTAACTAATCAGCAAAACCCAAAATCAAAGTTCTCCTGTGCGCTGCTTGGAGAGTCCAAGCATGGGTTAAATTTGTCTGATTGGTCAGTGACGGAGTTGCAAAATCTTTGGCCATGCCTCTTCCTCCCGTCCGAGCCCCCGTTTTTTCAACTCAGTCGGCCTAGAGAGACTTACTTACTTACTTACTTATTTATTTATTTATTTATTTTGTATACCGCCCTTCTCACAGAAGGGACTCAGGGCGGTGAACAGCCAAAATTAAAAATACATACAATACAAAAGTTAAGATAATTAAAAAGAATTAAATCATTGGCTTCCCAATTTAAAACCCCCAAGTCTATAAAATTTAAAATCCCAATTAAGAACCATTTAGGCTAGGCCGGCTTGGTGGAATAAATAAGTCTTCAGGGCCTTACGGAAGGTACGGAGGTCCAGGATCAGTCGTATTCCAGGAGGCAGCTTGTTCCACAGGGCGGGTGCCCCCACAGAGAAGGCTCTCCCCCTGGGGGCTGCCAGCCGACATTGCCTGACCAACGGCACCCTGAGGAGGCCCTCTCTGTGAGAGCGTATTGGCCGGTGGGAGGTTATCGGTAGCAGCAGGCGGTCTCGCAAATAGCCTGGCCCTAAGCCATGGAGCGCTTTAAAGATGAGAACCAATACCTTAAAGCGCACCCAGAAGACCACCGGGAGCCAATGCAGCTCGCGCAGGAGAGGTGTTACATGGGAGCGCCACGTCGCTCCCATAATCACCCGCGTGGCCGCATTCTGGACCAGTTGGAGCCTCCGGGTGCTCCTCAAGGGGAGCCCCATGTAGAGAGCGTTGCAGTAGTCCAGGCGTGACGTGACAAGGGCATGAGTGACTGTGCACAAGGAGTCCCGATCCAGAAAGGGGCGCAACTGGCATATCAGGAGGACCTGATAAAAAGCCCCCCTGGCCACAGCCGTCATATGCTCTTCTAAAGACAGCCGTGTGTCCAGGAGGACACCCAAGTTGCGAGCCCCCTCTGTGGGGGTCAATGACTCGCCCCCAATAGCCAGCGATGGCACCAGCTGACTATATCGGGACGCCGGTATCCACAGCCACTCGGTCTTGGAAGGGTTGAGTCAAAGCCTGTTCCTCCCCATCCAGACCCGCACGGCCTCCAGACACTGGGACATCACTTCGAGGGCATCATTGGGGTGGTCTGGGAGTTGCTATTTGAGTTGCTTCCACAAATTAATTAGGATATTGGACATTTCAAAACTACTAACTTGTTGCTACAGTTGGCTGGAACTCTGGGAGAGTCAGAGAGCTGCCTTCCGCACCAGGAGCAATGCTGCGATCGGTGCTGTAGCCGCCTTTGCCACATGGTGGGCTAATTCTTTCAGCCGGTGTGGCAGAGCCCACAGAAGTGATCAGACCCGGTTCTTCATGGATCGAGGCTTTGGTCAGAGGTCCAGCTGGCGGCAACGTGTTGGGAGTGCAATTGGCAGTGCCGCGCTATGATCGGAAAGCTGATAGCCGCCATTTTGAGGGCGGCAGCTACGATCAGAGTCGTTGCAAACGGCGAATTCGGGCCAAGAGGCTCAGAGGAGAGCATCGGTGCAGACAAGACCTCCAGCACCCGAGGATTCGGTTTGGAGCAAGGAAGGCAGCCATAACGCGCAAGTAAACCGTGTTGCCAGTTTTCGTGTGCTTTTGGGGGTGGAGTTTGTAACTGTGTTGCCGGTTTCACGACTTTGCCACTGAAGCGGCTTCTGCAGCCTGACCTGCACTTACAAACTATGTTGCCAGTTTGGCGCTAATTCTGTGGCCTGGACTGCACAGTGAGTACCTGCATTATTGATCAGTGATGAACGTTCCCTCTTAGGGGACTATTTACTGTGTGCTTCTTGAGGCAAATTGATAACAGCGATTCCAGCAATAATGGCGGTCTGCATGAAGTCTAATAGTAGTAATTCTGCTGGATCTTCCCCCAGACAGCAGATGGCTGAGACTTCTGAGCCCAAAAGGGCGAGACCAGCAGCCAAAGGGCCTTCTACTAGATCCAAGGCCAAACATTCTAAATCAACATCTTCAGCATCTGATAAGGATGCCCAAAGAAGGAAGAAAGCCCCAGAAAAACAGTTTGCAAAAGCCCAAAAGCAGGCGGAGGCTGCAAGGGCCCCAGGGATCTCTGGGAGCACTAGTGGGACTTGCATGTCATTAGACATGGAGATACCATCTCAAACGCTAATGGATGACCAGTTAAACTGGTCTCCTAATGTGATCACGGAGCTGCAGGAATTTCAGCCAACCTCCTATGAGGAAGCAGGTGATCCTGGCTCTGGCTTCTCTGCTTCAGAGCTAGAGCTCTGAAGAGCTAGAGGAGCTCCTGCAGATCCCAGCTGTGGATGCCCCACTGGCCACTTTAGCTTCAACGGCCATTCTACCTTCAGACACTGCAGAGGGGTTGAAGGCAGAGGACAGGAAAGCAGAACTGTTGGCACGTAAAACTCACCAGGCAGCCACCTGGGCTATTAGATCAGCCACAGCTGTGTCTTTCTTTTCTAGAACTTCGCTTCTATGGCTGTGTCAAATGCAGGCCAGGGCCTCCCCAGAGGATTTAAGACTGCAGCAGGACATTAGTAAATTGATTGCAGCAGCAGAGTACTCGGCTGACATGACCCTCAATGAGGCCAAGTTTGTCTCAAGGGCCCTGGTGTCTAACGTTACCTCCAGGTGCTTATTATGGCTGTCAGCCTTGGAAGCCATATTAGGCCGGAAGCTTTAATGCTGCCACCTCCTCATGTGTGGGAAGGTAGGAGGGGGGATTTAGGAGAGGGGAGTTAGTAGACATAATAGCATTTTTCCTATCGGTCAAGGTCAGGGCGGTCCAGCATCTGGAGGAGTGGTCAGGGGCTGGGCCGAGGCGAAACTGACGGTGATTGGAGCATGTGACCGAAAGGGGTTGGTTTTGGGAGCTTTGTATTATTGAAGGAAAGCCCGGGTTTTTCAGATTCGGGATTTCCCAGATGTGCCAGTTTACCTATTGCTAGTAAAGAGAACTTTGGAAAATGCCTGCTTCCGCGTCTTTACTGGGAGTCGGGGGTTTTCTGGAACACTGACATTATCCCGAATCTGACAATGGCTTTGTCAGTGGCAAGATGAAATGAAATCAAAATGGAGATTAACATCAGCCCCATTCAAAGGAGGTCAGCTTTTTGGGGAAGTGTTAGACCCCATCCTAGTGGAGGGGAAAGATAAGAGGAAGGCCTTTCTGCATCTTTACAAAAGAGCGGAGAGGAGGACTACTCCCTATTATAGGAGGCAGCCCTTTCATGGTTCAGAGGCGGGATTCTCCACCCCACATTACCAGCGGCCATACCCACAGAGTATGGACCAGGCACAAGACAGGTTATCGTTCCAGGATAGAGCTCAACAACCTCAGTCCAAATGGCCCTTTCAGGGAGCCAGTACCCGACCTTACCGCCGCTCGAAGTGACTCTCAGTCACACGTCCCCATTGGCGGCCGGTTGAGAATGTTTGCCAGCCAGTGGCAGGACACCACTACAGATGCTTGGGCACTACAAACAGTGAGGCTCGGGCTCACTCTAGAGTTTTGCTCCAACCCACCACGACGTTTCATTCAGTGCTCCATGCCCAGGGATGTCACCATGAGGGCTCTAATGGAGGCCGAGATCCAGCACTTGCTGGACATCAGGGTCATTGAACCGGTGCCAGTAGAACAACAGAGCCTCGGGTTTTATTCAGTCCTCTTTCTGGATTCCAAGAGTTCAGGGGGGGCAGAGAGCCATTTTAAATTTGAAGGACCTCAATGTACACATAAAGTACAAACGGTTCAAGATGCAAGCCCTGCATACCATCCTGGGTTGCATCAGACAAGGAGATTTTTTGACTTCAATAGATCTCAAAGAGGCATATCTCCATGTACCAATCAGACTGTCCCACAGGAGATTCCTCAGGTTCTCATTTGCAGGCAACCATTGGCAGTATAGGGCACTGCCCTTCAGCCTTTCCTCGGCCCCGCGAACATTCACCAAATTGTTGGATGTCATCACAGCTCATCTGCGGGCAAGGTCCATAAGGCTACAATGTTATCTAGATGATGTCTTAATTCAATCGTCATCTTTAAGGCTGGCGGAACAGGACCTTCAAATCACGGTTCAAACTCTCCAGGATCACGGGTTCTCTGTGAACTGGGGGAAAAGCCACATTTTACCTTCCACCATCATCACCCATCTGGGAGTGGTGATCAACACGCAGACGTCACAGGTCTTCCTGTCTCAGGAATGCCTAACCAGTATAAGGGACATGGTGATGCAGATCAAGGCCTTAAACAGAGTACCTTTGATCCTGCTTTCCCGACTATTAGGGAAAATGATATCCTGCTTAACGATAGTTCCTTGGGCTCGCTTGCATGCAAGGCCCTTGCAATGGCTACTACTACCCAGCCAGAGATCAGGGCGCAGCAATTCACTGGCCACGATCAGGGTCCCCAGGCAGGTGGTCCGGTCCTTGGACTGGTGGATGTCAGGAGCCATGAAAAAAAGGCAGTCTTTTCCGGGAACCTTCCCGGATCGTGCTCACATCGGATGCCAGCCTCTTCGGCTGGGGCGCCCATTTGAATTCCAGAGTGACCCAAGGTCGTTGGTCACAACAGGAGCTCCTTCACAACATCAATTGGCTGGAACTGAGGGTGGCCCATCTGGCGTTACGACACTTTCAAACTGCATTGTCGGGTCAGCATGTGTCGCGCCTGACCGACAACGTGACAACCAAAGCGCATGTCAACAGACAGGGAGGCACTTGTTCCAAGGATCTGATGCACGAGGTGAAGGACTTAGGTCTTTGGAGAAACCAGAAGCGCCATGACGATACTGTCAGCGTTGCAACGCTGGCATAGAGAGAGCAGAGGAGAGCGAGAGATAAGCTCTGAAACTTTTGCCTGCTAAATCCCTTTGAAGCCCGGTTGTCGTGGAAATGAAGGGAGGGGGCACATTCCTGGGAAATGACGAGGAAAAGAAGTCTGAAGAATGACTTGGAAGACAGCCAATGACAAGCAGAGATTTGGGGATCTGAAAGGGAGGGATTGGGAGGCAAAAGGTCAGTCTTGTCCGAGCGGAGTCATGATCCGGTGGCTGAGCTCAATTAAAGAAAGATTTCCTTAAAGATTGGCAGTTTGGAAATTCATTTAATTTTGAGATAGCAGGCAGTCTTTTCCGGGAACCTTCCCGGATCGTGCTCACATCGGACGCCAGCCTCTTCGGCTGGGGCGCCCATTTGAATTCCAGAGTGACCCAAGGTCGTTGGTCACAACAGGAGCTCCTTCACAACATCAATTGGCTGGAACTGAGGGTGGCCCATCTGGCGTTACGACACTTTCAAACTACATTGTCAGGTCAGCATGTGTTGCGCCTGACCGACAACGTGACAGCCAAAGCGCATGTCAACAGACAGGGAGGCACTTGTTCCAAGGATCTGATGCACGAGGCGAAGGACTTAGGTCTTTGGAGAAACCAGAAGCGTCATGACGATACTAGTTGGGAAATAGCAAAGCTCTGACAAGCTTCGCATAAACCCAGCCAGACAAACTGCTGGGGGGGGGGGGGGTGTCTTCAGACCGGAACCATCTTGGAGGGACGGAGGAGAAAGAGAGGCGCTTCAGAAGACCAAGAGGAACAGGCAAGTTACAAGCTGGGGCAACCGGACTAAGATTTGAGCAGGAGCGGTGATTGAACGGAGTATTTTTACCAGGTGAGTGATTGGCCAACTCACAGGTAAGAAGAATTTTTTTTTAAAGATTAAAAGAGGTCCCAACCCAAAATAAGAAGCTAGTTGGCACTTGGGAATTCAAAGTGAAGGAAAAAACAAAGAGGAACTTTAAAATCAAAGCCCTAAAAGGAAAACTTACCACCTGAATTTAGAATTGGACTTGGAAGAAATCAAAAATAATATAAGAAAAAGAAAACTGAGGGAAAGCATTCTTTAAAAGGAATTAATTGAAAAAGAGGAAGTACTATCTTTGTGAATTTACAATTGACATTTTGTTGCTTGGGGATTTGTGAATTGGAGAGAGACATCTGCTGGTGGGAAAGAAGCATTGCAATAAGTATACTCAGATCATCTTGAGAAACTTTTTAAGGAGTATTTGTTTAAACAGCTGGAGCACAATTTCAAAAAGAAGTGGAAAGAACAAAGTCTCAAACTGGAATGGTTTAAATGAATATTTGAATTGGACATTACTTGGAAATAAAAAAGAAGAAGAAGAAGAAGAAAGAGACATTATATGGACTTGAATTTGAATTATATATAAACTAAAATAATAATAAATTTAAAAAGCCTTTCTCTTTAAATTGATAATATGGAGAATTGGGAGCATGAGTATTAGGAATTAAGGGAGATGTTTCAAAAGGTGCGAGAAGCGTTTAAAGGAAATAAAGAAGCGGAGGACTGGTTAGAATACAAAAAAAAGGAAAGAGAAAAGATGAGTGAGAAGCAACAACACAATGTTGGAAAGGAAATAACTGAAGAAAAATATAGATGATTACACTGGGATTAACAGTGATAAAATAAAAATGGATAGGGGGAATATCTCTCAAAAAAGAAGAAAAGAGAAGGAAATGGGAAAAGATTGAGGGGGAGAATTAAAAGGGTAACAATTTTAAAAATAAGAGAAAGGATGCAGGTAGGAAGATACAATAGATACAAAAAGAAAAAGAAGGAAATAAGAGAATGGGAGAAAGGGAGGAAAATATTAAGAAATGGAATTTTGGAGAATAAAAGAAAATGGTTAAAAGGGGAAGAAAAAAGGACAATAGAAAGGGAATTAAAGCATTAATATGTTGATTTAAGGGAATGGTATTAGTAGTAGAAATTGTATGAAAGAAGAAATATATAGATTATCGTAAAAGGGAATAATTAATTGAAGTTAAGATATAAAATTGAAATGTTAGTAAATGATGTAAGTAAAGATGAAATGAAATGGATGTAAGGAGTAAAAAAGAAGAAATATATTGTTTAATGTAAAATAGATCAGCAGATTCAATATGAAAGATAGAATGGTTTATATTTTGTTGTTTGGGGATTTATGGATTGGAGAGAATCATCGGCTGATGGTAAAGAAGTGGTGTTAAAGATTGAAAAAACAAAGGAATTAATTGAAATTAAGAAATAAAATTGAAATGTTAGTAAATGATGTAAGTAAGGATGAAATGAAATACACTGTATGTAAGAAGCAAAAAAAAAAAAAGAAGAAGCATATTGTTTAATGTAAAATAGACCAGCAGATGCAATGTGAAAGATAGAATGGTTTATATGTGAAATTAATTGAAAGTAAGATACAAAATTGAAATGCTAGTAAAAGAGAAAAACAATCATTGATGTGGAAATAAGAAATTAGGAATTAAAAGAAAATTAGAGATGGAAGGTTAACTTAGTTAAAAGTTTTTAAGGTAAAAATGGAATAAGTTGATATATATTGTTAAGAATTAAAAAATATGATGGGAATTTTGAGAAATGCATTCAATAAATGGAGGAAAATTGGGGAAGCCTGGACACCATGGTGAAAAATAGGAATTGAAAATGAATACAGCAATAGAGAGAGATGGAAGAAGGAGTAGGGAGATGGAAGGAAGGGAGAAGGAGAGAGAGGAATAGAAGAAAGGGAAGAGGAGAGGAAGAAAGGATGGGGAAATAAGAGTAGGAGAGAAGGTTAGACGGGGAAGAAAGGAGGAGGGGGAGAAAGGAAGGGGAAGTAGAGAAGGAGTAGGAGAGAAGGGAGGAAGAAGGGAGGAAGGATAAAAGAAGGGAGGGAGAGGAAAGAGAAGAGAAAGAGCAGAAAGACTGCTGTAAAACAAAAAAGATGAAATGGAAGGCAACCCCGAACATGTTTAAATGAATTAGGATAAAGAATGAATTATCAAAAAATTAAAAGAGAATATATATGATTAAAAATGGAGAAATTAGAACTTGAGGGCGAAAGATGTTGTTTATATACATAAGCATAGAAATATTAAGATATGATTGAAAAATATGGGAAAAATATTTTGGCAGAAATTGTAACTAAATAAAATGTATTTGGATATGACAAGTTGTATAAGATATGATATGGCCAATATTCTGTTCATAAAATATGTGGGTGTGTGTGAGGGGGAAAAAAAACCTAATAAAACTTGATTAAAAAAAAAGACTTAGGTCTTTGGGCGGAGACACATCTGTCATTACGAGCAGAACACATTTCCGGGGTGGCCAACACTCAAGTGGACTGGTTGAGCAGAACAACCACTGACCAGTCTGAATGGCGACTCCACCCAGACCTCTTCCACCAAATCACGAACAGGTTCGGACTCCCAGCCCTGGATTTATTTGCCAGCCCACAAAACACTCAACTTCCGAGATTTTTCTCCCAGTTCTGGACACAATTGGCAGAGGGCACCAACCAGGGGTGAAATGCTCCCGGTTCGGACCGGATCGCCTGATCCGGTAGCGATGAAGGCGGGTGGTTCGGAGAACCGGTAGCAAAAATCCCCGCCCCCCCCCATGCCCAGCTGAGCCGCACAATCATCAGAGCCTTTTTTTTTTACTTTTAAAAGCATTTTTTCTACAGCTTCCGCCAAAAAAATGCTTTTAAAAGTTAAAAAAACAGCCTCTGATGATCACGCGGCTCGTCAAAGGCATTTAAAAGAAAAAAAAACCTTTTTTCTTTTAAATGCTCTGATGATCCAAGCTGAGTTCCCTGATCGGCAGAGGCTTTTTTAAAAAGCCTCTGCCGATCAGGGAACTCAGCTTGGATCGTCAGAGCCTTTTGAAAGCATTTTTTTACAACTTCACCTAAGAAGTTGTAGAAAAAATGGTTTTAAAGTTAAAAAAAAAAAATGGCCACGCCCACCCTGTCACATTACCCCACCACCACCAAGCCACGCCCAGAGAACCGGTAGTAACAAATTTTAGATTTCACCCCTGGCACCAATGCTCTCCGTTGCTCGTGGCCGGCCGAACTCTTATATGCCTTTCTCCCGACCCCTCCAATACCAAGGGTCATTCGGAAGATCTTAGAGGAGGAAGCAGAGGTGCTACTGGTGGCATCCCATTGGCCCCAGCGTCTGTGTTTCACAGACCTGGTGGCATTATCCATTGCACGGCCATGGAGGATACCACCTAACAGGAGCTCCCTCAGCCAAGGGGCTCTACAACATCCAGACCCTCAGTAGCTCCAGTTGGCCGTTTGGCACTTGAAAGGGAAATCCTCAGGACAGGACAATTTTCAAATAAAGTAATTTCAACCATTCTAGCTGCACAAAAGGAGACAACAAATAGGATATATGAAGCCACATGGGCTTCCTTCTGTCACTGGTGCGCTAGGGGGAAATTGCCTCTGACTTCTGTGACTGTTCCACAGGTCTTAGACTTTCTACAAGTAGGTCTTGAAAAGGGGTTGTCCACAAAGACTCTGCGCAGGCAGGTGGCAGCCCTGGCCACAGTCCTGCCAGGTGAAGGAACGACCCCTCTTTCCCAGCACCCTAAAGTGCATAGTTTTTTGAAAGGGGTCTCCAACCTATTACTCCCAACTGTCCATAGATACCCAATGTGGGATCTGTCAGTTGTCTTACAGGCACTCATGTCTCCTCTGTTTGAGCCCTTAGCATCAAGCAGCCTCAGACTGTTTACCTTCAAGGTGACCTTCCTAGTCGCAATCACATCAGCACACAGGATTTCGGAGCTGGTGGCCCTTTCTGTGCGACCTGACCTGTGTATTTTTCACCCAAATAGGGTCGTTCTCCACCTAGATCTGACATTTGTACCAAAAATTAACACCTGGTGAAAAAACTGACACATGGTTTCACAGGGCGCAGGTGGTAATTTTACCGGACTTTTGCCCGAAACCCCAACATCCACACGAAAGACTCTGGCATACCTTGAATGTCCGCATAGCCCTTTGCAGGTAAATGAAACGTATGGCCTCATTTTGATGGACTGAAGCTCTGTTCATCTCTTTTCAGCCCAGGTCGATGGGCAAGAAAGTTTCCCCATCTACCATTGGACGCTGGCTGAAGGCGTGTATCGCACTGGCCTACAAACATCAGGCCAGGCCCACTCCACGCCGTATTACGGCGCATTCAAACAGAAGTGCAGCCACCACGGCGGCCTGGGCTACGCAGGCCTCGATTTTGGAGATTTGCAGGGTGGCCACCTGGGCTTCTCCTTCTCCATTTGTCAGAAATTACAAATTAGACATGTTTGCCTTGGCTGAGGCGGCATTCGGAAGAAGGGTACTACAACGGGTTCTGCTGGCCGAGGGGACCCTGGACCATTCTGTTTCCCACCCTTCAACGATTTAGCTTGAGTATATCCCATGCTTGGACTCCAAGCAGCACACAGAAGAAGGAACATTGGACTTACCTGAATGTTCTATGTGCGCTGCAGGAGAGTCCAATCCCACCCTGGTTCTGGTACGGTCCGGGGTCCAGGAGTGGTTGGTTCCATGATTAGGCTACGTCCTCTCCAGATCCATGTCTTCATTAAAAAAACTGAGGCTCGGCTGGAAGAGGCGTGGCCAAAGATTTTGCAATTCAGTCGCTGGCCAATCAGATGAATTGAACCCATGCTTGGACTCTACTGCAGTGCACATAGAAAGAACGTTCAGGTAAGTCCAACGTTCCTTTCATTTTTTTTCCCGCCTCAAGCACACAGTCCACAAACGGTTTCCAAATAGAAACAAAGTTGGTTGTATTCAGTCAATTTAGACATCTCTGCTAACTCCATCAGCTTTTGAAGCCAATCATCCATTGTGGGAATTGTTTCTTTCCACTTTTGCACATAGAGCATTTGTCAGCTTCCAAGCTGCCATAAGGAAGAGAGGAGAGGCTTGAACTTTCACCTACTTTTTCCCCTGAAGAACTGTCTCCACGGAGATGGGATGGGAGGGGGGCATTCCTGTGAAATGACAGAGATGGGATGAGTAGAGTGGCTGGGAAGATGGCCAATGAGACGCAGAGAATTGGGAACCGGAAAGAGAGGTTTTGGGGGGGCCAAAGTTCAGTGCTAACTACGCATTGAGTCAGGGTCAGTTCGTTATGCTCAATAAAGAGAAAAATTTCCTCAAAGATCGGGTGTTTGGAAATTCATTTATTTGGAGATAACGAAGCTTGACAGATAGTTAGCACTCAACTTTCAAAGCCAGATGTTTGGACGCCAAGGTTCCGAAGCCATGGCAGAAAGCCAACTCTCTACTGAAAGCTTACTTCAAGCAGCTGGGAACCACCACCACCCCCTTCAGCACTGCCGCAACATTACGAAGGTCAGACAATCGTGCTCCAAGCCAAGAAAAAAAAAATGAACCTTGGTGGACTTTGCAAAAAGCTGCAGAAGCTGAGTTCCCTGTTCCGGACGTGAAAGGTAAGGGAAATCCCCTGAGTGAATTGGGGAGGGCAGATTGGCTTTGGGACTGGCAACGAGCCAGGCAGCAAAAAGCTTCAAAGCTGCCACTCAAGAGCCCCATGGAAAAATTGAAGGATGATTTTGACCGTGCCATCCGACTGAGGGAGGGGCCATCCTGCCGGCCCAAGGACAGGGGGAGGCCAGCCAAGCCTGCTGAACTGAGTCACCATAGACGGGAGCGCAGCCCTCTCCCCTCCCACACCAGAAGGAGAGATGGTCCCAGTGTGCATCCATGGGCTCCCCCTCTCCCCAGCAAGCACATCAGCCTGGGCAGGACATCGCCCCCCCGCCCCCGAATGAGAGATGAGGAAGAAGCCCAATGGTGCCCTAGGCAGGCTCAGAGAGCCCCGCAATGGGAGGAGGGAGCACCGAGAGTGGAGCCACCCCGGTACAGAGGGAAGTTCGATGGGGATCCAGACCACGTAGCGCAATTCCTTGACACAGCTGAGATCTACATCGAGAGCTACGGACACCTCTACCCATTCCCCAGAGACCTAGTCAGTGCAGAAGGGCTGGAGGGAGAAGCAAGGAGCTGGTCAGCAGCCCTCTACAAGAATAGGGCCCCCCAACTGCAAGATGCAGATGGTTTCTTGCAACTACTATGAGCCAGGTTCGATGAGGCAGGGGAGGACCCCTATGTTGAAGATGAGCTCAGAAACCTAATGCAGAAAGGGAAGCCCATCAGGGAGCACATTCGTGAATTCAGAAGAGTTGTTGGCACCTTACCTCCCCTACCAGAGCGACTACTGGTGTATTTCTTCAGAACAAGCCTAGACAAGCGAATCGCCCAAGTGACCGCTTATTGGGACATCCCGAACCGACTCTCCGAATGGTTCCGAGTAGCGACGCAAATTGAGAGGGGGCTGCGTGCCAACGACATGCTAGAGCAACCAGATGTCAAGGAGAGGTACCAATCGGACCCAAGACCACATAGCAGACGTGGAAACACGGCACTACGGCCCACCCAAAGGCCTTTCGTTCCGCGGAGCCCGCTGAGGTGCTACAGATGTGGGGGAACGGGCCATCTGGCAGCAGCATGTGGAACCCCGGGGCCGAGGCCAAACCCACCACCGAGGGCACAACCGGAGCGAGGGCCCAAGCGCGCCACCAATGCACCATGAAAATTCCCCCCAGGTACAGAGGTCTTCGCCCACCTGACTGAAGCAAGGACAGTCCAAGATAATGGAGATAAATTCCCTGACTCGTATGACAGCGAGGACGATGGTGAAGACGACCCAATGGTGAGTGGACCCATCCACCCTTTTCTCTTCCCCATACGCCTAACAGCCCCAAAAACAGGAACCCAAGGGACTTTCCAAGCCCTAATTGATTTGGGCTGCACGAGGTGCCTGATTAACCTACCTACAGTCCTGAAATTGGGGATCCGAGCTAAGAAGCTCAACCACCCAATTCGATTTGAGCAAGTGGACGGGACCCTCGTAGGCGGGGCTTACTCTACACACCTGACCGAGCCAGTGAAGCTGGAGCTAGGAGATCACTGGGAGACGATTCGGTTCATAATAGCCCCCAAAATGACAGATCCAGTCATGCTGGGACTCTCTTGGCTAGACAAGTGGGGCCCAATCATCTGGTGGCAAGAGGGAACCCGCAGATTAAGGATAGCAAAGGGGCCCCAACCCTTACCGCTCCAACCAGGAGAGATGCCCCACCCACAAGAGCCCCAACCTTCCCCGCCTGAACAAAAGAAGATGGCGCCAACACGAGAGCCCGTCCCGAAGGGTATGGCAAAGCAGTTAGGGGCCACATCCAAAAGCCCCCACAAGACAGAACAGATCCCAAGAGAGTACCAAGACCTTGCAGAGGTATTTAGCGAGGCCGAGTGTGATGTTTTAACACCCCACCGCGAAGCCGATTGCGCCATCGAAATCATCCCTGGGGCGAAACTACCAAAACCTAAATTGTATGCCATGACGCCCCGTGAAATGCAAGAAATGCGAAACTACATAGACAAAAACCTACAAAGGGGTTTCATTGAGCCAGCCAAACCGCGGGTCACGGCACCAGTCCTCTTCAGAGAGAAGGACGGCTCGATGCACCTAGTGGTCAATTTTCGCAGTTTCAACGCTGTCTGCGTATGGAACTTATATCCCCTTCCCCTCATGAAAGACATGCTAGCCCACCTGGCCAAGGGGAAGGTTTTCACCAAACTAGACCTCCGCAAAGCCTACTACCAAATACGCATCAGGGAAGGAGACGAGTGGAAGACAGCATTCAACTGCCCCCTGGGGAGTTTCCAATTCAAGGTGATGCCATTTGGGCTACAGGGAGCCCCAGTGGTTTTCATGCAATTGATAAATGAAGTTCTGCATGACCACCTCTATAAGGGGGTCCTTGGACCCGGCTGAATTAGCTAACTACCGTCCGGTCTCCAACCTTCGTTTTGTGGCGAAGGTTGTTGAGAGTGTGGTGGCACGACAACTGCCCGGGCACCTGGATGAAGCTATCTATCTAGACCCGTACCAGTCGGGCTTCAGGCAGGGGCACAGCACAGAAACGGCATTGGTCGCGTTGGTGGATGATCTCTGGAGGGCTCGGGACAGGGGTTGCTCCTCTGTCCTAGTCCTATTAGATCTCTTAGCGGCTTTTGATACCATCGACCATGGTATCATGCTGCAGCGGTTGAGAGGGTTAGGAATAGGGGGCACCGTTCTGCGGTGGTTCTCCTCCTTCCTCTCCGACCGCTCGCAGTTCGTGTTGGCAGGGGGGCAGAGGTCGACCTCGAGGCGTCTCGCATGGGGAGTGCCACAAGGGTCGGTCCTCTCGCCTCTTCTGTTCAACATTTATGTGAAGCCGCTGGGTGAGATCATCCGTGGTTTTGGGGTGAAGTGTCATCTGTACGCTGATGATACTCAGCTGTACATCTCCACCCCAGACCACCCCAACGATGCCCTTGATGTGATGTCTCGCTGCCTGGAGGCCGTGCGGGTCTGGATGGGGAGGAACAGGCTCAGACTCAACCCCTCCAAGACCGAGTGGCTGTGGCTGCCGGCGTCCCGATATAGTCAGCAGGTGCCATCGCTGACTATTGGGGGTGAATCTTTGCCCCCCACAGAGAGGGCTCGCAATCTGGGTGTCCTCCTGGATGCACGGCTGTCTTTAGAAGAGCATATGACGGCCGTGGCCAGGGGGGGCTTTTATCAGGTTCGCCTGATCCGCCAGTTGCAGCCCTTTCTGGACCGGGACGCCTTGCGCACGGTCACTCATGCCCTTGTCACCTCCCGGCTGGACTATTGTAATGCTCTCTACATGGGGCTTCCCTTGAAGAGCACTCGGAGGCTCCAACTGGTCCAGAATGCGGCCGCGCGGGTGGTTATGGGCGCAACTCGTTGTGCCCGTGTGACACCCCTCCTGCGCGAGCTACACTGGCTCCCAGTGGTCTTCCGGGTGCGATTCAAGGTGTTGGTTACCACCTTCAAAGCGCTCCATGGCATAGGACCCGGGTACCTTCGAGACCGTCTTCTGCCACCAATAGCCTCCCACCGACCAGTCCGTTCCCACAGAAAGGGTCTCCTCAGGGTGCCATCAACCAAGTTATGTCGGCTGGTGACACCCAGGGGGAGGGCCTTCTCTGTGGGAGCCCCAGCCCTGTGGAATGAACTGCCCCCGGAAATACGTAAGATCTCCGACCTCCGGGTGTTCCGCTGCGCACTGAAGACCCTGTTGTTCCCCCAGGCAGGGCTATCAACATAATAATTTTAAATTGGGGTATTTTAAATTTTTGGGGTTTTAAATTGGCCAAATCTATTTAATTATTTTAATTTTTAATTATTGTTGTGTCCTGTGTTTTTAAATTGGCTGTACACCGCCCTGAGTCCTTCGGGAGAAGGGCGGTATAGAAATAAAATTATTATTATTATTATTATTATTGTCTACCTAGATGACATTCTCATTTACACGGAGACCATAGACGAACACATACCCCTCGTCCGCAAAGTGCTGGAAAAACTGCTGAAAGCGAACCTCTATGTCAAACTGTCAAAATGCAAGTTCCACCAATTGCGGCTAGACTACTTAGGTTACCGAGTGTCAAACGAGGGGATAGAGATGGACCCGGCCAAAGTACAATCAGTCCTAGACTGGCGACCCCCTCGCACCCGCAGACAACTGCAAAGCTTCCTGGGGTTCGCAAACTTCTACAGGCAATTCATCCCCTCCTTTGCAAGAATTGCCAAACCTCTGACGGACCTCCTAAAAACAGGGAGTCCGACAACAAAACACCGCCCGGGACAACCTCTACAGTGGGACCCGGCCTGCCAAAAGGCATTCGAAACACTAAAAGAAATGTTTGCAAAAGAACCGGTCTTGAAGCATCCTGACCCCGAACAACCCTTCGTCATCCAAGCAGATGCCAGCGATGTGGCAGTGGGGGCAGTCCTACTCCAAAAGAACAGCCAGGGGGACCTACAACCTTATGCCTACACATCCCGCAAACTCACCGACGCAGAGAGACGATGGGCGGCGTGGGAAAAGGAAGCGTTCGCAGTGAGGTGGGCGCTGTTAACCAGGCGACATCGGCTAGAAGGAGGCCAAACACCGTTCGAGGTTTGGACTGACCATAAAAACCTGGAGGCCCTCAAGACCCCACGGAAGTTATCGCCCAGGCAAGTCCGGTGGGCCCAATACTTCAATCGTTTCAACTTCGAGCTGAAGCACATCCCAGGGGGGAAGAACTTTCTGGCCGATGCCCTCTCCCGAATGCCCCAATACAACAGTGAACGGGAGCAGGTGGTGAATGCCATCATCCCCTCTGCCCAAGGAGTGGGTCAGGTAACCACCAGACGGCAGCATCGAGACCAGCAGGGGCAACCAGCAAATGACCTGATGACGAGGCTCAAGGCAGAAACGTTGGCGGACCCCTGGTTCCGAGACAATCAACATCTCTTGACAAAGAGGGGTGGCCTAGCATGGAGAGGGATGAAACTTTATGTCCCAGAGACTCTACGCACCCTGGTCCTCAAGAGGAGTCAAGACGTTAAACCAGCGGGGCATTTCGGTTTCCTAAAGACTCTGCATTTAGCACGGAGACAGTTTTGGTGGCCCCACATGAGAAAAGACGTAGACAGCTATGTAAAAAGTTGTACCATCTGTGCCACGATGAAAACCCGACCAGGAAGACCTCCCGGGCTGCTGCAGCCAGTAGCTGAACCGTCAAGGCCATGGGAGGAGATTGCTATGGACTTCATAGTCGAACTGCCGAGGAGCAGCAGAAACACAGCGATCTGAACTGTAATAGACTTATTCTCCAAACAGGCACATTTCATACCCTGCAGCGGACTACCCTCAGCCCGCCAATTGGCCAAACTGTTCGTGAAACACATCTACCGCCTGCACGGAGTACCCAGAAGAATCATCTCCGATCGATGTGTCCAGTTTACAGCGAAATTCTGGAGGGAAGGGAATTCCTTCGATCCATAGGATCATCCCAAGGCCTCAGCTCAGCGTTTCACCCGAGCACCAATGGGGGGGAGAGATTGAATGCCATGATAGAGCAGTACCTGAGGTGCTACATTGACTACCAACAATCGAACTGGGCGGACCTCTTATCGTTTGTGGAGGTCGCATACAACAATGCTGTCCACAATAGCACAGGACTAACCCCATTTAAGATAGTGAGCGGCATGGATTTCGTCCCCATGCCAGATTACCCAAGGGAACCTCCTTCCTCAGTTAGCTTGACCGAATGGATGGCAATGCTGAGAGAAACCTGGGAGAACGTCAAGAAGGCATTAGACAAGGCGGCATGGTCTTATAAGAAACAAGCAGATAAGCACCGAGCCCCCCAAAGGCCGTTCCGAGTAGGGGAGAAGGTATTTAAGACTCAGACTCCCGACTAGAAAGCTGGGGCCGAAATTCATAGGGCCATTTCCAATAGTAAAAGTAATCAACCCGGTTACAGTACAATTGCAGTTGCCCCAGTTACTAGGGAGGATACACCCTGTTTTTCACAGTAGCCTCCTGAAGCTTGTGGTAGGGTCAACTTTAAGGCCGGTGCCACGTGATCCCCCAGGGCCCTTGATTATTGGAGGCCACACTCACTATGAAGTACAGCGGATTCTTGATTCAAGGTGGCACAGGGGGCGCCTCCAATACTTAATTAAGTGGAAGGGTTACCCTTTGTCAGAAGCTTCCTGGGTGAAGAGCACAAACATCCAAGCTGACCGCCTTATAGCTAAATTCCATGCAGATCACCTGGACAAGCCGGGAGGGGGTGGGACACACCCTCGGACGGGGTAAAGGTACTAAACTTGTTGTGTGTCATGTGCAGGCCTCACTGAGAGAATGAAGGAAGAGGGGCCGGATGTCAGCTTCCAAGCTGCCATAAGGAAGAGAGGAGAGGCTTGAACTTTCACCTACTTTTTCCCCTGAAGAACTGTCTCCACGGAGATGGGAGGGGGGCATTCCTGTGAAATGACAGAGATGGGATGAGTAGAGTGGCTTGGAAGATGGCCAATGAGACGCAGAGAATTGGGAACCGGAAAGAGAGGTTTTGGGGGGGCCAAAGTTCAGTGCTAACTACGCATTGAGTCAGGGTCAGTTCGTTATGCTCAATAAAGAGAAAAATTTCCTCAAAGATCGGGCGTTTGGAAATTCATTTATTTGGAGATAACAACGAAGCTTGACAGAATTCTTGCTGTTGTCAGCATATAAAATCGAAGTTCACTTTAAGAATCTTTTGTATTAAGATGTGAATCGTCCTCCAATATTTGCTTTGTCACAGCGCCACCATAAATAATAAAAAGTTCCTTCTTTACATTTCCAACATATATTTGAAGTACCTTTATACATTTTTGACAATTTATCCAGTGTTATGATACCAGTGGTACATCATCTTATAAAAATTTTCTTTTAAATTACAATTTAATGTAAATTTTAAACGCTTCGTCCACATTTTCCCAATGTTCAAGCATTACGTCCAAAAATCTTTGCCTATTGACTCGTACGTTTCACATATTCATTCTTTAAATTCAATTTCAATAACAATTTATAAACCTTAGCAATCATATGTTTGTCATTAGTTAATAATAGTTTCCAATTTGTTTTTTTACAGTCAAATCCATAACTTTTTTTAAACCTTTCTTTCAATTGTAAATATGTAAACCAGTGGCAGACATGTCCTTCTAATTCCAACTCCTCTTTGAATTTGAGGGTAGGCTTGCCATAATACAAAAATATTTGACCATAAATCCACCAGTCTGGCCTTGCCACCATTTCTTTTCTAAAGAAATGGGGGTGACACCCAAAAGAGGCATCTTTGCAGAGAACCTTACTTTATATTTATTCCAAACCCTGAGAATGGCACGTCTAACAAAATGATTGTCGAAATGAATGTTTACTTTAACTTTATCATACCATAAATAGGTGTGTTATCCAAATTCATGGCCCTCCAGCTCAAGTAACCTCTTATTTTGGAGAGTCACCCACTCTTTAAGCCAGACCAATCAACATGCATCCAAGTACAATTTCAAATCTGGTAAACCCAAACCTCTTCTTTCTTTAGCATCATGCAATAATTTATATCTAATTCTTGGTTTTTTCCTTTGCCATATGAAAAAGATGTCCATTTGCCATTGTTTAAATGGAGTATCGGTTATAACTATTGGTAAAGTCTGAAATAGAAATAACATCTTTGGTAAAACATTCATCTTAATTACAGAGATTCTGCCAAATAAATATAATTGCAATTTATTCCATCTTAATAGGACTTTTTTCATATCATTCCAACAAAGAGGCCCAAAGTTATTTTGGAACATATTAGAATTTGTATTTGTCAGTGTAACCCCCAGGTATTTCACCTTTTTCTCCCCCTTAAAAACCAAGTTTTTTGTCAATATTTCATAATCCTGAGAGGTCATATTGTTTTCTGTTTATCTTGAAGCCCACTAAAACTTTAGAGTCAACTGGTGCCTTTTGCAATTCAATTTCTTTCTTTCTGGTTTCATCCAATATCTTTTGCATTATTTTCCTGGGATTTCTTCCTCTCTAGACAATTGTACTGTATAAAACAGCTCCTCATGACCACTTTACTGGCATCCCAAATAGTCATTAAATTTGTCCTTTTACCCAGGCTATTATCAAAATATACATTTAATTTCTTTTTACAGTCCTTTACAATCATCTCCTTTTGTAAAATAGATTCATTCAATCTCTATCTATAATTCCCCTGAATCCAGGTTTGCTTGCACAAAAGGCACTTAACATTTTTATTTTTCCCCAAACCGAATCATTTTAGCTTCTCACACCATACAGTGTTTTTATTTTTTTAGCAAACCCTTCCTCTCAAGGGACTAATGAGGCGTGTGCAGGGTCTTCTGGGAGGGGACACCTGCACACTCTGTGGGGCTGCAGAGGCTTTGGTCACGGCCAGGACTCACACTCCCCACTTTTCAGTCCTTCCTGAGAGGGACATGGGCCAGTGCATGCTGGTGGGGCTGGAGCCCCCCCTCGGCCGGAACACAGCTACAAATGCACCCTGGCCATAGCGGGAGCAAATGCTGGCTGGGCTGCTGCCCCCACTGCTGCTGGGGGGGCATGCCAGGCACCCGCCTCACCCAGCCACCAGGAGGTGCGTTTAAGTGTCCCGCAGAGCAAAACGCCCAGGGACAAGCATCCCTCGGTGAATCGCCCAGGAGAAGGGGTAAGACAGAAGCACCAGCAGACCATTGCCGGGAAAGGAGAGCCAGCAGAGGGCCCTCAAGCATAAACACTGGTGGTGGGAACGCAGCTACAAATGCACCCTGGCCATAGCGGGAGCAAATGCTGGCTGGGCTGCTGCCACTGCCCCCACTGCTACTGGGGGTGGCATGCCAGGCACCCGCCTCACCCAGCCACCAGGAGGTGCGTTTAAGTGTCCCGCAGAGCAAAACGCCCAGGGACAAGCATCCCTCGGTGAATCGCCCAGGAGAAGGGGTAAGACAGAAGCGCCAGCAGACCATTGCCGGGGAAGGAGAGCCAGCAGAGGGCCCTCAAGCATAAACACTGGTGGTGGGTCAGCTGTGGTGGTGGCCCATGGAAAAGTGGGCACGAAAATGTGACTGGTGCAAATTGTCCCATTCTGCAAGGGACTATGAGCAGCTAGGCAAGAATGCAAAAGTTAGGAGCACAGGTGTTTTCACCTGTACTTCCAATGGAAAGTCAACACCCAATGAGGGATTTTAGAGGTAAATCACTGGCTCAAGAGATGGTGCTGTCGCCCGGATGTTCCGGCTGACGTCATGGCAATATCAGACACAGGGTTTCCTGTGCACAGGTTTCCGCATTCTCTGTGCTGAGTTCTCCCTGTTTGTGGGCTCCGAGAGGAGCCAAAGCCACCTTGTAGGGGCGGCGAAGCTAAGGAGGGGCACCCTGAGAGGTCGAGGGAGAGAACACAACTCTCCTGCAGAACCCCGGGCTGTTTTCCCTCTATGCCACAGTGAGAAGAGGTAGCCTAAATATGGCTGCCATGAAGCTGGGACAGCCGAGAAACACCTAAGAACTGTACTGGAGGAGAGTCAGTGAACAGTGTCTGGAACTGGGTGAGAAGAATCCTTTCTATTTAAAACTCAACCCCAAAAGAATATCCAGGGAAAGAGAGGCTCACTGCTATTTTTAAAAGCAGCAATTTAACATTTTGAGAAGAATTTCAAAATTGAAGGAAAAAGAATCAAAGGGAGAAAGACAAAAACCTTTAAAACTACAGAAAATTGGATTTCTAAATTGGACAGACGTTTTGGATAGGCATTTCAAAATGCTGGAACTATTTACTTAAAAAACTAACATCATCTTTATATTTTGGATTGTTACCATTAAAATTGGATAAAACTGGTTAATATTGAAATTTGACTTAAGAGTGCCACCTACTGACAAAAGGAAGGAATAACACATTCCCAAAATCCTGGAAATACTTGGCTATTGGAGATTTAAGTGTGAGAATAAGAAAGACATTATTATTAAAGTGACCCCTGAAGGCTACAACACAAGACTGAATTTATAGAGGGACTTATGAAGGTTCTGGAAAAATTTTGGGACTATCCAGAGGAACAGGTCAATCAGCTTTGGGATATAAAGATTCATAAGAACTTTTTGAGAAGTGACTTTGGGTTTGAATATATGGCTTTTGGATTATTGGACAAAAGAGGGATAAAACTAAACGAGATGCTCCACCAGCAAGAAATGAGTGGAATTTGGGGAGAAACGGCATCGATAATTCAAAGTATTAAGGATACTTTGCCAAGAAGCTACAAGGAGATTATGAATAAAATGCAGAGCATAGATGGAGAGCTGGAAAACATGATACAAAGGACAAGGAGTGACCAAGACGCCCAGGAAGAGGAGGAGCCAATTGAAAGAGTAGATGAATAAACAGAACAGATAAACCAACGAATAAAATGAGATGACAAGACGGAGATAACAAAAATAATAATGACTGATGAAATAAGCCGAGGGGAGAGTATTTTAAGGGAATTTTAAAAGGAACTGGAGTTGCAGGAAGACTTTTTTGGAAGAGAGATAGGGGCAAGAGTAGATATTTTGAAAATTAGACAATGGAATAGGGCAGAGAAGGGAGAAATGTTTAAAATGATTGGTCAAGATGTGGAAGCAGATAGAGATAAAGATCCAAGAGAGGAATATGGGAGGCAAGCTAAGAAACGAACAATTAAAGCTTTAAAGCAGGCAAGAGACGATGGATAGAAAGGGAATATTTTTAAATATAATAGTGGCTTAATGAAAAGTTAGAATAGGGATGGAAACTAGAGAGAGGGGGATTAATGGAATACACATTTTTATATAATAAGGTGAAGTAATAACAAGAGGGGAAATCAGAACTTGAACGATGGTATTAAGTATGCTTGAATAATATGGTGATTGGCATAAAAATAACATATTGAAATATTGAATAACTAAATAATGGAAGATTATAACTTAACATAAATGTGTATTATTATTAGAACCATATAAGCTTATTAAATGTAACAAATATGATTAATATTTTATTTGTAGTAAAAGGAATGACACTCAGAATATGGTGATTGCCATAAAAATAACACTGAAATATTGAATAACTAAATAATGAAAGATTATAACTCAGCATAAATATGCGTACTATTACCAGAACTATATAAGCTTGTCAAACATAGTAAATATGATATTATTTTATTTGTACTAAAATGTAAGACACTCAGGTGACACACTGTTCACACATTGATATGTTTGTAAAAAAATAAAAAATAAAAAACTTTGGGGGAAAAAGAGATGGTGCTGTCAAAACAACTTTGGATTTTGGATCATGGTTTACATTACTTACAGGAAGTGCTTCTGGCAGGGGATGGGCTGCACCTCAGAAGGACTGGGAAGAATGTGTTTGGAAAACAGCTGACTCAGCTCATCCATAGGTCTTTAAACTAAAACTGGAGGGGGAAGGAAACCAATTTCTAGAACCAAATTCAAGAGACAACAAATCAAATGAGGAAGGGGGTGGTAAGAAGGGACACTCAGGCATGTAACAGGAGATGCAAAAAGCAAAAACAAGGTCAGCCATAAAGGGCTCAGATGCCTGTACACTGAAGCTCAAAGTATGGGGAACAAACAGGGAGAACTTGAGGTCCTAGTACATGAGGGCAGGTACGATATTGTAGCTATTACTGAGGTGGGATGGAACCCATGATCGGAATATACTGCTAGAAGGATATAAATTGCCCAAAAGAAACAGACCCAACAAAAGAGGAGGAGTTTCACTGTATGTAAAGAACTACTGTATCTTTACAGAAATACCCAATACCAAGGATGAAAGTAATCTTGAACGTATTTGGGTGAAGATTGAGGGGAGGGGAAATGACACTGCGATAGGTGTGTACTACAGGCCACCCAACCAAGCAGAGGAAAGAAACTTTTTGCATGTCAGTTAACTGAAATGCCCAGGAAACACACCGCTGTAGAATGGGGGACTTTACCTACCCTGACATCAACTGGGAAACAAACTCTGCAGGTAGTGGGAGATTGAACAAGTTCCTGACATGCCTAGTTGACAACTATCTTTCCCAAAAGGTAGAGGAGGGAACAAGAGGGTCAGCTATACTGGACTTAATTCTTACCTATATGGATGAAATGGTTGAGGGAGTGGAAGGAGCCTGTCAGGGTCCCGACGGATGCCCTAATGAAATCATGAGCCTCGAGCCAAGCTTCAAAAGAAATAGTGTTGGTCTTACCTGAACGCTTTTTCTCGTCATGCTGAAGGATAATACAATTCATGGGTGGTTCCTCTACTTCCTTGCTTGAAGCTGAGTCAATCATTTCTTTAGTCCCGCCTCCTTCTACTGCGCCTCCCCAGTTTTGACGAAGGCTGATTGATTGACTTTCGGAATTCTTCAGTGCTGTTACTGATCACTTCCAGACCCAGGACCTGATAGTCTTCAGGGTGGGATTGTATTATCCTTCAGCACGACGAGAAGCGTTCAGGTAAGACCAACGCTCTTTCTCCGTCGTGCTGATAGGTTAATACAATTCATGGTACATACCAAAGCTGGCTGTCCTAAGGGTGGGGCAAAGTCTGGTCCTGGGTCCCCACCACCTTATGTACTCTCTGAAGTACTCTTCTGCCAAACGCTGCTTCTGCTGATGCGAAAGCGTCCAGCTTGCAGTGTCTGATGAATGGTGACGGAGAAGACCACATTGCCGCTCTACAAATGTCCTCGATGGAAGCCTGAGTATTCCACACCGCCGTTGTAGCCGTGCTCCTCGTTGAGTGGGCCGTCACTCGTCCAGGCAGTGGCAACAACTGCAGTTCATAGGTCTTAGTAATACATGCTCGAATCCACCGACCTATTGCCGATGGTGAAATCTTCTTGCCCAATGAGCTGGGCCTAATTGAAACGAACATTGATTCTGTCTTCCTGATAGAAGCTGTTCTCTTTAGATAGATGCATATCGCCCTTCTAACGTCCAATGAGTGCCACTTCTTTTCTAACTCGTGTTACCGGCCTAGGACAGAAATCCGGCAGTACTATCTCCTGTGCCCTGTGGAAGGTGGAGTTCACCTTGGGTAGGAAAGTGGGATCTAGTTGCAACACTACCCTATTTGGGTGAAAAATACATAGGTCCTCTCTTAAGGACAGGGCTGCCAGTTCAGACATTCGTCTGGTAGAAGTAATTGCCATGAGGAAGACCACCTTCCAGGTGAGGAAGTTTAAGCTGGTGGAGCGTAATGGTTCGAACAGTTCTACCATTAATCTTCTCAGGACCTTTGTCAGGTCCCATGCTGGATATCTATGAACCACTGGGGGTTTTAGATTGGTTGCTCCTCTGAGGAAGCTGCGCACCAGTGGGTGCCGGGTGATTGACCCCAATCTCCCGCTGCCCAAGACTGATGCTATCACCGCTAACTGTCTACGTAAGGTATTGGGAGACAGGCCTTTATCCAGGCCTTCCTGTAAGAATACTAGAATTTGTATCACTGATACTGTGGTTGGTTTGATATGTGTCTTATCACACCAACTACAGAATGCTCTCCATGTGGTGTCGTAGATCCTGTTGGTTGAAGGCCTTCTAGAGGCCTGCATTGTCTGAATAACCCTGGTGGGGCACTTGAGCTGATCTAATCTAGCCCGTTCAAAAGCCAGTCGGTCAGTTGAAGCCACTGTAGTTCTGGGTGTAGTAGATCCCCCTGGCTGAGAGATAATCTGTCCATGGGGATCCTCCACAGTCTAGCCACTGACAGTTCGACCAGATCTGCGAACCACAGCCATCTGGGCCAATGTGGCACTATGAGCAGGGCCCCTGTCCTCTCCTCCATTACCTTTCTGATCACTTTCGGGATCAATGGTAGTGGTGGGAATGCATATAACAGTCCCTTTGGCCATGGGCTGCGGGGAGCGTTGGCTCTTTCCGCTCCCGGTGTTGGGAATCTTGCGTAGAACCTTGGTAGCTGCGTGTTCGTTTTGGATGCAAAAAGATCCAGGACTGAACTGCCGAATCTTTCCGCCAACTCTTGTTCTGCTGAGCCAGTCTGCCTGCATGTTTGCTGACCCCGAGATGTGTTCTGCTCTGAGTGAAAGAAGATGCTTCTCCGCCCAGAGGCCCAGGTGTTCTGCTTCTTGCATGAGCGCCTTGGAGTGTGTCCCCCCAATGGTTTATGTGGGCCTCTGTGGCCACGTTGTCCATCAAGATGAGTGTCGACCCGTTTCGACTCTTTGGAACCTTTTTACTGCCAGGTGAGTCGCCCTGAGTTCCAGCCAGTTGATGTTGTTCTTGAGGTCCGCTAGGGACCACTGACCCTGTGCTATCTGGGACTGGCAATGTGCCCCCCAACCAAATAGGCTGGCGTCTGTTGTGATGGTCAGGCAATTTGGCTCCTTGAAGCCACACCCCCTGGTTATGGCCTGTGACCTCCACCACCGAACTGATTGCCTCACCCTTGGTGGGACCCACACCCTGATCCTGGTGTTGTTCCTGCCTGATCTCTGATGTGGTAGCAGGAACCATTGCAATGTCCTTGCGTGCAAGCGTGCCCAGGGCACCATTGCTATGCAGGACACCATTTTGCCTAGGAGCTGCAGTAGCAGATCCAAGGACACTGTTCGGGCTGTTAGGATCTGATCCGCCAGTGCTCTTATGCTGGTTTGGTGATCCTGTGACAAATACACCTTGCATGAGGTGGTATCTATGACTGCTCCCAAATTTAGCAGTTGCTTGGTTGGAGTCAATTGGCTCTTGTCGAAGATAACGGAAAATCCATGCTTCTGCAGTGCTTGTATTGCTATTTCCAAGTCCTCCTTTGCCCTGGCCTGTGTTGAGGACTGTATCAATATGTCATCCAGGTAGCATTGGACACGAACCGGAATGGTTCTGAGATGTGCTGCCGCTACTGCCAGCACTTTGGTGAACATTCTGGGCACTGAGGATATTTATTTATTTATTTATTGGTTCGATTTATATGCAGAGATTTATCTCCAGAGACTCAGGGTGGCTTACAATGCATTAAGCGATAGCCTTCATACTTTTGTATATACCTGCTTAGTAGGGCTTTTGGCCCCCCCAAGCGGTGTTCTTTTTTTATACAAAGTCAGCCTATTGCCCCCACAATCCGGGTCCTCATTTTACCTACCTCGAAAGGATGGAAGGCTGAGTCAACCTTGAGCCTGGTGAGATTTGAACTTGCAGTAATTGCAGGCAGCTCGTGCTAGTTAACAGCACTTTAGTCTGCTGCGCCACCAAGTCCAAATGGAAGGGCTCTGTACTTGTAATGCCGGCCGGCATAGCAGAATCATAGGAATTTCTTTTTTAAAACAAAAAACAAAAAACAAACTTTATTAAATTTAAAAAAATAAAATTATATAAAACATTCACAACCTTAAAATACAATCAACAATATCAACAAACAACAAAGTATATATAATGTATATAAGTACACATATATACAAACCTAATTTTCCCTTATTTTTCCCTTAATGACGGTGTATTATTACTTTTAATTCCATACTAAATTTTGACTTTACTTTCTTTTCCATTGGTTTATCCACTCATACCAACTGTCCCATATCTTAAAGTACTTTGAGTCTTCCTTATCTTTCAATTTCAACGTTAGTCTATCCATTTCTGCACATGTGTAAATTTTTTGAATTATTTGCTGCTCCGATGGCAATTGATCTGTTTTCCAAACTTGTGCTAGGGCTAACCTAGCTGCCGTAATTATATGTAATATTAGGTACTTCTTTTCCTTTCTAATGTTTTGTTTAATCATTCCTAACAAAAAAATGTCTGGTTCTAACTCAATATCCTCCGCAATTATTTCTGATATCCAAATTTTTATTTTTATCCAATATTTCTTAATTTTGGGGCAAAGCCACCAGACATGGAAGAAGGTTCCCTGTGCTTGTTTGCATTTCCAGCACGTTGGATTAAGGTTTGCATACATCCTCGCCAATCTCGCAGGGGCTAGGTACCATCTGTACCACATCTTGTAGTGGTTCTCCTTATATGCTACAGATTTTGTTATTCTATAGTTGGTTTCCCATACCCTTTCCCATTCTTCCAGTTGTATATTTTTGCCAATATTCCTTGCCCAAGCTATCATTTGTCCTTTGACTAAATTTTCAGCTAGGTCAAACTCTAATAAGTATTTATAAATCTTTGAAATCGAATTTCCATCTTTGGCTCCTAATAGTTTGTCTAGTCGGTTGGGATTTATTTCAATTCCTCCTTCCTCCTTGTCTTTATTGTATCTAGTTTGTATTTGTATGTAGGGCCACCAATCTATTTCTATGCCTTGTTCCCTAAGTTCCTGCCGTGTTTTTAATCTTCCTTGGTGATCTAGTAATTCTTTATATCTAAATAACTTATCGGGTTCTAATGTGTTGGGGTGTGTTGCCGCCTCCAATGCAGATATCCAGCCGGGAGCCTTCATATAATGTTTGTTTTTAATTTCAAACCAAATGCCAATCAGTGAATTTCTAATTATGTGGTCTTTAAAATGTTTATAGGTTTTGTTCCCGGCATTCCACAAATAGGCATGCCACCCCTTTAACAAATCGTGGCCTTCCAGTTTTAATAGTCTGTAATTCTCCAAATTGACCCACTCCTTAATCCATGTTAAACTCGCTGCCTTATAATATTTCTCCCACGCTGGTAGGCCAAAACTCCCTCTAGATCTATCATCCTGTAATATATTTAAATTTATTCTTGTTTTTTTCCCTCCCCATACGAATTTTGATGTTATTTTGTTCAAATTTTTAAAAAAAGTTTTTCTCTAATTTAACTGGAATAGTTTGAAATAAGTAGAGGAGCCTCGGGAGTATATTCATCTTAATCGCCCCAATTCTTCCTAGCAATGATAAGTTTAGTTTGCCCCATCTTTCTAAATCATTTTTAATTTGTTGTACTAACTCCCCATAATTATTATCTTTTATAGCCACATTCCTAGTTGTCAGATTGATACCTAAATATTTTACCCTCTTAACTACTTGTAATCCTGATTGTTTTTCTAATTCTTCTATTTGTTTTGCTGTTAAGTTTTTAGTTAATATTTTAGTCTTATCCTTATTCACTTTTAAACCTGCCACCTTACCAAATTTCTCTATTTCTTCTGTTAATTTTAGTTCTGTTTCTAATGGGTCTTCTATGAAGAATACAAGATTGATGCAGCCTAGAACTGCATTGGCTTTTTTGGCAGCTGCAACACACTGCTGACTAATATTTAAGTAGTGAACTACCAGGACACCTAGATCCCTCTCACAGTTATTACTGTTGAGCCAGGTACCTCATATTCTATACCTGTGCATTTTGTTTTTCCCGCCTAAGTGCAGGACCTTATTTTTCTCACCACTGAACTGCTTCTTATTGGATAGGGGCTAATGCTGAAGTCGGTCAAGATCCTTCTGTATCTTCCAAAGTGTTGGCAGTTTCCCCCAGCTTGGTGTCATCTGCAAAGTTGATGAGTTCCCCTTCTATCCCCTCATCTAGAACATTGTGAAAATGTTAAGAAGAGCATTGGGCCCAAGACAGAACCTTGAGGTACCCCACTGCATGCTTTCTTCCACATAGATGTAGCTCCATTAAGGACTACACAATTGCAAATCCATCTGGTGGCGGTACTGTCTATTCCACATTGTTCTATCTTATCAAGAAGTAGGCTGTGGTCTACTTTGTCAAATGCCTTACTGAAGTCCAAGTATACTGTATCCACAGAATGGAATGGGACAACTCGCTGCAGCCAACTCACCATGGCCAACTCATCACAGCTAACTTGCTGTGGGACAATTGAACAAGTCAATTTAATTATTTATAATAAATTTAAAAATATTTCAATTTGTCATTCACATTTCATTTTTTCCCTCCTTTTGCATCCTTTCTTTAATAATTTTATTCCACGACTTCCTGTGAAGACATTGCCAGCAGCTGACATGCCCAGAGAATCTCCTCTATCTGGACTGTTGTTTTTCCAACTCAATAGCAGAAGGAACAGGCTTCCTTTTGTTTACTGGACCCTCCAGGGTTAAGGAGAGTCCCAGAATCATCCCTCAAGATCCTCCGATAACAGCAACAGTCTGTAAGCAGTTTTAGAAGCCAGGCTTTAGACTAGCTGGTGAGCTGGTGCTGGGGGAGGGGGGGGAGTCATGATAGCACTCTTCCAATACTTAAAGGGCTATCACAGGAAAGAGGACATTGATTTATTCTCCATAAGAGAGAATATCCTGAGAGCAGGATGGAAGCTTTTCAGAGGGAGATTCAACCTGCAAATAACCTGACAGTGACACGTTCCTGACAGTGAGAACGATTAATCAGTGAAACAGCTTGCTGGAGTTGTGGGTACTCCATCACTGGAGGTTTTTAAGGAAAGATTGGACAACCATTTGTCCGGGATGGTATAAGGACGCCTGCCTTGGGGGTCAGACTAGAAGACCTCCAAGGTCCCTTCCAGCCCTCTGATTCTATTTTCCCAACCTAAAAAGTAGTCTTGACATCAACCAGGTTCACACCAACATTTTCTTCAAATTGATATCCGTACTTCAAGTTCCCAGTATTTTAAAAATCTTCATCGGTTCTAAAAGCAATTTAGATGAAGAGGTACCAAAGATATATAATGTATGAATTTTATAAGATTGAACATGGCCACTGTAGAAAATATGACTATTGCCCTACAGAAAGCAGAGCTAAGAAATATCATACATGATCACAGTTATGATAGCTTTACCCATTATTTAATTAACCTAATATTGACATAATACATGAAATCATAAACAGTCTAGAGCAGGGGTGTCAAACTCAAGGCCCGTGGATCAGATCCGGACCGCAATGAGGCCAAATCCAGCCTGCGTGGCCATCCACTGTAAGGGTCCGGCCAGCGTCACTTTGGCCCCGGCCCATGCTATCCCGGCATGAGTGCGTGTGCACAGGCCCAGTTCTCTGTCACTGCATGCAGGGCAACTAAAGTAGTCTGAGCAGGAAGCTGAGGAAAGGACTGGTCCGGCAACCACAAAGCAAGACAATGGGGGTGCTGCAGAGCTACCCCCATGCCCCGCACCAGCTTACCTGAGCGCCCCGCCAGCCAGGCACTGACACACAATGGCCGCCACGAGTCAGAGAGTGAGAGCTCTCCAACCTGTGTGTGTGTAATGAGAGAGAGAGAGAGCGATCCATGCTTCAGCCGGGGCTCAGTTGAAGGTGCACTGCTCGCTTGCATGTACCAGCATTACTGTTTGAAGGCTGAACGAAGCCTTCAACTGAGCGAGGCACTGCGGGGCCAGGCCCTTCACACCCGCATCCAGCCCGCCGGAGTTTGCCACGGCAGGGCAGGAATGAGACCCTGCCCTGCGAAGCCCGCTGCTGCTTGAGCAGGGATGACGACGAGAAGTACAAGGCTTTGCGCCAGCCAGGCAAGAAGTAGGTCAGGCAGTGCTGGCTGGCTGGTTGGGGGCAATAATTGTTGCTTGGGTGGCTGCCGCCACCAGCAGCTTAAATGCCCCACCTGAAGGTGGAGTTCGCCATGCCAGGTGAGAAATGAGAGGCCCTGCTGTCCCGCAGAGCCCTCCATCACTCAAGTGGGGAGGACAAGGAGAAGAATGGCAAGACCCAGGGAGCAGGTCAGGCGGGGCTGGCTGTTTGGGGAGGGGGGATCATGGTGGCTCCTGCCGCCCCCAGCAGCTTCAATGCCCCAGCTGAAGCATGGATCTCTCTCTCTCTCACACACACACACACACACACAGGTTGGAGAACTCTCTTGCGCTCTCTCTCTCTTATGTCTCACTCTCTTGCTTTGTCTTGTGGTGGCCGTTGTGGCGCCAGGTAAGCTTGTGGGGGGCAGCTCCGTGCCCCCACTTTGCTTCATCCTCCACCCCCCACCGCCTCACTTTGTGGCTGCCAGATGAGTCCATTGCTCAGCCTCCTGCTCCATTATGGCAGCAAGCAAGGAGAAGAAGTGGCAAAGAAGGAAGAAAAAGAACAAAGCGAGGCTGCGGGTTGGAGGATGAAGCAAGGCAGGGGGTGTGGAGCTGCCACGCCCACCCCGCCCCGGCTTACCTGATGGCTCTTCAGCCAGGCCACCCATGCCAAACCTTCACCCACCCCACCCAACCCCACCCGGGCAGCCACATCCCTTCACTAACCTGCTTTCCAGCTCCATTCTCCATCGCCATGTGCAGGACAACTAAAGTAGTCTGTAGGACTACAGCAAAAAAATTAGTTCAGACCTTCCAACTTCTCATGAAAAAAAAAGATCTTGCAAGGTTGGAAGGTCTGAACTATTTTTTTTACCATAGTCCCACAGACTACCATATTTTTCGGATTATAAAACGCACTGGTGTATAAGACGCACCACAATTTCGAAGAGGTAAGCAAGAAAAAAAAAGTTTTTCCCCTCCCCAGCCCCCAGGACCACTTTGCAGGCCTCCCAAACCCTCTGCACATCCTGTTTTTCGCAAAAATGGGCCGCACAGAGGGCTTGGGAGGTCTGCAGAATGCTCCTGGGGGCTGAGGAAGCCAAAAATGCGATGCGTGTGGGGTTTGGGAGGCCATAAATGGGCCCGTTTTTCACAAAAACGGGGGCATTTTTGCCCTCCCCAGCCCACAGGAGCACTCTGCAGGCCTCCCAAAGCCTCTACGCACCCCATTTTTGCGAAAAACAGTCCTGTTTTTCACAAGAACGGGACACATGGGACGGGACTTTGGGAAGCCAAAAATGGCTGTATTCGGTGTATAAGATGTACCAACATTTCCACCCTCTTTTGGGGGGGAAGTGTGTTTTATACTCCAAAAAGTACGGTACATTAATTGCCCTGCATGCAGCAACGGAGAAATGGGCCTGTGCACACGCATGCAGGGATGGCATGGACCGGGCCAAAGTGACGCGAGCCAGACCCTTACACTTTCCAGGATGGTCACGCAGGCCTGATTTGGCCTCATTGCGGGTCGGATCTGGCCCACGGGCCTTGAGTTTGACACCCCTGGTCTAGAGTTTTACACATAGTAAGTTAAAATGCAATCAAAACCATTTTAGAGATGAGATGGAACATCCTTACATACCTGTCAGCCTCCGCCTTTTCTGCTTTGGCTGCCATAGTAACAGGAGGGGAGAGAGCTAGGTAGCATGGGGGGGAAGCGTGCTGGAGGAAAACGAAACTGATAGTTAAGCCACCGGACTGTATCTTTGAAGCTGCCGTCAGGCCAACGGTCGTGGCATTCCTGATTGATGACGCTGCCAGACGTGTGCTTCCACCTGACCCCTGGGAGACCTTTGGATTGGATGATTTACGGTGGACAGTGGGAGGGGATGCTTTCTATATGCAATTTTCACACGTATTGCCTTAGATTCTGCTTTCCTTTGGTTGCGTTCACTTCATCTTCTAGTAAAAGTACCTTTCTCTATAAACAATGGAGTTTGGGTCATTCTTTCCTGGACTTTGAAGGAAGCACACCTGACATTACCTTTGTAAATCACTAAAGATGCTAGGCACAATGTAAGTGCTGCATTCAATATTGTTTCATCTGAACAAAACTCATAGTTCTACAGAATAGAATAGTAGTAGAATAATACTTGTCCTATAACATAATTAAACGATAGCCAGTGTGGCTTAACAAATAGCATGTAGAAATATGAAAAAAAGAAAAAAGAAAAAAACAAGTACTCAAATTCACCCACTGTATTCACTTAGTAAATCTTTCTCGGTTTCAGTTTCCATATACAAGATGGGAATAGTACAAACTCTTGATACATGACTGTCACAACTGTTTATTCAGCCAATTTCTTGTGTCTGAACAAAAATGCAGGTGTTAACAATGCCATTTTATAACTTTCAATGCAGGTAAATCTGAGATGTTCAGATCTTGCTTCAGTACAGAACTTTAATAAAAAATTCAAATTGTGTAGTATTAAATATTTTGTTTCCTTTGTATAATTTTCCATGAAGATCCCTAGCAAAAATGTCTCTGGTTCTCCCTTTATTGATTGCTGTGTTATTTTCTCTAGCCACTTTTTGACTTTGGCCCAGAAACCTTTTTGCCACCGGACAGGTCCACCAGAGATGGTAATAAGTTCCATAGTTGTTTTTACATTTCCAGTATGTCGGTGAGTTGCTCGGGAACATCTTAGCTATTCTAGCTAGTGGTAAACACCATCTATGGAACATTTTCAACTGGTTTTCCTTATATGCTGTAGATAATGTTAATTTCATATTTATTTGCCACATCTTTTCCCACTTCTCTAGTTCTACTGTGTGATTAAAGTTCCTTGCTCACTTAATCATAGTATCTTTAACTGTTTCCTCTTCCATTTTATACCGTAATAGAAATTTATATATTTTGCTAATTAATTTCTCTTCTGTCCCATATATAATTTTATCCAATTCATTTTGCTCCAATTGTACCTTGTTTGTCTTTATATCTTCTTTATATTTTGACCTTATTTGTGAGTACGTCCACCATTCCACTTCCCTATTCAAATCCTGTTCCAATTCTTGCTTTGCTTTTAATTTTCCCAAATTATTTAGAATATCCCTGTATCTAATTATCTTAGTCCATTTTATTAAATTTGGATGTGTTAATGTTTCATTAGGCGAGATCCAAATCGGTATTTTTATATAGTGTTGCTTTTTTATTTTAATCCAAATTGATAATAATGCATTCCTAATTATATGTCTTCTAAAATATCCATGGGTTCTATATTTCTCGTCCCATAGGAATGCATGCCATCCTACCTGCAGATCATGCCCTCCAATTGTTAACAGTCTTTTATTCCTCAACTCCATCCATTCCTTTATCCATGTTAGGCATGCTGCTTGGTAGTATATCTCCCATTCCGGAATGGCTACTCCTCCTCTTTCCCTGGTATCTTGCAGAATTTTTAGTCTAATTCTAGGTTTTCCCCCTTGCCATATAAATTTTGATGTCAATCTATTTAATAAATCAAAAAATCTTTTATCTAATTTTATCGGTATAACCTGGAAGAGGAATAAGATTTTGGGCTGGATGTTCATTTTAATTGCAGCGACTCTTCCCATAAATGAAATTTGTAGGTTCTTCCAATTATCCAAATCTTTTTCAATTTGCTGTATTAATTTGTCGTAATTATCCTCTTTAATTGAGGAACCTCTTGCAGTAAGCCAAATCCCTAAGTATTTTATTCTTTTAGTTATTTGAATATTCATACTATTTTCTAATTCTATCTCGTTTTTTTGCGAGGTTTTTAGTTAGCAATTTAGACTTATTTTTATTAATTTTTAATCCAGCCACTGCACCAAATTCTTCTATTTTTTTGATCAATTTGGGGCCTGATTTTAAAGGTTCCTCTATTATGAAAACCAAGTCGTCTGCAAAAGCTTGCAATTTATATTCTTCGTTTTTTATTTTCAATCCTTTTATCTCTCGGTCTTCTCTAATTTTCTTTAAGAGCGGTTCCAATTACAGTATAAAGAGAAGTATAAAGTGGGCAGTTTGTTTTGTATATATTTTCTCAATCATTTTTTTCAAATTTAGTTCCAAATTCCATTTTTTTTAATTGTTGTATCATAAATCTCCAATTCAAATTATCAAAAGCTTTTTGGGCATCAAGGAAAACCAGTGAAACTTGTTTCTCTGGGTGGACTTCATAAAACTCTAACATGTTTATTATCGTCCGTGTGTTATTTTTGATTTGTTGACCCGCCAAAAAAACATTCTGGTCCGGATGTATATGTTTATCTAAAATTGTTTTTAACCTCAGAGCTATAATTGACATGTATATTTTATAATTGGAATTTAACGAAGAAATTGGCCTGTAATTTTGTATTGATTGCTGGTCTGAACCTTCCTTATATATGAGTGTAATTAATGCTTCTGTCCAGGTTTTTGGTATGTTTGTTTGCTCTAGTGCTTCATTGAATATTTCCAGCATCAATCCTCCTGTCTGTTCTTGTATAGTCCTATATAACTCAACTGGTATTCCATCCAGTCCTGGCATTTTGTTATTTTTTTGTCTTTTTATTGCGATTCCAAATTCTGTTTCAGATATTGGTCGGTTTAGTATTTCTTGCTGTTCCTCTGTAAGTGTGAGAAATATAAGAATTATTCCTGTAAAAAGTATAGCCTAAGCTACGCCATTTTAAAATCATATTAAGGCTTTATTTTACCTTGTATAACCTGATTATATAACTAGACAAAAAGTACATAATAAGGATTTTCTGAAATGATTACTTTGAAGGAAATATGTATCATGCAGTTGTTTTGACGGAAGCTGATGTTCTGGGAAAAGTATTGAAATGGGATTGTTTTGAGGTTTGTCTGTTCTAGGAAAAGGAAGTACGCAATTGATGTTTTTGAGGGGTATTTCTGTTGGGAATTGGGGAATTTCCAGGGTGGATCATGTACTACATATGTTATATAAGATGTTATGTAAGATCTGAAACTGATTCCCAAGGGACTTTATTGACGTGTATTCTGATGTATCCTGAAGACTATAAAAACCCGTGTAATTTGTTGTTTTTTTGTCTTTCCTCTCCTCCAGAGAGAAAGGCCCTTTGCAAAGAATAAACTCTGTCCTCTTATTTTGGTCTCTGTCTCCTTAAAACGGTAATGGGGTTTTCCTGTTGATCACAGTAAGTTTACATACATTTGTTTACTCTAGGTAGTTTTTAATCTCTGCTATTTAATACTACACATTCTAACAGCAGCCCGCATAGTCTATGCACAAAATTGGAAAAAGGAAAACCCACCAACAGAAGAGGAGTTAATTAAAAAAATTTTAGAATGTGCAGAGATGGACAGACTGACAAAAGAACTCAAGGAAAAAGAGGATACAGAATACTATAAAGTCTGGCATAGATGGTATGAGTGGTTGGAGGAAAGGAAAATGAAAAAGAAGAATAAAGGGCAGAAAAAGAAGTATTAAAATAAATGGGGAAATTTGGTAAATTACAATATAGTGATTGAAATGTAAAGAACAATTAAAATGTAAATGAAATGAAGAGGACAGAGAGTAATATGGATCAAGATAAAATCAAAATTTGTATAAATAGTAAATAATAAGTAAGGACCACTACGAAAGAGCTGTAAAAAGAGTTTATGCATATAAACGTTGTATGTTTTGTATTGTATTAATGTGTTGCAATAAAATAATAAAAAATAATAAAAAATAAATTCAAATTACAAGGAAATGCAACTTGCATGAGCCACTATTTGGAAAACTGGCAAAACAATGAACCATATATCAAGGGAACCCATTAGATTAGAAAGAATCTCAACTAATACTGCTTGTTAGGGATTCTCTATTTTCGGGTACAATTCAAGATGTTGGTTGTTACCTATAAACCCTTACTTGGAATAGAGCCCTTTTGGCATAGTGGCTAAGGTGCTGATCTAGAAACCACAAGACTGCGTTCTAGGCCTCTTTTAGGCATGAAAGATGACTGGGTGGGCAAGTCTCTCTCTGAGTCCAACACACTTCACCTTGTTGTAGGGATAATAGGCAGAAGTATTAGATATGTTTGCCATTTTGAGTTATATATTAAAAGGCAGGACAAAATTATAAGTTTCAAATATTTGGGGGAGCCTTCCTTCTCCAATTTTTTCTGCCCATCCTGTAAGACCTTTCTTGGTGCACCAGCAACCAAAGGATTTCCAAGTGGCATCATATATACGGGTTGTAGATGGACGTCTCGAGGCTAGGATGGTAGAGATTACCTTCCTAGAGAATCTGTCCTTCCTCAGGATCTCCCTTTCAAGTGCCAGGCGGCCAATTGGAGCCATTGAGGTTCCGGATGTAGTACGGCCCCCTGGCTGAGGGAGATCCTGTCTGGAGGGATTTCTCCAGGGAAGGGACATTGATAGATTCACGAGATCCGCGAACCAGGTCCGTCGGGGCCAATGGGGGGCCACGAGAAGGACTTCCGCGCCTTCCAGCAGGATTTTCCTGATGACCCTCGGTATTAGAGGGGTCGGGGGAAATGCATATAATAGGCCCTGGGGCCACGGGCAGCAGAGGGCATCCGTCCCTTTGGCTCCTGGGGTCTGGAATCTGGTGTAAAACCGTGGAAGTTGCGTGTTCGCTGGGGTGGCGAAAAGATCCACCGGGGGGGGCCAAATTTTGTCACCAACTGGTTGAACAGGTCAGGATGTAGTTTCCATTCTGCCTGATCGATGGTCGTCCTGCTTAACCAGTCCGCCTGGGTGTTGGACAGTCCTGATATGTACTCCACTCACAGGGATAGGTGTTTCTCCACCTAGAGACTGATCACAGAAGCCTCGTGCATCAGTACCCTGGAGTGAGTGCCCCCCTGGCGGTTCACGTGTGCTTTGACTGTGACATTGTCCGTCAGTAACAACACGTGGTGGCCTGATAATTGAGATTGGAAATGGTGGAGCGCCAAATGAGCGGCTCTCAGCTCCAGCCAATTGATGTCATGGCTGAGGTCGGATGGAGACCAACGACCCTGGGTCACTTGTGATTGCAAATGAGCATCCCAGCCGAAGAGGCTGGCATCTGTGGTCAGGGTGAGACGGGAGTGCTCCTTGAAGAAACATCCCCGTTCCAAGGCTGCTGACATCCACCACCCCAAGGATCTGAGAACCTTTTGGGAAACTCTGATCCATTTGTGAGCGTTGCTGAGGCCCAACCGTTGACTTGGCAAGAGCAACCATTGAAGAGGACGGGAGTGTAACCTCGCCCAAGGTACAATCTGTAGGCAGGCTATCATTTTGCCTAACAATTGGGAAAGAAGCACCAATGGTACCTTTTTGAGGATTCGGACTTGCCGTATGGTGGTGCGGATGTTGGACAGATACTCTCTGGAGAAGAAGACAAGACAGGTTTGAGTGTCGATTCTTGCTCCCAGATGGACAATGTTGGTGGTGGGAGTCATATGGCTCTTCTCCCAATTCACGGTAAACCCATGATTCTGAAGGGTTTGAACTGTGGTCTGTAAATCTAGATTCGCCTGCTGAGGAGATGATGACAGGATTAATATATCATCTAGATAACAGAGCAAACGTACGGGTCTTGCCCGCAAGTGAGCGGCCACCATGTCCAGAAGCTTTGTGAATACTCTGGGGGCGGACGAGAGCACAAAAGACATGGCTCTGTATTGGTAATGCCGTCCAGCGTAGGAGAACCGGAGGAATCTCCTGTGAGACGGCCTGAGGGGCACGTGTAGATAAGCCTCTCGAAGATCTATTGAGGTCAAGAAATCTCCCTGTCTGATGCAACCCAGAATGGTGTGCATGGATTACATTTTGAAACGTTTGTACTTGAAGCGTACATTCAGCTTCTTGAGGTCCAAGATGGCCTTGCTTCCACCCAATTTCTTTTGCACCAGAAAGAGTATCGAATACAAGCCAAACCCCTGATGTTGAAGGGGAACCTGTTCTATGGCCTGGATGGTCAGTAAATGCCGGATTTCGGCTTCCATCAGATATCTTGGTGAGGTCCCTTGAGACGGAACATTGGACGAACCGTCGAGGTTTGGAACTGAACTCTAGGGTGAGACCTAGTGTTATGGTCTATAATGCCCAGGCGTCGGTGGTCGAGTGTCGCCAGCAGGTTGCAAATCTGCCCAGGCTACCACCAATAGGGCTCTTGTCGTGACAGTCATTTGGACCGACAGTAAGGTGGGTAGCCAGCCCCTCGAAAGGGACATCTATTCTGTGGCTGTCTGGAGTGATCCTGAAAGGAAGGCCTGTCCTGAGGCCTGTCTGCGGTTGGTAGGAAGGGCCTTTGGTAGGTCAGACTTTGAAACCCTGTGTCAGATGCACGAAAGGGCTGTCTACAGTAAGGATACCAAAATCGTCTGTCTGCTCGATGGTAGACGTGAGGGAGGACTTTCCTTTTATCTTTAACCTCCACCAGGACAGGGTCTAAGGCTTCCCCAAAGAGGGAGCTGCCCTTTAAGGGGGCCGCAGCTAGTCGCCATTTTGTTTTCATGTCGGCCTGCCAGTGCCTCAACCATAGGAGGCATCTGGAGGTGACATTAGATACTAAGGCTCGAGAAGCAAACTTAGCTGAGGTAAGGGTAGCATCTGCTGAATATTCTGCGGCAGCAATTAGTTTATTTAAGTCCTGATGCAAGCGGATGTCCTCAGGTGACGCCCTGGTTTGCATTTGACGAAGCCAAATTAGGGAAGTCTGAGAAAAAAAGGATGCCGCTGTGGCGGAACGAATGGCCCAGGCGGCTGCTTGGTGGGTCTTATGAGCAGCGAGCTCCGCCCTTCGGTCTTCCTTCTTCAGGCCCTCAGCTGAATCAGAAGGGAGGATGTTAGAGGATGCCAAACTGGCCATCGGAACATCAACTGTTGGAAGTTTGAGGAGATCCTCAAGTTCTTGTTCCACCGTATACATTTTCCAATCCATGCCACTAGGGGCAGAGATGGACCTGGGCTGATTCCACTGTCGTTGTATGACATCTACAAAGAGCTTAGGGGATGGAACCGCCTCTTGCTCTGTAACAGGCTCAGTAAAAAGAAGAGCCATGGGATCTTGAGGGTCCAAGGATCCCTCAGGTTGCCCAATAAGTTCCCCCATATTGGCTGTTGTCTTTGCCTCGTTCAATAGTGTTTTAAATAGGTCATGACAAAACAGACCTGTGACAAGGGGCTTATCAGGAATGACCCTTTCATCCTCCGGGGAATGGGGCAGGTGGGCGAAGCCACATGGCGAAGGGCGAGCAGGCAGCGGCTCTGCGGCAAGGCCGGAGTTGAGGAATGGTGCATTCTCCAACTCCTACTGCTCACCTTTCTCCTGCGGCTGGCTGTCAGGGAAGGCAAGTGTCCGAAAGGTAACAGGGTCGCTCACTCTCCTTCTTGAATGAGCCGCTCTGGTCCACGAGCCAGCTGCACAAGCGCACATCCAACCTGCCGCTGAATTAAATAAACTGTGTGCTTGCGCAGCCGGCGTGTGGACCAGAGCGGCTCATTCAAGGAGAGTGAGCGACTCCAGTACCTTTCGGGCACTTGCCTTCCCTGACAGCCAGCTGCGGGAGAAAGGTGAGCAGTAGGAGTCCAGGGAATGGGCGGGTGGGCAGATCCGTGGAAGAAAGAAATTTAAAAAGTTTTCCTACCAGGTTCTGTGGGCGTGGCTTGGTGGAAGGGGGTCTTGTGACTGAGTGGGCGTGGCTGTGACATCGAGTTGGTCACACCCAGTCACAGGACACACACCCCCACCAAGCCACGCCCACAGAACTGGTAGGGAAAAATTTTAGATTTCACCCCTGCCTTATATCGCAGCTGTGGTCTCCCTCTGAGGTGCTTTCCCTGCACTAATTCTCCATACAGGAGATCTTTCGGAATCCGACCATCAGCCATTCTCACAACATGCCCCCAACCAGCGTAGACGTCGCTGTTTCAATAGTGTATACATGCTAGAAATTCCAGCACGTTCCAAGACTGCGCTATTTGGAACTTTGTCCTGCCAGGTGATGCCAAGAATTTGTTGGAGACAGCGCATATGAAAGGTGTTCAACTTTCTCTCCTGCCGTGCGTAGAGGGTCCAAGACTCACTGCAGTACAAGAGTGTGCTCAGGACGACCTCCAGTTCTTGTGCAGAGATTGTAATACAGGGAGGTGAATCCACGTCCTGACCCATGACTTGTGTTTTTTTCAGGCTGATTGTTAGTCCAAAGTCTTGGCAGGCCCTGCTAAAACTGTCCATAACTTGTTGAAGGTCTTCAGCAGAGTGAGCAGTGACGGCAGCATCATCAGCGAAGAGGAAATCCCATAACCATTTCAGCTGGACTTTAGACTTTGCTCTCAATCTAGAGAGATTAAAGAGTTTTCCGTCTGATCTGGTCTGGAGGTAAATACCCTCTGTTGCAGTTCCAAAAGCATGTTTCAGCATGACAGCAAAAAAGATCCCAAATAAAGTTGGCACGAGGACATAGCCCTGCTTCACTCCACTTCGAATATCAAAGGAATCTGATGTTAAGCCATCAAAAACTACAGTGTCCTTCATTTCCTCATGAAAGGACCTGATGATGTTGAGGAGCTGAGGTGGACATCCAATCTTGGGGAGAATTTTATAAAGGCCGTCCCTGCTAACCAGGGTGGATAAAAATCAATGATTTTTTTTAAAAAAATAAAAAAAATCAGATTTTTTTTATTTAAATCGGATTTTTTTAAATAAAATGCTTTTTGAGGAAAATATATTACCATCCAAAGGTTATTCCATCATGAAATAAAGATTAGTTTTTTAATTATGTAGAATAAGGCTGTATATGTTTAATTTTTTTGGTAAATAAATTCCATTAATCCATTCACAATGTCATGCTCTTCCAGAGGTTTTTGTAAGATTATTGGGCAGTTTCTCTGCCTACAAGATATTATCACAGATACTTGGTTTACTTTTGCAGTTCTCAAAACTGAATTTGACTCAGCAGAGATCACATGCCTCTTCTTCACAGCAAAAATCTTATAACATGAACAGAGTTGAGAAAAAGACCTTAATCCTATTGTTCTACAAACCTATGAATACAGAATCAACCCCTTCAGTGCTAAGTTTCAAGAAGTTCAGTGAATAGAATAGAAACAATATTTTTCTGATTGTTTGGAGTGGAACAGATCTGCACAAGAAGAAAGTGAAACTAAGTGTGAGGAGGAAGGGGCAAGCAGACAAGCAGTACAAAATGAAAGTGAAGCTTTCTGAGCACAATACTGCACAGCCACAGACAGACAAGTCTTTGGATCTTTTTGTGTGTATGACCTGAGGTTTATCACATTCTTTCCTTGGAGGAAAAAACCTATAATGGCAGCAGGCCGTAAAAGAGACCCAGTTTGGCAATATTTTAATGAAGTTCCTTTACCTATCAGTAAGGCAGGCATGCGTGCAAACTGCAAACACTGCAACAAAGAAATGCAAGGCCTGGTGGCCCGAATGAGGCAACATCATGAGAAGTGCTGTGATGAAGCTGACCAAAGAAACACATTTGAACAGGCAGGATCTTCAGGTTGGTAAACATTTTTATTGAATCATTTCTAAAGACTGCCTTGAACTGTCATGTTTGAGCAAAATTATATTTCTTATTATTACTGCATGTTACTGTCATTTGGTACAGTTATGAAGAAAAGCAAATATTCCTTTTGGGGCAGTGCTGTGTACAATAAGCAGAAATTGTATAAACAATAAAATAACAGCACTGACTTTTTTGTTTAGGGGAATTCATGGATTCTGGAAACTATCCACCTTCAAGATCACCATCCTCCTGTTCTACAGTTTCAGAGTTATCCATCCAGGATAGTGCTTCATTAGCATCATCATCATCAGACACCCACAGCCACATATCACTATCACCTAAAAGAAAGAAAAAAACCCTTCCCTCCTGGAACCACCATAGATAAGTTTGTGGTAAAAACTAGATTAGAAAAAGAGTTAATTGATGAAAAAATTGCCCAGTTTGTTTATGCAACGAACTCTTCTTTCCGTCTGACTGAGAACCCACATTTCATTAATATGGTTCAGTCACTAAGACCAGGATACAGTCCACCCAGCAGAGCAGATGTTGCAGGGAAACTGCTGGATAAAGTGTATGACAGAGAAATGGAGCAATGTGCAACAGCTCTGGAGGGTAGAATTGTTAACCTAAGTATTGATGGGTGGAGTAATGTCCACAATGATCCTATTGTATGTGCTTGTATAACAACAGAAGAACGGAAAGTCTTCCTTGCACAAACAATTGATACATCAGGAAATGCACACACAGCAGAATACTTACAAGAAGTGGCAGTAAAAGCTATAACAACATGTGAACAAAAATTCAAATGTCTAGTACGCAGTTTGGTCACAGACAATGCTGCAAATGTATCCAAGATGAGAAGAAATTTAGAAGAGCAGGAAGGGAATACAAAGCTAATAACATATGGTTGCAGTGCTCATTTGCTGCACCTCTTAGCCAAAGACTTAAGTGTTCCAGAAATAAAGACTAATGTTGAAATTGCTAAATACTTCCGTAACAATCATTTTGCTGCAGCAGCTCTGAAAAGGATGGGTGGAACCAAGCTAACGCTCCCACAAGATGTTAGATGGAACTCTGTGGTGGACTGTTTTGAGCAGTATATCAAGAACTGGCCTATTCTGATGACAGTTTGTGAAGAAAATCGAGATAAAATAGATGGCACTGTCACGGCCAAAATCCTCAACATTGGGCTTAAGAGAAATGTTGAACATATGCTGAGCATCCTGAAACCCATCTCTGAAGCTTTAAACAAAATACAGAAAAATAGCTGTTTTACTGCTGATGCTGTTGAAATTTGGAAGGAACTGAGTGAACACTTAAAAACAAAACTACACATGGACAGAATTAAATTACAAGCATTAAAAAAATGAATGGGACAAGTACTGTCTCCAGCTCATTTTTTGGCAAATATTGTCAATATCCAGTATCAGGGTCAAAACTTAAGTGCTGAGGAAGAGGAGTTAGCTATGACATGGGTATCCCGCAATCATCCATCTGTAATGCCAACTATAATAAACTTCAAAGCTAAGGGGGAACCATTCAAGAAATATATGTTTGCTGAAGATATTTTAAAGAAAGTCACACCAGTGAACTGGTGGAAGTCACTCAAGCACTTGGATTTAGAGACTGTTCAAGTAATGATTTCACTTTTAACAGCAGTAGCTTCTTCTGCAGGCGTTGAAAGAATATTCTCTTCCTTTGGACTCATTCATTCTAAATTGAGAAATCGTTTGGGACCAGATAAAGCAGGAAAGCTTTTCTTTTCCAGATTATGAACAAAGAAGATGATGAAGATGACGAGTCAGCTACAGAGGACAGTATTTAAGTTTTTCATGTGTAGGCTGGGCTGACAGTCTAAGTTTCTTAAAATATATATATTTTGTTTAGCCAAATTAGTTAACAAACATGGATGTTTGTTTAAGCAAATAACATATGCTGTAATGTTATTGTTTCAGTTGAATAAATCTATTTAAATTGTTATTATTAAGGTAATGATTATTTTTCTCCTTCCTAAGTACAACAGAAAAGTTGTCCAAATATGAATGATTAACCTATTAAATTGGGGATAAAAAAACTAATATGAAAAGTTGTTATTCTAAAAATCTTCATCTACTTGCATATTAAAGTTATACCAGCAAGAATTAGTCTTTATGTAGAAAACTATGATTTAAATCAAGCCTTACTGACTAGTGATTTAAATCGTGATTTAAATCAGTTTGATTTAAATCAAATCCACCCTGCTACTAACCAAGTCAAAAGCCTTCGTAAGATCTATGAAGGCTACGAAAAGTGGCTGTCTTTGTTCCCTGCATTTCTCCTGCAACTGTCTAAGGGAAAATACCATGTCAGTAGTGGACCTGTTGGCTCAAAATCCACACTGTGATTCTGGATAGACTCTCTCTGCAAGCACCTGGAGCCTCTTCAGTACGACACGGACAAGCAGCTTCCCTACAACACTAAGAAGAGAGATGCCACGGTAGTTGTTACAGTCACCCCTGTCACCTTTGTTCTTGTACAGTGTGATGATATTTGCATCCTTCATGTCCTGTGGTACTCCACCTTCCCTCCAACAAAGACAGAAGATTTCATGCAGTTCAGTGGAGATGTTCTCTTTGCAGCACTTCAGTACTTCGGCAGGGATATTATCTTTCCCGGGTGCCTTGCCAGAGGCAAGGGAGTCCAGGGCCGCATTTAGTTCTTCTAAAGTTGGTTCACTGTCAAGCTCCTCCAAGACAGGCAGGCACTCAATGTTATTTAATGCTTCTTCAGTTACCACATTTTCTCTGGAATATAACTCAGAGTAGTGCTGCACCCAGCGTGCCATCTGCTGTGCTCGGTCCTGGATAACCTCACCTGTAGCAGACTTCAGAGGGGCAGATTTCTTCTGTGTTGGACCTAAGGCCTGCTTGATGCCATCATACATCCCCTTGATGTTGCCTGTGTCAGCTGCTATCTGGATCCGAGAGCAAAGCTGCAGCCAATAATCATTAGCACATCTCCTGGCAGTCTGTTGGACTTTGCTATGAGCAGCTCGCAGAACCTGTAGGTTGCGCTCACTGGAACAGGCTTTATATGCAATTAGAGCTCTCCTTTTTTCCTCGATCGCTGGGGTCAACTCCTCCGAATGGGCTTCGAACCAATCTGCTGTTTTTCTGATCTCCTTACCAAATACTGACAAGATGGTGTTACAAACAGCATTCTTGAAATATTCCCATCATTCAGATGCATTTACTTCAGCCGGGCCTGGGAGAGTTTCCTTGAGTGCTTGTGCAAATTCCTCCACTTTGCCCTGATTGCGGGTCTTGTTGATGTCGATTTGTGGTCTTCCTTCCTTCTTCGAGTGATGCAATGTCTTTGTTTGCAGTTTTATTCTGCTGCACACCAAGGAGTGGACTGTATCACAATCAGCACCCTGATAGCTGTGTGTGATTGTAATATTGGGGAGGTTGGAGTGCCTGGTAAGAATCAAGTCGAGCTGGTGCCAATGCTTCGATCTTGGATGTCTCCAAGAGACTCTGTGTTGAGGCTTTGTTTTAAAGTATGTATTGCTAACGCAAAGACCATAGTAGCAGCAAAACTCCAGCAGTCGTTGGCCATTTTCATTCATCTTTCCGACACCGAACTGACCTAAACAAGTGGGCCAAGAACTATAATCAGCTCCAACTCTGGCATTAAAATCGCCAAGGATAAACAGTGGTTCTTTCTCAGGGATTTTCTTGATAATAGCAGCCAGATCGTCATAGAATTTGTCTTTGGATTCTACTGAAGATGATAATGTCGGAGCATATGCGCTAATAAGAGTAACCAGCCCTGCTGATGAGTGGAGCTGCAAGGACAGAATTCTTTCACTTCCTGCAGCAGGTGGAGTAATGGATCCTAGTAGGGTGTTTCTGACCGTGAAGCCTAGAATGTACTCTGTCTAAATGACCCACAGGTGCACTGGCTCTTGGATTCGGGTCTGTCACTGGCAGTGGAGCTAAAAAACCCTGTTGCATAAGAGCAGCATCAATGCCCTTAGTAATAGTTTGGGCAATCATATCGCACAAGTCTTGTGACAGTGCAGTGCCCTGGCCTTCCTCCCAGCGGAGTCCCGCCGCGGTAGGCGTAAAGGTAGCAGAGGCACAGGAGCCCCTGTGCTGCTGAGAGGATCCTGGCTCAGGAATGGCTATACCCAAGGGAGCATCCATATCTGCTGTCTGCAGTTGCTGTGTGCTAGTGGAGGCAGTGGGAGACCAACCAAACTGACCTGGCTGGGATTCCAGAGCCAGAGGTTCCTTGTTTAATGAATCAGTTGTTTCCCTGCTGCAAGCAGAAGTGGAAGGAGCTTTGCTAGCCTCCGCCCTTTTCTTAGGCAAATCAAACTGTTTATCTAAGGCACGTTGTTGCTTCATGGCATCCTTATCAGATGTAGATGAAGTTGAGGATTGAACAGAGGACTGGGAACTGGTAACTGGTACCTTGGATCTAGATTTCCCCTTTTGTGTAACTGAAGCCTCCAAGGCTTGATGCCTGATGGAGGGAGAGGCAGAGGAATGAGAAGTAGATCTACTGCGAGACGCCATTTTGAAAGGCACAAGGTAACTTGTGAATCAGCCAAATAAAATTCCTTTTGTAAAACCTCTAGTAATTGCCTTGAAATCACCTCCCTGGTGTACAAAAACCCCAGTATGGAGGACAGTTAAGGGCTTCAATCACGCCAAGCCGACACCACGGCTTGAAAGCGGAGTAGAATAAAGCAGTGATGAAATCTAAAATTTGTTACTACCGGTTCTGTGGGCGTGGCTTTGGGGGGTAATGTGACTGGGTGGGCGTGGCCAACTTTTTTTTTTTTTTTTACTTTTAAAACCATTTTTTCTTTTTAAAAGAAAAGAAGCCTCTGCCGATCCACCCTCACTTGCTTGGAGATGGAAATCTCCATTGTCCTGAGATGAAGGGAAAAGGAATTGCTTGCTATGAAGGAGATCGCTAGTTGTGCGCCTTTAGGGGCGATCGAGTGAAGGAGAAAAAAAAGGCGGCAATGCTCCCTCCTGTGGAGCCAAACCGCCAGCCGTCCAGCTGTAAATGCGGTTAAGCAAGCGGCGAGGCTCACTCTCGCGTTCGCTGTGCTGCTAGGCGAATGCCATTAAAACGCAGCCGAGGGGAAAGACACTCACCCGATGTCTGGGGAGCCCAGGATCAGCAGAAATAGATAAAAACCACTGTCCAAATGGAACTGCCAGCCGGCAGCCCAGTACCGCTCCACGGTCCTCGGCAGTATCAGGTAAGAACCCTTCACGCCGGTACCTTGTTAGGAGATGATAATGAGACAAGCCTTGAATAAATTTCTGATGGTGGAGAAACAGCTAGGCTGGGAAGACACATCTGTCCAGCATAGACCGAGTCGAAACACTGGAGCCTTCCAGGAGAGGGCGGGGCTAAACAAATCAGCAGACTCGGTCACATAGTTCAACAGACGAGTTAACCCATGCCGGACTGCCGTTCCCACCGACATGTAGAATATGTCTCTCTAGGCCGACTGAATTAACAAACTGAGCCTAAACAGGAAGGAGGAGGCGTGACCAAACAATCAAATTACAACTCAGTCTCTGGCCAATCAGACAAGGTTATTGTTACGATCTGATGAGCAGCCGCCCAGCAACGGGAGGCTTCCTGATCGGCTGAGCTGATAGCTTGGCCGGCGGGAGGTGTGAATGTTTTAAAGTGTTTTATTGGCCGTGCGAGCCCAGCTGCAATATAAATAGCGGCTGCGCACGACCGATGTTAGGTTACATTTTAACCCTTGTGCTTGTTGCTGTGAATAAACCGTGTTGCTTATCTTGGTCTCTTATCCGCCGTTCTCAATTCAGAACACTGGCGACGAGGATGGATGACTCCCACTGAGTACGGCCATGAGAGAAGAATTGTTTTGTTGTTGGCATTTCGGAAGGTAACTACGTGAGGCAAACTTTTTTTTTCTCTTCTCTCTCGTTCTTTGTGGGCCTGCAACTCTTTCTAATGAGTAATTTGGCTATCTTTACGCCTTTTGTGCCCAGCACAGAAACTTGGGACGCTTATATTGAGCGTTTCGAGTGTTTTTTGCAGGCAAATGACTATACTGACTTTTCCAATGACCGGAAGCGAGCCCATTTTCTCAACGCGTGTGGGCCGCAGATTTTTGCAACGGCACGGGCGCTTGTAGCGCCCCAACAGCTGTCCACCGTTTCTTGGCCTACTTTGCTGGCTAAATTGAAGGGCCATTATGCACCCGCACCTTCCCGCATTTTTCGCCGTTTCATGTTTCGACAATGGGTGCAAAAGGAAGGGGAGTCCATTAATGACTATCTCGCCGCCCGTCGGACTGAGGCGATAAATTGTGAGTTTGAAAACCTTGATGACTCCCTCCTCGAGCAACTAGTTTGCGGCGTGCGCGATTTGCGGTTGCAGCGCCGCCTTTTGGCCAAATCTGTCATCAATTTGGAGACTGCTGTTGAGGAAGCGGCTGCGTTTGAGATGTCTGACCGGTCTGCGGCGGAAATTCGAAACTTCCCGCATGTTCCACCGGCCTCTCGTTGTGCAGCCATACAGCTAGGGGAGTCTTACGAACGCTCTGATACCGTTGCTGATAGAGGAGGTGGACCGCCTCAAGGCGTCAGTCTTCAATCGACGCCCACCCTCCAAAGGACGGGCTCCAGCGTTTTGTTTGGGTTGTGGGGATTCACATCCTCGTGCTTTTTGCCATTTTCGAAATGCCGTTTGCCGCCACTGTGGATAGGTCACCTGGCAAAGGTTTGCCGTTCGAGATCCTCCGTGGACGTCACGGGCGTACCATCTTCCATTAAATTAGGCCGGGAAGGGTTCAACGGTCCTCAGGACTCTTGTTTCGCTATTTCCCGCTGTGATCTTCTCTCATCTGGCAGCCATGCTGTCTCGGGTCACAAGAAGATCTTTCTGACTGTTCGTATCGAAGGAAAACCGTGCAGGATGGAAGTGGATACTGGTTCATCTAAGTCCATCATCGCCTGGCAGACCCTTAAAGAGCTGGTGCCGTCCTTCGCTTGTGACCGTTTGCAACCGTTCTACTCGTCTCCATGACTACCAAGGAAATGGCATTCCCATTTTGGGTTGCAGCCAGTTTATGGTGGAGTGGGGGGAGTTTGCAGGTCCCCTCCCACTTTTGGTAGTCAAGGGCAGGCTCCCTAGCCTTTTGGGTTTAGACTGGTTCGGGGCGTTGGGGCTTTCCATTGACGGCATCCATACCACGTCTAGTGATGATTTCGAAACCTTGATGACAGAGTTTGCTGAGGTTTTCGACGGCACCTTGGGTAAATATAAGGGTACCCCCATATCTCTTAATTTAGACCCCCAGGTGCCACCTATACGCCTTAAGCCCCGACGGGTCCCTTTTGCCCTTCGCCCTAAGGTGGATGTGGAGATAGATAAGTTGCTGGCTCAGGGTGTACTTGAGCCTACGGATCATTCTCGATGGGAGACCCCTATTGTTATCCCCACTAAGGCAGATGGTTCCATCCGTATTTGTGGTGACTTTAAGTGTACCCTTAATCGGGCCTTGCAGGACCACCCGTATCCGGTCCCGGTAGTTCAACACCTCTTACATTCTTTGGGTCAAGGGTCTATTTTTGCTAAATTGGATATGTCCCAGGCGTATCAACAGCTTCCTGTTGATGATGCCACGGCCGCTGCCCATACAATTGTCACGCATCGGGGCGCTTTTAAGTGCCACCGATTACAATTTGGGGTCTGCGTAGCTCCCGGCATATTTCAGAGCCTTATGGAGCGGTTGCTCCAGGGAATCCCTGGCGTCGTTCCTTATTTCGATGATGTTTTGATCTCGGCTACCACCAAACACGACCTCGTCGAACGTGTTCGCCAGGTGCTACGCAGATTTCAACAAAAGGGCCTGAAACTTAAAAAATCTAAGTGTAAGTTTGGCATTCCCCAGGTTGAATTTTTAGGGTTCCTTGTTGATAAGTTTGGCATTCATCCTACACCTTCTAAGGTCGATGCCATAAAGAATGCTCCAACGCCATCATGTAGGGCTGAGCTTCAGGCTTTTCTGGGCCTGTTTAATTTCTATAGCATATTTTTGCCGCATAAGGCGTCTGTGGCGGAACCACTCCATCGGCTATTGGACAGAACGGCCCCCTGGAAGTGGGGGCAAGCCCAAGCTACTGCTTTCAGGGCTGTTAAAGATCTACTTACTTCTGATGCTGTGTTGGTCCAGTATAGTGACCATATACCCCTCACCGTGGTTTGCGATGCCTCCCCATATGGCATCGGCGCTGTGCTGAATCATGTTTTACCCAATGGGTCCAAAGCTCCAGTTGCCTATTATTCCAGAACTCTGTCGATGACAGAGAGGAATTATAGTCAACTGGATAAAGAAGCGTTGGCACTCGTGGCCGCTGTAAAGCGGTTCCACGATTATATTTACGGCCGTTCCTTTCAATTAGTTAAGGACCACAAGCCACTTTTGGGCTTGCTGACTGGAGATAAGCCTACTCCCCAGATTATCTCCCCGCGTTTGGCGCGGTGGTCTGTTTTCTTGGCCACCTATAACTATCAGTTAATTTATCGCCCCGGGAGCGCCTTGGGAAATGCGGACGGCCTTAGCCGCTGCCCCCTTCCTTTGGCCGTAGAGAATCCCGTTCCGGACCAGCTGGTTCTTTTGATAGATGATGTTCCTTCCCTTGTGACGGCTGCGGATGTAGCTAAACACTCCGCTAAGGACCCTACCCTTGTACAGGTCATGGATTGGGTGCGTAGGGGATGGCCGCGTGGGCCATTACCCACGGAGGTTAAGCCATATTCCATCCGCCAACACGAGCTTTCTATTTCCCGGGGGTGCCTTTTGTGGGGCTGCCGAGTGGTGGTTCCCCCTGTATTGCGGCCAACTATTCTGAAACGGCTGCACGATAGCCATCCCGGTATCGAGAGAATGAAGGCCTTAGGCCGTAGTTATGTTTGGTGGCCTAAGCTTGATCAGGCCATCATAGATTGGGTAGTAAGGTGTCAAGTTTGTCAGTCATCCCGGCCAGGGCCCCCGGCTGCCACACCTGGGGAATGGGAGATACCCAGGAATCCGTGGTCCAGGCTGCATATAGATCTAGCAGGGCCGGTTCAGGGCCAGACTTTTCTAATCGTGGTTGATGCGTATTCTAAATGGATGGAGGTTGTTCCTATGGCATCAACCACGTCGGATGCTGTGAGCAAGGCTCTCTGTAACATATTTGCCACACATGGACTTCCCGATGTAATTGTCTTGGACAATGGACCCCAATTTGTTTCGGCAGCGTTTTAGATGTTTTTGATGGGGTTGGGTATTCGTCACGCCTTAGTGGCACCTTATCATCCATCCAGTAACGGCCGGGCGGAGAGGGCCGTCTGCTCGGCCAAGGACGCTTTGGCCCGTTTCGGCCCCGGTGATTGGCAAGAGAAGGTGGAGCGGTACCTTTTGGCGCAGCACTCAACCCCGTGCCTGGTATCCAATCGTAGCCCGGCCGAACTTCTTATGGGCCGGCGACTAAGGACTGTGTTAGATAGGCTACATCCGGACTATACACCTGAGGCACCCGTGGATTCCTCTAGCCGGCCCCGGGTGTTCGGGGTTGGTGATGGCGTTTATGCCAGGAATTATGGGGGTGATCCTTTGTGGCTTCCTGGACGTATTATTTTAGTCACGGGACCCCGTTCTTACAGGGTCGAACTTGAGGATGGCTGGACCTGGCGGCGCCATATAGACCAGCTAAGGAGTCGCATTACGGCTCGGACCCGGGGTAATGAGGAGCCGGATATGTTTGGTGCACTTCCGACGGCTGATCCGGTGGACGATAGTACTCTAGAGGCTCCGTCGTTGGGGTCTTCACGTTCACCTGTTGTAATTACAGTTCCTTCATTGCCAGAGGTACCCGTAGATGTTCTTGCACGATCATCAAATATTCCACCGTCTTCAGACCAGCTACCTCCGTCTATGACATCTCAGGAAGTACCGGAGACGGCGTCACCCCCTGATCGCTTGGACAGCGATTTGCGCCGGTCCAGGCGTATATGTAGGCGCCCGGGTTATCTGGACGATTATTGTACTATCTAAAGAGGGAGGAGTGTTACGATCTGATGAGCGGCCGCCCAGCAACGGGAGGCTTCCTGATCGGCTGAGCTGATAGCTCGGCCGGCGGGAGGTGTGAATGTTTTAAAGTGTTTTATTGGCCGTGCGAGCCCAGCTGCAATATAAATAGCGGCTGCGCATGACCGATGTTAGGTTACATTTTAACCCTTGTGCTTGTTGCTGTGAATAAACCGTGTTGCTTATCTTGGTCTCTTAACCTCCGTTCTCAATTCAGAACAGTTATCACCCATTGCTTGGACTCTCTAAGCAGCGCATAGGAGAAGGGTGTCTTCTCTACTGCAACACCTGCCTTTTGGAATGGTATTACTCCCAAAGCCCTGGCCCTATTGTCATTCACAAGAGCTGGCTCTTTCCCCTGGCCCTGTGCTGGGAGAGACATGACCCTACATGGAGGATATATGTCGCCTGCCCGCCAGCCGTCGAGCCCCAGCTGGGACTCGCCATACCTGGGTGGGCTGGGGGAACCCGAGGCCATAACTATGACATTACGGAGCATCAGCAGCACAGACAAAGTGGGAAATACGAATCTGCTGAGCAGCTGATGGGGGGGAGGGGTGGTGAAGAGTACCGGATGGTGTTATAGGGATAAATAGCACTGCATGGCGATCACACACACCGCTGACTTTGACCCTGTAATCCGGCTTGTTCTGTGTTTTTGGCTGTCCTATGGCCCTAGTACTATGCATGTGCTTCGGGAACGGTTTGGGGAGGCCAGCTTTCGTGATGCTCCATCCTGGCAACCTTGGCCTACAGGCCTGGAACCTCCACACGGGGGCTCATGGCAGGACACTGGGGTTACCAGCTCAGAGACCCGTTTCCGCCTCACCAGCCCCACCAGCCCCAAGCTACGAACAGACCAGGCACCCAGCCGAGCAGTTGACCATCCGGTGCCCTGGGACCAGGGTTCCTCGTTGGGGGAGGTTGTCAGGGGTGCTGAGCGGCTGAAAACCCATTACCTTTGAGCAGATGGGTCATTGTTGAGGGGGGCTCCAGCAACCCATTTGACGGAAAGCCTACACCTGGAGATAGGGGACCATCGAGAGACTATTCGGTTCATCGTAGTCGAGAAAATGATCGAACCGATAATATTGGGGTTAGCTTGGCTTGATAAATGGGGCCCCACTATATGGTGGGAAGGAGGGTACCGAAAACTACGGTTAACACTGGGCTCAGACCCGCCTGCAGCTGAACAAGTAGGTGGTACAGGGACGGGATGTGCTCCGGTGGTAACCCATTGCAAATACCTGAACAAACCAGGGAGGCCAGGGTGCATGTCTACTAACACTAATACCTCTGCTCTCCTCCTTACAGGTGGGCTCCTGGTAGAGGGGAGCCGTCTGTCGAGCCCCAGCTGGGACTTGCCATACCTGGGTGGGCTGGGGGAACCCGAGACCGTCGGAGACATCCACCTGGACGCCTGGGACGCCCGCATGCAGCCCCAGGACATCCACCCCCTTGCCAGCCAGGTGCACTGCCACCAGTCGCGCCCCTGAGCAGCCCATGCCACCACCACCACCAGGAAAGGCTTCAAAGCTGTGCTGCCTGCGTTCCACATGGGCTGCCGCAGGGGGAGGGCAGGCATGGCTGGCTGGCTGCTGCCCGGAGGGTGAGGCTGGCAAGAGGAGGAGGAGCCGGTGCCTGTGCCCCTCATCCGTCCGCCTGCCTCTGTGCCTCCCGGCGGCTTTTAACACTGCCGCCAGCAACTTGCATGCCCCGACTGAAGCTGGAATTTGCCACACCAGGGGAGAAATGAGAGGCCCTGCTATCCCACAGAGCCTGCACTGCTTGAGTGGGGAGGACAAGGAGAAAAATAGCTGCTCAGTTGGCTTTCTCACCCCCCCCCCGCCGTTGCCAGCAGCTTGAGTGCCCCAACTAAAGCAGGGATCGCGTGTTCTCGCTCTCTCATACACACACAAACAGTTTGGAGAGCCTCCCCCCTCTGTGTCTCGCTGCGGCAGCAGTAGTGGCACTTCAGTGCCTGGCTGGCAGGGTGCTCAGGTAAGTCGGCGCGTTGGAGGGCAGCTCCAAACCCCCTCGCCTTGCTTTATACTCAACACCCCCCCCTGCCTCGCTGCTCAGGTGTCTCCCATGCCATTGCCAGCAGTTTGGGTGCCCTGGCTGAAGCACGGCTCTCTCTCTCTCTCTCCCATACACACACACACATACACAATTGGATTGCTCTATTTCTCTCTCTTTCTTGCCCCATTTGCATGCAAGCGTGCTCTGTGGGACAAAGAGGCCTCATTAAGTAGTTAACTGGAAAGTAGTTGGGCAGGAGGGGAGGAGCAGGAGACCGGCTAACACTTTTCATGCCGAGAATAAGTTTCTGGGACCCTGACTCTCTGCAAAAGAGGATTGGTGCCTGAATCAGCGCGATATTATAGCACCCAGGAGCGTCCATTTTCGACACGAAAAGCATTTCCCAGCCAACTCTCCTCTCCCTTCCTCAAAGGCAAAAAAACAGAGAAACAAGAGAGGAGACAGATGTTTGCAAGGTAAGTGAGTCCTTGTGGCAGAAAGGGAGGGAGAAGCATGAGGTATCTTAGTGGGTCGGGGAGGCCTTGAGGGCCTGTTCTATCACTATGTCAGCGTCTCACCGCTGACATAGAAAGGGAGATAAGCCCTGAACTTTTGCCTGCTAAATCCCTTTGAAGCCCGGTCTCTGTGGAAATGAAGAGGGGGGGGAACATTCCTGTGAAATGACGAGACAAGAAGTCAGGAGAGTGACTTGGAAGATAGCCAATGAGAAGCAGATAATTGAGGATCGGAAAGGGAGGGATTGGGGGGCAAAAGGTCAGTCTTGTCCGTATCGAGTCATGATCCGGTTGCTGTGCTCGAATAAAGAGAAGATTTCCTTAAAGATTGGCACTTTGGAAATTCATTTATTTTGAGATAGCATCGAAGTCTGACAGACGGACAAGACTCACTATTTTCCAAGCCAAACTGGCAAACCTCCAGCCCTCCAGCTCCCTGCCAAATGTTTGGACGGAGTGGCGCCAAGGTTCCGAAGCCATGGCAGAAAGCCAGCTCTCTACTGAAAGTCTACTTCAAGTTGCTGTGAACCAGCCCACCCTCTCTACTCCAGCCAGCTTGGATGCGACGGGGCCACCCCCTTCCCCAGCAAAGCTGCAACCCCCCCCTTCCCCACCCACTGCCACAGAATTACCAAGGACAGACGATCGTGCTCCAGCCCAAGAGAAGAAAAAATGATGAACCTTGGTGGACTTTGCCAAAATCTGCAGAAGCTGAATTCCCCTTTCCAGACGCTAAAGGGGAAGCCCCTGGGTGAATTGGGGAGGGCGGAATGGTTATGGGATTGGCAGAAAGCCAGACAGCAGAAAACTTCAAAGCTGCCACTTGAAAGCCCCATGGAAGAATTAAAGCAAGATTTTGAACGTGCCGTCAGACTGGAAGAGGGTCCATCCTGCAGGCCCAAAGATAGAGGGAGGCCAGCTGACCCTGTTGAACTACGACACCATAGATGGGGGCCCAGACCCCCCACACACACACCAGAAGGAAAGAAAGTCCCAGTGTGCATCCATGGGTTCCTCCTCTGCCCAGCAAGCATACCAGCCCACGCAAGACATCACCCCCCCGCCCCCGAGAGATTTGGAAGAAACCCAACGACACACTAGACAGGCACACAGAGCCCCACTATGGGAGGAGGGGCCACCGAGGGTGGAGCCACCCCGATTCAGAGGGAAGTTCGATGGGCAGCTGAGGTCTATATCGAGCGCTATGGGCACCTTTAACCATTCCCAATAGTAAAAATAATCAACCCAGTCACAGTACAATTGCAGTTGCCCCGGTTACTAGGGAGGATACACCCCGTTTTTCACAGTAGCCTCCTGAAGCCTGTGGTAGGGTCAACTTTAAGGCTGGTGCCACGTGATCCCCCAGGGCCCTTGATTGTTGGAGGCCAGACCCACTATGAAGTACAGCGAGTTCTCGATTCGAGGTGGCACAGAGGGCGCCTCCAGTACTTAATTAAGTGGAAGGGTTACCCCTTGTCAGAAGCTTCCTGGGTGAAGAGCACAAACATCCAAGCTGACCGCCTCATAGCTAAATTCCATGCAGATCACCCGGACAAGCCGGGAGGGGGTGGGGTACACCCTCAGACGGGGTAAGGTACTAAACTTGTTGTTTATCTCACGCAGGCCTCACGGAGAGAGTGAAGGGAGAGGGGCCGGATGTCAACGTCTCACCGCTCACATAGAAAGGGAGATAAGCCCTGAACTTTTGCCTGCTAAATCCCTTTGAATCCCGGTCTCCGTGGAAATGAAGAAGGGGGGAACATTCCTGTGAAATGACGAGACAAGAAGTCAGGAGAGTGACTTGGAAGATAGCCAATGAGAAGCAGATAATTGGGGATCGGAAAGGGAGGGATTGGGGGGCAAAAGGTCAGTCTTGTCCGCATCGAGTCATGATCTGGTTGCTGTGCTCGAATAAAGAGAAGATTTCCTTAAAGATTGGCAGTTTGGAAATTCATTTCTTTTGAGATAGCATCGAAGTCTGACACACTAGGCCTCCCATGGCCTTCCCCACACTGAGTTACCTCATGTACACATTGGTATTCTTGAATTGTGAGCTCTTAGGAAAGTATCCCCTCCTTGTGTGTTGCAAACAGCTATTTCCAGCAGGGAAAACAGGACAAAGCAAGTGGGGGAAAATAGTATCCTTTGCTATATTTCCAGTCTGAATTAGACCATGCCAGGGTCCCTACAGAAGAGCTCTTTTAAAGATTATGTATTAATAGAAAAGCAACTAACTTACCTCTGTTCTTAAATGCTAAAGCTGTTGCACATAAAAAACAGAGGAGCTCTGATCAACTATCAGAGCCATCATTTTGACAGTTTTACTGTACTGTTGTCTGTGGATACCCCCACTAAATGCAAGCATGGGATAAACTGAGCCTGGTTTGTTCTCAATCTTTTAAGTGGCCACAAACTAGCAAAAGTGGAATTTGATCACAAGGCAAGGAGGCATTGCGAAATGTTTCCCCTTTTGCATTTGAGCATCCAAGAAGGGACAGGAAAGACAAAGAAAAAGAAGGTAAGAGGGGAAGGAAGAAGAAAGAATGAAGAGGGAAGGAAAAAGAAGAGAAGGGAGGAGATTATGAGAGTGTCAGCTTTGGAAGCCATATTAGCACCAGATGCTTCCCCGCTGCCAACTTCTTGCGCTTGGGAAAGTGGGAGGGGGGGATTTAGAGGAGTGATTGTAGTTAGACATAATAGCATTCTTCCCTTCGGTCAAGGTCATGGTGTTTATGCATCTAGAGGAGGAGTGGTTGCAGGGATGGCTCTAGTTGGGACAGATGGTGATTGGGCCATGTGACAGACTGATGAGTGCAGGGGCTGGATTTGGGGTTTTGGTTTACTGAGGGAAAACCGGAACTCTCAAATTTGGGTTTTCCCAGATGTGCCAGTTTACCTTCTCTAATAAATGGAACTTTGAGAAATGCCTGCCTCGGAGTTTTTACTTAGAGTTGGGGACTTTCTGGAACGCTGACATTAACCCAAATCCCTAAAATGAGTAATGGCACCCCGAAAGGGGGCTGTCTGGGGTGCTGAGCCCCAGCATCAACCTAAACCTCGGGTGGTGCGAAGACTCAGCGAAGATGGAGGAGGAGATCGCAGAGGGAGCCGTGGGGACTGATACCGGAGGATTTATCGAGACCCGGTAGTCTCCTTCTGAAGAAATGGTGCAAGCCATTGAAGCTGCAGAGGCAACACGAAGGCTGGACACTCGGCCCAAGGAGTCAGATTCCTGGAAAAGTTGCCAGTCTGATCCAACTTCAGAAAGGGGACAGGAGTAGAGACTGGCTGAATCTCATGCCACACCCAGCCCAATGAAGTCGCCCCACGAGTCAGAATGGAGAGATGTGACACCTTTAGGATCAGGGTATTCCTGAGACTGGAACCAGTTGCCTCTGTCACGAAGCCAATCATTAACTGGACTGCCGGAGCGTTTTAAACGGGTGGAAGTGGGAAGTTATGCCCCCCCTACACAACCTCAAGTGAGATGGAGCTTAACGTAACCCACTTTCACTTTTCCTGAACTAGGACTGGGCGGAGGAATTAGTGGCCAGCAGGCACCTTTCTACCCAGCCAGAGATGACAGGAGGAGCACCTCCGCGCAGCCAGGCAAAGCAGCATTTGGGAGACAGCAGACGCAGTAGGCATGGGGACCGCCACCCCCCCTACTGCCCCCCCTCGTCAGCCTGCTTTTGCACTACCCCCTGCAGAATGTATCCCCCCAGGCTGGGGATTCTATCCCGGCCAGGGGTGGGTCCAGTGCCAGTGGTCGCCAGCACCTTCTGCTCCAATTTTCCAGGGATCTCCATGGGCCCAATTTGCCCCAACAATCCCGATACATCAGTGGGGGATAATTCAGCAGCCAGCTGGAGCTCCCCCACCCTGAAGCTCAACAAATAGCGCAGCGACTGGCCCCAGTCCCACCTGCAGCCGCAATCCAGCAACCAATTGGAGCTCTGCCGCAAATTTCAGCTCAGCCGCCCGCCCCCGCCCGCTGGGGCGCACCAGCAGCTCCCAGCCCCGCCACCCATCGCCGGGGCCAATCCACTTGCAAAACCACCTCCATCCCGTTTTAGGGCCACCTTCAATGGTAAGCCTTCCAAACTGGCTTACTTCCTCAGCCAAATCTGGGCCCACATAGATCAGTATGGGGAACAATACGAAACTGATCGCAACCTAGTATCCGCAATTTCAGAGGGGATGAATGAAGGAGATGCTTCAGACTGGATAGCCTAGCTGCACAACGAGGGAATGGCTGAACTAAATGATGCTGAAGGGTTTGTTGAGCTGCTCCAGGCCCGATTCGATGACCCTGACCAGATCAATGAGAACAAAGCCGCAATAAAGGAGATGAAGCAAGGTTTATTATTATTATTGTTTATTGGTTCGATTTATATGCCGCTCTTCTCCGGAGACTCAGGGCGGCTTAAAATGCGTAAAGCAATAGCCTTCATACTTTTGTATATAATAATAATAATAATAATAATAATAATAATAATAATAATAATAATAATAATAATAATCTAGTGATCCTAAGGGCTATGCTGAACAGATGCAACCATATCAGACAGACCTTAGGTGAAGGGCCAGACAAAATCTGCTCCACAACCCATTCAAACATGGTGAATACAGAAAAAATGAAATTTATGCCGGCTGAACCGTCGCCCGGATTAACAAGGGTTCCGTTGGATGCTATGGCTCCTGGGCATTCTACGCAAAATGAGTTACAGGGCTCAACTCCCTCTGCTAGGCAACCAGGGCATGGAGCTGACAAGTTACTGGAAGAAAAACCCAAAAAGCGAAAAATCTGGACCAGGGAAGAAAACACCTCTATTATGAAAGCTTACTATCAGTCTGAGCCAGCAAAACATGGATTTCAAAAAAGAATGTATCAGATTTGGAAGATGAACCATACGGACTGTGACACTGTAATCCTAAATCACAAATTTTTCACTACAGAAGAATTAATAGCAATAGAAGAGAAAGCAATTAATGGTCTGAGTACAACAACAAAGAAGAGAAACATCAAGAATGATTTCCAGACTCAAAAGCAAATTGAGGAAGAAAGGGAAGAAGAGGATACTGAAATGGATGAAGATAAAGAACAAGGAAGCACTAAAGAACAAACACCAACAGATCAGTGCTGTGGAGTCGGAGTCGAGGAGTCGGAGTCGGAGGAAATTTTGGGTACCTGGAGTCGGAGTCGGAGTCGGCAAACAATGCACCGACTCCGACTCCGACTCCTACTAAATTTAGATTGGAATTTTAAAAAAAGCAAGTTTAAATGTCCCAATTCACAAAAAGTTATAATTAATGACTTCTCTACTGTAAGAATAAAGACCAATGCATGCAGTGCCTCACGTAACCGCAAAATGAACACGTTAAGTGACCGTGAAGAAGCATGCTTTTCATGTGCTTCACTATAAGGCACGCAACGCACAATTAGGAGTGGCAATACTTATACTTTCCATAGTGTTGTGTTCTGCTGTTACAGGGAACGCAGCGCCCATGGGTAACCTAGCCTCTCACTGATAAGGGATTAAGTAAATATGTTTTTTGCAGGACTAGAGACACTTGCATAAGTGAAGGGAATGGAGGGTCAATAGTTCAAGACTGAAGCTGTAAACCATTGGAAAAACTGCTGTCATTCAGCTAAGGCTATAAAAACTTGTAACTCTGATTGTTAGCTTAAACTTTAAACATGACTAAACACTGTTTAAATTTATGAACTGGCCAAATACTCTGTTCAAAGAAAATACATTGTATGTTTGTATGTGTGTTTCTAATTATTGTTATTTATTCATATTTGTTCTCTTTTATTCTTTAAAGTTTAACAATTCATTCTTTATCTTAATATCTTTATATTTGTTTGGGGTTGGCTTTCTTCCCTTTCATCTTTTTTATTGTACAGCAATCTTTCTCCTCAAACCTACCACCTCTCTCTTTTCTTTCCTTCTTACTTTCTCTTCCTCACCCTCTTCTTCTCCTCCCTACTTCCTCTTCCTTTCTCCTTCTCCTCCTCTCTTCCTCCCTCTCTTACCCTCACTCCTACTCTAATTTCCCTTCCCTTCCTTCATCCCTCTCTATTGCTGTATCCTTTTATGTATATGGACTACTCAGAGGGCTGAAAAAGTTATTTTTGACTGGTCCTCGCACTTTTGACCAGTCCTCGAACTTACGACTGTCCTCACATTTTACGTTTTTGCCCTATCTTGTCACCATGGTGAAGAGAAGCAGTTGTGAAATGAGTGACATGGTTGTTAAAAATGCTGCACGGGCATAAATGTGAGGATGGTCATAAGTGTGAGGACCAGTCAAAAGTGCGAGGACCTGTCAGAAATGACTTTTTTCAGCCCTCTATACACATAGCCATGGCCACCCGGTCACATGACCAGCTAGCCACACCCACCCAGTCACATAACCTCCAAGCCATGCCCACAAAATAAGCCACGCCCACAGAACCGGTAGTAAAAAAATTTAGAACCCACCCCTGGTTGGGGGTCACCACAACATGAGGAACTGTATTAAAGGGTCGCGGCATTAGGAAGGTTGAGAACCACTGGCTTAGAAGAACTTGGTGGAACAGCTTCTTGGATTCAACTGTAAGTGTTTATATTGTATAGGACAAATCATGTCTAGGTTTAGTGCTGGGATATATAGCTTATTTCTTTGTATAAAGCCATGTACGTACAACTTACAAGACTGTGTATGTTGATATTAAAAATCTAATTATATGCCAGTTAGTATAACATATTTTATATTTTAGGGAAAGAGGCATCCTAAACAATGGCAAAAAGACTGCTAACAACAAACACAACAAAGTCTACTGTTTATGAGCGCTTTGCATTATCAAGTGATGGAAAACATTACGTGTGCCAATGTATTAGAAAAGATGATGATGGTGAAAAACAATGTGATGCAAAAATTAGCAGTTTCAGTGGGCCTGATAAAAATGCACCTACAAGAGCATCAAATTTGAAAAGACACTTACAGCGTTTTCATCCCAAAGTGTTAGAAGCCGTGAATGAGAAAGATAGCAATGAAAACATTGCATCTACTTCTGTGACAAAAAACGTTCAGAAATCTACTGGAGAACAATCACAAATAAGAAAATTCTTTATATCTGACAAAGTTACCATAAGGATGACACCAGAAAAATTCAAACACCACATTATTGAAATGGTAGTAAAGAATAGTGTACCACTATCCTTCTTTTCACAGACAGCCTTTTTAGGCCTAAATGGAGAAATGGCAAAAAAACTTGGTGTTTCTCTGGAAAGAGAAAGTATAAGGAAACTTATAATTGAGGAGGCCAAATGTAAAAAGGAAGAACTACAGAAAGTTATGAAAGGACGTTTTGTCTTCCTTAAAATGGATGCATGCACACGTCACAGAGTCAATTATTTCGCTATTAATGTTAGATTTGTGGATGAAAATAACAAAACAATAACACGGACCCTCGGAGTAAAGGACACTCAGGCACATCACACCAGTGATTACCTTCAGAAGTTAGTGGAGGGTGTTCTAGAAGATTTTGAAATTAAAAAGGAACAGATTTTATGTGTTGTGACAGATAACGCTTCTAACATGTTGAGCACAATTGAGAAGATGAAGGCAGATGAAGAAGGTATCAAACAGATATTAGACTTAGAGGAAGACAGCTCTGCAAGTATTAGAGAAAGTTTAGAAACTGAAGAGAATGCTGACATTTTTTTAGACAACTTTGTTGAAGAAGCATTGAAGCTTGCTACTATTCATCATATGCGATGTGCTGTTCATACACTGCAACTTGCCATAAGAGATGGATTAAAAGATCGCCATGCAGCTACATTAATTGGCAAATTACGGCAAGTAACTGTTGCAGCCAGGGCCCCAAAAACAGATGCAATTTTGAAAAGACGTGCAGGAAAAGGAGCCATTTTGGATCAAACAACTCGCTGGGGAAGCACTTATTTAATGGTGAAGCGTTTGCTTGAACTTAAAGACTTCATAGAAGAAATGGACAATGAAAATCTTGCATTAACTGCAAGCCAGTGGACACAAACAAAAGAGCTGGAGAACCTTCTTTCTCACCCCTTCACTGTCACCAAGAGGTTGCAATGTGATGATCTAACCCCGGGTAAATTCCTCTTGGAATGGAAGAGCCTGTTATATCGCCTGAACAAAAATGGAGGGTTAATAGCTGAGGGCATTGCATCTTCAATGATGAAAAGAGAGAGTCTTTTGCTGGAAAATGAAATCTTGTTAGCGGCTATTTATGTCGACCCAATGAGCCGACTTTTATTGAACAGTAAACAGATTGCTACTGGGAAAAAGGCCCTCTATGATGTAGCAGTTCGCATGAAGGGATTACGACCTGAAATACCTCCACAGGAGGATGGAGTTCTTTTAAGCAATAGTGGTAACTCAGAATCATCTTCTTCAAACGAAGAATTAGACTGATTCCTTCTTAGACAAAATGGAAGTTGCTAAAGGAAAGCGACGTCGCATAAGCGTTACAGAACCAGTAAATGTCCAAATAAAAAAATTCCAACAGGAGTTTTATAAAGCACTAAAAGAAGTTGAAAAGTATGATCGCTCATCAAAACTTACTGTTGAAGAAGCCATCCTTGTTTATCCAGAGATCGTTAGTGATGTGGCCAGAATAGTTACTGCAATGCCACCCACCCAAGTCAGTGTCGAAAGATTATTTTCAGCCCTAAAAATAATAAAGTCTGACTTAAGAGCCTCTATGAAAGAGGATCTGGCAGAGGCAATTCTCTTCCTTAGAACTCTACATTGAATTGATTTGCATTTGCTAAGCCTATAACTACATTTCAAGATTAATATAAACCATTTCTAGGTTTTACAGATTTTGTTTTTGGTTCATATAGATAAGCTTTGTTTTTGTTCTAAAACAACCAAATAATGTGGTTTGTATTTTTGAACTGGTAAAGTTCCTGTTCCTGATGTTTATGCCTGCTGCTACTATCCAGCAACTTGATTAATTAAATTAATAAAAAAAAATTAATAAAACTTTGTTGTTTTCATTGTGTTTGTCTTTTGCTTAAACTGTTCAATACAGTAGACTGTTGGCTTCCCAGCCAGTAGTCCTGTGGTAATGACATGTATGTTGCCTTTCTTTCCTTCAAGGAATGTATAAAATACATTCGCATATTAATACAGAGGAGTCGGAGTCGGGGAGTCGGAGTCGGAGTCGGAAGTACAAAAAACTGAGGAGTCGGAGTCGGAGTCGGAACATTTATCTCCCGACTCCACAGCTCTGCAACAGATAGTGCTCAATTAGCTAGAAAAATAAAGCACCAAATGGAAGATGATGAAAGAACACGTTTGCCAAAGCTGAACCAAGTGAACCGGAAAGAATTGAGAAATGTACTAAAAAAGGTCAATGAGGCTGTGCAAACTATTCGAACCACTACATTAGCCAAAACTAACCAACTGATGTATGCAGCAGCTGTCATAACCACCAAAGAACTGGGGCTGAAAATACAAAAGAACCAAAGAGGCAAGAAGGGGAAGCCTAAGTGGAAAATTCGGTTAGAATTGAAGATCAAAAAAGTACGTGGAGATTTGAGCAACTTGAAGAACCTAAGGCAAGGTCAGCTAAAGAACAAGCAGGTCAAAAGCAGCCTGGAAGCAAGATACGATCTAAGGAATAAGGAGATTGCAGTAGTAATTGAAGAGCTGAAGCAGAGGGTTGTTGCCATCGCTGAAAAGATTAAAAGGTATGAAAACCGAGTAACTCAGTTCAAGGAAAACTCACAGTTCAGAGCAAATCAGCACCAGTTTTATAAGAATTTAGAAAATGGAACCGGAGTAACAACAAATGAAAAGCCTGATAAAGAGAAAGCTCTGAAATTCTGGAAGAATTTGTGGGAAAACAACAAGAAGCACAACAGAAATGCAAAATGGATCAAACAGGTTGAGGACTCTATTAAAGTGCATAAACTGGAAGACGTGAAAATAACAAAAGCAATGGTGCAAAGACAGTCAAGAAAAGTGAAGAACTGGAGTGCACCTGGACCGGATGAGCTGCATGGCTTCTGGTTAAAGGCACTTACAAGTCTGCACAAAAGATTGGCAACCCAGATGAACCAGATCCTAAAAACACCTGAAAATGATGGATGGATGACAACTGGAAGGACATTTTTGATCCAAAAAGATAAAGAAAAAGGAAAGGACCCTGGAAACTATAGGCCAATCACCTGCTTGCCAACAACATACAAGCTTCTTACTGGTATCATTGCAAACCAAATCTATGGATACCTGGAAAGAAATAACTTGCTTCCTGTAGAACAGAAAGGATGCTGCAAAAACTCAAGAGGAACAAAAGATCAATTGCTGATCGACAAGCTAATCCTAAAGAACTCAAAGAAAAGACGAACCAACCTGTTCATGGCTTGGATAGACTATAAGAAAGCATTTGATTCAGTTCCCCATAGCTGGATCAAGAAATGCCTGGAAATATTAGGCATCAGCAGCAACATACAAAAATTCATGGAATCTTCAATGAACCTCTGGAAAACAAAACTTATGGCTAATGAAGAAGAACTGGGTGAAGTTGAAATTAAACGAGGCATTTTCCAGGGCGATTCCCTTTCACCCCTACTTTTTATACTCTCAATGCTACCACTGACAATCATTTTGAAGAAGATGAACTGTGGATACGAACTTGCAAAGAAAGGACTGAAAATCTCGCACTTGATGTACATGGATGATTTGAAGCTGTTTGGTAAAACAAAAGCTGAACTGAATTTATTAATTGAAAACACAAAAGAATTCAGCCAAGACATTGGTATGCAGTTTGGAATTGACAAATGTGCAACAATAGCAACCAAAGCAGGCAAGATCATAAAAGAGGATGGAATAGAACTAGAGAATGAAGAAATGATAAAGGCAGTAAAATCAGAAGAAGGCTACAAGTACTTGGGGATTTTAGAAGCCTCTGACTTAATGCATAATAAAGTCAAGGAATTAACTTCAGCCAAGTACATTCGGCGAATTCGTAAGATATTAATGTCCAAATTGAGTGGAGGAAACATCATAAAAGCCATAAATACCTGGGCTATACCTGTGATTAGATACTCTGCAGGAATAATTGACTGGACTCAGATGGAGTTAGACAATTTGGACAGAAAAACAAGGAAGCTTATGACAATGAATCATGCCTTGCACCCTAAAAGTGATGTTGACCGATTATATTTACCAAGAGCAGAGGGTGGTCGAGGACTCCTACAAGTAAAGCAGACTGTGGAAGAAGAAAAATGCAGCTTGAATGATTACATCCAGAAAAGTGAAGAACCAATGATTAAGGAAGTAAATAAAGGAGGCCTTTTAAAGACAACTAAAACAAAAGCAGAATATAAGAAAGAAGTAATTGAGCAGCGAGCTGAAAATTGGAAACACAAAGCTCTGCATGGCCAATACTTGAAAAGTATTGAAGGCAAAGCTGACCAGAAACTAACTTGGAACTGGTTAAGATCAGGAGTACTGAAAAAAGAAACTGAAAGCTTTATTTTGGCAGCTCAAGAACAAGACCTAGCCACAAACTGTATGAAGGCAAAAATTCAACATGTTACCACCAACAGCAAATGCCGCCTCTGCAATGAGAAAGATGAGACAGTCGACCACCTGATCAGTGGGTGCAGCAAAATTTCACAAACTGACTACCTACAACGCCATGACCGTGTTGCTAAAATCATTCACTGGAAATTGTGCCAGAAGTTTGGATTTGAGTACAGCAAAAACCACTGGGAACATCAGGTTGAGAAAGTTTTAGAGAATGAGAAACTCAAGATCTTGTGGGACTTTAGGATTCAGACTGACAGGCACTTGGTCCACAACACACCTGACATAATAGTTGAAAAGAAAAAAGTATGGTTCATTGACATTGCAATACCTGGTGATGCACGAATTGAAGATAAGCAGCAAGAAAAAATCACAAAGTACCGGGACTTACAAAGAGCCTTGATAGTACAGGGGTTTAGTGCACCCTGTTATTAACACAGCTGCCTGCAATTTCTGCTGGTTCGAATCTCTCCAAGGCTCAAGGTTGACTCAGCCTTCTATCCTTTCTAAGGTAGGTGAAATGAGGACCCAGTTTGTGGGGGCAATAAGCTGACTTTGTATAAAATATACAAAAGAATGAAGGCTATTGCTTAGCGCATTGTAAGCCGCCCTGAGTCTCCGGAGAAGGGCGGCATATAAATCAAATTAAAAAAAAAAAAAAAAAATTGAAGTTGAGCGACTGTGGAAAAAGAAATCGTGTGTTGTCCCGATTGTAATTGGAGCCCTCGGAGCAATACCCAAAGGGCTACCCCGATATTTAGAAATTCTAAATTTGCCGGACTTGAACATTTTGACTCTACAAAAAACCACCTTACTCGGAACAGCTTACATCCTCCGACGATACCTTAACAGTTCCTAGGTCCTTGGTTAGGACTCGAGCTGCTGAGCTATTAACCAGCCTCAAAGGCTGTGAATCTCACTAAAGATTAACCAATAAATAATAATAATAATAATAATAATAATTTTATTTCTATACCGCCCTTCTCCCGAAGGACTCAGGGCGGTGTACAGCCAATTTAAAAACACAAGACACAACAATAATTAAAAATTAAAATAATTAAATAGATTTGGCCGATTTAAAACCCCACAAATTAAAATACCCCAATTTAAAATTATTATATTGACAGCCCTGCCTGGCGGAACAACAAGGTCTTCAGTGCGCAGCGGAACACCCGGAGGTCGGAGATCTTACGTATTTCCGGGGGCAGTTCATTCCACAGGGTTGGGGCTCCCACAGAGAAGGCCCTCCCCCTGGGTGTCGCCAGCCGACATAACTTGGCTGATGGCACCCTGAGGAGACCCTCTCTGTGGGAACGGACTGGTCGGTGGGAGGCTATTGGTGGCAGAAGACGGTCTCGAAGGTACCCGGGTCCTGTGCCATGGAGCGCTTTAAAGGTGGTAACCAACACCTTGAATCGCACCCGGAAGACCACTGGGAGCCAGTGCAGCTCGCGCACTCATATATACCTGCTTAGTAGGGCTTTCGGTAAGGTAACCGACCCATAAAAGACTTTGTATGGGACTTTAGACAGGTCGCAGGGAACCTTGTCCATTGGCCAGACCGCATACTCCTACACTATTTTAAAGAAGCCATTGACCAAGAAGTCAGGAAAGCATGTGGCATCCGAGGGGTGCCAGAGTGACTGCAGGACTGGTATACCATGTCCATAGCTCTGGATAGAGAAATTCACCCCCTCCGCAAAGCCCCAGTAGAGAGAAGCCACCTCGGAGAACTCTGGCTAAACGTCCACTTTCAAAGCCTGCGGAAGTCCCTCCCACTCAGCCTGCAGGGGTGATTAAATGCTATCATTGTGGACAAACAGGTCATCGAGCTTCTGAGTGCCTGGCCCCTGCACCAATTCCACAACAACGCCTGGCCACAGCCACCTGAGGCAGAAGGGCTCCAAGAAAGCCCTCAGATACCAGCCGATTTGCCAGACAAGCCGTAGAGCAAGGGTCCTCAAACTTTTTGAACGGGGGGCCAATTCTTCAATCCCTCAGATTGTTGGGGGACCAGACCGACTGGGTGGGCGTGGCTAGGTGGTCATGTGACTGGGTGGGCATGGCCAATTTAGCAGACCATTTTGCCTTTGTCCTTGCTGTACTTGCTCAACCCAAGGAATCTATTTACTTAAGACCCCTCCCAAAGGGAAAAAGAGTGCAAACTTTCTTTCGTGACTTATTTTGTGGGTGTGGCTTGATGGTCATGTGACTGGGTGGGCGTGGCCAACTCAATGTCACTCACATCAAGGGGTGCCTCGCCTGCCCCCCCCCTTCCCAGCCATTCCTTGTCACACCCAGCCTCAACATATCTATAGTTCTGTAAAAATGTTGTTCACCTTTTTTCAACTTTATTATCTACATACTATAGCTGTACTTTCATGGACCACTGAAAGGAGGAAATGGCTCACGTGCTTTGCCCAAGAGCGTGATAGGCAACAGGCTTTTAAGGGGCTGCCAGAAAGAAGGGGAGGGGCAATGTATTTTCTAAAGTACCAGAAGGCAAAACAAGAAGCAATGGATGGAAACTGAACAAAGAGAGAAGCAACCTAAAACTAAGGAGAAACTTCCTGACAGTGAGAACCAATATAGGTGCAGAAATATTTCAGTCATAATTTCATATATAAAATAGCCATTCGTGTAAATACAACCTGCATATTGTTCAAAACAGTCATAATTTTGGCTGATGTTTGACAGCAAGCCTAAAAGTCAAAGATCACAAGAGTGCTTCTTTCTCTGTATGTATACAAAACATCACATACCAGGAATAGCATATTAAGATGGACTTACGCAACCTGATGTACCAAAAAACCACACATATTTATGCTCTGGACTATAGACCTTGAATGCATGTAAATCCCTGAAAAATATGTGGTAGCCCTGGGCAAAAGAAAGGCAGTAAAATCACTTAGGTGTAGGGACAGTGTAAAATATTAAAACATGATAAATAATGGAACAATTAAAAATAATAGCACAGAGGGGGTTTTTTCTCTCTCTCTCCCCCTTCCTTCCTCTTTCTTTCTCTTCTATCTCTCTCTCCTTCCCTTTCTTTCTCTTTCTCTCTCTCTCTCTCAGCAAGAGAAAAGGGGAAAGGCGCACTTTGGATTCTGGACTCCAAGCCTTCCCTGAGCTGGGAAGCACTCCTCGTTCTCATTCTTCCCAATCCCTTCCCACTCCCGGATCCTCCCCCCCCCCCCCGCTTCCTTTTGCTTGAAACTCCTTTCAGGGTGGAAGGGAAAATCAAATAAAAACGGGAAGGAGGCAAGGACAGAAAATGGTGCATGGAGGAGGGCATTTTTCAGCCGCTTTCTGGGACTGAAAAGTTGAGGGGACCCAAGGAAGCAGCAACCGGCCGGGACTAAGACGCCCCCTGCTCCCACCCACCACCATCCCGCGCCACCTTCTTTTTCTCTCCCTGCCCCCACTCTTCTCTCTCACGGGAAGAAGGGGACTAACCTAAAAAAAAAAAAAAGCTCTGCTGCTGAGCAGAGAAAGATGTTGCTACAGAGTTAAAACAATGAAAAAATTGCCCTTCCCCTGTTCCTACTCTCTTTCTTTTTCTCCCCACCAGTTTCTTTTAGCTTCGGCTCCGGTGCCAAAAGAGAGAATTCTCTTTTGTTTGTGAAGTCCCCCTCCTTTTTTTCCCCGCCTAGCTGGAGAAAGACAGGAGAGGGCTGCTGCTGCCCCTATCAGTCCCAGCGCAGCGGCTGCATGCAACGCCGGTGGCTTCAGGAGGCGCTGGCCGGAAGGGAGAAGGGAGCCAACACAGCAACCTTTGTACCCACACAGCTGCAAAGGTTGCCGAGCTCCCCCCATCCCCTGCCCCACCTGCCACCCCAAATTGCGCCCCACTGCGAGATGCACATTTTACCAGAGAGTGGCAGCTCTGGGTCGTCTCTCAGCCGTTGCTTGCAGGGAGTGCGAGGCAACTAACTTCTTACACTCAGAAGTTTTTCTTTACTTTGCAAGGTTTTTCTCTGCACACAACAGCTGAGAGACGACCTGGAGCTGCCAGTCTGCGCTCTGCCAGGTGAGCAGCAGAGCGAGTAAGTCAACGATCTGCCGGCTTCCTGTAATCTGCAGTTTACTCGTGAGCACCACGCTCACGAGTAAACTGCAGATTAGAGGCAGGCAACAGATCACAGGCAGGGAAAGAAACCACTGCCTCCTGCCTCTGTGCATCGAGGAGGCCGAGCAGCAGTGGGAAGAGCACGGGACGGGAGGCGCAGGAAGTGACTGCCAGCGATGCCCTCAGGTGAAGATGTTGTGGGCGGGGAAGCTCGACCCCCCCCCCTTAGGAGCCTCAGTTTACTCGTGAACACCATTGGCCTTTCTCCCTGCCTCTCCAGGCCAATGTTGCTCACGAGTAAACTGCAGGTAGGATCTCCCGCGTGCTTCCCTCGCAGGCCAGGCCAGCTGGGGGAAACGCACGGGAAGAGCTCCGGTGCCACAATTTCCCGCACACTCCCCTCCCTCCCCGCGCGCATCGGTCCACCACCCGCTGCTGGTATCACCCCTCCACCAGCTCTCCCTCCCCCGCCCACTTGTGCCCTTCGGCCTTATCTTTGCCAGCAGCGGTGAGCAGAAGTACGGGGCTAGATTCTGCAAGTAGTGGCAGGGCGGGGCGGGCGAGCATCGGGTGAGCGAGCAGGGACCGGTTCGGGGACGTGGCCAGGCAAAGGTCACTAACGGTTTGGGGAACCACATCAAATTTCCGCTAATGGTTCTCCTGAACCAGTCGCAACCCACCCCTGGTGCAGGGGCTGGATTTGGGGTTTTGATTTACTGAGGGAAAACCGGAACTCTCAGATTTGGGTTTTCCCAGATGTGCCAGTTTACCTTCTCTAATAAATGGAGCTCAACCCTTCCAAGACTGAGTGGCTGTGGTTCCCGGCATCCTGATATAGTCAGTTGACTCCATCACTGACTATTGGGGGCGAGTCTTTGGCCCCCACAGAAAGGGCTCGCAATCTGGGAGTCCTCCTGGATATGCAGCTGTCCTTGGAGGAACATCTGACAGCTGTAACCAGGGGGACCTTTTGTCAGGTTCGCCTGATTCGCCAGTTGCGGCCCTTTCTTGATCGGGATTCCTTGTGCACAGTCACTCATGCCCTCGTCACCTCTCGCCTGGACTACTGCAACGCTCTCTACATGGGGCTCCCCTTGAAGAGCACCCGGAGGCTCCAACTGGTCCACAATGCAGCAGCGCAGGTAGTGACGGGAGCAGCATGGCGCTCCCATGTAACACCGCTCCTGCGCGAGCTGCACTGGCTCCCAGTGGTCTTCCGGGTGCGCTTCAAGGTGCTGGTTATCACCTTTAAAGTGCTCCATGGCATCAGGCCTAGCTATCTTCGAGACCGCCTGCTGCTACCGACGACCTCCCATCGTCCCATGCACTCCCACAGAGAGGGCCTCCTCAGGGTGCCATCAGCCAATCAATGTAGGCTGGTGACCCCCAGGGGGAGGGCCTTCTCTGTGGGGGCACCTACCCTCTGGAATCAGTTGCCCCCAGAGATAAGGAGAATCCAAGACCTTAGTGCCTTCCGCCGTGCCCTTAAAACCCACTTTTTCCAGCAAGACGGTCACTCACGCCCTTGTCACCTCCCGGCTGGACTATTGTAATGCTGTCTACATGGGGCTCCCCTTGAAGAGCACTCGGAGGCTCCAACTGGTCCAGAATGCGGCCGCGCAGCAACTCATTGTGCCCGCGTGACACCCCTCCTGCGTGAGCTGCACTGGCTCCCAGTGGTCTTCCAGGTGCGATTCAAGGTGTTGGTCACCACCTTTAAAGCGCTCCATGGCACAGGACCCCGGTACCTTCGAGACCAACTTCTGCCACCAATAGCCTCCCACCGGCCAGTTTGCTCCCACAGAGGGTCTCCTCAGGGTGCCATCGGCCAAGTTATGTCGGCTGGCGACACCCAGGGGGAGGGCCTTCTCTGTGGGAGCCCCAGCCCTGTGGAATGAACTGCCCCCGGAAATACGTAAGATCTCCGACCTCCGGGTGTTTCGCTGCGCACTGAAGACCCTGTTGTTCCGCCAGGCTGGGCTATCAACATAATAATTTTAAATTGGGGTATTTTAAATTTGTGGGGTTTTAAATTGAGCCAAATTTATTTAATTATTTTAAATTTTTAATCGATGTTTTGTCTTGTGTTTTTAAATAGGCTGTACACCGCCCTGAGTCCTTCGGGAGAAGGGTGGTATTATTATTATTATTATTAAATCCTGCCTTAGCACTTGTCCACCAGCAGCCCTGCTGCCTTTTCCCATCCCCTTGTCCCCTCCTCCTGACCTATCCTGGTGGTCTCCCATCCTATCACTAAGGATGCTTTGGTTACAAAGCCAGGTCTCCTCATAAGGAGAGGGAGTTGGCCTCCCTCTGACCCACATACTTTGCCCTCCCGCAAACAGAGCAACCACAGCAGAAGTGTCACATTAATCACATTAATCAAAAGCATGCCAAATGCAAACTTTTACCTTTCAATAAAAAGTTATTTGATTCATTGAAACCTCTGTTATTGTGGGATGTTTTTCAGAGAAAAGATGTTAATGAGTTGTTTTTTTCTAAACTAAAACCTCATTATTCAGGTTAAATTGCCATGTTGGCACTTCGCGATAAATAAGTGGGTTTTGGGTTGCAGTTTGGGCACTCAGTCTCTAAAAGGTTTGCCATCACTGGTTTTGGCTGGCTACATCATTTATTTTATTGAAGTTACATTCCTGCAAAAAAAGTAAGAACCCTTCACCTTATAGATACTATATTTATAATCACCATTCAAAGGCCAGAAATGTTAAGTACGTACATTAACTGTAGTGTGCCCTGGTTAGAAGCAGATTGATACTGCTCTTTCCTCCATTTGTTCCCTAAATCCACAGTCTTTATTCAATACATCCCCAATTCAAACTGATGTCAACTTTTAATCCATAATTTTGAGAAACTGAGCAGATAAATCATATCAGGTTTTTTTTTTACCACGCCATCCTCCCCTAAACTACAGTTCCAACAACCTAACTGTTGAATATATTTCATACTTTCTTATGCAGGTCTACTCGCAGTAAGGCACACCTGTAGCTAGAGATCAGCAGGCTTCTCAAATTTTCTTCAAACTTTCTTTTAAAACGTTCCAAATTGTCTTCCTTCTTGTACAACCCACGACAGACATAATCTGAACCTTAATAGCTGCCCCTTCTGCTTACCCTCCTTCTAACTATGAAGCTTTCAGCTTATCAACCCCCCCACCCCGTTCTTCAGGTGATCCCACACTTTATACCCCCCCACACACAAAACCATTACGTTGCTTTTTAAGTTGCAATAATGGCCCTACTGTAGGGGCATTCGCAAAAAGCACATGTAATTCAACTCAACCAGGAATCTGCTACTCCACACCCAGAAACCTTGCTTCAGCTCCACTCCTAGCGAGCGCTAGGTTCCTTCGGCCGACCGTCCCCCGCCCTCCCTCACCGCCTTTTGTTCAGGCCACCTAGTACCTTACCCTTCCACGCCCTGTTCCTTCAACCCCACCCACTCCCGCGCTGGCCACTCTCTAAAATGCCCCCTTTGTGCTTTCCACATGCTTCCTTCCCTCAGCCCGGCCTGCTCTCTCCTTCCGGTAATCTCCCACACCTTCCATTCTCCCTCCAGGCCCACACGCTCCGCACCGACCGGCCTTCCCTTGACATCTCTACCCCACTCCACCCCAACCGTCCTCCAAGATAGCTCTCTCTCCAACCCCTCCCGGGCAACCAGCACCATCCGTCCGCGTCCGGGCTGCCGCTGCTCCTCACCCCCTCCTCGGCTTCGCGGCCTCCCCTTTAATTTCTCCCAGGCATCCACTCAAAAAACACCCGCTCCACCCGCTCAGCGGGGCTTGTGCCTTCTCACGACACCCACCTTGTCGAGGCAGTTCACCTTCTCCGTTGGGTAGACGATCTTGCCGCAGCGGGCGCAACTGGGATTCATGGTGACCGAAGCGAGGTGGGGAGCAGAGGGTCTGTGTGTATATGTATGAGGGGTAGAGGAAAACAATGCTACGGCCGCCACCGCTTCCTCGAAAACTGCTCCCTAAGGAAGGCTCTGCAAAGTCAGCAAGGAGGAGGGGCGAATAAGCGGGAAGCCAACCCGGCAATGGCTGGTGGCAACTGAGGGAGGAAGGGGCGCGGCGAGCAATCATCTTTTCGCGCGAGAGCGAGCCTCCGCTGCCTTCTTCGTCAGCGCGAGCGATTGACCGCGTGCGCCCAGAAACAAAGAGGAAGACGGCGACGCCAGACGGGCTGGTGGTGGGGTGCGCGTAAGCGAGGTAGACAGAGACCCTCTGAAGCAACGACAAAAGGAGGGAATTTGGAGCGAGTGCGCATGGATTTCAAGGCGGGGGTGGGGAGTGAGGCAGTGAACTCGAAAAACAGGCTTAAACTGTTTCTCCACCTTTTGTCCAGTTCCCCTTTTTCTAGACTACCTTTTGTCCCTTTTTTTATATATTTCTTAACCTACATTTCCTGTTCCCTTACAATCCTAGCAGCATAAGCATAATGAATTGAAACAAGCAGTTAATTTCTCTACTATAGACTATGTGGTTAAAACTGTCAACTAATCTGCTTGCCCAAGCTGACTCCCTTACCAGAATAGCAGACCCAAACTGTTTTTCCAGTCTTCACATTTTTACCCTTAATGTCCCAATGTCCTGCTGAACATTTAAACCCACATCTCTCAAAAATTGCTTTCTGGAGCCAAGCTGGGACAACCGGGATGTTATGGAATGAAGGGACCAAACAACATTCCTGGGTCAGCCAGAGACAGTTTTTATTGCGCAAGGTTCAGAGCCAGATTTGTACCTGAAACTTTGAACCCAGAAAGAGCTCTGATACAACTGTTTTTATACATTTCTAAGACAAAGGATTCGGTGAGCTCATACAGTTTTCCATATATGGTTAACATGAGATCATGCATTTTCCATATATGGTTAACATACACTTGTTATATGATAATTGACACACTTCCTAATTACTAAACCATTACTTGCTAGTTTTATAAGATTATCTTTAGCTAGACAACCTTTCTTAAGTGCTGTGGTTGCTAATGGGAAATTTACTGCTGTCCTTGGGTAAGTTTATTGGATTAAGTAACTCTTTGTAACATATATGTCCTTGTGTCATTCACAGTGAGGTCACTCAGATGTTTTCCATATGGCTGTCCTTCTGTGACAGCTAGGTCTCATCAGAAGATATATTACCACTTAATGGGGTTTAGCTGACTTTAATATAATCTCTAACAAGCACGTTTCTCTCTTATAATAATGTGAATAGAGAGGGTCTCTTAGAGTTCATGTAAGCAGTTTTTCTCTTATAATAATGTGAATAGAGAGGGTCGTCTAGAGTTCATGTAGCTGACTCTGTATGATTCCTATTTTATTCACATTAGGGACACTTAAGATCTTGTGCTGGAGTGGTTCATGGACAGAGCAGCGAAACTGGGTGAGATAAGTTCCAACTTTTACCTTAGAGATTTAACCCAAGTAAAAAAATTCCAAAAAACAATCTCCAAACATTAAGAAAGTGGCGACTGGATTTACAGAGAAGGATTAAAGACTAAAAACTAAAAAGAACGATCAAAGACTAAAGACTCAGATGCACAGGAATTTCTCCTTTAACACCCAAAAAGGGGGAAAGGGAGGCACTCCCCCACCAAGCTGGACAAGCCATGTTGGGGCCCCACTGTGTGCTTCCATTCCAGCAAAGAGGGACACCGAGCAGCAGAATGTCCCCCCACAACCGTCTGTTGCCATCCGTCTCCGAAGCCCACCAAGTGTCAGCCCTTGGGTTGCCGGGGCTGCCAATCTCACGGGGACCTCGGCCGCACACCACACCGGGAGCTGCCGGCTGAACCAGACATCCACGGGGGCCTTGCTCACATGCTGCGCTAGGAGCCACCAGCTGGGAGGCACGGCCACACCCACACGCCATGCCACAACCCGCGCCTACCGGCATGACAACACCACCCTACGCACTACATAGCTGAGCGGCGTGAGGCCTCCGCAGCTTGCAAAGAACTTACTGGTTGTGGGGCGGCCCTGGCAGGTTCCCCTGCTGTGTCCAGGACAGTGCGAAGCCTGCCAGGGTTGGATGGGCAGCAAGGCCTGCGTGGTACATCCGAAGCATGCATGGCCTGCACATGGGGCTGCATCATCACAGGACGCCACATAAGGGGTGGGGAGTTATGGGGCGGGACCCAGGGGTGGAGCTGTGGGGGTGGAGCTGATGCTATTTAAAGGGTGGAGGGGTTAACCACGTTAGCATTGACTTTGCCTATTGCCTGTTTGTCACTCTGTGCCGGTTGTTACAACTTGTTGGATAAAGTTTGTCAGTTAACCATCTTTGGCTCTGAATTCCTTGATGACGACCGGAACGTGACAGTAAATCAGTGCTCACTTACCTTTCTATACTGGCCTAGCCAGCACCGAACCCTCTGGGTTGTTTGGAGGGGAAGGAGCGGCAGAGGATGGTGGAGGGGACGAAGGCCGGAGCAGAGGTAGCTGTACAGGAGGAGCCGGGGGCCCTGGAAGTCGTGGCCACTGCAACACAGGATACTGCTGCAGTGGATGTTCGACCCAAGGAGCGGCCCAGCACAGGCCGGCCCACAGCCAGCCAGCAGCCTGCTACCTCTGTGGGGGAGGCAGGTCAGAAGGTGGCCCTGTAGAGGAGTGGTGGAAGCATCTGGCACTGGCTACCAGTTCTGGGGTTCTGTTGCCTACGCCAACCCCATAGGGTACTCACTTAACACGTTGGAGGGAGAGGCACCTGATGGAGGATGAGGAAGGGGAATGGAGCTACTCCACCGCCCTGGGCAGCCAAACCATGGATTGCCTACGAGAGTGGTTTGGTGAAGCCAGCTTTCGAGACAGCGGGCCCTGGGACAGTGGGGACCGGGAAGGTGAGGCCCATCTGGCTGGCCGGGGTCCATCGAGGTCAACCCAGCAACCGCCTGCTTGCTTCCCCCTCGCCAGCCCGAAGCTGCGACTGGAGGCAGCTCAAGACCGAGCTAAAGAGTCTGGGAGGGACCGATGGCAGAAGCCTGATTCCCCACCCCTGGACACATCAGTTACCACCTGAGAGAGCCACCGAGGGGGGACGGCCCATCATTGGGTGCCTTCTGCAGTTGCTAGCCCACCACCATCATATGCTTGGCCATCTGGGTCCGGGCAGGGACAAGCAATACCACCATGGGAGCCCCCGTCATTGTGTGTGACATTCGATGGCAACCCAGACAAAGTGGCCCTCTTCTTAGGCCAGGTGATTGACCACATGGATAGATATGCACACCTTTACACTTCACAGTGGGCCATGGTAATGGCCATAGCGCCGGTGTTGGAGGACGAAGCCGCCGATTGGGTGGCTGACCTCTATAAGCGAACACAGTAGGGAATTGCAACATGGCGGCCTGTTCCTGGAGGCGCTAAGGGAACACTTTGAAGACCACACCAGGGGCCAGAGGGCAGAGGGCAAGCTGCTGGCATTATGGCAGAGAGGCAGGCCGGTGGGGGACTATATCCATGACTTCCGGCAGCTTTCGGATAAGTTGCGGGGGTGGCTGGAGTGGCTGATGGTCCACCAATTTAAAACTGGCCTTGACCGCATGGTACGCCAGGCCTGCATCTACCGGGGCTTGCCTCCCCGCTTGGGTGCTTGGTATCAAGCGGCAACCAAGCTGGAGGCAGAGCTGCGTGACTAGGTAGAAGGACTAGGTGGCCATGCGGCCATGACGGTTCCCCGACCACACGGCCAGCACTATCCCAGTCCCTCTGACCCCCCGGGGGGTTCCACCTGAGAAGACCATGCCCGCCAAGCCACCAATGTTGTGTCTCCACTGTGGAAAACTGGGCCATTGAGCCATGGAATACAGCACCCCTACGCCGAAAGCGAAAACCCCAGAGAAGTCATGCGGCACTCACCAGGCAGAGGCAGGGAGCCCAGCAGGGACCACCAATGAGTCACGAGCAATGGCAGATGGGGGACCCCAGCTCAACAGTTGTGATAGCGATGACGATGGCGAGAATGACCCCATGGTGAGTATGGCTGTTCGGCCCTTCTGGCTACCGGTGGTACTAACAGCCTGGAGGCATCGGTGTTGTGACGTGCTCATTAACTCAGACTGTACCCAGTGCTTGATGAGCCTCACTATGGTGGCCGGGTTGGGGGTCAAGGTGAGGAAACTGTCCCAGCCTATATGCTTTGAGCAGGTGGACAGTTCACTATTGGGTGGGGCCCCGGCTACACACGTCACAGAATGGGTGATACTAGAATTCGGCCAGCATTGGGAACTGATCCGCTTTATAGTGGTCCCAAAGATGACGGAGAAAGTGATCCTAGGGCTTGCTTGGCTGGATAAGTGGGGTCCCACTATCTGGTGGGGAGGGGGTTGTCAGCACCTGGCGTATAGGGGTTGGCCCCGAGCCACCGCCGCATGAACAATTGCGGCCAGGGGTCAGCAGCACAGGTGGCTGCCCTGGACCTGGGGCAGTGGAGGAGGCCAAAGCCACGGGAGAGGTGCCCACCTTTCCAGTGGTGTATAAAGATCTGGCCGAAGTGTTCAGCGAGAAGGAGTGTGACGTCCTTCCTCCCCACCATCCAACTGACTGTGCCATAGAGATACTGCCAGAGGCTAGATTACCAAAACTGAAGATGTACTCTATGACCCCTAAGGAGTTGGACAAAATGTGACGGTACATAGGAAAGAATCTAGGGGGTTCATACAACCTGCTAGATCCCGGATAGCAGCCCTGGACCTCTTCAGGGAAAAGAAGGATGGGGGGGGCTGTGATTATGTGTGGACTTCTGGGGCATTAACGTGGTATGCGTAGAGCACATGTACCCTCTTCCCCTCATGAAGGACATGATGGCCCACCCGGTGGAAGAACAGTTCTTCACCAAACTGGACCTAAGGGAGGCCTGCTATCGGGTCCAAATCAAAAAAAGGGACGAGTGGAAAACAGCATTCAACTGCCCCTTGGAAAGCTATCAATTCAGGGTCATGCCTTTCGGGTTACAAGGGTCCCGGTGGTGTTCATGCAGTTGATCAATGAGGTCCTGCATGAACACCTATACAATGCAGTGCTCGTCTATTTGTACAACATCTTGATTTATTCCAAGTCCACGGACGAGCATGTTCAGTTGGTACGCAAGGTCCTACATAAGTTACTGGAGGACAACCTGTATGTCAAGTTAACGAAGTGTGAATTCCACAAGACACGGTTGGACTACCTCGGCTACTGGGTATCCTGAGAGGGGGTGGAGATGGACCCGGCTAAGGTACAGGCGGTACTGGACTCTCAGGCCCCAAAGACCCAGAAACAACTGCAAAACTTCCTGGACTTTGCAAACTTCTACTACCAGTTCATACCATCCTTTGCCAAAGTAGCCCTTCCCCTAACCAGTCTACTAAAAACAAAACACCTAACCGAATAACCGCAGCCAAGCCACCCACTACAGTGGGACCTAGTGTGTCAACAGGCCTTCGAAACCCTGAAAGCTTTATTCGCTCGGGAGCCGGTGGTATGACACCCGGATCCCGCAAAGCCATTCGTGGTGCAGGCAAATGCTAGCAAGGTGGCTGTGGGAGCTGTCCTCTTACAGGCCAATGAAGAGGGAGCCTTGCAACCATGTGCCTACACCTCCCGCAAGTTAAACAAAATGGAGAGGCATTGGGCTATATGAGAGAAGGAGGCCTTCACAGTCAGGTGAGTCTTACTGACCTGGAGACATCTACTAGAAGGGGGTGGGGTCCCATTTGAGGTTTGGATGGATCATAAAAACCTCGAGGCCCTCCACACCCTACGCAAGCTGTCACCCAAATAAATCTGGTGGGCATTGTATTTCAGGCGGTTTAATTTCCACTTGAAGTATATCCTGGGAGGGAGGAATTTCCTGGCAGCTGCTTTATCGAGGAAGCCACAGTTTAACAGTGGCAGAGAAGACATGGTACATGCCATGATTCCATCACTGCACACAGCCCGCATGGCCAACCAGGCACTGGGACAGCCTGGGAGTGGTGGGGTCCTGGATGACATAGTCCAGGCCATATGAGCCGCCCTGCTCACTGACCCCTGGTTCCAGGCAAACCAACAGGTTCTGACAAGGTGTGATGGTCTGGCGTGGAAGGCCTCTAAAATATATGTTCCCTACTCCCAACGTGTGGCTGTACTGCAACAATGTCACAATTCCTGGGCCACGGGACACTTTGGGTTCCTGAAAACCCTTCATCTAACAAACCAACAGTTTTGGTGGCCCAGAATGAAACAGGACCTTGAGGAGTATGTTTGGAGCTGCACCGTCTGTGCTACCATGAAAAAACTTCTACAGTTGGTGGCAAACCCCACCAGGCAGTGGGAGGAACTGGCCATGGACTTTATTGTAGAACACCCAGAGAGCTGTGGCAATACTGTGATCTGGACAGTGATTGACTTGTTTTCAAAACAGGCCCCTTTCGTGGCCTGTTCCGGCCTCCCATTGGCTAGGAAGCTAGCAAAGCTGTTCGAGACTCACATATACCACCTGCATGGCGTTCCCAGAAGAATAATCTCCGATCAGGGGGTACAGTTTACCACCAGGTTCTGGCAGAACTTCCTGAAAATGGTGGGGTCCTCTCAGGGCCTGAGTTCCATGTTTCACCCAGCCACCAACAGAGCAGCGGAGAGGACCAACGCAATGGTGGAACAGTACCTCGGCTGCTATGTGCGGTATCAACAAACAGACTGAGCCGACTTATTGCCCTTTGCCGAGGTGGCTTATAACAACATGGTCCATAGCAGTATGGGGTTCACCCCTTTTCGGGTAGTGAACGGCATTGATTTCATTCCGATACCTGAGTGCCCGCGGGAGCCTCCCACTGACGTGAGCCTGCAAGAATGGCTTACTTGTATGCAACGGGTATAGGAACAGGTTAGGAAGGCCTTACGAGTGGCAGCAGACATGTACAAAGCACATGCCAATAAGAAATGCAATCCACAAGCCCCATTTCATGTGGGAGAATAAGTGTATCTTTCCACCAAGTACCTGAAGCTCAGGGTACCTTGCCAGAAACTGGCCCCAAAGTTCCTAGGTCCGTTCCTGAATCCGGTTACAGTGGAACTCAAACTCTGTCTGCTGTTAGGCAAAACCCACCCGGTGTTCCATAGTAGCCTCCTCCACCCAGTCAAGACAAGAACCTTATGGGGACCCCCAGTCCTGGCACCCAGACCTATCTGGGTGGGCGGGAAATGGCACTATGAGGTAGACCAGATTCTAGATTCTTGTAGGCACAGGGGCCTCCTACAGTAGCTGATGCAATAGAAAGGGTACCCCCTGTCGGAGGCCTCGTGGGCCTCGTGCCAGGGCTGGGTGGGCAGCAAGGCCTGTGTGGTACATCCGCAGCGTGCATGGCCTGCACGTGGGGCTGCATCGTCACGGGATGCCACGTAAGGGGTGGGGAGTTATAGGGGTGGGGCCCAGGGGGTGGAGCTGATGCTATTTAAAGGGTAGAGGGATTAACCATGTTAGCACTGACTTTGCCTATTGCTTGTTTGTCACTCTGACAGTTGTTACAGCTTGTTGGATAAAGTTTGTCAGTTAACCAACTTTGGCTCTGTCTGAATTCCTTGCTGACGACCAGAACGTGACACCAAGGCGAGAGAATGGTCCACTTAAGCCAGGGGTTTGCAACCTTAAACACTCAAGAGCCATGTGGACCTGTTTCCCACAGAAAAGAAAACACCGGGAGCCACAAAACCTGGGCGGGCATGACCAACTTGATGTCACTCACCCCCACCCAGTCACATGACCCCCCCAGCCACGCCCACCCAGGTTTTGTGGCTCCTGGTATTTTCTCTGAGAAACAGGTATCTCTCACTCTCTGTCTCTCTCTGTGTCTCTGTCTCTGTCTGTCTCTCTCTCGTGTTCCCTCTTGAAACACGTGGCTTTCTCTCTGCCCTGATACACTGGCCTGGCCCGGCTACAGCCGATGCTCCATGTCGTAATGGGCTCCAGGAGGAGGAGGGGACGCTGTCTCCCCCATTGTGAAGTGCCCTAAATTTAAGTCTGCTGCGCCAGGCATTGGAAGAGCAGTGAGCAGGCCATGGAGGCAGTGAGAGCAGCGGCGTCAGCCGCAGCCGGGATGGGCCAGTGTCTTAGGCTGGAGAGAAAGTTGCGTATCTCCACAAGCGACCGAGGTGCATGCAGCACCAACAAGGGCCGGAAGAAGAGGCAAGTACAGGGCCACTTTGCTCCTGCTCTCGAATATGGAGCGAGTCTCCATCCACCACCGTCACCTTTACCTTCTCAGGCGAGGAGTGACTGGGAGGGCAGGGCGAGGGGCAGGGCCAGCCAGTGGTGGGATCATGTGATGGAGCCACAGCAGAGGGCCCAAAGAGCTGCATGCGGCTCCAGACCCGTGGGTTGCTGCCACCCAACCTAAGCCAAAGGAAGGCAGCCACAAAGGAGTGGAGGTCGTAGAGTTCACCCCACCTAGCAGCGAAGGGGGGAGAACTCCAACCAGGAAGCCTCCAACCATCTACAAGAGCAACAGCGATGGGGAAGACGACCAGATGGTAAGTGGCACCATCATCCCAATGACCGCTAGAGTAGAAATAACAGTGGCTTCCTCAGGGCACAAGGGGTTTTTGACTACCCTCTTAGATCCTGGGTGCACCAGATGCCTGGTTAGCCCTGGTGAGGTGGGAAAGCTGGGCATGTGGTTGAGGGAACTGAACAAACCCATAGCATTCTCTCAGCTGGATGGAATGGTGGCAGGAGGAATTCCAGCCACATTTCTGACTGAACCAGTGGAGCTAAAGATAGAGTTCCCATGTCGAGACTATCCTATTCACTTTGGCCCTGGGGATGACTGAGGCCACGGTCCTGGGACTCACATGGTTCAAGAAGTGGAATCCCTCCATAGATTGGGAGCGAAACTGGTTGAAAATACAAAAAAAGCCCTTTCTGGCCAGGAAGCAGCAGTAAAAATGATAAGGAGACCCCACGAGCCACCAATTAGAAAAGTGAAAGTGGAAGGTGCAGGGAAAGCTCGGGTGGGGGAGGATCCAGACTCATCAATCCCCAAAGAGTACTGGGACCTGGCTGAAGTGTTCAGTGAAAGGGAGTCTGACATACTCCCGCACCATCGCCCCACAGACTGTGCAATCAAAATCATCCCAGGAGCTAAGCTGCCAAAACCTAAATTGTACTCGATGATGCCTCAGGAAATGAAACTCCAGTAGTTCATCAACAAGAACTTGGCCAGGGGCTTCATTCAGCCGACAAAGTTACTCATGGCTGCCCCTGTGCTCTTCCGAGAGAAAAGGGATGTCTCACTTAGACTGTGTGGATTACTGCAGGCTTAATGCCATCTGTGTGGAAAATGTGTACCCCCTTCTGTTGATGAAGGACATGCTAGGCCAACTGGCCAAGGAGAGAGATTTCACCAAATTGGACTTAAGGGAGGCTTATTACCAAGTGTGGATCAAGAAGGGGGATGAATGGAAAACGGCATTCAAATGCCCGCTAGGCTGTTTCCAGGTACTTCCGTTTGGGCTACAGGAAGCCCCCGCAGTGTTCATGCAGTTAATAAATGAGGTGCTACATGACCATTTATACAAAGGGGTGTTGGTGTATTTTAATCTACACCGAGACAATGGAGGAGCACATGAAACTAGTCAGGGTGGTACTTGAGAAACTTGGGCGGGGGGCAATTATATGCAAAACTCTCCAAGTGTGAGTTTCACAAGACTAAACTGGACTATTTTGGGTACCAGATTTCCCAGGAGGGAATAGAAATGGACCTGGAGAAGGTGCATGCTGTCCTAAAGTGGGAAACCCCTTATACAAGGAGGCAGTTACAGAGTTTCCTTGGCTTCACTAACTTTTACTGACAGTTTATCCCAGCCTTTGCCCAAATAGTGCTGCCAAACACGAATTTGTTAAAGACCAAAGGAAGCACTAAACCTAAGCCAAGCCAAACCACTGAAATGGATGATAGAATGCCAAGCCGCTTTCGAGAAATTAAAACACCTTTTTGCGACTGAGCCGGTGCTGAAGCACCCTGACCCAGATAAGCCATTTGTCATTCAGGCGGATGCTAGCAATGTGGCAATGGGGGCAGTACTCCTTCAAAAGAATTTGGAAGGGGAGCTACAACTGTGTGCCTACACCTTGCACAAACTCTCCAAAGCAGAAAGATGCTGGGCTGTCTGGGAGAAGGAAGCATATGCAGTCCGTTGGGCTCTCCTCACCTGGAGGCAATTCCTAGAGGGCAGCAGTCCCTTTTGAGGTCTGGACCGACCACAAAAACTTGGAGGCGCTTAAAAAACCCCAGAAAACTATCACCAAAACAAGTCAGGTGGGCTCAATATTTCAACTGGTACAACTTCACCTTCCACTACCTCCCCGGGGGGAAAGTTTCCTGGTGGATGCCCTGTCCAGGATGTCCCAGTATAACCATGCCAAAGAGGAAGTTGTCAATTCCATCATCCCTTCTAAACAAATAGCTGTATCAGCCCTCACAAGACAACAAAAAACCCAAAAAGAATAGGTGATCTAGCCCAAGCGTTAAAAAGGGCTCTGGCAAAGGATGAATACTACATAATGTACTACCACTACATAAGGAAGAACTTTCACTAAGGGATAGCCTGGCATGGATGAGGAGTAGACTGTACGTGCCCCCGAGCCAGCAAACCCTGGTGCTGCAACGCACCCACAACACTAAGACCGCAAGGCATTTTGCATTTGTTAAAACTCTCCAACTCATGAAATGCCACTTCTTGTGGCTGCGTATGAAAAGAAACATTGAGAATTACATGGCCAGTTGCCCGGTCTGTGCCTCAGTCAAGAGATGCCCTGGCAAGACCCCAGGGTTGCTACAACCCACCACCAGTCCTACAGCCCCATGGAAGGAAATATCAATGGACTTTATTGTAGAATTGCCAGAAAGCACAGGAAACACAGTGATTTGATCTCCACCCCAGGCCACCCCAACGATGCCCTTGAAGTGATGTCCCAGTGCCTGGAGGCTGTGCGGATCTGGATGGGGAGGAACAGGCTCAGGCTCAACCCTTCCAAGACTGAGTGGCTGTGGCTCCCGGCATCCCGATATAGTCAGTTGACTCCATCACTGACTATTGGGGGCGAGTCGTTGGCCCCCACTGAGAGGGCTCGCAATCTGGGAGTCCTCCTGGATACGCAGCTGTCCTTGGAGGAACATCTGACGGCTGTAACCAGGGGGACCTTTTGTCAGGTTCGCCTGATCCGCCAGTTGCGGCCCTTTCTTGATCGGGATTCCCTGTGCACAGTCACTCATGCCCTTGTCACCTCTCACCTTGACTACTGCAACGCTCTCTACATGGGGCTCCCCTTGAGGAGCACCCGGAGGCTCGAACTGGTCCAGAACGCAGCAGCGCGGGTAGTGACGGGAGCAGCATGGCGCTCCCATGTAACACCGCTCCTGCGCGAGCTGCACTGTCTCCCAGTGGTCTTCCGGGTGCACTTCAAGGTGTTGGTTATCACCTTTAAAGCGCTCCATGGCATAGGGCCTAGCTATCTTCGAGACCGCCTGCTGCCACCGACGACCTCCCATCGACCCGTGCGCTCCCACAGAGAGGGCCTCCTCGGGGTGCCATCAGCCAAACAGTGCAGGCTGGTGACCCCCAGGGGGAGGGCCTTCTCTGTGGGGGCACCTACCCTCTGGAATCAATTGCCTCCAGAGATAAGGAGAATCCAAGACCTCAGTGCCTTCCGCCGTGCCCTTAAAACCTTCCTTTTCCAGCAAGCCGGGCTGGCCTAATTTTTTAAGTGTTTTTAAGTGTTTTGTTTATTGTTTTTAATTAATGGGGCCAAATTTATATATATATATTTTAACTGTATTTTAATATTTGTACTTGATGTTTTTACTTGGCTGTTCACCGCCCTGAGTCCTCAGGGAGAAGGGCGGTATACAAATTCAAAATAAAATAAAATAAAATAAATAAATAAATTTGGGTTATCACAGACCTTTTCTCCAAACAGGCCCACTTTGTGACTTGCCCCAAGATCCCATCTGCATGGACTCTAGCGAAACTATTTGTGCAATACATGTATTGGTTGCACAAAGTGCCAGACCACATAATCTCAGATCGTGGCATCCAATTTACTTCGAGCTTTTGGCAAGAGTTCCTGAAATTATTAGGCACCTCCCAGGGCCTAAACTCTGCCCACCACCCCCAGACTAATGGAGGCTCTGAATGTACTAATGGCATGTTGGAGCAATACCTCCTCTGTTAGGTGAACTACCAGCAAGACAACTGGGCTGAATGCTTACCCTTCACTGAGGTTGCCTACAATAATTCAGTACACAGTAGTACTGGATTCACACCATTCCGAGTAGCCATTGGCCAGGACTTTATCCCTAGGCCAGAACTCCCTCAACCTACCTCTCAACTGGCATTGTTAGCCAAATTATCCAAACCAGGGGTGAAATCCATCAGGTTCTGACAGGTTCTTGAGAACCGGTAGCGGAAATTTTGAGTAGTTCGGAGAACTGGCAAATGCCACCTCTGGCTGGCCCCAGAGTGGGGTGGGAATGGAGATTTTGCAATATCCTTCCCCCAGGAGTGGGGAGGGAATGGAGATTTTGCAGTATCCTTCCCCTGGAGTGGGGTGGGAATGGAGATTTTGCAGTATCTTTCCCCTGCCACACCCACCAAGCCATGCCCACCAAGCCACGCCCACAGAACCAGTAGTAAAAATATTTGGATTTCACCACTGATCCAAACCCTGCAGAACACCTGGCCCATGGTCTGCAAAGCGCTGAATGAGGTGCAGTAGGCAAAGAAGAGACAAGCCGATAAGAGGAGAGCTCCGCAGAAGGAATTTAAAGTGGGGATAAAGTTTACCTTTCTACCAAATGTATGCAGTCACGACAACCCTGCAAAAAAAAAACCTTGGTCCCAAATATGTGGGTCCATTCCTCATCACCTGAGTCATAAACCCTGTGACAGTTGAACTGAATTTGCCTAAAGATCTTAAGCACATCCACCCAGTTTTCTACTGTAGTCTCCTGAAAGCTGTCACTAGGTTGCCCTTGCATCCTGCCATGAAGCCATCACCCTGTTCCATCTTAATAGAAGGGGAACAACATTTTGAGGTCAAGGAAATCCTTGATTCTCGCTGTCATAAGGGAAAATTGCAATAACTAACCTTATGGAAGGACTTCCCCCCTGAGACTGAGTGGGTTGAGGCATCCCATGTGCACTCCCTCAACTCACCCACTACAGTAGTTCCATGCTAAGTACCCTAATAAACCCAAATGACTTGTCTATATATGATTTGCTGCTAACTATTTATGTGTTTTTGTTTTGTAGGACTAGGCCTGTTTCTGGAGGGGCAGCATGTCATGGTTGCTACTCTGCTATCCAAGCTTCACAAGCACAGCCTGACAGCAAAGGGGGGGGGGGAGGGAAGGGAGGATTGAAATGTAGGTAGTAAGTAAAGGGGGGAAGCCATGCCAGCCAGAGGTGTGAGAAGCTCTAGCTAGCCAAGGTCAACCATCTGGAAAGCCTGCAAACTGAGGGTGCATTTCCCAAACAATATACAAGCACATAATTGGACATTAACAAATAATAGGGGGAGCGGAAGTGATGTCATGCTGATACCAGTCGTGGTGGAACGAAGCTCTCCATCCCTGTGCTGGCTTCTCCCTGTTTGTGGGCTTTGAAAGGAGCCAAAGCTGCCTTGTAGGGGTGGTGAAGCTAAGAAGGGGTGTTGCGTGAGGTCACAGGAGAAATTGCAATTCTCCTGCAGAACCCCGGGGCTTTTTCTTCCCTCTATGCCATGGCGAGGAGAAGAGGCAGCCTAAGATGGCTGCCACAAAGCCAGAGACAGCTTAACAACTAAGAAGAGCGCTGGAGCAGAATTGGTGAGCAGTGTCTGTAACTGGGTGAGAAGAATCCTTTTTATTTAAAGTGTAACCCCGAAAGAATATCCAGGAAAAGAGAGACTCATAATTATTTCTAAAGTGGCTGTGACTTAACACCTTGGGTAAAATTTTAAAATGAAAGTGAAAAGAATCAAGGGAAGAAAATAGAAAATTGGCTAGAAATACAGAAAATTGGATTTTTAAATTGGACAGATGTTGGTTTTGGATAGGCTTCTTAAAATGCTGGAACTACTTACATAAAAAGCTAACACCATATTTATATTTTGGAGTATCCCAGTAAAATTGGATAAAATTGTTAATATTGAAATCTGATTTAAGAGTGCCACCTGCTGTCAAAGGAAGGTACAACATATTCCCAAAATCTTGGAAAGACTTGGCTTTTGGAGATCTAAATGTGAGAATAAGAAAAACTTTATTATTAAAATGACTCCTGAAAGTTTTAATACAAGACTGAACTGGCAGAAGGATTTATGAAAGTTCCACCTTTGGACTATCTAGAGCTGTGATGGTGAACCAGTTCAGTTCCGCCGCGCATGCACTTGCACCTCCCACTGGCCAGCTGGTCGTCGGGTCTCTGCCATGCATGCACGGGGGGGGCAGGGTTCCTAAAAACAATAGTGATATAAGTTAAAATAGGGTTGGAAGTTAGAGAAAGGGGGATTAATGGAATATATATTTTCTACTTTACAAGGTGAAGTAATAACAAGAAGGGAACTTAGAATTTTAACAATGGTAATTTTGAATATGTTTGAATAATATGGTGATGGGTATAAAAATAACATATTGAAATATTGGACAATCAAGCAATGGAAGATTATAACTTAACATAAATATGTGTATTATTAGTAGAACTATATAAGTTTGTCAAATGTAACAAATATGATTACCAACATTCTATCTGTAGTAAAAGGAATGATGTTTAGAATTTGATCGGCATAAAAATAACACACTGAAATACTGAACAATTTAATAATGAAAGATTACAATTTAATAAAAACGTGTATTATTATTAGAATTATATAACTTGACAAATGTAAATATGATGAATATTATTTTATTTGTATTAAAATGTGATTAGAAAGGGAATATTTTTAAACATAACAGTGGCATAATTAAAAATTAGAAAGGGGATAAACAATGGAAGATTATAATTTAATATAAATGTGTGTATTACTATTAGAACTATGTAAGTCTGTTAAATACGACAAATATGATTATTAATATTTTATTTGTAGTAAAAAGAGTGACATTTAGAATATGGAGATTGGTATAAAAATAACATACTGAAATATCAAATAATCAAATAACGAAAGATTACAATTCAGCAAAATATGTGTATTATTACCAAAACTATATGCCAGGTTCCGTAAAGTATCGAAAAAACCCCTCCGCACGCAAAAGCAGTAACCAAGTTTTTTTATCCTGATATTGGTACTAACTGACCACCTTAAAGTGTTAGAGAAAGGAATCTTTGTTGGAGCTGATGCTCCATGCTCCCCATCACCCTTTAAGCAGCATGCAGCTCCACCCCAGTACAATCACTCAATTATCCAATTAACCCGTATCCTCCCTCTCCCTCCCCAATCCATCGCAAGCTGCTCCAGATCTGCGCTGCTCCGTCTTTCCTTAAAGTGATGGATGGTGAGAAACTGTTGTGACTCCGACCCCCGAGCCCGTCTTATCGGAGGGAGAAAACTCCGAAAGTGAAGGAGAGGAGTTGGCAAGGCCTCCCTCTCCAGGACCCTCCTCTCTGGCAATGCCTCAGGTGTCTTCTGAAGGAGAAGAGATAGGCCAGGAGCCAGGCATTTCCGAGCAGCCGCAGTTAGACAGCGACGGAGATAAGTCTTGGCTGGATCCCCGACAGCGTCGGAAAGATAAGCGCGCGCAGCAGAGAAGGAGGCGTGCCAGAGATTAAGCTGAGTCACTGGACCACACCCCACAGGGGATAAAAGGGGGTGTGGTGGCCATTCAGGCTTTGTGACGGACAAAACGGAAAGCTAGCAAGTCATTCTGCATTTCTGGAACTTTGTTATATGCTCTGCTTGGATTGATTTTTTGGACTGGACTTGATTATTCTTTGGCTTTTGTGGACTTTGATATTTCCCTGCCAACTCGTGCCTGTTCCACGAGTGGCCTATGGACCGCTGAGGTCAAGGTGTGGTGTGGCCCAATGTGCTGGACACCACCTGGGGACCGAACACCTCTCTCTCCCAGTTGGTGTGGTCGAGGCAAAAGCCGGAGTGCGGAAGGGGTAACATGCCAACCACCACTTGGCCCCGGACCCTGAAACCCAGCAGCCCCATACATTTCTTGCAGGACCTCAATGGTCTGGCTACCCACAGCCATGGAGTAGCTCCAGTTGTCCTCCTCCGAGATTCTCCTCTCCCTCCATTAGGAAAAATATGTGCCTGATGGTGTCAGGTCAGGACCTGCAGCAGTTGAGACCTGGGGCTCACCATGCTCCAGAGAGCCCAATCACCATGTCCCAGCAACCCCGCGGCCTTCAGGTAGCCTCTCTGATGCCTCCAACAGCCCCTGGGCCACAGTTCACAGGCCAAAGTTCCTTTGGTCGCACATCCATCATAGCCTCTGCCTCATGCTTCAGCACGCCCACCACAGTTACCTCTGTCGCTGGAACAGACTTCTCCAGATCTGCTGCTTCCAGACCTGGAATAGTTCCCTCAGCCATCGCTGTTTGAAGTGAGCTCCAACTATCTGTCAGGTTCCGTAAAGTATGGAAAAAAACCCTCAGCACGCAAAAGCAGTAACCAAGTTGGTTTATCCTGATATTGGTACTAACTGACCAGCTTAAAGTGTTAGAGAAAGGAATCTTTGTTGGAGCTGACGCTCCGTGCTCCCCATCACCCTTTAAGCAGCATACAGCTCCACCCCAGTGCAATTACTCAATTATCCAATTAACCCGTATCCTCCCTCTCCCTCCCCAATCCATCACAAGCCGCTCCAGATCTGCGCTGCTCCGTCTTTTTTTAAAGTGATGGATGGTGAGAAACTGCTTCATTTTCATAGGGAGATGATGAAACTGATGCATGATACGGATCGGAGATAGGGAAATTGCCAACAAATGATAATAGATGATGAACCAAAAATTCAAACAATAGGGGAGAATTCAGAAGGAGGAGAAGAAAGAAGAGAGGAGAGAAACCAACAAATGACACAAGTCGATAAATATATAGAAGAGACAGTAAAAATGGAACAGATAAATGATTTTTTAAGAGGCCAAAATGTAGGAGAGAAAAAAAAAAGATTCCTTAGCAGAGACCAAAGAGGTTCTGATGGGTATCTTAGAGAGCAGACAGCAAGAGACCAATGTGCAGGCAGAGAAGACATTTAGATTAAACATGAGTGATGTAGAGGGATACAAGATCCCAAGGGTGGAGCAAGGGAGACTGATTAAAAAGTCAATAAGGCAAGAGCCTTGGTAGTACAGTGGTCTAAGGCACCCTGTTATTAAGCTGGTTATTAAGACCAGCTGCCTGCAATTACTGCAGGTTCGAATCTCGCCAAGGCTCAAGGTTGACTCAGCCTTCCATCCTTTCTAAGGTAGGTAAATTGAGGACCCAGTTGTGGGGGCAATAAGCTGACTTTGTATAAATATACAAAAGGATGAAGGCTATTGCTGAGCACATTGTAAGCCGCCCTGAGTCTCCGGAGAAGGGCGGCATATAAATCAAATTAAAAAAATAAAAATAAGAGTTGAAATACTAAAAAGGGCAAGAGATGATGAATAGATATAGAATAAATCTTAATATGGGATTGCTGCCAAGTCTGAATCCAAAGGGCTCCAAGAGTGGGTAGGCTTCAGGACCCCTTTTATCCCCCAAAGTCCTTGCTTTGTTGATTCTCAAGTCTGGTAGCTGTTGATGGGACTTGAGGAGGGGTTTCCCATGTGCTCGGGCCCAATTTTTTTTTTTTTTTGTCTGCTTCAGGTGACATTTTTTCCCTTTGCTTCCTTAACAGCTTGGTTCCTTCTTAACTATTTCCCCTAAGGAAGCTTTTCCTTGCTTTTGTTCACTCTGCTTACTTGTTTGCTTCATCTTTAGTTATAGCAGCTTCAGCTTAGTCTCATATACAGTGGATATAAAAAGTCTACACACCCCTGTTAAAATGCCAGGTTTTTGAGATGTACAAAAATCAGACCAAGATAAATCACTTCAGAATTTTTTCCACCTTTAATATAACATATAAGTTGTATGCTTCAATTGAAAAACCAACTGAAATCTTTTAAGGGGGAAAATAACAATAAAAAACTTACAATAACATGGTTGCATAAGTGTGCACACCCTTAAACTAATATTTTGTTGAAGTACCTTTTGATTTTATGACAACATTCAGTCTTTCGGGGCAGGAACCTATCAGCATGGCACATCCTGCCTTGGAAATCTTTGCCCACTCTTCCTTGCAAAAGTGCTCCAAATCTGTCAGATTGTGAGGGCATCTCCTGTGCACAGCCCTCTTCAGGTCATCCCAAAGATTTTCAATTGGATTCAAGTCTGATCTCTGGCTGGGCCATTCCAAAACTTTGCCCTTCTTCTGTCATGGACATGCCTCCAGCCTCCTCTCCGGACATGAGTTCAGAGGAGGAGGAGGAAGATGAGCCAGGTCCTGGCATCTCTGGGGAAGCGAGTACGGGTGTGTGTGGAGACATGGACCAGGGAGCGGAGGGCTCCAGCTTGATGGAGCAGCCACAGCTGGAACAAACCGGCAGCAGTCTGAACCTGAGCAGAGGGAGCCACAGCTGCATCGGGTTAGCCTGGAGGCTTCAGGCAAACAATGGGAGCAGCTGTCTGCAGTCAGCAAGTAAGAGGAGGTGGAGTCCACACCTCCCTCCAAGGATGCACAGGGCAGAGAGGCAACAGGCATAACATGGGTTGGCCAGGTTACTTGTGAGGAGGCAGTCTTGTCCATCGTGAGGGGCTGTACCAGTGTTGCATATTTAATCCTGCCCAAAGAGATGGGCATTCCTGGAACAACATGTGTGGATTCCTTGCTCAGTGATTCCTGTTTCCTGAGTTTTGCCTTTGAACTCATGTTGAACTTTGGAACTCTGGTTTGTGCCTTAACCTAGTGCCTTGCCTTGTGGACTCATTCAACCTTTGAAACTCTTTCTTTGTTGAATGCCTTTGTTCTAGTTTCTGCCTGGCTTCAGGAATTGAGACCACCCCTCTTGCTAGCTCCTTAGAACTCCCAGTGGAACTGGAGGCGGGGCTGATGTCGCGGCAATACAGTGCAGTTTCACAGGGCTCTGTGAAAACCCGCCAAATTCTGCCTGCCAGGAGGTCCTTCGGGACCCAGGTCACCCTGGAGGGGTTGATGAAGACAGAGAGGACACTCCAATGATCACAAGGAGACTGCAAACTCCTTGTTTGATCCAGAGGAAGCTCTCAACCGGCAGGGAGAAAAAGATGGCCATTGCATGCCTGACCGAGGCTGTGACAGCCTGACTGATGAAGCAACTACAAAAGACTGAAGGACAGTGTGGCTGATCTGGGTGAGATTTTTCCAACATCTGTTGAGGAATTTGCCCCCTTAATAATTTGCCTTGGTGAAAGTGGGACTCAAAGAGGAGGAGGAGGAGTTGTTTGCTTTCCACCCCTCAAGAATATTGGTGATCAAACTTCTGGGCTGCTTTCAGATCCAAAAAATGGAAAAAGAGAACTGTCTGAGAGAAATAAGTTTAAAACTAGGAAAACTGGACTGGTTAGTTCAACAACAATATTAACTAGAAACTTTTTGGAATGGACTTCCGGTTTGCTAGCCTTCGGCGACGACGGTGCCTTTTTAAGGACCACCAGCCCCACCGCCTGTAGAGCCGCCTCGCGATCGAGAAGCGGCTCGAAAACTCCGAAATCCAGAGGATTGAAGGAGGAGAGATAGCAGGGCACAGGTTGAGCCCCTGTAAGCCCCCAGGGAATCATTTCTGGGGAGGAAACAGGCGCGGCTCCCTCCCAACCTGCTGAGACTCCGGACGGCGTGGGACGATTCTGCTTTCAGCAGAACAAGCCGGCTGCAGCAAACGTTTAAATTGAATGAAACCAACCTCAACAAGCAGCGGAAATATTAACTTGAACCCTGAAACTTTGAAATCGCAAGTATTAGCGCTTTGTTGACTTTTTAATTTAAGAGAAAATACGAGCGAGTGAAAGTGATTTGAAAAAATATGGCGCCCAGCACTAGAGTTAATGAGCTAGCGAGAGTGGATTTGTGAAGTTATCTCGCTTTGCTACAAAGTTGCTACAAAGTTGTTCCGCTTGTAATAAAGAGAAACAAGAGAAGAGGGGGGGAAAAAACTCTTTCTTTAAAATCTGAATTTGCTTTACTCCAGTTTCTATTTGATTAAACCTGGGGGATTTTTTTAGAAGTCTCTATGGAGGTGGAAAAGGAAAAGGGACTTCCCTTTTCAGAAAATCTAGCTTACGTGGCAGGATGGCCTCAAAGAAGCAGGAAGGAAAGGCAGCAGGGGGGGATCCCCCACACACAAACATGAAACGCAGCTCCCCCTGCTCAACAGACACAGACTCAGAAAAAAGATTTTGACTTTGAAAATTTAAAAGAATTTATTTCTCAGGCTTTGGATGATAAATTTCAAAAATCACACCAAGAAATAGATGATAAACTTCAAAAATCACAACAGGAAATTATGCAGGAAATTAATGAAATTAAAGATATGGTGAAACAGGATTATGGCAAGGTGACTAAAAAAATATCGGATGTGGCGTCTGGCCTCGCAGAATTTATTATTAAAGTGGACTCCAAAGTGGAAGATTTTAAATCAGAAGTCAATGTTAAAATTAAGGACAATGATCATAAAATTTTTGATGTTGATGAAAAAGTGCAGAGAGTTGAAAATGAAATTGTTATGTTGCAATTCAGGGCTATGGAATTTGCTATAAGGCTCAGAGGAATTAGAGAGGATGACCGACAGGATTTGAGACAGATTTGTGCTGATGCCCTGGCTGTGTTATTAAAAATCAATCCTGAAGTGGTTTTTTACAAAATAGACAAAATTTACAGAGTGAATTCTTGGGTGGCCAGACAAAGACAATTGCCTAGAGATGTGGTGATATATTTTACAGACAGAACAATGAGAAATGACATCCTGCAAAAATCTTTTCTCTCTTCTGTGCAAGTGTGTGTGGGGGGGGGCTGAAATTGGAGTTTTTAAAGAATTGCCACCTAAGATGCTGAAAGCCAGAAAAGATTTTGGTTTTCTAGTAAATGAATTGAAAAAACAGGATATACCATTTCGGTGGGATGCCCCAACTGGTATAATTTTGAAATACAATGGAGAAAGACATCGGTTGAATACTGTTGAGAAGGCGGAGTATTTTTATTCTGCTAATTTTAAAGAAAGAACACCATCTCCACGTACATCCACAGTGTTGGAGATTAAGGAGAGTGATAAGAAGCAACCCCAGCAAGAGATGCAAGAACAGTCAAAGCAGGTGGACTCAGAGGACATGCAAGGTGCTGTAGGAGGTTTTCTGGAGGAGCCCCTGCTAGAATCTTCTCCAATCCTGGACCCGGTTCGGATGGTGGAAGTCAAAGACCAGCGTATAACTCGTGCAAAATCTAAGCAACTTAAAGAAAAGCAACAACAGGAAAGACAATACAAAAAGGGAGCTAAGAGTACTGTACAAGAGACTGAAGCCATGGGGGGAGCAAAACCGAAGATTATGGAAGACATTCGGTTATTCTGCTCGTTGCTTCAAAAAGATAAAGATGACAATTAAGTGCTTATCTTGGAACGTGAATGGGTTGAATTTATTACAGAAAAGGAAGAAGTTATTTGCATATTTGAGACAATTTAATAATGATCTAATTTGTCTACAAGAAACCCACATTAGAACTCAAGATCAAAAACATTTGATAAACTCTAAATTAGGAACACTTTTTGTGGCTTCAACTTTGCAAAAAAAGAATGGTGTGGTTATTTATGTAAATAAAAGACTGACAGCTAAACTTATAGAAGCAGATGAAGATGGCAGGTTTTTAGCAATTGAATTGTTTACAGTGAACGGCCAAATTCTTTTGATTGGAATTTATGCTCCCAACCAACAACAGGATCATTTCTATAAAATGTTACATACTAAAATACTGCAATGGGACTACAGATCTATTTTAATTATGGGAGATTGGAATGGAGTAGTTGATTCTAAATTAGATAAAAAGAGCACGGCAAAATCCAGGATTAGACTACCACAGACTTTTTTCGATATGAAAGAGGACTTGGAATTAAAAGATATTTGGAGAATACATAATCCAAAAGAACTGGACTATACTTTTTTTTCTGATAGACACAGATCCTTCTCTAGGATTGACTTTATTTTGTTGTCAGATGATCTACTTGTTAAGACAAAAAGAACAAAGATTTTTCCAAGAACTTTGACCGACCATAGCCCAGTATGGATAGAATTTGAGACGGGTAAAATTGAAAGACGATCATGGAGATTAAATGAAAATTTATTCAGATATGAAAAAAATATAATAGAACTTAAGAAGCATTTGAAAGAATTTTTTGAAATGAATTTGAATAAGGGTACCCCACTTGAAATTGTGTGGGATGCGAGCAAAGCTTATATGAGAGGGGTACTCATTTATATGAATTCTAAACATAGACTGAATCGACAAAAGAAGAGATCTGAATTGGAAGCAGAAATAAAGAATAAAGAACAGCTACTTATTAAAAATCCAACAGATGAAAAAATACGTGGTGCTATAAAACTTTTGAAAGATCAATTCCAAATGCTCATGGCGGAACAAGTTGCAACAAATTTACAATATGCGAGGCATAATACATTTTGTAATGCCAATAAACCGGGCAGATGGTTGGCCTATACACTAAGGAAGAAGCAGAGTATACGGACTATTGATAGTATTGATATTGGAGGGAAGGAAATCTTTCAACAAAAATTAATTAAAGAAGCTTTTGTAGACTATTATACTAAACTATATGCTAAAGATGATGTGCAGAATGGACTTACAGAAAAATACTTAGATAATAAAAGAGTCACAAAAATTACTAATCAACAAAAGGAAAGAATGAATTATCCTATAACAGAGGAGGAGATAATAGTAGCAATTAAACAATTAAAAACAGCTAAAGCTCCTGGAACGGATGGTTTGACAGCAGTGTATTATAAAACTGTGCAAGCAGAAATGGTGGAACAACTTAGAGATTTATTTTGCAATATTCAACAAGGGGGTAAAATACCCCCATCATGGACAACAGCTTATATTTCTTTGATACCAAAAGAACAAGTAGGTCCTAAAAAACCGGAGAATTATCGACCAATATCTCTTCTGAATACTGATTATAAAATTTATGCAAAAGTACTAGCCAACAGGTTGATGCCAGTAATTCAAGAGGTGATTCATGATGACCAAGCAGGATTTATCGAGGGCAGATATATGAAGGACAATGTAAGGCAAGTAATAGATTTATTGGAATATCTTGAGAAGAATAAACAGATCCCTGCAGTGCTGGTCTTTTTGGATGCAGAGAAGGCCTTTGATAGAGTGGACTGGAATTTTCTACTAAAGACTTTAAAAAAGATGGACTTTGGGGATCAATTTATACAGGCGGTTTCAGCAATTTACCAAGAGCAAAAGGCACAGATTATTATTAATGGAAGTTTGACAACAGAGTTTAAAATTGAAAAAGGAACAAGACAGGGATGTCCGTTATCCCCATTGTTATTTATTTTAACACTAGAAGTCTTGTTAAATACAATACGGGACTCTAATATCTTGAAAGGTATAATGATAAGGCAAGAGGACTATAGAATAAAGGCATTTGCAGATGATCTGGTTGTTACCCTAACACAGCCAATGGAATCAATAATCCAGATGAAAGACATTATACAAGACTATGGTAAAGTTTCAGGTTTTAGACTGAATCAGAAAAAAACAAAGATGATAGCTAAAAATATGACACAAGATCAAAAACACGAGCTTGAAAGGAGGGCAGGTTTTGAGATTGTACCAAAGGTAAAATATCTAGGAGTTCAGGTTGCAGAATCTAATATGAAACTGTTTCAAAATAATTATGAGGTGTTGTGGCGAGATGTGCAGAAAGATATGGAGACATGGAAAAAACTGCAGCTGTCTCTACTTGGAAGAATAGCAGCAGTTAAGATGAACATTTTGCCAAGATTTCTTTTTCCGTTTCAAATGATTCCGGTGCTTAAAAGCAATAAACAATTGAAAGAGTGGCAAAGTGGAGTGAATAAGTTTGTCTGGAACGAGAAAAAACCGAGAGTGAAATTGAAAATTATGCAAGATGTTCCAGAAAGGGGAGGTCTTAAACTTCCAAACCTACAATTATACTATGAAGCAGCAGCTTTGACCCAAGCAAGCGATTGGTTTGGAAGGAAAAAGACTGGAATATTGAATATAGAAAGTTTTGATCTTGAATTTGGATGGCATGCCTACTTATTTTATGAGAACAAAGTGGATAAAGCATTTAAAAGCCATATACTTAGAGATTCTTTGATGAGGGTTTGGAAGAAGCACCGACTCAAATGGGATTACAAAATACCGCTATGGCTGGATCTTGGTCATATTATGTGGAATACAAATATAATGTCACTCGATATACCAGCAGCAATCAGCACAAATCATAGTTAATGGAGGTTTAACAGAGGCTTTTAAAATTGAGAAAGGAACAAGACAGGGGTGTCCTCTGTCCCCATTATTATTTATTCTGACTTTGGAGGTATTACTGAATAAGATACGTGATTCACAAAAACTGAAGGGTATTGTAATTAGACAACAAGATTATAGATTAAGAGCCTTTGCAGATGATTTGGTTATTACCTTATCTCAACCTACAGAGTCGGCTCCATACATATTGGATATAATTAATCAATATGGGAAGGTATCAGGATTTAAAGTTAATTCACATAAGACAAAGATGATAGTTAAAAATATGACTACATTTGAAAGAGACAAATTAGCAAGATTAACAGATTTTGAAATAGTTAAAAAGGTTAAATATCTAGGGGTATACATAGCAGCTTCAAATACAAAATTATACAAAAATAATTATGAGGTACTTTGGCAGAAGGTACAGAAGGATATGGAAAATTGGAAAAAATTACAGTTGTCTTTATTGGGAAGAATTGCTGCAATTAAAATGAATGTTTTACCTAGATTTTTATTTCTGTTCCAAATGATACCTGTGCTTAAGAAAGATGAAAATCTGAGAGAATGGCAGAAAGGTGTTAATACTTTTATTTGGGCAGGGAAAAAACCCAGAATAAAAATGAAAATTATACAAGATACACGTGAAAGAGGGGGTCTTAAAATGCCTAATTTAAGATTATATTATGAAGCAGCGGTTTTATCACAAATCAGTGATTGGTTTAATTTAACTGAGAGGAGAATTTTGAATTTAGAAGGTTATGATTTGTTATATGGATGGCATGCCTATTTGTTATATGACAAAAAAGTGGATAAAGTATTTAAGGTTCATATATTAAGAAATGCTTTGTTAAGGGTTTGGAAAAAATATCAATATAAGTTAAATTATAAGATACCTTTATGGGCAAATCCTAGACATGCAATAGAAAATATAAGTATAGAACAAAAACAGGAGGTGATTACTTATAAAGAGCTTCTTATTATGGAAAGGGGGGCAATGTATTTGAAATCTTTAGATACACTGAGAGAAGAAGGTATAATTTATACATGGTTTCAGTATGGTCAACTTCAAGCTAGATGGAAGGAAGATCAAAAAACTGGCTTTGTGCAAAATGAAGAGAATTTGGTAAAACAAATTAGAGATCAAAAACAAATGCATATTAAAAGGTTGTATAATGCTTTATTGGAAATAGATTCTGAGACAGAATTGGTTAAAGACTGTATGATTAAATGGGCACAAAATTTTCAAGAGCCAGTAATGATGGAAACTTGGGAAAAGATTTGGATTAGAAATGTGAAGTTTACACAAGCACAAAATTTAAGAGAAAATTTTTATAAAATGTTTTATAGATGGCATTTAGATCCTAAAAAATTATCATGTATGTATTCTAATGTGCAAGCTAAATGTTGGAGATGTGACTGTGATGATGCAACTTATTATCATATATGGTGGACTTGTAGAAAAATCAAAGCATTTTGGATAAAGATTTGGTGGGTGATCCAGAATATTCTCAAAAAGAGACTGAAATTTACTCCACAGTTGTTCTTATTGGGTATAACTACGGACTGTACAGTTGCAGAGACTAAATTGATTTTGAACTTGATAACAGCAGCAAGATTGTTGGTAGCACAATACTGGAAGAAGGACTTTTTGCCTACTATTGGTGAATGGATACTGAAAGTAACTAATTTAGCTGAAATGGCTAAAATTTCAGCATATCTGAAGGATCACACACAAGAAAGGTACATACAGGACTGGAGAAGATGGATTGATTATATACAAAATAAGTATCAGACCAAAAAATATCAAATAGCTTATGAATAATTTCTTTTATTTGTATAAGCGTTATATAAGTGATATTAGAAGTATTATGTTTAAGAAATGGGATTTTATATATGGGGGGTTAAGAATTTTTTTTTAGGGATGTTAGTTTAATGATTGGTTATGCAATTTAGATTATTGTTAGAGATCAATAGAAATACCTTGTGTTCTGCTCTGGGAAGTCGGGGAGGGGGAGGGGGGGTTGTGGGGGGTGATGGGGGGTTGTGGGGAAAATATGTTTGTTTTTTTAAAACTTTTTCAATAAAAAAAAAAAAAAAATATAATGTCACTCGGGGGGGTTTTATATAAAGAGGTTCTTTTTACAGATGCGGGCAGATGGCAGTTGAAGACATTAGAGACACTGTTGGACGAAGGGATTAACCTAACTTGGTTACAATATAATCAACTCCAACTCAGATGGAAAGAGGACCAAAAAATTGGTATTATGTTGCATGAGGAAGAATTGGTTAGACATATAAAAGAGAAAGGTCCAATGCATATTAAAAGGCTTTATAATGTTTTGTTAGAAAGGGATTCAGAAACTGAATTGGTTAAAGATTGTATGATTAAGTGGGCACAAAATTTTGAAGAACCAGTGATGTTGGAAACATGGGAAAAAATTTGGGTTCAGAATGTTAAATTTACACAGTCGCAGAATTTGAGGGAAAATTTCTATAAAATGTTTTATAGATGGCATTTAGACCCCAAAAAATTGTCGTGTATGTACCCTAATGTTCAGCCAAAATGTTGGAGATGTGATAGTTTAGATGCTACATATTATCATGTTTGGTGGACTTGTAAGAAAGTTAAGATTTTTTGGATAAAAATTTGGTGGGTTATGCAGAATGTTTTGAAGAAAAAAATTCAATTTTCTCCACAACTGTTTTTATTGGGTATAGTTAAGGGTTTTACATTGGGGGAAACAAAGTTGATTTTGTACATGATAACAGCAGCGAGATTATTGATAGGTAAATACTGGAAGAATGAAGCTTTGCCCACTATCGAGGAATGGACTTTGAAGATCGCCAGTTTTGCAGAGATGGCGAAGATTTCAGCATATTTAAAAGACTGTTCACAAGAGACTTATGAATGGGAATGGAAAAAGTGGATAGATTATGTTCAGAACAAATATCAAATCAGGAAGTATCAAATAGCCTTTATTTGAAAATGTTATATTAAGATAGAAATATTTTAATGTAATGAAGATGAAAAACTACAAGGGGGAGGGAGGGGTTCAAGTTTTATGCAAGGGTTTTTTTTTTCTTGATCTGAGTATATTGTGTGGAAGTCTGGGGGGAGGGGAGGGTTAGGGAGGGCTAGGGAGGATGAGGTTGGGAGGTTTGGGGTGGGTTGAGGGGGGGGGAAAGGGGTGAAAATGTAATTGTAAAACTTTTGCAATAAAAAAAAAAAACAAAGAAACTTTTTGGAATATGAAATGCTGACCCCCTGGAACCCCTAAACATGTTTGGATTGGATAATATGATATAGAAGTCAAAAAAGAGAGAAAAAGGAGAGAAATGGAGCAAGAGCAACATCTACTGGTGGAAAGACACTTAGAAGTGAAAGTGAAGTGAAGTGAATTGTCCTTGACCATCTGCTGTTGATTAGGCTGTCTGCTACAAGTATATATGGATTCTAAACAGACTGAGTAAATTAAAGCTGAGAAACAGCAGGTATTTACTTTCAGATCAAGTGGAAGACTTTTTTTATCTCTCCTATTTGGTGATTTGCAAGCCTTTGTGGCAGAACATTGGGGTTTTGGTGGGCCTTTGTGGATTATAAATCTATTAAGAGAAGAAGAGAACAGTTTTTGAAGAAACCTTTGGATTAATTTACAGACTGACTTTGTGGATTATAACAATAAAGAGTGGTGAAGCTGGTTGGAGACTGAGAATAAAAAGGGGGGAAAAGAAAAGGACAAACAGAGAAAAAAGTGGAAGAGATGAACCACAGGCTGACACAGGCAGACAAGGATCTAGAGAGAACTGTAATAACTTTGGAGATGGATAAAGCTGAATATTTTCTGAGATTCCAGAACATTGAGGAAGAAAAAGGGGAAGATCTTGCTGAGAAAATGGCAGAATTTTTGGCAGATGCCTTGGAGGTGAACAAGCAGGAGATGCTTGCTGGGATGGATGAAATGTTTAGAATACATACAAGCTATGCAAAAAGGAATAAACTCCCCAGAGAGGTACATGTGAGATTTTCCAAGAAGGCAATAAGAGCGGAAATACTACAAAGAGCAAGAGATGAACCATTGAAATATAAAGGGAGAGAAATAGTAGTCCTGAAACAGAGTAAGAGACATAAGGAAACAATATCAATTTTTGACAAGACAATTAATTAAACATGAAGTAAATTTCAGATGGCTGATACCCGAGGGAATATTGGTGACTTGGAATGAAAAAAGACACAGACTGGACTCATTAGACAAAGCAGAGGAATTTTATGACCATTATTTTGGGTCATATGAGGAAAAAAGAAGAGAGGAAATAGATGATAAAAGACAAGAGGAAGCATTAGGAGGGGGAAACACACAACAAGAGGAAAGTGAAATGGAGCAAAAGGAAAGAGCAGAACAAGAAGAAGCAAGGACAAAAGAACAGAAATAAGAGCAACTAGAATGACAAGACCTGTTTATAAGTAAACCGATGGACAAAGAAATAAAATTACTGTCAATTAATATAAATGGACTGAATTCTCCTATGAAAAGGAAAAGGACTTTTAACAAACTAGGAAAATTAAAGTTAGATTTAATCTGTCTTCAAGAGGTCCACATTAAAAAAACAACATAACAAACTATTGGAATATCCTAAAATTGGGAAATTATATTTTTCATTAGCTCAGCAAAAGAAAAGGGGTGTGGCCTTATATATTAAAGAAACAATAAACGCTAGGCAAATTTTTGCAGATGTAGACGGAAGAATATTGATGGTGGAGGTAACAATAAATTATCAACAGATACTTTTGATAGCAATATATGCACCAAATAATAAACAAGAAGATTTCTACGAAAAACTCCACAAGAAAATTATAGAATTGGAATATGAAAATATTTGTGTGATAGGAAACTTCAACGCAATTGTAGATGCAGAACTTGATTATAAGAGTAGTAAAGTAGGCAAAAAAGTTAGAAAAACACTTCCAAAGACTTTTTTCAAAATGACGGAAGAAGTAGACATTCAAGATGTATGGAGAGAAATACACCCTAAGATCAATATTCATTTTATTCAAATAGACACAAGTCTTGGTCAAGAATAGACATGATATAGATGTCATCAGAGTTAAAAGCAAACGTGCAAGAGATAGAAATAGAATCAAGTGTCTGGGCGGATCACAACCCAGTAAAAGTCAAGTGGAAAGGACAAAAGAGAAAATTGAGATGGATGTTGAACCAATCAATATTAAAAGACAAGGAATTTATACAAACTATGGAAAAAGACCTGGACTTCTTTTTTAAAGAGAACAGAAAAGAAGAGAAGAGACCTCACTACAAAATGTATGGGATACTGCCAAGGCGTATATCCGGAGATTAGCTATAACTTACATAGGAAAGAAAAATAAGAAGAAACAAAACCAAAAGACATTAGAAGAACACAAAAGACTAGAATCAGAATTATAGAAAGAACCACAAAAAAAATCTAAAAAATCAAATGGAACTAATAAAACATAAACTGAATCTACTAGAAAAAGAATTGGCACAAAAAATTAAAAGTGCAAAACAGAACTTCTTTGAAAATGCAAATAAACCAGAAAGAAGGTTGGCATATAAATTGAAAAAGGAGAAAGAAAAGAAACTGATACATTGACTGGTAGATGAGAAAGGAACTCTCTATTACCAAAATGATGACAAAAATAATAATAATAATAATAATCCAAAATTACTATGAAAAGTTGTATGATCATGAGAAAATTCCAGAAGATAGAATAAAACAATATTTGGAAAAAGCTGAATTACCTAAAGTGCCTGAAACAGTGAAAGCCATGTCAAATGAATGAATAACGATTATGGCATTAACAGAAGCGATCAAGAGACAAAAGAACAACAAAACACCAGGACCAGATGGGCTACCGGCAGAATTCTACAAGTATTTACAAGACACTTCAGGCCCATCAATGTTGGAAGTCTATAATGAAATATTGTTAGAAGCAAAGGTACCAAACTCATGGATGGAAGCAAACATTATGCTTATACCAAAAGAAGACTCAGATTTAATGCAAATAAAAAACTACAGGCCAATATCCCTATTGAATGCTGATTACAAAATATATGCTTCAGTAATAACAGAGAGACTAAAAAGGGTTTTGAATGAATTTATACACTCAGAACAGAATGGATTTCTGCCTAAGAGACAGATTAAAAACAATATGAGAATGATTTTAAACACACTGCAGTACTATGAAGCACATCCTGGAAAACAAATGGAGTTGATTTTCTTAGATGCGCAGAAAGCATTTGATAACGTAAATTGGCAATTTATGTTACTACAAATAAAAATTCATGGACTTTGGTGAGAGATTCATTAATATGATTAAGGCAATATGTCACAAACAAACAGCAAAGGTGATGGTAAATGGGGACACAACAGAGAACTTTAAAATAAAAAAAGGCACAAGACAAGGATGCCCACTATCCCCTTTACTATTTATATTGACATTGGAAGTGTTAAACTATTAGACAAGACATAGAAATAAAAGGTATGGAAATAAAAAAAGAAAAATATAAGCTACAAGCGTTTGCAGATGATTTGGTTTTCATCTTAGAAGATCCACAAGAAACTGGACCCAAATTAATTTTAAAAATAGAAGATTATGGTGGGGCACTTCTGGGGTGATGTCACAGTGCTGCAGTTCAGGAAAATGGAGCCCCGTTTTCTTGGATCGAATTTTCACGTCTGGAAGCCGGTAGAGGCGAGGTCCGACCCTGGAGGGGTCAGCTCTGTAGAGGGGACACTCTTGGGGTAACGGGGAGAAGCGCGATCTCCCGTTACAGAAGGAGGAACCCCTTGAATTTTGGTGCAAAAGAGACCAGCTGTAATGGTTGGATCCGTAGACATGACGGCCTACTTGAATGGTGAAGGAAGCAAGGAGTGAAAAGCAGCGAGAAGTATCGGTGGCTAGAGACAGGACAGAGTGAGTTACTGGGCTGCTTCCCTAATCTGGTGGAATCTACAAACTGATTTGTCAGATGTAAATGCCTTATTCTCCAATGTGTAAATAGTATATGAACGGGGTATCAGGGGTTAATTTATTCTTCACTCCTTAATGTATTCATAATTCACCACCCCCACATCTAGCTCCTCCCATTGTATATATAAGGAGCTGTCTGCATCTTTTTCCTTGCTTCTATCTGTGAATATTCAGTGAATATAGAATGCCTGCTGTAAATAAAAGAAAATATATTCAAACCTCTAACTCTCACTAATCTTATTGAGTCTGATCCTGAAAATATTGCAACAAGCTAGTAGCAGAGGATGGTTAATTGACTCAATAAAAACTTAAAAATGTCTAAGAAAGATAGGCCCAACACCAGGGCATACAGCAAAGAAATGGAAACAGAACAAGAAATAATCAACGAATCCACAAACGCAATTTCGAGAGAATCCGAAGAATACACCACTGAAGACGAAGAAATTATAGATGAAAATGATGACCAGGAGGAAATCGAAATAGAGAATAACGAACTCAGGTCAGAAATATTAAAACTATTAAAGAGCCAGAAGAACGATGAAAGCCTCATCGCGAACCTCCAAGATATGCTGAAGAACAGCGGAGCAGCGAGAGAGAAAAACATCACTAATGAAAAGTCTAAAGACCCAAAAACAGTGAGTGATATGACTGCAGAAAAAAATATTGTGAAGAAGAAAAACGGTGATCCAGCGCGAAATTTTGAATGGCAGCCATCTTGGTTTCAACAGGCCTCCAAGGTGAGCGAAGCAGAGCCAATCAAAAAGCTCAATTCAAAATTTCTGGCGCGAAAAACGTTATCAGACAACGAAAATGAAAAAGAAGATTCAAACTCCTCAGAAGAATCAGAATCAGAAAGTGAAGGTGATTCAACAAACTACCAAATAAAATCAGCAATGAAAACGCTTTTTGCTGCATTTGGGCCAAAACTAAAAATTACTAAAAAGCTAACGAAGAAGCGAGCGAGCAAGCCAATGCCTCAAGACCTGCCCGCTCCCATCCTGACTACGAGAGCGCCGACGCCCGAACCCAGAGAGCCCTGCTGATACCGCCCCACGCCACAGACCGAAGCAAGCACCAACGCCCTCAGAAGAAAAGGAAGAACAGCCGCCGTCGTCAGGACTCCCAAAATCGAACCAGAGACCGATTCATCTGAGGAGGAGCGGAACGAGCGAGCCGCGGTGAGGAGAACCTTTCACGACGACTCCAAGGAAGAAATGGACAACGCGCATGCGCAAGACTACGCAGACGGCCCGGGAAGACATGAACTGGCGAGGAGACCGTGCAGGCTCGTTGCGAGCATCCCCATGCCGTTTTGTAACTTTCTGCATTTACGAGACCACGGACTACCTCAGGTTGTAAGTAATGGACCTAATAATGTCGGAAATTTACCCAGTGACTTCCCAAAGCTAAGGGTAGATGGCATTAATTTGCAAGAATGGTATCAACAGCTCCAGGTTGTCTTTATGAAGGAAAACTTACTGTTTTTTATCACTAGTCCCCCAAAAAGACCTTGGACTCTAAAAATAGATTGTTTACACCATAGAGCATTTTTCTTATTAATATCTAGTGTGTCTCCTGCAATGTATCACAGCATTAAGCCAAATCTGACTGTTTCAGAAATTATTCAATGCATGTTTAATTTGTTTCACAGTGACAGTGTAGCTACCACCACAAGGATGTCTAAAGATTTCTTTTCATCTAGGATAAAACCAGGGGTTTCCATAAGTGAGCACTTAATATCTTTAAACAAAATAAGAGCTGAGCTGCATTTGAGGGGGGAGGTGATTTCAGACCAAACAATGAAAAGTGTTATTATCAACTCACTTGATCCATCATGGGACAATTATATAACACATTTAGACACAATCAATCTAGGATACTTATCCATAGAAAGTCTATCCAATAAATTAATAGCAGAAGACAATTCAAGAAGGAATCGTTCTAACAATCACATAGAACACAAACCATATAGGAAAGTAGCTTTCCAAGAAAAATATAATGAAACATTTAAATGTCATAACTGTGGATCCAGGGAACACAATAGGAGAGATTGCCCCAAGATTTCAAAAGAAAGACATAGGTCAGAATATAGAAACAAATACAATTATAGACAGTCTTCCATAGATAGACATAGATATAGAAGCCCACCAAATTACAAAGAGAATAGAGGGGGCAGAGATAATTCAAAGGATAGAAAATCTGGTTCACTAAATGGATTAAATAAACAAGACAACACTAACATACAGCAAAATGAGAACAATAATTGGCTTATTGATTCTGGAGCAACTAATCACACCACTAATAACAAAAATATATTGTCTTCATTTATAGAAGATAAATTTGTAATAAAGGTAGCTAACCAAGAAAAGGTTCAAGTATTAGGTAGAGGGAATGTAACCCTGCCTGGTCTAGGAAAAATAGAGGGGGTATTGTTAATACCTGAAATACCTCATAACATACTAAGTGCCATAAAACTAAGTAGAGATTCTGACATTAACATTGTTTTTTCTAAAGGAAAAGCGACTTTGGAGAAGAATAAAATAAATATAGGCACTGTGATGATTAAAGGAGGCCTACCTTATCTGATAACAAAGGAAAAATGGTTGCATAACATTGATTCAAATATGGAAGATTGTATTGAAGTAGATAATGAAAATATTAGCAACAGTGACAATGATGAATGTAAAATATCTCATGATCACATAGATACACACAATGAAAAAAAACCAAAAATAGGTAAGCCAATTCATGATGAGTGTGCTCACATCTTACATAGGAAGTTAGGACATGCCAGTTTTCCTGTAGTACAAAAAATGACTGAACACGCAGAAGGTGTTAAAATAAAAAATTGTGAAAACTATTTGGAATGCTCAGTATGTAAATCTACAAAACTAAAAACTAGTCCCAGACCAAGAAAATCTACTAGATCAACCAACAAAATTTTTGATTTAGTACACATGGACTTAGTTGGTCCATTAACTCCATCAATCACTTATAGAAAACGTTACTTCTTGACAATAGTAGACGATTATAGCCGCTATGGATTTGTTTATACATTAAAACACAAAGATGAAACCTTTCAAAAATTTAAAGAATTTTACAAACGCATAGAAACACAACACAATATCAAAATAAAACAAATTATGACAGATAGGGGATGTGAATTCATGTCTAAAGAATTCTCCCAATGGTTAAAAGACAAAGGAATGTTACATTACACATCTAGCCCATTTTCTGCGTTCCAGAACGGGATTGCGGAGAGGAAGAACTCAACATTACAAACCATGATTAGATGCACATTGGAAGATGCTGGCTTAAGCAAACAATTCTGGTCAGAAGCCTTACATTATTCAAATTACACACAGAATAGAACCTGGTCCAGCATTGTAAATAAGACACCATATGAAGTGATGTATAATAGGAAACCAAAATTAGCACACATGCACATATTTGGAGTCACTGCAGACGTACACATACCTAAGCAATTAAGAAGAAAGGGAGAAAACGTATCCAGAAGACTCAGATTTATGGGTTACGAGACAGGCACTAAAGGATACAGATTCATTGATAATAATAACAAATTTATAGTCTCCAGAACAGCTGTGTTCCATGAACAGGCCAACTGGTCTAAAATACATCTTAATGAAATATTTCCAAATAACAACAAAGATACAAAATCTCATGAGGAAGAGACTATAGAAAAGCAAGATATCAACAAATATAAAAACAAAACCAAAACATGGACAAATAGCCAACACAAAATAAAAACAGATACACTAACAAAAAAGGAAGCAAGATATTTGCATGATAACGATAGTAAACCTAAAAAAACTATTAGAAACACCAGAAATCAAATACCAAATAAATACAAGGATTATATAATGCATATGGATGGTGAGCCAACAACACCTAATACATATGAGGAAGTGTTAAAACTCCCTAGTAAAGAAAAAGAAAAATGGGAATTAGCGATGAAAAAAAAGATGGAAAGTTTACAAGGACTAAATGTATTTACACCTGCAGTTGCACCTAAAGATAAAACAATTATTGGTACCAGGTGGATATATAAAATTAAGAACTTAGAGGGAGGCAATACCCTATACAAAGCTAGACTAGTTGCACAAGGTTATGCACAGAAATATCCGGAGGACTATACTGACACGTATTCCCCCACAGTAAGAACAGAGAGTGTCAAAACAGCTCTAGTGGTAGCATCAGCACTCAATCTTGATGTATTCCAATATGACATACAGACTGCGTATCTACACGCAAAACTAGATAAGGAAATATATGTAAGAGCACCTCACAGTCAATACACAAACAAAAATGAGATTTGGTTGTTAAACAAGAGTTTATACGGGTTAAAACAATCTGGTAAACAATGGTATGATTGTTTAGTAAAAGTACTTAAAACCATGGACTTCAATGCTACCACTGCTGATAACTGTTTCTTTGTCAAAAAGGGTGATGATTACATAGAATTTGTATTGATTTATGTGGATGACATTTTATACATAGGAAAACATAAAGAGAGAAGAGAAACTTTTGTAACTAAGCTAAATGAACATTTCTCGTTAAAATCTCTAGGCAAAGTAAACAAATATCTTGGTGTTCAAATTAATAAGACTAAAAGAGGATTCAAACTTACTCAGAGAGATAAGATCATAGAACTTTTAAATAAATGCAATCTAAATAATGCCAAACCTTGTGATACTCCTATGCAAACTGACTTTCTAAGAAATACTGATGAATCTTCTCCCGAATTCAAAGATAACACATTTTATAGATCAATCATAGGTTCACTTCTTTATATATCTAATTGGACAAGACCAGATATCGCTTTACCACTCAATTTATTATCCAGACATGTCAGCAAGCCAACAATGTATCACTGGGAAGCTGTTAAAAGAATTTTAAGATATCTGAAAAGTACACTAGACTTTTGTTTAATGTTAGAACCTAACGATAATAAAGAACCAAAGCTTACATGTTACGCAGATGCGGACTGGGCTGGAGACACCTCATGTAGAAAAAGCACATCTGGCTATATATTCCTCTTAAATGACTGTCCAGTTTACTGGTACACTGGTAAACAAGAACTAGTGGCCACTTCAACGACAGAAGCAGAATATGTTTGTTTATCCAAAGCTGCAAATAACCTTGTATGGTTTAATGATTTAATTTCAGATGTTTGGAAAAAACCTGCTTTGCCTTTTGTTATGCATGAAGACAACAAAGCAGCCATTGAAATATCTAGATCTGACGCCATTGGACAAAGGTCCAGACACATAGATATAAAATTTAAACATGTGAGACAATTATCTCAGGATGGATTTATTAAAGCAGTGCATTGTGATACTTCAGAACAATTAGCTGACATATTGACAAAGCCTTTACCTTCTAAGCAGCACAAATATTTAACTTCTAAATTGTATGTTTTGTATTGTCCTGAATCTGAATGTAATTGGTGTTGCATAACGAATCGGCATTTAGAGGGGGATTTGTCAGATGTAAATGCCTTATTCTCCAATGTGTAAATAGTATATGAACGGGGTATCAGGGGTTAATTTATTCTTCACTCCTTAATGTATTCATAATTCACCACTCCCACATCTAGCTCCTCCCATTGTATATATAAGGAGCTGTCTGCATCTTTTTCCTTGCTTCTATCTGTGAATATTCAGTGAATATAGAATGCCTGCTGTAAATAAAAGAAAATATATTCAAACCTCTAACTCTCACTAATCTTATTGAGTCTGATCCTGAAAATATTGCAACATGATTGATAAGTGAGTCTCCAAAGAGGGAAAAAGCGGCACTTTGGCGGTGGAGCGAAATACTGAGAAGAAGGTTGAAAAGAGGAAAGAGGGTGATTGGAAAAGTTGAAAGGAAAAGAAAGAACTTTGGAAATTGTGGTAAAGATTGTGATTGAACCTGTGGCGATTGGGAGTGAATGATTGGAGAGTGTGGACACAAAAACTGAAACGACAAGGTTTGGAGTATGAAGTGAAGTGACAGAGACAATGACGGTGCATATTAGCAGGAGCGGACATCTTGGACTTAGGACTTAGAAAGTAGTGAATGGAAGAGGTGTGGACGGTGTAACGAAGTAGGAGAGTGAAAGACTTGCTTAAAATTAGTAGAAGACTTTGGATTGGGAAAATCAGTGGCCAGATGTGTATATTGTCTATATTGATTATGTCAGATGTAAATGCCTTATTCTCCAATGTGTAAATAGTATATGAACGGGGTATCAGGGGTTAATTTATTCTTCACTCCTTAATGTATTCATAATTCACCACTCCCACATCTAGCTCCTCCCATTGTATATATAAGGAGCTGTCTGCATCTTTTTCCTTGCTTCTATCTGTGAATATTCAGTGAATATAGAATGCCTGCTGTAAATAAAAGAAAATATATTCAAACCTCTAACTCTCACTAATCTTATTGAGTCTGATCCTGAAAATATTGCAACAAGCTGGTAGCAGAGGATGGTTAATTGACTCAATAAAAACTTAAAAATGTCTAAGAAAGATAGGCCCAACACCAGGGCATACAGCAAAGAAATGGAAACAGAACAAGAAATAATCAACGAATCCACAAACGCAATTTCGAGAGAATCCGAAGAATACACCACTGAAGACGAAGAAATTATAGATGAAAATGATGACCAGGAGGAAATCGAAATAGAGAATAACGAACTCAGGTCAGAAATATTAAAACTATTAAAGAGCCAGAAGAACGATGAAAGCCTCATCGCGAACCTCCAAGATATGCTGAAGAACAGCGGAGCAGCGAGAGAGAAAAACATCACTAATGAAAAGTCTAAAGACCCAAAAACAGTGAGTGATATGACTGCAGAAAAAAATATTGTGAAGAAGAAAAACGGTGATCCAGCGCGAAATTTTGAATGGCAGCCATCTTGGTTTCAACAGGCCTCCAAGGTGAGCGAAGCAGAGCCAATCAAAAAGCTCAATTCAAAATTTCTGGCGCGAAAAACGTTATCAGACAACGAAAATGAAAAAGAAGATTCAAACTCCTCAGAAGAATCAGAATCAGAAAGTGAAGGTGATTCAACAAACTACCAAATAAAATCAGCAATGAAAACGCTTTTTGCTGCATTTGGGCCAAAACTAAAAATTACTAAAAAGCTAACGAAGAAGCGAGCGAACAAGCCAATGCCTCAAGACCTGCCCGCTCCCATCCTGACTACGAGAGCGCCGATGCCCGAACCCAGAGAGCCCTGCCGATACCGCCCCACGCCACAGACCGAAGCAAGCACCAACGCCCTCAGAAGAAAAGGAAGAACAGCCGCCGTCGTCAGGACTCCCAAAATCGAACCAGAGACCGATTCATCTGAGGAGGAGCGGAACGAGCGAGCCGCGGTGAGGAGAACCTTTCACGACGACTCCAAGGAAGAAATGGACAACGCGCATGCGCAAGACTACGCAGACGGCCCGGGAAGACATGAACTGGCGAGGAGACCGTGCAGGCTCGTTGCGAGCATCCCCATGCCGTTTTGTAACTTTCTGCATTTACGAGACCACGGACTACCTCAGGTTGTAAGTAATGGACCTAATAATGTCGGAAATTTACCCAGTGACTTCCCAAAGCTAAGGGTAGATGGCATTAATTTGCAAGAATGGTATCAACAGCTCCAGGTTGTCTTTATGAAGGAAAACTTACTGTTTTTTATCACTAGTCCCCCAAAAAGACCTTGGACTCTAAAAATAGATTGTTTACACCATAGAGCATTTTTCTTATTAATATCTAGTGTGTCTCCTGCAATGTATCACAGCATTAAGCCAAATCTGACTGTTTCAGAAATTATTCAATGCATGTTTAATTTGTTTCACAGTGACAGTGTAGCTACCACCACAAGGATGTCTAAAGATTTCTTTTCATCTAGGATAAAACCAGGGGTTTCCATAAGTGAGCACTTAATATCTTTAAACAAAATAAGAGCTGAGCTGCATTTGAGGGGGGAGGTGATTTCAGACCAAACAATGAAAAGTGTTATTATCAACTCACTTGATCCATCATGGGACAATTATATAACACATTTAGACACAATCAATCTAGGATACTTATCCATAGAAAGTCTATCCAATAAATTAATAGCAGAAGACAATTCAAGAAGGAATCGTTCTAACAATCACATAGAACACAAACCATATAGGAAAGTAGCTTTCCAAGAAAAATATAATGAAACATTTAAATGTCATAACTGTGGATCCAGGGAACACAATAGGAGAGATTGCCCCAAGATTTCAAAAGAAAGACATAGGTCAGAATATAGAAACAAATACAATTATAGACAGTCTTCCATAGATAGACATAGATATAGAAGCCCACCAAATTACAAAGAGAATAGAGGGGGCAGAGATAATTCAAAGGATAGAAAATCTGGTTCACTAAATGGATTAAATAAACAAGACAACACTAACATACAGCAAAATGAGAACAATAATTGGCTTATTGATTCTGGAGCAACTAATCACACCACTAATAACAAAAATATATTGTCTTCATTTATAGAAGATAAATTTGTAATAAAGGTAGCTAACCAAGAAAAGGTTCAAGTATTAGGTAGAGGGAATGTAACCCTGCCTGGTCTAGGAAAAATAGAGGGGGTATTGTTAATACCTGAAATACCTCATAACATACTAAGTGCCATAAAACTAAGTAGAGATTCTGACATTAACATTGTTTTTTCTAAAGGAAAAGCGACTTTGGAGAAGAATAAAATAAATATAGGCACTGTGATGATTAAAGGAGGCCTACCTTATCTGATAACAAAGGAAAAATGGTTGCATAACATTGATTCAAATATGGAAGATTGTATTGAAGTAGATAATGAAAATATTAGCAACAGTGACAATGATGAATGTAAAATATCTCATGATCACATAGATACACACAATGAAAAAAAACCAAAAATAGGTAAGCCAATTCATGATGAGTGTGCTCACATCTTACATAGGAAGTTAGGACATGCCAGTTTTCCTGTAGTACAAAAAATGACTGAACACGCAGAAGGTGTTAAAATAAAAAATTGTGAAAACTATTTGGAATGCTCAGTATGTAAATCTACAAAACTAAAAACTAGTCCCAGACCAAGAAAATCTACTAGATCAACCAACAAAATTTTTGATTTAGTACACATGGACTTAGTTGGTCCATTAACTCCATCAATCACTTATAGAAAACGTTACTTCTTGACAATAGTAGACGATTATAGCCGCTATGGATTTGTTTATACATTAAAACACAAAGATGAAACCTTTCAAAAATTTAAAGAATTTTACAAACGCATAGAAACACAACACAATATCAAAATAAAACAAATTATGACAGATAGGGGATGTGAATTCATGTCTAAAGAATTCTCCCAATGGTTAAAAGACAAAGGAATGTTACATTACACATCTAGCCCATTTTCTGCGTTCCAGAACGGGATTGCGGAGAGGAAGAACTCAACATTACAAACCATGATTAGATGCACATTGGAAGATGCTGGCTTAAGCAAACAATTCTGGTCAGAAGCCTTACATTATTCAAATTACACACAGAATAGAACCTGGTCCAGCATTGTAAATAAGACACCATATGAAGTGATGTATAATAGGAAACCAAAATTAGCACACATGCACATATTTGGAGTCACTGCAGACGTACACATACCTAAGCAATTAAGAAGAAAGGGAGAAAACGTATCCAGAAGACTCAGATTTATGGGTTACGAGACAGGCACTAAAGGATACAGATTCATTGATAATAATAACAAATTTATAGTCTCCAGAACAGCTGTGTTCCATGAACAGGCCAACTGGTCTAAAATACATCTTAATGAAATATTTCCAAATAACAACAAAGATACAAAATCTCATGAGGAAGAGACTATAGAAAAGCAAGATATCAACAAATATAAAAACAAAACCAAAACATGGACAAATAGCCAACACAAAATAAAAACAGATACACTAACAAAAAAGGAAGCAAGATATTTGCATGATAACGATAGTAAACCTAAAAAAACTATTAGAAACACCAGAAATCAAATACCAAATAAATACAAGGATTATATAATGCATATGGATGGTGAGCCAACAACACCTAATACATATGAGGAAGTGTTAAAACTCCCTAGTAAAGAAAAAGAAAAATGGGAATTAGCGATGAAAAAAAAGATGGAAAGTTTACAAGGACTAAATGTATTTACACCTGCAGTTGCACCTAAAGATAAAACAATTATTGGTACCAGGTGGATATATAAAATTAAGAACTTAGAGGGAGGCAATACCCTATACAAAGCTAGACTAGTTGCACAAGGTTATGCACAGAAATATCCGGAGGACTATACTGACACGTATTCCCCCACAGTAAGAACAGAGAGTGTCAAAACAGCTCTAGTGGTAGCATCAGCACTCAATCTTGATGTATTCCAATATGACATACAGACTGCGTATCTACACGCAAAACTAGATAAGGAAATATATGTAAGAGCACCTCACAGTCAATACACAAACAAAAATGAGATTTGGTTGTTAAACAAGAGTTTATACGGGTTAAAACAATCTGGTAAACAATGGTATGATTGTTTAGTAAAAGTACTTAAAACCATGGACTTCAATGCTACCACTGCTGATAACTGTTTCTTTGTCAAAAAGGGTGATGATTACATAGAATTTGTATTGATTTATGTGGATGACATTTTATACATAGGAAAACATAAAGAGAGAAGAGAAACTTTTGTAACTAAGCTAAATGAACATTTCTCGTTAAAATCTCTAGGCAAAGTAAACAAATATCTTGGTGTTCAAATTAATAAGACTAAAAGAGGATTCAAACTTACTCAGAGAGATAAGATCATAGAACTTTTAAATAAATGCAATCTAAATAATGCCAAACCTTGTGATACTCCTATGCAAACTGACTTTCTAAGAAATACTGATGAATCTTCTCCCGAATTCAAAGATAACACATTTTATAGATCAATCATAGGTTCACTTCTTTATATATCTAATTGGACAAGACCAGATATCGCTTTACCACTCAATTTATTATCCAGACATGTCAGCAAGCCAACAATGTATCACTGGGAAGCTGTTAAAAGAATTTTAAGATATCTGAAAAGTACACTAGACTTTTGTTTAATGTTAGAACCTAACGATAATAAAGAACCAAAGCTTACATGTTACGCAGATGCGGACTGGGCTGGAGACACCTCATGTAGAAAAAGCACATCTGGCTATATATTCCTCTTAAATGACTGTCCAGTTTACTGGTACACTGGTAAACAAGAACTAGTGGCCACTTCAACGACAGAAGCAGAATATGTTTGTTTATCCAAAGCTGCAAATAACCTTGTATGGTTTAATGATTTAATTTCAGATGTTTGGAAAAAACCTGCTTTGCCTTTTGTTATGCATGAAGACAACAAAGCAGCCATTGAAATATCTAGATCTGACGCCATTGGACAAAGGTCCAGACACATAGATATAAAATTTAAACATGTGAGACAATTATCTCAGGATGGATTTATTAAAGCAGTGCATTGTGATACTTCAGAACAATTAGCTGACATATTGACAAAGCCTTTACCTTCTAAGCAGCACAAATATTTAACTTCTAAATTGTATGTTTTGTATTGTCCTGAATCTGAATGTAATTGGTGTTGCATAACGAATCGGCATTTAGAGGGGGATTTGTCAGATGTAAATGCCTTATTCTCCAATGTGTAAATAGTATATGAACGGGGTATCAGGGGTTAATTTATTCTTCACTCCTTAATGTATTCATAATTCACCACTCCCACATCTAGCTCCTCCCATTGTATATATAAGGAGCTGTCTGCATCTTTTTCCTTGCTTCTATCTGTGAATATTCAGTGAATATAGAATGCCTGCTGTAAATAAAAGAAAATATATTCAAACCTCTAACTCTCACTAATCTTATTGAGTCTGATCCTGAAAATATTGCAACATGATTGATAAGTGAGTCTCCAAAGAGGGAAAAAGCGGCACTTTGGCGGTGGAGCGAAATACTGAGAAGAAGGTTGAAAAGAGGAAAGAGGGTGATTGGAAAAGTTGAAAGGAAAAGAAAGAACTTTGGAAATTGTGGTAAAGATTGTGATTGAACCTGTGGCGATTGGGAGTGAATGATTGGAGAGTGTGGACACAAAAACTGAAACGACAAGGTTTGGAGTATGAAGTGAAGTGACAGAGACAATGACGGTGCATATTAGCAGGAGCGGACATCTTGGACTTAGGACTTAGAAAGTAGTGAATGGAAGAGGTGTGGACGGTGTAACGAAGTAGGAGAGTGAAAGACTTGCTTAAAATTAGTAGAAGACTTTGGATTGGGAAAATCAGTGGCCAGATGTGTATATTGTCTATATTGATTATGTCAGATGTAAATGCCTTATTCTCCAATGTGTAAATAGTATATGAACGGGGTATCAGGGGTTAATTTATTCTTCACTCCTTAATGTATTCATAATTCACCACTCCCACATCTAGCTCCTCCCATTGTATATATAAGGAGCTGTCTGCATCTTTTTCCTTGCTTCTATCTGTGAATATTCAGTGAATATAGAATGCCTGCTGTAAATAAAAGAAAATATATTCAAACCTCTAACTCTCACTAATCTTATTGAGTCTGATCCTGAAAATATTGCAACAAGCTGGTAGCAGAGGATGGTTAATTGACTCAATAAAAACTTAAAAATGTCTAAGAAAGATAGGCCCAACACCAGGGCATACAGCAAAGAAATGGAAACAGAACAAGAAATAATCAACGAATCCACAAACGCAATTTCGAGAGAATCCGAAGAATACACCACTGAAGACGAAGAAATTATAGATGAAAATGATGACCAGGAGGAAATCGAAATAGAGAATAACGAACTCAGGTCAGAAATATTAAAACTATTAAAGAGCCAGAAGAACGATGAAAGCCTCATCGCGAACCTCCAAGATATGCTGAAGAACAGCGGAGCAGCGAGAGAGAAAAACATCACTAATGAAAAGTCTAAAGACCCAAAAACAGTGAGTGATATGACTGCAGAAAAAAATATTGTGAAGAAGAAAAACGGTGATCCAGCGCGAAATTTTGAATGGCAGCCATCTTGGTTTCAACAGGCCTCCAAGGTGAGCGAAGCAGAGCCAATCAAAAAGCTCAATTCAAAATTTCTGGCGCGAAAAACGTTATCAGACAACGAAAATGAAAAAGAAGATTCAAACTCCTCAGAAGAATCAGAATCAGAAAGTGAAGGTGATTCAACAAACTACCAAATAAAATCAGCAATGAAAACGCTTTTTGCTGCATTTGGGCCAAAACTAAAAATTACTAAAAAGCTAACGAAGAAGCGAGCGAACAAGCCAATGCCTCAAGACCTGCCCGCTCCCATCCTGACTACGAGAGCGCCGATGCCCGAACCCAGAGAGCCCTGCCGATACCGCCCCACGCCACAGACCGAAGCAAGCACCAACGCCCTCAGAAGAAAAGGAAGAACAGCCGCCGTCGTCAGGACTCCCAAAATCGAACCAGAGACCGATTCATCTGAGGAGGAGCGGAACGAGCGAGCCGCGGTGAGGAGAACCTTTCACGACGACTCCAAGGAAGAAATGGACAACGCGCATGCGCAAGACTACGCAGACGGCCCGGGAAGACATGAACTGGCGAGGAGACCGTGCAGGCTCGTTGCGAGCATCCCCATGCCGTTTTGTAACTTTCTGCATTTACGAGACCACGGACTACCTCAGGTTGTAAGTAATGGACCTAATAATGTCGGAAATTTACCCAGTGACTTCCCAAAGCTAAGGGTAGATGGCATTAATTTGCAAGAATGGTATCAACAGCTCCAGGTTGTCTTTATGAAGGAAAACTTACTGTTTTTTATCACTAGTCCCCCAAAAAGACCTTGGACTCTAAAAATAGATTGTTTACACCATAGAGCATTTTTCTTATTAATATCTAGTGTGTCTCCTGCAATGTATCACAGCATTAAGCCAAATCTGACTGTTTCAGAAATTATTCAATGCATGTTTAATTTGTTTCACAGTGACAGTGTAGCTACCACCACAAGGATGTCTAAAGATTTCTTTTCATCTAGGATAAAACCAGGGGTTTCCATAAGTGAGCACTTAATATCTTTAAACAAAATAAGAGCTGAGCTGCATTTGAGGGGGGAGGTGATTTCAGACCAAACAATGAAAAGTGTTATTATCAACTCACTTGATCCATCATGGGACAATTATATAACACATTTAGACACAATCAATCTAGGATACTTATCCATAGAAAGTCTATCCAATAAATTAATAGCAGAAGACAATTCAAGAAGGAATCGTTCTAACAATCACATAGAACACAAACCATATAGGAAAGTAGCTTTCCAAGAAAAATATAATGAAACATTTAAATGTCATAACTGTGGATCCAGGGAACACAATAGGAGAGATTGCCCCAAGATTTCAAAAGAAAGACATAGGTCAGAATATAGAAACAAATACAATTATAGACAGTCTTCCATAGATAGACATAGATATAGAAGCCCACCAAATTACAAAGAGAATAGAGGGGGCAGAGATAATTCAAAGGATAGAAAATCTGGTTCACTAAATGGATTAAATAAACAAGACAACACTAACATACAGCAAAATGAGAACAATAATTGGCTTATTGATTCTGGAGCAACTAATCACACCACTAATAACAAAAATATATTGTCTTCATTTATAGAAGATAAATTTGTAATAAAGGTAGCTAACCAAGAAAAGGTTCAAGTATTAGGTAGAGGGAATGTAACCCTGCCTGGTCTAGGAAAAATAGAGGGGGTATTGTTAATACCTGAAATACCTCATAACATACTAAGTGCCATAAAACTAAGTAGAGATTCTGACATTAACATTGTTTTTTCTAAAGGAAAAGCGACTTTGGAGAAGAATAAAATAAATATAGGCACTGTGATGATTAAAGGAGGCCTACCTTATCTGATAACAAAGGAAAAATGGTTGCATAACATTGATTCAAATATGGAAGATTGTATTGAAGTAGATAATGAAAATATTAGCAACAGTGACAATGATGAATGTAAAATATCTCATGATCACATAGATACACACAATGAAAAAAAACCAAAAATAGGTAAGCCAATTCATGATGAGTGTGCTCACATCTTACATAGGAAGTTAGGACATGCCAGTTTTCCTGTAGTACAAAAAATGACTGAACACGCAGAAGGTGTTAAAATAAAAAATTGTGAAAACTATTTGGAATGCTCAGTATGTAAATCTACAAAACTAAAAACTAGTCCCAGACCAAGAAAATCTACTAGATCAACCAACAAAATTTTTGATTTAGTACACATGGACTTAGTTGGTCCATTAACTCCATCAATCACTTATAGAAAACGTTACTTCTTGACAATAGTAGACGATTATAGCCGCTATGGATTTGTTTATACATTAAAACACAAAGATGAAACCTTTCAAAAATTTAAAGAATTTTACAAACGCATAGAAACACAACACAATATCAAAATAAAACAAATTATGACAGATAGGGGATGTGAATTCATGTCTAAAGAATTCTCCCAATGGTTAAAAGACAAAGGAATGTTACATTACACATCTAGCCCATTTTCTGCGTTCCAGAACGGGATTGCGGAGAGGAAGAACTCAACATTACAAACCATGATTAGATGCACATTGGAAGATGCTGGCTTAAGCAAACAATTCTGGTCAGAAGCCTTACATTATTCAAATTACACACAGAATAGAACCTGGTCCAGCATTGTAAATAAGACACCATATGAAGTGATGTATAATAGGAAACCAAAATTAGCACACATGCACATATTTGGAGTCACTGCAGACGTACACATACCTAAGCAATTAAGAAGAAAGGGAGAAAACGTATCCAGAAGACTCAGATTTATGGGTTACGAGACAGGCACTAAAGGATACAGATTCATTGATAATAATAACAAATTTATAGTCTCCAGAACAGCTGTGTTCCATGAACAGGCCAACTGGTCTAAAATACATCTTAATGAAATATTTCCAAATAACAACAAAGATACAAAATCTCATGAGGAAGAGACTATAGAAAAGCAAGATATCAACAAATATAAAAACAAAACCAAAACATGGACAAATAGCCAACACAAAATAAAAACAGATACACTAACAAAAAAGGAAGCAAGATATTTGCATGATAACGATAGTAAACCTAAAAAAACTATTAGAAACACCAGAAATCAAATACCAAATAAATACAAGGATTATATAATGCATATGGATGGTGAGCCAACAACACCTAATACATATGAGGAAGTGTTAAAACTCCCTAGTAAAGAAAAAGAAAAATGGGAATTAGCGATGAAAAAAAAGATGGAAAGTTTACAAGGACTAAATGTATTTACACCTGCAGTTGCACCTAAAGATAAAACAATTATTGGTACCAGGTGGATATATAAAATTAAGAACTTAGAGGGAGGCAATACCCTATACAAAGCTAGACTAGTTGCACAAGGTTATGCACAGAAATATCCGGAGGACTATACTGACACGTATTCCCCCACAGTAAGAACAGAGAGTGTCAAAACAGCTCTAGTGGTAGCATCAGCACTCAATCTTGATGTATTCCAATATGACATACAGACTGCGTATCTACACGCAAAACTAGATAAGGAAATATATGTAAGAGCACCTCACAGTCAATACACAAACAAAAATGAGATTTGGTTGTTAAACAAGAGTTTATACGGGTTAAAACAATCTGGTAAACAATGGTATGATTGTTTAGTAAAAGTACTTAAAACCATGGACTTCAATGCTACCACTGCTGATAACTGTTTCTTTGTCAAAAAGGGTGATGATTACATAGAATTTGTATTGATTTATGTGGATGACATTTTATACATAGGAAAACATAAAGAGAGAAGAGAAACTTTTGTAACTAAGCTAAATGAACATTTCTCGTTAAAATCTCTAGGCAAAGTAAACAAATATCTTGGTGTTCAAATTAATAAGACTAAAAGAGGATTCAAACTTACTCAGAGAGATAAGATCATAGAACTTTTAAATAAATGCAATCTAAATAATGCCAAACCTTGTGATACTCCTATGCAAACTGACTTTCTAAGAAATACTGATGAATCTTCTCCCGAATTCAAAGATAACACATTTTATAGATCAATCATAGGTTCACTTCTTTATATATCTAATTGGACAAGACCAGATATCGCTTTACCACTCAATTTATTATCCAGACATGTCAGCAAGCCAACAATGTATCACTGGGAAGCTGTTAAAAGAATTTTAAGATATCTGAAAAGTACACTAGACTTTTGTTTAATGTTAGAACCTAACGATAATAAAGAACCAAAGCTTACATGTTACGCAGATGCGGACTGGGCTGGAGACACCTCATGTAGAAAAAGCACATCTGGCTATATATTCCTCTTAAATGACTGTCCAGTTTACTGGTACACTGGTAAACAAGAACTAGTGGCCACTTCAACGACAGAAGCAGAATATGTTTGTTTATCCAAAGCTGCAAATAACCTTGTATGGTTTAATGATTTAATTTCAGATGTTTGGAAAAAACCTGCTTTGCCTTTTGTTATGCATGAAGACAACAAAGCAGCCATTGAAATATCTAGATCTGACGCCATTGGACAAAGGTCCAGACACATAGATATAAAATTTAAACATGTGAGACAATTATCTCAGGATGGATTTATTAAAGCAGTGCATTGTGATACTTCAGAACAATTAGCTGACATATTGACAAAGCCTTTACCTTCTAAGCAGCACAAATATTTAACTTCTAAATTGTATGTTTTGTATTGTCCTGAATCTGAATGTAATTGGTGTTGCATAACGAATCGGCATTTAGAGGGGGATTTGTCAGATGTAAATGCCTTATTCTCCAATGTGTAAATAGTATATGAACGGGGTATCAGGGGTTAATTTATTCTTCACTCCTTAATGTATTCATAATTCACCACTCCCACATCTAGCTCCTCCCATTGTATATATAAGGAGCTGTCTGCATCTTTTTCCTTGCTTCTATCTGTGAATATTCAGTGAATATAGAATGCCTGCTGTAAATAAAAGAAAATATATTCAAACCTCTAACTCTCACTAATCTTATTGAGTCTGATCCTGAAAATATTGCAACAGATTATTTAATAGTAAATATCACAGTGTATACTTAGATTTTTGTATTATCTTTATTTTTACTATTTAACAATTAACTGTTCCTTGGTAGTATTGATATAGAACAAATAGATAAATTTACTAATTTATTAAATTTATTAAATTTACAGATTAAGAGAAAAGATTGTACTGAATTTGATTGATAAAAGTTAGTTTCAAATAGTGTTAAATAATTTATACTTTGATTTTTTTCTTTTCTTTGAGGTTTTATATTTTAGTTTATTTAGGTAGGTATTGTTAAATAAATTTAGAGTGAAATTGTTAACGGTATTGTTGAGTAGAACGGTAGAATTAACTATATTATCTAATTATTTGATTATCTTAATTAATTGTAAAATTTAATTGATGGTAAATTAGATGAGTAAGGTTATAAAAGTAAGAAATAATTAATAATTGCTATTGGAAAGATAGCTTCTGGAGGGGAAAGGAACTAGATACAGTATTTTATGGTATTGTGGAGAAAACTTTTTGGGAAATTGGATATGACAAGTACAGCGACAATTACAAAAACTGCAAAGAAAAACATGCAAATGACTGCCTCTCCAGCAGGACAGAAATTGATAGGAGATATGTTGGGAGGCGAGAAGGCAGGATCTGCAATGAATTTACAAAGTATGCAGACAACTTTAAATGTTGTGGCCCGCCAGTGGCCTGTGCAGCTGGTAGCTGATTCTGACAATGAGGAGGCTGGAGAAGATTTGGTGCCAGAGGCGGGGATTCAGCCAGGGCCTTCAGAACCTCCAGAAGCTCCCATAAGTGAAGAGGAAGAAGAGGAGGAGCCTCTTCTCAATGCACGGGCGTGCAGAGTTGCCAAAAGGCAGGAATGGCTCCTCAGGAGGAGGTCTCCTCAAGAGTAAGGCTTGGGGCTAATTGACCACTCCTCTAGCCTATTTAAGGAATGACGATGACTGAGACAATTTGCAGAAAACAACTTCATTCATATTCCTTCGCGTATTGACTCCAGAAATGTCTGATTGGCTCTTACTCCTTTCTTGTCAGTTTTCCTGCAAATTGTTTCTGGGCATTCTCCAACCACAGTAAGCTTACAGTTATCTGAAAGACTGTGCCTCAGAATTGAGTTATTATTCCTTGGACTCTTGTCGGCTGTTAATGAAGTTAAATTAACAGCCTTTGTTCAGAAAAGACTGATTTAAACTGTACTTGTGTTTGAACAACTACTAAGAAAGCTCATTAATAGTCCTTAATTAGTAAACTAAGGTTTGTATGGACTTTGTGTGTGCTGTGTTCTTTGTGGTCCATAGCTAGGGCAGAACACTAAATATGATTCAGGAGGTGATTTTGAAAACCCAAGAATCGATTGGAAAGAACCATGAGGAACTAAAGAACGATATGGATGAAGTAAAAGAGGACATATGGAAATTAGATGATAGAATGGGAGAAATACAAGAGACAATTGCCAAGAACGAGCAAAGAATAAAAACAATGGAAGTAAGAATGGAACAGACAGGAAAAAAACTAGAGGAGACAGAAAAGAAATTGATGGCAACGAACTGAGAGCTCGAAGAGGCAATAACGTATCTTGAAATTGACAAATCCGTGTTCTACCTAAGATTCCAAAATATAGTAGAAAATAAAGAAGACCTCCTGAATCTTATGATAGAATTATTGGCTGATAATTTGAGGATGAATAGCATTGATTTGCAAAATGGTATTGATGAATTGTACAGAGTGCATACGAACTATGCACGGTGACATAAGTTGCCACGTGAGGTACATGTACGATTCACAAAAAAAAAAAATTAGAGACAAAATTTATAGAAGAACATGGGACTCATCGCTGATATATAAAGGGAAAGAGATACTGACACTCAATCAAATACCTAGGAGAGTAAGGGAGCAAAGGCGAAACTACCACTTCCTCTCCTCCCAACTTGTTCAATATAAAATAATGTTCCGGTGGCTTATTCCAGAAGACTTGCTAGTGACTTGGCAAGACAAAAAAATTAGGTTGGACACACCAGATAAGGCCCAGGAATTTTATGATCAATGTATAGCAACAGATGAGGAGAGGGAGAGTGGGGAGGAGATAGAAGACAAGAGTCAGGAAGAAGGAAAGGAGTTGGAAATTGAATTACAGGAGAGGACTGAAAGAGAACAACAGGAAAGAACAGGGGTGAGGTCGAAGACACAAAGAGAAACGAGACTAAGGAAAGGAACTAGGGCCATCAACAGAAGATAAAATGGAAGAAGAAATCAAATTAATTTTGATTAACATAAATGGTCTAAACTCTCCGGCCAAAAGGATGCAAGTTCTATCAAAACTTCAAAAATATAACACGGACATTGCATGCTTGCAAGAAGTCCATATTAAAAGACAACAAGGACACCTATTAGAAGCCCCCAAACTAGGAAAATTTTATTCGTCTCTTGCATCACAAAAAAAGAGAGGAGTAGTAGCATATATTAAAGATTGGTTACAACAGAGACAAATTTTCGCTGATGAGGAAGGTAGAATTTTATTAATTGAAATAAGAATAAGACAAAAAAAGATTGTATTAGCAGCTATCTACACACCGAATACCAAACAGGGCAGGGGTGAAATGCTCCCGGTTCGGACCGGCTCGGGCGAGTAGGTAGCGATGGCGGCGGGCAGTTCGGAGAACCGGTAGCAAAAATCCCTGCCCCCGTCCCCCATGCCCAGCTGAGCCGCGCGATCATCAGAGCCTTTTTTTTCTTTTAAATGGCTCTGACCAGCCAAGCTCTGATGATCCCAGCTGAGTTGCCTGCTAATCAGGCAACTCAGCTTGGATCGCCAGAGCCATGTAAAAGAAAAACACTTTTTTCCTTTTAAATGGCTCGTAGCAAAAACCCCTCCCCCTCCCCCCCTCAGCTTGCTTACTTTAGCTGCTGGTCACAACGCCTTGCTGTAATCCCTGCAATCTATTGCATCAGCAAGCAACTGAATCTCCCTGCCTGCAATCAAGCAGGCAGGGAGTTGTGGACTTCAACTCCCAGAATTCCTCAGCCAGCAAAGCAAAGCTGGCTGAGGAATTCTGGGAGTTGAAGTCTACAAGTCTTAAAGTTGCCAAGGTTGGAGACCCCTGTTCTATTGGGTAAGTTTTTTTCCCCTTTGGGAGCTTTAAAAAAATAGTTAATTGGGGGGTTTTTTTAGTTGTTTTTTTAGACCTAGCCATTTAAAGTTTAGGAAGTTTTAAATTTAGCTGCTTTTATATAAAAATAAAAATAAATTAAAATAAAATATTTGTGCAGCTTTCTGAGATTTAGTGTGTTTCTGTAGTGTTTCACTCTAACTACACAAACACAGAAAATCTCACAAAGCTGTATGTGGAATTTTGTGTGTGTAAAGTGTGAAAGTTGTTTTTTTGGGCTTTTTGTGGCTGTGTGAGGTTCCTGCTTGTTGCAGGGGCCATTTTGGGTCTATCACAGCTGCTTTTACATTGTGGGTGAGCCAGTTGTGTTGTGTTGTGTTTTGTAGGTTAAAAAAGGGCAAAGAAGTGACATTGACTTGGCCACGCCCACTTGACCAACAAGCCATGGCCTCCCAGTCACCTTACCACCAAGCCCTGCCCACTAATTAAGCCACGCCCACAGAACCGGTAGCAAAAATTTTTAGATTTCACCCCTGAAACGGGGAATTTTACTATAATTTACATTAAAAAATAGCAGAATTGGAAAGTGAAAATGTATGTTTATTGGGAGATTTTAATGCAGTCGTAGACTCAAAACAAGATTATTGGGGGGAAAAAATAAGAAGAGGAAGACACTACCGACTACTTATTTTGACATGATGCAAGAGTTGAATTTAAAGGATATCTGGAGAGAACAAAATCCACAAAAAAAAAAAGTATACTTTTTATTCTAACCCACATGATTCATGGTCCAGGATAGATATGATTTGGATGGATTTGGAACTAAGTAAAAATATAGAGGAGATAGAAATAGCATCAAATATATGGGCAGATCATAGCCCACTGATATTAAAATGGAAAGGAAGAATAAAAACAAGAGGGAGATGGACCATGAATCAAAGGGTGATAAAAGAGAAAAAGTATATACAATGGATGGAAAAAGAACCAGACTTCTTCTTGAAGGAAAACTCAAATGAAGATACGACCCTACAGAATCTTTGGGATACAACCAAGGCTTATATCAGAGGCCTAACAATAGCATATGGGGCAAGGAGAAACAAAGAAAAAAAGGAAACAACAATTGGAATTACAAGAGAAACTGGGAGAGTTAGAGCGTAAGATGCAAGACTCCCCAGATATGAAAATTAGAGAGGAAAAAGATCTGATTAAACATAAAATAAATTTGCTCTCCCAGGAGGAAATGGCCCAAAAGCTTAGAGCAATGAAACAGGTATATTTCGAACATGCCAATAAGCTGGGGAGATGGCTGTCGTATAAATTGAAAAAGGACACAGAAAAAAGGTTAATAATACAATTACAGGACGAAGAGGGGAATATCCATCATCGAATGGACAAAAAAAAAGAGAATAGCCCAAAATTATCTTGGAACACTTTATAGTCAGGAGAAAATAGAGGAGGAAGATATTAAGAAATATTTAAAGGATAGAAATCTTCCTATAATAGCAGGTGAAATGAAAGAATGTTATCTGGGATGAGTTTGATCCTGTGACCCCTGACGACGTGGACAGGATTCTGGGTGGACTGAACGCGACCACATGTTTATTGGACCCGTGCCTCTCTTGGTTAGTGCTGGCTTCCTGGGAGGTGACGCGAGGCTGGCTCCAGGGGATTATAAATGCTTCATTGGGTGAGGGTGACTTCCCCGCTGCCTTGAAAGAGGCGGTGGTGAGGCCTCTCCTCAAGAAGCCTTCCCTGGATCCGGCAGTGTTGGCTAACTATCGTCCAGTCTCCAACCTTCACTTTGTTGCGAAGGTTGTTGAGAGTGTGGTTGCGCGACAGCTCCCCCAGTACCTGGATGAAACGACGTATCTGGATCCATTCCAGTCGGGCTTCAGGCCTGGGTACAGCACGGAAACGGCATTGGTCGTGTTGGTTGATGATCTCTGGAGGGCTCAGGACAGGGGCTGCTCCTCCAAAACCTCTCAGCGGCTTTTGATACCATCGACCATGGTATCATGCTGCACCGGTTGGAAGAGTTAGGGGTGAGGGGCACTGTATTACGGTGGTTCTCCTCCTTTCTCTCCGACCGGTTGCAGTCTGTGTTGGCAGGGGGGCAGAGGTCGACCCCGAGGCCCCTCATATGTGGGGTGGCCTGATTCGCCAGTTGCGTCCCTTTCTGGATCGGGACTCCCTACACACAGTCACTCATGCCCTCGTCACTTCCCGCCTGGACTACTGCAACGCTCTCTACATGGGGCTCCCCTTGAGGAGCACCCGGAGGCTCCAACTGGCGCAGAGTGCGGCCTTGCGGGTGGTTATGGGAGCAACATGGCGCTCCCATGTGACACCTCTCCTGCGCAAGCTGCACTGGCTCCCGGTGGTCTTCTGGGTGCGCTTCAAGGTTCTGGTTACCACCTTTAGAGCGCTCCATGGCTTAGGACCTGGTTATTTACGGGACCGCCTACTACCACAAGCAGCCTCCCACCGGCTGGTACTCTCTCATAGAGAGGGGCTCCTCCGGGTGCCGTCAGCTAAACAATGTCGACTGGCGGCCCCCAGGGGGAGGGCCTTCTCTGTGGGGGCACCCACTATCTGGAACGAGCTCCCCCCAGAGATACGGAGGATCCCTGATCTACGCACTTTCCGCCGTGCTCTTAAGATTCTTCTATTCCAGCAAGCCAGTCTGGCCTAATTTTCTCCCCTGTTTTAAAATTCTTTTACATCGAAATTTTAATTTGTTTTAAATTATTGGGATTTTTTAATTGTTTTGGGCTAAATTATTTAATCTGGTTTTAATTATATCTTTTAACTTTTGTATTTATGTATTTTATTTTGTGCCTGTTCACCGCCCTGAGTCCTTCAGGAGTAGGGCAGTATATAAATCTAATAAAAGACAAAGACAAAGAAGATGTTAAACAATAAAATCATGATGATGGAGATGAAGGCGGCTATTCAAAAGCAAAAAAACAACAAAACTCCAGGACCTGACGGTATCCCCTCTGAGTTCTATAAAGAGATACAGGGGCCATTGGAAATGTTATTGTTGAACATATACAATGAAGCTCTAGGGCAATCCAAATTACCAAAGACATGGATGGAGGCGTTGATATCACTTATCCCAAAAGATCCTACAAATACACAGCAAATCAAGAACTATAGGCCAATCTCGCTACTTAATAATTGCTGAAAGAGCCAAAAAAATATTAAATGAAATTATTGATTTGGACCAAAATGGATTTTTGCCAAATAGACATATAAGGAACAATACAAGGATGATTATGAATTCATTAAAATACTATAATAATAATAATAATAATAATAATAATAATAATAATAATAATAATAATAATAATAATAATAATAATAATAATAATTTTATTTCTATACCGCCCTTCTCCCGAAGGACTCAGGGCGGTGTACAGCCTATTAAAAGCACAAGACAAACATCAATTAAAATAATTTAAAATTATTAAATAATTCGGCTCAATTTAAAACCCCAGAAATTTAAAATGAGGCCCACCTGGATAAGCAGATGGCATTAATGTTTGTAGATGCTCAAAAAGTGTTTGATAACTTAAACTGGAACTTTCTTATTAACCAACTGGAAATTATGAATTTTGGGGAGAAATTTACGGACATGATCAGAGCAATTTATTCGAAGCAATCAGCTAAAATAATAATAAATGGGGAAACAACAGAGAAGATTAGTATAACTAAGGGGGTAAGGCAAGGATGTCCCTTGTCACCCCTCTTATTTATACTATCATTGGAAATATTATTAATACAAATTAGACAAAACCAAACAATAAAAGGATTGAAAATTAAACAGGAGGAATATAAAGTCCAAGCTTTCGTGGATAATCTGGTTTTTATTATAGAAGATCCTTTGGAGACGGGAACCACTTGATACATGAAGTTGAAGAATTTGGTAAAGTGGCTGGGTTTAAAATAAACAAGGAAAAAACTAAAATATTAACTAAGAATTGCACAAAAAGGCAAGATGAGGAATTGGAAGAGAAATTGGGGATTCAAATTGTCAAAAAGGTAAAATATCTGGGAATTTGGTTAACGGCAAAATTTTCTACATTAAAAGAGGATAATTATGATAAATTGGTACAACAAATACAAAAAGACTTAGACATTTGGGCAAAATTACAAATATCTTTAGTTGGTAGAATTGCCGTAATAAAAATGAACGTACCACCTAAATTGTTATATCTCTTCCAAATGATACCAATAAGATTAGGGAAAGCATTTTTTTTTTTATTGAAAAAGTTTTCAAATACAAATTTTTCCCCCTTTTTTTCCCCCTCTCCCTCCCCCTCCCTAACCCCCCCTCCCCACCCATCCCCCCCTGTGACTTCTTCATAACAAAAAAAAAAACCTAATTCATAACAGATTACTTACTCCCTCCTCTAAATATTGACCTTTACTTACTAAAAATATTATTAATATTATGACATCCCCCTTTATCCATACATTTCAGAAAAGAGAAAAGAAAGAAAAAAAAAAAAGACATTATACTATAACTCCATACAATTGCAAATTAGAATTGAAGGAATTTTGCACGATATTATTCCTAATTTCTTTATCTGTAAAATAAATCACCACATCTCTAGGCAATTGCCTTTGCTTGGCAGTCCAGGAGTTTATTCGATAAACTCTGTCAATCCTACAAAACACTTCCTCAGGTTGAACCTTTAGAATCCCAGCTAGAATTTCAGAAGATATTTTCCTTAAATCATCTCTATTATTTTCCTGCAAACCTCTTAATCTTATTGCATATTCTGTGAAATTATATTGTACCATTAAAATCTCTTTTTCAATCTTCTGTTGCAGATTTTCTACATTACCAGACTTTTGATCAGCATCCATTTTAGGTTTTTCTTCTAAGCTATTATCCTGAGTGTTTGTCAAATCATTTTCAATTTTTTGAGTTCTATTGTCCAATTTATCTTGAATTTCTTCCATTTTAGACTCTAGTAAATTAGTATTTGTGTCCAACTGTATCATAAATTCTGAAAAACCATTAGCCACTTTTGAGAATTTTTTCTCCAAAAAATCAAACTTAGATTTCACCAATTCTTTAATTTCCTGCTTAAATTTTTCAAGTTGCTGATTCACAATCTCCTCCCTTCTTTCAATCTCCTCTAAGAAAAATTCTATTATATTAAAATCAGGTTTCTGAGACTGAAGAGTTAAGACTTGTTCCTTTAAATTGTTGGTGGGGGAATCCCCCCCCCCACTTGTTTATCTGACTTTGTGAGTCTCAGTGCCATGTTTCCGCCCAGGCAGGCTTTGTTAAAAAAAAAGCAAGAAAAAAAAAAAAGACTTCTTTCCAATCAACAACAATATCAAGTCTCCAAGGGAAAAAAAGAGAAAAAGACACAGGAGCGAAGTTTTGTCTACAAATGTAGCCAGTGGTATTTATTCCGCTACATTGTAATAATAGAAAACGGAAGGACTTTCCCTTTCAGCCTCTCCTCCAGCCGACGCCATTTTAAAAGACTTTTTTTCCTCTTTCTTTTCCTCCTCTCTCTTAAGTAATTTTTAAAAAATCAGTAAAATACTTGCGGTTCAGTATTGCAGGTCCAGCTCACATTTTCTTTGAGTAATCTGTTAAATTTGCAGGCTTGCTTTTGACGCCTGGCTCTGCATTAGCAGAGGTCTCCCAAAGCCCGGAGCAGCGGCTGGGGATACGGGGCATCTCATCCGCTCCGTCCCAAAAGTAAAGGAAAAACTTTTGGGACTCCGCAGAGAGTTCTACCCACCCCTGCCGGCTCTATCTCCGTTTCCTCATGGAAACGGAGTTTTTTCGAGCCGCCATTCCGTTGTGAAGGCGGCTCTGACAGGCAGTGGAAGCTGACGATCCCAAAGGAACGTCTGGCAGCGACGAACAGCAAACCGGAAGTCCAGGGAAAGCATTTTTTGATCAATTAAATAAAATAATAGGTAAATTTATTTGGTTGGGGAAAAAAAGCCCGAATAAAACGTAAACTTCTTCAGGACTCCAAAACCAAAGGAGGCTTCAGCCTACCCGATTGGGAATTATATTATCAAGCGGCGGCAATAACGTGGCTAAAGAAGTGTGTTCAATTAAGAAATAAGAGAGTATTAACATTGGAAGGTCACGATCTTCAATTGGGATGGCATGCGTTCCTATGGGAAGGAAAAAACAAAACCCATACATACTTCCAGAGACATCTAATGAAAAATGCTTTGATAAATATTTGGGATAATATAAGGAAAAATCATTATATGAAAGTTCCAGTTTGGATATCAACAATGGAGGCCATAAGTTCGCAGATGACACAACAGTGATCGGTCTCATTCGAGACAACGATGAATCTGCATACAGACGAGAGGTTGAACAACTAGCCTCGTGGTGCAACCAGAACAATCTGGAACTGAACACACTCAAAACCGTAGAAATGGTGGTGGACTTTAGGAGAAACCCTCCCATACTACCACCTCTTACAATACTAGACAACACAGTATCAACAGTAGAGACCTTCAAATTTCTAGGTTCTACCATATCTCACAACCTAAAATGGACACCCAACATCAAAAATGTCATCAAAAAAGCACAACAAAGAATGTTCTTTCTGCGCCAACTCAGAAAGCTCAAACTGCCCAAGGAGCTGCTGATACAGTTCTATAGAGGAACTATTGAGTCTGTCATCTGCACCTCTATAACTGTCTGGTTCGGTTCTGCAACCCAACAAGACAGACACAGACTTCAGAGGATAATTAGAACTACAGAAAAAACAATTGCTACCAACCTGCCTTCCACTGAGGACCTGTATACTGCACGAGTCAAAAAGAGGGCTGTGAATATATTTACAGACCACTCACATCCTGGACATAAACTGTTTCAACTCCTACCCTCAAAACAACGCTATAGAGCACTGCACACCAGAACAACTAGTTTAGTTTAGTTTAGTTTAGTTTATTTGATTTGTATACCGCCCTACTCCCGAAGGACTCAGGGCGGTGAACAGCCAACAATAAAATACATAAATACACAAAATTTAAAAACCCGATAAAATCAAATTAAATTATTTGGCCCAGACAAATTAAAATACCCCAATAATTTAAAAACAGATTAAAATTTACATATTTAAAAAGGGAAGAGATTAGGCCAAGCCCGCTTGATGGAATAAAAAGGTCTTCACAGCACGGCGGAAGGAGCGCAGATCCGGGATCCTCCGTATCTCCGGGGGGAGCTCATTCCAGATGGTAGGTGCCCCCACAGAGAAGGCTCTCCCCCTAGGGGCCGCCAGTCGACACTGTTTGGCTGATGGCACCCGGAGGAGTCCCTCTCTATGAGAGCGTACTGGCCGGTGGGAGGCTATTGGTGGTAGTAGGCGGTCCCGTAAATAACCAGGCCCTAAGCCATGGAGCGCTTTAAAGGTGGTAACCAAAACCTTGAAGCGCACCCGGAAGACCACCGGGAGACAGTGCAGCTCGCGCAGGAGAGGTGTTACATGGGAGCGCCATGTCGCTCCCATTACCACCCGCGCGGCCGCACTCTGCGCCAGTTGGAGCCTCCGGGTGCTCCTCAAGGGGAGCCCCATGTAGAGAGCATTACAATAGTCCAGGCGGGAGGTGACGAGGGCATGAGTGACCGTGCGTAACGAGTCCTGATCCAGAAAGGGACGCAACTGGCGAATCAGGCGGACCTGATAAAAAATCCTCCCGGTCACGGCCGTCAAGTGCTCTTCTAAAGACAGCCGTGAATCCAGGAGGACGCCCAAGTTGCGAGCCCTCTCCGTGGGGGCCAATGATTCACCCCCAATAGTCAGTGATGGCATCAACTGACTATATCGGGACGTCGGAAACCACAGCCACTCGGTCTTGGATGGGTTGAGCCTGAGCCTGTTCCTCCCCATCCAGATCCGTACGGCCTCCAGGCACCGGGACATCACTTCAAGGGCATCGTTGGGGTGATCCGGGGTGGAGATGTACAGCTGGGTGTCATCAGCGTACTGATGGTACTCCACCCCGAAACCACGGATGATCTCGCCCAGTGGCTTCACATAAATGTTGAACAGGAGAGGCGAGAGGACCGACCCTTGCGGCACCCCACATATGAAGGGCCTCGGGGTCGACCTCTGTCCCCCTGTCAACACAGACTGCGACCGGTCAGAGAGAAAGGAGGAGAACCACCGCAACACAGTGCCTCCCACCCCTAACTCTTCCAACCGGTGCAGCATGATACCATGGTCGATGGTATCAAAAGCCGCTGAGAGATCTAACAGGACCAGGACAGAGGAGCACCCCCTGTCCCGAGCCCTCCAGAGATCATCAACCAACGCGACCAATGCCGTTTCCGTGCTGTACCCGGGCCTGAAGCCCGACTGGAACGGATCCAGATACGTCGTTTCATCCAGGTGCTGGGGGAGCTGTTGCGCAACCACACTCTCAACAACCTTCACCACAAAACGAAGGTTGGAGACCGGACGATAATTTACCAACATTGCCGGGTCCAGGGAAGGCTTCTTGAGGAGAGGCCTCACCACCGCCTCTTTCAAGGCGGCAGGAAAGGCACCCTCACCCAGCGAAGCATTTATAATCCCCTGGAACCAGCCTCGTGTCACCTCCCGAGAAGCCAGCACTAACCAGGAGGGACACGGGTCCAATAAACAAGTGGTCGCGTTCAGTCTACCCAGAATCCTGTCCACGTCCTCAGGGGGTCACAGGATCAAACTCATCCCAGATAACATTCTCAAGACCTGCCCCAGTCCCTCCCCCTGAGACTACCCAGTCGGAGTCCAGATCTTCCCGAATCTGAGCGATTTTGTCATACAGATATTGAACAAAATCCTCGGCTCTACCCTCCAAGGGGTCCTCCCGCGCTTCCTGGTGGAGCAGGGAGTGGGTCACCCTAAACAGGGCGGCCGGGCGATTATCTGATGATGCAATAAGAGCAGCAAAATAGCTACATTTCGCTGCTTTTATCGCCACTAGGTAATTCCTAATATGAGCTCTTACCAGTGTCCGGTCAGATTCAGAAAGACTGGCCCTCCAACTACTCTCTAGGCGTCTTTTCCGGCGCTTCAACTCCCTCAGCTCCTCAGTGAACCAAGGAGCTAAATGAGATCGGCGCCGGGTCAGAGGCCGCAAAGGCACGACCCGATCCAGCGCTCCAGCGGCCGCCCTATCCCAGGCGGCCACTAGGTCTCCAGTCGAGGCGTGTGCCAGAGCCTCGGGGAATGGCCCAAGCTCCATCTGGAACCTATCAGGTTCCATCAGGCGCCTGGGGCGGAACCATCTTACCGGCTCCGCCTCCCTGCGGCGGGGTGTAGCGGTTCGAAGGTCGAGACGAAGGAGAGAGTGATCAGACCATGACAAGGGCTCGGTGACTATATCCCCTATCTCGAGATCACTCAACCACTGTCTAGAGACAAAAACCAGATCCAGCGTGTTTCCCCCCATGTGGGTAGGGCCATGAATTAACTGGGTCAGGTCCATGGCTGTCATGGAAGCCATGAACTCCCGAGCCACCTCAGATGCCTCACCAATGGACGGCAAGTTGAAATCCCCCATGACCATAAGCCTAGGGGTCTCAACCGCCACCGTGGCGATGACGCTGAGTAGCTCGGGCAGGGCTGCTGCCACATGGCAGGGAGCCAGGTACGTGATCAGCAAACCCATCTGAACCCCGTGGCCCCATTTCACAAGGAGGGATTCACAGCTGGCCGTCTGAGGAACAGTGGCCTCCCTCGGTCTCAGACCTTCGTTAAACTAGACACAAGAACAGTTTTTTCCCGAACGCCATCACTCTGCTAAACAAATAATTCCCTCAACACTGTCAAACTAGTTACTAAGTCTGCATTACTATTAATCTTCTCATCATTCCTATCACCCATTTCCTCCCACTTATGACTGTATGACTGTAACCTTGTTGCTGGTATTTTTAAGATTTCTATTGACTGTTTCCCTATGACTATCATTAAGTGTTGTACCTTATGACTCTTGACGAATGTATCTTTTCTTTTATGTACACTGAGGGCATATGCACCAAGACAAATTCCTTGTGTGTCCAATCACACTTGGCCAATAAAGAATTCTATTCTATTCTATTCTATTCTATTCTATTCTATTCTATTCTATTCTATTCTATTCTATTCTATTCTATTCTATTCTATTCTATTCTATTCTATTCTATTCTATTCTGTCACAAGTAAATGCCTTATTCTCTAATAGGGAAACTGTATATACTCGGGGTATTAGGGGTTAATTTATTCTTCCTCTCCTAATATATTCATATGTAACCACTCCCATCCTTTTACTCTGCCTTGTGAATATAAAAGGGGTTGTATGCACCTCCTCCTTGCTTCTATCTATGAGTACTTAGAGAATATAGAATGCCTACTGTAAATAAACAGTGTTATGTTTGAATACTTTATTCTTAAATCATTTATTGAGTCTGATCCTTAAAATTACGCAACAATCTGGTAGCAGAGGATGGTTGAATTGACTCAATAAAACTTTAGATATGCCTAAAAGAGAAAACTCCAGAAACAAAAGAGAAAGACCCAACACCAGGGCACACAGTAAAGAAATGGAAGCGGATCAAGAAATGATCGATGAATCCACAACTGTAATATCAAGAGAATCTGAAGACTGCACTACAGACAACGAAGAGATAATGGATGAAACTGATGACCAAGAAGAGAACGAGATAGAAAACAACGAACTCAGGTCAGAGATACTGAGACTTTTGAAAAGTCAAAAGGATGACGAAAATCTCATTGCGAACCTCCAAGACATAATAAAAAACAGCGGAGCAGCGAGAGAGAAACACATCGTAACAGATGAATCTAAATAATCAAAAATGGTGAGCGAATCGCCTGTAGATAAGAATATAACAAAGAAGAAGACTAACGGTCCCACACAAAATTTTGAATGGCAGCCATCTTGGTTCCAACAGACCACTAAGATGAGCGAAGCAGAGCCAATCAGAAAGCAGAATTCAAAATGTCTGGCGCGAAAAGCCTTACATGATGCAAAAAGCAAAAAGGAGAAAATTTACTCTTCAGAAGAATCAGACACAGACATCGAAGAAACTTCAATTGAAATGCAAATAGAATCAGCAATGAAAACGCTTTTTGCAACATTTGGTCCAAAATTAAGAATTACAAAAGAATCAACAAAAGCTAGTAATCGAGAAATAAAGAAAAGACAAGCAAGCAAGCAAACATCTCAGAATCTACCCGCTTCTATCCAAACGACGAGAGCACCGACGCCTGAACCCAGAGAGCCCTGCAAATACCACCCCACGCCACAGACGATCCCAGGAACCAGCGATCTCAACAAGAATCATCTCAACGAAAAGAAACGAGCGCCTGCTGTCACCTGGACACCCAAGATTGAACCGGAGACCGATTCGTCGGAAGAAGAACGCTACGAGGGAGCTGCAGCAGCGAGAACCTCTCCCGACAGCTCCAGAAGCGAAATGAGCAACGCGCATGCGCGAACATACGCAGACAACTACGGAGGACATGAAGAGCAGAGAGAGCCATTCAGACTCGTTGCAAGCATACCTACACCATTCTGCAACTATCAACACTTGCAAGATCACGGACTACCTCCAGTTGTAAGTAATGGAGCTAACAATATTGGGAATTTGCCCAATGATTTCCCAAAACTGAGAATAGATGGTATTAATTTGCAGGAATGGTGTCAACAACTTCAGGTTGTTTTTCTAAAAGAAAACTTATTATTCTTTATTACTAACCCCCCCCAAAAGACCTTGGACTCTAAAATTGGACTGCCTACACCACAGAGCATTTTACTTATTAATATCCAGTATATCTCCTGCTATGTACCATAGTATTAAGCATAATTTGACTGTCTCAGAAATTATTCAATGCATGTTTAAATTGTTTCATAGTGAAAGTGTAGCAACTACTACAAGAATGTCCAAAGATTTCTTCTCAGCTAGGATAAAGCCAGGGGTTACTATAAGTGAACATTTAATATCTCTAAACAAAATCAGAGCAGAGCTGCATTTAAGGGGGGAGGTAATTTCAGATCAAACAATGAAGAGTGTTATCATTAATTCATTAGACCCATCATGGGATAACTATATATCACATTTAGACACAATTAATTTAGGATACTTGTCCATAGAGAATTTATCAAATAAGCTAATAGCTGAAGATAATTCAAGAAGGAGTCGATGTAATAATCACTTAGAACATAGACAATATAAGAAAGTAGCATTCCAAGAAAAATATTGTGAATCAATTGAATGTCACAACTGTGGATCTAAAGAACATTGTATAAGAGATTGTCCTAAATTCCTTAGAGAAAGGCAAAAACTTGACTATAGAGGTAGATACCATAACAGACAATCATCCATTGATAGACATAGATATAGAAGCTCACCCAATTATAGAGAACATAGAGGGGGCAGGGATAATTCAAGAGATAGAAGATCTGGTTCACTAAATGGATTAAACAAACATAATACAACTAACATACAACATTCAGGGGACAATGATTGGCTCATTGACTCTGGGGCAACTAATCACACAACACACAACAAACGTATATTATCTTCATTTATAGAAGATAAATTTGTAATCAAAGTAGCCAATCAAGAAAAAGTTCAAGTTATTGGTAGAGGAAATGTAAACTTACCCGGTCTAGGAAAAATAGAGGGGGTATTACTAATACCAGAAATACCTCATAACATACTTAGTGCAATAAAACTAAGTAGAGATTCTGACATAAATATAGTTTTCTCAAAGGGAAAAGCAACACTAGAGAAAAACAAAACAAGCTTAGGTAGTGTGATTATCAAAGGAGGTCTACCATATTTAATCACAAAAGAAAGATGGTTACACAACATTGATTCCAACATGGAGGATGACAATAACATAGATAATGGAGACAATAGCAATAGTGATAATGAGGAACATAAAACAATTCATAGCCACAAAGACACATCTACTAATGACACATCCAATAACAAAAAACCTACAATTGGAAAACCAATCCACGATGAATGTGCGCATGTTTTACATAGGAAATTAGGACATGCTAGTTTTCCTGTAGTACAAAAAATGATTGAACATGCTGAAGGTGTTAAAATAAAAAATTGTAAAAACTATTTGGAATGCTCAGTATGTAAGTCCACAAAACTCAGAACTAGCCCCAAACCAAGAAAGGCAACAAGATCAACTAATCAAATTTTTGATTTGGTACACATGGATTTGGTTGGTCCATTAACACCATCAATCACATATAGAAAACGATACTTTCTGACTATTGTAGATGACTATAGCCGTTATGGATTTGTCTATACTTTAAAACACAAAGATGAAACATTTCAGAAATTCAAAGAGTTTTACAAACGTGTAGAAACACAACATAATATTAAAATAAAACAAATCATGACAGATAGGGGATCTGAATTCATGTCAAAAGAATTCTCCCAATGGCTAAAAAACAAAGGGATGCTACATTTCACGTCTAGCCCTTTCTCTGCATTTCAAAATGGAGTAGTAGAGAGAAAGAACTCGACATTACAAACCATGATTAGATGCACATTAGAAGATGCTGGCTTAGGAAAACAATTCTGGTCAGAAGCATTACAATATTCCAATTATACACAAAATAGAACTTGGTCCAGTATTATAAACAAGACACCATATGAATTAATGTACAATAGAAAACCCAAAATAGCACACATGCACATATTTGGAGTCACAGCGGATGTACACATACCAAAACAATTGAGGCGTAAAGGAGAGAACGTGTCCAGAAGACTTAGATTCATGGGATACGAAACAGGCACAAAAGGGTACAGATTTATTGATAATAACAACAAATTTATAATTTCTAGAACAGCTGTATTTCATGAACAGGCCAATTGGTCTAAAATACTTCTTAATGAAATATTCCCAATCACAAGCTCAGACACTGAACATCAAGATAAAATAGATAGAGAAGGATGCAATCACAACACACATAAAAGCAAAAATAGAACATGGATAAATAGTCAACACAGAATAAAGACAGATTCATTAACAAAAAAGGAGGCAAGATACTTACATGATAACGATAGTAAACCAGAAAAAATAATCAGATGTAACAGAAATCAAGTGCCAAGCAAATACAAAGATTACGTAATGTACATGGATAGTGAAACATCAACGCCAAACACATACGAGGAAGTATTAAAGCTTCCCACTGAAGAAAGAAGAAAATGGGAATTAGCCATGACCAAGGAGATGGACAGCTTACGAGGATTAAATGTATTCACACCTACACCTGCACCTAAGGATAAAACTATTATAGGCACCAGGTGGATATACAAAATTAAAAATCTGGAAGAAGGCAACACGTTATATAAAGCTAGATTAGTTGCACAAGGTTATGCTCAAAAATATCCTGAGGATTACACAGACACATATTCTCCCACAGTAAGAACTGAGAGTGTCAAAACAGCTTTAGTTATAGCATCTGCACTTAACCTTAATGTATTCCAATATGACATACAGACTGCGTATCTACACGCAAAACTTGACAAAGAGATATATGTAAGAGCACCTCATAGTCAATACACAAACAAAAATGAAACGTGGTTATTAAATAAAAGTTTGTACGGGTTAAAACAATCTGGCAAACGCTGGTATGAATGTTTAGTCAAAGTACTCAAAACTATGAATTTCAATGCCACTACTGCAGACAACTGTTTCTTTGTCAAAAAAGAGGATGACTCCTTAGAATTTGTGTTAATTTATGTGGATGATATTTTGTATATAGGTAAACATAAAGAAAAAAGAGATGCATTTGTAACAAAACTAAATGATTTTCTTTAAAATCATTAGGAAAGGTAAATAAATATCTTGGAGTTCAAATCAGTAAAACCAAAAAAGGATTCAAACTTTCTCAGAAAGATAAGATTATAGAACTCCTAAACAAGTGTAATTTAAATGATGCTAAACCTTGTGACACTCCTATGCAAACAGACTTCTTAAGGAACATAGATGAATCATCCCCTGAATTTAAGGATAATACACTCTACAGATCAGTTATTGGTTCCCTCTTATATATTTCCAATTGGACTAGACCTGATATTGCATTACCCCTCAATCTGTTATCCAGATACGTTAGCAAACCCTTAATGTATCATTGGGAAGCCGTTAAAAGAATATTAAGGTACTTAAAGCACAGCTTAGATTTCTGTTTACTACTGGAACCTAATAATATCAAAGAGCCCATCCTCACCTGTTACGCTGATGCGGATTGGGCAGGTGATACCATATGTAGAAAAAGCACATCAGGTTATATATTTTTTCTTAACGATTGTCCAGTTTACTGGTATACTGGAAAACAGGATTTAGTAGCCACATCAACAACTGAGGCAGAATATGTTTGTTTGTCCAAAGCCTCCAACAATCTTGTATGGTTTAATGATTTATTGTCAAATACTTGGAAGAAACCCTCATTACCATTTATCATACACGAAGATAACAAAGCTGCTATTGAGATATCTAGGTCTGATGCTATTGGTCAAAGATCCAGACATATAGATATAAAATTCAAGCACGTGAGACAATTATCTCAAGATGGATTTATTAAAGCAGTTCACTGCGAAACATCAGAACAAATAGCTGACATATTGACTAAGCCTTTGCCATCTAAACAACACAAATATTTAACTTCCAAATTACAAGTTTTGTATTGTTCTGAATCTGAATGTAATTATTGTTGTATATCGAATTGGCATTTAGAGGGGGATTTGTCACAAGTAAATGCCTTATTCTCTAATAGGGAAACTGTATATACTCGGGGTATTAGGGGTTAATTTATTCTTCCTCTCCTAATATATTCATATGTAACCACTCCCATCCTTTTACTCCGCCTTGTGAATATAAAAGGGGTTGTATGCACCTCCTCCTTGCTTCTATCTATGAGTACTTAGAGAATATAGAATGCCTACTGTAAATAAACAGTGTTATGTTTGAATACTTTATTCTTAAATCATTTATTGAGTCTGATCCTTAAAATTACGCAACATATTCTATTCTATTCTATTCTATTCTATTCTATTCTATTCTATTCTATTCTATTCTATTCTATTCTATTCTATTCTATTCTATTCTATTCCTATTCCTATTCCTATTCCTATTCCTATTCCTATTCCTATTCCTATTCCTATTCCTATTCGATTCTATTCTAATTTATCCCAACGTATTGGACATAAATAAAGTAGTAAGGTACTCGGAACTATTAGATGAACTTGGAAATTTAAAATCAGAGCAGGATTTGAGAAACCAGGGGATAAAAATTGATTGGTGGCCAAACCTGCAAATTAGAACAAAATATAAAAAAGACCGGGAACAACACGGTATTTATACAGAACAATTGGAACTTGATAAGATATTATTAGGAATGGGGGGAAAAAGATTACAAAAACATACATTTTTTTGTTGAAATTTAAAATGGAAGAAGAAACTGTGAAAGAGACAATGATTAATTGGGAGAGAAACTTTGGACACAATATTCAATTAGATCAATGGGATAAATTATGGGAGAGAAACTACAAACTAACGATGTCAGCTGCTTATAAGGAGAACCTTTACAAAATGTTTTATCAATGGCATCTGCCACCACCAAGATTGGCCAAGATGTTCTTGAACAGGTCCCCGGAATGTTGGAGGTGTGGTCATAAACAAGGAACGTTCTACCACATGTGGTGGACCTGCCTTAAGATCAGAAAATACTGGTGTAAGATAAGAAAGTGGTTGGGAGGGATAACTGAACAGAGGCTAGAGATGAAACTGGAACTTTTTCTTTTTCTTTTTTTTTTTTTTTAATTTGATTTATATGCCGCCCTTCTCCGGAGACTCAGGGCGGCTTACAATGCGTTAAGCATTGGGCATTTTTGAAGGGAAAATGGAGAAAAAATTACAATATATACTATTACATATATTAACTGCAAGTAGAATTGTCCTAGCATAGAATTGGAAACAATCAGATATTCCTCCAGACCAAATTATAATTTTAAAAAATTATGACTGTGCAGAAATGGATAGACTGTCTATGGAAATGAAGGAGAGGGAAGAAACAGAGTACTATCAAATTTGGAACAGATGGTATTCCTGTCTTGAGAGTAAACGCAAAACCTAAGGGATAATCTGTTAAATATAATATGTAAAAGGTAAAATGGTTGAAGAAACATAGGATACGAAACTGAATTATGAATAGATGTTACTATAATTCAAATAAGGATGTAATTTAAGATAGAGATATATTGAATTAGAATTCTTGTAAATATGTTTGTTATGATAGAGATACCGATATGGAAAAGCTGTCATTAGTGTTAAATTTTTTCTTTGTTTTTGTTGTTGTGTTTTTTTGTATTGTGTGTTTTATATGTTGGAAATTCAATAAATAAAAAAAAAGATTATGGTGAAGTTGCAGGACTGAAAATAAATTTTAAAAAACTAAAATACTAGTTAAAAACCTTACAGGTACACAGAAAAAAGATTTAATGAAGAAGACAGATATTCGGATAGTTAAGAGAGTAAAATATTTAGGAATTCAACTAACAGCAAGATGTGCAACCATTAAAGAAGACAATTATTGTAAGCTGATGCAACAAATTAAATTAGATCTGGAGCAGTGGAAAAACATGCAACTGTCGCTGACAGGAAGAATAGCTACTATAAAAATGAATATCTTGCCGAGATTATTATATTTATTTCAAACAGTCCCAATAAAGCTAGAAAAAAATATTTTGAAGAACGAAATAAAATAATATCAAGATATATTTGGCAAGGGAAAAAAGCAAGAATAAGTCTGAAAATGCTGCAAGATTCTAAAAATAGAGGGGGCTTTGGGCTACCAGACTGGGAGTTGTACTCACATGGGTGAAAGAATGGGTCAGTCTGAGGCATAAAAGATTATTAATCTTGGATGGACATGATCTCCAACTGGGATGGCATGCCTTTTTATGGTATGGAAAAAATAAAATACATAGCTATTTCCAAAGACATTATATTAGAAATGCATTATTATCACTATGGGTAAAAATTAAAGAACAACACTATTTGATAATACCAGTCTGGCTCTCCACAATGGAGGCACTGATACATCCAAATGTTATTAATATGGAAAAAATTACAAGATACAAAGACATTTTGAATGAAGAGGGGAAACTTAAAACTAAGCAAGAACTGAGTAGTCAAGGGATTGACATAGCATGGTGGCCACAAGTGCAGATACAATCTTGATATGAGAAAGACACCAAAATGTATGGTTTTTATAAAGAATCAACAGAATTAGATCAGATATTAACAGGGACAGATGAAAAATTAATTATATATATAGCTATCTATTAAGTATTAAAATGGGAAAAGAACAAGTAAAGGAGACAATAATAGTATGGGCTAAAAATGTTGGTTACACAATAGAGTTAGATAAATGTCAGAAACTGTGGGACAGGAACTATAACTATGTCAACTGCATATAAAGAAAATCTTTATAAAATGTTTTATAGATGGCATTTTTCACCCACAAGGTTGGCAAAGATGTTTAAAAACATGTCCGCTAAATGTTGGAAATATGTGGTGGACATGCCCAAAGGAAAAAAAAAATACTGGACAAAAATACATACATGGTTGGAAAAAATGATAAAGCAACATATAGATTTAAAACCAGAAATATTTTTGTTGGGCATCTTACCAGAAAAGTATAACAAGGGGAATACACATTTGATTTTACACGTTTTAACTGGAGCTAGAATTGTATTTGCACAACAATGGAAAAGTGAAGAGATGCCTACAGATGAAAATGTAATTTAAAAAATATTAGAATGTGCAGAAATGGATAGATTAACACTTAAAATTAAGGAAAAGGAAGAAACTGAATACTTTCTAACATGGGACTCATTTTATCAATGGTTAGCCAATAAAAACAGAAGTTAGAAACATGGAAATATAAGAGAAGGACTAATGCAGGGGTGAAATGCTCCCGGTTCGGACCGGATCACTCGATCCGGTAGCGATGGAGGCGGGTGGTTCAGAGAGCCGGTAGCAAAAATCCCTGCCCACCCCCCATGCCCAGCTGAGCCGCACAATCATCAGAGGCGTTTTTTTATTATTTTTAAAAGCATTTTTTCTACAACCTCTTCGGCTGAAAAAATGCTTTTAAAAGTAAAAAAAAATCCTCTGATGATCGTGCGGCTCAGCTGGGATCGTCAAAGGCTTTTAAAAGAAAAAAAGCCTCTGCCGATCAGGCAACTCAGCTGGGATCGTCAGAGCCTTTTGAAAGCATTTTTTTACAACCTCTTCACCGAAGAGGTTGTAGAAAAAATGGTTTTAAAAGTAAAAAAAAAAAAATGGCCACGCCTACCCAGTCACATAACCCACTAAGCCACGCCCACAGAACCAGTAGTAACAGATTTTAGATTTCACCACTGGACTAATGTTATAAGGAAGGTTTGCTAAAATGGATAAGCAAATATTATTATTATTATATGACTAATACCAATACCAGTCCTGGAGTGAGGAGGAGTGCTAGAGGAGTAATACCTCTCTAAAAAAACCTTGGTCAACAACTGTAGATAGCAACTCAAGAAACTACCAAAACAGAAGCTGTGGGGGGAGCAAGACCTAAAGGTCAAATGAGGCAAGACCATCAGAAATTGCTCCAAGCGCTTCAGAGGCCCAGAGATGGGAACTAGATTTTTGACCTGGAATGTCAATGGTTTGAATTCTCTGCAGAAGAGAAGGAAAATATTTCACTATCTTAAACAATTTAAGAATGAAGTAACTTGTTTACAAGAGACTCATATTAGGATACAAGATCAAAAATATTTGACAAATGCAAGATTAGGTACACATTACGTCGCAGCAGCATCAGAGAAGAAAAATGGTATAGTTATATATGTGAAAAGAGACTTAATTGCAAAATTAGTTGAAGCGGATGATCAAGGAAGATTTTTAGCGACTGAACTTTTAATAAAAGGAGAAAAAATACTTGTAATTGGAGTATATGCCCCGAACCAACAACAAGAAACATTTTATAACTTACTACACTCAAAGTTGACACAATGGAGATATAAAACTTGTATCCTATTGGGAGATTGAAATGGTGTTTTGGATGTAAAAAAAGATAAGAAGGGACCTAAACAAAATGTTTTAACAAGAGCAAAATTGCCCAAACCGTTCTGGGAGATGATGGACGACTGGGAGTTGAGGGATATTTGGCGTGAAAGAAACCCAGAAGAAAAAGATTTTACTTTTTTCTCGGATAGACATCAATCTTTTTCAAGGATTGATTTTATATTAATTACTAATGATTTATTATCTAGGGTGAAGAACACAAAGATCTGTTCAAGAACATTGACAGACCATAGTCCAGTCTGGATGGAATTGGAGTATGGGAAAGGGCCTAGGAGGTCCTGGAGGTTAAATGATAATTTGTTTAGATACGAAGAAAATGTAAAAGAGTGTAAAAAATTTATGAAAGAGTTTTTTTCTATGAATATGCAAAAGGGTACATCTATGGAAATGGTATGGGATGCAAGTAAAGCCTACATGCGAGGAATTTTCATATATTTGAATAATAAATATAGAAAGAAACAGGGGGCAAAAAGAAAAGAATTAGAAGAGGAGATTAATAAACAGGAACGGGCTTTAATAGCCAACCCAACAGATAAGAAAATTAAAGAGGCAATTAATTTACTGAAGGGTCAGTTTAATATGTTAATAGCAGATCAAGTGGCAACCAACTTACAATATGCAAAACAATACTTTTTGTAACGCCAATAAACCAGGTAGGTGGTTGGCATATTTGTTAAGGAAAAAGCAGAAAGCAAGGACAATAGAGAAAATGAAATACAAGGGTAGGGAGGTTTATGAGCAAGAATTGATTAAAAAAGCCTTTTTAGAGTTTTATTCAACGCTGTATATTGGTGATAAAATTCAAGATATAGATATAGATAGATATCTGCAGAAAGAGAATATTTGTATAACTTCAAAAGAGCAGAGGGATAGCTTAAATCAATTGATAACTTCCGAGGAAATTATGTTTGCAATTAAGCAGTTGAAAGTGGGTAAAGCTCCTGGAACGGATGGTTTGACAGCTATTTATTATAAAAGTTTACAGGAGGAAATGGTGGAACCACTGAAGGAATTATTCAATAATATACAACAGGGAGGAGAGGTACCTCCAACTTGGAAGACAGCATTTATATCGCTGATCCCAAAAGATGGGCAAGACTATACAGATCCTAAAAACTATAGGCCGATTTCACTTTTAAATACAGATTATAAGATTTTTGCTAAAATTTTAGCAAACAGATTAATGACAGTTATGCAGCAAATGATTCATCATGATCAAACTGGTTTTATAAATGGAAGACAAATGAAAAGTAATGTAAGGCAAATTATTAATTTATTAGAGTATTTGGACTTCCGGTTGGTGACCTGCGGCGACATGATGCTGAGTGAGTGACCATCGCTCCTCATCACCGTCAGTCACAGTGTTTTGGGGATCCCTTCGGGGGCGCAAAGCCGGGAGAGCTTTGCGGACAAAAGAGAGAGCCAGGGGAGCGAAAAAGTGAAGCGCGATCACTTTTCGCAAGACCAGGGAGGCTCTGTCAACCTAGCACGCGTGAGTCTGCTTGTTAATGGCGGACTTGAAGCGGCGGTAACCAACAACAAGACGGGAGATCGGAGATCGGAGGTTGCAGTGGCGAAGTGGGACTACCATACCTTCCCTAGTTCGTGAGAGTGATATTGGAGGAAGGGGCTGGTGGAGCCGGGGCGAAGATCTTAGGGAGCGAGCGGCGACTGGATCTGAGCGAGAGTGAGAGGAGTGAGAACGAGAGGACCCAACGAGCCAGCAGAGAGGAGAAAGCGATCACTAAGATTTTCGGCGTAAGAAGAGGCTTGGTGGGCAGAGGAAAGCAAGAGACAAGAACTTTGAAGTATTCTTATTTCGCTGTTTATTGCCATAGTCTGATTGGAGAGCGAGCAACTGGGAGAGAGATTTGAGCGTCCTAGAAGAACAGGAAGTGCAGCCATTACAAGGACTACCCAGGAGACAACGGAGAGGCTGTTGTGGGACAATCTAGCAGCAGAAAACCACAGAGACCCAACAGAATAATTGTGTGGAGGCTGAGTATTAAGAACTGCAAAGAACGTCTTATATCTGACATTTAGAAAAACGGAAGAAGAATCCTATAGCCACAATAAATCTGACACTGGTTAGAAATTGAAATAATTATATATATATATATTTTCCTTGGATTGCTGGCAAAACTCCCTTCTTTGAGATATTTATACATCCTACTAACTGATAAATTATTAAATTAAATTGTAAGACTTCTATACTTATATCTTGGTGAAAAATAGATTCTACCCCTATATATATATATATATATATATATATATATATATATATATATATATATATATATATATATATATATATATATATATATATTTATATAGTTTTATTGTACTTGTAACTTAATTGTATACCTCTCTACACCTATAGTACTTATAGTATTGACTTATATTTATCTAATTCCATATATATTTATATATCTATATTAATCTATTGCCTAGATAGTATAGCACTGATATTTTTAAGTAGTATTTTTAAGTAGGCACTGATATTTCTAAATTTATTATATTTAATTGTTTCTTAGGTGATTATCTTGTCAATCAATATTTATATATTTATATTAACGTGATTAACTTATAGTATATTAACATAATATTTAGTATTTATATTTTTATATAGATATTGATCCTTTACACATAATATATTAATTGTTTATGCTTGCATGTGATTATTTTGTTAGGAATTAATCAATTAATTAAGAAAGCTAATTCATTATTCCATTTAAACATTTTCTGAACTTTTATAGTAGGTATTTAATTACATTGAATCTATCGTATCTATTTAAGCTATTAATAGACTTAGGTTAGAATTAAGTAAAATTTTTATATTTAATATTTAAAGGTATAATTTGATAATACAGGACTAGATAGACAAAAGAGATTGCTGTTTGTTGGAAACATTAAACTATTCTACTATATCAATTGGGAAATTAAGTATTAACTATAACTTTTTAAGAGTCTATTGGGAGTAAATAAAGGAGGTTAACGATTGGAGTGAAGGAAGAGCCCCTGAACAAATAGTGGCAAGTGCCACTGGATGATTATCTGGAGAAATATAGAGAAAATAATAAGAGACCAAAAATTGACTTTGAAAGAAATGGCAAGTTTGACCTCAACAATTGCAAAAACTGGTAAAAAAGTGCCATCCAATCCTACACTAGCAATGTCATCCCCAGCTACCCAGAAATCAGTAGAAGGTCTGCAGAAAACAGATAAACCCCCAGTAACCCCAACGCTGCAAACGGTACAATCTTCTCTGCTATCAATACAAGAAACTATGCTTGCGATGCAAGAGAAATTATTGAACAGTCATTCCGAATTAAAGTTGGACATACACGTACTAGACTCTGAAATGAATGAGATTCAAATCTCTATTGCCAGTAATGCAAACAGAATCCAAAAAGCAGAACAAAGGATTGAGAAAAACGAGAAGAAATTGGACTTAGTTGACCAAACTCTGTTGGCGCAGAACAAAGAAATGGAAGACTCCTTGATACAACTCGAGATGGATAAGGCCTCGTTTTACCTCCGATTTCAAAACATATTGGAAGATAAAGAAGAGGACCTAGGGGACAAGATGGCCGAGTTGATCGCGGAGACCCTCCAACAAGATAAGCAGGAAATAATTAGAGAGATTGACGAGGTATATAGAGTGCAAACAAATTACGTGAGAAGAAATAGGCTCCCTAGAGAGGTCCACGTTCGGTTTGCTAGAAAAAAGGTGAGAGATATTCTGTATAATATAGCCCGGGAGGAACAAATTATGTATGGGGGAAAAGAAGTGAATATCCTAAAACAAATCCCAAGAAGAGTGAGGGAAAGGAGGAAAAACTACAGATTTTTGACAAGTCAACTAAATAGGAGAAGCATAATATTTAGGTGGCTTTTGCCAGAAGGAATGTTAATATCATGGCAAGGAAGAAAAATTAAAATCGACAGTTTAAGTGCTGCCCAAGATTTTCTCGATCAGCTAAGGGGAGGAGAAGAGGAACAAACTAGCAAGGAGGAAATCGAAACAGCGAACACGGAAGAAGAAACATCTCAAGAACAAAGCACAAGGGACGACACAGAAGAAAAAGGAAAAAAAACTAGACCAGTAAGAGCAGTAACCTTAAAGGCAAATAAGAACTAGGGACCAGATACCAACATCAGGAATGAACGATACAAAGATCTTATCGTTAAATGTTAATGGCTTAAATGATTATAAAAAGAGGAAGTTAATATTGTCCAAATTGGCGAAACAAAACCCCGATATAATCTGTATCCAGGAGGTTCATATAAAAAAAGATGAAGCCAACTACCTAGACTATACCAAATTCGGCAAAGTATTTGTGTCACTAGCCGAGAAAAGAAAGAGGGGGGTTGCTATATACGTCAAGAAAGGAATAGAAGCAGAATGTAAATATAAGGATGAAAAAGGGAGAATTCTAATAGTAGAAATAATGAGAGGTAATTCCAAGATGTTATTGGTAAGGGTCTATGCCCCAAATAAAAAACAAGGGAAATTTTATCGGAAATTGCATGAACAGCTTGCAAAATGGGCACATAATGAAATATGCATGTTAGGGGACTTTAATGGAATTGTTGACCCAAATAGAGATCATAAAAGTGATATAATTAAAAAGAATAAAAGATCTCCCTTACCAAAAAGTTTCTTTGATTTGGTGGATGAAATAAATTTAATAGATATGTGGTGCACTCTACACCCCCAGGATAGACAATTCACATTTTATTCAATGCCGCAGAACTCCTGGTCCAGAATAGACATGGTCTGGGCCACTAGGAAACTAGGACTGGAAATCAAAAAGGTTGATATGTGTACAAATGCCTGGGCAGATCATAAGTTTCTGGAAGTTAGCTGGCACCACGATACCAAGAGAAAACAACAGAGATGGAGTCTAAAGACCAACTTACTAAACGATAAAGAGTTCACACTGAAACTGAATGAAGAAGTAAAGCGTTTTTTCATAGAAAACGGGAAAAAAGACACAGCCAGAGAAATTGTTTGGGACACCATGAAGGCTTATGTGAGAGGGGTAGCCATCTTGAGCCAGGCTAAGATTCGATATTGGGATAAAACTCAAATATTAGAAATCCAAATCTTTGGTCAAGACAGAAGTGCCTCTTCCGTGCCAAGGTGCTGAAATGACAAACGGTATTTGACGTAGGTACAGAATTGTAAAAGGGCAAACTGACCCTAAACAGATACATCCCGGTGTTTAATGTTTATTGCACCCCAAATGTCATGTAGATTTCAGAGAGAAAATACTGTTTCCCTTACTGTCCTCTTTACTGCTTGTGAGGCGTCTTCTAGCCTCTTATCTCCTTTTGTTATGTCTTGAGCTCCGGAGCTGAGAACCTGAGCCTGTGGGAACAGGGCTGTTATGTCTTTCCTAGAGATAGATTAAAGGGTAGCTTCTACATGTGAAATGCATCACTCTCTGTAATAATTTTGCCTTTAAACTGTATAAATACATGGCCAGAAGAAGCCATCGGCGTTCAGACCTTTTGGACTGTTTGAACCTTGCGCAAATAAACTTTTTCCTGCACTGAAGAGCTTGTTCTAGTCCGTCATTTTTCCTGTAACAGCTGGCGACGCCGCCGGGACTAGGGGCAAGGCGATATTTCGCTGAGGACCGTTTTGACCCCTCGGGACCATCGGGAGGTCGCTCCTGAACATTCTCCAGGCGCCACGGAGATACGTCTCCGGGAGACAGCCGTGATAACCCTATGGCCCCGATGGTGCTCTGATCGAGTCCAAGAACCCTGCGGTGCAGGAAAGGTGGTCTGAACAAATTCCTGGCCAGGAATCTACGGAGTGGGAGCGTTTTAAGTGAGTATATTGTAAAAGAATTGTACCTGCCTCATTTGAAGGCAGACGGAGGGACCTGATCACTCCCTCGGACTCGGGGTGGCTACCCTAATGAAGTCCATGTCAGGTTGTGTGGGTGGTTAAGCCATCGCATTTCTCATTAGTGGCCGTGAGTTTCCGGGGCTATGAGTCGATGGCAGTGTGGTAGAAGGGATGGCGTTCAGAGCGTGCCAAATACTCCATTGGCATGCATGTTAAAAGGTTTTGACAAGTATTTTAGCAACCCTTCCTATCCAAAAGGATCAAAGGATCAATTAAAATTCTTATGTAAACATGTGTGGCCACAAAGGGAGATGGGCTGACCCCCTCCTCCTCAGGGATGGTTAAGGGAAGGAACAGTGGATAAGTTGTGGGGAGTGATTGTAGTGAATCAGGATAAATATCCTGATCAAGTTCAATATATTGATCAATGGGTGAGAGCCCTGTTGAAAAAAAGCTGAGGATTTATTGCAATGTAGGGCTGAAACAGTCGGGTTATGTGTATCTGAGCAGGCAGGAAAAGTAAGGGGGCTGCTGGAGGGAGCGGAGGAGGAAATCAGAGGCGTATGAGTGATCCTGGCGTGAAGTCAAGGGGAGTCATCCGCCTAGAGGTAGCAGTCAGAGTGAGGGAGAGGGGGATGATGATGATGATGATGATGATGATGATGATTTGGAGGCTGTGGGGGCTGTAGGTGGAGAAGAAAGAGCAGGAGGCACGGATGAATAAAGAGGCTGGTTTGTTGGCAGGGGCACTGTGAAGTGGGATGCAAGGGGTTTTTTTCTCCCCCCCCCCTTCCTTTGGAGGGGAGAAGGGGAAAAGAGATGCTTTTAAAACTTTTTTTTCTCCTTTCTGGTGTTTGTCTGGTTTTTTTTTAACAAAATAGGCTGTACACCACCCTGAGTCCTTCGGGAGAAGGGTGGTATAGAAATAAAATTATTTGGGAAAAGGAATTACTTGGGAAAAGGAATGCCCAAGACAGATGGTGAGAAGTAGAGGGATGAGAAGAGCGGATTTTGGGTCAGGGATGCGTGGGCAGCTCTCTGGGAGAAGGGGAGAGCGAGGACAGAGGAGAGGTTTGAGCAGAAAGTATTGGATTGGCAGACATGACTTGGTCAGATTGAGGGGGACCAGGCTTGGAAGAACCCCCGCCTGAGCCATTAGTTACAATGAAAATAGGGGGTCAGTACAGAACGTTTCTGGTAAATATGGGAGCAGGAAGATTAGTTGTAAATAAGCAGATTGCAGCCCCCCGGATCCCATAAAATTCAGGTCCAGGGGGTATCAGGACAAGCCATGGGGTGGCAGGTCTTGAAACCAGAGATGTGTGATTTTAAGGAAGCTGAAATCCAGCATGAATCCTTGTATATCCCTGAATGCTTTATTTTGTTGCTAGGCAGGGATTTGCTGAGTAAATTAGGGGCAACAATTTCTTTTGATGAAGATAGTTAGAGAATGACCATAAGGCATTCTCCGGAGGAGATTTGGAGGTTGTTTGATGTGCGCTGAGGATAACCTGCCGGGTTTTGCAGCTCGCCACCCTCCAGTGGGGGTGGAACTAAAACCTGGAGTGGAGTCTGTGAGTATAAGGCAGCGTCCTGTTTCTTGGGAAGCTATTTGTGTTATTTATGAAAGCATTCAGAGATTTGGAAGCGGGGTTTTTGGTGCCTATTTAGTCCTCCTGGAATACTCCAATTATCCCAATTAAACAGTTAGATGGGTCTTACAGCCCGGGGCACAGTAACTTTACACCCGGCCGTGTTGAATCCATATTCCCTGTTAAGTTTAATTCCACCCCGGGCTGAGTGGTTTTCTGTTATTGATTTAAGGGATGCATTCTTTACAATTCCCATTCACCCCGTAAGCCAGTCACTGTTTGCATTTTGAGTGGGAGAATCCTTACACAGGAATGAAAATGCAATATACTGGGACTCGGCTGTCTCGGGGATTTAAGACCTCCCCCGCATTGTTTGGAATAGCGGTAGCTAGAGACTTACAGTATTATGTGCCTCAACAACCAGGAGACACAATACTGTAATATGTTGATGATGTTTGGATCAACAGGACTGACAGAGGATTTATGATGGGATAATACTAAGATGAATGCACGATGATGTTAGATTTGTTACTAGAGTGTGGTTATTGGGTATCAAGAAAGAAAGCTCAATTGGTAAAAAGGAAAGTTAGATATTTGGGATACAATATAAGGGTCATCGAGCTTTAGGACCAGAGCAGAAAAGGGTGGTCCTAATGCTGGCAGAACCCCAAACAAAAAGACAACTGAGAAGCTTTTTAGGACTAGCTAGCTTTTGCTGTAATTGGATGGGGAGGGGGAACAGGAAAAGCTCTGGCTTTATCGAATTTGTCTTTGAATTTGTACGTAAACACTGATAGAAATATTTCTGGGTACTTACCCAGCCTTTGGGAAGTTGGCAACAATCTGGAGCCTATTTGTCAAAATAATTGGAGGGGGGCCCCCAAAAAGCTGGCCCCACTGTTTGAAGGTGCTGGCTGCAAGTGCAGAATTGATTCAGAATTGTAATAAACTTACTTTTTCTTGTCCTATACTCATGCACTCCCCTCATGAGGAGCAGTCTGTGTTGGATACTAAGGGACATTTGTGGATTAGTGGGCAAAGGTTGACAAAATATCAGGTAATTAGGAGTGAGAATCCACAGGTGTGTCTGGTGGTGTCTAACCGATTAAATCCAGCAACTTTGTTGCCTACGGAGTCTGTTTCTGAGCATGATTGTTTACAGGTATTGGAGGTTTATTCCACCCGACCATGTAAAAAAAAAAAAGGTAAAATAAGGTAAATATGTATGTTAGGTGGCCTGATTTAGGTCGTAAAGGGGGGGGGTTTGGAATATGGAGATGGTACAAGAACTTAATAAGCAAATTGAGAGATTCCAACAATATGTGATGGAATAAGTACCCCCTAGATTAGTAACTTAATGTCACTCATTTGAACCTGGGGACCAAGTGGAAGATGGAAGGGATCTTTTATTGGTATTATGACTTCTCCACTTGCTATTAAGATTGCAGAATCAAAATCATGGATCCATCGGACATGAGTCAAGGCAGCAGCTGACACCGGCTGGAAAGTGTCCGTGGACAAACAACATCCAACAAAACTGACATTTGAATGTGCTTAAAGAAAGCTTTTGTATTCTATATATAGGTTACCTTGATGTATATCTGCTGATGTAACCCGCTGTAAGCTAAAAAGAGGATGGAGCACTTGCTCTCTTGAATTGGTCCGGAACTTGGATCCTGACAAGAGATTGAAGATCATTGCGGATCCATGTGGGAGGAAAATTGGGTGTGGGCACTTTGAGTAATTGGGGTAGTAGCTTTATTGATTATTGTGTTTTACAGATATAAGCAATGGTTTTGTGGACAACCAGGGCCCATTTGATTTCTCAGTCGTTCCGATTCCTAATATTTCCCCAACCAGCTGCGGAGTGTGAACCTCTTACAGATGAAAGAAGTCCCTGCTTAGGACACCCTGGAAGCTGCCTTTTGATGCAAAAGAACAGAAAAGAGAATTTTCTTTAAATGTGTTGGTTTTGTAATTGTGGGTGTGAGTGTTGTTGTTGCACTCACTGTATTGATTGTGTTTTATGTATAAGCTGTAAGGTAGAGTGGGACGTGAAAATTATAGAGGAGGTGCTAGTACATTATTTGGTAATAAATCCTGAAGAAGTTCCCTTGTAATATTATCTGAAAAGGGAAAAGCTGAATATACCCGAAATCCCTAGCTATGTAACAAATACCTTTGTCAAATTGGCAGGAGACATAGCCCACACTCTGAATGTATCGGATGGTTTTGTATGTGGAGGAACTAACATGGGAGAAAAATGGCCATGGGAAGCCCAGGAATTAAATTATTCCAAAGTTTTAGAAATGGATTATAAGGGTAATCTGTCATATAATAAGGGTAAGGATGGAGACTGGACTTTGACTGCTAGTTTGGTAGGGAATGTTTGTTTCCAGAGAAAAATTGTGGCAGGCTGTCATCAGGTAGGAAACCTTATATGTACAGGAAAATGGGAAAGTAAGGTATGGTGGTCAGGAGGTACTGCCACAGAGGGAACTGATAAAAGGGCCCTGTTTAAGGTAAACGGGTTCTCTTTTTTTTAAAAGTTCCAGATAATCAGACCCTTGAATGGCTGGCTCCTGATGGACTATACTGGATATGTGGTAAGATGGCATATGGGGTTCTACCTAAATCCTGGTGTGGAGCTTGTGTCCTGGGAATAATTGGACCAGGATTCTTTTTGCTTCCCCTTAAAACTCGACAGGTTTTAGGTGTCCCGGTATATGATGAGGTGGGAAACTTAAGACAAAGAAGACATGTAGATACATCTGCAATAGGAAAAGTTAGGGTTGGAGGTAACCAACATAGTTGGGGAAGTGAAGAATGGCCTGCAGAGCGAATTATTGAGGTTTATGGACCGGCTATATGGGCGGAAGATGGCATGTATGGCTATCGGACCCCTATATACATTCTGAACCGTTTAATTCGTCTGCAAGCGGTGGTTGAAATCATTACCAACGAAACTGTAAAAGGTCTTACTCAATTAGCTAGGGAAAGTGTCAAATCAAGGACATATCTTATGCAGAATAGGTTGGCCTTAGACTATTTGTTAGCCAAGGAAGGAGGGGTATGTGGAAAGTTTAATTTGACTAACTGCTGTATAGAAGTTGATGAAAGAGGAAAGGTTATTAAGAAAATAACAGACAAAATGGTTGAAATAGCTCATGTGCCAATCCAGACTTGGAAAGGTCTTAATTTATAGGACATGTTTTCAGGATGGTGGTCAAGGTTACCTGGCCTGCAGGCCATTTTTGGCCTGGTGGGATTAGTGGCTGCGGGGTGTATATTTCTCCCATGTATTTTACCTCTGTTTGTTAACACTATTAAAAGTCTATCCTTGCTGGTGGAACGTAAGACAACTGCTCAGGTGATGGCTATGTGGGATTACAAACGGCTCCAGCAGGAAGAGGACCTATGGTGTGACTCGTCTGGATATACAGATGAGTCACAAAGGGGGGTATGAGCCAGGCTAAGATTCGATATTGGGATAAAACTCAAATATTAGAAATCCAAATCTTTGGTCAAGACAGAAGTGCCTCTTCCGTGCCAAGGTGCTGAAATGACAAACGGTATTTGACGTAGGTACAGAATTGTAAAAGGGCAAACTGACCCTAAACAGATACATCCTGGTGTTTAATGTTTATTGCACCCCAAATGTCATGTAGATTTCAGAGAGAAAATACTGTTTCCCTTACTGTCCTCTTTACTGCTTGTGAGGCGTCTTCTAGCCTCTTATCTCCTTTTGTTATGTCTTGAGCTCCGGAGCTGAGAACCTGAGCCTGTGGGAACAGGGCTTTTATGTCTTTCCTAGAGATAGATTAAAGGGTAGCTTCTACGTGTGAAATGCATCACTCTCTGTAATAATTTTGCCTTTAAACTGTATAAATACATGGCCAGAAGAAGCCATCGGCGTTCAGACCTTTTGGACTGTTTGAACCTTGCGCAAATAAACTTTTTCCTGCACTGAAGAGCTTGTTCTAGTCCGTCATTTTTCCTGTAACAATCTCATATATGGCGTTTAAGAACAAGGAAAAAAGGAAGGCCAGGGAAGAGTACACCAAAAATTTAGTACAAGCTGAAGATGAACTCCAGCAACATCCGGGAGATGAGGCGGTAAAACAACAGTGGTCGATGGCGAGACACAGATTGAATCTGTTGGACCAGGAGGAGATGGCACAAAAAATAAAAAGAGCTAAACATTATTGTTTTGAGAACGCCAATAAGTCGGGGAGATGGCTTGCTTATAAATTAAAAAAAGAGAAGGAAAAAAATCAAATATTGGTATTAGAAGACTCCCAGGGCAACCTTTTGACGAAGGAAGAAGACAAGTTAGAAAGCATAAAAGAATTCTATGAATGCCTATACAAAAGCGAAGAAATTGAGTCAAACAAGGTGGAACAGTATTTGATGGAAGCTAGTTTACCCCAAATTACAGAAGAAGAAAGGGAAATGTTGAATGGAAAAATCACTATAGAGGAATTAAAAACCGCCCTCTCTAAAATAAAGAAAAACAAAACTCCAGGTCCAGATGGTCTTCCTGGGGAAATATATCTAAAATTTGATGAAGCCTTGAAATTAGAACTAATAGAAATTTTCAATGAGGCTCTGGTTGGTACAACAATCCCGGATACCTGGAGGGAAGCGTACTTGACGCTCATACTGAAAGAAGGTGCTGACCCGAAACAGATATCAAATTATAGACCCATCTCCTTGCTGAATTCAGACTACAAATTATTTATGAATATAATTGTGGAGAGGGTCAAAAAAATTTTAAATCGGTGGATCCACAAAGATCAGAACGGATTCCTTCCAGGGAGACAGATCAGAGATAATTTGAGAACAGTGCTAAACACCATAGAATTCTATGAACAACATCCTGAAAAGCAGCTGGCCCTAATGTTTGTCGACGCCCAAAAGGCGTTTGATAACTTGAATTGGACTTTTATGATTAACCAAATTAACTTAATGGGATTCGGGACGAATTTTAGGAAGATGATCGAGAACATCTACCATAAACAGAGGGCAAACATATTAATGAATGGAGATAAAACCCAGATATTTCAGATTCAAAAAGGATTGAGGCAGGGATGTCCCCTATCCCCCTTACTCTATATTCTGGCATTAGAGGTGCTACTCAGAAAGATCAGAGCCAATAAAGAAATTAAAGGATTAAAGATTAGGAAGGAAATATTCAAAACGCAAGCTTTTGCAGACGACGTAGCCCTCATAATAGAAGATCCACTAGAAACTGGTTTAATACTAATGCAGGAAATACAGAACTATGGAGAAGTGGCGGGCCTTAAACTTAATAGGAAAAAAACTAAAATAATAGTGAAAAATATGACGGATACACAAAAAAAGGAAGTGGAAGACTTATTAGGCCTCCAGGTAGTTAAGAAAATAAAATATTTAGGAATATGGATCACCGCGAGATTCTCATCACTAAAAGAAGACAATTATACCCCATTACTGCAAAAAATATATCAGGACCTAGAAAGATGGAAAAAGCTAAAACTGTCTCTGATCGGTAAAATAGCAGCAATTAACATGAACTTCCTACCTAAAATTCTGTATCTATTTCAAAATATTCCGATAAATTTAGATAAAAAATTCTTTCTGGACTTGAACAAACATATTAGAAACTTCTTATGGGAGGGTAAGAAATCGAGGATCTCCTTTAAGACACTGCAAGGAAAAAGAAATATGGGAGGATTCGGGCTTCCCGATTGGGAAACATACCAAAAAGCGGCGAAAGTAATCTGGATTAAGGAGTGGGTCACGCTACGAAATAGGAGAATCCTGACATTAGAAGGACACGACTTATTAGAAGGATGCCACGCTCACCTGTGGGATACAAAGAACAAGAAAAAATCCTACTTTCACAAACATAAAATTAGGGAGACACTCATACACATGTGGGAGGAAATTAGACAGAGGATTTATACTAAAGTACCTAACTGGCTTTCCATTATGGAAGCGTTGGCGGCCCCAAACAGGAGAGATGACTATAAATTGGGCATGTATAAAGATATTCTAGATGAAAAGGGGAAGCTCAAACCCTTGGATATTTTGAGGGACCATGGTTTTAACCTAGATTGGTGGAACTACTTGCAGATTAATTCAAGATTTCAGAAAGATAGAGACCAATATGGTATAGAATCTAAGCATGGAAATTTTGATAAAATTATCTGGGGAATAGATAAGAAAATGCTAGCAAAAATATACAACTTCTTATTAGATGAGGATAGGGCAGAGACCATAGCAAAAAACCAGCTAAACATCTGGGAAAAAAATTTGGGATACAGATTAAATTTCAATGACTGGGAGATGGCCTGGAATAGGAATTATAAAATGACGAAATCGGCAACATTCAGAGAAAATCATTATAAAATGCTACACAGGTGGTATCTAGCGCCAGCTAGATTAGCGAAAATGTTTCCAATTCTCTCAGCCATGTGTTGGAAATGTGGAAAAGCGGTCGGCACCTTCTATCATTTATGGTGGACTTGTCCAGAGGCAAAAAGGTTCTGGTCCAAAATTCAATATTGGCTATGTGAAATAACGGGACAGGAGATTGTTTTATCACCAGAAATCTTCCTTTTGGGTATAATCGGAGATGGCTTTAACAACAACAAAATTCAATTTATAATCCAGATAACAACAGCGGCTAGACTAGCTTTCGCGAAATACTGGAAAAATAAAATCATACCACCAGAAGAAATGTTAATAAATAAAATCCTAGAGTGTGCAGAAATGGCAAAACTGACGAGTGAGATAAATAATGAGGAGAAATCTAAATATTATGAAGTATGGGGAAATTGGTATAATTGGTTGAAGAACAAGACAAAAACATGATTTTAGGATATGATTAGTTATGCATTTGAAATACGAGCTATACTGTATATAATTTTGAACAGCTAAGGATGAAGCATATTTGATGTATGATTTCTTAATATGTATAAACACTGTGCCTCTGAAGGAGGTAGAGATTGTATATTTTTCTTTTATAATGGAAAAATTTAATAAAGTATATTAAAAAAAAAATTATTAGAGTATTTGGGAAGGAACAACCAGGTCCCCGCAGTGCTAGTTTTTTTGGATGCTGAAAAAGCTTTTGACAGATTGAATTGGCAATTTTTATTAAAACTAATAGAAAGGATGCAATTTGGAGAACATTTTACACAATCTATTAAGGCAATATATCAAAAACAAACAGCGCAAATAATAATCAATGGTGGTTTAACAGATAATTTTAATATAGAAAAAGGAACAAGGCAAGGCTGTCCCTTGTCTCTGTTATTGTTTATTTTGACGCTGGAAATTTTATTAAATAAAATACATGGGACTGATATAATAAAGGGAATTAGAATTAGACGGCATGAATATAAGTTACAAGCATTTGCGGATGACCTGGTGGTTACCTTAGCCCAACCGGTACAATCAATTACAGCCTTGATGGATATAATCTGCTCATATGGACAAGTATCTGGTTTTAAAATAAATACAGCTAAAACAAAGATAATAGCTAAAAACATGGACAGAAGCCAGAAAGAAGAGATAGAAAGGTTAACAGGATTTGAAATAGTTAAGAAGGTTAAATATTTAGGGGTTTATATTATGACTGCAAATATGAAATTATATCAACATAATTATGAACCGTTATGGCAAAAAATACAGAAAGAGATGGAAAATTGGAAGAAATTGCAACTGTCTTTGCTGGGTAGGATAGCCGCTGTAAAAATGAATACCTTACCAAGATTTTTATTTCTTTTTCAACTGATACCTATACTTAAAAAAGATGAAAATTTGAAGGAATGGCAGAAGGGCATAAACAAGTTTGTGCGGGCAGGGAAGAAACCATGAGTTAATCAAAAGATAATGCAAGACACACGAGAAAGAGGTAGTCTTAAAATGCCCAATTTAAGACTGTATTATGAAGCTGCTACCCTCTCAGCAATTACAGATTGGATAAATTTAACGGAGGAAGAGATACTGATTTTTTTTTTATTGAAAAAGTTTTTCAAATACAGATTTTTCCCCCTTTTTCCCCCCCTCCTCCCTAACCCCCCCTCCCCCTCCCCTCCCCCTGTGGCTTCTTGATAAGTCATCACATTAGAATCCAAAGCCGCCTCTCTTGTATTTATAGGTAATCCAACTATAACCTCTGAAGGAGAATCCAAAAGTGGCTCATCCAAAAAGGCCTCTGTAACTTGTTGTTTTTCCATTACCTCCACCTCCATCTGCTTAGCCTGGGTTTCAATCTCTTGTTGATTTTGCTTTTCTTTATTCCCCTCATGTGTTATACATGGAGATGTTGAATCCATTTTAAGAACCTTATAATAAAATTCTTCCGCTTTTTCAACAGTATTTAGTTGATATCTTTCTCCTTGATATCTCAATATTATTCCAACTGGAGCATCCCACCTAAATGGGATTTTTTGTTTCTTTAGCTCAGTCACCAAAAATCCAAAATCCTTTCTATTTTTTAACATCTTGGGCGGCAGCTCTTTAAATATCCAAATCTTCCTTCCATGCATTTCAAGAGTGGAGTTAAAAGACTTTTGCACAATATCATTTCTTATTCCTTTATCAGTAAAGTAAATCACCACATCTCTAGGCAACTGCCTTTGCTTTGCCAACCAAGAATTTGCTCTGTAGGCCTTATCAATCTTACAGGATACCTCTTCAGGACTAACCTTTAAAATCCCAGCCAGAACTTCAGCAGACATCTTTCTCAAATCTTCTTTTTTATTTTCCTGTATTCCCCTAGTTCTGACCGCAAATTCCATAAATCTGAATTGCATCATTGTGACTTCATTTTCAATCCTTTGTTTTATATTATCTGCATTGTAAGTCTTGTTGTCAGCTTCCTTTATTTTTGACTCTACTTCTGAGCTATTTTCTTGAATCATTGTTAAATCATTTTCAATTCTTTGTATTTTATTATCCAAATTATAAATCTTATGATCAACTTCCTTCATTTTAGACTCTATTTCTAAATTAATCTCTTTATCCATCTTTATCATTGCGTCTAAGAAATTTATCATATGTTGCTTGAATTTATCATACTTTTGTTGAACCAACTCTTTAATTTCCTGTCTAAATTTTTCAAGGTTCTGGTTCACAATCTCATCATGTCTTGCCATCTCCTCCAGAACAAATTGCGTTAGATCTTTAAAGCCATTCCTCTGCATCTGCAAGCTCAAAACTTGTTCATGTGGTTTATAAATGGGGGAGCCCCCCCGCACAGCTTGGTTGTCTGGCTTTGTCAGTTTTAACGCCATCCTGCCACACAAGCAGATTTTTTTTCCCCTTTAAAGAAGAAAACTTCTCTCCAAACAATATCAATATCAAGTCTCTAAGAAGGAAGAAGCATGAAATAGGAATTTTTCTCTTCACTTCTAGCCAGCGCTGTTGTCTCAATTACTTTGTAACATATTGAACTAGTCAAACGGAAGGACTTTCGCTTTCGGCTTTCTTCTCAAGCCTCAGCCAGTCGCCATTTTAAACTTTCTTTTTTCCCCCCCTTCCACTCTTCTTTACTTTTAAAGTCAGTCTTAGGGTTATTGGAAATACTTGCAATTTAGGGTCCCAGATTTCATCCTACTTGTTCAGAGAATCTGTTAGTTTTCGTTAGTTGGTCTGGTCCCATCGCCTGGCTCTGCAAAGCGCAGAGTTCTCCCAAAGCCCGGAGCAGCGGCGAGCGAAAATAGGGAGCCTCATCCTGCTTCCTCCCCAGAGACAAAAAAAGAACTCTGGGGACTTCGCAGAGGGCTCTACCTGCCCTCGCCGGCTCTGTCTCTCGTTTCCTTATGGAAACAGAGTTTTTCGAGCCGCCTTTCAGCTGTAAAGGCGGCTCTTTACGGGCGACGGGGCTGGCGGTCTCAAGGGACCGTCTGGCAGTGACGGAAGCCAAACCGGAAGCCCAGATACTGAGTATTGAAGGATATGGTCTTGTCTACGGCTGGCATGCTTATCTATTGTATGATAAGAAAGTAGATAAGGCTTTTAAAAGTCATATATTAAGAAATGCTCTACTGCAGGTCTGGAAAAAGTATAAATATAAACTAAAGGATAAGTTACCAATATGGACAGTACCCAGACACATGATAGAGAATATAAATTTGGAGCAAAAGCAAGATAAGTTTACATATAAGGAACTCCTTTATAAGGAAGGAGTTAGATTACAATTAAAATCTATGGAGCAATTAAGAGAAGAAGGGATTATTAAGACTTGGTTTCAGTATGGTCAGCTGCAGGCCAGATGGAGAGAGGATCAAAAAACTGGTATTTTGCAGCAGGATGAGAATTTGATAAAGCAAGTAAGAGATAAAGGTCAAATGCATATTAAAAGGTTGTATAATGTATTAGTGGAAATAGATTCGGAAACAGAGCTAGTCAAGGATTGTATGATAAAATGGGCACAAAACATAGGTGAACCAATAATGTTGGATACATGGGAAAAGATATGGGTTAGAAATGTAAGATTCACACAAGCTCAAAACTTAAGAGAGAACTTTTATAAAATGTTTTATAGATGGCATTTAGACCCAAAAAAACTAGCCTGCATGTATCCAAATTTACAACCCAAGTGTTGGCGATGTGAGTGTGAAGATGCTACATATTTTCATATATGGTGGACATGTAAAAAACATGTAAAAAAGTTAAGGCTTTTTGGATAAAATATATTTTTTGGATAAAAATATAGTGGATTACCAAGAGCCTTGATAGTACAGGGGTTTAGTGCACCCTGTTATTAACACAGCTGCCTGCAATTTCTGCTGGTTCAAATCTCTCCAAGGCTCAAGGTTGACTCAGCCTTCCATCCTTTCTAAGGTAGGTGAAATGAGGACCCAGTTTGTGGGGGCAATAAGCTGACTTTGTATAAAATATACAAAAGAACGAAGGCTATTGCTTAACGCATTGTAAGCCGCCCTGAGTCTCCGGAGAAGGGCGGCATATAAATCAAATTAAAAAAAAAAATATTTTAAGGAAAAAAATTAAATTTACACCACAGTTTTTTTTGTTGGGAATAGTCATGGATTGTACTGTAATAGAGACTAAGTTGGTTTTGAATTTAATAACAGCTGCCAGGTTACTGGTGGCACAGTACTGGAAGAAGGAAGATCCACCTACCATTGAGGAATGGACATTAAAAGTTGTGCATCTGGCTGAGATGGCAAAAATTTCATCATATCTTAAAGATCATTCAAATGAAAGATACATATCAGAATGGAGAAGATGGATTGACTATATGCAAAAAAAGTATCCGAAGAAGAAGATTCATATAGCTTATGAATGAAATATTTTTAAGTAGTTTATGTTTATAGTTCTTGAGTTATAAGGAGTTAAAGGTTTAGGGAGAATATGAATGCAATAATTTGTTAGCATATTTTAGCTTTATGTTTGTGAATGCTATACCCTGTGCCTGTTCTGGGAAGTCTAGGGAGGGGGGTGGGGGGGAAGGGGGGAGGGGGAAAGGGTGGGGGGAGAAAATGTTTGTATTCCTTATAAAACTTTTTAATAAAAAAAATAAAAATAAAAAAACCTTGGTCCAGCTGGCCCAGCTGGTAGCACCTCGTAAGGGCCCCTATCCAGGGTTACAGGAGAAGATGGTCAACTGGGGTGATGGAGGCAGGTCTTGAGAGTGTTATCTGGGAGGAGTTTGACCCGGTGACCCCCGAAGACGTGGACAGGATTCTGGGTAGACTCAGCGCGGCCACATGTTTATTGGACCTATGTCCCTCCTGGTTGGTGCTGGCTTCCCGGGAGGTTACACGAGGCTGGCTCCAGAGGATTATCAACACTTCTTTGAGAGAGGGTTGCTTTCCCGCCGCCTTGAAAGAGGCGGTGGTGAGGCCCCTCCTCAAGAAGCCCTCCCTGGACCCGGCTGTTTTAGCGAATTATCATCCAGTCTCCAACCTCCGCTTTGTGGCAAAGGTTGTTGAGAGTGTGGTGGCACGACAGTTCCCCCAGTACCTGGATGAAGCGGTCTACCTTGATCCGTTCCAGTCGGGTTTCAGACCTAGGTACAGCATGGAAACGGCATTGGTCGCATTGGTTGATGATCTCTGGAGGGCTCGGGACAGGGGTTGTTCCTCAGTCCTGGTCCTATTAGATCTCTCAGCGGCTTTTGATACCATCGACCATGGTATCATGCTGTGCCGGTTGGAGGGGTTAGGGGTGGGGGGCACCGTGTTGCGGTGGTTCTCCTCCTTTCTCTCTGACCGGTCGCAGTTTGTGTTGACAGGGGGCCAGAGGTCGACCTCGAGGCGCCTTGTGTGTGCGGTGCTGCAAGGGTCGGTCCTCTCGCCCCTTCTGTTCAACATTTATGTGAAGCCGCTGGGTGAGATCATCTGTGGTTTCGGGGTGAAGTACCATCAGTACGCTGATGACACTCAGCTGTACATCTCCACCCCAGACCACCCCAATGATGCCCTTGACGTGATGTCCCGGTGTCTGGAGGCCGTGCGGATCTGGATGGGGAGAAACAGGCTTAAGGTCAACCCTTCCAAGACCAAGTGGCTGTGGCTCCTGGCGTCCCGATATAGTCAGCTGGCACCATCTCTGACTATTGGGGGCAAATCGTTGGCCCGCACGGAGAGGGCTCGCAACTTGGGTGTCCTCCTGGATGCACGGCTGTCCTTAGAAGAACATGTGATGGCCGTGGCCAGGGGGACTTTTTATCAGGTTCGCCTGATTTGCCAGTTGCATCCCTTTCTGGATCGGGACTCCTTGCGCACGGTCACTCATGCCCTCGTCACTTCCCGCCTGGACTACTGTACTGCTCTCTACATGGGGCTCCCCTTGAGGAGCACCCGGAGGCTCCAACTGGTCCAGAATGTGGCCGCACGGGTGATTATGGGAGCATCATGGCGCTTCCATGTAACACCTTGTTCTGTCCCCAACCCCACGCAAACACACCAACAGACGTTCAGGAGTTAAAGACCAAACCAGCCAGTAAAATCCTTTTCCTTATGATAACGGAATTAAATCAAGTCCAGAGATACTTCCAGCAAAGTCTTAAAGCAAAAGTCCGGCAATGCAGAATAGCGTGGAAGCTTTCAGCTTTGTTCGTCACAAGGTTTGACTGGCCACCACGCTCCCTTTTATATCCTGTGGGGTGTGGTCCAGTGACTCAGCCTAATCTCGGGCACGCCCTTTCTTCTGTTGTGCGCGTTTATCTCTGCGATGCTGGCGTGGGTCCAGCCAAGACTTATTACCCTCATCACTGTCCATCTGTGGCTGCGTGGACGTGCTTGGCCCCAGCCCTATCTCTTGCTCTTCGGCGGACACTGAAGGCATTGCCAGAGAGGAGGGTCCTGGAGAGGGAGGCCTTGCCAACTCCACTCCTTCACTCTTGGAGTCCTCTCCTGACGATGACACAGGCTCAGGTAATGGAGCCACAACACTATCCCCCATCGCAGGGCCCTTCCCCCGCGGCTGACGGTCGGGATACGGTCGGGACGGGAACTGGTCATGGAAGGCCCGTACCAGGTCAGGGGCATGGACGGAGGAAGTGTCCTCCCAAGTGAAATCCTCGGGCCCGTACCCCTTCCAGGCGATGAGGTATTGGAAGCGCCCCTTCAGCCAACGGGAGTCCCGGATACTGTCCACCTCGTACGTCGTGGAGCCGTCCTTGGCGACAGTGGGCGGGGGAGCAGGAGTTGTCGGACGCTGGAGGTGGCACGCTGGGGCTTCAGGGACCAAAAGGGACCGATGGAAAACAGGGTGGAGTCGCATGGAGTGTGGCAGAGTCAACCAGTAGGCCACCGGTTTGATGACCGCCTCGACCGGGAAGGGACCAATAAAATGGTGGTTGAGTTTCTTTACCGGCCGGTCCGTGGGGAGGTGTTTCGTGGACAGCCATACCCGGTCGCCCACTTCCAGCGGTGGCATCGCCCATCGAGAGCGGTCGGCGACCCGCTTGTAGTCCTCCTTCGCCCGGATCAGCTGCTGCCGCACCAGCTGCTGCACTGCTTGCAGTTCCGAGAGGAAGTCCTGGGTCTCGGGAACAGGGGAGTCCGAGATGGACAGCGGGAAAAGCCGTGGGTGGTATCCCGCGTTGGCATGGAACGGGGTCATCTGGGTGGGGGTGTGTTGGGAGTTGTTAAAGGCGAACTCCGCCAGGGGAAGGTACTCGGCCCAGTTGTCTTGCTGCTGGTTGACGAAACAGCGGAGGTACTGTTCGAGGATGCAGATGACCTTCTCTGTTCCCCCGTCAGTCTCCAGATGGTGCAACGACGACAGGCAAACCTGCACCTCCAACGCGGCCATCAGGCTTTTCCAGAAGCGGTCCGTGAATTGGGCCCCGCGGTCCGAAACCACCCGGTCCAGCAGGCCGTGGAGGCGGAAGATGTGTTGCAGGAACAGGCAGGCTGTGGTGCGGGCCGATGGCAGTCCATGGCACGGGACAAAATGTGCCATCTTCGTGAGCGTATCCACCACCACGACGATGGTCGTGAACGTAGCGGACGGTGGCAAGTCCGTCAGGAAGTCCATGGAGATTTCATTTTCATTTCATTTTATTAAATTTGTATACCGCCCTACTCCCGAAGGACTCAGGGCGGTGAACAGCCATAAAATAAAACATATAAATACAAAATTTAAAATAGAGATAAAACAAATTAAATAAATTTGGCTGAACCATATTTAAAACCCCAATAATTTAAAACCAAATTTAAAATTCCCATTTAAAAGAGGAGAAATTTAGGTCAGGCCGGCTTGCTGGAATAGGAACGTCTTAAGCGTGCGACGGAAGGTACGCAGATCCGGAATCCTCCGTATCTCGGGGGGGAGCTCGTTCCAGATAGTAGGTGCCCTCACAGAGAAGGCTCTCCCCCTGGGGGCCGCCAGTCGACATTGTTTGGCCGACGGCACCCGGAGGAGCCCCTAAAGGTGATAACCAGAACCTTGAAGCGCACTCGGAAGACCACCGGGAGCCAGTGCAGCTCGCGCAGGAGAGGTGTTACATGGGAGCGCCACGTCGCTCCCATCACCACCCGCGCGGCCGCACTCTGCGCCAGTTGGAGCCTCCGAGTGCTCCTCAAGGGGAGCCCCATGTAGAGAGCGTTACAATAGTCCAGACGGGAGGTGACGAGGGCATGAGTGACCGTGCGTAACGAGTCCCGATCCAGAAAGGGACGCAACTGGCGGATCAGGCGAACCTGATGAAAAATCCTCCCGGTCACGGCCGTCAAGTGCTCTTCTAAAGACAGCCGTGAATCCAGGAGGTCACCCAAGTTGCGAGCCCTCTCCGTGGGGGCCAATGCTTCGCCCCCAATAGTCAGCGATGGCACCAGCTGACTATATCGGGACGTCGGAAACCACAGCCACTCGGTCTTGGATGGGTTGAGTCTGAGCCTGTTTCTCCCCATCCAGATCCGTACGGCCTCCAGGCACCGGGACATCACTTCAAGGGCATCGTTGGGGTGGTCTGGGGTGGAGATGTACAGCTGGGTGTCGTCAGCGTACTGATGGTACTCCACCACGAAACCACGGATGATCTCGCCCAACGGCTTCACATAAATGTTGAACAAAAGGGGCGAGAGGACCGATCCTTGTGGCACCCCACATATAAGGGGCCTCGGGGTCGACCTCTGCCCCCCTGTCAACACAGACTGCGACCGGTCGGAGAGAAAGGAGGAGAACCACCGTAATACGGTTCCTCCCACCCCCAACCCTTCCAACCGGTGCAGCATGATACCATGGTCGATGGTATCAAAAGCCGCTGAGAGATCTAATAGGACCAGGATAGAGGAACAACCTCTATCCCGAGCCCTCCAGAGATCATCCACCAACGCGACCAATGCCGTTTCCGTGCTGTACCCGGGCCTGAAGCCCGACTGGAACGGATCTAGATACGTCGTTTCATCCAGGTACCGGGGAAACTGTCGTGCCACCACACTCTCAACAACCTTCGCAACAAAGCGAAGGTTGGAGACTGGACAATAATTAGCCAATATTACCGGGTCCAGGGAAGGCTTCTTGAGGAGAGGTCTCACCACCGCCTCTTTCAAGGCGGCGGGAAAGACACCCTCACTCAATGAAGCATTTATAATCCCCTGGAGCCAGCCTCGCGTCACCTCCCGGGAAGCCAGCACTAACCAGGAGGGGCACGGGTCCAACAAACATGTGGTCGCATTCAGTCTACCCAGAATCCTGTCCACGTCCTCAGGGGTCACAGAGTCAAACTCATCCCAGATAACATTCTCAGGACCTGCCTCCGTCATCCCCACTGGATCTACCCAGTCGGAGTCCAGATCTTCCCGAATCTGAGTGATTTTGTCATACAGATACTGAACAAAGTCCTCGGCTCTTCCCTCCAAGGGGTCCTCCCTCGCTTCCTGGTGGAGCAGGGAGCGGGTCACCCTAAACAGGGCGGCCGGGCGGTTATCTGATGACGCAATAAGAGCAGCAAGATGAGTACATTTCGCTGCTTTTATCGCCACTAGGTAATTCTTAATATGAGATCTTACCAGTGTCCGGTCAGCTTCAGTGCGACTGGCCCTCCAACTACTCTCTAGGCGTCTTTTCCGGTGCTTCATCTCCCTCAGCTCCTCAGTGAACCAAGGAGCCAGGTGAGATCGGCGCCGGGTCAGAGGCCGCAAAGGCACGACTCGATCCAGAGCTCCAGCGGCCGCCCTATCCCAGGCGGCCACTAAGTCTCCAGTCGAGGCGTGAGCCAGGACCTCAGGCATTGGCCCAAGCTCTGTCTGGAACCTATCAGGTTCCATCAGGCGCCTGGGGCGGTACCATCTTATCGGTTCCGCCTCCCTGCGGCGGGGAGCAGCGGTTCGAAGATCAAGGCAAAGGAGAGAGTGATCTGACCATGACAAGGGCTCGATGACTATGTCCCCTATCTCGAGATCACTCAGCCACTGTCCAGAGACAAAAATCAAGTCCAGTGTGTTTCCCCCCATGTGCGTAGGGCCATGAATTAGCTGGGTCAGATCCATAGCCGTCATGGAAGCCATGAACTCCCGAGCCACCTCAGACGTCTCATCCACGGAAGGCAGGTTGAAATCCCCCATGACCATAAGTCTGGGGGTATCAACCGCCACCGCGGCGATAACATTGAGTAGCTCGGGCAGGGCTGCTGCCATGTGGCAGGGAGCCAGGTACGTGATCAGCAAACCCATCTGAACCCCATGACCCCACTTCACAAGGAGGGTCTCACAACCGGCCGTCTGAGGAACAGTGGCCTCCCTCGGCCTAAAACCTTCTCTAATAATAACCGCTACTCCCCCGCCCCTCCCCTGAGACCTCGGTTGATGGAATGCGTGGAAGCCTGGTGGGCACATTTCTACCAGAGGGACCCCTCCCTCCAGGCCCAACCAGGTCTCCGTAATACCTGCCAGGTCCGCTCCCCCCTCCTGAACAAGATCACAAATGAGGGGGGCTTTATTTACTGTGGACCTAGCATTGCACAACATCAGCCGAAGGCCCGGGCCCTGAGGGTCTGTGCAACCTGGAGAACGAGTGGAGCCTTGGGGGCCGGAGCACGCTACTGCATGGAGACAGCGGGTGCGCGCTCCCTTAACATGATATGGCCCCCTGCTCCCGCCATATCTACCCCTCCCCCTCACAGTACCGATGGTAAAAACACAATCTGGACAAGCTCGACCCCCCCATTTCCTCCGGAACTCCCACCCCCCCACCGCGTATAGTGGGCAGCCCTGACCTTCCCCTTGGTGGGTTATCCCCCAAACCCACTACCCTAGTTCCAATTTTGGCTCCCCCCCCGGGACCCCTTAAAATTTTTTCCAAAAATTTACATAAAAAAACCCTCAACCCCCTCTTCGCCGCATGCCACAGTCTCTCCGGTGTCGGTAGCGGCTGGAGGAGTCCAGGAGGTGGGCCGGACGCAGCTTTGGCCTGTCAGCACGTCACACAGGACATCATGTATGCGTGCACGTCGTGCCGTACCCGAGGCCACCAAAAAGTCCGCGTCACCAGATTCAGCATCTTAAAGAACCCGTAATGTCCTGCCGCGGGGTTGTCATGGCACTGGTTCATGACAAGGGCTCGGAGCGGACTCGTGGGCACATACAACCGGCCCCAATGCTTCAACAAGCCCTCTTCCAAAGTCCATGGGGACGCAGGGCCGACTTCCGCTTTCCGCTGCTGCGACCAGTCGTCCCGGCGCTGCGCTTCCAGCAACTGAGCCCGCAAGTCTGTCGGTTCCTGGACCGCGGCCAAGGATTCCGCTGGCAGCACCGTCTGTGGGGGAAGGGAGTCCTTATGGCAAAAGTACTCCGGCTTGCGGGATAGAGCATCATCTCTCTGGTTGTGGCCGCTCGAGATATAAGTCACGTGGAAGTTGAACCAGGCGAAAAACAACGACCACCGGATATGCCGCTGGTTCAACTTCCTGGCTGTCGTGAGGTGCTCCAGGTTCCGATGGTCCGTCCGCACCTCCACCTGGTGTTGGGCCCCCTTGAGGTGATGCCGCCAAGCCTCGAAGGCGGCCTTGATAGCCAGCAACTCCTTTTCCCAGATGGTGTAGTTGTGCTCGGAAGGATTGAGTTTCCGTGAGTGGTATGCGCAGGGAAAAAGAGTACCACCATCCACTGGGGCCTGTAGCAGCACCGCCCCAATCGCCACATTGGACGCATCCATCTCGACCACAAACAGACGATGTGGATTGGGGTGCCTCAGGACAGGTTCCGTGATGAAGGCCTGTTTCAGGACCTCGAAGGCCTGTTGCTGCGGGCGACCCCACTGGAATGGAACCTTCTTCCGAAGGAGCTGGGTCAGCGGCAAGGTCAGGGTGGCAAAGCCCGGGATGAAGGTTCGGTAGTAGTTGGCGAACCCCAGCAGATGCTGGATGTCCTTCACCCAACGAGGGGGTTCCCAACTATGCAAGGCCTCTACCTTGCGCGGGTCCATGGCGATGCCTTCGGGGGAGATGATGTGCCCAAGGAACTCTATGGAAGTCTGGAAGAGGAAACATTTCTCCAACTTCGCATAGAGTTGGTGCTCCTGCAGGCGCTGTAGGACCTGGCGGACATGCTGGAGGTGGCTTTTCTGGGTCTGGGAATAGATCAAAATGTCATCCAGGTATATAACCACAAACTGGTCCAACATGTCCCGGAAAATGTTGTTCATTAGATGTTGGAAGACTGCGGGGTTGTTGGTCAGCCCGAAGGGCATGACGGTGTACTCGAAGTGGCCGTATCGGGTGCCAAACGCCGTCTTTCACTCGTCCCCCTCTCGCACGCGCACCAGATTGTAGGCCCCTTGGAGATCAAGCTTAGTGAAGATCGAGGCCTCCCGCAACATCTCCATCAGCTCCGGGATGAGCGGCAGGGGGTAGCGATTCCGCACCGTGATGGCATTCAAGCGCCGGTAATCGCAGCACAGGCGTAAGTCCCCCGTCTTCTTCTTCTTCTTCACAAAGAGGACCGGGGCCGAGAGAGGGTAGGATGAAGGCCGGATGAACCCTCGGGCCAAGTTTTTGTCTAGAAAGTCCCGTAGGGTGGCCAACTCGGGTTCCGACATGGAATACAAGCGTCCTGCGGGCAGTGGCGCGTTGGGGATCAGGTCCACCGGGTGTCAGCATCTCAGCGCTGACATAGAAAAGGGAGGATGAAGTTTGAACTTTTGCCTGCTAAATCCCTTTGAAGTTTCGATCTCCTTGGAGATGAAGAGGGGAGGGGGAACATTCCTGTGAACTGACAGGAAAAGAAATCAGGAGAGTGACTTGGAAGATAGCCAATGAGAAGCAGAGAATTGGGGATCGGAAAGGGAGGGATTGGGGGGCAAAGGTCAGTACTGACCGCACAGTCATGATCCGGTTGCTGTACTCGAATAAAGAGAAAATTTCCTTAAAGATTGGCAGTTTGGAAAGTCATTTATTTTGAGATAACATCGAAGCTTGACAGACGGTCAGTACTCACAACTTTCCAAGCCAAACTGGCAAACCTCCAGCCCTCCAGCTCCCTGCCAAATGTTTGGACGGAGTGGCGCCAAGGTTCCGAAGCCATGGCAGAAAGCCAGCTCTCTACTGAAAGTTTACTTCAAGTAGCTGTGAACCAGCCCCCCCTCCCTACTCCAGTCAGCTTGGATGCAACGGGGCCACCCCCTCCCCCAGCGAAGCTGCAACCCCCCCTCCCCCCCCACTGCCACAGAATTACCAAGGACAGATGATCGTGCTCCAGCCCAAGAGAAGAAAAAATGATGAACCTTGGTGGATTTTGCCAAAATCTGCAGAAGCTCAGTTCCCCTTTCCAGACGCTAAAGGTAAGGGGAAGCCTCTGAGTGAATTGGGAAGGGCGGATTGGTTATGGGATTGGCAGAAGGCCAGACAGCAGAAAACTTCAAAGCTGCCACTCGAAAGCCCCATGGAGGAGTTAAAGCAAGATTTTGAACGTGCCATCAGACTGGAAGAGGGTCCATCCTGCAGGCCCAAAGATAGAGGGAGGCCAGCCAGCCCTGTTGAACTAAGTCACCATAGATGGGAGCGCATCCCACCCCGCTCCCACACCAGAAGGAAAGAAAATCCCAGCGTACATCCATGGGTTCCTCCTCTGCCCAGGAAGCATACCAGCCTAAGCAGGGCTTTGTCCCCCCGCCCCCGAATGAGAGATGAGGAAGAAGCCCAATGACACCCTAGACAGGCACACAGAGCCCCTCTATGGGAAGAGGGGCCACCGAGGGCGGAGCCACCCCAGTTCAGAGGGTAGTTCGATGGGGATCCAGACCAGGTAGCGCACTTCCTCGACGCGGCTGAGATCTATATCGAGCGCTATGGGCACCTTTATCCATTCCCCAGAGCCCTAGTCAATGCCATTTCAGAAGGGCTGGAGGGAGAAGCAAAGACTTGGTCATCAGCCCTCTACAAGAATAGAGCCTCCCAACTGCAAGATACAGATGGTTTCTTGCAACTACTATGGGCGAGGTTTGAGGAAGTAGGGGAGGACCCTTATGTGGAAGACGAACTCAGAAACCTAATGCAGAGAGGGAAGCCCATCAAGGAGCACATTCGTGAGTTCCGAAGAGTCGTAGGCACCTTGCCTCCCCTACCAGAGCGACTACTAGTGTATTTCTTCAGAACGAGCCTAGATAAGCGGATCGCCCAAGTGACCGCTTATTGGGACATCCCAAACCGACTCTCCAAATGGTTCCGTGTGGCAATGCAAGTTGAAAGGGGGCTGCGCGCCAACGACATGCTAAAACAACCAGAGGCCAGGGAAAGATACCAATCGGACCTGAGACCACATACCAGACGAGGAACCACGGCACTACGGCCTACCCAAAGGCCTTTCGTCCTGCGGAGCCCAATGACGTGCTACAGATGTGGGGGAGTGGGCCATCTAGCAGCAGCGTGTGGAACCCCGGGCCCGAGGGCAAATCCTCAGCCAAAGGCACGATGGGAGCGGGGCCCCAAGCGAGCCACCGATGCACCACGAAATCTCCCCCCAGGCACAGAGGTCTTCGCCCACCTGACCGAAACAAGGGGAGTCCCGGATGATGGAGACCAATCCCCCGACTCGTATGACAGCGAGGACGATGGTGACGATGACCCAATGGTGAGTGGTCCCATCCACCCTTTCCTTTTTCCCATATGCCTAACAGCCCCAAAAACAGGAAACCAGGAGACTTTCCAAGCCCTGATAGATTCGGGCTGCACTAGGTGCCTGATTAATCTACCCACAGTCCTAAAATTGGGGATCCGAGCTAAGAAACTCAAACACCCAATTCGATTTGAGCAAGTTGATGGGACCCTAGTAGGGGGAGCTTACACCACACATCTGACAGTGAAACTGGAACTAGGGGATCACTGGGAGACGATACGTTTCATAATAGCCCCCAAGATGGCCAATCCGGTCATACTGGGACTTTCCTGGCTAGACAAGTGGGGTCCAATCATCTGGTGGCAAGAGGGGACCGGCAGACTGAGGATAGCAAAAGGGCCCCAACCTCTGCCACTCCAACCAGGCCAGACACCCCCCACACTCGAGGCCCAACTTCTCCCGCCTGAACAAAAGAAGATGGCACCGACACAAGGGCCCCTCCCGAAGGGCACTGCAAAGCAGCTGGGGGCCACATCCAACAGCTCCCATGAAGCAGAACAGATCCCAAAAGACTACCAAGACCTAGCAGAGGTATTTAGCGAGGCCGAGTGTGACGTCCTACCTCCCCACCACGATGCCGACTGCGCCATCGAAATCATCCCTGGGGCAAAACTACCTAAACCTAAATTGTATGCCATGACGCCCCGTAAAATGCAAGAAATGCGAAACTACATAGACAAGAACCTACGAAAAGGTTTCATTGAGCCAGTCAAACCACGGGTCGCGGCACCGGTCCTCTTCAAAGAGAAGAAAGACGGCTCTGTGCATCTGGTAGTTGACTTTCGGGGATCAATGCAGTCTGCGTACACAATTTATATCCCCTCCCCCTCATGAAAGACATGCTAGCCCACCTGGCCAAGGGGAAGATTTTCACCAAACTAGACCTCCGTGAAGCCTACTACCGAATACGCATCAGGGAAGGAGACGAGTGGAAGACAGCGTTCAACTGCCCCCTGGGAAGTTTCCAATTCAAGGTGATGCCTTTTGGGCTACAGGGAGCCCCGGCGGTGTTCATGCAATTGATAAATGAAGTTCTACATGACCACCTATACAAAGGGGTCCTCGTCTACCTAGTTGACATTCTCATTTACACGGAGACCATAGACGAACACATACCCCTCGTCCGCAAAGTGCTGGAAAAACTGCTGAAAGCGAACCTCTATGTCAAACTGTCAAAATGCGAGTTCCACCAATCAAGGCTAGACTATTTAGGTTACCGGGTGTCAAACGAGGGGATAGAGATGGACCCGGCTAAACTACAATCAGTCCTAGACTGGCGAACCCCTCGCAGCCGCAAACAACTACAAAGCTTCCTGGGGTTCGCAAATTTCTACAGGTAATTCATCCCCTTCTTTGCAAGAATTGCCAAACCTCTGACGGACCTCCTAAAGACAGGGAGTCCAACAATGAAACCCCGCCCGGGACAACCTCTACAGTGGGACCCGGCCTGCCAACAGGCATTCGAGACACTAAAGCAAATGTTTACAAAAGAACCGGTCTTGAAGCATCCTGACCCCAAACAACCCTTTGTCATCCAAGCAGATACCAGTGATGTGGCAGTAGGAGCAGTCCTACTCGAAAAGAACAGCCAGGGGGACCTGCAACCTTGTGCCTACACATCCCGCAAACTCACCGACGCAGAGAGACGATGGGCAGCGTGGGAAAAAGAAGCGTTCGCAGTGAGATGGGCGCTGTTAACCTGGCGACACCTGCTAGAAGGAGGCCAGACACCGTTCGAGGTTTGGACTGACCATAAAAACCTGGAGGCCCTCAAGACCCCACGGAAGTTATCGCCCAGGCAAGTCCGGTGGGCCCAATACTTCAATCGTTTCAACTTTGAGCTGAAGCACATGCCAGGGGGGAAGAACTTTCTGGCCGATGCCCTCTCCCGAATGCCTCAATATAACAGTGAACGTGAGCAGGTAGTGAATGCCATCATCCCCTCTGCCCAAGGAGTGGGCCAAGTAACCACCAGATGGCAGCATCGAGACCAGCAGGGGCAACCAGCAAGTGACCTAACGACAAGGCTCAAGGCAGAAATGTTGGCGGAGCCCTGGTTCCGAGACAATCAACATCTCCTGACCAAGAGAGATGGCCTAGCATGGAGAGGGACGAAACTTTATGTCCCAGAGACCTTACGCACCTTGGTCCTCAAGAGGAGTCACGACGTCAAACCAGCGGGACATTTTGGTTTCCTAAAGACTCTGCATTTAGCACGGAGACAGTTCTGGTGGCCCCACATGAGAAAAGACGTAGACAGCTATGTAAAATGTTGTACCATCTGTGCCACAATGAAAACCCGACCAGGAAGGCCCCCGGGGCTGCTACAGCCAGTAGCTGAACTGTCAAGGCCATGGGAGGAGATTGCTATGGACTTCATAGTCGAAGTGCCGAGGAGCAGCGGAAACACAGTGATCTGGACTGTAATAGACTTATTCTCCAAACAGGCACATTTCATACCCTGCAGCGGACTACCCTCAGCCCGCCAATTGGCCAAACTGTTCGTAAAACACATCTACCGCCTGCACGGAGTACCCAGAAGAATAATCTCCGATCGAGGTGTCCAGTTTACCGCGAAGTTCTGGAGGGAATTCCTTTGATCCATAGGATCATCTCAAGGCCTCAGCTCAGCGTTTCACCCGAGCACCAATGGGGGGGCGGAGAGATTGAATGCCATGATAGAGCAGTACTTGAGGTGCTATGTTGACTACCAACAATCGAACTGGGCGGACCTCTTATCGTTTGCGGAGGTCACATATAACAATGCTGTCCACAATAGCACAGGACTAACCCCATTTAAGATAGTGAGCGGCATGGATTTCGTCCCCATGCCAGATTACCCAAGGGAACCTCCTTCCTCAGTTAGCTTGACAAAGTTAGCTGGATGGCAATGCTGAGAGAAACCTGGGAGAACGTCAAGAAGGCATTAGACAAGGCGGCACGGTCTTATAAGAAACAAGCAGATAAGCACCGAGCCCCCCAAAGGCCGTTCCGAGTAGGGGAGAAGGTCTACCTCTCCACCAAGTATTTAAGACTCAGACTCCCAACCAGATAGCTGGGGCCAAAATTCATAGGGCCATTTCCAATAGTAAAAGTAATCAACCCGGTTACAGTACAATTGCAGTTGCCCCGGTTACTAGGGAGGATACACCCTGTTTTTCACAGTAACCTCCTGAAGCTTGTGGTAGGGTCAACTTTAAGGCCGGTGCCACGTGATCCCCCAGGGCCCTTGATTATTGGAGGCCACACTCACTATGAAGTACAGTGGATTCTTGATTCAAGGTGGCACAGGGGGCGCCTCCAATACTTAATTAAGTGGAAGGGTTACCCTTTGTCAGAAGCTTCCTGGGTGAAGAGCACAAACATCCAAGCTGACCGCCTTATAGCTAAATTCCATGCAGATCACCCGGACAAGCCGGGAGGGGGTGGGACACACCCTCGGACGGGGTAAGGTACTAAACTTGTTGTTTGTCTCATGCAGGCCTCACCGGGAGAGTGAAAGGGAGAGGGGCCGGATATCAGCGTCTCAGCACTGACATAGAAAAGGGAGGATGAAGTTTGAACTTTTGCCTGCTAAATCCCTTTGAAGTTTCGATCTCCTTGGAGATGAAGAGGGGAGGGGGAACATTCCTGTGAACTGACAGGAAAAGAAATCAGGAGAGTGACTTGGAAGCTAGCCAATGAGAAGCAGAGAATTGGGGATCGGAAAGGGAGGGATTGGGGGGCAAAGGTCAGTACTGACCGCACAGAGTCATGATCCGGTTGCCGTACTCGAATAAAGAGAAAATTTCCTTAAAGATTGGCAGTTTGGAAAGTCATTTATTTTGAGATAGCATTGAAGCTTGACACCGGGCAGTCATAGGGTCGATGCGGGGGTAAGCGGTCCACCTCCTTTTTGCTGAACACGTCGGTGAAGGGCATCAGCTCAGGAGGCAAGGAGATGGCAGGGGTGGAGAAATCCTGGCCGGCACAGGTGTGGCGGATGTGGTCGACGCACTGCAGGCTCGGGAAGGAGATGGCGTTCCTCGACCAGGCCACCTGCGGATCGTGGGCCTGAAGCCAGGCCATTCCCAAGACCAGCGGGAAATGCAGGTCTGCCGTTACATAAAATTGGATCGCTTCCTCGTGGGCCCCAATGGCAAGGCGCAAAGGCTGAGTCGCAAACTTAATGGGCCCCGCTACAAGTTCCCGCCCGTCAATAGTCTCGACTCTCAACGGAGGGTCCACTGGAACCAAGGGAACTTTAAAATGGGCCACAAAGGCCTGGTCCATGAAGTTCGTCGTGGTCCCCGAGTCCACCAGCGCATGCGTTTGAAGCCCCTCCGACCGGTTGGCCAACAAAACCCGGGTGTCCAGAATCAGGTGCCGAGGGGACTCACAGTCCACATCTGCTAAGTCCAGCGGGGCGTTGACACGCGCCCGGCCTAGGGTTTCCCCTAGGCTGGGCCTGCCCCGTTTCCCGGCTGGTCACGCCGAGATTCCGGAACAGGCTTGAGCGCCCCACTTTGCTTCCTGGGACACGACATGGCAAAATGTCCAGCCTCTCCGCAATAGAGGCACAATCCTCCTTGGCGTCTCCGCATACGCTCCTGGGCCGTCAGGTGCGGTCTGGCTGCTCTGAGCTCCATGGGCTCCTCAGCCGTCACCACGAAACGTGGGGTGACCCGGGACGCTGTTGGTGCGGGATGCGGGGGTGCAGAAAGGGTCGGGGGTTCCTGGATGGGCCGGCAGGTCTTGCACCATTGGAAGCGGGCATCGATGTGCAGACACTGCATTACGAGGGCGTTGAGGGTCTGAGGTGCCTCCACCCGAACCAGCTCGTTCTGCAGGTCATCGGAGAGGCCATCCTGGAAAGCGTCCCTTAACGCTGCATCGTTCCAGTCAGAGTCCTGGCCCAGAAGCCGAAATTCAGCCACATATTCCTGCAGGGGGCGCTTCCCTTGACGGAGGTCCTTGAGGCGCCTGGCTGCTGTCTGAGTCTTAAGGGGGTCCTCGTACATCACCCTCAGATGTTGCCAAAAGCCCTGATAATCTGCCAACAAGGGGCTATTCTGCAGCAATAGGGGTGTGGCCCATCGGGCGGCATTGCCAGAGAGGAGGTTAATTACGAATGCCACCAAAGCCCGGTCATCCGGAAAGTCCTCCGGCCTCATAGCCATAAACAGTTGGCATTGTCCCATGAAGGCCGGGAACATCTCCTGCTGCCCAGAGAACTTATCTGGCACGTTGATAGGGCATTTCCGATGGGGAGGAGGAGGAGGTGGGGGACAGCTGCAGGAGCATTTCCCAAAGCCAGCTGCGCAGTTAGCTGGCCGACTTGCTGCTGCAGGAGCTGATTATCAGCTTGTAGCTGCTGTATTATTTGTTGCAGTTGTGGGTCCATCTCGGTTAGAGATGGGTTAATGTTTGGGGGTAACAAACAAGATGTTCTGTCCCCAACCCCACACACACACACCAACAGTCGTTCAGGAGTTAAAGACCAAACCAGCCGGCAAAATCCTTTTCCTTATGATAACGGAATTAAATCAAGTCCAGAGAGGGGACTTCCGGTGGCTCCGCGGACGACGAGGACGGTCTCCATAGAGCGCCCGCCACCCGATCTGTAAAAACCGCCCTGACAGCGCTAAACTCTCCTTCGGGCAAAGAAGGAGAGGAGAGTCGGAGGGGGTGGGTAGAGCTCCCCGAAAGTCACTGGATTAATTCCAGGGACTCGGAGGGTGAGAGCTCCCCAGTTCACCCCTCCCATTGCTCCGGATCGCTGGTGCCTCTGTTAATCAGAGCAAGACGTCTGCGTCCAATTCTGCCGGCAAACAGTGAGTTTTAATGATTTCTAACAAGGCAGACAGAGCGGAAGCAAGAGTGCAAGCTTTCTAAAAGAAACAGAACTTAACTCCATGAATACATTGTTGCAAACGGAGCTCTCTTGAGCTGGAGGCTGGAGAGGAAGCCTTTGTTATGGGCGGAAGTGAAAGTGAAAGTTAAAGGGAAACTGCTTGTTAAGAGCCCTCTGCCTGAAGAGTAAACTGCTGGGGATTGAGTATAGCTTGAAGAGAGGATTGTTTATTTTGGAAAAACTTTGAAATATACTTTGTAAGACTGTTTATAAGATTCTGTGGCTGTAAAAGGAAAAAACTCTTTTTAAAATAAAATGGCTGCTAAACAACTAAAGCCACCAACTTCTAAAGGGGGAGGAGGTTCCCCTGTAGTGACTCAAAAACAACAACTTCTGGCTGATACACAGTCACAAGACCTTAAAGAATTTATAATGGGTGCCCTGAATAATCAGACAGAAATGATGAAAGAATTTTCAGAGGAGCTAAAGAAACTTACAAGTGTGGTGGAGGAAAAACATGATGAAATAAGAGATGACATTGTTTATGCAGTTTCAGGACTGGCTACTCATATGTTAAAGATTGAGGAGAGAGTACGGGAAATTGATGATGCTAACTTGGAGCTTGCAACTAAAGTAGGAGAGGTTATGATACAAACAGAGAAAGTGGATGACGAAATGGTTATGTTACAATACAGATCAATGGAATTTGCCCTGAGGCTGAGAGGTTTGAAAGAAAAGAGTGGTGAAAATTTAAAAGATGTTTGCTCCAATGCTTTAGCAGAGCTGATCTCAGAAAGGCCAGAAGATGTGGCAATTCAAATGGACAAAATTTACAGGGTCAATTCCTGGCTGGCAAAACAAAAGCAGCTACCAAGAGATGTGGTGATTTATTTTACAACAAGGAGAGTTAGAAATGACATTTTGCAAGCTTCTTACAGAAACAAGACTAAAGTGGAGGGACAAGAGCTGGTGGTCCTGAAAGAGCTTCCTCCTAAAATGTTAAGAGACAGAAAGCAGTTTGGTTTTTTGGTGAATGAACTAAGAAACCAGCAGCTCCAGTACAGATGGGATGTCCCATTTGGGATAATAGTGACATACGCTGGGCAAAGACATCATTTAAACACAGTTGGAAAGGCAAAAGATTTTTATGCCAATGTTTTAAAGGCTGGAAGGCCACCCTCACCAGGGGGTGCTAGAAAGCAATTGGAAATTACACAACAAGAGAAAGATGGAGGGCAACCACAAACTTATGCTCAAGCACTAGCTGGAGGAGCCAATCTGGAAGAAGATCCACTATTGAGTGGGGGTCCACCACCAACCCTTGAGTCATTAACGATGATACAGCTGCCAAAAGATCAACGATTGACAAGAGCTACTTACAAACAACATCTGGCACAACAGCCTCAAGATTCAACCCAACAAGCCCAAAAAACACAAGCAGTGGGAGGAGCTAGGCCGAAGTCTAAAATGGCGGAGGAGGTTTAGCTGATGCTCTCAAAGCTTGGAGCGCCCAGAGATGGCAAATAAATTTTTATCTTGGAATGTTAACGGTTTAAATTCTCCACAAAAAAGAAAGAAAATATTTCACTATTTGAAGCAATTTCAGAACGATGTCATTTGTTTGCAAGAAACGCATATTAAATCCTCAGATCAAAAGTACTTGATAAATTCGAAATTAGGTACACATTTTGTGGCATCAGCACCAGAAAAGAAAAATGGCCTAGTTATATACGTTAAAAGAGGCTTAGTGGCCAATTTAATTGAGGCTGACACTCAAGGTAGATATATTGCAATCGAATTAACAACACAGAATGGGAAGCTGCTTGTAATTGGAGTATACGCACCTAATCAACAACAAGATAAATTTTACAAACTTTTACATACCAAAATATTACAATGGGATTATAGATCTTTACTTCTAATGGGTGATTGGAATGGGGTATTAAATACCCAGAAAGATAAAAAAAGTCTTTCCAAGATTTCCATGCGTGCTAAATTGCCTAAATCTTTTTTTGATATCTTGGAGGATATGGAGCTCAGAGACATTTGGAGAGAAAGGAACGTATTGGAGAGTGATTTTACTTTTTTTTCAGATAGGCATCAATCTTTTTCTAGGATTGATTTTATATTAACTACAAATGATCTTTTTTCTAGGGTGAAGAGTACGAAGATATGTCCAAGAACTTTAACTGATCACAGCCCGGTTTGGGTGGAACTAGAGCAGGAAAGAGGGGAAAGGAGGTCTTGGAGGTTAAATGAGAATTTATTTAGATATGAAGATAACTTGTGTGAGTTTAAAAAACAAATGAAAGAATTTTTTATTAACAATATGAATAAAGGAACTTCGATGGAGATGGTATGGGATGTGTGTAAGGCATATATGAGAGGAACATTAATTTTTTTGAATAATAAATATAGATTAAAACAACAAAACAGACGGAAAGAGATAGAGGAGGAAATTAAAAAGAAAGAACAATTGCTTATAATTAACCCGGGAGATAAAAAGGCAAAAGATATGATTAATATTTTAAGAGAGCAATTTAATATGTTAATGGCTGGGCAAGTAGCAACCAGCATACAATATGCCAGACATAATACATTTTGTAATGCTAATAAACCTGGGAGATGGTTGGTTTACACGATGAGGAAAAAACAGAAATTACGTGTTATAGACAAGATAGAATTTAGAGGTAAAGAGATTTATCAACAGAATTTAATAAAAAAGGCTTTTTTGGAGTTCTATACAAAGTTATATGCTAAAGATGCAATTCAAGATGTTGATATTGATAGATATTTAAAGATGGAGATTCCTGAATTAATGCTGGAACAGAGAGAGAGATTGAATCAGCCAATAACTTCCGAGGAAATTGTTGGGGCAATTAAACAATTAAAAATAGGTAAGGCTCCGGGAACAGATGGACTAACAGCTGTTTATTATAAACATTTACAATCTGAAATGTTAGAACCACTCAAAATTTTATTTAATAAAATACAAGTAGGAGGAGGAGTACCACCTTCTTGGAAAACAGCCTTTGTCTCACTAATTCCAAAGGAGGACCAAAATTCCATTAAACCTGAGAATTTCAGGCCAATTTCACTTCTGAATACTGATTATAAGATTTTTGCTAAAATATTAGCTAATACATTAATGCCAGTTATGCAACAAATAATTCACAATGATCAATCAGGGTTTATAAAAGGGAGACAAATGAGATATAATGTTAGACAAATTGTAAACTTACTGGAATATTTGGAAAAAAATAATCAAGTCCCTGCAGCGTTTATATTTTTGGATGCAGAGAAGGCATTTGATCGTTTGAACTGGCAATTTTTGTTCAAAATAATAGAGAAAATGCACTTTGGGGAATATTTTACACAATCAATTAGAGCGATATACCAGCAGCAAACAGCACAAATTATAGTTAATGGAGGTTTAACAGAGGCTTTTAAAATTGAGAAAGGAACAAGGCAGGGGTGTCCTCTGTCCCCACTATTATTTATTTTGACTTTGGAGGTACTATTGAGCAAGATACGTGATTCAGAAAAATTGAAGGGTATTGTAATTAGACAACAAGATTATAGATTAAGAGCATTTGCAGATGACTTGGTTATTACTTTATCCCAACCTATAGAGTCGGCTCCATATATATTGGATATAATTGATCAATACGGGAAAGTATCAGGATTTAAAGTTAATTCACATAAGACAAAGATGATAGTTAAAAATATGACTATACTTGAAAGAGATAAACTAGCAAGATTAACAGATTTTGAAATAGTTAAAAAGGTTAAATATCTAGGGGTATACATAGCAGCTTCAAATACAAAATTATACAAAAACAATTATGAGGTACTTTGGCAGAAGGTACAGAAGGATATGGAAAATTGGAAAAAATTACAGTTGTCTTTATTGGGAAGAATTGCAGCAATTAAAATGAATGTTTTACCTAGATTTTTATTTTTGTTCCAAATGATACCTGTGCTTAAGAAAGATGAAAATCTGAGAGAATGGCAGAAAGGTGTTAATACTTTTATTTGGGCTGGGAAAAAACCCAGAATAAAAATGAAAATTATACAAGATACACGTGAAAGAGGGGGTCTTAAAATGCCTAATTTAAGATTATATTATGAAGCAGCGGTTTTATCACAAATTAGTGATTGGTTTAATTTAACTGAGGGGAGAATTTTGAATTTAGAAGGTTATGATTTGTTATATGGATGGCATGCCTATTTGTTATATGACAAAAAAGTGGATAAAGTATTTAAGGTTCATATATTAAGAAATGCTTTGTTAAGGGTTTGGAAAAAATATCAATATAAGTTAAATTATAAGATACCTTTATGGGCAAATCCTAGACATGCAATAGAAAATATAAGTATAGAACAAAAACAGGAGGTGATTACCTATAAAGAGCTTCTTATTATGGAAAGGGGGGTAATGTATTTGAAATCTTTAGATATACTGAGAGAAGAAGGTATAATTTATACATGGTTTCAGTACGGTCAACTTCAAGCTAGATGGAAGGAAGATCAAAAAACTGGCTTTGTGCAAAATGAGGAGAATTTGGTAAAACAAATTAGAGATCAAAAACAAATGCATATTAAAAGGTTGTATAATGTTTTATTGGAAATAGATTCTGAGACGGAATTGGTTAAAGACTGTATGATTAAATGGGCACAAAATTTTCAAGAGCCAGTAATGATGGAGACTTGGGAAAAGATTTGGATTAGAAATGTGAAATTACACAAGCACAAAATTTAAGAGAAAATTTTTATAAAATGTTTTATAGATGGCATTTAGATCCTAAAAAATTACCATGTATGTATTCTAATGTGAAAGCTAAATGTTGGAGATGTGACTGTGATGATGCAACTTATTATCATATATGGTGGACTTGTAGAAAAATCAAAGCATTTTGGATAAAGATTTGGTGGGTGATGCAGAATATTCTTAAAAAGAGACTGAAATTTACTCCACAGTTGTTCTTACTGGGTATAACTACGGACTGTACAGTTGCAGAGACTAAATTGATTTTGAACTTGATAACAGCAGCAAGATTGTTGGTAGCACAACACTGGAAGAAGGACTTTTTGCCTACTATTGATGACTGGATATTGAAAGTAACTAATTTAGCTGAAATGGCTAAAATTTCAGCATATCTGAAGGATCACACACAAGAAAGGTACATACAGGACTGGAGAAGATGGATTGATTATATACAAAATAAGTATCAGACCAAAAAATATCAAATAGCTTATGAATGATTTCTTTTATTTGTATAAGCGTTATATAAGTGATATTAGAAGTATTATGTTTAAGAAATAGGATTTTATATATGGGGGGTTAAGAATTTTTTTTTTAGGGGTGTTAGTTTAATGATTGGTTATGCAATTTAGTTTATTGTTAAAGGTCAATAGAAATACCTTGTGTTCTGCTCTGGGAAGTCGGGGAGGGGGAGGGGGGTTGTGGGGAAATTGTGTTTGTTTTAAAACTTTTTCAATAAAAAAAAAAAAAAAGTCCAGAGATACTTCCAGCAAAGTCTTAAAGCAAAAGTCCGGCAATGCAGAATGGCGTGGAAGCTTTCAGCTTTGTTCATCACAAGGTTTGACTGGCCACCACACTCCCTTTTATATCCTGTGGGGTGTGGTCCAGTGACTCAGCCTAATCTTGGGCATGCCCTTTCTTCTGTTGCGCGTGCTTATCTCTGCAACGCTGGCGTGGGTCCAGCCAAGACTTTTTTTTTTTTTTTTGTTAAACTTTATTGAGGTTTTCTTTTAAAAAAAAAACAAACAAACAAAAAACAAAGGATAAAAACAAAAGAGAAATAAGAAGAAAAAACAAACAAACATTCAAACAATAACATAAAACAACATATACATAATATAGCTTTTCAATTTGTATCGGATGTGCAGTGTTTTAACTATTTCCATAGATAATACTTGGTGACATTTTAACTCACTTTTAACCATTATTTAATACACCTTTAGATCTTTCTTTCATTCTATCATGCAACCACTTGTACCACCTTTCCCACACCTTATAGTAAACTGACTTTTCATCATTTAATTCATAGGTTAATTTAGACATCTCTGCGCACTCGAGTATTTTCTTAATTGTAAGCTCTTCTGGTGGTTGAATTTTCTCTTTCCAATACTGTGCGTATGCCAATCTAGCGGCTGTAATTATATGGATCATTAAATGCATCATTTCCTTTCTATATGGCTTCTTTATTATTCCCAGGAGGAAAATCTCTGGTGTTAATGCAATATCTTCATCGGTTATTTCATATAACCATCTCCTAATTTTATTCCAGTATCCTTTTGCTTCCGGGCATGTCCACCACATGTGAAAGAAGGTGCCTTGACCGTGGCCACATTTCCAGCAATTGGGATGTATATTGGGATATATCTTCGCTAGTCTGGCCGGGGCTAAGTACCATCTATGAAACATTTTGTAATGGTTTTCCTTATATGTCACCGCTCTAGTCAATTTAAGATTTCTGTTCCATGCCTCCTCCCATTCCCCAAAATTTATATTGCGCCCTATATTCTTCTCCCATGCAATTATTTGATTCTTCGTGACCTCTTCGAACTTATCCTCGTTTAATATATAATTGTATAGTTTTGCCAGAATCTTTTTGTTTGTTCCCATCAAGACTTTATCTAGTCCGTTTGATCCCAGTTCTAAACCATATTGTTCTTTGTCTTTCTGATATCTGGATTTTACTTGTGCATAAGTCCACCAATCTAAAGTTATTCCTTGCTCTCGTAAGATATCATTTGGTTTAAGCCACCCTCTTTCATCTAGAATATCTTTATATCTGCCCATTTTCTCCCTCTCCCACCTATTTGGGTGGGTCAGGGCCTCCATCGTTGAGAGCCAATTTGGGATTTTTTTGTAATATTTTTGCCTAATCTGGGTCCATGTTTGTATCAGGGAATCTCTAATTTTGTGTCTATGAAAATGTGTCTTCCTTTTCTTCTCCGTTTCCCAGATGTGGGCGTGCCAGCCTTTTTGCAAGTCATGGCCTTCTAAGGTAAGAATTCTCTTATTTTCCAGGGTGATCCAATCTTTTATCCATACTAGCTTGGCTGACCTGTAGTATGTTTCCCAGTCCGGGAGTCCAAATCCACCTATGTCTCTTTTGCCCTTTAAAATTTTAATGGAAAATCTCGGTTTTTTCCCCTCCCATATGAATTCTCTAATAATTTTGTCTAGTTCTAAAAAGAATTTTTTATCTAAATTTATGGGTATATTTTGAAATAGAAATAATATTCTGGGGAGGATGTTCATCTTAATTGTGGCTATCTTGCCCAAAAGTGATAGTCTTATTTTTTTCCAGCAATCTAGGTCTTGTTTTATTTTCCTGATTAGGGGAATATAATTGTCTTCTTTCAAGGTCGAACATCTTGATGTAATCCAAATTCCTAGGTATTTAATTTTTTTGGCAACCTGTAATCCTAGTACTTCTTCTATCTCGTTTTTCTGGCTCTCAGTTGTGTTCTTGATCAATACTTTGGTTTTGGTTTTGTTCAGTATGAAGCCTGCCACCTCTCCATATTTACTTAATTCCTCCAATACTTTAGGTCCCGACTCTATAGGGTCTTCAAGGATTAGGGCTACATCATCCGCAAATGCTTGTGTCTTGTAAATCTCCTTCCTGATCTGCAGTCCTTTTATTTCATTGTTAAATCTAATTTTCCTTAGAAGAACTTCTAGGGCCATAATGAACAATAAAGGGGATAGGGGACAACCTTGCCTTACTCCCTTACTAATTTGAAATGTTTTAGTCCTATCCCCATTCACCAGGATACTCGCCTTTTGGTTATTATAAATGGATTTAATCATCATTTCAAAATTTGTTCCAAATTTCATCATCTCAATTTGTTTAATCATGAATTTCCAATTTAGATTGTCAAATGCCTTTTGAGCATCGACAAAAATCAGAGCCATCTGTTTTCCAGGGTGTTCCTCATAATACTCTAGCGTGTCTAGTACAATTCTCATATTATCCCTAATTTGTCTCCCCGGTAAGAATCCATTCTGGTCTTTATATATCCAATTGTTTAAAATCTTTTTCATTCTTTCTGCCATTATGCCCATGAATAATTTGTAGTCCGTATTTAGGAGCGAAATTGGTCTGTAATTTTGAATTTGTTTTGAGTCGGCACCTTCTTTCGGCACAAGTGTGACATGCGCCTCTTTCCATGACTCTGGAATTTTGTGGTCTAACAGTGCATCATTAAAAATTTCTACTAATTTCGGTTGGAGTATTTCTTCTAATTTTTTATATATTTCCCCTGGAAATCCATCAGGTCCTGGCGCTTTATTATTTTTCAATTTGGAAAGGGCTATTTTTAATTCTTCAATTGTAATCTTTCTGTTAAGCATTTCTTTCTCATCATCAGTTATTTGTGGGAGCTCTGCTTTTATCAAGTATTGTTCTATTTTGTCATCCGATATCTCCTCTTCTTTATATAAAGATTCGTAATATTCTCTCACTCCATCCCGTTTTTCTTCCTCGTTAATCAATAATTTGCCCTTAGAGTCTACTAAAGTATGGATTATTCCCCTTTCATTTTCCTTTTTTAATTTATAGGCCAGCCACCTCCCCGATTTGTTGGTATTCTCAAAAAGATATTGTTTCGTTCTTTTCATTCTTTGTGCCAACTCTTCTTGCTCCATGATGTTTACTTTATGCTTCCACATCATCCAATTTTCTTTGGCTGCTTCATCTTCTGGATTATCTTGGAGTTTTCTTTCTGATTCTCCTATATGATTTAAGTACTCTTCCAGGGTCTTCCTTTCTTCTTTATTTTTATGTGCAATATATGAAATCACGACTCCTCTCAGATAGGCCTTCATTGTGTCCCAAACTATTGCACGGGATGTGCCTTTGTTTTCATTTTCCTTGAAAAAGAAATTTATTTCTTCTTTGAATTTTTGTATACAGTCTTTGTCGCCCAGTAATTTGGCATTAAACCTCCACCTCCGTTGGTATTTTCTCTGGAGAGACTTCCATCTGATTTCTAATGGATTATGATCTGCCCAATCGTTTGGGTTAATTACTGCAGTTTCAATTTCCAACCCCAAATTTCTACTGGCCCATGCCATATCAATTCTGGACCACGACTTTTGTGCATTTGAAAAGAAGGTATATTGCCTATCATTTGGGTGCAGGGTACGCCAAATATCAATTAGATCTAATTCATCGACTAACTCAAAGAATGCTCTCGGTAAGTTTGTCCTTTTATTTTTTTTAACTTTATTGCTCTTATGGTCCTTCTCCGGGTCTACAATGCCGTTAAAATCCCCTATCATACAGATTTCAGTATATGCCATTTTCACTAATTGTTCATGCAATTTCTTAAAAAATTCTCCCTGTTTTTTATTCGGGGCATAAATGCCCACTAATAATACCTTGGAATTCCCTATCTTAATTTCAATCATAAGGATTCTACCCTTTGTATCTTTAAATTTCAATTCTGCTTCAATTCCTTTTTTTACGTAGATAGCCACCCCCCTCTTCTTTTTCTCTGCCAGCGAATCAAATGTTTGACCAAATTTTTTATATTCTAAACATTTACTTTCTTCTTTTTTTATGTGCACCTCTTGTAAACACATTATATCAACATTTTGTTTACCTAGTTTTGTTAATATTCTTTTCCTCTTTTTGTAATCATTTAGTCCATTGACATTTACGGATATTAACTTCAAGCCATTCATCTCTAAGCCCCTATCTGATTATTGGTTCTTGTTTATTTCTTACGGCCCTTACTGGTCTCGCTTTCTTCTCTTTGGCTTCTCCTTCTTCTTCTGTCTTCTCCTCGACAGTTGCCTCGTTCGTGTTCTGTTGATGTAGGGCTTCCTCCTCCACTGCTGCTATTTCTAGATCTTCCTTACTCCCCTGCTCTTCTTCCGCGCCTCTTAGCTGGTCAAGGAAGTCCTGTGCTGTACTCAGATTTTCTATTTTAATTTTTCTTCCTTGCCAGGTTATTAGCATCCCTTCTGGGAGAAGCCACCTGAATAGTATCTTTCTTTTGTTCAACTGTATAGCCAAAAATCTATATCCCTTCCTCATCTCCCGGACTCTTCTTGGTATCTGTTTTAGGATTATTATTTCTTTTCCTCGATATGTAATCTGTTCGTCTCTTGCCATATTATAAAGAATATCTTTAACTTTTTTCCGTGCAAAGCGGATATGAACTTCTCTAGGAAGCTTGTTCCTTCTTGCATAGTTAGTCTGGACCCTATATACGTCGTCCAGCTCCCTAATTATTGCCTGTTTGTCTTGGTGAAGTGCATCGGCTATCAGCTCCGCCATTTTTTCTCCTAAGTCTTCCTCTTTGTCCTCGACAACATTCTGGAATCGCAAATAAAAGGAAGCCCGGTCCATCTCCAATTGGATTATTGTATCTTCTATCTCTTTATTTTGACTCGTTAGTGCTTGATCCACAATGTCTAATTTCTTTTCAGTTTGGTCTATTCTTGTTTCGGCTTTTTGAATTCGTAGTTCATTATTGACTATTGATGTTTGGATATCATTCATTTTCTGGTCCAATGCATGTATATCTGATTTTAATTCGACATGGTTATTTAATAATTTTTCCTGCATTGCCATCATCGTTTCTTGGATCAGGGTTAATGATGCTTGCAGAGTTTGCATTGCCAGGCTTTCTGTAGATTTTTGTGTCGCCGGAGAGGTTGTCGCTATAGTGGGGTTAGAGGGAGTCTTTTTTCCTGTTTTCCCCACAGTGGATGCCATGCTTGTCATTTCTTTTAAGATTTTCTTTTGCTCTTTAATTATCCTGTCGATGTTACTCCAAATTCTCATTCGCCACTTAGCGCCTCTATTATCTTTTTTATATATCTATATTACTATATCTAATTTTTCCTTCTAAATTCGTAAACAAGTATGGCTAGTTTTCCGGTGGGCAATCAATATCAATGTCTATACGATGGTTCTAATCTCTTCCTCACAGTATCTTATACTCAGAATGTTATTTAAATATATTTGATGTTAAATTGGCTTGGTAAATATAAGTTAGACAGTTCAATACTATACAAATCAAAATATCAATTAATCAGCAGTTCACAATCAATATATCAATAAAGCAAATTAATTTGGCTCAATATTATACTTTTTAAATGCTTAAAATACTATAAGTATACTATAAGTACTATAAATAGAAAATTTGAATACTTAAGTTTAAATACGGTTATAATTGTATAATTATAATTTTAGATACTATAAAAATACTGGTAAATACTATAAATGCTAAACAGTTAAATATATATATAGAAAGATTTAAAATATCAAAACTTAGGAGTGTATTATATTATCTAGTCAAAAAGAAAAGGAAGTCAATTTATCAAGGTATATACAGATCTAATAATCAGGATGCTAAAGACAGATTATCTAAAGGTTCAAGTGTTGTTGTTAATTTTTTTTTTTTTAATGTATATATATATGTACTTATTATTCCTTTTTGGGAAATAGTCTATTCTTTTTTGCCCAGTCTCTGATCTTCTATAAGTCCTCCAAGTTCAGCACTCTATCGTATTCTTGCTGCCAAACTGTCCACCACTAGGCAGGCTATTCCTCTGTCAAGTCACTCTAATGGCTGAGCTTCCTGTTCAGTGCAAAAAAGAAAGCCAAACTTGATCCACCCAATTTCAGCCTCCGCTGGGTCTACTTGTGTTCACAGTAAAAAGGGAAATAAGTGCTGGTCTTAAATTTTCTCACCGATCCTCTCTGGCACGCACACTGTCAATACAATTTTCTTTCTTATTTCGATGCCGGCTTGTCGGGCTCTCTCTCTGCCGGAATACACAGGAAACTTTCAATCGCCGCTTCTCTCATCTGTAAGGCTCTCCTGCCCGATTTCGCCGACCCCTTTCCTGATGTCCTCTCTCCTCAATGCAGGAAAGGTGTGTATCGATCCACACTGCAACATCCGATCTCCCTTGCTTCCATCTGGTTGCTGGTTACCACAGCTTCGCGTCAGCCATTAGTTTGGCCGACTCACGCGTGCTGGGTTTGACAGAGCCGCCCGGTCTTGCGATCAGCGTTTTGCGCCCGCTTTCACGCTCACCCGGCTCGCTCTCTCGTCCGTGGGGCTCTCCGGGCTCCACGCCCCTCAGGGGGTCCCCAAAACACGGTGACTGATGGTATTGAGGAGCAGCAGTCACTCACTCAACGCCATATCGCCGCGGGTCACCAACCGGAAGTCCGGGGTCCAGCCAAGACTTATTACCCTCATCACTGTCCATCTGTGGCTGCATGGACGTGCTTGGCCCCGGCTCTATCTCTTGCTCTTCGGCGGACACCGAAGGCATTGCCAGAGAGGAGGGTCCTGGAGAGGGAGGCCTTGCCAACTCCTCTCCTTCACTCTCGGAGTCCTCTCCTGCCGATGACACAGGCTCAGGTAACGGAGCCACAACACACCTCTCCCGCTTCAGAGCAACATTTGATGGTACACCTGCCAAACTGGCTTACTTCCTCAGCAGGGTCTGGGCTCATATAGATCAGTATGGAGACCAATACGAATCTGATCGGGACTTGGTATTGGTGATTTCTTTGTTGAGTAATTTTTTTTTATTTTTTAAAACAAACATTTAATACATCAATCCTCCTTTCCCTGTGACATCTCGGTGTTATCTTCTGGGCTTCTTCTCCATCTTCCATAAGTTTCTTCTATCTTCATCTTCGTCCAAACCATTCTAAAATTTCATTGCTAAAGCAATGTTAAAATCATCATTTATACATAATTATAATATCGGTCATTTATATCTCTTTTCCAACCAACTATAAAAATAATTCCATGTCTTAAAATATTCTGATTCTTCCTTATCCTTAATCATCAAGGTTAATCTATTCATTTCTGCACAATCTAAAAAAAAATTTATTACTTCTTCTTCCAAAGGTATTTTCTCTGATTTCCAATTTTGAGCATACACAATTCTTGCAGCTGTTATTACATGTATGATCAAATATACATTTTCCTTACTAATTTTTTCTGGAAAGATACCCAATAAGAACAACTCTGGTTTAAATTCAATGCGTTACTGTATCATTTCTTCCAACCAGATTTTAATTTTGTACCAGTAACTTTTTGCTTCAGAACAGGTCCACCACATATGATAATAAGATCCTGGTGTTTGATGACATTTCCAGCAGGTAGCTGATTTATTTTTAAACATTTTTGCTAACTTCTCCAGTGGCATATGCCATCTATAAAACATTTTATATTGATTTTCCTTATATGCAGTGGACATTGTTAATTTATAGTTCCTTTCCCATAATTGTTGCCATTTTTCAAACTCAATTGGATAACCAAAATTTCTACCCCAAGCTATCATTGTTTCTTTTACTTGCTCCTCCTCCAGTTCAATGTACAGCAAAAAGTTATAATTTTTTTTATTAAATTCAGTTCAGTCTTTTCCATATAAAAACCATATAATTTAGCATCTTTTTTATATCTTGATCTTATCTGCATATGCATATACCAATCTATCTCAATTCCCTGTTGTTCCAATTCTTGTTTCTCTTTCAATTCCCCCTTATCCGTTAGTAACTCATTATATCTAACAATATTTCCAAAATTAAAGACATTTGGGTGTGTTAAAGCTTCCGTTATTGATAACTCAGCTTTCCATCCTTTCTAAGGTAGGTAAAATGAGGACCCAGATTGTGGGGGCAATAAGCTGACTTTGTATAAAAATATACAAAAAGTATGAAGGCTATTGCTTAACACATTGTAAACCGCCCTGAGTCTCCAGAGAAGGGCGGCATATAAATCAAATTTAAAAAAACCCAAAAAAAACCATGTTGGTATTTTCACATAAAATTTATCTCTAACCTTCTCCCATACCAGTAACAATGCATTTCTTATATAATGTCTATGAAAGTATGTGTGTATCTTACTTCTACCATGCCATAAAAAGGCATGCCATCCCAGTTGTAAATTATGCCCTTCCAGTGTTAGCAACCTTGTATTTCTTAGTTCAATCCATTCCTTCAACCATGTCAATGCTGCTGCTTGATAATATAATTCCCAATTTGGTAAATCAAATCCCCCTCGTAGTCTCGTGTCTTGTAACATTCTTAAACTTATTCTTACTTTTTTCCTTTGCCATATAAATTTCCTCATTATTTTATTGAGATATTGAAAGTAAGTCTTTTCAATTTTTATTGGCACAGTTTGAAATAGGAATAGTAGTCTTGGTAATATGTTCATCTTTATCAATGCAATCAGACCCATAAGTGATAGTTGAAGGTTCTTCCATTTTTCCAAGTCTTTTTCAATTTGTTGCTTTAACTTGTAGTAGTTTTCTTCTTTTATTGTTGCACATTTTGAAGTTAAGTATACTCCCAAATATTTCACTTTTTTTACCACTTGTATATCTAAATTTTCTTTTATCTCTCTATTTTGTTTTTCTGTTGTATTCTTCACCAAAATTTTTGTTTTGGCTTTGTTTATTTTCAAACCAGATACTTTTCCATATCCTTCTATCTGTTCTAGTAATTTAGGGCCTGTTATTTGCGGTTCCTCTATAATGAAAACCAAATCATCGGCAAACGCTTGTAGTTTGTACTCCTCTTTTTTGACTTTCATCCCTTTTATCTCATCACTCCATCTAATGTTCCTGTTTAAAACTTCTAGAGTCAAAATAAACAGCAATGGTGATAGAGGGCATCCTTGCCTGGTACCTTTCATTATATTAATCTTTCCTGTCATTTCTCCGTTCATCATTATCTTGGCAAATTGTCTGTCATATATTGTTTTTATGGTATTTATAAATCTCTCCCCAAAATCCATTCTCTGTAATTGCTTTATCATAAACTGCCAGTTCACATTATCAAAGGCTTTCTGTGCATCCAGGAACATCAACGCCAATTGTTTTTCTGGGTGAGTCTCATAATATTCCACGGTATTCAAAATCATCCTCATCTCTAATTTGCCTTTTTGGTAAGAATCCATTTTGATCACTATGGATATATTCATTTAACGGTTTTTTTCAACCTATTTGCCATTATTGAAGCAAAGATCTTATAATCTACATTTAATAATGAAATCGGTCTATAATTTTTAATCAATTGTAAATCTGTATCTTCTTTAGGTATGAGTGTCACATATGCCTCTTTCCATGAATCTGGCATTTTAGCCTCTAATAATAGTTCATTAAATAAATCCAACATTACATTACTAATCACTTCTTTCAATGTTTTGTACAACTCAGCTGGTAAACCATCTGGTCCAGGCGCTTTTCCACTCTTTTGTCTTTTTATTGCTTCTGTTAATTCCATCATTGCTATTCTTTCATCTAACATTCCTTTAAATTGTTCTGATATTTTAATTAAATCTGATTTTTCCAGGTAATTTTGTATCTCCTCCTCAGGGATCTTCTCTTGAGAATAAAGTTTTTCATAATATTCTTCGATTACTTTCTTTTTTTCTTCAGTTCTATATTGTAATTTCCCTTCTTCATCTTGTAAATATTTTATAACTTTTTTCTCCTTCTCTTTTCTTAGTTTATATGCTAGCCATCTTCCTGGTTTGTTTGCATTTTCAAAAAAATTCTGTTTCGATGCTCTCAATTGATTTGCTAATGATTCTTGTTCATTTAAGGTTATTTCATGCTTCTTCAATTCCATCAATTTCTTAGGTTTTTTTTTTTTTTATTTTGAACATCTTTCTGGAATTCTTTTTCCAGGCTTTTATACTCTTCTTCCAATTTTACTTGTTTCTGCTGTTTCTTTTTCTACTTTTTCCCCAAATATGTTATTGCCAGTCCTCTAATGTATGCTTTCATTGTATCCCATACATTTTGAAGTGATGTATCCTCCTTTTTATTTAATTTTTTTAAAAATTCCCAATTCCTTTTGCACAAATTCCTGGAATCCTTTTTCATTTAATATTGTTGTATTCAAAGTCCATCTTGTCTTTTTCTTTTGCCCTTTCCATACTATTGTCATTGGACTATGGTCTGCCCAAATGTTTGAACCAATATTCACTTCTTGCACCTCTTCTATAAGTCCAGTTGACATCCATACCATATCTATCCTTGACCATGATAGGTGTCTATTTGAATAAAAAATATATAGGCTCTCCTTCACATGTTTTTGTCTCCAAATATCTTGGATACTTAATTCTTCTGTCATTGTAAAAAAGGATTTTGGTAATGTTCTTCTAGATTTTTTATTTATCTTCACAGTTTATAATCCAAATCTGGGTCTGTAATGGCATTAAAATCACCCATTATACATACATTTTCATAGTTCAATGCTATAATTTTCTTGTGCAATCAACGATAAAATTCTTCCTGTTTTTCATTTGGTGCATACAGTGCTATCAGGAGTATTTGCTTAAAGTTCATTTTTATTTCCACCATCAAAATCCTGCCTTCCTCATCTTCAAAAATTGATTTAGGTTCTAATTTTTCTTTCATATATAATGCCACACCTCTTTTACTTTGTTGTATCAGTGATGTAAATAAAACTCCTAGTTTTGGGTATTGTAGTAGTTTTATGTGTTGTTTTCTAATATGAACTTCTTGTAAAGATATAATGTCCATCTTCAGAGTATTTAATTTAGTCAATAATCTGTTTCTTTTTATTGCTGCATTTAGTCCATTTACATTTAAAGATATTGCTTTTATTTCTTCTTCCATGTTTACTTATTACTAGATTTTAATTTCATTGCCCTAGTCTCTCTTTGTGCGATTGGGTCTTTGGCTCTCGCCCCTTCTCTCCGAGCCCTTTCCTCTTTAGCTTTTTCCTCCTTATCCTTTTCTTCATCTTTCTCTTTTGCAATGCCTACAGCTCCCAAATCTTCTTCCATTGGTCCACAAAATTGTTGATAAAATAATTTTGCTTTCTCAATTGAATCAAGTCTATGTCTTTGTTCTTGCCATGTCACCATGATCCCTTCAGGTATTAACCATCTAAAACTCACTCTTTTAGATATTAAAAATCTCATTAAGAATTGATATTCTCTCCTCAAATCTCTAACTCTTCTGGGTATTTGTCGTAGAACCACAAGTTCTTTATCCTTGTGTTTCAAGGCTGTAATCCTTGCTGCTTGAAGTATCTCTGTTTTCATCGCTCTCTTTGTGAATCTTACATGTACTTCCTTTGGTAATTTATTCCTTATTGCATATTCTAAAGGCTTCATCAATCTCATTTAAAATCTTTTCCTTGGGTTGTTCCAAGGCTTCAGCCAAAATCTCTGCAATTATTTCTGGTAGATTTTCTCCTTTTTCTTCTTCTATATTTTGCAATCTTAAGTAAAATTCAGAACGTTCCATTTCCAGCAGAATAATTGTTCTTTCTTGAGATTTGTCTACGGCAACCAAATTTTCAACTTTTTTCTCTGTCATTTTCACTTTTTCTTCTATTTCTTCTCATTCTTCCCCATTATTTCTTTCATTTCTTGTAGTTCCTGTTTGATATCATCGTGGAGTGATTGCATAAATTTACATAACTCCATCATCTCAGAAGTTTTCTGCATTTCTGCCGCTGAGGGACTTGGTGCTGGTTGCGTAAATTTCTTAATTTCCACTTCTCCAAAAACTTGATGTAAATAATTGGTAATCCATTTATGATTTAATTATAATCCAAATGTCTAATTCAATAATTGAATTAGTAGGCATAAAATTAGAAAAGGAAAAAAAAAGAAAAGTAAAAAATCTCAAATCTTCCCTTCCCTTCAAAAATATAAAGAAAAAATAAAAAAGAGAAAAAAAACAAGATAGAAGGGGAGAAGAAAAAAAAGATTGTAATCCAACTGTTTCAAAGGGAAAAATAAATAAAAAATAGAATTTTAAAATCAAAATCAAAAACAAGAGTCCATAAAGGGATCAGTATAATAAAGGTGTTGGTTACCACCTTTAAAGCGCTCCATGGCTTAGGACCTGGGTATGTACAAGATTACCTTCTGCCACCGGTAGCCTCCCACCAGCCAATACGCTCCCACAGAGACGGATTCCTCAGGGTGTCGTCGGCCAAACAATGCCGACTGGTGACACCCAGGGGGAGAGCCTTCTCTGTGGGGGCACCTGCCCTCTGGAATGACCTGCCCCTGGAGGTTCGTATGATCCCCAACTTTCGTACCTTTTGCCGTGCCCTTAAGACCCTGTTGTTCCAACAGGCCGGGCTGGCTTAGAATATGAATTTTAAATTGGGTTGTTTGTCAATTTTTAACTTTGTGGGCCAAATTTAATATAGTCATTTTAAATTGTTTTTAAATTTTGTGAGTTTATGTGTGTTTTAACATGGCTGTGCACTGCCCTGAGTCCTTCGGGAGAAGGGCGGTATAGAAATTTAATAAACTAAACTAAACTAAACTAAATAAAGACTAAGAAGAAAATAAAAGTTTAAAAAAGCAAAAGTTTCTTCTGACTCTTCAAGTCTCAATCCACAGGAAAGTAACACTTAAAAAAAAACCAGTTTTATTGAACTCCATAAAAAAATCTCCAACCAAAAAAGAGACAAAAGTAAAAAATAAAAAGACAAAACTAAAGACTTTTTTTTTTATAGTTCTCAAAGCAAAACTAAACAACCCAGAAAAAAAAGTAGGATAAAAAGTTATGTTCCACAAGGCCAATATGAAAAAAAAAGTTCCAAAACACGTTTAAAGTCTAATTTCTCAACTCTCCACAGCTGTTCTATTATCTTCTTAGTCAAAATGTCAAGGTCAGGTATTTGTTAGGCTTTCTTTAAAATATATATATCTTTCTTTACTTTACTTTTACTTCTGCCACTAGATGGCACTGCAGGTTAACTTTCCGCCTTAACTCAACACTTCCAATACTTTCACTTCTTTAAACAAAGTATCTTTTAAGCAATCAGCATTGTAACAGTCCATTCAAAAGAAAAAAAAAAGTAATCCATTCAGTCATTCAAAGCTTTAATGTCCAAATATCCAATTGTTTTTAAAGTCTCCAAGTCTTCTTCTTTTTTTTTCAGTAAAAATTTAATAAAAGAGAGTTTAATGGGCTCTCAGTCATGCGTTCCTTGCCGCCCCAATTTTCCAGATGTGGGTGTGAATATACACCCGCACCCACTCCTCACTCTCAGCCACTCTTCTCCACCCTTTTGATCTTCCAGTTAGTTTTAAGAGAAAATCTCAAAATGATAAAGTCAAGTCAATCTCACCTTGATGTCACAGGCTGGCTCTTTACTTTCTCTTCTGTTATGGCCATCCCAGCTTTTTAACAACTTCTTGGTCGCTTTCCCACCGTGTCCAATTTGAGGAACTTCTTCTAGTCTTCCCAGGGAGTTTGCAGTCTCCCTGGATTGACCAGTACGTGCTCCTCTTTTTGGTCATCCCTACAGGGCAATTTAGGTCACAAAGGACCCTCGGACAACAGGTATATCGACTACTCTTTAGGAGCCCCTAAAGAGTCCGTCGTCTCGCCGCGACATTGGCCACACCCCGGTATTGGCGATTTCTGACAGGATGAATGAAGAGGAAGCTTCTGAATGGATAGCCCAGCTGCACAATGAGGGTGCTGCGGAACTAAATGATGCTGATGGGTTTGTTGCGCTGCTCTGGGCCAGATTCGAAGACCCAGACCAAATCAATGAAAATGAAGCCACAATAAAGGTGATGAAGCAAGGTAATCAACCTATAAAAGACTATGTATGGGACTTTAGACGGGTCGCAGGGAACCTAGGGCATTGGCCGGACTGCATACTCCTACACTATTTTAAAGAAACCATTGATCAGGAAGTCAGAACAGCTTGTGGGGTCCAGGGGGTGCCTGAGCGACTGTACGACTGGTATACCATGTCTGTTAGGATATGGTGTAAGCCTAACAGGTTGTCCAGGCAATATATGGACAATATATGTGTTCTATGACTTTAACATGAATATGTATTCTATGACTTTAAGAAGTACTGCTGAGTCATTGTAATGCTGAGTCATTGTATCCTGATTGGATAAGCTCTGTTGTAACTGTATTTAAGAAGGGAGCTGAAATGTAGCCATTGATGATATGCTACCATCGTGTGTAGACATGCTATCATCGTGGGTGGATATGCTACCATCGTGATCTGTTACCAGCGTGTATGTGCTGCTGTTTATTACCTACTGCTGTTTTGTATGGTAAGAAGACGTTTGTATCACTGGACTGATTTGACTGGTAAAGACTTGGATTGTTTAAAGACTATGAGATTGTTTTTCACTATAAAGTAAAAACTTTGATAAACCAGTTTGTATGTATTTTATTCATTGCTCTCAGCACCGTTTCCCTGTGCTCTACGCTCTGCTGGTTGGTTAACACAACAATAGCTTTAACAATGTCCATAGCTCTAGACAGAGAAATTCACCCCCACCGCAAAACCCCAGCAGAAAAGCCTCCTTGGAGAGCTTTAACTAGCTTTAGCTAGAGAGCTTTCAAAGCCTGCTGAAGTCTCCCCCCCACAACCAGCAGGGGTGATTAAATGCTATCAGTGTGGACAAATGGGACATTGAGCTTCTGAGTGCCTGGCCCCTGCCCCAGTTCCACAACAACGTCCGGCCACGGCCGCCCGAGGTAGAAGGGCTCCAAGGAAGGCCCCAGACACCAGTCTATTTGCCAGACAAGCCATAGAGGTTCCCCTCCCCACTGAAGAGGGCGAGGAACCTCTGGCCAAAGAAGCCCTTCCCAACGAGGCTAGCACAGAAGACGACCCGATGGTGAGTTCACCCACCCCACCTTTTCAATTAAAGTGAGACTGGTGGTGCCAGAGATGGGGGAGCAAGGAGAACTGCCAGCAAAAATAGATACAGGCTGTACCAGATGTTTAATTGGACTTCCAATTGTTGAACAATTGGGGATCAAAACAAGAGCCTTAAAATGCCCAATTAAATTTCACCAGGTGGATGGGACATTAATTGGAGGAGTCCCAGCCACCCAAATTACAGAACTGGTTTGATTAGAAATTGGAAGACATCATGAATTTATATGATTTATAGTAACCCCAAAGATGTCAGAATCTTTCATACTGGGCCTGGCTTGGCTGGACAAATGGGCCCCCACCATCAAATGGGAAGATGGATACCAGAAAATCATAATGGGTGTCGACCCACTGCCCACTGTCCCTCTTCCCAAGGAACGGCCAACCCATAAGGGCCAGCTGCCAGAATCAGTAGCCGCTGCTTCAGACAGGCCTCCAGGCGAACCCCAGATTCCTAAGGTATATACAGACTTAGCCGAAGCATTTAGCGAGGAGGAATGTAACATCCTCCCCCCTCATCGGGCCACAGATTGTGCCATCGAATTAGAACCGGGAACCAAGTTACCAAAACCCAGGATGTACTCCATGACGCCTGCTGAAATGAATGAGCTGAGGAAGTACATTGACACCAACCTAGCCAGAGGGTTCATCGAGCCTGTGAAATCCAGGGTGACCACCCCAGTATTGTTTAAAGAGAAGAAAGATGGGGGTGGGGGGTGGGGGGGGCTGAGATTATGTGTTGATTTTCGTAATATCAATGCAGTTTGCATACAAAACACCTACCCACTACCACTAATGAAAGACTTGCTGAACCACTTGTCAAAAGGCAAGATTTTCACCAAGTTACATCTAAGGGAAGCCTACTACCGGGTTCGCATAAAGGAGGGAGACGAATGGATGACTGCTTTTAACTGCCCCCTGGGCAGTTTCCAATTCCAGGTCATGCCTTTTGGACTTCAAGGGGCTCCCACAGTCTTCATGCAACTGATCAATGAAGTTCTGCATGAACACATGTATAAGGGGGTCTTTGTTTACCTGGGTGACATTCTTATATTTAGCGAAAATATGGAAGAACATGTCAAATTAGTCAGGCAAGTGCTGAAAAAACTCCTAGTGGACAAACTATGCAAAGCTGTCAAAATGCAAGTTCCATAAGGAGTCCTTGGACTACCTGGGCTACAGGGTGTCAAATTAAGGAATCGAAATGGACCCGGGGAAGGTGAATGCAGTGCTAGACTGGCAACCCCCACGAACACATAAACAACTTCAAAGCTTCGGACAAATTATGTCGGCTGGCGACACCCAGGGGGAGGGCCTTCTCTGTGGGAGCCCCTGCCCTTTGGAATGAACTGCCCCCAGAAATTCATAAAATCTCTGATCTCCGTGTATTTCGCTGTGCCCTCAAAACCTTGTTGTTCCGCCAGGCTGGGCTATCAATGTAAAGATTTTTATTGGTTTTTAAATTGGTTTTTAAAAATGGGATTTTAAATTTGGGGTTTTATAATTGGGCCTATCATTTAATAATTTTAATTATTTTTAAATTTTGTCTGTCTTTGTGCTTTTAATCAGGCTGTACACTGCCCTGAGTCCTTCGGGAGAAGGGCGGTATAGAAATAAAATAAATAAATAAATAAATAAATAAAAGCTTCCTGGGAATTGCAAATTTTTACAGACAATTCATCGCTTCCTTCATTGAGGTTGCTCTTCCCTTGACGGAATTATTAAAACTGGTCCGTCTCCCACCAAACCAAAACCTAGCCAACCCCTAGCTTGGACAATGGACTGTCAAAAATCCTTTGAACTATTAAAATGCCTATTTGCAGTGGAGCCGATCCTCCAGCACCCTGAACCAAATAAACCATTTGTAGTCCAGGCTGACGCTAGTGATGTGGTGGTAGCGGCTATTCTACTGCTGTTGTGGCCTGTCAGTGGCCTGTGCAGTTAGTAGCTGTTTCCGACAGTGAGGAGGCTGGTGTGCTGCTGCACCAGCAGCCTGTGTAGTTGGCACTTGAGTTGGACAATGAGGAGGCTGGAGAAGATATGGTGCCAGAGGCGGAGATTCAGCCAGGGCCTTCAGAACCTCCAGAAGCTCCCATAAGTGAAGAGGAAGAAGAGGAGGAGCCTCTTCTCGATGCACAAGCGCGCAGAGCTGCCAAAAGGCAGGAGTGGCTCCTCAGGAGGAGGTCTCCTCAAGAGTAAGACTTGGGGCTAATTGGCCACTCCCCTAGCCTATTTAAGGAAGGATGACGACTGATGCAATTTGCAGGAAACAACTTCATTCAAATTCCTTTGCGTCTTGATTCCAGAAAATGTTTGATTTGGCTCTTGTTTCTCTCTTATCAGTTTTCCTGCAAATTGTTTCTGGGCATTCTGCCAACCACAGTAAGATTACGGTTATCTGAAATACTGTGCCTCAGAATTGAGTTATTATTCTTTGGATTCTTGTCGGCTGTTAATGAAGTTAAATTAACAGCCCTTGTTCAGAAAAGACTGAATTAAACTGTACTTGTGTTCGAACAACTACTAAGAAAGCTCATTAGTAGTCTTTAATTAGTAAATTAAGGTTTGTATGGACTTTGTGTGTGCTGCATTCTTTGGGGTCCGTAGCTGGGGCAGAACAACTGCAAAGGAATGCCCAAAACAAACTGATGCCATGTGCTTATGTATCAAAAAAGTTAATGGACACTGAGCGCAGATAGGCGGTATGGGAGAAGGAGGCTTTTGCAGTGCAATGGGCTCTCCTATCCTGGAGACACTTCCTAGAGGAGGTTAAAGAGCCTTTCGAAGTGTAGACTGACCACAAAAACGTTGAGGCACTGAAGACCCCTTGGAAGCTTTCCCTCAAGCAGGTTCGCTGGGCTCAGTATTTCAAATGCTTTAACTTCAACCTGAAATACATTCCGGCGGGGGAACCTATTAGCTGATGCTCTATCCAGGAAGCCCCAGTTTGACAGCCGATGGGAAGAGGTAGTTCATGCCATGATCTCTGAAACCCAACTAGCAGCCCAAGCATGCAAACGCACCATGGTTCTGACCTCCCTGAAGACAAGTTGACAGCAGAGCTAAAAGTTGTGCTCTCAACCGATGCCTGGTTCGAGGAAAACCAGATGGACCTAACCCTAAGGGAGGGGTTGACTTGGAAGGTGAGTAAGATTTATGTGCCCAGCAGCATGCAAGTCCTGGTGCTAAAGCGGAGTCATGATTCTTGACTAGGGGGCCACTTTGGATTTTTAAAAACCCTCCATTTGACTAGAAGACAATTCTGGTGGCCAAGAATGAAAGCCAATGTAAAGGACTATGTTAAAAGCTGCGCCACCTGCACCACCATGAAGTCCAGACCAGGGAAGCCCCCTGGGCTTCTCCAGTCTGTGGCCGAACCCACAAAACCCTGGGAGGAGATTGCAATGGACTTCATAGTCGAACTCTCTGACAGCGGAGGGAACAAGGTGATTTGGACTGTCATTGATTTATTCTCCAAGTAAGCACACTTCACTGCCTGCAACGGACTACCCTCTGCCAAGAAGCTGGAAAAACTTTTCGTGAAGCATATCTACAGACTACATGGGGTTCTAAGGAGAATAATATCAGATCGTGGGGTCCAGTTTACTGCTAAATTCTGGAAGGAGTTCCTGCGGTCCATTGGGTCATCCCAGGGGCTTAGCTCAGCTTTCCACCCATTGACTAACGGATCCGCTAAAAAATTGAATGCAATGGTAGAACAATACATTAGATGTTATGTAAATTATCAACAAGAAAACTGGGCAGAGTTATTACTGTTTGCAGAAGTGGCTTATAATAATGCAGTACACAGTAGTACAGGGTTGACTCCTTTTCAAATAACTACGGGCATGGATTTTGTGCCGATGCCTGAGTTGCCTAGAGAGCCGCCCACTTCCATGTCCCTAACAGAATGGATGACCTCATTAAAAAAGGTTTGGGAGAATACTAAGAAAGCTTTAGCTGAATCAGCAGAAAAATATAAGGCCCAGGCCGACAAATGCCGGTCTCTCCAACCACCTTTCCGAATAGGAGATAAGGCGTATTTGTCAACCAAATACCTAAGATTGAGGTTACCTAGCAAGAAGTTTGGAGCCAAATTCATAGGTCCCTTCCCTATAGTGAAAGTGATTAACCCAGTGACTGTCCAACTTAGCCTCCCTCGCATATTAGGAAAAGTGCACCCAGTTTTTCACTGTAGCTTATTGAAACAAGCAAGAGGATCTAACTTAAGGCCCTTACCAGCTGCTCCCCCCCCTCCTTTGGTAGTACAAGGGGAGACTCATTATGAAGTGAAGAAGATCCTTGACTCTAGACTATACAGGGGTCGGTTACAGTATTTGGTACATCCATTGAATGGATGTGTGTCCATTCAAACATCGCTCCTGCACAAATCTTAGTCCGGTTGCAGCAACTTAGAGCAGTCATTTTAATGGCCGCCACCCCTGCCGCCGGATCAAAGAGCTGCCTCTGACCCTTCAGGGAACTTGCCTGTTCCTCTTGGTCTTCTGAGGCATCTCTCTTTCTTCACCATCCCTCCAAGACAATTCCGGTCCAAAGACCTCCCTGACAGCGGTTTGTCTGGCTGGATTTTCACAAAGCTCATCAAAGCTTCACTATTTTCCAGCCAGTATCATTGAGACACTTCCGGTTCCTCGACCAATTGTTCCTTGTATACTAGACCTCCAACGCACACAGTACAAACTGTAGCACTTTGTCCATTTCTGACTGATCTCCTCGCAGAGGTCCGGAACTGCAGATCAGGGCTCTGCACTCACATCATATTTACAGGATCCTAACGATCCCTAATATGTCTCACACATCCTGTCAATCAGGTCTAACACACATATCAGTCCTACCTGGCCCAAGTGAATCCGCCCACACAGTACAAATTACTCACCTGGGTACAGAGTTGCCCAGTCAAAACCTCTTTTTCCAATTCAGTTGGCAGATGGAAATTATTTTGTCCCAACAAGTTTGTTTGAGCAGACCTCAGTTCCCGAAGCCTCAAGGAAGTCAAAGTCACTGAAATCAGCGAGGCATGCCCCCCCACAGACTCAGAGACCTGAGACCTAAGAGTTGCTTGAGCCCCACGTTGGGCACCAAATTGTGAGGAGTAAAATCTCAACTCCAAAGTTGTTGGAATACAAAACAATTCTATTGAAGCATTTGCAAAGGCTAGTGGATCTCAATACACACAGGTAAGAAACCACATATTTTATACATACCTATCACCGGCCTTTTGTCAATCCTTCCCAGGCCCAGTTGATAGGCCCATGTCAGTCACATGCTAACAGTCCGCCTATAATTTATTATTATACCTAAATGTCTAAAGTTAATTAAGCCCATATTAAGCACTCAGTCCCTTCTTGTTTTTCTGTACTATGCAGTGCCTGACACATATCCCAAGCCAGAAGCCGTACATACATTCCTTACCAAGGTTCATACATCAGGCAAACATGGCTGTGCCTTGGATATGTAGTAGTGTGGCTATACTTTAAAATACAAACTCTAGGTAATTTGAACAAAGAATAAACCTTATATAAATTGTATAATATGTCATTCATAAGCTATATGCTAGTCTACATTATGGAAAATTACAATTTATTATATTGTATCTCACACCTCCAAGGTCCCTTCCAGCTCTATTCTGATTGATTGATAAAGTGTGTTAGGAAATTGTTATTGCCCAACTGGTCGGTCAGGAAATATATAAATCAACATTGTGTGTTTGTAGCTAAAAGTATTATGTAGCTTTAAAAACTGTGTTGCATCATCATGCATCCTGATTGGCTGAGCTCTGTAGCCAATGTACTTAAGGAAAGCTGAATTATGGTTTGTGTGGACACTACACCATTTTACCTGCTGATATGCTGTAACTCTATATTTGATCTCTCTGCTTGATCATGGCTATTTATTGCTTCTCTAATATTTATTGACTGTTTTTATATTGAACTGTGTTCCTGAATGAAACTAAAGAAGATCTGTTTTATTGTATTTTTCTACAACTGGTAAGAAGACTTTATATTTGGAAAATATCCCTGGACTGATCTTTATCTCACTTTATATGTGTATGACTTGGAATGTTTTTGGACTATGATTTTGCTTTTTCCCTAAAAGTAAAATATTATCAAAACCCAGTTTGTTTGTATGTTAACTGTTATTATCCACAATCATTCTCAGTCACTTTCGTGCGTAAACTCAAAGGGTACTCTGCTCAATAACCTACAACATCGGTTATGAGACAAGAATATCCTTAACAAAGTGAAAACTTGATATCTATGAGAAGCCCACTTTGCCTCCCCATTGTCTAGTTATGCACAGTATGTGAAGAAGTACTAGGTTATGGGTTTTTTGGGGGGTGGAGGAGAGAATCTACCTTAATTCTTTTTAATCATATGAACCCAATTCCAGATATATTAAAGAGATGTCTATCTGCTGTCTCCACATCCCATACATTTTTATATTTCCATTGTTTGCCATTTTTCTACACTGAAGGCCTCCAAGGTTCTGTCATTTTCAATTAGGCAAGTTGCTTCAACTTCTCAGTCATTTTCACTGTCCTTTATAAAGTTTCTGAATATAGGCAATATTATTTATCAGGTGTTGGCCATTGGAGCAGTACCTGGCACCCCAATGTCAAATCTCAAAGTAACAATTATGTTTGGGGTGGGTATATCTTCAGTTTCTTAAAATTCACTAGTGGGAATTTTGTGGAGGATTAGAATATATGCTTTCAGTGGGGAGCGACGGGGCGCTCCCATGTGACTCCTCTCCTGCGCGAGCTGCATTGGCTTCCGGTGGACTTCCGGGTGCGCTTCAAGGTGTTGGTGATCACCTTTAAAGCGCTCCATGGCTTAGGGCCAGGGTACTTACGGGACCGCCTTCTGCCACCAATAGCCTCCCACCGGCCGGTTCGCTCCCACAGAGAGGGCCTCCTCAGGGTGCCGTCGGCCAGACAATGCCGGCTGACGACCCCCAGGAGGAGAGCCTTCTCTGTGGTGGCACCTACCCTATGGAACAATCTACCCCCAGAGATACGAGTGATCTCCGACCTTCGGATTTTTCGTCGGGCCCTAAAAACTCATTTTTTCCAGTTAGCCGGTCTGTCTTGATTTTAGGGTTAGTTTTTAAAATTTTAATATTGATTTTAATTGATAAGTTTTAAATTATGGGCCAAATTATAAATTATTTTAACTTTATTTTTAAACTGTGATGTTTTGTATAGATGTTTTTATCTTGGCTGTTCACCGCCCTGAGTCCGAAAGGAGAAGGGCGGTATAGAAATTTGAATAAATGAATGAAATGAAATGAAATGAAAGTCACAGAAACCTGTGCCTGGTGATGGGTCATTTACATGGTTGCATGCCTAATTTGCTGCAGTTGTTAGACTTGCCCTGTATGCATTTTTCACATCCCTGGCTAGAGGCAAAGCCAGTATCTTGCAACCTTGGTTATTTTAAGATGTGTGACCTGCAACACCCAGAATTCTGGCTGGGGAATTCTGACAGTGGTCATCAGCACATCTTAAAGGGGGCAAGGTTGAGAAACACAGGATTAAATATCCAACTACTACGCTGGCTCAGCAACTTGGAAAACAGGATGTTCCAAACTTCTGATTTGGCGTTGCTGCAATACAGTTGTAGGGAGCAGGGCTCCACGAACCTAGGCTGAACTCTCCGGGAGGGGGGGCTTAAAGGGCTAAAGTAACCTTGTAGGGGTGATGAAGAAAGGAGGGATGCCTTGCAGATCACAGAGAGTGGCAACTCTCCTGCTTGATCCGAGGCTCACTCTCCTATCTAGGGGAAGCTGGGACAACCGAAGAAAGAAATGTACGGGAGCAGTGTTTGAACAGTGGACTGGAGCTGGGTGAGATGATTTTCAACTTCTTTAATAGAGATTAACCCCAAAGAAAAGAAACTCCGAAAACACAACTCTCCAAAACGTTTAAAGAGGCTAATAATTACTTAGACAAAGATTACAGACTTGAAAGAAAATGAAATCTAAGAGAGGATATAATTATTAAAATATAGAAGGACTGGATTTGAACATTTGATTGGCAACATTTTGAAAAGGCATTTTAAAATGCTGGAAACATTGAGCTGATCATTGGGAAAAAAGTGAAGAAATTTATTTGAAGAAACACTGTCAGATTGGGTTCACGTTGAAATTTTAGGCGATGATGCCATCTACTGGTGAAAGAAAGGAAATACACTATATTTTTACAAGGCTGGGATGTCCTTGGAATAAGCTATACTGAATGGAGATAAACACACCTGGAAGACTGTGTTTTTTGTTTCTTTTGCTGCATACTGTCTGATACCTATTTGCTTCACGAATAAGGAGGGGAAATTTCTGAGACTTTTGAAGATTGCAAAGCAGAGTGGTTCATAAACACTTGGAACTATTATTGGAATCAAAAAGCTGGTGAGGTAGCCGATGAAGCCAAGGGAAAATCTGGAAGAAGTAAACTGACTGGTGGAGGACTATAAAGAATTACAAATATTGCATACCTTGAGGTATGGGACTGAGTGAATAGTTTTAAGGTTGGCTTTTTGATGTTATAGACAACTAAGAGTGTGGGATGTTGATAGATTTGTGAGTAATTTTTGGACTTATCAAAATAAGATAAAATGCTTCAACAGGAAATAACAAGCATATTTCAAAAAAGAAATGTCATTAATGTTTCAAAGTATCTATGAAACTATAAAAAAGAACCACAGGGAGATAAAGGATTTGATGTATGAGACTAGACATGAGACTAGAAAAAGTTCAGCAAATAACAATGAAAAATGAACAGGAAATCCAGGAAACAGAGAATAGAAAAAAACAGAGGAAGGGAAAGAGCAGACAAAACGACAAATGAACCTAAAAGAGGAGAAGGAAGAGATAATCAAAAGGGGGGAAACAGATCAAGCTGACAATATATCTAGAGACTTGAAAAGAGAATGGGATAAGCAGAAAGACATCCTTGAAGTGAGGACAGAGACACACATAGGCCAGTAGTGGGTTTCAATTTCGGCTGCTGTCGGTTCGCTTGTGGGCATGCTCACACGCTCGCATGCGCACGACGCTTCTGTGCATGCGCAGAAGCTTCTGCGCATGCACAGAGGCATCTGGGCAGGTGGGCGGAGCCTCCCGCCACCACCACTACCGGTTCGCCTGATCCGGGGCGAACCAGTAGCAACCCACCACTGACATATGCATAGGGAAGATCTGGCAGCGAGAGGCAGAGGTAGAAGAGGGAACACTTAGACCAATCTTTATCTTTATCTTTATCTTTATCTTTATCTTTATCTTTATCTTTATCTTTATCTTTATCTTTATCTTTATCTTTATCTTTATCTTTATCTTTATCTTTATCTTTATCTTTATCTTTATCTTTATCTTTATCTTTATCTTTATCTTTATCATCTTTATCTTTATTTAAATTTATATACCGCCCTACTCCCGAAGGACTCAGGGCGGTGAACAGCCATAAATAAAACAAATATAATATAAAATTTAAAAACAAGTTAAAAGACATAGTAAATAGATTTGGCCCACTAATTAAAACACCCCTATTTTTAAAAACAGATCCGAATTAAAATCAAACAATTAAAAAGGGTTAGGCCAGCCCCGCTTGATAGAATAAAAAGGTCTTGAGGGCACGGCGGAAACTGCGCAAATCCGGGATCCTCCGTATCTCTGGGGGGAGCTCGTTCCAAAGGGCAGGTGCCCCCACAGAGAAGGCTCTCCCCCTGGGGGCCGCCAGTCGACACTGTTTGGCTGACGGCACCCTGAGAAGCCCCTCTCTGTGGGAGCGTACTGGTCAGTGAGAGGCTACCGGTGGCAGAAGGCGGTCTCGTAAATAACCAGGTCCTGAGCCATGGAGCGCTCTAAAGGTGGTAACCAGTACCTTGAAGCGCACCTGGAAGACCACCGGGAGCCAGTGCAGCTCGTGCAGGAGAGGTGTTACGTGGGAGCGCCATGTCGCTCTCATAACCACCCATGCGGCCGCATTCTGGACCAGTTGGAGCCTCCGAGTACTCCTCAAGGGGAGCCCCATGTAGAGAGCATTACAGTAGTCCAGGCAGGAAGTGATGAGGGTGTGAGTGACCATGCATAAGGAGTCCCAATCCAGAAAGGGACACAACTGGCGAATCAGGCGAACCAGATAGAAAGTCCCCCTGGCCACAGCCATCAGATGTTCTTCTAAGGACAGCCATGTATCCAGGAGGATGCCCAAGTTGCGAGCCCTCTCCGTGGGGGCCAACAACTCGCCCCCAATAGCCAGTGATGGTGCCAGCTGGCTATATCGGGACGCCGGAAACCCCAGCCACTCGGTCTTGGATGGGTTGAGCCTGAGCCTGTTTCTCCCCATCCAGATCCGCACGGCCTCCAGGCACTGGGACATCACTTCAAGGACATCATTGGGGTGGCCCGGGGTGGAGATGTACAGCTGAGTATCATCAGCGTACTGATGGTACTTCACCCCGAAACCACGGATGATCTCACCCAGAGGCTTCATATAAATGTTGAACAGAAGGGGTGAGAGGACCGACCCTTGTGGCACCCCACACACAAGGCGCCTCGGGGTCGACCTCTGTCCCCCTGCCAACACAGACTGAGACTGGTCGGAGAGAAAGGAGGAGAACCAGCACACCATGGTGCCCCCCACCCCTAACTCTTCCAACCGGCGCAGCATGATACCATGGTTGATGGTATCGAAAGCTGCTGAGAGGTCTAATAGGACCAGCACCGAGGAACAACCCCTGTCCCGAGCCCTCCAGAGATCATCAACCAACGTGACCAATGCCGTTTCCGTGCTGTACCCAGGCCTGAAACCTGACTGGAACAGATCTAGATAAACCGTATCATCCAGGTACTGGGGAAGCTGCCACCACACTCTCAACAACCTTCGCCACAAAGCGAAGGTTGGAGACTGGACGATAATTTGCTAACACTGCTGGGTCCAGGGAAGGCTTCTTGAGGAGAGGCCTCACCACCGCGTCTTTCAAGGCAGCGGGAAAGTCACCCTCCCTCAATGAAGCATTAATAATCCCCTGGAGCCAGCCTCGTGTAACCTCCCGGGAAGCCAGCACCAACCAGGAGGGACACGGGTCCAATAAACATGTGGCTGCGCTCAGTCTGCCCAGAATCCTGTCCATGTCTTCGGGAGTCACAGGGTCAAACTCTTCCCAAATAATATTCTCAAGACCTGCCTCCATCACCCCACCCGAATCTACCCAGTCAGAGTCCAAGTCTTCCCGAATTTGAGTGATTTTGTCATACAGATACTGTACAAAGTCCTCTGCCCGACCCTCCAAGGGGTCCTCCCACGCTCCCAGATGGAGAAGGGAGCGGGTCACCCTAAACAGGGCGGCCGGGTGATTATCTGATGATTATCTGATGACACAATAAGAGCGGAAAAATCATTAAATTTTGCCGCTTTTATCGCCACTAGGTAGGTCTTAATATGAGACCTCACCAGTGTTCGGTCGGATTCGGAAAGGCTGGCCCTCCAACCAGAAAGGCTGGCCCTCCAACCGCTCTCCAGGTGACCAAGAAAGAACAATATAGGGACACACCAAATGTTAAAGGAGGAGTATGGAATGCATGCCAAAAAATCAATAAGAATTGAAACACTAAAACGAATGAGAGATGACGGGTAGAATATTCACCAATATAAGATATATGTTATCAAGATTTAGAATAGAGGTAGGAATTAGAAAGAAGGAAAATATTGTTATGTATACTACTATATAATGTTTTAAAATTAGTATGTAGAGGGAAGGATCAGAAGCTGAAAGATGATTGCATTATATACCTTTAAACAATATTTTTAAGGTTATCATGGTTATTAGCATTGAGTAATATAATATAATATTAAACAATTAAATGATGAGGGACTAAATACAAGGAGCAAATATTACAATGTTAACAACTTTACTTGCACATTTATAATGTTATAATGACATGAGTATGACTAATGTAATTAATATAATCAAAATGGATAAGAGATGAAGGATAGAAATAGAATGTTGTTAACATAAGATTGGTGTTATCAAGATATGAAATAGAGGTAGAAATTAGAAAGGGGAAATACTACAATAAATATTGTTATATAATATGTTAAAATCAGCAGGTAGATGAAAGGATAAGAAGTTGAAAGATGACTGTATTATGTATAATGTTATTAGAAAGATGCGAGTATGATTAATGCAAGGTGATCAAAATTGTCAAATTTATTATTAATATTTGGTATCAAAATTAACACCCAGAAACCACACTGTTCATGTACACTGCTCAAAAAATAAAGGGAACACAAGCAGAAGACATCCGAGATCTGAATGAATGAAATAGCCTTATTAAATACTTTGTTCGTTACATACAGTAGTTTTGTGTTCCCTTTAGTTGTTTGAGCAGTGTATAAACTACTGTATGCAAAGAACAAAGTATTTAATAAGGCTATTTCATTCATTCAGATCTCAGATGTCTTCTGCTTGTGTTCCCTTTATTTTTTTGAGCAGTATATTTAAAACTTATATATGTACATTTAAAAATAAAAAACTTTTTTAAAAAAGAAAACAGGATGTTTCAGGACCAGATAATGTTTACAATACTTTAATAGTTGAAAGAGATCATCCTCACTACTAGAAGGAATCTGGATGTTCACATTGAGAGAAGACTTACATGCCTGTAAAATAGCTACACCTCCCCCATTCAATTGTTGTAGACAAAATAACGAACTAGGCCAAGCTCTTCAATGCAGGAAAGAGTTTATTGCGCAAGGTTCAAACAGTCCAAAGACAAGAAAAGGGTCTGAACGCCGATGACTTCTTCTGGCCATGCATTTATACAGTTTAAAGGCAAAATTATTACAGAGAGTGATGCATTTCACACGTAGAAGTTACCCTTTAATCTATCTCTAGGAAAGACATAACAGCCCTGTTCCCACAGGCTCAGGTTTTCAGCTCCGGAGCTCAAGACATAATAAAAGGAGATAAGGAGCTCAAAGGCGCCTCACAAGCAGTAAAGAGGACAGTAAGGAAAGCAGTATTTCTTCTCTAGAATCTACATGACATTTGGGGTGCAATAAACATTAAACAACAGGATTATCTGTTTAGGGTCAGTTTGCCCTTTTACAATTCTGTACCTATGTCAAATACCGTTTGTCATCTCAGCACCTTGGCACGGAAGAGGCACTTCTGTCTTGACCAAAGATTTGGATTTCTAATAATTGAGTTTTTTTTTTTTTATTGAAAAAGTTTTCAAATACAAGTTTTTCCCCCTTTCCCCCCCTCTTCCCTAACCCCCCTCACCACCCATCCCCCCCTGTGACTTCTTCTTCACAACAATAAGCTAATTCATAATTAATTACATAATATTTTACCATGCCCTTACTCACTCCTCAAAGTACTGACCCTTAGCATAATATTCTTATAACTCCGCTTTTCTCCGCTTTTCGCAATAATCTACCCTTTTTCTCCTCCCCCAAACTTATAAAATATTATTATTATTACAACAACATAACCTTTAATCTTTTATATATATTAATATAACATTTCAAAGCAGCCTTCTCCAAATTTAACATTTATTCAGTTCTATCCAATTCTTCCACTCCCCAAAATATATGACTTAAAAATCCTTTTTCTTAAACTAATCAATCACTAAACTAGCCTATTTCAACCCAGTTTCCTGCAAGATTACCATACACTACAATTCTAAATATAATCCACTGCCCACTCTGCTAAAATATACATATATCTATATATACATTCCATTTTATAAAAAGAGAAAAGACAATAACTTTAAATTTATAATTCATTTAGTATCTTCTTTGATGTCTTTCCACTAGATTGTTAAATCCATCATCCATAATAGGGTAACATAGCATCCTGGTGCAACAGTTTATTCAAAATCTTCAGTCATCTTCTGCCCCCATCAATAATGAATATCCTCATGTATATATAAAAGTAAAAACAACCACCCGAGTGACATTATAATTATATTCCATATAATTGTAATTGTGGTTTTCATCAGGATTATAAATTCCCATCATCTTAGTGGGTAACAGCCAGATCTTCTGCATGCCCCAGCATGACTCTCTTGCCTTGTAACTCAAAATAGTTATAATATATTTATCGGTAAAAGAAATCCAAAATAGATAGTTCAAATCCAACAATGTAAGGCTCTTTCCACATCCCAAAATCACGGCATTGCAGAGATCTGCCACTTTCCTCAAGATAGTATTAAACGATAATTCGCCTCCAATATCTTTTCACATATTCATTTATTTTTTAAAATCCCTGGCTTCACTGTTGCTTGGTTTAGAAACTACTATTTCTACGAGATCTGTTTCTTTTCTTTTTCTTTTGCGGGTTGCATTTCCATCCAGATTTCCTTCCTACAAGTTGTGTATCAGCTGATCGGTTGTCATTCTGCTTTGTAAATTGATCTTGTTGGTTTTGTTTTATTATCTCATATGTCTTTTCCATCACTTGTATATCAACTGGTTGATTTACGCACTTGTCTGTAACTTGATAATTCACCACATTAGAATCAGATGACACTGCTCTCAAATTTATAGACAGTCCAGCTGGGGTATCCAAGGAGTCCGAAGACAGTTTATCTACCACAGCCTCTGTAATTTGATGTTTTCCCTTTATTTCCAGCTCCTTTTGCTTATCCTGTGTTATGCCTAAAGATGTTAAATTTATTTTTAAAATTTTTTGATAAAATTCTTCCGCTTTTTCGACAGTATTCATTTGGTATCTTACTCCTTGGTGTCTCAATATTAAACCAACTGGGACGTCCCACCTAAATAGAATATTCCTTTTTTTTAACTCATTCACTAGAAAACCAAATTTCTTCCTCTCCATTAACATCTTGGGCGGGAGTTCCTTAAAAATCCAAATCTTTCTTCCACGAAATTGCAAAGTAGAATTATAAGAATTCTGCACAATATTATTTCTAATTTCTTTGTCTGTAAAATAAATCACCACATCTCTAGGCAATTGCCTTTGTTTTGCCAACCAGGAGTTTATTCTATAAATTCTGTCAATCCTGCAAAACACTTCATCAGGTTGAACCTTTAAAATCCCAGCCAGAATTTCAGAAGATATCTTCCTTAAATCATCTCTGTCATTTTCCTGCAGACCTCTCAGTCTAATTGCATATTCTGTAAAATTGTGTTGGATCATTAAAACTTCTCTTTCAATCCTCTGTTGTACATTTTCTTCATTACCAGTCTTTTGATCAGCCTCCATTTTAAGTTTGTCTTCTGAACTATTATCCTGAGTGTTTGCCAAATCCTTTTTAATTTTTTGGATCTTGTCATCCAAATTCTCCTCAGTTTCTTTCATTTTAGACTCTAATAATTTAGTATTTGCATCCAACTGAATCACAAAGTCTGCTAAGCCATTAGCTGTTTTTAAAATCTTTCGATCCAAAAAGCCAAACTTAGATTTCACCAATTCACCAATTTCTTTGATTTCCAACTTAAATTTTTCAAGTTGCTGATTCACAATCTCATCCCTTCTTACAATCTCCTCAAGAAGAAATTCTATTATATTAAAGTCAGGTTTCTGAGACTGGAGAGTTAAAACTTGTTGATGTAATTTATTAATGGGGGAATCCCCCCCCCCCACTGCCTGTTTGTCTAGCTTTATAAGTCTCAGTGCCATTTTTCCACGCAGACAAAATTTACTGGAAAAGAGAAAAAAAAAAAACTTTTTTCCAACCAAGATCAATATCAGATCCCCAAGGAAAAAAAAAGGAAAAAAAAACAGAAGTGAGAGTGAGGTTTTGCCTTCAGTTACAGCCAAAAGTATTCATTCCGCTACTTTGTAATTGAAAACGGAAGGAGTTTCCCTTTCAGCCTCTCTTCAAGCCGCAGCAGCAATCGCCATTTTAAAAAACTTTTTTCCCTTCACTTCACTTCTTAGGCAAAATAAAATAAAAAGAATACTTGCGCTTCAGGATCAGAGGTCCAGCTCATATCTTCTTTAATTAATTTATTTGACAGATTTACAGGCTTGCTTTTGCCCCCTAGCTCTGCGTATAGCAGAGATTTCCCAGAGCCCGGAGCATCGGCTGGGGATACGGGGAGTCTCTTCCACTCCCTCCCAAAAGTAAATAAAAAACTTTTGGGATTAGGCAGAGGACTCTACCCACTAATAATTGAGTTTTATCCCAATATCGAATCTTAGCCTGGCTCATACCCCCCTTTGTGACTCATCTGTTTATCCAGACGAGTCACACCATAGGTCCTCTTCCTGCTGGAGCCGTTTGTAATCCCACATAGCCATCACCTGAGCAGTTGTTTTACGTTCCACCAGCAAGGATAGACTTTTAGAAATAGTTTTAACAAACAGAGGTAAAATATATGGGAGAAAAATACACCCTGCAGCTACTAACCCCACCAGGCCAAAAATGGCCTGCAGGCCAGGTAACTTTGGCCACCATCCTGAAAACATGTCCTGTAAATTAAGACCTTTCCAAGTCTGGACTGGCACATGAGCTATTTCAACCATTTTGTCTGTTATTTCCTTAATAACCTTTCCGCTTTCATCAACCTCTATACAGCAGTTAGTCAAATTAAACTTTCCACATACCCCTCCTTCCTTGGCTAACAAATAGTCTAAGGCTAACCTATTCTGCATAAGATATGTCCTTGATTTGACACTCTCCCTAGCTAATTGAGTAAGACCTTTTACAGTTTCGTTGGTGATGATTTCAACCACCGTTTGCAGACGAATTAAACGGTTCAGAATGTATATAGGGGTCCGATAGCCATACATGCCATCTTCCGCCCATGTAGCTGGTCCATAAACCTCAATAATTCGCTCTGCAGGCCATTCTTCACTTCCCCAACTACGTTGGTTACCTCCAACCCTAACTTTTCCTATTGCAGATGTATCTACATGTCTTCTTTGTCTTAAGTTTCCCACCTCATCATATACCGGGACACCTAAAACCTGTCGAGTTTTAAGGGGAAGCAAAAAGAATCCTGGTCCAATTATTCCCAGGACACAAGCTCCACACCAAGATTTCGGTAGAACCCCGTATGCCATCTTACCACATATCCAGTATAGCCCATCAGGAGCCAGCCATTCAAGGGTCTGATTATCTGGATCCTTTAAAAAAAAGATAACCCGTTTACCTTAAAAAGGGCCATTTCATCAGTTCCCTCTGTGGCATTACCTCCTGACCACCATACCTTACTTTCCCATTTTCCTGTACATATGAGGTTTCCTACCTGATGACAGCCTGCCACAATTTTTCTCTGGAAACAGACATTCCTTACCAGACTAGTAGTCAAAGTCCAGTCTCCATCCTTACCCTTATTATATGACAGATTACCCTTATGGTCCATTTCTAAGACTTTGGAATAATTTAATTCCTGGGCTTCCCATGGCCATTTTTCTCCCATGTTAGTTCCTCCACATACAAAACAATTTGATACATTCAGAGTGTGGGCTATGTCTTCTGCCAATTTGACAAAGGTATTTGTTACATAGCTAGGGATTTCGGGTATATTCAACTTTTCCATTTTCAAATAATATTACAAGGGGACTCCTTCAGGATTTATTACCAAATAATGTACTAGCACCTCCTCTATAAGTTTCACATCACACTCTACTTTACAGCTTATGCATAAAACACAATCAACACAGTGAGTGCAACAACAACCCTCACTCCCACAATTACAAAACCAACACATTTAAAGAAAATTCTCTTTTCTGTTCCTTTGCATCAAAAGGCAGCTTCCAGGGTGTCCTAAGCAGGGACTTCTTTCATCTGTAAGAGGTTCACACTCCGCAGCCAGTTGGGGAAATATTAGGAATCGGAACGACTGAGAAATCAAATGGGCCCTGGTTGTCCACAAAACCATTGCTTATATCTGTAAAACACAATGATCAATAAAGCTACTACCCCAATTACTCAAAGTGCCCACACCCAATTATCCTCCCACATGAATCCGCAATGATCTTCAATCTCTCATCAGGATCCAAGTTCCAGACTAATTCAAGAGAGCAGGTGCTCCATCCTCTTTTTAGCTTACAGCGGGTTACATCAGCAGATATACATCAAGGTAACCTATATATAAAATACAAAAGCTTTCTTTAAGCGCATTCAAATGTCAGAGCCTGGTCCCCCTCAATCTGACCGAGTCATGTCTGCCAATCCAATACTGTCCGCTTTCTGCTGCCCTGCGCCCTCTCCAAATCCTCTACCAAAACCCCAACCTGAACTTGTCTGTCCAACCTTCTACTCAAACCTCTCCTCTGTCCTCGTTCTCCCCTTCTCCCAGAGAGCTGCCTACGCATCCCTGACCCAAAATCCACTCTTCTCATCCCTCTACTTCTCACCATCTGTCTTGGGCATTCCTTTTCCCAAGTAATTCCTTTTCCCAAATAATTTTATTTCTATACCACCCTTCTCCCGAAGGACTCAGGGCGGTGTCTCGGCCTCCGGTAGACCGTGTTCACCAAACCATGAGACACACTGGGGTTCAGCGAGGTAACTCAGTTTATTTAGTAACAACGGCTATTCCAGGAAACCTGGTTGCATATAGCAAGTTAAAAACGCGGCTAACAGTTGTTTCTAGCGGCGCTTTTTATAGTGCACATTAAAGCCGGGCAGCTGGGGCGCGTTTAAAACTCCCGCTGCTCATTTCCGGGCGCGGGCTTCTGACGTCATCTCCGCCCCGTCTTCTCGGCCGTCCCTCGCCGGCGCTGCCACTGCTTGCCCGCCGCGCCATCCTGGCGCCCCTCGCGCACCCCGCTAATCACCTGTGCAGCGTATGGTCCTAATCGCACCGGTAAATCCCTTCACCATCACCCTGTGCTCCTTCCGCGCCCGCACCAACCCCCCCTGGCCGGTTGCTGTCTTTCGTCGTTCGACGGCCATAGTGTCGAGTGCTGTTTGACGCTCGACAGGCGGCTCCCCCTACCAGGTCTCCGCCTAGGGGAGACAGAAAAAAGTACATGTTATCGGTTACGTTTTGGTTTCGGCTGTGGTTTCTGGGGGTTCTGCCTATGGTATTTCCTTAACAACCTTGGAGCGTTTATATCGGTTAAGGGAACCCAGGACGCGTCTGACGTGGGATACCCCTTCCACCTAACTAAATACTGCAAGCGTCCTCTATGGTATCTGGAATCAACAATATCATCGCGTTCATAATGCGCCCCTTTTACCGGCCCCGGGGCCTCTTGGGAGACGGGGGGGGGGACTAACTGGTTTAAGTAGACTGGAATGGAACACTGGGTGGACTTTACCGAGTAAAGGTGGTAGTTGCAACTTGACAGTTACCGGGTTTATAACCTTTAGTATGGGGAAAGGACCTATGTATTTGGGGCCTAGCTTTCGACTTGGTAGGCGTAAACGTAGGTATTTAGTCGAGAGGTATACTTGGTCTCCGACTCTAAATGGCGGACAGGTAGCTCGTTTCTTATCTGCCTGCTGTTTATATTCCTGTGACGCCTTGTCTAGGGCTTCCTTCACTTGTGCCCATGTTTTCTGTATGTTACAGGACCAATCTTGAGGGGTCATAGCTGGTGGATTGTGAGGTGCCAGCTCGGGGATGGCCGTAAACTCCCGCCCCATAACAACCTGGAAGGGAGTGTACCCTGTGCTACGGTGGACTGAATTGTTATAGGCAGCTTCGGCAAAGGGTAACAGATCTGCCCAGTCGTTTTGCTGATACGATACATACGAGCGTAGATAACGCTCTACCATAGCATTAGTCCTTTCTACGGCACCATTGGTACTGGGATGGTAGGCAGAGCTTAATCCCTGTATGGCTCCGAGTTCATGGAGAAAGCCTCTCCAAAACCTGGCCGTAAATTGCACCCCTCTATCTGATATAATCCGCCTTGGTACCCCATGTAGATGGTAGACATGTTGTAGAAATAGTTTTACTAATTTTCGTGCTGAGGGTAGCCCTTTACAGGGGACAAAATGCGCCTGTTTCGAAAAAAGATCCAGGACCGTCCATATCACGGTGTAACCCTTGCTATCCGGGAGATCTACGATGAAATCCATTGAGATCTCATCCCATGGCCTAGTGGGTTCTGCTACTGACTGTAGCTGTCCTAACGGTTTTCCGGGTCTTGGTTTGGAGACAGCACAAATATGATACTTTCGGACATAGTCTTCGATCTCTTTCCGCATTTTAGGCCACCAGAATTGTCGTCTGGCCAAATGCAATGTTTTTAGGAAACCAAAATGCCCTGCGGTTTTCACATCATGGCATTGTTTCAAAACCTGCTGTCTCAATGCAGCGGGGACATACAACTTGGTTCCCCACCACGCTACCCCATTTTGGTGGGTTAGTATTGTCCAATTTTTGAGCAGCCATTCATCGGACGCTGACGCCTTTTGGAACCTAGGAAACCAATCCTCTTCCTGCCGGTTTCCGACGGCACAGGTTTCCGTTTGTACTAACGGCATGAGTGTTTGTAATGGGCTAATTCTCTTACTTCCATGTTGCGGCATTCGGGACAAGGCATCGGCTAGGAACATTTTCCCTGCCGGTTTGTATTTCAACGAAAAACGAAAACGTTGGAAGTATTGTGCCCATCTCACTTGTTTCGGGGATAACTTTCGTGGTGTCTGGAGTGCCTCTAAGTTTTTGTGGTCTGTCCAGACCTCGAAAGGGTGCTTACCGCCTTCCAACAAATGTCGCCAGGTCTGCAGCGCCCACTTCACGGCAAAAGCCTCCTTTTCCCAAATGGCCCAGTTTCTTTCCGACAACGTGAATTTTCGTGATGTATATGCACAGGGTCTTAGGTCACCTACTATGTCTTTTTGTAGGAGGACGGCTCCCACCGCCATGTCGCTAGCGTCGGCTTGCACGATAAATGGCAACGACGTATCTGGATGTTTCAGAATAGGTTCCTTGGCAAACAGGCCCTTAAGGTTCTCGAATGCTTCCTGGCACTCTGAAGTCCAGGGCAGTACATGCCCTGGTTTGGGTTTAACTCCGGGAGGTGACAGTCCTTTCGTGCGCAATAAGTCTGTCAGCGGTAGGGTTGTTTTGGCGAAAGAAGGAATGAACCGTCGATAGAAATTCACGAAACCTAAGAAGCTTTGTAATTGCTTCCATGTCCGTGGGGCCTGCCAACCTAACACAGCTTCTACTTTTCTCGGGTCCATCTGTATTCCTGCGGCTGTAATCCGAAAACCGAGATAGTCTATTTCCTTACGATGGAACTCACATTTCGAGAGCTTAACAAACAGTCGTGCCTCCAGTAATCGGGTGAGTACCTGCCTTACTAATTGGATATGTTTCTCCAGTGTGTTGGAATAAATAAGAATATCATCCAAATAGACCAGAACTCCACGGTATAAATAATCATGCAAAATCCCATTAATTAGTTGCATGAAAACTGTGGGAGCCCCCTGCAACCCGAACGGCATCACCAGGAAATGGTAGCTCCCGAGGGGACTGTTGAAAGTTGTCTTCAGTATTAACTTAAGTTGTATTTAGTAACAACAGCTGTTCCAGGAAACCTGATTGCATATAGCAAGTTAAAAACGCGGCTAACAGTTGTTTCCAGTGGCGCTTTTTATAGTGCACATTAAAGCCGGGCAGCTGGGGCGCGTTTAAAACTCCCGCTGCTCATTTCCGGGCGCGGGCTTCTGACATCATCTCCACCCCATCTTCTCGGCCGTCCCTCACCGGCGCTGCTGCTGCTTGCCCGCTGAGCCGTCCTGGCGCCCCTTGCGCACCCCGCTAACCACCTGTGCAGCGTATGGTCCTAATCGCACCGGTAAATCCCTTCACCATCACCCTGTGCTCCTTCCGTGCCCGCACCAACCCCCCCTGGCCGGTTGCTGTCTTTCGTCGTTCGACGGCCATAGTGTCGAGTGCTGTTTGACGCTCAACACGGTGTACAGCCTATTTTGTTTAAAAAAACAAGACAAACACCAATTTAAAATAGTTAAAAATATTAAATGGATTCAACTCCATTTAAAACCCCAGAAATGTAAAACATCCAATGTAAAATCCAAAGGAATGGGGGGGAGAGAAAAACCCCCTTGCATCCCACTTCGCAGTGCCCTTGCCAACAAACCAGCCTTTTTATTCATCCGTGCCTCCTGCTCTTTCTTCTCCACCTACAGCCCCCACAGCCTCCAAATCATCCTCCTCCTCCTCATCATCATCATCCCCCTCTCCCGCACTCTGACTGCTACCTCTAGGCGAATGACTCCCCTTGACTTCACGCCAGGATCACTCATACGCCTCTGATTTCCTCCTCCGCTCCCTCCAGCAGCCCCCCTCACTTTTCCTGCCTGCTCAGATACACATAACCCGACCGTTTCAGCCTGACATTACAATAAATCTTCAGCTTTTTCTGTTAGGGCTCTCACCCATTGATCAATATATTAAAATTGATCAGGATATTTATCCTGATTCACTACAATCACTCCCCACAACTTATCCACTGTTTCTTCCTTTAACAATCCCTGAGGGGGGGGTCAGCCCATCTCCCTTTGTGGCCACACATGTTTACAGGAGAATTTTAATTGATCCTTTGATCCTTTCAGATAGGAAGGGTTGCTAAAATACTTGTCAAAACCTTTTAACATGCATGCCAACGGAGTATTTGGCACGCTCTGAACCCCATCCCTTCTATCACACTGGCGTCGACTCGTAGCCCCGGAAACTCACGGCCACTAACGAGAAATGCGACGGCTTAATCACCCACACAACCTGACATGGACTTCATTAGGGTAGCCACCCCGAGTCCGAGGGAGTGATCAGTTCCCTCCGTCTGCCTTCAAATGAGGCAGGTACAATTCTTTTACAATATACTCACTTAAAACGCTCCCACTCCGTAGATTCCTGGCCAGGAATTTGTTCAGACCACCTTTCCTGCACTGCAGGGTTCTTGGACTCGATTAGAGCTCCGTCGGTCCCACAGGGCTATCGCTCCTGTCTCCCGGAGACGTATCTCCGTGGCGCCTGGAGAATGTTCAGGAGCGACCTCCCGATGGTCCCGAGGGGTCGAAACGGTCCTCAGCGAAATATCGCCTTGCACCTAGTCCCGGCGGCGTCGCCAGCTGTTGTAGACAAAATAACAAACTAGGCCAAGCTCTTCAATGCAGGAAAGAGTTTATTGCGCAAGGTTCAAACAGTCGAAAGACAAGAAAAGGGTCTGAACGCCGATGACTTCTTCTGGCCATGCATTTATACAGTTTAAAGGCAAAATTATTACAGAGAGTGATGCATTTCACACGTAGAAGTTACCCTTTAATCTATCTCTAGGAAAGACATAACAGCCCTGTTCCCACAGGCTCAGGTTTTCAGCTCCGGAGCTCAAGACATAATAAAAGGAGATAAGGAGCTCAAAGGCGCCTCACAAGCAGTAAAGAGGACAGTAAGGAAAGCAGTATTTCTTCTCTAGAATCTACATGACATTTGGGGTGCAATAAACATTAAACAACAGGATGTATCTGTTTAGGGTCAGTTTGCCCTTTTACAATTCTGTACCTACGTCAAATACCGTTTGTCATCTCAGCACCTTGGCACGGAAGAGGCACTTCTGTCTTGACCAAAGATTTGGATTTCTAATAATTGAGTTTTATCCCAATATTGAATCTTAGCCTGGCTCACAATCATTCATTCACAGGGCCATGTCATGGGCTGGGCTAAGGAAGATGACTGGTGTTGCCATGGTTCTATCTTGGTAAGCTGCAACTGGTGAGGAGGTCTGGTTTTTTGTTAAGCTATGTAACTGCAAATTCTCTAACACAAGCTGCTTTTTTCACAATTCAGTCATGAGCATCTCTAAAAAAAAATTCATGCTGATATCCTTAAAGAAACACTTTTGTTTCACTATTCACTGAGGGAAGTAAAAACTAAGAATATGGGAACTATTGGCATCAGTGTGACAGTTTCTTTTTTTACTCTCGTAGCCTTGTCTTTGCACCCACCTACCAACACTGACAGGGCAAAGCATTAGAATAGTTTTCACTGGCATTTGATGTAGTGATCCAGATAGCTTGATCACAATGGCTACATGTGAGATGCCCACTACTATTCTAAGCCAGAGAGGAAGAGAAAAGTTTTGTTCTGACGGATACCTCTATGTATTCGAAAGGCTGAGTGCAGTTGATTCTTCCATTAGATTTTGGCGCTGTGACCAGTAGGAGCAATGTAAGGCCAGAATTCACACCAGTATTGGAGAAGTAGTCAAAAAGGATCAATGTTCAATCCCACTCTCCTTCAGCAGTGTATGTGGAAGTAGCAAGGTTCCTCAGTGGGATTAAGCACAGAGCTGAAGACACAGTGGAGGGGACATCCCAAGTTATCAACACCTGCCTGGCCAACCTGAACCCTACACTGCAATACCTATAACTGCAACTTTGCCAAAAATTATCTGGAGACAGCGAAACCAAATACAAGCAGCACCTTCAGACCCAGGCAGCCTTGATGCCTACTCGCCAGCAACAGGCATTGAAGAGCCATTCGTACTGGGTGAATTTGGAGATGGACCTAGGAGGATCCTAATATTTGGTAAAAGTACTTGGCTTTACATTCTGCAGTAATCTGGCACCTGGTATGTGGATGGGACTTTTTCAATTGCTCCCCATCTATTTGCTCAGGTTTATGTCATTCTAGCAAAGAAGTATGAGGGAGTGCATCCTATTTTGTATGCACTTCTGCCTAATAAACAATGCAGCACATATGAAAGACTATTCCACTTCGTGAAAAACCTGGTGGCTAACACCCACCCCCATTCCATTTACTGTGATTTTGAAATAGCTGCCATGAATGCCATCAGAGAATGCTTCCCAGAAGTCACTTTAAAAGGCTGTTTCTTTCATCTTGCACAGAACATGAGGAAGCATTTAGTAAGAACTGGAATGGCCCATGACTTCAACAATGATGTGGTGTTTGCTGTGAAGGCAAAAATGGTTGTGGCCTTGGCATTTGTGCCTGTCCCTGACTTGGAAGAATATGTTGCTGCACTAGAACAGTACCTACTAGGAGAGTTGCAGCCTGTTCTGAACTGGTTTGAGGACAACTACATAGGTCATTCAGGCAGGAGAGGACAAGGAAGACAGCTACCTTTGTTCCCAATAGCGATGTGGAATATGTTCAAACGCACGCAGGGAGCAGAGGACTGTAAAAACAATCATTCAGAAGCCGCTCATCAGCAACTGCGTGCCCAATTGAGTATGTGCCAACCAACCATTTGGAAATTCATCAATGGTTTGAGGGAGGTCCAAAAAGGCAGAGATGCCAGAACAACTCCTTTCTGGACATGGCCCTCCACTGAAACTCAAGAAGTACCGTATGGCAGATGAACACATTGCCAGGATTGTCAGTGAATAAGGCAACTGAAACCCTATTGACTATTCATGTGCCATAGCATACAATTATCAAATTGCTTAATAAAAGGTTCTTTATGTCATACTTGTCAACTTGCAAAGCTTTCAAGTTGCCATGAGCAGGAGGGAGGGAGAACTGATAGAGCTGATTGATTTCCCTAACTGAAGTTACATTCCATACATGCTTCTTTACTGCACTCAGAAGGAGGGTGTTGCATTTCACAGCCAGCCAAAGTGGTTAATTGGAGAATGTGATTTATGACATGGCCAGGGAGGAGGGGAGAGACAGGGTCATAGGGGAACGTAAATCTACATGGGATTAGTTCTAACTGCATCCGAATATTGCCGAAATGGTGCTCCTAATAAATGACTGTATTTCTTTTGAAGTTTGGCTCATGGTTCATGAATTAATTAGGGCATCTTTCGGAAACTTCACAGACAGTTAGAACTGCTTTTAAAATCTATCAAGATTACCAGGTTTCCTCCCCGATGTCTGGGGTGCTGGGAGGGAAAATCAGGCAACCATGGCCGAAGACGGGCTATCTGAAGAGAGCCTGATTGCAGCCAGAGTGCAGCCTCCCTCAGACATCAAAGCCGAGATGCCTGCTCCAGCGGCGGAAGCAAGAAAAGATTTATTTATTTATTTATTTATTAATTAAATTTCTATACCGCCCTTCTCCAAATAGGACTCAGGGAAGTGCACAGCCAAGATAAAAACAAAGCATACAAAATTTAAGAACAGTATTAAAATAATTAAATATTTTGGCCGAAATTAAGATAACCCAATTTAAAATCAATTTAAAATTTAACTCAGGCCAGCCCAGCTTGTTGAAATAAATAGGTTTTCAGGGCCTGACGAAAAATCCGGAGGTCTGTTATTATACGTAACTCTGGGGGAAGGTTGTTCCAGAGGGTGGGCGCCATCACAGAGAAGGCTCTCCCCCTGGGGGTCGCCAGCCGACATTGTCTGGCGGACGGCACCCTGAGGAGGCCCACTCTGTGCGAGCGTACTGGCCGGTGGGAGGCTATTGGTGGCAGAAGGTGGTCTCGTAAATACCCCGGCCCTAAGCCATGGAGCGCTTTAAAGGTGGTCACCAACACCTTGAAGCGCACCCGGAAGACCACTGGGAGCCAGTGCAGCTTGCGCAGGAGAGGTGTCACATGGGAGCGCCTCGTCGCCCCCATAATCCCCCGCGCGGCCGCGTTCTGGACCAGCTGGAGCCTCCGGGTGCACCCCAGGGGGAGCCCCATGTAGAGAGCGTTGCAGTAGTCCAGGCGGGAAATGACTAGTGCCTGAGTGACTGTGCGTAGAGAGTCCCGATCTAGAAAGGGGCGCAGCTGGCGTATCAGGCGCACCTGATAAAAAGCCCCCCTGGCCACGGCCATCAAATGATCTTCTAAAGACAGCCGTGCGTCCAGGAGGACGCCCAAGTTGCGAGCCCTCTCCGTGGGGGCGAGTGATTCGCCCCCAATAGCCAGCGATGGCGTCAGCTGGCTATATCGGGACGCTGGAAGCCACAGCCACTCGGTCTTGGAGGGGTTGAGTCGGAGCCTGTTTCTCCCCATCCAGGCCCGCACGGCCTCCAGGCACTGGGACATCACTTCAAGGGCATCGTTGGGGTGGCCTGGGGTGGAGATGTACAGCTGGGTGTCATCAGCGTACTGATGGAACTCCACCCCAAAGCCACGGATGATCTCACCCAGCGGCTTTACATAAATGTTGAACAGAAGGGGCGAGAGGACCGACCCTTGTGGCACCCCACAAGCAAGGTGCCTCGGGGTCGACCGCTGCCCCCCCGTCAACACAGATTGCGACCGGTCAGAGAGGTAGGAGGAGAACCACCGCAGAACGGTGCCCCCCACCCCCAACCCCGCCAACCGGTGCAACATGATACCATGGTCGATGGTATCAAAAGCCGCTGAGAGGTCTAACAGGACCAGGATAGAGGAGCAACCCCTATCCCGAGCCCTCCAGAGATCATCCACCAACGCGACCAATGCCGTTTCCGTGCTGTGCCCAGGCCGGAAGCCGGACTGGAGCGGGTCTAGATAGACAGCTTCATCCAGGTACCGGGGGAGCTGTTGCGCCACCACACTCTCAACAACCTTCGCAACAAAGCGAAGGTTGGAGACTGGACGATAGTTAGCCAAAACAGCCGGATCCAGAGAGGGCTTCTTGAGGAGGGGCCTCACAACCGCTTCTTTCAAAGCGGCCGGCAGGACCCCCTCACTCAAAGAAGCGTTAACAATCTTCTGGAGCCAGCCTCGTGTCACCTCCCGGGAAGCCAGTACCAACCAGGAGGGACACGGGTCCAATAAACATGTGGTCGCGTTCAGCCGTCCCAGGACCCTGTCCATGTCCTCGGGAGCCACAGGATCGAACTCCCCCCAGATAACACTCTCAAGACCTGCCTCAGTCATCCCGTCCGGACATACCCAGTCAGAGGCCAGTCCTTCCCGAATCTGAGCGATTTTGTCATACAGATACTGCACAAAGTCCTCGGCTCGGCCCTGCAAGGGGTCATCCCGCGCTTCCAGATGGAGGAGGGAGCGGGTCACCCTAAACAGGGCGGCCGGGCGATTATCTGATGACGCGATAAGAGCGGCAAAATAACTAGATTTCGCCGCTTTTATCGCCACTAGGTAGGTCTTAATATGAGACCTCACCAGTGTTCGGTCGGATTCAGAGCGACTGGTCCTCCAACTACTCTCCAGGCGTCTTGGTGGGAGTATTGATGAGTATTGGTGGGAGTTAATCCCTAAAGCAGCTGAGGTCGAGTTCCCCCACCCCAATGCCTGGGAAAAGGGGAAGCCCCTGAGCGAGCTGGGAAGAGTAGAGTGGAGATTGGACTGGAAACAAGCCAGGCTCCCAAAGCCCCTGGGGAGTTCCAGAGAGCAGCCGAGGGAGGAATTTGACCAGGCCACCCTTCCCAATGAGGGGCCGTCATGCAGGCCAAAGGAGAGGGGGGGGGAGCAGTGGATTCTTTGAAGTGAGGAGAAGCAGACAGGAGCACAGCCCCCCCTTCTCCACCCATCAGAAGGAGGCTGCAACCAGTGTCTTTTCCACTCAGCAGGCAGGCTGCCCAGGGCAGACAAACCCCTCTCTCCCTCCAAACTAGAGCTGAGGAAGAGGGCCAGCTACATCAAATGCAAGCATACAGAGGCCAACGGGGGAGAGAGGAGCAGTGCTGAATGAACTGCCCCAGTTCAGAGGAAAGTTTGATGGGGACTCAGACCAGCTAGCTCTATTCCTTGACTCAGCTGAGATCCACCTAGAATGTTATGGACACCTCTACCCATCTCCCAGAGCCATGGTGAATACCATCGCAGAGGGGCTAGAGGGGGAAGCAAGGGAATGGCTAGCAGCCCTCCACAAGAGGAGAGCCCCCCAACTGCAAGATGTAGATGACTTCCTACAACTGCTAGAGGCCAGATTTGAGGAGGCAGAGGAAGACCTGTATGCAGAGGATGAGCTCAGCTATCTAAAGCAGAGGGGACGTCCCATTAAAGAGCACATCCACGAATTTAGGAGAGTCATTGGGAGGCTACCCCCTTTGCCAGAGCGGTTGGTAGTGCACTTTTTCAGAACAAGCCTGGACAATCAATTACTTGGACATCTCAAACCAGCTCTCTGAGTGGTTCCGAGTAGCAATAAAAGTCAACAGTGGATTTTGCGCCAACAACATGAGAGAGCAACCAGACACGAAAGAGAGGGGGCAACCTGACCTGAAACCGCCCAGCCAATGGGGAACCACAGCACCACGGCAGACCCCGAAACCAGCCCTCCCTCGAAGCCTGCTGAAGTGCTACAGATGTGATGGGAAGGGCCACACGGCATCTGTGTGCACAACCCCAGCCCCAAGGCCTAGGCCAGAGCCACCACCCAGGGCGCAGCTGGAACGAGGCCCCAAACTTTAATTTAATTTAATTAAATTTATATGCCGCCCCTCTCCGAAGACTCAGGAGAGCCACCAACACATCCCGGAGGGCCCTGCAGGCTGAAGAGGTCCCTTCCCACCCAGCCAAAGGGGGGGGGGGAGACACCAGGCAATGATGACCAGTTGCCAAAATCCTATGATAGTGAGGATGAGGGCAAAAATGACCCAATGGTGAGGGGACCAGTCTGTCAACTTGCAAAGCTTTCAAGTTGCCATGAGCAGGAGGGAGGGAGAATTGATAGAGCTGATTGACTAACTGAAGTTACATTCCATACATGCTTCCTGACCGCAATCAGAGGGAGGGTGTTAAATTTCACAGTCAGCCAAAGTGGTTAATTGGAGAATGTGATTTATGACATGGCCAGGGAGGAGGGGAGAGACAGGGTCATAGGGGAATGTGAATCTACGTGGGATTAGTTCTAACTGCATCCGAATAATAATAATAATAATAATAATAATAATAATAATAATAATAATAATAATAATAATAATAATAATAATTTTATTTATATACCGCCCATTCTCCCAAGGACTCAGGGCGGTGTACAGCCAGAATTAAAATACAAATATACAGATATACAATATCATAGTTAAAATTAATTAAAATCATTAAATAGTTTTGGCCGAATTTTAAAACCCAAAATTAAAACCCAATTTAAAATCATTCAATTTGACAGCCCCACCTGTTGGAACAGGAGGGTCTTGAGGGCACAGCGAAAAACCCGGAGATCAGAGAAGTTACGAATATCCGGGGGCAATTCATTCAGGAGGGTAGGAGCTCCCACAGAGAAGGCTCTCCTCCTGGGTGTCGCCAGCCGACATAACTTGGCCAATGGCACCCTGAGGAGTCCCTCTCTGTCGGAGTGAACTGGTCGGTGGGAGGCTATTGGTGGCAGAAGGCGGTCCCGTATAATGCCGAAATGGTGCTCCTAATAAATGTGTTCTGTCCCCGTACCACGCACACCCCCAACCAGCCAGCCGAGGGTTAAATAAACTCTTCAAACACTCAACGTCAGTGATAAGGAACTTGGCAGCAACTCCGTGGCTGCCTGCCAAGAGCTTTTACTCTGATAACACAGACAAAAATACACACAGTTTGAATAGTCCGGTTTGTAATTAAATCCACAGCAAATAGGTGTTGTGTCCGAAGGTGCAAAGTGCCTCGCCAGAGATTAGCTTTGTCCGTCACAGAGTCCGAATGGCCACCACACTCCCTTTTATAGCCTGTGGGGTGTGGTCCAGTGACTCAGCTAATCTCTGGCACGCCTTCCCCTCTGCTGCGCACGCTTCTCCCTGCGCCTCTGGCGAGGGTCCAGCCAACACTTATTTTCCTCGTTGCTGTCCACCTGTGGCTGCGGGGACGTGCTTGGCTCTGAGCCTATCATTTGGCCTTCGGTGTCCTCCGGAGGCATTGCCAGAGAGGAGGGTCCTGGAGAGGGAGGCCTTGCCAACTCCTCCCCCTCACTCTCAGAGTCTGCATCTGTCAATAGCCCAGGCTCAGGCAACGGAGCCACAACACTATCCCCCACCGCAGGGCCCTTCCCCCGCAGCTGACGGTCGGGATGCGGTCGGGACGGGAACTGGTCATGGAAGGCCCGTACCAGGTCAGGGGCATGAATGGAGGAAGCGTCCTCCCAAGAGAAATCCTCGGGGCCGTACCCCTTCCAGGCAATGAGGTATTGGAAGTGTCCCTTCAGCCAACGGGAGTCCTGGATGCTGTCCACCTTGTACGTTGTGGAGCCATCCTCGGCGACAGTGGGCAGGGGAGCAGGAGTCGTCGGACGCCGGAGGTGGCACTGCGGGGCCTCAGGGACCAGAAGGGACCGATGGAAAACAGGGTGGAGTCGCATGGAGCATGGCAGAGTCAACCGGTAGGCCACTGGGTTGATGACCGCCTCGACCGGGAAGGGACCAATAAAACGGTGGTCGAGTTTCTTTACTGGCCGGTCCGTGGGGAGGTGTTTCGTAGACAGCCATACCTGGTCTCCCACTTCCAGCGGTGGCATCGCCCGTCGAGAGCGGTCGGTGACCCGCTTGTAGTCCTTCTTTGCCCAGATCAGCTGCCGCTGCACCAGCTGCTGCACTGCTTGCAGTTCCGAGAGGAAATCCTGGGTCTCGGGAACAAGGGAGTCCGAGATGGACAGTGGGAAAAGCCGTGGGTGGTATCCTGCGTTGGCATGGAATGGGGTCATCTGGGTGGAGGTGTGTTGGGAGTTGTTAAAGGCGAACTCCGCCAGGGGAAGGTACTCGGCCCAGTTGTCCTGCTGCTGGTTGACGAAACAGCGGAGGTACTGTTCGAGGATGCAGATGACCTTCTCCGTTCCCCCGTCAGTCTCCAGATGGTGCGACGACGACAGGCACACCTGCACCTCCAACGCGGCCATCAGGCTTTTCCAGAAGCGGTCCGTGAATTGGGCCCCGCGGTCCGAAACCACCCGGTCCGGCAGGCCGTGGAGGCGGAAGATGTGTTGCAGGAACAGGCAGGCTGTGGTGCGGGCCGATGGCAGTCCATGGCATGGGATAAAATGTGCCATCTTCGTGAGCGTATCCACCACCACGAGGACGGTCGTGAACGTAGCGGACGGTGGCAAGTCCGTCAGGAAGTCCATGGAGATGGCTCCCCACGGTCTCTCCAGTGTCGGCAGCGGCTGGAGAAGTCCAGGAGGTGGGCCGGACGCAGCTTTGGCCTGTCGGCACATCACACAGGACATCACGTACGCGTGCACGTCGTGCCGTACCCGAGGCCACCAAAAAGTCCGCGTCACCAGATTCAGCGTCTTAAAGAACCCGTAATGTCCCACCGTGGGGTTGTCATGGCACTGGTTCATGACAAGGGCTCGGATCGGACTTGTGGGCACATACAACCGGCCCCGGTGCTTCAACAAGCCCTCTTCCAAAGTCCATGGGGATGCAGGGCCGACTTCCACTTTCCGCTGCTGCAACCAGTCATCCCGGCGCTGCGCTTCCAGCAACTGAGCCCGCAAGTCCGTCGGTTCCTGGACCGCGGCCAAGGATTCCGCTGGCAGCACCCTCTTGGGGGAAGGGAGTCCTTAGGGCAAAAGTACTCCGGCTTGTGGGATAGAGCATCATCTCTCTGGTTGTGGCCGCTCGAGATATAAGTCACGTGGAAGTTGAACCGGGCGAAAAACAACGACCACCGGATATGCCGCTGGTTCAACTTCCTGGCCATCGTGAGGTGCTCCAGGTTCCGATGGTCCGTCCGCACCTCCACCTGGTGTTGGGCCCCCTCGAGGTGATGCCGCCAAGCCTCGAAGGTGGCCTTGATAGCCAGCAACTCCTTTTCCCAGATGGTGTAGTTGTGCTTGGAAGGATTGAGTTTCCGTGAGTGGTATGCGCAGGGAAAAAGAGTGCCACCATCCACTGGGGCCTGTAGCAGCACCGCCCCAATCGCCACATTGGACGCATCCATCTCGACCACAAACGGACAATGTGGATTGGGGTGCCTCAGGACAGGTTCCGTGATGAAGGCCTTTTTCAGGACCTCGAAGGCCTGTTGCTGCGGGGGACCCCACTGGAATGGAACCTTCTTCCAAAGGAGCTGGGTCAGCGGCAAGGTCAGGGTGGCAAAGCCCGGGATGAAGGTTCGGTAGTAGTTGGCGAACCCCAGCAGACGCTGGATGTCCTTCACCCGACGAGGGGGTTCCCAACTACGCAAGGCCTCTACCTTGCGCGGGTCCATGGCGATGCCTTTGGGGGAGATGATGTGCCCAAGGAACTCTATGGAAGTCTGGAAGAGGAAACATTTCTCCAACTTTGCATAGAGTTGGTGCTCCTGCAGGCGCTGTAGGACCTGGCGGACATGCTGGAGGTGGCTTTTCTGGGTCCGGGAATAGATCAAAATGTCATCCAGGTATATAACCACAAACTGGTCCAACATGTCCTGGAAAATGTTGTTCATTAGATGTTGGAAGACTGCGGGGGTGTTGGTCAGCCCGAAGGGCATGACGGTGTACTCGAAGTGGCCATATCGGGTGCCAAACGCCGTCTTTCACTCGTCCCCCTCTCGCACGCGCACCAAATTGTAGGCCCCTTGGAGATCAAGCTTAGTGAAGATCGAGGCCTACCGCAACCTCTCCATCAGCTCCGGGATGAGCTGCAGGGGGTAACGATTCCACACGGTGATTGCGTTTAACCGCCGGTAGTCGCAGCACAGGCGTAAGTCCCCCGTCTTCTTCTTCACAAAGAGGACCGGGGCCAAGAGAGGGGAGGACGAAGGCCGGATGAACCCTCGGGCCAAGTTTTTGTCCAGGAAGTCCCGTAGGGCGGCCAACTCGGGCTCCGACATGGAATACAGGCGTCCCGCGGGCAGTGGCGAATTGGGGATCAGGTCCACCGGGCAGTCATAGGGTCGATGCGGGGGTTAGCAGTCCGCCTCCTTTTCGCTGAACACGTCGGCGAAGGGCGTCAGCTCAGGAGGCAAAGAGACGGCAGGGGTGGAGACATCCTGGCCGGCACAGGTGTGGCGGATGTGGTTGACACACTGCAGGCTCGGGAAGGAGATGGCGTTCCTCAACCAGGCCACCTGCGGATCGTGGGCCCGAAGCCAGGCCATCCCCAAGACCAGCGGAAAATGCAGGTCTGCCGTCACATAAAATTGGATCACTTCCTCGTGGGCCCCAATGGCGAGGCGCAAAGGCTGAGTCGCGAACTTAATGGGCCCCGCTACAAGTTCCCGCCCGTCAATAGTCTCGACCCTCAACGGAGGGTCCACCGGAACCAAGGGAACCTTAAAATGGGCCACAAAGGCCTGGACCATGAAGTTTGTCGTGGCCCCCGAGTCCACCAGCACATGCGCTTGAAGCCCCTTTTGTTTGGCCAACAAAACCCGGGTGTCCAGAATCAGGTGCCGAGGGGGCTCACAGTCCACAGCCGCCGACTCCGGCGGGGCATGGCTACGTGCCTGACCCAGGGTTTCCCCTAGGCCAGGCCTGCCCCGTTTCCCGGCTGGTCACGCTGAGATTCCGGAACAGGCTTGAGCGCCCCACTGCGCTTCCTGGGGCAGGAGGCGGCAAAATGTCCAGCCTCCCCGCAATAGAGGCACAATCCCCTTTGGCATCTCCGCATTCGCTCCTGGGCTGTCAGGCGAGGTCGAGCCACTCCCAGCTCCATGGGCTCCTCCGCGGTTGCCACGAAACGCGGGGTGACCCGGGATGCTGTCGGTGCGGGACGCGGGGGTGCAGAAAGGGTTGGGGGTTCCTGGACGGGCCGGCGGGTTTTGCGCCATTGGAAGCGGGCGTCGATGCGCAAACACTGCATTATGAGGGCGTTGAGGGTCTGAGGCGCCTCCACCTGAACCAGCTCGTCCTGCAGGTCATCGGAGAGACCATCCTGGGAAGCGTCCCTTAACGCTGCATCGTTCCAGTCAGAGTCCTGGCCCAGAAGCCGAAATTCAGCCACATATTCCTGCAGGGGGCGCTTCCCTTGACGGAGTTCCTTGAGGCACCTGGCTGCCGTCTGAGTCTTCAGGGGGTCCTCGTACATCACCCTCAGATGTTGCCAAAAGCCCTGATAATCTGCCAACAAGGGGCTATTCTGCAGCAATAGGGGTGTGGCCCATCGGGCGGCATTGCCAGAGAGGAGGTTAATTACGAATGCCACCAGAGCCCGGTTGTTCGGAAAGTCCTCCGGCCTCATAGCCATAAACAATTGGCATTGTCCCATGAAGGCCGGGAACATCTCCTGCTGCCCAGAGAATTTATCTGGCACATTGATAGGGCATTTCTGACGGGGAGGAGGAGGAGGTGGAGGGACAGCTGCAGGAGCATTTCCCAAAGCCAGCTGCACAGTTAGCTGGCCGACTTGCTGCTGCAGGAGCTGATTATCAGCTTGTAGTTGTTGTATTATTTGCTGCAGTTGTGGGTCCATCTCGGTTAGAGATGGGTTAACGTTTGGGGTGACGGACAAGATGTTCTGTTCCCGTACCACGCACACACCCAACCAGCCAGCCGAGGGTTAAATAAACTCTTCAAACACTCAACGTCAGTGATAAGGAACTTGGCAGCAACTCCGTGGCTGCCTGCCAAGAGCTTTTACTCCGATAACACAGACAAAAAATACACTCTCGGCTTGTTGTTCGTTCAGAACTGCGATAGGAAATAATCACCAGTAACACACAGAGAATCAGGGTTTACTTTGGCAATGATAAGCTTGCAGTCAAAAGTAAAGTACAAGTCGGTGTTTTGGTTCAAAGTCAGCGCTGGGTGTAATCACACCACAGCGCTATTTAACAAAAACTCAGCCCCTTAAACATACATCCGGTGATTATCAATCAAGCACCCCCCACTCCCTTAACAGTAACAGCTGCGAGCAGCGAGGACAGCAGAATCGGAGAGGCCCAGCAACGTCATCAATCATCGCCCTGAATGCTGCTATCCAGGAACTGTTTGTGTGTTCACTGCGGCTGCTTATCTCCACTCCTTCGTCTCCCACACCCCCCATTGATGGCGAGCTCCGGCAGGACTCGACAGGCGGCCCCCCCCTACCAGGAGCTCACCTATAAATAGAAAGCATACAGATGTTAGTCACTGTTACGATCCTGCATTAGGTTTGTCTGGGTATTTCCGATGGAACCGTTGTATCAATCGGGCAGCGTGAACATCGGGTGCTGCCACCCACGAGGCCTGTGTTACAGGGTATCCTTTCCACCGCACAAGATATTGTAACATCCCCCTACGAACCCTGGAGTCCAATATTCGGTCTATCTCATATTGGTTGGTATGCACGGGACCCGGTGGAGTAGTTGAGGTACCTGGCCTTTCTATCGTCACCGGTTTCACCAAACTGCTATGGAATACGGGATGTATCCTACTGAACAGAGGGGGAAGTTTAAGAGCTACGGTTACAGGATTGATGACTTGTGTTATGGGAAATGGTCCTATATATTTAGGTCCTAATTTTTTACTGGGCAGTCGGAGTTTAAGGTATTTCGTAGATAAGTATACTTTGTCTCCTATCCGGAATGGTTTTGGATCAGCTCTTTTCTTGTCTGCATATTTTTTGTACTCGTCTGCTGCCTTCTGTAATGCTGTTTTTACACTTGGCCATACATTACTAATTTTATCGGCCCAACTGCGTGGCGTGTCACCGTCTGTCATAGGGGGATCTAACTCTGGAATGGCTGAAAACTCTCGGCCATATATTACTTGGAAAGGGGAGAACCCAGTACTGCGGTGGGGTATGTTGTTATATGCCACTTCGGCAAAAGGCAGGAGTCCTGACCAATTTGTCTGCTGGTATGAAACGTAGCATCTGATATATCTTTCGACCATGGCATTGGCCCGTTCAGCCGCCCCGTTAGTGCTCGGGTGGAATGCTGAACTTAACCCTTGAGAGGACCCAATTAAACGGACAAATCGTCTCCAAAACTTAGAGGTGAATTGAACACCGCGGTCGGATATAATCCTCTTAGGTGCTCCATGGAGACGATAGATATGTTGCAAAAAGAGTTCGGTTAATTGTCGCGCGGATGGTATGCTTTTACATGGCACAAAGTGGGCCTGTTTCGAAAACAGATCTACCACCGTCCAAATTACAGTGTGGCCATGGCTAGGGGGGAGATCGACTATGAAATCCATAGCGATCTCTTCCCAAGGCCTGCTAGGATTCGCGACTGTCTGTAATAGTCCTAACGGTCGTCCAGACCAGGGTTTGGCGGTTGCACAGGTTGTGCAACCTTTTACGTATGTTTCTATGTCCTTACGCATTCGTGGCCACCAGAATTGCCTCCTCACAAGGTGTAGAGTTTTTAAATACCCAAAATGGCCTGCTGATTTGGCATCATGGCACCTGCATAACACTACGTTCCGTAAACGTTCTGGAACATATATTCTATTCTCCCTCCACGCTATTCCATCATTATAGCTAACCATAGAGGGGTTTTGGATTACCCATTGATCCTGTTGTAAAGCTGTTTTGAACTCGGTACGTAAGTGACCATCTACTTCTGTAAGTCTTAATAGGGTTTGGGAAGGTGCAATTAGAGGTTCTATCACTTCCTCTCGCTTGCTATTATACTGTGGCATCCGGGACAGCGCATCAGCCAGGAAGGTTTTCCCAGCAGGAACATACCGCAACCGGAAAGAGAAACGCTGAAAATATTGTGCCCACCTTATCTGTTTGGGAGATAGTCGCCTGGGCGTTTGTAAGGCTTCTAAGTTTTTATGGTCCGTCCATACCTCAAAAGGATGAGACGCCCCCTCCAAGAGATGTCGCCATGTCATCAACGCCCAACGGACCGCGAATGCCTCTTTTTCCCAGATCGCCCATGCCCGCTCTGTCGTGGTTAACTTTTTAGACGTATAGGCACAAGGTTGTAACCCTCCCTGCTGTGTTCTTTGTAGGAGTACTGCTCCTACAGCCACGTCGCTAGCATCTGCTTGGACTACGAATGCCTGCGTTGGGTCTGGATGCTTGAGTACTGGTTCTTGAGCAAAGAGTGTTTTTAACTGCTCGAAAGCCATTTGACACGCTGACGACCACGTCAATGCTTGTCCCGGCTTTGGTTTAGCCGTGGCCGGTTTGGTCCGTAACAGATCCGTTAGTGGTAGGGCTATTTCAGCAAATCTGGGAATGAACTGCCGATAGAAGTTTGCAAAGCCTAGAAAGCTCTGTAATTGCTTTCTGGTTCTAGGGGCCTGCCATTCAAGCACTGCCTGGACTTTTCTGGGATCCATCTCTACCCCGCTCTCTGATATTCTATAGCCTAGATAATCTATCCTCTTTTTGTGAAACTCACATTTGGATAGTTTCACGTACAGCTTAGCAGCTAATAATTTGTCTAAGACCTGTCGGACCAGAGATATATGTTCCTCTTCAGTTTGCGTGTAAATTAAGATGTCATCCAAATATACAAGGACACCCCTGTACAGATGTTCATGCAGCACTTCATTGATGAACTGCATGAACACCGCAGGGGCGCCCTGTAGTCCGAACGGCATGACCTGGAACTGATAGCTTCCCAAGGGACAATTGAATGTTGTTTTCCACTCATCCCCTGGTTTGATTCGTATCCTATAATACGCTTCACGTAGGTCGAGTTTCGTAAAGATACGACCGGTGGCTAGGGCAGCTAACAGGTCCTTCATTAAGGGAAGTGGATAGAGGGGCTCCACACACACTGCATTGAGATCTCTGAAGTCAACGCATAAGCGTAAACCCCCGTCTTTCTTCCCACGAAACAGGACAGGGGCAGCCATCTTTGATCGACTAGGTGTGATAAAACCCCGGGCCAAGTTCTTGTCTATATATTTTCGTAATTCTTTTAGTTCGGGTTGTGTCATTGAATACATCCGGGGCTTGGGTAGCTTCGCCCCGGGTATTAACTCAATACTGCAATCCGTAGGCCGGTGAGGGGGCAGGGTCTCACATTCCTCCTCACTAAAGACTCTGGCGAGATCCCTATACACATCAGGATACGTCGTGTCTACTGGTGGGCCCTCTGCTTCTATTCCCCCTGCTGGCTCCTTTTCCTCCTTGGTAGGGGGAGGTCCCAACGGTAATCGAAGTTTGCGAAAACCCCCTTCCCACCATATCGTAGGAGCCCACTTGTCCAACCATGCCATGTGTGCGTTCTGCTGGTCGTTTTCCTTGACTTGCAACCCCTTCACCCCGTATACGGAATTCTCGGAGACCGACGTCCAATTCGATGGCTGCCTTGTACCACACACTCAACTTGGGGGGCAAGCCCCGGTACACGCAGGCTTGCCGTAAATCACGGTCTAGTCCTTTATGGAATTGGTGCACCAGAAGACGTTCTGGCCACCCCACCAACCGAGCCGCAATCTTTCGGAACTCCTGTACATATTCCTTTGCTGGTACGCCCCGTTGCTTAAGCGCAAACAAATCCCCCTCTGCAACCTGGGCGCTTGTTTCGTCTTCAAATCTGGCACGAAGAGCCTCCAGAAATCGTCCCAGGTCCACGAGTTCCCTTGCATGTTTAGCATGGAGGCCTGCCACCCACTCAGCCGCTTCTCCCGTCAGGACCCCCGTAACAGCAACCACCATAGCCCACTGGGAGGGATACCACTGTCCATATTGGTCCATATGGCTTATCACCTGGCTTAAGAAAATAGCCACTCGTTCAGGGTTTCCGTCAAAGGAAGTCTGCAGGGCAGGTGGTCCCCAAATGGCCTGCAGGACCCACAGCCCCGGCGGGGCCCCCGGAGGCCAAGGCATGGGGCCTGGGGTCCTCACTGCTCCAGTCGCTCTCCTGTCCTGCCTAGGTTGGTCCCTCGTCGCCCCGCGACCCCCAACAGGTAAGCCCCCTGCCAATTGCGTTGGTTGGGGCTCAGGACCGGCTCCAAGGTCTCCCGACGAGGCACCTTGGTCTTGTTCTGGAGGGGGTTGATCCATGGATCGTCTAGAGGTCCGCTCCATCCTCAATTTAGGACTTGTGAGCCGGAATTGGGTCTCCGAAGCGGTCACCCCTGTATCCTGCCAAGAAGAACCTGGAGGCTCCAGCCCTGCAACCCAGGGCTGCCAGGATGGGGCGTCACGAAATCCAGATTCCCCAAAACGCTCACGTAGCGTATCCATGGTGCTGGGACCGGATGAGGCAGGATACCCCCAATCCCCTTCATCCTCCTCAGTCCATCGTCTTTCCCTCCAGCCCTGGAAAGACGCTCCCAAGCGAGGGGGTGTTGGCATCCGTGGCCCGAGGAGAACAGAGCTGTGCCACCGTTGTCCTGGAAAACTCTCCCCCTCCGGTCGGGGCGGGGCGCTCTTGGGTTGCTTGACTTTTGGTTTCACTGCCAACTGTTCCACACTCTCCTTCACCTCCTCTATCAGTGGTTCCTCCCCATCCACATCTCCACCACACTCCTGCTCTTTCAAGGCACCCCCCACTCCCTTAACAGTAACAGCTGCGAGCAGCGAGGACAGCAGAATCGGAGAGGCCCAGCAACGTCATCAATCATCGCCCTGAATGCTGCTATCCAGGAACTGTTTGTGTGTTCACTGCGGCTGCTTATCTCCACTCCTTCGTCTCCCACACCCCCTATTGATGGCGAGCTCCGGCAGGACTCGACATACACACAGTTTGAATAGTCCAGTTTGTAATTAAATCCACAGCAAATAGGTGTTGTGTCCGAAGGTGCAAAGTGCCTCGCCAGAGATTAGCTTTGTCTGTCACAGAGTCTGAATGGCCACCACACTCCCTTTTATAGCCTGTGGGGTGTGGTCCAGTGACTCAGCTAATCTCTGGCACGCCTTCCCCTCTGCTGCGTACGCTTCTCCCTGCGCCTCTGGCGAGGGTCCAGCCAACACTTATTTTCCTCGTTGCTGTCCACCTGTGGCTGCGGGGACGTGCTTGGCTCTGAGCCTATCATTTGGCCTTCGGTGTCCTCCGGAGGCATTGCCAGAGAGGAGGGTCCTGGAGAGGGAGGCCTTGCCAACTCCTCCCCCTCACTCTCAGAGTCTGCATCTGTCGATAGCCCAGGCTCAGGCAACGGAGCCACAACAAAATGACTGCATTTCTTTTGAAGTTTGGCTCATGGCTCATGAATTAATTAGGGCATCTTTCAGAAACTTCACACAGTGCACCCTTTTGTTTTCCCAAGACACCTCACAGCGCCAAAAATGGGGACCCAGGGGGCCTTTCAAGCCCTGATAGACTCAGGCTGCACTAGATGCTTGATCAACCTAACCACAGTCCTGAAACTGGGGATCAGAGCAAAAAGACTGACCCACCCAATCCGGTTCAAACAGGTTGATGGGTCCCTAATGGGTGGAGCCTATGCCACTCACCTGACCGAACCAGTGAGGCTAGAGCTAGCGGATCACTGGGAAGTAATTCGATTCGTAATAGCCCCCCAAATGACAGATCCAGTCATACTGGGACTCTCCTGCCTAGACAAGTGGGGACAGACCATCTGGTGGCAAGGGGGTACCCGCAGACTGAGAATAGCAAGGGAGCCCCAACCCCTCCCACACCAGCAAGCAGAAATACCGCCCATGCAGGGAACCCTCCAAAAGAGCACACCAGAACAACTGGCAGCCACATCCGACAAAACCCCAGAGACTGAACAGATCCCGAGGGAATATCAGGACCTTGCAGAAGTATTCAGCAAGGCCGAGTGAAACGTCCTGCCTCCCCACCGCGAGGCAGATTGCGCCATCAAAATCATCCCTGGGGCAAAACTACCCAAGCCCAAACTGTATGCCATGACACCTCGGGAAATGCAAGAAATGCGCAACTACATAGACAAAAACCTAGAAAGGGGGTTCATCGAGCCAGCCAAACCACGGGTCGTGGCGCCAGTCCTCTTCAAAGAAAAAAAGATGGGACTATGAGATTGTGTGTCGACTTTCAAGACTTCAATGACGGGTGTGTACACAACCTATATCCCCCCCCCCCCCCCATGAAGGACATGCTATCTCACCTGGCCAAAGGAAAAGTCTTCACCAAACTAGACCTCAGAGAATCATACTACCGAGTACTCATCAGGGAGGGAGACGAGTGGAAAACAGCGTTCAACTGCCCCCTAGGGAGCTTCCAATTCAAGGTGATGCCTTTCGGACTGCAGGGAGCCCCAGCGGTGTTCATGCAATTAATAAATGAGGTGCTGCATGAGCACCTCTACAAGGGGGTTCTACCTAGATGATATCCTCATTTACACTGAGACCATGGACGACCACATACCCCTTGTCCTCCAGGTACTGGAAAAACTTCTGGCAGCCAACCTGTATGTCGAGCTGTCAAAATGCGAGTTCTGCCGTGCACGGCTAGACTACCTGGGTTATCGAGTGTCAAATGAGGGAATAGAGATGAATCCAGCCAAAGTGCAAGCCGTCCTAGGCTGGCAACCCCCTCGCACCTGTAGACAGCTACAAAGCTTCCTAGGGTTCTCAAACTTCTACAGGCAATTCATCCCCTCCTTTGCGAAGATTGCCAAACCCATGATGGACCTCCTAAAGACAGGGAGCGCAGGAACAAAACCCTGCCCGGGACAACCTCTACAGTGGGACCTAACCTGCCAAGAGGCATTTGAAACACTAAAAGAAATGTTTGCGAAGGAACCGGTGTTGAAGCATCCTGACCCCGAACAACCCTTCGTCATCCAAGCAGATGCCAGCGACGGGGCAGTTGGAGCAGTGCTACTCCAAAGAAATAGTCAAGGAAATCTACAACCCTGCGCCTACACCTCCTGCAAGCTCACAGACACAGAGAGACGATGGGCAGCATGGGAAAAGGAGGCATTCGCGGTGAGATGGGCACTGCTAACCTGGCGACACCTGCTGGAAGGGGGCCAGAAACCATTCAAAGTCTGGACTGACCACAAAAACCTGGAGGCCCTCAGGACCCCGCGAAAACTATCGCCGAAACAAGTCTGTTGGGCTCAATACTTAAACCGTTTTTACTTTGTGCTAAAGCACATTCCAGGGGAGAGGAACTTTCTAGCTGATGCCCTCTCCCGCATGCCCCAGTACAAATGTGAGTGGGAGCAGGTAGTGGACGCCATCGTTCCCCTTACCCAAATAGCGGGCCAAGTAACCACCAGACGCCGCTGCCATGACCGGCATGACCGACCAACAAGCGATCTAACAGCAAAACTCAGAACTGAACTGCTGGCAGACCCCTGGTTCCGAGACAATCAACACATCCTGACAAAAAGGGATGACCTCGCATGGAAGGGGACAAAGCTCTATGTCCCGGAATCCCTATGCACCCTGATCCTCCAGAGGAGCCACGACGTTAAACCGGCAGGCCACTTCGGATTCCTAAAGATTTTACACTTAGCACGGAAGCAGTTCTGGTGGCCCAGCATAAAGAAAGACATGGACATTTATGTGAAAAGTTGCACCATCTGCGCCATGATGAAGAAGTGACCAGGAACCCCCCCCCCCCGGACTGCTACAACCGGTAGCAGAGCCTGTAGACCATGGGAGGAGATTGCAATGGACTTTATAGTGGAGTTGCCGAAAAGTGGGGGAAACACGGTGATCTGGACTGTAATAGATTTATTTTCCAAACAGGCACACTTCATACCCTGCAGCGGACTACCCTCAGCCCACCAGTTGGCCAAACTGTTCCTGAAACACATCTACCGCCTGCATGGAGTACCAAGAAGAATTATCTCAGACAGAGGGGTCCAGTTCACGGCTAAGTTCTGGAGGGAGTTCCTACGGTCCACTGGGTCATCCCAGGGCCTTAGCTCAGCCTTTCATCCGAGCACCAATGGGGGGGCAGAGAGACTGAATGCCATGGTAGAGCAGTACCTTAGGTGCTACGTGAACTATCAGCAGTCCAATTGGGCGGGCCTCCTGTCTTTTGCTGAGGTCGCGTATAATAATGCTGTTCACAGTAGCACGGGGCTAACCCCGTTCAAGGTAGTGAGTGGCATGGACTTCATCCCAATGCCTGAGTATCTAAGGGAGCCCCCCTCCTCAGTCAGCTTGACCGATTGGATGACGACACTGAAAGCAACCTGGGAGAATGTCAAGAAAGCGCTAGCTAAAGCGGCAAAAACCTATAAGAAACAGGCAGACAAACACCGAGCTCCCCAATGGCCATTTCAATTGGGGGAGAAAGTTTACCTCTCCACAAAATATTTGAGGTTAAAACTCCCTAGCAAGAAATTGGGGCCAAAGTTTATGGGGCCATTCCCCATTGTCCCCATAGATAATCAACCCAGTCACGGTGCAATTGAAGTTGCCCCGAAAGCTAGGGAAGATACACCCGGTATTCCATTGTAGCCTCTTAAAACCCGTGGTCAGATCGACCCTGAGGCCACTACCCCGTGAGCCCCCAGACCCCATGGTCATAGGGGGCCAGACCCATTATGAGGTGCAGCAAATCCTCAATTCAAGGTGGCACAGGAGACAACTCCAATATTTAATCAAGTGGAAGGGTTACCCATTATCAGAGGCATCTTGGGTAAAGAGTCGAAACATCCAGGCTGATCGCCTGATAGCCAAATTTCACGCGGAAAATCCAAACAAGCCAGGTGGGGGGGGGGTCACGTACCTAATCTCTACATCTGTACTCAAATTGTTTTGCTTTGTGCAGGTCGCCCTCAGGAAGTGAGGGGAGCCGAATGTCAACTTGCAAAGCTTTCAAGTTGCCATGAGCAGGAGGGAGGGAGAACTGATAGAGTTGATTGATTTCCCTAACTGAAGTTACATTCCATACATGCTTCCTTACCACAATCAGAAGGAGGGTGTTGGATTTCACAGCCAGCCAAAGTGGTTAATTGGAGAATGTGATTTATGACATGGCCAGGGAGGAGGGGAGAGACAGGGTCATAGGGGAACGCAAATCTACGTGGGATTAGTTCTAACTGCATCCGAATATTGCCGAAATGGTGCTCCTAATAAATGACTGTATTTCTTTTGAAGTTTGGCTCATGGCTCATGAATTAATTAGGGCATCTTTCGGAAACTTCACAATACTCTTATGCCTTTTTATGATATATTGATGTCGCAATGTGGGGGTAACTCTAATCAAGGAGGGAGGGAGGGAGAGCCATAAAGAGAAAGTTTTGGAAAGGTCACTTTTTAGCCCCTGGCAGTGGGAATACACCACCCAGCCACCAGGTTCCCTGGGGAAGGAGAAAGAAAAAAGGAGGGTTTGTCCAAATGGAGGTGGGGGGGAATCCAACCAGTCCATCCCTTCCCTTGCAAACTTAGGAGAGAAACCTCTATTCAGGAGGCAGAAAGAAAAAATGAACATTGTTCCAAATGGGGAGGGAGGAATACACCTTTTGCCTTTCAAATTTTGCCACTTCCCTGCTTCCTGTTTGCCAGCACATCTCCGGGTGATTTTTTTTGTGGCAGGGTGCCGATTGGCTCCATGTCCACTTCCCAGGGTGACTTGTTCTGTGCCCACCTGGCCATGCCCACCTGGTGTCCCCACCTGGCCAAGCCCACGTGGTTGCGTCCACCTGATCACTCCCATCCAGCTGCCCCAAGTCATGTTCTTCAAGCCAGCTGCACCTAATCCTTTGCGTTGACCTGGCCATGCCTACCCACCCAAGCCCACCTGGCAGCACTCAGAAGGCCACGTCCACTGAGTCATGCCCATCTGGCTGCAGTGAGTCGTCATAGACCCCTCTGGGAGTTCTTGGACAAAAACCTGCAGAAGGAGTTCATCTGGCCCTCGACATCTCCTTTGGCTGCTCCTGTACTTTTCGTAAAGAAAAAATCTGGGAAGTTAAGACTGTTGCAATTATCACAAACTGAATGCTATCACTGTGCACAATTGGTACCGCCGTTGATCCCTGAGCTTCTAGAGAGGCTGTGCCAGGCCAGGATTTTCACCAAACTGGACCTGCAGGGAGCCTATAATTTGGTCTGAATCAGAGTGGGGGGATGAATGGAACACGGCCTTCAGGACACACTATGGCCACTTCAAGTACACGGTGACGTCCTTTGGCCTTACCAACGCTCACGGGGTCATCATGAAATTCATGCATAATGTGTTCTGGGATCTATTGGACTGTTTCATGGTCATCTACCTGAATGAAATCTTGATCTACTGTCCCTCACCCAAAAGAGCACTGGAAGCATGTCCGTTTGGTGTTGCAGCACCTGCGAGACCATCAACTCTTTGTAAAGCGCGAAAAATGCCAATTCGCACAGACAACCAGTGACTTCCTGGGCCACTGCATCTCTCCGTATGGCCGAAGAGGTTGTAGAAAAAATGGTTTTAAAAGTAAAAAAAAAAAAAAAAGGTGGCCACACCCACCCAGTCACATTACCCCACCACCACCAAGCCATGCCCACAGAACCAGTAGTAACAAATTTTACATTTCACCACTGGGCAGAATGGTGTGTTACAAACAATGAAGGATTCACTGCTGGAGGATTCTGGTCTGAGCAGGTCATATTGGGATGAAGCCATGTTGACTGCTAATTATTTAATCAATAGGCTTTGGAGTTCCTCTATTAATAATACTCCATATGCAATGCTATATGGGAAAAAGCCATTGTCAGGGTTCCAAGTAACACCCCAACGAAAGTGTCAGCATTCCAGAAAACCCCCCAACTCCAAGTAAAGACGTGGAAGCAAGCATTTTCCAAAGTTCTCTTTACTAGAATAGGCAAACTGGCACATCTGGGAAAACCCGAATCTGAAAAATCTGGGATTTCCTTCAGTAAATCAAAGCTCCCAAAACCATCCCCTTTCCCCCCCAGTCGGTTACATGCTCCAATCAACGTCCGTTCCATCTCGATCCAGCCCCCTGACCACTCCTTCTCCAGATGTTGGATCGCCCTGACCTTGACCGACGGGAAGAATGCTATTATGTCTACTAACAACCCCTCTCCTTAATCCCCCCTCCTACTTTCCCATACAGGAGAAGGTGGCAGCATTGGAGCTTCCGGACTAATATGGCTTCCAAAGCTGACAGAAAGAAGACTCCGAGGCTTGAAGTTCCTCAAAGTTCCATTTTATTAGAGATGTCATATTGGCACATCTGGGAAAACCCGAATATGAAAGCTTCCAGGTTTTCCCCACCCAAAGGAAAGTCTAGGTTCCTACTCAGCACCCACATGTCCATCACATGGTCCAATCAAAGCACCGTCCCATCTGGAGATGCCTCCCAGTCACACTCCTCCAGGTGCAGGGCAAGATGTCCTTGACTCTCTGAGAAAGGAATGTTATTATGACTATATATCACCCCTGCTCCACACAATCCCCCCTCCCAGTTTCCCACAGTAGTAAATGTGGCAGGCCTGAAGGCCCAAGGCAAAAGATGGCTTCCAGGCCTGACAGCCATCTCTGGCACATTTAAGGGTTTTTGGAAGCAATGCATGGGTGCATATTCCAAAGGCAATCCCATTGCGAACCGGTAGTAAAGGTAAGTAGAACCCACCCCTGCCACAGACTCAATGGGGATGCTGCTAGCAAGGAAAGCTTACTTGGGCAAGGTCCATTGTTTAGGTTAGCTTGGAGTCCCATCTCTGGAGTGCCAAATTGTTGGAAGAAATATCCTTCTGGGTTCAGTTCCAAGTGGGGAAAAAGACACTGGAAACATGGAGACTGCTTAGAAAGATGGTTTAATGGTGGACAGGATCACATGGCTTGAGTTCCTTAACAGGATCACATGGCTTGAGTCCTGAGTAGAAAAAGGGGTGAGATGCTGGGAGTGCCTTGGTTTTATGCCCTCTGTTGGGCCCCACCTCAGTGTTTCCAGTTCCTGTGTAAGAAATGCATCCTGATTGGTTGTCAAACTCCCAGGGGGCGGGGGTCTTAGCTAACTTTGTAGGTTGTCTCCCAGGCTTACTTCCTTGCCATGTGGTGAATTTCTGTTGCTAGATGGGTCCTATTATGTCTTTTGTGTTGAAGATAATGGCCCATTGACAAAGGTGGGGGGACAGGGAGCTGCAGGGAGCTGCTTTGTCTTTAAAAAATGTTTCTCCATTTCTCATCCAGGGAATGCAGGGTTCGAATCTCGCCAAGGCTCAAGGTTGACTCAGCCTTCCATCCTTTCTAAGGTAGGTGAAATGAGGACCCAGTTTGTGGGGGCAATAAGCTGACTTTGTATAAATATACAAAAGGATGAAGGCTATTGCTGAGCACATTGTAAGCCGCCCTGAGTCTTCGGAGAAGGGCGGCATATAAATCAAATTAAAAAAAAAACAAAAAAAAACCCAAATTCACAATCTCAGAAAATTAGAATATTACATGAAATCAATAAAACAAGGATTGTACATAGAACAATATCGGACCTCTGAAAAGTATAAGCATGCATATGTACTCAGTACTTGGTTTGGGCCTCTTTTGCATCAATTACTGCCTCAATGCGGCGTGGCATGGATGCTATCAGCCTGTGGCACTGCTGAGGTGTTATGGAAGACCAGGATCCTTCAATAGCGGCCTTCAGCTCTTCTGCATTGTTCGATCTCATGTCTCTCATCTTTCTCTTGGCAATGCCCCATAGCTTCTCTATGGGGTTCAGGTCAGGCGAGTTTGCTGGCCAATCAAGCACAGTAATCCCATGGTCATTGAACCAGGTTTTGGTACTTTTGGCAGTGTGGGCAGGTGCCAAGTCCTGCTGGAAAATGAAGTCAGCATCCCCATAAAGCTCGTCTGCGGAAGGAAGCATGAAGTGCTCCAAAATCTCCTGGTAGACGGCTGCATTGACCCTGGACTTAATGAAGCACAGTGGACCAACACCAGCATATGACATGGCTCCCCAAATCAACACAGACTGTGGAAACTTCACACTGGACTTCAAGCATCTTGCAGTGTGTGCCTCTCCGTTCTTCCTCCAGACTCTGGGTCCTTGGTTTCCAAATGAGATGCAAAAGTTGCTCTCATCAGAAAAGAGGACTTTGGACCACTGAGCAACAGACCAGTTCTTTTTTTCTTTAGCCCAGGTAAGATGCTTCTGACGTTGTTTGTTGTTCAGGAGCGGCTTGACAAAGAATATGACATTTGAAGCCCATGTCCAGGATCCGTCTGTGTGTGGTGGCTCTTGATGCACTGACTCCAGCCTCTGTCCACTCCTTGTGAAAGTCCCCAACACTTTTGAATGGCCTTTTCCTGACAATCCTCTCCAGGCTGCGGTCATCCCTGCTGCTTGTGCACCTTTTTCTTCCACACTTTTCCCTTCCACATAACTTTCTATTAATGTGCTTTGATAAAGCACTTTGGGAACATCCAACTTCTTTTGCAATTACCTTTTGAGGCTTTCCCTCCTTATGGAGGGTGTCAACGATGGTTTTCTGCACAACTGTCAGGTCAGCAGTCTTTCCCATGATTGTGATTCCTACTGAACCAGACTGAGAGACCATTTAAAGGCTCAGGAACCCTTTGCAGGTGTTATGGCTTAATTAGCTGATTAGAGTGGGACACTTTGAGCCTAGAATATTGAACCTTTTCACAATATTCTAATTTTCTGAGATTGTGAATTTGGGGTTTTCATGAGCTGTAAGCCATAATCATCAAAACTATTACAAATCAAGGCTTGAACTATCTCGCTTTACATGTAATGAGTCTATCTCATATATTAGTTTCACCTTTTAAGTTGCATTACTGAAATAAATGAACTTTTGCACGATATTCTAATTTTTCGAGTTTTACCTGTATATATATATATATATATATATATATATATATATATATATATATATATATATATATATATATATATATATATATAATGTAGATCTCATATGAACTGTTAATCCAATGTCTATAAAAATGACACTGTTTGATTATGTATTAGAGTTTTGGAAAAGGAAAAATCACAATAAATTTTTTTTTAAAAAAAGAAAGAAATATTTTCAGAAATCAAATGAATTTTTACTCAATAAAGTCTTATTGTGCCAAAAAAAATAAAAAAAATAAAATAAAATTGAACAAGTAAAGTGGAAAGAAGCCATGGACAAAGAAATGAAATCCATGGGTGAACATAAAGTGTTCACATCTATGACTTTGCCACAGGGTTGCAAAGCCATAGGATGTAAACGGGTATACAAAAAGAAAGTACTACCCAATAATGAGGTCCAATATAAAGCAAAGGTTAGAGGCACAAGGTTTTTCACAGATGAAAAATGTGGACTATGATGAGGTATTTGCGCCTACAGTAAAGAGTGAAAGCATAAGGCTAGCACTAGCTTTGGCAGCGGCACGTAGCCATAAAATTTGGCATTTTGACATAACCACTGCATTCCTCAATGCAGAATTAGAGGAAGAAATTTACATATTTCAAGCACCAGGGTATGAAAGTAAAAAGCCTAACACGGTGTATAAATTGAACAAAGTCATTTATGGGCTGAAGCAGTCAGCCAGGAATTGGAATATCTGTTTAGATAAGTCATTGAAGGGTCTTGGGCAGGGGTGAAATGCTACCGGATCGGACCGGATCGGACGATCCGGTAGCGATGATGGCTGGTAGTTCGGAGAACCGGTAGCAATGGCAGCTGGTGGCTCCACCCACCCACCCTGGAGCCGCCACCTGCTCGCCGCCTGCCTCAACCAGGTCGGGGAATGCACCATTCCCCGATACCAGCCTTGCCCCAGAGCCGCTGCCTGCTCACCCTTCGCCACGCAGTGTATCCTACTGCTCACCTTTCTCCCACGGCTGGCTGTCAGGGAAGGCAAGCGCCCGAAAGTTACCGGAGTCACTCACTCTCCTTCTTGAATGTGCCACCACCATTGCTGCTCTGGTCCATGCGCCGGCTGCGCAAGCGCACACCATTTATTTAGTTCATTCATCAGCGGCAGGCTGGGTGTGCGCTTGCGCAGCCGGCGCATGGACCAGAGCAGCAATGGTGGGGACACATTCAAGAAGGAGAGTGAGTGACTCCGGTAACTTTCGGGTGCTTGCCTTCCCTGACTGCCAGCCGCGGGAGAAAGGTAAGGACACGCCGCTTGGCGATGAGAGAGCGGGCAGTGGCTCCGGGGCAAGGCTGGTATCGGGGAATGGCGCATTCCCCAACCTGGTTGAGGCAGGTGGCAAGCAGGCAGAGGCTCCAGGGCCCCAGGGAATGGCGCATCCCTGGGCCCTGGCCCCCGACCCAAAGCGAAGAGAGAGCGGGTGGCGAGTGGG